>NC_141691.1:1446128689-1448528689 GCF_964263255.1 Lissotriton vulgaris
TATCTCAGCGATAATTTCTGGCGATGCTTAGCGATAAAAAATGTGTTGCTACGCCTAGTTAGCGATAAATAGTGCTAATCGTTGGTAATATGCCCCATACTTAGTTAAAAAGCTTATGTGGCAAAACAGTTTGCATTGAGATAAAGGACTTTCAAAAGTGTGACAAATTTAGAAAAATTACTATTTTTGTCTTAAGATAGACTAGTGACTGATGCACCTACTGGATTCTGTTGAGATTTTGATTTATGATACTTAGGCTTGGCAGTATAGAGTAGTTTAATAAGATACATTGATTGTGTGCATGAAAGAGAAAGTAAACACTGGAATTAAGTGACTGTTTGGCTGCACCGACTTACACACAAATATACATTTTCTGCATTAACCACATAATTCATCATCCGCTCCCTAATCTGCAGATTTGAACAAAAAAAGCCTTATTTCTAGTGCAAATGACTCGAACGTTACCAAAAATGCAGCGTAAGTGTTACAGTGGGGTGGAAGGCCCTTTGGAAACCTAGAATGCTCACCTGTTACTTATTGCTAAATGTGGGTGTTAAATTGGTACTAATGGTGTGCTTCTTTCTGCGCATTTCTCTGCGCCTCTCTTGCCTCTTTCTGCATTTCTGTTGCTTCTTTCTGCACATTTCTTTCTTTTTCTGCATGTCTGTTGCCTCTTTCTGCCCCTCATTTGCTTCTTTATTTACTCTCTTGCCTCTTTCTGCACCCTTCTTTCCTCTTTCTGCACCTCTCTTGCCTTTTTCTGTACCCCTCTTATGTCTTTCTGCACCTTTTCTGCCTCTTTCTGTACCCTTCTTGCCCCACGTTCTGCCCCTCTTCCCTCTTTCTGCACTTCTGTTGCTTCTTTCTGCACTTATCTTGCTTCTATCTGCACCTCTCTTGCCTCACTGTGTACCTCTCTTGCCTCTTTCTGCACGTCACTTGCTTATTTTTGCACCACTTTTGCCTGTTTCTGCACCCCTCTTTCCTCTTTGTGCAACTCTCTTGCCTCTTTCTGTACCTCTGGTCCTTCTTTCCTTCTTTTTTCACCTGTCTTGTCACTTTCTGCAGCATTCATGCCCCTTTCAGCACCTTCTTTCTGCAGTTATCTTCCTCTCTGCACCCTTCCTGCCTCTCTCTGTACCCCTCTTCCCTCTTTGTTCACCTCGCCTATCCATTTCTGCACCCCTCTTGCCTCTTTTTCCACCTCTGTTGATTCTTTCTGTACCTCTTTTTCTTCGGTCTGCACTTCACTTGCCTCTTTCTGTACCCCTCTTGCCACTTTCTGCACCTCTGTTGGTTCTTTCTGCACTTCTCTGGTTTCTTCCTGCACCTCTGTTCCAAATTTCTGCATCCCTCTTGCCTTTTCCTGCACCCCTCTTCCCTCTTTATACACCTCTTGACTCAGTCTGCCCACCCGTTCCCTCTTTCTGCACCCCTTTTGCCTGTTTCTACAACTCTCTTGCATCTTTCTGCAGCTGTCTTGCCTCCTTCTGCACCACACTTGCCGTGTTTTGCACATCTGTTGGTTCTTTTGCACTGCACTTGCTTCTTTCTACACCTCTCTTACAAACTTCTTCACCTCTCTGGCATCTGTCTGCACCTCTGTTCCATCTTTCTGTACCTCTTTTGCCTGTTTCCACAACTCTCTTGCCTCTTTCTGCATTTCTCTTGCCTCCTTCTGCACCTCTGTTGCTTCTTTCTGCACTTCACTTGCCCCTTTCTGGACCCCTGTTGCTTCATTCTGCACTTCCACTGCTTTTTTCTGCATTTGTCTTGCTTTTTTCTGCACCCCTGTTACCTCTTTCTGCATTTGTGTTCCCTCTTTATGTACCTTTCTTGCCTGTTTCTGTATCTCACTGGCCTCTTTCTGCACTTCTCTTGCTTCTTTCCACACCTATGTTGCTTCTTCAAGCAATTCTCTTGACTCTTTCTGCACTTCTCGTGCCTGTTTCCCCACCTCTCTTGCCTCTTTCTACACCTCTCTTGCCTCTTTCTGTACCTCAATTGATTATTTTTGCACACCAGTTGTCTCTTTCTGTACCCCTATTCCTTCTTTGTACAACTCTATTGCCTCTTTCTGTACCTCTCCTGCCTCTTTCAGCACTTTTCTTGCTCTTTCTGCACCTTTCATGCCTCTTTCAGCACCTCTGTTACTTCTTTCTGCTCTTCTCTTCCTTCTTTCTGCACCCCTCCTGCCTCTTTCTGTACCTCTCTTGCCTCTTTGTGCACCCCTCCTACCTTTTTCTACACACCTCTTGACTCTTTTGCTCCTCTGTTGTTTCTTTCTGCACCTTACCTGCCTCTCTCTGCACTTCTGTTTCTTCTTTCTATTAGCCCTGGGCGGAGTTGGCGGAGTGGGGCTTCGCGGAGCTACGCGAAGTGGGCGAGAAACTACGCCCACCTCTGCACTCCGCGTAGCCCCACTCCGCAAACACCACTGGCCGCCAGCCCCGCCACCCGCCTCCCTCCCGCCCTCCCTAAATACTTTCAAATAAAGCAATCAAATAATTTAAAAAGCACTTACCTTGCCGCCGCTGCCCGCCGCGTCCCCGGGGCTCGCTATCTTCCGTCTTCTTTAGTAATGCGCATGCGCGGGCGGCCGCGCATGCGCATTTTCTCGTGACAATGCGCATGCGCGGCCGCCCGCGCATGCGCATTACTAAAGAAGACGGAAGACGGAAGATAACGAGCCCCGGGGACGCGGCGGGCAGCGGCGGCAAGGTAAGTGCTTTTTAAATTATTTGATTGCTTTATTTGAAAGTATCTAGGGAGGGCGGGAGGGAGGCGGGTGGCGGCCAGCTACGCTCCGTCTGCGGAGCCTGCGTAGTGCCGCCTGGCTACGCCAGCTCCGCAAAATGTGGAGTAGGCGGCACTACGCACACTCCGTGCACGGAGCGTAGCTGGCCGCCCACCCCTACTTTCTATAACTCAGTTGCTTCTTTCAGCAATTCTCTTGCCTCTTTCTGCACTTCTCTTCCTTCTTTCTGTATCCTTCCTGCCTCTTGCTGTACCTCTCTAGCCACTTTGTGCACCTATCCTACCTCGTGCTGTACCCCTTTTGTGTCTTTTTGCACCTCTGTTGGATCTTTCTGCACTGCTCTTGATTCTTTCTACATCTCACTTGCCTCTTTTTAGACTTGTCTTGCTTCTTTCTGAACCCCACTGCTTTTTTCAGCAATTCTCTTGACTCTTTCTGCACTTCTCTTGCTTGTTAGTGCACCTCTCTTGCATCTTTCTGCACCTCTGTTGTCTGTTTCTGTACTTCACTTGCTTCTTTCTGTGCCCCTCGCTTCTTTGGACACTTCTGTTGCTTCTTTCTGTACCCCTCCTGCCTCATTCTGCACCCCTCTTCCCTCTTTGTGTAACTCTCTTGGCTCTTTCTATACCTCTCTACCCTCTTTCTGCACCACTCTTGCCTCTTTCTATACCTCTGCTGCTTCTTTTTGTACTTCTCTTGCCTCTTTCTGAACCCTTCGTGCCTCTTTCAGCACATCTGTTGCTTCTTTCTGCACTTCTCTTCCTCTTTACTGCAACCCTTGGGCTTCTTTCAGCACCTCTGCTGCTTCTTTCTGTACTCTTCTTCCTTCTTTCTGCACCCCTCGTGCTTCCTTCTGCACCTCTCTTGCCTATTTCAGCACCTCTGTTGATTCTTTCTACGCTACTCTTGCTGCTTTCTGCACCTCACTTGCCTCTTTCTGCACTTTTCTAGCTTATTTCTAAACCACTGTTGCTTCTTTCAGCAATTTTCTTGCCTTCTTCTGCACTTCTCTTGCTTGTTTCTACATTACTCTTGCATCTTTCTGCACCTCTCTTGCCTCTTTTGGCAACTCTGTTGCTTCTTTCAGCACCCCTCCTGCCTCTTGCTGCACCCCTCTTCCCTATTTGTCCAACTCTCTTGCCTCTTTCTATACCTCTCTTCCCTCTATCTGCAGGACTCTTGCCTCTTTCTCTACCTCTGTTGCTTCTTTATGCACTTCTCTTGCTTCTTTCTGTACCATTTGTGCCTCTTTCTGCATTTCTGTTGCTTCTTCCTGCATTTCTATTCCTTCTTTCTGTACCCCTTGTGCCACCTTCTGCACCTCTGTTGCTTCTTTCTATACTTTTCTTGGTTTTTTCTGTACTTCTCTTGTTTATTTTGCACCTCTCTTGCCTCTTTCAGCACACCTTTAGTTTTTTTCTGCAGGTCTCTTGCCTCTTACTGCATCCCACTTACCTTTTTCAGCACCTCTGTTGCTTTTTCTGCGGGTCTCTAACCTCTTTCTCTGCACCCCTCTTTTCTCTTTCTGCACCTCTTTGGCCTCTTTCTTCACCCCGTTCCCTGCTTCTGTACCTTTTGTGCTTGTCTCTGCACCCCTCTTGCCTCTCTCTGTACCTCTGTTGCCTCTTTCTGCACCTCTGTTGGTTCTTTCTGCACTGCTCTTGCTATTTTCCGCACCTCACTTTCCTCAACCTGCACTTCTCTTCCTTCTTTCTACAACTCTGTTGCTTCTTAAAGTAATTCTCTTGCCTGTTTCTGCATTTCTCTTTCTTCTTTGTACACCCTCCTGCCTTTTTCTGTACCTCTCTTGCCTCTTTGTGTACCTCTCTTACCTCTTTCTGCACTCCTCCTGCCTTTTTTGCACCTCTGTTAGTTCATTCTGCACTGCTTTTGCTTCTTTCTGCACCTCTCCTGCCTCTTTATGCATCCCTCTTTTCTCTTGCTGCACCTCTCCTGCCTTTCCTGCTTGTTTCTGCACCTTTCTTGAGTCTTTCTGCACCTCTGTTGCATCTTTCTGTACTTCACTTGGTTCTTTCTGCTCCTCTCTTGCCTCTTTTGACACACCTGTTGCTTCTTTCTGTACCCCCCTGCCTCTTTTTGCAACCCTCTTTCCTATTTGTGCAATCCTCTTACCTCTTTTTAACCTCTCTTCCCTCTTTCTGCACCACTCTTGCCTCTTTCTGTACCCTTCATACCTCTTTCAGCACCTCTGTTGCTTCTTTCCATACTTTTCGTCCTTCTTTCTGTACCCCTCGTGCCTCCTTCTGACCTCTATTGCTTCTTTCTCCACTTCTCTCGGTTCTTTATGCACTGCTCTTGCCTCTTTCTGCATCCCTGTTGCCTCTTTGAGCACCTCTTTTGCTTCTTTCTGCACTTCTCTCTCCTCTTTCTACACCCTTCTTGCTTCTTTCTGTACCTCTTTTGCTTATTTCTGCACTTCTATTGCATCTTTCAGCACTTCTCTTGCTTCTTTCTTCACCTCACTTGCCTCTTTCAGCACCTCTGTTGCTTTTCTTTACAGATCTCTTGCCTCTTTCTGCACCTCAGTTGCGTCTTTCAATGTGTCTGTTGCTTTTTTCTGCAGATCTCTAGCCCCTTTCTGCACCCCTCTTCTCACTTTTGGTACCTCTCTTGCCTTTCTCTGCACCCCTGTCCGCTGTTTCTATACCTTTCCTGCCTGTTTCTGTACATCTCTAGCTTCTTACTGTACTTCTGTTTCCTCTTACTGCACTTCACCTGCTCTTTCTGCCCCCTTTGCGCCTCTTTGAGTACCTCTAATGGTTCTTTCTCCACTGCTCTTGCTTTTTTTTGCACCTCACTTGCCTCATTCTGCACTTCTCTTGCATCTTTCTACACCTTTGTTGCTTCTTTCAGCAATTCACTTGGCTCTTTCTGTACTTCTCTTACTTCTTTCTGCACCCCTTCAGCCACTTTCTGTACCTCTCTTGCCTCTTTGTACACCGCCTACCTTTTTCTGCACCACTCTTGCATCTTTTTGCATCTCTGTTGGTCCTTTCTGCACTGTTCTTGCTTCTTTCTGCATTTCACTTGTTTCTTTCTGCACTTCTCTTGCTTCTTTCTTCACATCTGTTGCTTCTTTCAGCAATTCTCTTGCCTCTTTCTGCACTTCTCTTGCTTCTTTTTTCATCTCTGTTGCTTCTTTCAGCAACTCTCTTGCCTCTTTCTGCACCACTGTTGCCTTTTTCTGCACCTTGCTTGCTCCTTTCTACACCCGTATTGACTCTTACTTCATCCCTCTTCCCTATTTCAGTATCTCTCTTGACTATTTTTGCACCCTGTTCTCTCTTTCTGCACATGTTTTGCCCATTTCAGCACCTCTCTTGCCCGTTTCTGTATCTCTCTTGCCTATTTCTGCATGTCTCTTCCTTCTTTCTCTTTGTTGCTTCTGTCTGCACTTCTATTTCCTCTTTCTGCACCCCTATACCCTCTCTCTGCAACTCTGTTTCAGCATGTCTCTTACTTCTTTCTGTACCTCTCTTGCTTCTTTCTCTACCACACTTGCCTCTTTCTGCATTATTCTTCCCTCTTTCTGCACCTCTCTTCCCTCTTTCTGCACCTCTGTTTCCCCTTTCTGCTGTTCTCATGCCTCTTTCTGCACCTCGCTTGCTTCTTTCTGCACTTCCCTTGCTTCTTTCTGCACCTCTTGTGCTTCTTTCTGCACCTTCCTTGCCATTTTCTGCATTTCCCTTGCTTCTTTCTACACATTTCTTCTGTTTCTGCCTCTTTCTGCATATCTTTTCAACTTTGTGCACCTCTCTTCTTTCTTCACCTCTTGCTCCTTTTTGCACCTGTTTTGCTTCTTTCTTCTGCACTTCTCTTGCCTCTTTAAACACCCTTGTTCCTCTTTCTGCAATTCTCTTGCCTCCTTCTGAACTTCTATTGCCTCTTTCTGGACTTCTCTTGCCTCTCTTTGCACCTCTCTTGCTTCTTTATGCACGTCCCTTGCCTCTTTCTGCACCTATCTTGCTTTTTCTGCACCCATATTGCCCCTTTCTGCACCTCTTGCTTGTTTCTGCAATTGCCTTGCTTCTTTCTTCACCTCTGTTGCTTCTCTCTGCACGCCTCTTCCCCCTTTCTGCACCTCTGTTTCTTGTTTCTGCACCCCTCTTGCCACTTTCTGCACCTCTGTTGCTTTTTTCTGCACTTCTCTTGCTTCTTTTCTGCACCTCTCTTCATTCTTTCAGCAACTCTCTTGTCTCTTTCATTACTTCTTTTGTTCCTTTCTACCCCTCTGTTGTTTCTTTCATCACTTCTCTTACCTCTTCATGCACCTGCCGTGCCTCTTTCTGAACCCCTTCCCTATTTCTATACTTCTCTTGCCTATTTCTGTACCCATGTTCCCTCTTTCCGCACCTCTCTTGCCTCTTTCTGCACCACTTTTCCCTCTTTCTGCACCCCTTTTCCCTCTTTCTGCACCTCTGTTGCTTCTTTCTACACTTCTTTTGCTGCTTTCTGTACCTCACTTGCTTTTATGCACCCCTCTTGCCTCTTTCTGCACCCTTTTTCCCTCTTTCTGCACCTCTCTTGCCTATTTCTGCACATCTCTTTCCTCTTCCTGCAATTCACTTGCCTCTGTCATCACCTCTTTGCTTCTTTCTATACTTCTTTTGCCTCTTTCTACACCCCTTCTCCATCTTTCTGCACCGCTCTTGCCTCTGTCTACACCTATGTTCTATCTTTCTGCACCTCTATTGCCTGTTTCTGTAACTCTCTTGCCTCTTTCTGCATTTCTCTTGCCTCTTTCTGCACCTATGTTGCTTCTTTGTACACTTCTCTAGCTTTTTCCACATCTCTCTTGCTTCTTTCTGCACCCCTCTTACTTCTTTCTGCACCCCTCTTTCTTTATTCTGTCCATTTTTTGCCTGTTTCTGCACCTGTCTTGACTCTTTCTGGACCCCTTCCCTATTTCTATACTTCCTTTCATTATTTCTGTACCCCTGTTCCCTCTTTCTGCACCTCTCTTGTCTCTTTCTGCACCACATTTCTCTCTTTCTGCACCCCTTTCCCTCTTTCTGCACCTCTGTTGCTTCTTTCTATACTTCTTTTGCTGCTTTCTGCACCTCACTTGCTTTTTCTGCACCTCTCTTGCCTCTTTATGAGCCCCCTTTTTCCCTCTTTCTGCACCTCTCTTGTCTATTTCTGCACATCTCTTTCCTCTTCGTGCAGTTCACTTGCCTCTGTCGCTACCTCTTTGCTTCTTTCTATACTTTTTTTTGCCTCTTTCTGCACCCCTATTCAATCTTTCTGCACATCTCTTGCCTCTGTCTACACCTATGTTCTATCTTTCTGCAACTCTCTTGCTTGTTTCTGTAACTTTCTTATGTTTGCTTCTTTGTGCACTTCTCTAGCTTTTTCCATATCTCTCTTGCTTCTTTCGGCATGCCTCTTACTTCTTTCTGCACCCCTCTTTCTTCTTTCTGTACATCTCTTGCCTGTTTCTACAACTCGCTTGCCTCTTTTTACAATTCACTTGCCTCCTTCTGCACCTCTGTTGCTTCTTTCTTCACTTCTCTTGTCTCTTTCTGCACATCACTTGCCTCTTTCCGCACTTCTCTTTCTTTTTTATGCACCTATCTTGTTTCTTTCTGAAATTCTATTCTCTCTTTCATCACTTCTCTTGCTTCTGTGTACCCCTTTGTTGCTTTTTTCAGCACTTCTGTTGCCTCTTTCTGCTCTTCTGTTGCCTGTTTCTACAACTGTGATGCCTCTTTCTGTACCACTGTTGCCTTTTCGTGCACCTCATTTGCTTCTTTCTGCACCCCTGTTGCCTCTTTCATGGACCACTATTCCCTCTTTCTGTATCTCTCTTGCTTCTTTCTGCACTTCTCTTGCTTCTTTTTGTACCTATTTTGCTTCTTTCTGCACCCCTCTTGTTTCTTTCTGCACCCTTCTTCCATTTGTGTGCACATCTCTTGCCTCTTTTTGCCCCTCTCCTTCCTCTTTCTGCAGTTCTCTTGCCTCTTTCTGCACTTCTTTTGCTTCTTTCTGCACTTTTTTTGCATCTTTCTGTACCCCACTTCCCTCTTTCTTCACCTCTGTTGTTTTTTTTGCACATCTCTTGCTTCTTCCTACAAATCTTTTGCAAATATCTGCATCCATCTTCCTTCTATCTGTACACTTCTTCCCTCCCCCTGTACCTGTCTTTCCTCTGTCTGCACCTCTGTTCTCTCTTTATGCAATTCTCTTGCCTCTTTCTGCAGTTCTCTTGCCTCTTTCTGCACCTATTTGGCTTCTTTCTGCACTTCACTTGCCCCTTTTTTCACCATTATTGCCTCTTTCTCCACCTCTTTTCATTCTTTCAGCACTTATCTTCATTTTTTTACATCTCTCATGCCTCTTTCTGCATCCTTCTTACCTCTTTCTGCACCGCTCTTTATTCTTTCTACACCTATCTAGCCTGTTGTTGTAACTCTCTTGCCTTTTTCTATATCTTTTTGTCTTCTCTTGCCTCTTTCTCTATCTCACTTGCCTCTTTTTGCACTTCTGTTTTTGTTGCACCTCTCTTGTTTCTTTCAACAACTCTCTTGTCTTTTTCATCAGTTCTCCTTCTTCTTTCTACACCTCTTTTCCCTCTTTCTGCACCTCTTTTCCCTCTTTCTGAACCACTTTTGCTTCCTTCTGCACTTCTCTTTCTTCTTTCTGCACCTCTCTTGCTTATTTCTGCACCCATCTTGCCTCTTTCTGCACCCATCTTGCCTCTTTGTGCACTTCTCTTGCCTCTTTCTGCACCTCTCTTTCCTCTTTCTGCACTTATCATAACTCTTTCTGTACATCTTTTGCCTCTTTTTGCAATTATCTAGCCTCCTTCTGCACCTCTGTTACTTCATTCTTCACTTATCTTGCATCTTTCTGCACCCCTCTTGCCGGTTTCTGTACCTCACTTGCCTCATTATGGACCCCTGTTGCCTCTTTCTGCACTCCTCTTCCCTCTTTCTGTACCTCTCTTGCCTCTTCCTGCACCCCTGTTCCCTCTTTCTGCACTTCTCCTGCCTGTTTCTGCACCTATATTACCTTGTTCTGCACTTCTTGCATTTTCAGCACCTCTGTTGCTTCTTTCTGCATTTTTCTTGACTCTTTCTGCACCCCTCTTCCCTCTTTCTGCACCTCTGTTTCCTCTTTCTGTACTTTTTCTTTTTTTGCACCTCTCTTGCTTCTTTCTGCACCCATATTGCCTCTTTCTGTACCCTTCTTCACTCGTTGTTTACCTCTCTTGCCTCTTTCTGCACCTCTCTTTCTTCTTTCTGCACTTCTCATGCTTCATTCTCTACCTTTTTTGCTTCTTTCTGTACTTTTCAGCCCCTTTCTGCACTTTTCTTGCCTCTTTCTGCATCACTGTTGCCTTTTTATGTACTCCTCTTCCCTCTTTCCGTACCCCTCTTGCCTCTTTCTGCACTCCTCTGCTTTTTCTGCACCTCTGTTGCTTCTTTATGCACTTTTCTTGACTCTTTCTGCACCCCTCTTCCCTCTTTCTGCACCCCTGTTGCTTCTTTCTGTACTTCTTTTTCTTTTTTTGCACCTCTCTTGCTTCTTTCTGCACCCATCTTGTCTCTTTCTGTACCCTTCTTCACTTTATGTCTACCTCTCCTGCCTCTTTCTGCACCTCTCTTTCTTCTTTCTGCACTTCTCATGCCTCATTCTGTACCTCTTTTGCCCCTTTCTGCACCCCTCTTGCTTGTTTCTCTACCCCTCTTCCCTCTTTCTGCACCTCTCTTGCCTCTGTCTGCACCCCTGTTCTCTCGTTCTGTACCTCTTTTGCCTGTTTCTGCAACACTCTTAACTCTTTATGCACTTCTCTTGCTTTTTTCTGTACTTTTTTGCCCCTTTCTGCATCCCTCTTCCCTCTTTCTGCACATCCTGTGCCTCTGTCTGCACCCCTGTTTCTCTTTCCGTACCTCTTTTGGCAGTTTCTGTAACACTCTTGCCTCTTTATGCACTTCTCTTGCTTTTTTCTGCACCTCTCTTGTTTCTTTCTGCAACCTTTTAGTCTCTTTCATCACTTCTCTTGCTTCGTTCTACCCCTCTGTTGCTTCTTTCAGCAACTCACTTACCTCTTTCTGTACCTCTCACACCTCTTTACTCACTTCTCTTGCTTCTTTCTGCAACTCACATGGCTCTTTTTGCACTTTTCTTGCTTTTTTTCTGCAAATCTCTTGTTTCTTTCTTCTCCACCTCTCTTGCCTCTTTATGCACCTCTGCTGCTTCTTTCTGCACTTCTCTTGCCTCTTTCTGCACCACTGTTGCCTTTTTCTACATCTCACTAGCTTCTTTCTGCACACTTGTTACCTATTTATGTACTCCTCTTCCCTCTTTCTGTACCCCTCTTGCCTCTTTCTGCACCCCTCTTCCCTCTTTCTGTACCTCTCTTGCCTCTGTCCGCACCCCTGTTCTCTCTTTTTTCACTTCTCCTGCCTGTTTCTACACATCTATTGCCTCTTTCTGCACTTCTCGCCTTTATCTGCATCTCTGTTGCTTCTTTCTGCACTTCTCTTGACTCTTTCTGCATCCCTCTTCCCTCTTCCTGCCCCTCTGTTGCTTTTTCTGCACTTCTTTTTCTTCTTTCTGCACTTCTCTTACTTCTTTCTGCAACTCACTTGCTTCTTTCTGCACCTGTTGCCTCTTTCTGCACTCCTCTTCCTTCTTTCTGTACCCATCTTGCTTCTTTCTTCACCCCTCTTCCCTATTTCTGCACCTCTCCTGCCATGGTCTTCACCCCTGTTCTCTATATCTGGACCTCTTTTTCTCATTTCTGCAACACTTTCATCTTTATGCACTTCTCTTGCCTCTTTCTGTACCCCTCTTGCCTCTTTCTGCAACCCTCTTCCCTCTTTCTGCAACTCTCCTGCCCCTTTCTGCAGTTCTCTTGCCTCTTTCTGTACCCCTCTTGCCTGTTTATGCACTCACTTGCCTCTTTCTGCACCTCTTTTGCCTCTTTCTATATATTTATTGCCTCTCTCTGCACCTTACGTGCCTTTTCTTTCACCCCTATTCCCTCTTTCTGCACCTCTCTTGTCTCTGTCTTCATCCCTGTTCTCTCTTTCTGCACCTCTTTTGCCCATTTCTGCAACCTTCTTGCATCTTTATGCACTTCTCTTCCCTCTTTCTGTACCCCTCTTGTCTCTTTCTGCACCCTTCTTCCCTTTTCCTGCAACTCTCTTGCCCCCTTCTGCAGTTCTCTAGCCTCTTTTTGTACCCCTCTTGCCTGTTTATGCACTTCACTTGCCTCTTTCTGAACCTGTTTTGCCTCTTACTATATTTCTTTGCCACTCTCTGCACCTTACTTGTCTCTTTCATCACTTCTCTTTCTTCTTTCTACCCCTCTGTTGCTTCTTTCAGTCCTTCTCTTGCCTCTTACTGCACCACTGTTGCCTTTTTCTGCACCTCAATTGCTTCTTTCTGCACCCCTATTGCATCTTTCTGCACCCCTGTTCCCTCTGTATGTACCTCTGTTGCCTGTTTCTGCACTCTTCTTGCTTCTTTCTGCACTCCTCTTCCCTCCTTCTACACTTCTATTGCCTCTCACTGCACCCCTCGTGCTTCTTTCTGCACCTCTGTTTCTTCTTACTGAACTTCTCTTGCCTGTTTATGCAAATCACTTGCCTCTTTCCGTAGTTCTCTTGCCTCCTCCTACACATCTGTTTCTATTGTCTACACTTCTCTTCCCTGTTTCGGCACCTCTCTTGCCCTTTCTGCACCCTGGTTCGCACTGTCTGCACTTCTCTGGGCCTGTTTTTGCACCTCTGTTGCTTCTTTCTGCACTTTTATTGCTTCTTTATGGACTTCTCTGTCTTTCTGCACCTAACTTGCCTCTTTCTGTACTTCTATTGCTTTTTTCTGTTCCTCTCTTGTTTATATCTGCAACTCTCTTGTCTCTTTTATCACTTCTCTTGCTTCTTTCTACACCACTGTTGCTTCTTGCTGCACTTCTCTTGCCTGTTTCGGCACATCTCTTGCCTCTTTCTGCACCACTGTTGCTTGTTTTAGTACCTCGCTTGCTTCATTCTGTACCACTCTTGCCTCTTACTACAACCCTCTTCCCTAAGTCTGTACCTCTCTTCCTGTTTCTGCACCTCTCTTGCCTATTTCTGTACCTCTCTTGCATCTTTAATGAACTCTGTTGCTTCTGTCTGCTCTGCACTTGCCACTTTCTGTACAACTCTTCCCTCTTTCTGCACCTCTGGTGCTTCTTTAAGCATTTCTCTTACTTCTTTCTGTACCTCTCTTGCTTCTTTCTGTACCACTCTTGCCTCTTTCTGCACACTCTTTTCCTCTTTGTGTACCTCTCTTGCCTCTTTCTGTACCCCTCTTTCCTCTTTTTACAGTTCTCTTGCCTCTTCCTGTACCTCTTTTACTTCTTTTTCCACTGCTCTTGCTTCTTTCTACCCCTCTTTTGCACATTTCTGCACCCCTCTTGCCTCTTTCTGCATCCCTGTTTCCTCTTTCTGCATCTCTTTTGCCTCAGTCTGTACCCCTGCTTTCTATTTCTGCACCTCTGTTGGTTCTCGCTGCACTTCTGGTGCTTTTTTCTGCAGCTCTCTTTTTTTCTGCATCCCTCCTGCCTCTTTCTGGACCCCTCTTGCCTCTTTCTGCACCTCTCTTGCCTCTGTCTGCAACCATGTTCTCTCTTTCTGTACCTCTTTTGCCTGTTTCTGTAACACTCTTGCCTCTTTATGCAGCTTTTATGCCTCTTTCTGCACCTCTGTTACTTCTTTCTGCACTCTCTTGCCTCTTTCTGCACCCCTCTAGCTTCTTTCTGCACTTCTCTTAGTTCTTTTTGCCCTTTCTTGCTTTTTTCCGCATCTATTTTGCATCTTTCTGCAACCCTGTTGCCTCTTTCTATGTCCCTCTTTCTTCTTTCTGCACTCTTTCTACACCTCAATTGCCTGTTTCTGCACCTCTCTTGCTTTTTCTTGCACTTCTCATGCCACTTTCTTCACCTCACTTGCCTCTTTCTGCACTTCTCTTGCTTTTCTATACACCTCTCTGGTTTCTTTCTGAAACTCTCTTGTCTCTTCCATCACTTCTTTTGCTTCTTTCTACCCCTCTGTTGCTTCTTTCATCACTTCTCTTACCTCTTTCTGCACTTCTGTTACCTCTTCCTGCACATGTCTTGCCTATTTCTGGACCTTTCATTCCTCTTTCTATACCTCTCTTGCCTCTTTCTGTACCCGGTTCCCTCTTTCTGCACCTCTCCTGCCTTTTTCTGTACTCCTGTTGCCTCTATCTGCACTTTCTTTGCCTCTGTCTTTCTACCCTATTGCTGCTTTCTGTACTTCTCTTGCTTTTTCTGTACTCCGCTTGCTCCCTTTGCACCCTTCTTCCCTCTTTGTGTACCTATGTGGCCTCTTTCTGCACATATCCTTATTTTTTCTGAGTTCCCTTGCCTCTTTCTACACCTCTTTGCTTCTTCCTGTACTTCTTTTGCCTCTTTCTCCACCCCTCTTGCCTCTTTCTGTACTTCCGTTGGTTCTTTCTGCACCTCGCTTGCAAATTCGTATACCCCTCTTGCCTCTTTCAGCACCCCTCTTCCCTCTTTCAGTACCGCTCTTGCCTCTGTCTCCACCTCTGTTCTATCTTTCTGCACCTCTATTGCCTGTTTCTGCAACTCTCTTGCCTCTTTTTAAATTTCTCTTGCCTCTTTCTTCACCTCTGTTGCTTCTTTCTGCACTTCTCTTGCCTTTTTCTGCACCCCTTTTGCCTTTTTCTGCACCTCTGTTGGCTCTTTCTGCACTTCTCTTGCTTTATTCTATATTTCTCTTGCTTCTTTTCTTTCTGCACCCTCTTACCTCATTCGCCCTCCTTTTTCTTTCTGCACCTCTCTTGCCTGTTTTTGAAACTTTCTTGTCTCTTTTTGCAATTCCCTTGCCTCCTTCTGCATCTCTGTTGCTTCTTTCAGTACTTCTCTTGCATCTTTTTGCACCCTTTTGCCTATTTCTGTACCTCACTTGCTTCGTTCTACACCTCTATGGCCTCTTTGTACACTTCTCTTGCCTCTTTCTGCACCTCACTTACCTCTTTCTGTACTTCTCTTGCTTTTTAATTCACCTCTCTTGTTTCTTTCTGCAGTCCCACAATTTTGACTCCAACGTTCATTCCCCCACTCACATTCAGGGTCACATCCTTGATCAGGTTTGGTCCCTTAATTGTCCAGTAGCTTCCTTGTCCATCTCCCCCTGTACTTGGTCCGATCACTTCTTGATTTCCTTTTCCCTTCACCTTAGTCCAGTCACCAAGCCCCCCTTCTCAAAAACATCTGGGCGCGCTCTTGGAACCAGGTGGATGTGGCCTCTCTGTCTGCCACACTCTCTGCATCTAGTCCTGATCTACACGGTCTGTCGTCCTCCGCACAAGCTGATTCTATTAATTCCTGGCTCCTGACAGGCTGCGATTTGGTCACTCCCCTCAGGCGGGTGTCCTCCAGGCGTGCGAACGACGTAAACCGTTGGTTCAATGAGGAATTGAAGGCCATAAAATTAACTGTGCGCCACGCTGAGTGGGCCTGGAGGCGAGATTATTGCCACAACCTTAAAACTCAGTATGTCATCCTCCTTTCCCAGTACAAAAAATCTATTTTGGCTGCTAAGACTGCTTATTTCTCCTCAAAAATCCTGTCTGCCGAAAATCAGCCTAGAGAAATTTTTTCTATTGTACACAATCTCGCCTTTTCCGATAGAGCTACCCTCAAACCCTCCCCTTCCCAGGACCTATGTGACTCCCTCAACACTTTTTTTCTGGACAAAATTTCTACCATTAAAGCCAATATCCCTCCCCCCCTCTTTTCTTTGTTGACCCCCAATGTCCGCCAGTCGGGGCACGTCTTGATTCGTTCCCCCTCTTGACAGAAGAGTCTTTTCTCTCCCTCCTTTCTATGGTCAAATCAGGTTCCCCTTTAGACTTCTGTCCTGCCCACATCCTCAAGCACATCTACTCGATTTATGTGCAGCCCCCTCTCAAATTTCTCAACAGCTCACTGTCCCAGGGTATTGTTATTCAACCACTTAAATCGGCCATCATCGTTCCTATCCTCAAAAAACCTGGTGTGGACCCCTCCGCTCTTGTCAACTACCGCCCCATTTCATTGTTGCCTTTTCTGGGGAAGGTATTGGAGCGCCATGTGACCAGAGCGCTCAGTACCTTTGTGGAGGAGAACGGCGTTTTAGCCCCCCATCAGGCTGGTTTTCGCCCCGCACACTCTAGGGAGTCCGTGGTGCTATCGGTCCTCGACAACCTCAGGGAGGGCATGGACACTAACCATCCCCAGGCCCTGGTCCTCCTTGACCTCTCCGCCACCTTTGACACGGTTGACTATTCCATCTTACTCTCCCGTGTCAGGGCGGCGGGGGTTGGAGGTTCGGCCTTGGTCTGGCTGTCCTCCTTCTTGAGGGACCGCACCCAGGCAGTGCGCCTGGGTGACTTTTCGGTGGATTTCCGGAAGGTACAATGCGGGGTACCTCAGGGCTCCTCCCTTTCCCCCCTTTTATTTAACTTGTACATTGCCCCTCTTATTTTTGCCCTTCAGCAAATGGAGGTCTCCGTCTACAATTATGCGGACGACCTTCAGCTTATTTTTAATTTGTCCCCATTCCCTGACTCCATGGTTAAGTTCCAGTCTGTTATTATTTTTATCCGGGACTGGATGAATTACAACCACCTGAAGTTAAACCCAGACAAAACTGAGCTGGTTTTGACAGGTGGTTGCTCCAGTCCCTGGACCTCTCTCTTTTGGCCCCCCTTCCTGGGTCCCCCCTTCTCCATCTTCCTCTGTAAAAACTCTTGGGATTAAGTTGAACGACCAACTCACTCTGCACTCCCAGGTCAGTTTAGTGATGTCCTCTTCCTTTCTTTCACTCCGCACCATCCGTAAAGTTTCCCGTTTCTTAAAACTCATAGTCCTGGCGATGGTAATCTCTCGCCTCGATTATGGCAATGCATGATATTGTGCAAAGAAATGGGACTACATAGCCCCAAAGCCAGTCGCACAGCATCATGCCGCATCGTGCGTGCATGTTTTCTCCAAACTTTCATCAATTCTTTCATGTTATCCATTTTTAATCATACTTTTGATCCATGTTTCACCGAGTCTACCGAGGGACTGCACCCGCGATAAAATAAGTGGATTGAAGAAATACAGTGTAACATGATTCGGACCCTAAGGTTGGAGAAAACATCGAAGTTCGCCGCAAGTTACATGGAGAGGGCACATTGATAAGAATATGGACTTGATGATGTTGGCATTTTTTAATTGACGTAATATAAATGACGGAAGTGTATTGTATATTGAAGGCATGCATTCTGGGAAAAGTAGTTCATTTAGAGGACACGCATAGGCGGAGATCATAGAGAGTTTTGAGCCAATTGGGAGAGAGAGTGAGGGGTCAGAGGTACTTAAGAGAGTGGGTGGGAACCGTCAGATTTTACCGTTGGAGACACTAGGGAAGAATGGAAGCTCACGATACGCAAGCAAAGAGGTACGTTGATTAAAAAAAGACGCTTGCATTTCAATAACTTGTGTGTGAGTAAAGGGTGAAATCTTATGTTTTTAACAGCGGGAACGGCAACTAGACACGCATAGTAAAGCTAGTTAAAACGTTAGTGATAGGTTCCGGGTATGGATAATACTGGCGTGATTGAATAGGGTTTGAACGCGGGTGTTACATATTGACCATTTGGAGAGGTTACAATGTGGGAAGGATAAGGCGGGTGCACGATGGTTATACTGGGAGATGAGTGCAATATAGAATAGGAATACATAGGGAGAGTGGCTTAAACGCAGTACCTAATTGGCATGCTTTCATTTAGACACAAGACTGTTGTGAATATGCTGCATAACATTTATCTGTGAAAAGCAGTGCTAATTATTTATTATATTATGATTGTTTACAGTGACCCCTGACGAAGGGCATGAAGTAGCCCGAAATGCATTGGGTTTTTATTTGATAATAAATCTTTGCTTGTGACGGACTTCTGGCATTTATCGTATTCTTTTTGAAGAGGCCCGGATCGGCACGATTTGAATACTAGAAACTTGAAAATTGGCCTTAAACCGTATTATGGATCATGGATTTTTAAAAAAAGTATGAATATCTTGAAACATGGATCAAAAGTATGATTAAAAATGGATAACATGAAAGAATTGATGAAAGTTTGGAGAAAACATGCACGCACGATGCGGCATGATGCTGTGCGACTGGCTTTGGGGCTATGTAGTCCCATTTCTTTGCAAAGTTTCTTAACTTCTGGCAGTGGGGCATGCCTATAACCATTTTTGCACGCAAGACACTAAGGAAGGATAAAAATTCATAACAAAAAATGACTGGTGTAAGAAAAAGGTGTGCATTCCCTCATCCGACATAACACAATGCATGATATTGTGGCATGCCCGCTTACAGTCTGCGGCGATTACAGCTGGTTCAAAACCAGGCTGCTCGCCTGGTTTATAATCTGGCTAAGTCCCACCATGTCACCCCTCTCCTCAAGTCCTTGCACTGGCTCCCTATCCGAGAACGAGCTCAGTTCAAGATGGGCTGTATTACTTTTCAGGCACGGGTTGGCGCAGCCCCTGCTTTCATTTCTTCGGAAATTTATGTTTACGCCCCCGTTAGGGAGCTGCGCTCATCCTCCCAATATATGTTGGCAGTTCCCCGCTTTAGGCGTAAAAAATGGGGGGCACGAAATTTTCCACACTTGCCCCCGCTTTCTGGAACTCTCTCCCCGCCGACCTCAGATCTTCTTCTCAATACTCACATTTCCGAAAGGCGTTAAAAACTTTTCTCTTTGCACAAGCCTTTCCACTGTAACTGTCTTGTTTTGCCTCTCCCCTGATCTTCTTGTCCTCTGGGTTCTGTACACTACAGCGCCATGAAACCGCCAGGTGAACGTGTGCTCTATAAATGCTTTAAACTCAAACTCAAACTCAATTCTCTTGTCTCATTCATCACTCCCCCTACTTCTTTCTACCCCCCTGTTGCTTCTTTCAGCACTTCTCTTGACCATTTCTGAACTTCCCTTGCCTGTTTCTTTACCTGTCTTGCCTCTTTTTGCCCCACTGTTTTTTCCTGCACCACACTTGCTTCTTTCCTCACTCCTGTTGCCTCTTTAATGGACCACTCTTCTCTCTTTCTGTACCTCTCTTAACCTCTTTCTGCACCCCTGTTCCCTATTTCAGCACCTCTCCTGTCGTTTTCTTTACCACTATTGCCTCTTTATGCAGTTCTCTTTCCTCTTTCTGTACCTCTTTTCCTTCTTTCTGCACTTCTTTTGCCTCTTTCTGCACCCTATTTCCCTCTTTCTTCACCTCTGTTGGTTCTTTCTGCACTGCTCTTGCTTCTTTCTAGAAATGTCTTGCAAATGTATATACCCGTCTCGCCTCTCTCTGCATACCTTTTCCCTCTTTTTGCACCTCTCTTGCCTCTGTCTGCACCTCTGTTCTCTCTTTCTGCACCTCTTTTGCCTGTTTCTGCAACTTTCTTGCCGGTTTCCGTGGTTCTTTTGCCTCTTTCTGCACCTGTGTTGCTTCTTTCTGTACTTTGTTTGCCTCTTTCTGAGCCCCGCTTCCCTCTTTCTTTACCTCTGTTGATTCTGTCTGCACTGCTCTTGCTTCTTCCTGCAAATCTCTTCCACATTTCTGCAACCCTCTCGCCTCTTTCTGCACCCATCTTCCCTCTTACTGCACCTCTCTTTCCTCTGTATGCACCTCTGTTGCTTCTTTCTACATCTCTTTTACCTGTTTCTACAACTCTCTTGCCTCTTTTGGAGTTCTCTTGCCTCTTTCCGTACCTCTGTTGCTTCTTTCTCCACTTCTCTTGCCTCATTCATCACCCCTCTTGCCTCTTTCAGCACCTTTATTTGTTCTTTCTACACTTCCCTTGATTTTTTCCACATCTCTCTTGCTGTTTTGCTGCATCCCTCTTACCTCTTGCCACACCCCTCTTTCTTTTTTCTGCACCTATCTTGCCTGTTTTTACATCCCTCTTGAATCTTTCTGCATCCCTCTTGCCTGTTTCTGTACCTCATTGCCTCTTTCTGCACCCCTCATGTCTCTTTGTGCTCTACTCTAACCTCTTTCTGCATCTCACTTGCCTCTTTCTGCACTTCTCTTGCTTTTTTCTGCACTGCTCTTATTTCTTTCTGCAACTCTCTAGTCTCTGTCATTACTTCTCCTGCTTCTTTATACCCCTCTGTTGCTTTTTTCAGCACCTCACTAACCTCTTTCTGTACCTCTCTTGCCTCTTTCTTCACTTCTATTGCCTGTTTATGGAGCTCACATGATTCTTTCTGCACTGCTCTTGCTTTTTTTGCACCTCTCTCATTTCTTTTTACAACTCTCTTTCCTTTTTCATCACTTCTCCTGCTTCTTTCTACCCTTATGTTGCATCTTGCAGCACTTTTCTTTCCTCTTTCTGTACTTCTCTTGCCTCTTTCTGCACCTGTCTTGCATTTGTTTTCACCACTGTTGCCTTTTTCTGCACCTCACTTGCATGTTTCTGTACCCCTGTTGCCTCTTTCGGCACCCCTCTTCCCTCTTTCTGTACCTCTCTTGCCTCTTCCTGCATCCATCTTCCCTCTTTCTGTACCTCTACTGCCTGTTCCTGCACCTCTGTTGCCTCTTTCTACACTTCTCTTGCCCCCTTGTACCTCTGTTGCTTCTTTCTGCACTTCCCTTCTCTCTTCCTGTGCCTCTCTTGCCTCTTTCTAAATCCCTATTCCCTCTTTCTGTACCTCTCTCGCCTCTTTCTGCACCCCTGTTCCATCTTTCTGCATCTCCCTGGCCTGTTTCTATACCTCTGTTGCATCTTTCTTCACCTCTCCTGCCTCTTTCTGCACCTCTGCTGCTTTTTCTGCACTTCTTTTGCCTCTTTCTGTACTCCATTTCCCTCTTTGTGCATCTCTGTTCCTTCTGTCTGCACTTCTCTTGCTTCTTTCTGTACCTTTCTTGCTTCTTTCTGCAGCCATCTTGCCTCTTTCTGCACCATTTCCCCTCTTTGTACACCACTCTTGCTTCTTACTGCACCTCTCTTTCCTCTTTCTGCAGTAATTTTGCCTCTTTCTGCACCTCTTTTGCTTCTTTCTGCACTTCTGTTGCCTCTTTCTGTCTCCCTCGTTACTCCTTCTCTTTACTCCTTCTGTACCTCTGTTGGTTCTTTCAGCACTGCTCTTGCTTCTTACTGGTCTTCTATTGCAAATTTCTGTAAACCTCTTGCCTCTTTCCGTACCCCTCTTCCCTCTTTCTGTACCTCAGCACCCGAGGGAGCGCAATCCTCCTAAATCCTTCTGACTGAAAGCCTATCAGGAAGAAGCTACCGGTAAATGTAACCGCCCATACCAATACAAAAGCTGTGGGGAAGGCTGGCTGTGCTCGAGTGCGATTCAAAGAAGGACACCCCATGGAGCTTGACATATTACTCGGCTGTCCTGCCGCGGAACCAGCACCACCCCGGGAAAAGGGGGCCACAGAGCCATAGGAATGTTGGGCTCATAATGTGGGGCACTGACCAATGGATTGAGTGTGATTGCCCTCCCTGGGGCTCATTAAGAGCTTTATTTTTGCAACATTTAGAGTGCACCCATCATTGAGAGATCACGGACTCCACTTCCCACAAGACAATGTGTTGCTTATTCAAAGCAGCCCATGGGGGCTCACGATATCGCCGAACTGTGAAAGAGGGAGGACTTTTGTGCATTCTTCTGACTGAAAGCCTATGAGGAAGAGGCTTTTGATTACCGGTGAATGTAACACCCATACCAATAAAAAGCTGAGGGGAAGGCTGGCTGTACTCGAGTGCGGTTCAATGAACGACACCCCAAGGAGCTTGATATTTTTATATATATATATATATATATATATAAATATATATATATATATATTACCTACTGGCGGTCGCCAGTAGGTATATATAGTTAGGATTTTTTCTCTATGGGATTTTTGAAAATTCTATGTCTAATAACTTTGGCGTTTGTGGACGGAATTGGCTGAAATTTTCAGGAAAATGGAACATTTTGTTTCTGAGCAGCCCCTGACAATTTGGGGGGGTTTCATCAAGGGGGGGCCGAGAAAAAAGGGGGGTCCCAAAACGCATTTTTCCCATGTTAATTTCCATAGGGCGGTTGGCCTCACTTTTAGCTCGAACGGCTGAATGGATTTGCACGAAACTTGGCAAAATTGTAGGGACTGTTAGCCTGATGTGCCTTTGCTAGGTCTCAATATATGTGCTCCAGTGGATTTTGAGTAATTTAGGTTCAAAAAAATATATATATCTGGGCGGAGCCTAACCACACATCTGATCTGATTGGCTGTCAGCACTTCATCCAAGAAGTGTTGGCAGCCATCTTGGGACCAATATACATGATAGCACCTCATTAAAAAGCATTGTAGTTAATAGAGGGTTTTAGGACTTTAGTTACATTATAAATCATTTGTTGATGGTACCATACTCGTTTTAGGAATTGTGGTGGGTTCTAAGGTGATTTTACCATGTGAAAAAACCTTCTGCTGTGATATCATGAATATTGTTTGAAAGAAAACTAATATCTCATGATTTTCCCACAGTGGTTTGGAAGGGGATCTATAAGCTAAACTGAAAGCATATTTTCTGTAAATTCACATTATCTTTCTCAGTCATGTGAAAATGAAGTCTGACATTCTCAGTAAAACATGTACATCCAACAAGGACAGAGACTGTCAGTTGATTCCTTTGTGTTCTACTGCAGCCTCCTAGAGTGTTCTAAAGAACAACTAGAGCGCTAACAGTCCTACTTATTACAAAGGTATGGCACACCTGAAGCCATCTTGATTGGAATAAAGTGGTAACTCTTAAAACATTTAATTTAAAAAGAAACAACATGAGGGGGTATATTTTGCCATAGAAAGTATGATTAGTGCTGCAGAATGAAAAATTAGGGCACATTTTGAGTGACTTCTCAAATCCTTTTCTATTTCATTAAAACATTCTGACATGCAGTCTCCCAAAATGGCCACCAGAGACAAAAGAGCCCAAATGTAGCCCAAATATCACCCAGATGTAGCCCAAGTATAGCCCAATGACAGAATGTCCCAGAGTGTTCTAAAGAACAACTAGAGCGCTAACAGTCCTACTTATTACAAAGGTATGGCACACCTGAAGCCATCTTGATTGGAATAAAGTGGTAACTCTGAAAACATTTAATTTAAAAAGAAACAACATGAGGGGGTATATTTTGCCATAGAAAGTATGATTAGTGCTGCAGAATGAAAAATTAGGGCACATTTTGAGTGACTTCTCAAATCCTTTTCTATTTCATTAAAACATTCTGACATGCAGTCTCCCAAAATGGCCACCAGAGACAAAAGAGCCCAAATGTAGCCCAAATATCACCCAGATGTAGCCCAAGTATAGCCCAATGACAGAATGTCCCAGAGTGTTCTAAAGAACAACTAGAGCGCTAACAGTCCTACTTATTACAAAGGTATAGCACACCTGGAGCCATCGTGATGGAAATAAAGTGGTAACTCTTAAGACATTTAATTTAAAAAGGAACAAAATGAGGGGGTATATTATGCAATAGAAGGTATTATTAGTGCTGCAGAAAGAAAAATTAGGGCACATTTTGAGTGACTTTTCAAATCCTCTTCCATTTCATTAAAAAATTCTGACATGCAGTCTCCCAAAATGGCCACCAGAGACAAAAGAGCCCAAATGTAGCCCAAATATCACCCAGATGTAGCCCAAGTATAGCCCAATGACAGAATGTCCCAGAGTGTTCTAAAGAACAACTAGAGCGCTAACAGTCCTACTTATTACAAAGGTATGGCACACCTGAAGCCATCTTGATTGGAATAAAGTGGTAACTCTTAAAACATTTAATTTAAAAAGGAACAAAATGAGGGGGTATATTTTGCCATATGAATTATGATTAGTGCTGCAGAAAGAAAAATTAGGGCACATTTTGAGTGACTTCTCAAACCCTCTTCAATTTCATTAAAAAATTCTGACATAGTCTCGCAAGATGGCCACCAGAGACAAAAGAGCCTAAATGTAGCCCAAATATCACCCAGATGTACCCCAAGTATAGCCCAATGACAGAATGTCCCAGAGTGTTCTAAAGAACAACTAGAGCGCTAACAGTCTTACTTATGACAAAAGTATGGCACACCAGAAGCCATCTTGATTGGAATGAAGTGGTAAGTCTGAAAACACTCAATTTAAAAAGGAACAACATGAGGGGGTTAATTTTGCCATAGAAAGTATGATTAGTGCTTCAGAAAGAAAAATTAGGGATCATTTTGAGTGACTTCTCAAATCCTCTTCTATTTCATTAAAAAAATTCTGACATGCAGACTGAAACATGCACTTTGAATACCAGCAGCAGACGTCCCTGGTGAGCAGTAGCTTTACTACAGTGATCTAATGTGCAACTAGAGTGCTAACATTCAGAATTCATGGCAAATGTGTGACACATCTGAATGCCTTCTTGATGGAACCAAAGTAAACAAGCATTGAAAATGCAATAGATCTCGCCCTCGTTTAAGTTAAAGCCATTCTGTTTGTAATGAGGTGGCTTTTTAGCTTTGCTTTTATTAGTGTTTTTTCAACTTTCATGTAAATAACGCACCGTTTTCACCAAATCGACTTTGCCCAATCACACCCTTCCCTTCGGCCAACAAATCCCAAAAATTCGGCACACCTGCCGATCCACTCTCCCTACAGCTCACCCAAGCCCCGTCCCTCTAGCGCAACTGGAACACCCCAAATTCAACTTCTCCATGCGCACCAAAAACTCCCATTGAATAACATGACAATTCGCTACTCCGCACAAAAATTGCTCTTTAAAGCACTTCCACTGTTCCGATCCGCTTCAAACTTGGCTGGACACTAGTTCCAGCGATTCCCTAACATCTCACCAAAAATCAGCCCAATCCATCCACTGGAACGGGGACGAATTTCAACCCGAATACGTGCCCCCCGCAAACACAAAAAAAGCCATAAAACGGCCAAATCTCGACCAAAAACCGCCAAAATCCCTCAAAACCTTGCCAACACCAATACGCACGAAACTGAACCGGCCCCTCAGCCCTAGGCTCCGGGAACCCTACTTAATTGACCCAAAAGCCCTAAAAAAGCAACATAATACACACGAAAACGCCCTAACAACCCTAAAATGCATATAAGTATATGTATGCATGCATTTATGTTTGTATTTATATAGATATACAGATGATATATGTTTATATATGTATGTATATATATATATTCACTGAAAAAACCATAGGCTATAGACCATATATAGTTAGGAATTAGCATTTACAAAACCTTGAAAATTCACTGAAAAAAGCATAGGTTATAGACCATATATAGTTAGGAATTAGCATTTACAAAACCTTGAAAATTCACTGAAAAAACCATAGGTTATAGACCATATATAGTTAGGAATTCGCATTTACAAAACCTTATTTTACTCACACAAAACCATTGAAATTCCATATATAGTTAGTTGCACTAACTATATATCGCGCACCCGCAATCCACTGCTGATGATGTCACATATTACATCATTCATGACATGGTCAGTGACATCACTGATGACATCACTGATGACATCTCAAATGACATCACTGATGACATCACTGATGACAACATCCAGTGACTGTATGTTTCTGTAAAGTTAAAATATGTCTTACATATTGAAGAATGAGTGGATGTATAAGTGTCTGGATGAAGGATTTAGTAGGTGCATGACTGACTGTATGAGTGAGTGATTAAATGTGTCTCACTGAGTGCATGGGTTAGTGACTAAACTGTCTTAATTTGTGCATCATTATGTCTGTTGTTCTGTAAACTGTTGCATGTGTTGATAAGTAGCTATATGAGTAACTATATGGGTTATTGATTGGTTGCCCAAGTATTTGTATGGGAGACTGAGTGTGTGTGTGGGTGGCTGGGAGGTGTATGACTCTGTGCATAGATGTGTGAGCAGTTGATTCACTAGATGTATGGTTTCAAAAGTGCATGTGGAAACAGCTGTATGGGCGGTTGACTGTGTGCATGAGTGTATTGGTGAGTGAATGGATATCTCAGTGCTACATGTCAAAGTAAGTACATATGTAAAACACAGTACATGTGAGAGTTGACATATATAAATAACTGTGCATAAGAGCCAGTGAATGTGTGAGTGGCTGTATGGATCATTGTGAACTTGTATCAGGGATTGTATAAGAGAGTTAATATGTGTTAGTATATGTTTGAATAAGTAAAGTTTGTATAACTGTATAGTTGAGGAAATGGAGGTGTGATTGATTCTTTGATTGACTGACTAGGTGTGTGAGTAACTCCATGGATGAGTGACAGTCTGTGAGTGTCTGTTTACACTGATTGTATCTAAGGTTATATTAGAGTCTGAAGAGGTTCATCGTATTATCACATGAATGATATCATCAGTGATGTGATCAGTAATGTCAAATGAGATGTCATCAGTGATGTCATCAGTGATGTCATTTGAGATGTCATCAGTGATGTCATTTGAGATGTCATCAGTGATGTCATCAGTGATGTCACTGACCATGTCATGAATGATGTAATATGTGACATCATCAGCAGTGGATTGCGGGTGCGCGATATATAGTTAGTGCAACTAACTATATATGGAATTTCAATGGTTTTGTGTGAGTAAAATAAGGTTTTGTAAATGCGAATTCCTAACTATATATGGTCTATAACCTATGGTTTTTTCAGTGAATATATATATATATATATATATATATGTATATATATATATATATATATAGATATATTGTCGCTCCAGGTTGTCCACCTTTGAGTAGCACATGAGCAGCAGCTTGATTTATGTGTAGGTGAGGACGGGGATCCGCTTGCAGATGCCGCTCCGTAATGGATCTGCCTGACGCGTTTCGAAGCTCCATCTGCTTCTCTTCAGAGGCTTTAACGGAAGCGGTGTGCGCAACCGCTAACCCACTTCTCCATTTTCCATATGACACACCCACCGATGGGAGGCTCAAATGAGACTGTGTATTATGGGAAGTGTGGTGCGGAGAGCACATAATCAAGTCCTGTATGGACCCCGCAAGTGGGCCCGTCCTCGATCCCATGTACGGCTGCTGTTTCACTTCCGTGAACTCCAAGGATAACGGGGTGGTGCATACACCGGGGTTGGACTGCCGCGTGTAAATTGTCGCACCAGGTTGTCCACCTTTGAGTAGCACACGAGCAGCAGCTTGATTTATGTGTAGGTGAGAACGGGGATCCGCTTGTAAATGCCGCTCCGTAATGGATCTGCTCGACGCGTTTTGAAGCTCCATCTGCTTCTCTTCAGGGGCTTTAACGGAAGCGGTGTGCGCAACCGCTAACCCACTTCTCCATTTTCCATATGACACACCCACCGATGGGAGGCTCAAATGAGACTGTGTATTATGGGAAGTGTGGTGCGGAAAGCACATAATCAAGTCCTGTATGGACCCCGCAAGTGGGCCCGTCCTCGATCCCATGTACGGCTGCTGTATCATTTCTGTGACCCCCAAGGATAATGGGGTGGTGCATACTCCGCGGCTGGACTGCCGCGTGTAAATTGTAGCTCCAGGTTGTCCACCTTTGAGTAGCACACGGGCAGCAGCTTGATTTATGTGTAGGTGAGGACGGGGATCCGCTTGTAGATGCCGCTCCGTAATGGATCTGCCGGACGCGTTTCGAAGCTCCATCTGCTTCTCTTCAGAGGCTTTAACGGAAGCGGTGTGCGCAACCGCTAACCCACTTCTCCATTTTCCATATGACACACCCACCGAGGGGAGGCTCAAATGAGACTGTGTATTATGGGAAGTGTGGTGCGGAAAGCACATAATCAAGTCCTGTATGAACCCTGCAAGTGGGCCCGTCCTCGATCCCATGTACGGCTGCTGTTTCACTTCCGTGACCGCCAAGGATAACGGGGTGGTGCATACTCCGTGGCTGGACTGCCGCGTGTAAATTGTCGCTCCAGGTTGTCCACCTTTGAGTAGCACACGAGCAGCAGCCTCACAAGGACCTTTCTCTGCGGCTGTGGAAAGTACTCTGTTATTCCTCCTCTGCTAGTGCCCGCAGGTTGATAGTGGTTGCCTCCTTATAATTATTCACTGTTTCCTTAGATTGTTTTAATTGTTATAGATGCTTCTCCTACTGCACTGTTTTACAGCACCAACACTGCTTTACACTGCTTGCGCCCCCACCCCCCCTAGCGCCTTAATGACCCAAAACTTTCCCAGAACTTCCACTCGGGCCACAGCCCCTCCGTGCAGCCCCTCCGTCCAGGAGTCCAGGTGAGCTGACTCACAGCTACGCCCAGATCCAACCGCACTGGAGAGAGAGCGGCGAGGTGCCTGTATCCCCACTCAATGTCAGTTGAGCCCCTCTGTGGGGCCGTAGGGCCGTGGTGGAATGGCTAGGGTAGCGGCAAGAGTGGCAAAGTGGCGGCTTCCACGGGGGCCCCCCTGCTTGTGGACGAGAACTCTTTGCCGCTCCTACCAGGAAAAGCTCCCACCAAGGGATGTCCTCCCGCTGCCCGCTACCCGCGCCACCAAAGGCTCACCTGTGCCGGCACCGCGCCGCAGAGAGGGACAGTCCCGAAAAAAGTCTTAACACCGGTACCGCACTCTCGCCCTCTGCCGTCCGCGTCTAGTTGTTCCTGCCACGACTCAAATCAGCGCGGTTCACTCGGGGCAGCGTCCTCATCCTCTCCCTAGTAAGGCCTCCTGGCTGCTCAGCAGATCAGCTGAATTGCTGCACTCTGCCCCCCCGGCCTCTCAGTTCGCTCGGTTTCTCGGTGCTCGATCAGTCAGTTCACTGTAGCGCTTTCGGAGTTCGCTGTATATGGATTCTACAGCAACACAAGATAAGCAAAATCTCGAGCCCAGTCTCTACAAAACAATAAGGGAGAAAAGCTAAAGAAATTAAAGATAATAAAGAAAATGAGGAACCCCTTGCGTTCCCAATTTTTGCATTGCTTTGTGGTATTATGTTGTTATTGTGTTCTGTTTGCTACATAGTTCCTTTAAAAAATGTCGACAACTGCAGCTTCATTTCCAGGCAAAAGCGGTGTATTAAATTAAAGTTCCACAGAAAAACAAACTTTGACCCCTTCCAAGGATGATAGCATATGGCCTGCGAAGGTACTACTACTTTAATTGGATACTACTCTATCTAAAACAATGTAAGAGAATCATGCATTTGTATACCACTCCATATGCGTACTTTCATGACCTCAAACGTGTCTGTGCATTACACCTAGAAAATGTAAGCACAATGATTGCACTTGTCCTTTATAAAATGCTGATTATCAACAACAGGAGGTGATGTCTTTACTGGGTGTGGTGCATTCCTCAAATGCTGGATGTCACTCACCCAATCAAAGCCTACATTATCAGTAAATATGAACTGGTTTGACCTGCCCAAATTTGCCAAGGAAAAATGGTGGGGCTGCAGACATGACAGCAAAAGTCAGAAATCCGATGAGTGTAGTAACAGTAGCTTTTGTATTACCTGGCTGTCAGTTGAGGTTTGGGTCTTGTTGACGGAGCTCTGCCTCTTTTAAACAAACCACACTTAGTACAATTATTGAAAGCCGATCTATACGCATTACTTTATTTCTATGTTGACACGTGAAGGTAAATTGTATTCCTTGTTGAAGTTAAACTTATGAACCCCTCCAAAAAATAGAAGAAAAACATGTAAAACATGTTCTCTTTCTTTCAAAGCATGCTTTGCATGAACTTTCGAAATTTGTACATTTGTGTACAGATGTATTTTGCATTGCATCCAAATTGCTTCTTGGATGACTGCTGTGTTTAAGAAAGCCAATTTTTATGCAAAGAACAACATGCAATCTTGCCACAGGCACATTAAAAAGTAATTTACTGGAATGGTAGCCTTGGTACGCTCTGCAGTTACTGCAGGTTAACATAATGTTTCAAAAATGGGCGAAACAATCCAAATGCATATTGTTATGATTTATCAAAATGAAGCTCGAAAGAACAAGCTGCAGGTCTAAAGTAAAGACAAAATGGATGCTTTCTAATTAAGGTTTCAGAAAATCCAGCCCAACTGGGGTATTAACGTTAGAGCCTTATATATTTCCCAAAAGCAATTTCAGCAATCAATATTTTAGCCACACACAGTTTTTTTTTAAAGAAGACGCGCAAGTCTAACTCCAGTTACAGTTAACAATTAGAAAAGCACAACCTGTTCTTATGTTTATTCTGAATTAAACTCTATGAAGTGCATCTCCTCAATAAACGAACAATCCATCCAATCTTTTGCTGTAACGGTTTACTTGAAGCGAACTAATATGTATTTTATTGTCGTGGTGCAAGAAATCATTAAATCAAAATCTGTCCTAAATAATGTATTAAATGATAACACTGTTAAATGGCTTAATTTATATTCAGTTTAATTTACAATTATTATGGCAGTGCGTAAAGCTAGTATATTAGTCATAAATGTCTTAAGTGCACTTTTTATACATTTATTGTAAAAAGGATAATGCATTTCTTCATTTTAGAGTTCATGCCAACCCCAAGGTTTACGTTGCTTCGACTGATCCTTGGGTGGCTGTCTTGAAATGCACAACATTGCTACATCAGAAGGAGACGTGGCCAGCAACTTTGATGACTGACTAGACATGTATTCCTTACAGGTAGCTCACCCCTCCCAAATTATTTAATAACCAAAAGATGTAGGTTTTTATACTTCATAAACGGATGACATCTAGTAGAGGGGGGCACTCCATGTGGCTGACATCAGACACACCAACATTTGGGGATATTAGTGCAGGATTGCAATACACCCGCTGAAAAAGCGCAGTATGTACAAGATGGCAACTGCTTCGATATATCTGTAACCTGTTGACTGCCATTCTAGAAAGTGAGGTAGTCATTGCAGCATGAAAGAAGCTCACCTGAACCATGAGGCTATAGCAGATGACAAACTACTATGATCGGTGTCCAAATTGGAAACCCCTGTTGGAGCAGAAGAAGGCCTTGATGTACAGTGAGGATGACATCACTACTGAATCAAATTGCTCCACAGAATTTGAGGAAGTGCGGTGGCATCCCTTCAAGCAGGCAGACAGAATAGATGGGTTACTGGCCATGAGAAACTGTAGATAGGCTGAAATGGACACCGAAATGCCATCGTCTCCCCAGTACCAGTAGGATGGCGCCAGGTGCAGAAAAAATATGAGACAATGGATCCTCCTGGGCCCTCTAGCCATTCTTCTTTGGGGGTGGCGAAGTGAACTAAAGAACGATGATGGATTCAACTCAGATGAGTGTCTGAAAAGTTTCAGCACTCCGTCCATCATCTCCTTGTGTTTGCTTTGTTCTCCCTAAGTTGGCAGGGTATGCCCAGACGTGTGTCCTTTGCTAACTTTGCCCTTGGATTCATACTAGCCTGGTGGATAAGGGGTGCTGCCCTGAAACCAGTCCCAGGATGCTTGTTTCCTGTCAAGGGAAGACCTGGCTTGGCAGTTTGGGCTGAACTATTCCCATGAAGAATAGGGTCAAGAATGATTTGCATATGGCTGGGTCTGAACTGGGTTGGCAAAGTGAGCTAAAGAACGATGATGTATACAACTCAGATCTGTGACTGGAGGTGAGTGTCTGAAACATTTCAGCACTCCATCCATCATCTCCTTGTGTTTGCTTTGTTCGCCCTAAGTTGGCAGGGTATGTCCAGGCTTAGGTCCTATGCTCACTTTGCCACTGGATTCAAGCAAGCCTGGCTGATGAGGGGTGTTACCCAAAACCGGTACCAGGATACTTGTTTTCTGTCCAGGGAAGACCTGGCTTGGCAGTTCAGGCTGGACTATTCCCATGAGAAATAGGGTCAAGACTGATTTGCATATGGCTGGGTCTGAACTAGGGTGGGAAGTGAGCTAAAGAATGATGAAGGATTCAACCCACATCTGTGACTGGGGGTGATCGCCTGAAAAGTTTCTGTGCTCTGCTCATTGTCTCTTTGTGTATGCTTTGTTCGCCCTAAGTTGGCAGGGTATGCCCAGATTTGGGTTTCTTGCTCACTTTGCCACTGGATTCAAGATAGCCTGGCTGATGTTGGGTGTTACCACAAAACTGGTTTCAGGATGCTTGTTTTCTCTCCATGGATGGCCTGGCTTGGCAGTTCAGGCTAGACTATTCCTATGAGGATTAGGGTCAAGACTTATTTGAATATGGCTGGATCTGAACTTAGGTGGTGAAGTGAGCTAAAGAACTATGATGGGTTCAACCCGAGATCTGTCACCGGGGGTTAGTGTCTGAAATGTTTCAGCGCTCTGTCCATAGTCACCTTGTGTTTGCTTTTAAAACGTTGCAATTTTCTTCCTTTAGCCATTTGGTGACAGCACCTGGCTCTGGTCACATGGCTGGTTATAGTTGGCAGTTGGACTCTGTGTATTTCTCTTAGAAAGCCACACACAATGGGAGCTTAGATGTGACTGGATGGGCAATCACTGGCAGGATGGAAAGTACAAATGGGCCCAGCCTCGCTTACACCTAAATAGGCTGTGTCCTGCCTCCACACAAAGGCTTGCATAAGACCTGTAGTAAATCTGGAGCCATGGCATGGAACACAGGGCATCTGTGCACTTCAAAGGCATGCCTCCAGTTGCTTCTCCCCACTTCAAAGGCACAACTGTGTGTAAAAGGACCTCAGACAACACCAATTCAGTACACTTCTGAACCTAAAGATACTTTGCCTGGAAGAAGGACTGTTGTGACACTGAAGAATTGCCACGCTGCTGAACTGCAATGTGCTGGACTCCTGCTTTGCTGTGCTGACCTGTTCCCTGCTGTCTGCTTGCCTGGGTGAGAAGGACTGAACCTGCATCTCTTGAATCCAGAACCCAGAGTGACTCCAAGGGCTGGTTGGCTGGCATCCTGTTCTGAAGCCTCAGCTTCATAACAGGCTTCCAAAAACCTAACATCTGCTCCTGGACAATGCCATCTGGGAGTCTACCCTACAAAGTGGTGCCACCCAGTCTTTTACCAATGGAAGTGCTTTATCAGCCTCTGTAGATCTAGCAAAACTAACTCATCTCCTGTGCTGCGTGGTACAATCCTGAGCAGAACCACCATATCTCTGCTGCTGCGTGGACTGGACCAGTGGTAAAGACCTGCATTGTTGCATCAACCCGCAGCACCTTTGGTACTGTCACTGCACGATGCATCCTCAGTGCAGGCCCTCACATCTGTTGTCAATGGTAGCCTCCACGGCAATGCCAGATTCCGCATTGCAGTCTCACGGCTCTTTGGAACAATGCATTGCTCTGACTGTGCACAGCATCCTTAATGCTGGACTTTGCATCACATGCCTCATCGACAGGATCATCGATGAAGATTCAGGCCCTCACATCACAACCTATCCACATCTCAGAATCAATGCATCGATTCGGCTGTGCAGTGCATCTTTGAAACAGATCCTTGCAATGCTCCGCAAACCAATGGGCCTAAATGGGTTCCTATAGCTGACCGATGCTCCATTATGGTCAGCCTGAACTATTGACTTTGTCCCCGTCCAGCATGACTAGAGATACACAGATCATGACTACTCTACACTCTTTACCTGTCATTGGCACCCCCTTTGAAAGGGTAGGCATAAACATTATTGGGTCTCTGGACCCTGACACAACCATGGGCAACAGGTTCATCCTGGTTTTGGTGGACCAAGCCAGAGTCCATTCCTATGAGAACAGGGACTTTGCCTGCAGTTGCCAGAACACTTATGGGAATCTTTACTCACATGGCTTCTTCAAGGAGCTTGCGTCGGGGTACCTGAAGGCCTTGTGGAAGGAGTGTGGGGTAAACTTCAAGTTCTTTACTCCTTGCCACTTCAAATTAATGGGCTTTTTGAAGGTCCTAATATGAGTTTGAAAGGCATAATAATGGGCATGTCGGATCCCATGAGGCACAAGTGGAAAGTTCTCCTTCCATGCCTTTTGTTTGCCTACAGGAATGTACTACAGAATGGGGTTGGCTTTAGCCTCTTTGAACTTCTGTACGGGCACCCTGTGGGAGGACCTTTAAGTCTGATGAAGGAGGCCTAGGAACAAGCTCCCAGGAAGGCCTCTCAGGATGTGTTCAGCTACATGTTGGCACTCTGTAACCAGATGAAGCACTTCTGGAAGCAAGCACAGCAACATCATGAAGGCACCGAAGAGGACATGAAACAGAGGTATGACCAGAACATCACCCCTACAAGGGTAGACTGCTGATCTGGGCCTTATGAGATGAAGGAGCATAAGAGTGATGTCACCTACCTCATGGACCTCAAGACTCTCAGCAACCCTTTAAGGATCCTACATGTCCAACACCTCAAGCCCCACTTTGAGATTAAGAAGAAGGATGGGTTAGTGGAATGCGTCAGCCTCTCCCCTACACTGACCCTAGAGCAACAGACAGACTACCACCAGTTGTTAGGCTAGTTTGCCTCTTTTGACTTCCTTACCCCAGGGTTCCCTACATGGTGTACCCTTGATATTGACACTGGGCACACCTCCAGTTGTCACTCAAGAACTTGTGCAGATTAATGTGTGCTCAATGCAGTCAGCTCAATGTGGTCACCTAGACTGATGCAGACTCCATCCCACGGAGCTGATGAACTCATAGCTTGGCTAGGAGCTGTCAAGTTCCTCTGCACATTCTATCTAATGTCTGGTTATTGGCAGATTGCCTTGACCGAGGGGACCAAAATGAGGTCTGTGTTCTGTATCACAAAAGGAGAAACATTTGAACCTCCATCTTAGCACCTATTTGGAGGATCATCAGCTGCTCCATGGTTCGCAGCATGGGTTCAGAAGTGTGCACAGTACTGAGACGGCGTTAACCGTTGTACTCTACAACATACGAAATTAGGTTGACGCTGGTTATACCACCTTACTGATCCTTCTGGACCTGACGGCGGCCTTCGATACCATCTCTCCTCTAAGATTGGCTGGGAGACTCAAGGAAATAGGGATTGAGGGCTCCGCCATTAATTTGCTTACATCATTCCTTATGGACCGGTCGGAAAGAGTTAAGATGGGCTAATTTTTCTCAGCTCCCAATTAGTTGTTTTGTAGAGTCCCTTAGGGATCCTCATTGAGTCCTACCCTTTTTAATATTTGTGTAGCCCCGCTTGCCAGGGTTGTAAGATCCTTCGACCTAGAAGTGTTATCTTACACTGATGACACTCAAATTATGATCAAGCAATACGATCGGAAGCCGGTGACCCCAAAGAAACGGCAGTCCTGAGGAAGGTGCCACAGTATCTAATGTTCCTCGCACCGAAACGCGTCGACGCATTTTTCATGTAGAATCCAAACAAGGTCTAGTGAACAATTGATACGCACGCATAAGTGGTACTGTTGGATGTCACTCTTTGATCAATTAATGACCTTTGGATCCAACAATTAGGAGTGGTAAAGATACCAGTTAGCCACACTACAGGGGGTTGTCAATGTTTTTTACTGTGATTTAATGTAATTTGTGCTTATAAAAATCTTTTTTACCGTACATGAATGTGATGTTTAATATTTGACTTGTTTTTGTATATGTATGTAATGAACTGTAGTAAATTGTTATGATTACTTATGTCTTTTAAGAAAACCTTTTCAAAGATCGCTCTTTGAAATTTTAATTTGCCAATTTGTGTGTACATTTTCTTGTGTTTTAATTAAAAAGACTGTGAACGTTTGAATTTTAGTGTGGAAATTTAAAATTCTTTTTGTGTAGTTCCCTAAATTTGACGGTTGAATGCCTGGTTAGATAGGTATGGTATTAGAATAATTCCATACTTAAGTGTGCACCTAGGGATTTCCCTCTGACTGATAGAAACGTGTCAAATACTATAGTTTTCCCACCCAACATCTGGTAGCTTAAATACTGTCAGCAACATGCCGTCCCATTGGCAGCCTTTCCTGAAAGGTAACTGCTCTTATTTATATATAATGTATCGCCAACCTAAAAGCCTCATTTATGAGGCAACTTGCGCCACTAGAACATCACTTTTTGTGACGTTCTTTGGAGCAGGAGCCTGCTCCTTATTTACAAAGCAGCACTGAGCCACTTTTTTTACACAGCTCCAGATTCATGAGAAATCGTAAATCTGAGGCAGTGCCAAAAACGTACACCTCCCCAGGGAAGGTGTAAGGGAGGCACAACGATATTTCTCCTAATTTTTCATTTGTATATGTGTCCTGCATTCTGCAAAACACTGAGAAGAGGAAAAAGTCTCTTTTGATTATTTTTGTTCAGAAAGGTTTCCCTTCCTGCACAAAAATATTCATTGTAGCAACGCAGGCACCCTTGCGCCATGGTGCAAAGATGCCTTTAGTGGTGAACACCAGCCCATTGTGCGCTGGTGCAGGTGAAAAGGACAGGAATGCTCTGTATCTGATAGATACTGTGCATTCCTGCCCATTTATTTTGCTGTAGGGTAGCAGAGCAGGAAGGCCTGCGGTGCTGCGGTAAGGCAAAACCACATAAATGAGGCCCTAAAAATGTATACTTTTTTTAGTAGAGCTTCGATTAAACTCACTCTTGCACTGTCTCTCTAGCTCCCTCTCTGCCTCTTTATCCCTGTGTCTTTCTTTTATTCCTTATCCTCTTCGCTGCGGATGACGAGCTGATCTCGTCATCCGCCACGGTGGTCGTGTGCGGATGACGAGCTGAGCTCGTCATCTAACGCGGCTTTTCGAAAATTGCCGCACACAGCGGGAAAAGCTGCCGCAGCGATGCGGATATATATTACACAACAAAAAGCGTAAAAATGGCTTCTTCCCATTATCTCCCAGGCATTTTCTTTTGGGAAATTGTGGATGCGGTAAAATACTGCAAAAGAGGTCATTTTGATCCGTACGCAAGCATTTATTTATACAGGTATCAAAAAAGAACAGCCTGCTTGTACCAGGGGCCTTTGTGGAAGTGACTAAATAAGGAAAATGCTTTGGGGAAAAAAATGAACTTTCTCCATATGTGTACACTTTCTTCATTCAGTCGCCAACTTTTTATTTCATAATATACATTTCTGTAACTTACATTACACTTTAGTTGGCGGGTCTGGACAGGAGGAGCTGTCAAGACAGTAATTTTGTGGTGCTATGAAAATTGTCAGCTTTGGTCAGCCGGTAAGTTGCGTGGGTCTGTGAATACGCAGTTGCGGTCGGCATGGCTCACAAGTGTTTGGCACTCGGGGGGATTGTTTGGGAGCATAATAATTTTTTTTTAATTAACCTTTAGGCCGGGTCCCTCGTCTCTGACCTGCTCTTATGTCTCCAACTTCAGGAACAGGATGCAGGCAGCCAGGCTCCCTCCCCTAGACCAATCACAATGCTGCAATGCAGCGTTGTGATTGGTCTGAGAGCCGTGACATGATGCTCAGCCAGGGGTTGTAGGGGTGGGCATGTTCTCCATAGAGGCTGTAAAGCAGCCTGCATGGAGAAGGGGAAAGTGTGAATGACTGGTTTGGGTGGCCCGAGAGGGCCGACCAAACAGTAATTGCACACTTAGGAGTGGGCAAACCACTACTCTCCTGCCCTGCTCCGTTAGCAGAGCAGCCCCGCCCATCCACCTGCAAAGGAAAAATAGAATGGTATTAACTGAAAGTTATTACCATTTTATGTTTTTGCTTCTCGCACTGCAGGAAAGCAGTGGGGGCGACGCTCCTACGCAATAGCGGAGGAGCCGCCACTGTGACTACATCTGATATTACAGGACAGTATCAGACGCTTTTGATTCGATATCAAAAAGCATTTTTTTTTTAAACAGCTAACATTGTACTTTCAGATTAATAGAGTTTAATGATGTATTGGCCTTAAATGTAGTCTAACATCAATTGGAAAACATATCTGCCTATGAATTTATTAGCAAACGTGTTTTGTGTATGAATCATCCAAGTTTTAAACAATCTCATACAAAACAAGATAATAACACCAAAAGAGGATAAGGGGTGCTTAAAATGCGCATTCAGAGTGCATTTTATACCACGTGCCCCACAATGCATCTTGCACCAGCAATACCAAATATTGCATAATACCTTGTCCTATGAGAAATTGTCTTGCAGGAAGAACGACAATTTGGATGATGTATACTGTGCAATTTGCAAAATTATCAGGTGTGTGGTACAGTAAAGAGGTGATTGACATATATGTTATCATAAGGACTGTGCAGTTATCCTGTGGTTAAGACTGTAATGGCATTTGTGAGATCAAAATCTTATCTACCATACAATTTCGAGATTATAATAAAATAAGAGAAAAAGTAAAACAATGATTGTTTCTACATATACAGGTATGGTACTGCTTTTCAGTGTTGACCACTGATACAAAGTGCAAGTACAAATAACTAGAAATAGCACTTTAAAGGTGTACCAATGATTATCTATCACGAGAAAAAGAACCCTCCGGTCTAGAAACTAGAAGAACCTTCCGAAGGGGTACCAATGATTATCCCCATAATTTAATTAAAATAATATTTTTTATGATTTTTCACAGATGGCATTTGTTGAATATATATAAAATAAATATTAGGAGGAGTGGCAGCTATTGCAAACAGCTGTTGACTGCCATGCCTCGAGGCACAGCAGAGGCAAAGGACTCTTTCAAGTGCGCTATCAAGGGATCTCTGTGTGTGCACCAGTAATCAGAAAGGAGCGATTTAAAGATTTAAAAGCATCCTCACTCTATCATTGTAGAGAATGAACGGGTGCAAATTGAGAATATGCTAAAAAGGCATATGATACTGCATGCTCTGTTTCCATTGACACCATTATCCATATTAAAATGTAGATGTTTATCAACCAATCTCAGTGTATTTTGAATATGAAAAGTGATGAGGAGAATGAAAGTATGTTAGCTGTAAGCGCCATCAATAGCAGAGACAAAGGGGAGTATTTTCAAGGGGATTTCATCTCCAGAACTGCCACTTTTTTCAAAGTCTCGATAGCGCAACACCCTGCACCATATTCACAAAGAATTATTAAGCCACTTTGCATGGTTTAACGTCGCTTTGTAAATATGGTACCCTTTCAAACAGTTTTTTTGTGAGAAAGGGGCATGCAATGGGTGTTGCTGTGGGCTTTCCACCACAACATTCATGGCTTCGTGATACTGCTCCAGAATTACAAGGATGTCTAAATCTGAAGTAGCACCAAAAACTAACAACTAAAGCAAGTATTAGAATGGTGCAACAAGGAGAAATCCGCTCATTACAACTCTTTTTGCCTCTCTATGTGTGCTAAATTCTGCAGCACACATAGAAAGAGCAAATCACCTTTAAATATTATTTATGTGCAGGAAGGTGTCCTTTCTTGCACGTAAACAATAATTCCCTGCAACACTAACATCCTTGCACCATAGTGCATGGGTGGCTGCATTGTAGAGATGATTCCCTTCAACGCAAGCACCCTTGCACTAAGGCGCAAGGGTGCCTGTGTTGGCGCTAGACAGCTAGTTTTCATGGCAGTGTAAGGGAAAAATACTGGGGTGCACCATATTTTGGTAAATATGGCACATCTCTGGGTTTTTTAAATGATGCAGCGCGGCGCTGCGCCATTTCATTAAAAATATACCTCAAAGATTAGTATCCCTGCAGTCAAATTAGTCATCATTATGATTAAACTTTATTCAATTTTGATGAAATCATGAAATTGTATATCTCATTAAGCACCAGCAGTATATCAAAATAGGCATACGTCAGTTAAAAATGTATTGAATAAAACGGATAATTAAAAATATAAAAAAAATACTAAAATTACCATAATTTTCCTAGGACAATTAGGTCCTGAAATTTCAATACTTAATAGCAAGAAAATGTGATAGAAAAAAAGTACAAATTAGGTGTTGCTAGCAACTGGAAGAAGAAATATGTAAATTGATACTTGTATAGCGCACTACTCACCGCAAGGGTCTCAAGGCGCTTGTACGAATACCGCTGTGGAACCCATCCTGGCTTTCCCTGTGAGGCGTCCACTCCTGGGCACCCCCAAGGTGGAGGCCAGGCATCCTTAGCGTTGTGGGGGCCGTTGTGGAGATTAAGCAAGCTATTGCCCAGAGTTGCACTCCATGATTGGAATAGGCACCAAGGCGAGAATTATCAGGTTCGTGGAATTTTTTAGCCCAAGACCCGCCGAGGAGGGAATTGAACCCTGGTCCCGGGCTAGACCTCTGCATCAGGGTCTGCTGCTCTAACAATTGAGCCACACTTCTCCAATATGCAGCTCCAATTTGTCTGTGTTCATAAATTAGAAGAGGCCAGTCACTATGTCCCTCGGGTTGATAAAAAGACCTGGTCACCTGATTCATCATAAAAAGATTTTTTAGCATATTGTAGACATGGGATTTGTTCTACATTATCTAAATGCGAACTTATCCTTAAGTATGAACCTATTTTAATGTATATCCTCTTTAGGCCATTTAGAGCACCACTGTATAATAGATCATCAAAATCTGCAATAAAAGAAATGCTCATTTCTTTGTGAATAATAATTAAATTGGGAGTTCTTTGACCAACGGCTGGTAGGTTTCTCAAAAACGTACTTTCGATGGACACTGTCAATATCAGCATACCCCCGGACTTCACAGCCATAGGTGGCCATCATAACGCATTTAGCCTTATGTAAATTTAATAGACGTTCAAAGGACTTATGCCCAACATGTATGGCTAAATCATATAGCCCGAGATGGCTCTTTGTGAGTAGAGGTTTCAAGCTGTGACCTAAAATGGAGTAACAGACCAAGATAGGAAAAATGTTCCACTCTGGTTAAAACCTGACCCTGTACTGAGAGATTACAAGCGTTTGTGTTCTTAGGGCCTGCCACATAAAATGTGATTTCTTAAAAGGTGTGGATTAGTCCAAGCAATTCATAAAATTGATCAATGTATCTAAAAGTTGTCGGAGGCTCCTAACTGTATAAGCCAAAGAAAACCAAAACACATTGTTGGCATATAAAAGTACTGGAATAGGTCCTCCACCAACTTTAGGGACATCGGAACAAATATCAATGAGAACCTTCTCTAGCCAATTTATGGACATGATAAACAAAAAAATGGCCAGAATGCAACCCTGATAGCCACTTTTTTTTTTTAGTTGAAACGGTTGGGAGCATTCCACATCAAAACCATACCTAACCACCCGTGTTAGGCCACTATGTAGGTCTTTCATAAAAGAAACAAGCGCCTGGTCCACTCCCAAGGACTCCATCTCAGCCCAGAGCTTATCTCTGTTAGCACAGTCGAAGGCTGAGCTGAGGTCCATAAAGGTCAAGTGGACAGAATCCCATTTCGGTGCAGATTTAGGTTCTGTTCAACTGTGCCTCGCCAAGGTCTGACCCCGTATTGCAGATCAGAGAGATTCCCTTCTCATTAACCTGGGTAGTGAGTCTCTCCAAAATCACTTTTCCTATAGTCAGATAAGTAATCCACAGGTTGCCTCATTTCCTCCCCAGTTGGTATCATTATGATTTTTCCCTATTCCACATCACTACTTCTAGTTGTCCAGAGCTGTCCACTACTTGAGACAGGTACCTTGTATCCACTATGAATACAATTCATTATAAAAAAAATCTAAATGTATTTATCTTCATTTTCAAATCTTCTCCCGGAAAAAGGGCACAAGTGAGCACTATGCAGAAGACATTTAGTGGTGTCTTTGTTCCTATTAAGCAAAAGACACACAAATGATGGACGGAATGCAGAACAAATCATACATCCAGGTTAAATTCATTGTTCTTTTGCTCACCATGCCACACCAGTTTAGACCCAGCCATCCGGAAATCAGTCTTGCCCCTGCTCCTCATGGGAACACTCCAGCCTGAACTCCCAAGCCATGTCCTCCCTGGACGAGAAACAGGTATCCTGGGAACGGTTTCAGGGTATCACCCCACATCAGCCAGGCTAGCTTGAATCCAGTGGCACAGTAAGCCCAGGGGTGAATGTTTGATTTAGTCAGCATTCCATCCATCATGTGTTGCCGCATCACTTTTCCCTAAGTGTGAAGGTTATGCCCATACGCGGTTCCCTTGCTTGCAAACAGTAATAAAGAGAAAACACAGCACAAGACAAATCCCACACCAATCTTGAAAAAAAAGTAAAATCTGATACATTTTTTGATAACAAAAATACAATTAGTACAACCAGAGATATGCAATTTTAAAGGTTTAGGTACATATAGTGTTTAGAAGCACTGAGCGCCAACTGTGATTTTCTGGTCACGTTGGATTGGGAAAATTCACATTTTTGAGCCAACTACATTGGGGCATTGGCCAGAAACAAATACCAAGTTAGTATGACTGCGAAATGTACCTTAAAACCAGATTGCAGAGATTTGTGGAGCATTGTGCAGTGTCAGTGCAGGGAAGCAATGCAAGGTCTTCACAGAAGATGTGTCCCGTAGCGGTGGTTCCAATGGGGAGTTGGAAGATCCACATTGAGGATGCATCACACACTGGCAGTTCTGATCAAAATTGAAGGCTGCCATGCATGCTTGGATCAAGGCTGCATCATGCTGAGTCAGTTCTGATGAGCTGCTGTGAAGAGCAGTGTCGGGTTTGCCCTGCACTGTATCAGTTCTGGAAGGAACTTCAGGTGGTTTGGCAGAGCATCTTTAACCCCATTTCCAAGGGTCCAGGTCTGGAGGGTCACCACTAAGGGGGGGGCACCAGGGCTCACAGAAAGCAGAGTCCAGGTGCAGGAGTCAAGATTGTTCTGTTTCTGTCACAGAGGCTCTGATCAGAAAGCCAGCTAACTAGCTCTTGAAGTCACTCTGGTGGTCCTAGGTTCAAGATGCAAGTTCAGTCCTTCTCATTCAGGCAGCCGGACAGCAGGGCAGCAAAGTAGCATGACAATCCTTCTTTCAGCAGTGTAGCTGCCATTCTTTTGAGTCTTCCTGAGGTACTGAAGACTTGGGTTTGAGGGACCACTATTTATACGTCATGCCCACTTGAAGTGGGAGAAGCTTTTAGAGTCCTCCGCTACAGCAGTGTTTGGGATTTCCTTCTGGTACGTCTTTATTCCCTACCCCGGGCCAGCTTGACTGGGGGCACAAAAGACTAGTGTGAAACCCTGTGTTAGTGTGCTGATGCTGAGTCTTTGTGTTGTTCAAGTGTTGTGCAAGTGTGGTAGGTAACAGCTCTGCCCCCCATCATGTCAGAGATGACCCACTGTGCCAACACATATTTTCCCTTTGTCTCACTGTCTGGGGGTAATACACAAAGACCAACTGCCAGGTATACCTCTTACTGTTACCCAGAATACAAGCTGCAGGCACCAAATAGTTGGGACAAGACAATGCTAGATTTCAAAAGTGTACAAAACAGTAATGGAAGGAATACTTGAAGTAATCTCAGCATTGGCAATCACTCGGGCAGCACCTCAAACCATTGCCAATTTGCACACCATGCCACCTCAGTTTGGACCAAGCTATATGCCAATCAGTCATTGTTCTGTTCCAACTGTTAAGCCAGGTTCTTCCTGAACCGGAAAACAAGCACCACAGGACTGGTTTCACACTAAGTGTGTGCTCATCAGCTGGGTTCAGCTTGGTTGCAGCTACTTAACTATTTTAGTCTCTCCCTTTTTATTTAAATTTGCTACTTTATTGTTGTTTACATCAAACCGAGAGGTTTTTTAAATGTGATATTCACACTTTTTCAGTAATAATAGTTTTTTAATTTTGTGTAGGTGATATCGACACTGTAATATTGTTGATACATACACTATAATGATTTGCAATTGAAAACTGGGTTCAGGAATACACCATTAAGGCTTTGTGTTTCTTTATATTATTGTGGTACTGAATTTGCTGTTAAAACTGTGTAGGTGATATTAGCATGAAGGGTGCCTCAAATAGAGTGGGTAGTACACTTATGTGACATGGTGATTTCCCAAGGGGAGATTTAGTTTTACTGCTCATTAAAACTGCACCTCCAGAACTCACAATGCATCACAAAAAATGACTTTGTCTGTATGAATAGATACTGAGTGGACTTCCTGATCAGCAAAAGGTGGAAAAGTGCTGGAAGGGCTACCTGCAGCATCAAATAGAAGGAAAACTTCAGCTGACAAGCTTCACATGGATTTTACTTGGATAGACTAGGTGCATTGTGGTAGTTGTAGTCCCAGACCTCAATAGGCAAACTAGTGCTTCTGAACCATTGGCCGGTGCTGTGGACCACTTTCCTGCATTAAGAAACACTTCTGGAAGTAAGTGTAAAATTGTTACATTGTGGGTGGCCTGTACTCTTGACTTTGTCCCTGGTCTGGTGCAACTTGTTTTGAAACCTTTGAGGGTTATTTGCATCTAAGCTCTAGTTTTACTTTTAATTTTTAAAAACTCATGTCTCCAGCTTCATACATTCGATTTTTGTCATTTTGGTGTCATTTGAAAGATAAAAATAATTTCCATTTCTATAAATTGGTGTTGTTTTTGATTGTGTGTTGTGTTGTACCTATTTACCATATTTGTAATATTGCATGCTTTACACACTTTCCTCCTAAGTAAAGATTCACTGCTCATGAGCCAAGCTACCAGGGATTGAGCAAGGATTCATTTATTGAGACTTAGCAGGACCTTATTTGTGATTCTGGTGGTATTACTAGCTTTAGGCACCTACCAGCACCTAATATTAAACCACCTTCCAGCAATACCTAAACATAAAACTGATATGTTTGATCCATTATCTCTGTAAAAAATCATCTGACACTCATTATATCAAATATTAACACTCCAAAATAGGTTTGGGTCTCACTTTCAGGGACAGTGTTGGAAGTCAGAAATTTGTGGGCATGAAATGCAAATATTATTTATGAAACTGATATTAATTGGGATAATCCCATACTCCTCTCTTACAAAGGCATTACTTGGTGTGTTGTTGGTGTATGTCTCTGGTTCTCCAATTCATAAAATGTTGAGTAATATAAACAACAGTTCATCACTATATCTCTCTGGGGATCTGAAGGGAGCACTAAATAAAGAAATTTCGCAAGCTGAAGTGGTCAAGGTGATTAAAGACAGTAAAAGAGGGAAATCACCTGGCCCGGATGGTCTTCCGGCTGAAGTATATAAAACTTTAGTGGATTTGATAGCTCCCACAATGTGCCAATTTTTTAATCAAATCTTCAGAGGGGAGGTATCTATACCTAGCTCTTGGAATGAGGCAACAATCTCTCTAATACCAAAATTAGGAAAACCACTCAGCAGTCTAGACGCATATAGACCTATATCACTTCTGATTTGTGATTATAAGTTTTTTTCAAAAATCCTAGCAGATAGACTCAGTAAGATCATTCATAAACTGCTACACGAGGACCAAAAAGGCTTCATTAGAGGGAGATACCTGAAAGACCTACCTTTTACTCTGATTGGTGTTATAGACATGGCTTCAGCGCACGAGCTTCCCTTGGCGGTGATTGCTCTAGACGCCGCCAAGGCTTTTGATTGAGTTAACTTTGCTTATTTAAAAACACTCTTGCAGTACCTTAACCTAGGAAAGAATTTTACTGAATCCCTTTTTTCTCTTTATTGTTCACCGACATCACGTGTCTTAGTTAATGGGATACTTACTCAGTCTATTAAAGTAATGCGTGGAACTAGACAAGGGTGTCCGTTATCACCCTTGTTGTTTCATTTATATATTGAGCCTTTAGCCTGCAGAATTAGAGCCTCAGAGGAGATACCCCCTTTATAGTCGGTGACTGGTCTAAAAAATTGGGCTTATATGCGGATGATATTATTATTTATTCATCCAATTTACATAATTCTTTAGAACAGTTGGTGAAAATTACCGAAGAATTTGGAATCGTTTCAGGCTATCAGATAAATCAAGACAAAACTGAGATAATGGCTTGGAATCTAAACACTGAAAGGATAATCAGTAAATCAGAAATGAGGTATTTGGGGGTTAGGATAACTCAAAATGTTTGAGATCTGGCTAAAGTGAACTTTTTCAAGATTAAAAAAGAGGTTGCGGCCATTTTAAAAGGGTGGATGAATCTTCCTCTGTTGCTATATTGCCGGACTAATCTTGTGAAGATGGTGATTGTGCCAAAAGTTATGTTTTTATTTGAGACTATCCCCCTTGGATTTAGAAAAAAGTGGATAGCTAAATTACAGAGCGAGATAGCATCATTTATTTGGGCCTCAAAAGGATCACGATTATCGTGGAAAAAGTTAAGGAGGAGAATTAACAAAGGTGGTCTGGCAGCTCCAGATTTACAAATTTATGCTTGGGCTTTCTGTTTAAAGAATTGCAGGATGTTGCTCGGCACCCTAATTAACTCAACGATTGGAGAAATATTTGGTGTGATGTTGAAAAGCTGTGGATATAATGATTTCGGTTTTTTATATAAGTTTGCAGACCCTAAATTTTTCAAAAAGGTGAGATTAAAGGTCTTACGAGATTTAGCGGAGATTTGGTATAAGATAAGAAGAAAATTGAAATTGCCTTCTTTCAGTTATATGGCCCCAATATGGGATTCTCCTGGAGCGCCACTTTGGACAAAAGATGCTTTGGCTGTTCAGTTAAAAAAAGAGGATGATATGCAGAGATGGAAAGACTTGTTCCAAGAAGGTGAATTAGTCCCATGGAGTCTTTGTCAACAATTGTGGGGCCAGGTATTTTCGAGATATAAGTATGTACAGATCCAAGTTGGGCAAATGATCCTAAAAATGTAATTGGGACCCAGAATGACTTTGAGATGAAGTTGGGCCTAGGGACCTTTAAGAAGGAAGTGGCTGCATGGTACTGGTCAATATTGGAAATGGAAGACAGACCTTTTCTACTTCCGGAGGTGCTGTGGAAAGAGTGCTTGCCGAAGATCGCGACAGAGAACCAATGGCAAGTAACAATGTCTATGCTGTACAGTATTGTTAAACCCGCAAATTTAAGGTGAAAACTTCTGTTTACTATTCATAGGGCATATTGGTCCCCTTGCAGACTATGCAAATTCAAAAATGGTGGAGTTGTGGGGTGTCCGAAATGCAAAACTCCAAATGTGGATGATATTCACATGTTCGTCTCTTGCCCAAATATAAGACAATTCTGGCTGGACGTAAGTAATTGCCTATCTGAAGTTCTGACTCTGCAAATAGAGGTAAGCCCCGAATTAATAATAACAGGAAGATTTGATTTCGAAAGTAAACGCATGAATGGTAATGTAAGACTTACTTTCTATGGTTGTCTATTAGCTCGTAGAGAAATATGTAAATTATGGATCTCACCACTCAGTACCAGTTTAATGGACTGGATATTGGCTATGTGGTATACAGCTAAACCTGATACTTTAGATCACATCAAGAGAAATCGGAGTTTTTGGGTGCCTTTTTTGTTATGTTTTGGTTAAATAATATTATTTGACACAATTTCCGATGATTAAGCCTGCGCCTATCTCGCTGGTATTTGTTATACGGGACTCCAGGTCGAAATGGAGTAATGGGTGGACACACCTGGTGAGTCAAACGGCCAAGAAGGGACGATTGATTGGGGGCTGGATTCAAAATAGGTTGAGTTTATGCCCCAATACTCTAACCAGCTTATGAGATATAAAAAGCCCAGTGGTGGACTAAGTTAGAGGATTCTGGGTGGCGAGACGGCAAATGAGGAAATAAAAAAAAACAATAAAAAAAAAAACAGTTCATCACTATAGTGTACACCGATACAAGTTAGTCCGTTTCTTTGTCAAAAATCACTCTGTTAAATGTGATGTGTGTGCTACAGCGGGACTCCAGAAATGCCATGGCCATTTCTCTAAAACCTCAGAAACACACATAACATTCAACAGTGGGGCCCATTACACTGCATACTTACTCTGTAGTGTGGCTCACTAGTAGTGAAGTAGTGTGGCTCACTAGTTAGAGGCGGCAGACCCGAGAGCAGAGGACGGCCTGGGACCAGGGTTCGATTCCCGGCGCGGCAGGTTTCTGGACCAGGGTCAGCGGACTCGATAATTCTCTCGCCTCGGTGCCCACTCTGATCAGCGATCACACTCGGCAACTCTGGGCATTAGCTTGCCTCATCTTCACTAACGGCCCCACCAGACCGCCGGGGATGCCTGGTCTCACCCTGGAGATACCCATTAAGGGACCATCTCTCAGGGAAGCCAGGAAGGGTTTCGCAGCGGTCGAAGTGCCTTGGGACCCTACGGGTAAGTAGTGCGCTATATAAATGCCTATACATACATACATACATACTCTATTCATATAATTCAGCTTCAAAGATCTGGCCAACAACCCGCTATAACATTGGCGGAGTGTCTAAACCTATTAAACTATTTTTATTTTCACCTGCAATGTAAAGCATGTTTACCATGGTTTCATTTTAAACACTATTTATTCAGACACACCACCATAATGGCAATGGATCTGCTAAAACGAAAATTAGGCGTAGGAAGAATCAAAGACCAGCTTTTATATTCTTCATTTATCTAGTTGTTATTCAAAGCAAACTTTAGTATGTACAACATTTAGCATTTATTTATTTCTTTATTCAAGAAGAATTCTTTAACTTTATTTTCAAAAATGATCATTTATTTTAAAGCTCAGAAGATAGACATTTATTTAAAGTTTAGCATGAGTTTAGCAAAGAACAGATAGTTCCAAGTTCATTCTCTCCTATCATCCCTAGCTAACACCCTCATCTCATCCTAACAGACCTGCAAAGGAAAACAAACAGTCAAAAGTTAAAGTTCTTATGTTCCAAGCAATCGCTATTCAGTCCGGCAGCATCTCCAGGGGAAGTCAGTTACGGCCGAAATTCGGTAATTTCGGCCGTTACCGACCGGTAATTGGAAAATGAGATGTAGGGCCAGCTAAAATACAGATTAGGTAATTTTACCGAATCGGTAATTTTACCGATTCTGTAAAATTACCAAATCGGTAAAATTACCGAATCTGTATTTTGCGATGTAGGTAGCACTGTAATCAGTGCTACAGGGCATTAAGAATTTGTTATTTACCACCAACTAGAAGTTGGTGGTAAATAATGAAAAGCCATGTAAAAACATTTTGTTTGCTTTTCAAACGCTGCCATGTTACAGACATACATGCCCTTAGGGCATGTATGTCTGCAACATGTGCACCCATACACGATTGAGGGGTGCAACAGGGTGTCAAAGTGACACCCTGCCACCCTTCAATGTTTCCCCTAATTACAGAATCGGTACCAATTCGGTAATTGACATTAATTCCTATGGGCCTACAGGCCCATAGGAATGAATGGCAATTACCGAATTCGTAAATACCGATTCGGTAATTACCGAATCTTACCGATTCGGTAATTGCAAAAGAGAAATTACCTACATCCCATTTACCTACTCTTAAATACCAAATCGGTATGATTCGGTATTTAAGAGTAGGTAAATCGTGATTACCTACATTTGGCCCTAAACCCCTAACCTAATCTATCTAAAAAGTAACTAACATCTCCAATTTGAACTCTGATTGGACAAATTTGAGGTAGATGAGCACTTCCTCACCATTACAGCATTTGTTTTTCATATGATTCAGCGGAAATATAAAAGTTCTTTGTTTAAGACAGTTTGTGGCTTAAGCGTATCCTACTTTAGCAACATTGCTCTTCTTTCCCATGGTTTGGGCATTAGATCGTTCATGCTTGGCACCCATCCTAGGTTCCGGGTAAGGTGGCCTTGAACTCTCCCTCAAGCATAGTCAGCTCACTCGCGCTGGCAGAAATCTTTGACGAGCCTGCGCAGACCATTACCCACTCGCAGTAGTTCAGAGCGGCCATTTTCTCACTAGGCCTCACAGGCAACATTTGGAACTATCATAGAAACAAACAAAAATCCATGTTAATTATAGTAATGAAACCCATTCTGTTTATCTCCCACCATTCTAATATTTCCCATTAGTTGTTACCTAGCAATTAAGCCACATAAATGCGTTTTTATACTTACATAATCGACCCTTTTTGCACAAAACGTTTACAATAAGCACATTTAAATTGCATTTTTATTTAAAATTAAGCTGCGCGTTAATTCACATCACAATGACAACATATATTAATTAATTTTTTCACTCCATGCAAGCAAGATTAATACTCCCCATATGTTTGTGAATGCATTTTACTCTAAAGTTGATTATTCAAACACATCACACTATTAGTAAATGTTATGTTATGGGGCATTAATTTCACGAGGGGTACACAAAATTTTGTGCTTTCCACCTATCTTCATCAATTCCCTCATCTGGTGATCCTATCACCAAATATTCTCTCAAAATGTTGGAAAATTTAGCAGAACATGTTTCAAGTTCTTCATATTAATATGACCTATACTCTAGTATCTTTCTCCTTTATCTCTTTAACAATTTTCTCTCTGACTTTTTCCATTTCTATTTCATTCTTTTTTCTTTCTCTGGCTTTTCTTTCTTGAATTGTCTTCTTTATTGACTTTCTAAAGTCTCTTCTACTTTTGCATATACAACATAACCTTATCAGAAAGATCACTATTACTATTATTGTTATCGGTATTTGTATTTTACCTACTATAGAACTACCTATTTCTTGAAACCAGTGTTTAATTGCTGTAAGACTTCTACCTAATTTCTCAAGACCACCTTCAACCTCCAGTGGTTCAATCTCTTTATGTAAATTTGTAATATTTATAATATACATTTCTAAATTTTGACTTTTATCTGGGATATAAGTACAACAATGTTACACTTTCAATATCCCACAGACTCCTCTCTCTTTTGCTAAAAGTATATTAAGGCAAGTCGATTTTGCATTACCATTGCTCTCATGGCAACCAACCATTTCAGTATCAACCATCAGGAAACCTCCAGCAGTATCTGTTGACAATCGATCAACTATTGGAGACAATTTTTGAATTCTGTTTGCATTAAATGAAATTCCCACTGCTGGTATCAGTGGTCCAAAAACATCACCTATTATTTCTAATACACTCTCTCTTTTCTTTCTTCTAAGAACCTTACCTATCTCATGTTTACCATTAGTACCTCGATCTACATGAAAAATTTTAGGAAAGACCAAATCCACATAAAAAGTCCCATACCAGTGGTCAGGTAGCTTATAATAAGCTCTATTCCCACAAATAAAATAAACACCTGGGAAAACAGGATCTTTCCCTCCTTTAAATCCCAAACCCCCTATAATTCTATAGGTGTCTTTGCATTGACTTGCACCCACAAAATAATTGTCATACACAGTATTGTCTCTCCTTATACAAAAAATCTCTAACATTGGTGTATCTATATTTATAGCTACATTCACATTTTTATCATCCAGATTTTCATCATTAAATGTCCAATATTTTGATTTTTCATGTTTAACTTTTTCGCTTCTTTTATAAGCCATTCTCCTTTCTTCAACCATATCTAGGAAAGTCCTTTCCTCTGCTCTTAATTTACATGCCAAATTATGTTTAAAAGCAAACTCATGAGATAATTCTTCCATTTGCAAAAAATATTCTCCATTAACTTTTCCAGGTCTCTTTTTGTTCAATGTATTATCAATTTTTAACTTAGCAAAAATCAAATCTGTGTTGGAATAATGATATTCCAATCTTTCAAGCTGATAAAACAAGCTTGCAATTACACTACAAGTTACTCCATATGTAAGAGGAAGGTGATGATACGTCACACTTTCTGACACTGATGGACGCAATTTTACACAAACATAACAGTCATCAACATTCATAGTGTGGATATATTCAAGCAATAACCTTGAAAATGTATTTTGTGAATAGTCACTAATAGACCTATCTTGATGCAACTCGGGTTTATACACATGAGTCTCATGAACCTCCACTTTCTCACTTGGCTTATTTAAACTTGCATTTGATTTTAATTTTGTCAAATGATCCTGAAAAGGAATCACAATAGCTAAAATTATCCATAATATTATCAATAATCCCATACAAATCGAACAACATCTACACCATTTTCTAAAAATAGAACACTTGGTTTTATGATTATTTGTCGGCATTGTCTCTAACAGTGTTTCTTCGACCTTGTGTCACCTATAATTTTACAATAATAGTTCACTAACAGTGTGTCTTCGACCTTGTGTCACCTATTCTAATCTATATTATAAGTTATTTCTCTAACAAGTTTTCTTCGACCTTGTGTCAACTCGCACCTCTTCTATATTTAAAATATCCGTCTCACAGGACTACATGCTTTTGCTTAATATCATATACTTTGAATACCAATCAATTTTCTATTATTCTGACCTTTTTACTCACTTTTCCTAATTGCTTTTGGGCAGTACAAATCTTCTTGACTACTATTAACCTCAACAATGGGTGGTAGAACTATATAAGTCCACTCAGGCGATTTGTATTTTTGGTTTGGTCGTCTCACTCTCTTTGGCCTTTGAACAACCTCTGTTTTCTTTCCCAATGTTTCTTTCTGGCTGGTAATCTCATTCACCTGCTCTTCTATCTCTTTTGCTTTGTTTAGAAGCTTAAATCTCAATCCACCAGTTTCATTAGGCCAATTATCTCCCTTGCGGATTCTCTTGGTCTTTGGCTCTATTGTGTTATGCTCCACTCTCCAAGCTCTTTTCCTTGGACTTTTCCTTAACACAATTTCATCTGAACTGTCATCAGTTTCACTTTCTGTATCTTCAGCTGTGTCATTGATTATGATTTTCAAAGTGTCTTTATCTTCATCTGATTCAGCCTTCTTTTCTGTTACTCTGTTAGGAACTGGTACTCGGAATCTCATCCTTTTTGTGAGTCACTCCCTCTTCTCCAGTTTCAGGATTTCTGTTCCTGCCTTCAGAGTGTTCAGATTTTTCCTCAGCTTCTTCTTCTTCAATGACTTTATCTCTGCTTGCTCTTGCGTCTTTACTGGTGTCTGTCTTTACCGATTCTCGACCTTCAAGTTGATCTTCGGAATCTGGTATCTCCACAATCTCCCTTTCACCTTCACCTTCAGACGCAGAACTGGCTTCTGATACTTCCAGATGTCGACGTTCCTCTCGATCTTCAATATCTGGATTCTCTTCTGATTCAGCTTCAGAATCAGAGTCAGTTGTACTTTCACAGTCGTATGGGAATTCAGGTGCAGGCTAGCATGTACCCACCTCTTTAACACAGCACACTTCACTGCAGTAGTACTGGCCAGGATTACCTGTCATGTCTTTTGCCTCCGAGGTACCAAACAGTTTCTTCTGGGATGTACTTTCACTCGAACCCAGTCTCCAGGGACTAGATCATGAGCTGGATGTTTCTCTTTAGAGTTTGATTCAGTTCCCACCTGGTGGAGCACAGAAGTTACTACATCAGACAGATTTTTGCAGTAGTCCAATATGATATCATCATTTATTGTTAGCAATTTGTTAACAAGTACTTAGGCTTGTCTCATAAACCTGCCCATCAAAATTTCATGTGGACTTAATCCAGTTTTCCTGTCAGGAATACTTCTCAGTGTCATCAAAACAAGTGGCAAGGCATCAGGCCACTTGAGTCCTGTTGCCAAACACATCTTTGCAATTCTGTTTTCAATGGTTCCATTTACCTGCTCTACTACCCCTGAAGCCTCAGGTCGGTAAGCACAATGCAGTTTCTGGCGAATATCCAGAGCCTCACAAGTCATCTGCCTCAACTCGTTTTGGAAATGTGGTCCGCGGTCCGATTCAATGGTTACCGAGAAACCGAATTGCAGTATAATTTCTCGTAAGAACAGTTTGGCTACAGTTATTCCATCATTCCTTCTGGTGGGAAAAGCTTCAACCCACTGTGAGAACAAACAGATTATCACAAGAACATATCTAAGCCTATTGCATGGGGGAAATTCTACAAAATCCATACAGAACTCTTGTGAATGGACCACCCTCCCATCCTATGGTTCCCAGACTCACAACGGTTCTTCTGCTTGGATTGAAATGTTGGCACACTAGGCACCTTTGGCACAAACTTTCAGCAATCATTCTGAATTTAGTGTTATACCAAGTTTGTCTAAAAAGACGAAACATGGCATCTCTTCCAATATGGGCTTGACCATGGTACATTCATGCCATGTCTGAAATCATGCTAACAGGCATTACTGGTCTTTCATCTTTGTAAACCCAAATTTCATCTTCTTCTCGCTGTCTACATCCTGCCTTTAACCAAATATCTTTTTCTTCTGGTTCTGCCTCTTCTTGCATCTGCTTCACTTCCTGCCATGTCTCAACTACAGTGATTAGCATCCAGGTCAAAGAGGTCTTTATTCGATTTACATCATAAAAGACAAAATACATAAAAGTATAGTTCATACAAGTTGACATATAAGATAATAAATACGTTTTTACAGTTTAAAACCAAGTTAAAAAATAGTATTACATTTAAACAATGATGTGAAAGAACCCCTGACTACAAGAGCAATACTAAGTTGCAGCTAAAAAACACATAAAAATGAGTACAAAGGGAACTTCATTTACCAAGGTTCTGAGTACGGAGTGACCATGCCCGACTCACATATTTTGCTACACCAACAACGATAGGGGCAGAAGTATCAGTTTTTAAAATCCTAGTCGCTGCTACAGCAGATCTAGTGCCCAATAAACGGCATACTGGTAGAAGCCAGACTCTTCTGGGTAACGAATACATAGGACAACAGAAGAAAAGATGTTCAATATTCTCTACAGCTGTTACACAGAAGGGGCACTTATCGCTGCCTCCAGTCGACCAGGAGTGCGTAAGCCCCCACACAGGTAGCGAACCTACTCGCAGTTGGTGATACAATTTGCGATCTTTCAGTTTGGTTATTAAGTCCCAATAGTCTTCGTATCTAGGGAAGTCCTTAACAGCCAAAAATTCCAATGACATTGTTGAGCCGATAACCATGGTAGATCTCCTCTCAGCGATCCAGTGCCAGTAAATATCTTTGAGAGCCTTTTTTGATGGAAACGTAGCGCGAGCTGGATCTGCCCACAACACATCCAAGCGCAGGTTTTTCAAAAGTTCAAAAGCCTCCTAAGATGAGAGAACCAGGGAACCCTATGGGCCCCTTCAAGCCCCCTCACATCAAGGATGGCCTCAGCAAACAAGGATAATTCGGGTGTAGTCCACAGACGTCGCCAAAACGCCAGTGGTCTATACCGTGCTACATCCTCGATAGATTTAACACCTAGATCAAGCTGCAGGGGTAAGCTAGGTGATGATTGTGGAAGTCCAGTTGCCAATCTGAGGAACCTATTCTGAGCCACCCTCAAGGAGGATAAATCACTATACCCCCACAATTCTGCACCATAGATAATTGCAGGAATTATCTTGGAGCCATATATTTTTACCAAAGGTGCCAGAGGTTTAGTGAGAGATTTTGCATGCTCCTTCAATAGGGCTCCCCCCAGTTGAACATGTTTCAGGGTCATAAGATCCAGTTGGGGTTTCCAACTCAAGTTCTCACTTAATGTAACTCCCAAGTATGTAAAGACCTCCGTTTGATCCAAAATAGCTCCGCTCATCGACACCTTGGCCTTCACGGCCTTGGGGCCTCGTAGAACCATAAATTTGGTCTTGCTTACATTCACCTCTAACTCATGCTCGCTACAGAAACACTCAAAACATGCCAGTGCGGACTGAAGGCCCTGCCTCGTTTTGGAAATAATAAGAGTGTCGTCTGCGAACATGAGGAGGGGGATTTTTCTTCCAGCAAGGGAGGGGGCGTCAGTTGGAAAATTAGAGAAATACTTTGTCACCCCATTAATAAACAAAGAGAAAAGGGTGGGGGCCAACACACACCCTTGTCTAACCCCTTTGGCAACTTTGAAACTATCAGTGACCTCCCCTGGTCCACCCCATCTAACTTTGGCATAGGCGTTTGAATGCAGATTGATAAGCAGCGCCACCTGTTCTTTGGGCATACCCAGATCCAGCAAGACTTCCCAGAGCTTAATCCTAGGCACTAGGTCAAAAGCGGACCTAAGGTCCACAAAAGCCGCAAACAACAGACCTCCCCCTAGGTAAACCACCTTCCAATATAATAACATAAATCTAAAAACTTGCTCCAGGGTCCCCATATGGGCCCGAAAACCCGCCTGAAGGGGACTTAAAACATCATACTCCGAGATCCAGCTCTGGATCCTACCCAGAAGAAGGCGAGCCACAATCTTTTGTACAGCGTCAATAAGGCTAATAGGTCGGTAATTAGCCGTTACTGAGCGATCACCCTTCTTATGGATTGGGAGGATCTCCGCCCCCAGCCAAGACTCTGGGACTTTCGCACCCCTAGCCAGTGCGTTGGCTAAAAGGACAATGTATGGGACCCAAAGGTCTTGTTCCTGCTTGAACAGATCAGCTGGTATGCAATCAGGCCCAGGTGCTTTACTCCCCGGGATAACCCTTAGCACCGCCCTCACTTCATTTGAGGTAAAAACCAGGGCTTCATCAATGATATTGGGCAGCAGAGTGGCAGGACTAGTGACATTCGCTTTAAATTGGATCCCATAGTATTCAACCCACTGCCTAGGCTCAACACAATTTGAGGGTGTTTGATCCTGTGGGCGATTGCCCCATTTGAGCTGCCGCCAGAAATTAATCATATTATTGCTCTGGCAGGCCTCCAGCAGTTCCCTCCAACGGGTCTCATCCCAGTTCTTCTTGGCAGTAGCCTGCGCCGCTTTATAGGTGACCCTACAACTGCAAATTGAGCACTGATCTCTTGACTTTAGAGCCGCATGCAGCGCCTTTTGCGAGTCCCTGCATGCACTGTCAAACCAAGATAGGGGCTTCAACTTATTTCTTCTTGGGCCAGTGCGCTTAACAAATAAAGTTTTAAGATTTAAAAAGAGATCCCCATGTAAAGTGGTAATATTGTCCATGAGGCCCAACCCTTGCCCAAACCCACTGATTTGAAGCATTGTATCCCCAAGCATGGTTCTAATCCTAGACAAAGCCTCCTCATTTAGGGCTAGTTTGAGCCAGCTAACCCTTCTTTCATTATTAGATAATGAAACCTGAGGCAGAGACGCCTCAGCCGCAGAGGACTCTGCAAAGGTACTTTCTTTGATCGATAGAACAAGGGGGTTGTGGTCGCTCTCGGCTCTACTTACTACCACCATATCCATAAGACTGGGCCACATTTCCAAGTTCACCAGGATATAGTCAATGCGGGAACCGGATCTACCGTTATCGAAAGTCATTGCCCCCAACCTGTCGGACTTCAATCTCCCATTAACTGCACGCACTCCCTGATTCAAACATAGACCCTTCAAAAATAGGGCTGATTGGGACCACTTCTTGATAGGTTGTAGTTCCAGACCCGGGATGCCCCATAAAGAGTCCTCATCCTCGGTGAGCATAGCCTCACCCAGCCTCCCGTCCTATGGTTCCCAGACTCACAACGGTTCTTCTGCTTGGATTGAAATGTTGGCACACTAGGCACCTTTGGCACAAACTTTCAGTAATCATTCTGAATTTAGTGTTATACCAAGTTTGTCTAAAAAGACGAAACATGGCATCTCTTCCAATATGGGCTTGACCATGGTACATTCATGCCATGTCTGAAATCATGCTAACAGGCATTACTGGTCTTTCATCTTTGTAAACCCAAATTTCATCTTCTTCTCGCTGTCTACATCCTGCCTTTAACTAAAAATATCTTTTTCTTCTGGTTCTGCCTCTTCTTGCATCTGCTTCACTTCCTGCCATGTCTCAACTACAGTGATTAGCATTAAAGGACCCGGAACATGTTCTTTTGTTTTGTCTCAATTGATTGAAATTTGATTTTTCGCACAATGTTTAGCAATAGCATCTGCATAATTATTTCCTTTAGAAATGTAATCCTCATTCTTTTTATGTGCTGTACACTTTACCACAGCTATTTTTGCAGGTAACTGAATTACGTCAATCAGTGTTCTCACAAACTCTGCATTTCGAATGGGTGTTCCCGCAGAAGTTAAACAACCTCTTTGAGACCAAAGCTGTCCATAGTCATGAACAACTCCATAACCATACTGACTATCAGTCACTATGGTTACTTTCACCTCTTTTCCTAGTTCACATGCTTGTATCAAAGCAATCAACTCCGCTACTTGAGCAGAATGAATTTCTTTCAGACAAGATTCTTCCAACACTTCTGCTACTGTGCAAATGGCATAAGCAGCACTCAAAATACCACTCTCTGTTTTCAGACACGATCCATCTAAAAACATCACATTATCTGATTCAGGTAATGGCTCGTCCTTAATGACTGGCCTAGGTTTTGTGCAATACTCAAGAACATCCAAACATTTATGATCAAGTTCACCTTTCTCTTCTGTTTCAATAGTGTCAGGTAGTAATGTAGAAGGATTAACATTCACACATCTGGCAATTGTCACATTTTCAGCTCCCAAAATTACCTTTTCATAACGGGTCATTCTGCTGTTGGTCATGTATTGGGTCTTTGCTCTTGTGAGGACAATCTCCACTGGATGAGGTACATAAACTCTCACAGGAAATCCCATCACAATTCCTTCACTCTGCTCCAGGCTTACACTGGTTGCTGCTACTGCTTTCAGACATCCTGGCAAAGCCTTTGCAACAGGGTCCAAAACAGCTGAGAAATACGCAAATGGTTTTCTCATTCTTCCATGTCTCTGAATCAATACTGACAAAGGACATCCTTCTCTCTCACTGCAGTACAGTTCCAACTCTTTTTCATACTCAGGCATTCCCAGTGCTGGTGCTTCACACAATTTTGTTTTCAGTTGTTCAAATGCTTCCATTTAACTTTTTTGTCAACACTATTGGATCTCTGATGTCTGCTTTTGTCAGTCTCTGCAATGGTTTTGCAATCAATGAAAATCCACTAATCCACAGTCTACAATAACCTACCATTCCTAGGAACATTCTTACCTGTCTCTGGGAGCTAGGCGGTTGCATTCCTTGTATCATTCTGATTCTTTCTGCTGTGACTTGTGAAATTCCTTTTGCAATTTTATGGCCTAAATATTGCACATCTTTCTGACGAAACTGCAATTTTGACGGAGACACTTTATGTCCTTCTTCTGCCAAATGATTTAGCAATGCTACTGTGTCGCTTACACATGCATCTTTTGTTTTGGATGCGATTAAAAGATCATCTATGTACTGTACTAACATAGACTCTCCAGGCAGTCTTAGACTCCCCAATGATTTCTTTAGCAACTGATTAAAAATTGATGGACTCTCAGTGTACCCTTGTGGAATTCTACACCATGCTAGGATACGATTTTGGAATCTGAACGCAAAAATTGGCTGACTTTCTACATGCAATGGAACAGTAAATAACGCATTGCATAGGTCAATCACTGTGTACCATTCTGCATCATAAGGAATTTGGTACAAAATCACTGCTGGATTCGGAACAATAGGGCAACATGGGACAACAATTTTATTACCCTTTCTAAGGTCTTGAACAATTCTAAATGTTCTGTTTGGCTTTTTCAATCCCATGATCGGGGAATTACAAGGACTGCTTTCTATCTCTCTATGAATTCCTTGCTCAATCATTTTGTCAATCACAGGTATAATTCCCTCAATTATTTCTGCAGTCATCTTATACTGAGGTATATTTGGGTAACTTGCTCCTTCTTTCACTGTAACCTTTACAGGATCAACACCTTTCATCAATCCTAAATCTTTTCCAGTAAAATCCCATATTATTTCTTTCACTGCTTCTTTCAATTCAACAGGAATCTTCTCACGATCAAAAACAGGAAATAACTTGCTCTGCTCTGCCTCGATCATAAGCATCGTAATTTTGTGTAAACTGTCTTCATCGGGGTTTGTGATTCTATGCCATCTGGCGAGCAATATATGGCACCGTTCATTTTACACAGTATATCCCTACCTAACAGATTAACAGGGCTACTGTCACACACCACAAATCAAGGCATCTCTTTGTAACTTCCAATTTCTACTTCAACTGGTTCTGTCAAAGGGGTTTGTGTTTGTCTATTTGCTACACCTACAACTTGGATGAACTCTCCCGAGAGAGGAAGATTTTTAATTTCCACTGATCTTACAGTAGAACGGGTGGCACCAGTGTCCACTAGGAAAGTTATTTCCACATCATTCACCTTTCCGTTCACAAATGGACCAGACTGATCTACCTCAAGAGTGGCTTCAAGCACAAGCTCTTCTCCCTCTCTCAGGCACCGTCATAAACTTTCATCCGACTCACTGCCACCCTCTTCTTGTAACCAATACTGAGGACAAGCATTCACTCTTTGTGGTCTTTTTAACTGTTCACCTCCGCTGAATCCTGTCTCTGCACTGTATCTCTGCTGGTTTACTCTGTCTGGCAGTGGCGGTTGCGGCACCTGACTTTGCTGATTTGCTATCTGCTGTTGTTGCTGTTGTGGATTTATCTCAAACTGCACCTGCGAATTCAATGAATTATTTTCCGCATTAACTCTTGGCGGACACTTACACTCGTTCTTGCCCTAACTTGCCGCAATTAAAACAAGGATGCTTCTTCTTTAAATCATCTATATGTCCCACCAACTTTGGTTTACCCTTATAATTCCCTTGATTCCCTGCATTCTTATTTTCCGTTTGCGCTACTTGCTGCTCCGCTACTTTTACTTGTGCCCACGTGGGTTTTTCTTTTAACTTTTTCTGTTTGGCATCAACTTCTTCACTGCAATATTTCGCATTTATCAAAACCTCATCTACAGTACCTGACTGCCATCCTATAATGTTGTGACGAATCATGTCTCCTATTTCCGGTCTTAATCCATACACAAATCGGTATATGAAGTGACTCATATCTTTCTCATTTAATTCCTCATAATGACTGTACTGTTTAAAGACTAACATCAATATTTCATAGAATGAATGTACTGATTCATGTGGTTCCTGTGTAGTTCTGTCTATTTTTACCCAATCAGTTTCTTTTGGTGGTATTTTATTTTTCAACCATACTATTACCTGATCATATTTCCGCATCACGTCAGGTGATGGAGCCCCTGTAACTTTGTCTCTGGGAAATTCTTCTCTTGGCCAATCTATAGCTATTTTGCATTCTGACCATAAATCTGCTGGCACTACTATGTCAAACAATCCATCTAAATCAATCCACAACACTTTTGACACTTTCACAAATCTTTCTACTTGACGATACCATTCTACTGGTTTTCTCTTAATCTTGGAAAATCATTAGTAAATGACAATATATCCTGCCTACTCCAAGGAACACGTACATATCCTCCTCCAGATATCTCTCTCATAGGAAACTCAGCTGTTACTGCCTCTTTTTCCCTGACCGGAAAAGCTAATGTGGATTTGTCACTATTTTCTTCCTTCTTCTTTGCCCACTTATGCCTCCATTTACTTACATCTCCCCATCTTCGCAATAGTACAATTAACTCTTTTATCTGCAACAACCTCCCTGCAGTATTCATGTTTTCAATGTCTCTTTCTGCAGAATCCACTCGGTATGATTTCTGTAATGATTTGAATTTTGAAAATTCCACTCCTAATTCATTTTCTAATTCCTCCAGTTGATCATTCACTGATTTAGCTCTCCATGTAATGCTTTTCCACAAAAACATAAGTTCATCATCCTGATACGTTTTCAGTCTCTCTGTACCAATTGTTCCAATTATCAATTCTTCCATATCTACCTTTAACTTTGCTACATCCAATATTCTCGATACATTCTCTTTTAATTTCAGGGTTTTAATCCACTCACTCAACTCTCTATCTGATAGTCCTACAGGAGTTTGTATTGAACTTATTTTATCCAGGCTTTTATCTGGTGTCGCGGAGTCAGATTCCGCACCCATCGGGTATCTGAATAATGAGCTTTGGTTAAAAGTTAACTCAGGTGGATTCACATTCACTATTCGCTTTATTTCTGACAAATCAGGATAAATATCCTCTCTTGCTTTTTGCAAACTCTGTTGTAATGGTATTGTTAAACTTGGTTCTTTTATTTTCTGGTTTTCAAACACTGGTATTACCGGTCTTATTGTTACAGGGACAGTCACTGCTTCCATATTTTTAGTAAGGTTCTGAATCCATTCATGTGTAGAGCGTTCATAATCAGAAATATTTGGTTGCACATTATTCCTATTTTCACTATTTTGCACACTTCTGTGTGGTTCATTTCTCGATACAGGAATACCTGTAATTCTGGCTTCTGCAAAAGGTGTATTTGGAGTATATCTAACCTCTACTCTGTCTGGCACATCTCTCAAACTTGAATATGGTCTTAGGGTTTCATCATTACTTTCATTCATGACTGGAGTTAATTGTTTTAACTATATGAATTACACGATATGTAAAATAACTTTTTAATAATTTTTATAAATTGTACTGTATTGTTGCTTTTATGATTTTAATTAATCGAATAAAGCTGGCTTTTGACTTTGACTTTGACTGGAGCATTCAGAGTAGTCCATAAAGAACTTGGCTGATATGGTGGCGGTCTCCTATTTAATATTTCTTCTAAAACAATATCTTCTGATTCACTGTCACCATAATTTTGATTCTCTGTCTCCGTATTCTTTTTCTTTTCTGTACATTTCTGACCCTCATATTCATCCACCAATCTAACAAGATACATACCATCACACATATTACTGTCTCTCCATCTACGCATTCTGCTTTCATGAGTCTCACCCCATAAATTTCGACCTCTACCTCTCGGTCTGCTATGTCTGCATTGCCTCTCACTCTCTTGCTCATGCATCTCATCTTCCCATTCAACTAAAGCCTCAAATTGAGTCGGTCTAGGTCTCGGCTCAAGCTTCATCATTTTGTCTCTCAAATTCCTCAAAACTGCTGCATCAAGTGATCCTTCTTCAGGAAAGGCTAACACCCCATCATCCTGAGTATATCTTGCCCAGTTTTCTAACCAAACACAGGTATGGTAACCATACTTTGATAACATGTAAGAAGCTGGCGTTTTCGGTGGAGGAAGTAATTTTCCCTCTCTAGTCACAATTTCTTTGTCCTTTGAAAAAGCATTCTTTAATTTCTTAAGCCATGAAGGTTTCTTCTTCTCTTCTTCGTAATAATAAGACATCTCTTAAATAATTCTCTGTCTTACAAAAGATCGCGCACTTCCCTGTTTACTGTTCCGTACACCAACCTATAGCAGCGCGGTTCACACTAACGCACCAATTAGAACACAATACGTTTTTCTTAGTGCTTAACCAATCCTTTTTGCCGCTTTTTCGTGATGAACCTATCAGCTTCTACTCTGACTTGGTCATGTGAACCAATCCCAGCGCAGCTCTTTTGACGTCACCAGCGCTCCGGCTTCTGCAGCGCCGACTGACCCCTCCTTTACAAGGATTTTTTCAAGAAGCCATATTTACAAGATATTTTACAAAATCAGTTAGTAACTTACACAAAACAATTCCACTAATCTGTTTCGCTAATAAAGTGATAGAATTTTCAATCACACAAGTATTCTGTAACCGGAGTAGACAACGCTTATCTCCTTAGAATCTTTAGACTTGTTAATAAAGCAACACTACTGGCTTTACCCTTCTGTCAGGCAATAAAGAACTCGCTTCTCTAGGAAAGCACATACAGAGATCTTTTTCACCTCCTTAGAGACAATCCCAAAGTTTCGCTTGAATGCGTATTGCAATTACATTTACACATGTTCATACGGAAAACCCTATTCATATATACATGACCTCTGTTTTACCAGTAGGTAGCGCGTCCATCTAACCCACCACAGAATTCCTCTATTGTTAGCAAAAAGAGACGCTGCTCCTTTTTACCCTTCAATCAAGCTCGGGTTAAGACCTATCACTCTCCCCGCGATAAGATTTAGTCAGGATACGCAATGATCCCTATGCTTGAAAGCCAAGATTTCATAGACTGCCTTTGCTGTACATTTATCCTTTCACACCTAAGGTCCCTAAACAGTGATATACGATGATACCACCGAAGTATATGGCAATACTACTTCTTTGAAACAGACTAATGCACTGTGCGACTTTACCTGCCACACTTCCTCTGCCTGCAGAGAGAGGCCCTGGCTTCACACAACACTTGGAAGCCTTTTTAAAACTACATATAACGTAATTCGGACTCAACAGATGTTAGTTCATAATCTGTATATCAAACTCTATATAGTACTTAATACATAACCCTAGCTAATTTCCTTAGCAACCACTACTCTGCTACCAAGATATAACTGCTACATCGGGACTCCAGAAATAAACTCTAAATTGCCATGGCCATTTCTCTAAAACCACAGAAACACACATAACATTCAACAGTGGGGCCCAATACACTGCATACTTACTCTGTTCATATAATTAAGCTTCAAAGATCTGGCCAACAACCCAGGAGTCCTACTATAACATTGGCGGAGTGTCTAAACCTATTAAACTATTTTTATTTACACCTGCAATGTAAAGCATTTTACCATGGTTTAATTTTAAACACTATTTATTCAGACACACCACCATAATGGCAATGGATCTGCTAGAACGAAAATTAGGCGTCGGAAGAATCAAAGACCAGCTTTTATATTCTTCATTTATCAAATTTGTATTCAAAGCAAACTTTAGTATGTCCGACATTTAGCATTTATTTATTTCTTTATTCAAGAAGAATTCTTTAACTTTATTTTCAAAAATGATCATTTATTTTAACCCCTTCCATGCTGGTGACAAAGCCAGCTCCTCATGGGCGTTACCTGCTCTGTGCGCATGATGAGCTGGCTTTGTCACTTAACCCGCGATTTTCAAATTTCAACGCACAGCGGGAAAACCCGCTAGCACGCATGCGGTTAAAGCCCAGAAAATAGACATTTATTTAAAGTTTAGCATGAGTTTAGCAAAGAACAGATAGTTCCAAGTTCATTCTCTCCTACCATCCCTAGCTAACACCCACATCTTATCCTAACAGACCTGCAAAGGAAAACAAAGTCAAAAGTTAAAGTTCTTATGTTCCAAGCAATCTATATTCAGTCCGGCAGCATCTCCAGAGAAAATCGAAAAAGCGACCCCTTCTAGCCAAAATCAGGGGTTTTTATACACTAAGGCCCAGATGTAGGTAAATCACATTTACCGATTTTGAAATACCGAATTTTACCGATTCGGTATTTCAAAATCGGTAAATGGGATGTAGGTACCAACATCTGGATTTGTTACCGATTCCTTAAAAATTCGGTATTTACCGATTCGGTAAATACCGAATCGGTATTTGCTATTGAATCCTATGGGCCTTGAAGCCCATAGGATTCAATTCAAATACCGATTCGGTATTTACCGAATCGGTAAATACCGAATTTGTCAAGGGTGCAGGGGGTGTCACTTTGACACCCTCTAGCACCCCCAAAACGGGCATGTGTGCAATGTGGCACACAGACATGCCCTAAGGGCACGTCTGTCTGTCACATGGCACATGTGTACATGCACAGATGTGCATGTACACAGGAATTTATTTATTTATTTATTTGTGATTTTGTAACGCGCCGGAATCACACCCGGAGGTGTATCTCCGCGCAGTGCTGTCTGAGAGTGCTAGGAGAGAGAGGCTCTAGTCCTGAAACAGAGTGGTCTTAAGACTCTTCCTGAAAATTTTACCATGGATTTGTATTCCATGGTAAAATACAGATTCTGAAAGCCATGTGCCAATGGAAAATTGGCTACCCACATATCAATCTAGCATTTTCGGTAATTTTACCGAATCAGTAAATATTACCGATTCGGTAAAATTACCGATTCGGTAATAATACCGATTCGGTAAAATTACCGAATATGTGCACCTACATCTCCATAGCCCTTTACTGATCGGAAACGGCCGAAAATCAGTATTTTCGGCCGATTCCGATCGGTAAAGGGCTACCTACATCTGGCCCTAAATCCCTAACTTAATCTATCTAAAAAGTAACTAACATCTCCAATTCAAACTTTGATTGGACAAATTTGGGGTAGATAAGCACTTCCTCACCATTACAGCATTTGTTTTCCACATGATTCAGCGGAACTATAAAAGTTATTTGTTTAAGACAGTTTGAGGCCTAGGCGCATCCTACTTTAGCAACATTGCTCTTCTTTCCCATGGTTTGGGCATTAGATCGTTCATTATTGGCACCTAACCTAAGTTCCGGGTAAGGTGGCCTTAAATTCTCCCTCAAGCATAGTCAGCTCACTCGCATTGGCAGAAATCTTTGACGCGCCTGCGCAGACCAGTACCCACTCGCAGTAGCTCAGAGCGGCCATTTTCTCACTAGGCCTTACAGGACACATTTGGAACTATCATAGAAACAAACAAAAATCCATGTTAATTATAGTAATGAAACCCATTCTGTTTACCTCCCACCATTCTAATATTTCCCATTAGTTGTTACCTAGCAATTAAGCCACATAAACGCGCTTTTATACTTACATTACCGACCCTTTTTGCACAAAACGTTTACAATAAGCACATTTAAATTGCGTTTTTATTTAAAATTAAGCTGCGCGTTAATTCACATCACAATGACAACATATATTAATTAATTATTTCACTCCATGCAAGCAAGATTAATACTCCCCATATGTTTGTGAATGTATTTTACTATAAAGTTGATTAATCAAACACATCACACTATTAGTAAATGTTAAGTTATGGGACATTAATTTCACGAGGGGTACACAACATTTTGTGTTTCACCTCGCTCCATCATGTGCATATATATGTGACTACTTTTAGAAATCAAAGTTTTTCTTCTTGTTACGCCACCTTTAGGCCTCCCTAGGGGTAGCCTATGGGTGGCTCAATGAGGAGAAATATTTTTATTTCTCCTCATTTTTTCCCTTTCTATGTGTGCTACATTCTGTGCCACCCATAAAAAGAGGAAAATGTCATTAATGATTGTTTTTGTGCAGGAAGATGTCCCTTTCTGCACAACAACAATCATACCTGCAACGCAAGCTCCCTTGCACTGTGGTGCAAGAGTATCTGCATTGGCGCACGGATGCTGTTTGTGCGCTGGCACAGGGGTGAGTACAGGATTGCACCATATTCTTGTAAATACGGCACATTCCTGCACTTAGGCATTGACGCAGCTTAGCACAGCAAAATTGCTTGCTGCACCATGCTGCGCCATTGCCTTGTAAATATGCCCTACAGACTTTAAAGTTGATAAGGCTCCTTCCCTTTCCTTATAAATTATTGTTCTTGATTCAGAGTTTGGTGGATAGATTACTCCATCACAAATGTGAGAGGTATCCTGTCTGCTTTATTAAAAGTGCATCATATCCATGGCACTTATAATAAGGCAGACAGAATATCTGTCAGATTAGTGATGGGGTACTCATCTGCCAAACTCTAAATCAAGCCCCTGGCATCCAGCTGGGTATAAAATATAAGTTTAAATTCCTTCACATATATCTCTGAAACAGTGCTTTAAACATCTCAGGTTCAGTTCTAAATTAAGATTGAATTTCCTAGATTACTTCTCTGTTGTCAGCTTCAATACTCTTCCGTAAAGGAAATATAAAATCCATAAAAGTTTTCACGGGGTCTGGTTAGAAGGTCCTGGATGTAGCAACAAAGTACCTTAATTGCTCAGCAAGGGCATTCTGAACCATGCAAAATCTTATACTCACTAACTCTAAAATGGATGCTGACATTTCCAAACATGTTGTAGATTAATGGAAAATATTATTTCAGAATGTGGGTTCAGCTACATCCTCCAGAGAAATGAAGCCTTGTGCAAAGCAGCAGAAATGGTCCAAGTGCACTGCTAGACTTTTATTCCCCAAAATGGGTGCTGTGTAAATGAATTCAGAGAATCGCACAGAGTGGGTGTGCGAGTGCTGAAAGGTGAGCCTGTGCCACAGATCATGACACTTGTATTGATATTTGCTGAGGGAAACATACCAGTGTATTGTTTTCCCCCACCATGTTTACTCAGACATTAAGCAACCAGCATTTAATCCTGTTCCAATAAGAAAAGTTCATCCCAAACCTCCAAGTCAGATCTCCTCTGAATTAGAACACCAGCAACACAACCCCTGTTTCAGTGTAGTTAGGCCCTGCCAGTGAAGTACTTTGAGTCCTGTGACACAATGAGCACAGGACACATGCCTAGGACTACCAATAACACTTAAGGAAATGAAAATGTGATGGGTGGAATGCTTGAATTAATCTCAGCCACTGGTAATCACTTGCACTGCATCATAGTGCATAGCTTTTTGTATCCGCCATGCTACCTCAGATAGAAGCCACCCATGTGCAAATCAACTTTGGTGTTGCTCCAACAGTAACAGCCCTGTCTGAACTACTCAGGCTAGGTCCCCTGTGAATGGGAACACATCCACTCAAGATCAGCTCAAGCTATGGTTAATAACAGTTGTGGACATTCAGATGTTGGGAATTTGCTGCAATGGCCTTCTTGACTTTGCTCTCATATAACTATCTATGTGCTGCAGTGCCAACCACTGCTTTGTCTAAACATGCCAAATTCACCTAACTTGAAGTCCATACGCCCCACTTATGAATCCTTCCTCTGTCCTCTTCTGAAAACAACATTATACTGAAGAACCAGTTCTAAACTCCCAAAACTCATCTGCACATCACTATGATGCAGGCTCAAGAAACACAGAAAAATGTAAAGTGGTTAAAGGATTGCTAGTTAATATTATTGCAGGGACGGCAGTGTAAATAAGGTGCAATACCATCATTGGTTGTTATCTGAACTTGGCGTGAAAAGTTGGTGTGAGGCGAATGCCATTTCTTAAAACACAGTAGGAGGGTTGCAATTTTTAGTTTTTCATCTATATATGGAGACCAGCTTGTGTATGAGTTACAAAACTGGCAGCACTCTTTTTGACTGCTAACATGTTTCCAAAGAATTTGTTTTCGATGATCTGCAAGCACCCTGGATTGGAATAGCCCCTCTCTATACATTCCCAGCGTGAGACAGTCAGCATTGTATAGGTTTTTGACCAAATTTCCTTGCAGATTTAAAAATGTCCTCTACAGATATTACAGTTTTAAATGCTCTCTTTGATAGGGGCGTGTCCCACTCAAAAGTTGAGTCTGTCATAAATTCAAGGTGACTAAAATTTCTAACCTTGGTAATAGGGAGTCTCAGCAATAGCATACCTGCATGAACAGGTATTCTTTGGCCCACAGACCATGGTGTATGATTTTGCTTGTTCTCCTTTAGTTTCAACTCACCAATGAATTCATTAAAACAGTCAAGTAACTGCAGTAGGGCATTTGGCATGCGGGACATAAGCACAGCATCATCCACATGGAGGAGGGTGGGCACAGATCAGTCACTTACCCTAGGAGAGTCCTTCCCTCTGGCCCTCAAAACTTGATCGAGGGAGTAATTATAGAATAAAAATAAAAATGGAGCAAGAATACAGCCCTGTCTGACCCCACCTTTCTTGGTCCCAAAGGGGGAGGGGATACATTTTGCCTCTTGATCATTCGGAATGCGGTTTGGGCAGTAGTGTCCCAATGGAGGAGTTTTAGGAGTTCTACCAGTGAGGCCTCAACCGCTTCCCCTCTCATTATGTCCCAATGCCTGCCCCTGTCCACCAAGTTGAAGGCACTGCCGAGACCCATAAAAGCTAGGTGAAGAGAACCTCGCTCTTTCTTTCTTTCCCTGTCTTTCTCGCAATATATAATCTCTTGCTCTCTTGAGGGAGGCATAGTTGCTTTCAGGTGGACTCTGGCTTAAATATTTCCACATGATGTGTTGGGGGGCTCATGTCGAGAACTGACTAAGTTAGTGTCAGTGTCAAAGCATGTGGCCCCACCGCAATATAACCTTTACACACACTACCCCGGTGAAAGCTGATTTTACACATTGGTAAACAGGATGAGCTGGAAACCTCTGTGCAGTAGAGATTTTCAGCTCATGTTTGAGAACTGGGAACTGCTGATGATGACGAGCGTGGGGCATTTGAAAAGTTGACAAAACATTACAGGAAGCAAGAATACAAGGGGGCAGATTTACAAGTACTGGCGCATCTCTGCATATTAGCAGAGATCCATCAGCTAAATTGTGTGATGGGAAAAAAAGCCTTGCGCCATCATGGATGCGTCGCATTTAAAATGCAGCACACTTTGGTAAGTGAAGAAGTCCCTTGGTTTATTCAAAAACCTGCATGACTCTTTTATTAGTCTTTAAAATATGGTTGGAAAAGTTTTTGGCCCAAGTGCTGGCACACCTAAAATTGGTTTGGGGGTAACCTGGTATATAGTCTTTGATGGATGGATTTGTTCTCCAAAATGGTGCCAATGTTTTCTCTGAATTTTTCTAATATAAAAATGACCAATACGAAACCTATTTATAAATCATAGGGATTCATCAATGTCAAGGAAGAACCATACAAAAAGAATGTCTACAATAGCTCAGACAATTTCTGATTCCTTGATTCAGGGCATTGGTTTCAGTTGTTTACAAATAAATCTAAATGATAGTATCTTTGGGGCAAAAGGCCCTACAGGCAACACATTGGGGCATTTGAGAGTATGAATAAACTGTAAGGTTTCTGTAATTGATATGAAGTGTTATCATGAAGTATGAAGCATGTTACTACCAGGAGTAGGCAGTGGCCTGTGTGATCACTGCTTATTCTGAAAAATTTATATTTTTAGCATTCTCTGCAGCATTTGATACTGTGGTTCACGCCATTCAAGAGGTTGGAGTAGTGCAATAGCATAAAAGTCTTGAACTGGTGAGGCTCATACTTATCTGACCATGAGTAAGCAGTACAACTTCCTACTTTTCACTCCATCTACGTCATACTAAAGCAGGAAGTTCCGCAGGGCTCCTCTCTCAGTGCCACCATGTTTAATATATACATCCAGCCTCTCATTAAATTATACATGTGCTGGGAATGAACCGCATTAATGATGAGAAAGACAAACCGCTAACGGTCTTGTTTAACCAGAGCTCTGTTGAGCTTAAAAGCTAGCAAAACGGAGTCTATGCTCTGACAGGTGGGGAGGGCAGGCGCCTGTCATTTAAATAATTTCTGGCCAACAGGAGATGGGTCAATTGCTATAAGGCAGACGTCTTGGGATACAATTTGACTCCATAATTTCCTTAGTAGGCCACGCAGCGAAGACATTCAATACATGTTTTGCTCTCATGAGAGCTTTATGTAAAATCCTCCCACTTCTTCTGAGCAGCTGGCACTCTTGCACCATCCATGATACCATCAAAAGCTAGATTGATTATTGTAATGCGTCTTTCATTGGTGCAACTGATACGACAACACAGTGTCTCTCACTAATCCAAGCTGCAGCTGCCTGAACGGAAATGGAGTTCCCTCACCTCTAAAGCCCTTGATTCTTTGCACTGGTTGCCAGTGAAAAAGAGAATGTAATTTAAAGTAGAATGCTTGATGCACAAGATGGTCGACTAGGAGGGACCAGGGGCCTCATTTATGAGAAATGACGTATCGCTGCGTGAAAGCAGCGAGCGTCACTTCTCAGTGCACACTCCTTGCGACATTCCTGATGCGTCATATTTAATGTATGACGCATCATGTCGCAAGGAGTTACAGATACGTCAGTATTTCTGATGTATCTGTAAGCGCAAAAGTGACGCATTGCTGGAGTGTGTCACAAAAGTGACGCAACTCCAGCAATGCGTCCTTTCACATGGGGTAAGCCCCATGTGAAAGGGCCTGCATCAGTCTTACGCCTGCTGTGAGGCAGGCGCAAGATTTTGACGCAACGGCGTCCTAAAAAACACATTGAAATCTCATAGATTTCACTGCGTCACTTCTACGACCCTTCCTTGCATCAATATGCTCCCCTTGCATACATTATACCTGGCGCAGGTATAATGTGGCGCAGGGGTTTACAAAGTGACGCATCTACCTAGATGCGTGACTTTGTAAATATGGCGCAACAAGGCGCATTTTTTACGCCACTGGTGCGTCACAGAAAGTGACGCACCGGCGGTGTAAAAGTGACACACAGCCTCATAAATGAGGCCCCTGGCATCCTGGCAAACGGGATTACTCCGTACCTATGAGGCAGTTTGCTCTGCTCAGCCTCTGTGCCTAAGCTGCTGATTCCTAGGTAGCAAAAGCAAGAGCCTGGGGTACAGCCTATTCAGTTAAGGGACCTAGACTGAGGATTAGTATACCAACAAATATTCGACTGACTCAGAACCATTTATCACATTCAGAAACTCCTGGAAATGTGGATCTACAGGCAGTAGTCTCCCCTTGTGACATCAGGCTTTTATCCCGCAGTGCCAGGATACCCGCTGGGTTGAATTTGTACTGAACAAATGTTTATCAATTATAATAATAAATATAATCCTCAAGTTCTAATGCTTTCCCACCTCCTTTATGGAGGTTGTAAACTATTGCTGTTTTGCAACCAGAATTTGGCTGTAAAACATTAACAAATATAAGGAATTGCTGTTTGGAAGGGACACTCGAAACACGTCCCTTCCAAATAGTGATTTCTTGTATTTTCCTAAATCCGCCTAGCGATTCTGTAACATGCTATTGAATCAATAAATAGGTTTAGTGCATTTGTACAAACCATTTAGCAGTCGTAAAACTTGTGATTTAGCGAAACTCGGGCATTGTGACCGCTGTGTAACTTCGTGCATCTGACTCCTGAGGTGTAAACCCAAAACGCCTTTTAACAGACGGCAAAATCAAAGATACTCACTTAATTCTGATCTGTTCTGCTTCCTGAGAACTATGATAATCGCCATACAGAGGCCTTTAGAATTTAGTGCATTCGTCAATAGATGTGCAGATGCCCCATCCTCCAAAATCAGTAGCTTCCTGGCCCCATTTAGAACTGAAGGAGCTGGTGGCCCACCCATAAGAAACCCTTGACGTGATGGTTCATCCCCCAAAGGACCAAAGGACTGCCAGGTCACAGTGATGGTCCACTTCGTGCTAGAGCTGCAGAGCTGACATTATATTTACATACCCGGAAATGCCTTGCTGGGCATGTGTGGTATCTTCCGCCTGCATTCCCCCCCGGCGACTCCGCGTGTGATGGAGCTGCTTGCGGTGACATCACTTAGAATGTCACCGCGACCAGCGTTCGAAGGCGAGTGTCGGGGGTATGAAGAACAAGCTGTCTACGAGGAGGCTGTGGCTGAGGTCGCAGAGTTATCTTAACTTAAATAAACATCCCTGGTCTAACCTCTTGGCTGCTAAGGCATTATTACTCTGATCATATAATTTCCATTGAAATCAATGGAAACTCCATGACGAGTTACCCTTGTCATTAGCGCTGAAGGGGTTAACACACGTGGTGCTTTTCGTGTATCCTTGGATGGTTACCACACTGGCGACGAGGGAAACTCTCAGCGACCTCAACACGCAAGAAGTATGGAAATGTGAACAGCTGACGGGAGTACTTGAAGAATCCCCTTTGCGGAAAAAGCAGGAAGCGCAGTAAAGGAGGCATCTCTTCGGGGACACGGAGCTAGAACGGATGAGCAGCTACAGTAAGAAAAGAACAAAGAGAATGTAAGGTACTCTTCCCAGCGAACGCTTGCGCAGATTAAGAAAAAGGAAAAAAACATGGTTAAAAGTGTTTGACTAGCTGAAGCGTGATTTTCACACGTTCGGTGAATGACTTAATGGCACATCGGGCAGCAAAACATGATGGGATGCGGCGCAAATAGGCGGCTGGCTAAGAATCCTCTCTTTGCTTCAGGCGTGTAGCCAATCGTAAAGTGAACGCCTGCAGTTGTGACACCTGCGGGAAGCATTCCTTCTCAGTGACTTTGCCGATGTAATGTTAAAAAAGGAAATGGAATGAACGGCTCTGCTATCTGTAACGCAGCGAGGTGTGTGTGTTTGAGGCAGCTCTCCTGTCACCTCGGAGGGCGTTTTAATATATTACCTCGCCTGCGAAGTGAAGTCGGAGCGATTGGAGCAGGACGCGTGCATCGTCACATAATACATTGACATTGCCAGTTTTGTTTTGGGAGCATTAACCGGAACCCATCAACAACTGTGTTTTAACGCATTGAGGGACTCGTGAGGAAGGAGGCTTTCCATCACCACTCTAGCGGTTCAAAGGAATTGTGCTGGCAGTAGGGAAGAGAGGAAAAAGCCTGTGTATGACATTTTAAAAGGGAAGAGGCCACGCGCTATTGGAGTCAGCAGCTCCAGGGAGTGTGGGCTGTGCAGGAAAACCCAGGAGTCTTCTTAGTTGTCTCCCCTGCAGGTTGAAGGTGGACTGCGCCATCTATGTAGCATTGAACTTACCGCAGCATTTTTAAATCTTGTATCCCATGCTACAGGTGCAAACTCACATTGTTCCTACTGGGGTAGCAGTCTGAACTAAGAGGACTGGCCGTATTTACAAGACTAGGAGCCATACCTGTCGTTTTTGTTCTTTTTGTTCCCTACAGCCTGGGTGTGGACTGAGCAATTCATTTATGTGGAATGTTATCCTCTAGTATACAAACCTGAGATCAGCTTTGACAGGCGTACCCACCACTGTCCCCTCTAAGGTGTTATATTCTCCCAGAATGCAAAGGTAGATTTGTATGCAAATGTGTTATATGCGATTTAATTCATTCAGTGTCTGAAAATAGCACCCTGCTCACAATTTACACTGTTAGTGACATATATAAATTTTGTTTTGGGCTCCCTGGTTGTACATCACATGGTGACCTTGCGCCATGCAGAGTGTGACCCCTCCACCCTTTTTCCTGACTAACCCAGGTGATCCCACTATACAATGGAAAAAGTGGAAAAAAGTGTTTTTGAATTACGCAACTGTGTGTGGGCCTAACCTTGGCCTGGAAGGGAAGGTAGCATTGTTAGCGTATTACTTGAGTGCGGAAGGAGAAGAGGTTTTAGACCACCTCCCAGAGTTAGGGACACAAGAAGCAAGGGGTCTCAATGAGTTAGAAGTAAGTTTAAAGAAATTGGATTTACACTATCTCCCCAAGACTAGCACAATTATGGAGAGGTACCACTTTGGGAGGAGGACACAGAAGGAGGGGGAATCTATTGAAGATTTTGTCTCTGAATTGAGGAAGCTAGCAGCTACGTGCAAGTTTGGTGGGGCAAGTGAGGAAAGAATCAGGGATCAGTTTGTATTGGCTTGCAGAATGGAGCGTGTGCGAGAATGGTTGTGGCTGAAGGATGACCCACCGTTGAGGGAGGTTCTCATCATAGCTAAACAAGTTGAGCACATACTACAGTGTGTCAAGGAAATAAAACAAGACACCCGGGAGAAAAGAAGCGAAGATAAACCCAATGTCAGTGAAGTAGTGACCGAGTGTGAGGCCGTGTCAGTGATCAAAGGTCAGAAGGTGGCGGATAGAGAGCAGAGGGTGAGCAAGTTGGGAGGAACATTCAAGGGCACCTGCTACAGGTGTGGCAAGCAGGGGCATCTTGCTAATGACAAGGAGTGTCCCGCCCTCAGGTTTACATGTAATAAATGCGGCAAGAAAGGTCACTTCAAGCAGTATTGTAAAAGTGGGCTAGGAGCTAGAAGACAGAGTGGAGACAGGACGAACGAAGTATGTGATGAAATTGTAGTGCAGGTGAAAGAGTTACAAATCCAAAGTCTTGTTGATGCCACATGCGAAGAAATAGGAGTACAAGTTGATGAGAGTCAGGTCAGCAGCCCTAAAGACACAATAAAAGTGGGGAGCACTGAGTTAGATGCTTTGTTTGATTCCTGTTCTAGGATAACCATTATCAATGCAAAAGAATTCACTCGTGTGTCCAAGGGGAAGATAGTATTGAAAGGTATGGACCTGAGACCTGGGGGGTATGCTGGTCGCCCCATCTCTATGAAAGGTTATTTCCTAGGAAAAATCGAATACAAACACAGGACAACCGTATCCAAAGTGTATGTGTCCACTGTCGGGGATAACATCTTGGGGTGGCAAGCTCAGAAGGAGTTAGGGGTCTACCTCAATCCCAATAGTAATCCCCAGATCCTGATACAAGAGATACAGGAACAAAAGACTAACGCAGTGACTGAGTTCAAAGAAGTGTTCAGAGAGGAGCTGGGATGCTTGAAAAACTACTGTCACAAGATAAAACTTAGAGAGAACGCAAAGCCAGTCGTGGCCAAAGTCAGGAAGCTTCCCATAGCCATCCAAGAAGAGGTCAAATCTGAATTAGAGAGATTGTGTAAGGCTGGAGTCATCGAACCAGTTGAGGCGACTGAATGGCTAGCACCCATCAAGGCCGCGAAGAAGAAGGATGGTTCGGTTCGGCTCTGCATCGACCTGAGGGCGTTGAACAAGGAGGTCGTGGTTGATAGATTCCCCCTGCCCAACATCACTCAAATGATGAGCATGCTTGAGGGGGCCAAGGTGTTTTCCACTCTCGACCTCACCTCGGCCTACTTCCAGATAAAGCTGCACGAAGAGTCTCAGGAACTCACAGCATTTGTGACACCCATGGGCGCGTACAAGTTCAAGAGGATGCCTTTCGGGTTAGTCTCGGCGGCCGCCGTATTTCAGAGACTCATGGGGAACATTTTGAAAGGCATATCAGGTGTCATGTGCTACCAGGACGATGTACTCATCTTTGCAAAGAACCATGAGGAGCATGATGAGAGGCTGAGGCGAGTACTGGGAAGATTCAGGTCACAAGGTCTAACGGTGAAAAAGGACAAGTGTGTGTTTGGTTGCGCTGAACTGGATTTCTTGGGACACAAGGTGACAGCTGAAGGAATATGTCCCAAAGTTGAACTACAAAACACCATTGTTAATCTAGCACCTCCGACGAGTAAAGACGAAATCAAGTCAATGATGGGAATGTTGGAGTTCTATGGAAAATTTATAAAGAACCTGGCAGGAAGGACTTACGCCATCAGACTGCTGCTAAAGAAAGAGACGGAGTTCAACTGGAGTCAGGAGTGTCAGAGGGAATTCGAAGACGTAAAAAGGGCACTTGCAGAGGCCCCCAGCCTGAAGTCGTACATACCCAACCGGGCGACTGTGGTCACCACCGATGCAAGCGCTAAGGGACTGGGAGCAGTCCTCACCCAAGTAGGCAAGGACGGAGAGGAAACGATAGCATTCGCGTCAAGATCACTCCAGAAGTCCGAAAACAACTACTCGGTGATTGAAAAGGAGGCCCTGGCAGTATCATGGGCATTAGGGAAATTCAGAGACTTCCTGTGGGGCACACAGTTCACTCTTCGTACCGACCACAAGCCATTGGTGGAAGTATTTAGCAAAAAAGACCTGGATGCCATCTCCAGTAGGATCAGGCGGTGGGTGGTCGGACTCCAAGAGTACACCTTCGGTGTCGAGTACGTCCCGGGAGCGCGAAATTTCGCAGCAGACTGTCTGTCAAGACTGGTAAATGAGAATGAAGTGAGGGAGAGCCAAGAGAAGGTGGAAGATGAAGCGGATGAACTACAGATGGAGAATGTCTGCGCCATCCAGAGGGCACTAGGAGAGGAAACATGGAAGAATCCATTGAAGGAAGATGAGGTCTTGGAAGAGGTGTGCAAAAGAGTAAGAAACAGGTGGACACACGAAGATAAACAGGAGGGAAATCTGTGACCATACTGGGTTGTCAAGGATGAACTGTCCATAGTAGACGAGTGCCTGTTCAGGGGGACGAGACTAGTGCCACCCACGTCGGTCAGAGACAACCTGGTCGAGATAGCCCACGAAGGACATATGGGCCTCACTAAGACTAAACAGAGGCTCAGAGAGAGCTATTGGTGGCCAAGCATGGACCTTGCCACCGAAAGGAAGATTAGAGACTGCATTCCCTGCTGCAACAGCGACAAGGTCTTGAAGCAAATTACACCCCCGATGGTATGCAGGCCGCCACCGTCAGGACTCTGGGAGGAGTTAGCATTGGACATCGTGGGTCCTTTGTCTGGAGAGCTGCGCACGCCGTACATCCTAGTACTCATGGATATGCATTCTAGGTGGCCTGAAATAAAGTTAGTAAGTGAAGTCACTACTAAGACAGTCATCGGATTTTTGGAAGAGGTGTTCATCAGGGAAGGGCTACCCAGCAGCATTCTCACGGATAATGGGGTGCAGTTGTGTTCTAAGGAAATGGAGGACTTCCTTGGTGAGAGGGGCATCAGACACAAACTTTGCGCTCTGTATCACCCCGAAACGAATGGCATGGTTGAGCGCTTTAACAAAACCCTCAAGGAGAGCATACAGTTGGCCAAGGCCAGTGGCTTAAGCTGGAAAGAAGAAGCATGGAGGCGGGTAGAAGCGTACAGGTTCACACCACACCAAACGACGGGTGTCACGCCATTCGAGTTGCTCCGCGCAAGGATACCCAACACCAAGCTATCCCCGGGGTGGATGGGGTGGCACAAGGGATGGTCAAACCACTCAAAAGAAGTGAAAAGCCAAGAGAGACAAGAGGGAGCAATGGCAAAAAGGAAGGAAAGTTACGACCAGTTGAAATCCACACGAGAGGCCGGATTCAAAGTAGGGGACAGAATCAAGATCAGAACCCCAACTGGGAGAGCTAGCTGGTCAGAGTACAGTTGTCGTAATTTGACAATGGCCGGGTTAGCGCTTAGCTTTGCTACACGTTATTACCCTTAACTTGGCCTTACTCGAAAACGCCATTTTGTATATCACTGCGGCCATTTTATGGAATGAGCGGCCTCGTGGTCAGCATGCCCCTTAGTCCGTTGTCCGTACTACTGACCACTCGAGTTTGCCCAGCAACAGGCTATTTTTAGCAACGGTCAAGCCTGTACATGCGCAGTTCCAACCGACCAGTCACCCCTCAGGAATGTGCCGCCAAACTGACCAGTGGGGTTGTAACCCCTCCCATGAGTTGGCTGTGCTCCAAAAAATGGCCATATATGTACATAAACTTTGTAACCTTGTACCGCCTATCTTTTTATTACCTGTAAAGTGTATAAAAGAAGGATTCACACCAATGTTCGGTGTGATACTTCTTGCATTGCCGAAGGGTGCTGTAGGAATGTACCACCACCCCATGGGGTCTTAATAAACTTGTCTTTTGTACTTTTCAGTTTCCGTGCCAACAGTTCTTTCGGTGTAAGTGGGTTATCTGCGGAGCATGTAGGCCTTGGGAACCCAATACCACAAATTGGCGACCACGAAGGGACTCATCGGCGACTCGGATGCCCGAAGGAGAGGTCGTGACGAAGGATTGGAAACTCGCCATGGACGCGTACGCTGCCACTGAGTGACCCGAGTCTTGGCACCCACGGTGTTTTCTTCCTTTCCTTCTGATCTGACCTTCCAGGTGGCGCCGGTCTCCGACTGAGATCCTGATCGTCTGCGTTGCTGTACAGTGCCTGTTTGGCCGATTCGATTAAAGACCTTGGCAGTTGGAATCTGGATATTTGAGATTGGGTAAGATTTGTGATCGGTAAGGTAGTCTACGGACGCTTACTGAAGTTCTATGATTGTGACTATGATTTGAGTTAGCTAACATTTTGACTTTGTGAACTTTGAATATATGTGTAGTGCACTTCACATAGGCAGGCATGTAGAGATGTTTCTCTAACTTTGTTTTGCATTCTGAACGGCACATTTGTGTGAAGTACTGTAAGTGCCATTTATATGGTATCACGCTTTCGTGATACTTTTTGAACATGCCTGTTTTCAGCACTCTCCGAGGGATGTGCTGTCTTGGAAATGGTACCACACTTAGGTTAGCGGAATCTCAGCCGGCTCCCCCAGAGGGAACTCCAAATCGTGAGATGTATGTCAAATTGGGCCTTCCCCCTATACTGTACAGTAAATTATGGCATAAATACACTAGAACTGATCCCGAGTTGCAATGGCCACTACATGGGTCGTTTGATTTGCGAAAGGTTCAATTTGTGGAGCAATGTTTGTTTCAGCGTAGGTCTAGACAGAATATGTTTGATTGCGTGCGAATGTGGGAGAAAGCGGTGCGTGAACGTATGAAGCGTGAAGTTGCCTTGGCGGACAAAGAGCAGCGCAAGGCTGCTCGAGATAAGGCTTTACAGCTTGAGGAAAAGGAAGCGCAGGGAAAGAGAGGGAGGAACGGGAACGTAGTCTGCAAACGACTGGACAATTTCCTATTCGACGACCACTTTATCCTGTCCTTAATAATGAAACTGATGATTTTTCATTACTAGATCGATCGCCGCCTCCGTACGTTTCTCCTACGGCTCCGACTGAGGATTCCGGTGATGAGGAGCAGGATAAGTCGGGGAAGGCGGATAAGTCGAGTGTCAGGTTATCGGCGGAGAGAGCCGCGGAGTTGCGTAGTCGTGCTCGGAAATTAAATTTAAATCATATAACTGTAGCAGATGTTGTTTCTGAAAGGAGTAATTGGACAGAACGAGAATTGATGTGTTTTTTGAATACTTTTGCAGATGAAGTTGTTACTCGGTTTCGTAAATATTCAAAGACTTTAGAACCTAAGGCTGTGTCGGTTTATCGTGAGAATTTGGATAAAGGTTTATTTGTCCTTTCAGATGTCGACACCTTTTTCAAGCAACTGATCCAGCTACGGGATGAGACGTCCGGATTGTGGGAAGAACAGAAAAAGAATAAGGAGTCTGTGCCGGGGCCCACTGAGCAGTCTAAGGAGTGTTCTCTCCGGGGTTCAGATAAGAATTCTAAAGTGCATGTTATGCCTATGCGTGAAGCTGCACCTTTGTATGTTCCCCCTAAGGGGGATGGTACAGATGAGGATAAAACGTTGAAGGATGCGAAGGGGTACTTTATATATAATTGGGTGTATACGCCTTGGAATAGAGCAGATGTTATGGCATTAAAAAATTCTTTGCCTGATCTTCGGAAAAATCCAGCTGCATTCTATGAAGGGATGGAGGGGGCTATTTCCTCTTGTGTTATGACTCTTGTTGATATTGATCTCTTCTTTGGGTTAATTCTTCCGCCTGATATGTGGAGGTCGATTTGGAAAACTAATGATCAAACAATGTTTGGGGGAACTTGGAAAGAGATAAATCAGGCTGACTTAGATAGGGAGCCTGCATGCAAACCGTGTGACATGATTTTAGACCTCCCAGCGGCTATTTTGACTAAACTAAAAACGCTTGTTCCTTCTAAAAAGATCGATTGGACTATGTTAGCCTCGTGCAAACAAAAGTTAGATGAATCGGTATCAGATTTCTTTACACGTTTCGAAGAAGCGTTTCATGATTACAGTGGTCAATCGTTAACAGATGATACGGGTAGGCATTTGTTTGTTGATAAGTATGTGGCTAATCTCCTACCGGAGATTGCGAAGCGGTTAAAAGTGAGTGAAAGTTCCTGGACCACGGCGACCCCTGCGTCTTTGTTAACGATGGCTCAGTATTACGAGCGGCAGGAATTAGAGGCTAAAGAAAGTGCAGATAAGAAAACGAAGGAATTGAAAACAAAGGTGATGTTGGCGAGGTTCGCGGGACGCAGTCTAGAGGGAACGAGAGAGGTAGACGAGGAGGGAGTAATGCGTCGTACGGTCGTACTGATATAGCGGAGGACCAATGTGCATATTGTAAAGAGTTTGGGCATTGGGCTAACGATTGTCCAGTACTTCGTGAACAGCGTAGTCAGCGTGGTCGAGGAGGTGGTAGGGCGAGGAATAATTATTCAGGAGCAAGAGGTGGCGGAAGTGATCGTGGTGGGTTTGAGACGAGGGGCCGTGGTCAGGATGAACGAAATACTTTTGATAGACGAAACCAATATCAGATCTCGGAGGGTGAGAGTGTGGAGCATGAGGATTATGTGCACGCATAGGATTGCGTAGGATGGGGTACGGAATCAGTTGAAGTGCCAGTAGATCAAAGAGGTCCATATGTATCAGCGGGCATTTTGGGTTCTACTGATCAGTTTTTAGTTGACACAGGAGCTACTCGTAGCGCTTTGTCCAAAAACTTGGTTCCAAGGGCTCCCCTGTCTGGCGAAACGATAACATGTATAGGGTTCGATGGCACACCCTCTCCTAGCCCATTATCACAACCTCTTGCACTTTGCATAGACAAATTTTTTAGTTTTGGTCCATTTTTGTTGTCACCTCATACTCCAGATAACATTCTAGGCATTGATTTGCTTAAGTACTTTCGAGCAACAATACGCTGCGCTCCTGAAGGAGTGCGGGTTATTCTGAATGACAATTACCCGGATTCAAACAGATTTTGTACCATACAGGAAATGGAAGCATTAGCCTCTCTCCCTCATACGTTGTGGGCGACTTCAGATACGGATGTGGGACAGATGCTTATTCCACCTATTCGAATTACTGTCAAGGAGGGAGTACTTTTGCCACGTGTACCACAGTATAAGATTTCTAGGGAAGGTGAAATTGCGCTGACACACATCGTTCAGGATTTGATCATTGCAGGAGTAGTGGAGGAAGTTCCTTACAATGTTTGTAACAGCCCTATTCTTCCGATCCTTAAGAAAGACACTGGCGACAAAGTCTATCGATTTATTATTGATTTGAGAGAAATTAATAAAATTGTTGTTCCCCAATATCCGGTGGTGTCTGATATAACGACATTGCTTACATTGGTCCCCCCAACAGCGACGACCTTCACTGTAATTGATTTGAAAAATGCATTCTTTTCCATTCCCATCCATCCTGATAGTAGATACTTATTCGGCTTCACGTTAAATAATAAATCGTATAGATTTTGTCGTGTTCCTCAAGGTTACACTGAAAGTCCTAGCATCTATAGTCAGGCTTTGAAAAGACAGCTTGATGCATTTGAATTGCAATCCGGAGTAGCCCTTATACAGTATGTTGACGACCTCCTGTTGGCTGCAGACACGTATGCACAATGTGAGGAGAGTACACTGGCTTTACTTTCCTTTCTCGCTCAGAACAACCATAAAGTCTCTAGGAAAAAGCTTCAATATTGTAGACCCAAGGTGACCTACCTCGGTCATCTTTTGTCTAAGGAGGGGCGTGCATTAACATCAGATCGAATTCAGGCGATTCTAGACACACCAGTCCCCCGCACTCAGAGAGATGTACGTGCTTTCATAGGATTAACGTCCTTTTGTAGACAGTGGATCATGGGGTTTTCGCACATTATCAAACCTTTGTTAGCGTTACTGTCCAAAACTACACCAATCCCCCTTGAATGGACAGATGAATGTCAAAATGCTTTTGAACAATTGAGACAGGCCCTTTGCTCTGCACCCGTGTTAGGTACACCAGACTACTCAAAGATTTTCACATTGTACGTGCACGAGAAAGATGGGTGCGCGTTATCAGTGTTAGTGCAAGTACACGGGGATAAGCAGAGGCCCTGCGCGTATTTTTCCGCCATTCTTGAACCTGTAGCACGAGGATTACCTGGGTGTTTTCGAGCAGTTGCAGCAACAGCAGTAGCTATATGGCAGAGTGAGGGAATAGTATTATCGCACAAACTGTTGGTGCTAGTTCCCCATGCAGTAGATGCCCTGTTAAATCAAACAAAGACTCAATATCTTACCAGTGCACGTTTAACAGGATATAAGCTCACACTTTTGGCGCCACATATCACACTGAAAAGATGTGCTACCCTGAACCCTGCCACTTTATTGCCCTATCCGGTTGAGGAGGGTCAGGAAGAAAAACATCACGATTGTGTTTTCCTGACTGAGGAACAGACAAAGGGTCGTGTCGACTTACAGGATATGCCACTTCCAGATGTGGATGGGGAACTGTGGGTTGATGGATCGTGTTTGAGGCTGCCAGATGGCACGACTTCTGCAGCATATGCGATCACGACACTTAAGACAGTGGTAGAAACAGCACGAATACCACAGAAATCGGCTCAAGCAGCAGAGCTGATTGCCTTGACAAGAGCCTGCGAACTGAGTGCTGGCCTATGTGTGAACATCTACACAGACAGCCGGTACACCTTCGGAGTAGCGCATGACTTCGGACTACTCTGGAGAGAACGTGGGTTTTTGACCTCTCATGGATTACACATTATGCACGGAGAATTGGTGCGTGATCTCCTAAATGCATTGCTTTGCCCAAAGAAAGTAGCGATAATTAAATGCAGTGCGCATAAAAAGATCACTGATGAAGTAGGACAGGGCAATGCTTTTGCAGACAGTATAGCAAGACAAACAGCTATGTCCCGAAATGACTCCCTTATGTACGCAGTGAAGTCGCAGGCCGAGCGATGGCACGATGCTAGAACAGAGATACTAGATATCCAAAAATCAGCGACTGAAGCAGAGCTTGTAACATGGGCAGCCGAAGGGATACTGGATGACGAGGGTTGTTGGAGGAGTAAGGACATGGAGAGATGGAAATTGCCGGCAGCTTACTTGCAGGTGATGGTCCAGATGACACACGGGTTAGCGCATGTGGGAGCTCTTGCAATTACTCGATTGTTAACGCGAGTTTGGGAGCATCCTGAGATTGCTAATACTGCTAAGAGAGTAGTGCAGACCTGTTTGATATGTTTACAACACAATCCTGCGAAAGGGACGCATACTCCGAAAGGAGGTTTCTTTCCACCTTCTGCACCATTCGAGGTACTTCAAATGGATTACATCCAGCTTGAGCGTTGTAATAACCTTAAGTATGTCTTAGTGGTGGTGTGCGCCTTTAGCAAATGGGTTGAGGCCTTCCCTACGAAAGATAATACAGCTTTGACAACAGCAAAGGTTCTGCTCAAAGAGTACTTCCCTCGCTTTGGAGTTTGCAAATTTTTGTGGAGCGACAATGGTCCTCATTTTGTTGGGAAAATTGTGGAGTATGTACTGAAGGGGCTGGGGATCCAGCAGAAGTTTCATGCTGTGTTCCACCCTCAGTCAGCAGGTCTTGTCGAGCGGTACAATGCCACGTTGAAATTAAAACTGGCTAAGATTGTGGCGTCCACGTCATTGAAGTGGCCGGATGCCTTGCCGCTAGCATTGCTTTCTCTTAGATCAGTGCCCCATTCTCGAACTGGCCTCACACCGTATGAAGTGGTGTTTGGAAGGCCTATGAACATATGGGGAGTTCCTAAGCCACGATTGATACATGATGTGCCTTGTATAATGATGAACGATTATTTGGCACGATTAACAAATGATTTGCTTTCTATCCATCAACAGGTTCGAGAAGCGCTCCCTGACAATTCCATTGGAGAGGCTCACAATCTTCGTCCTGGCGAATTTGTAATGATCAAGTCGTTTGAGAGAGCGAACAGCTTGGAACCGAGGTGGCGTGGCCCCGAGCAAGTCCTCCTGGCAACCCGAACGGCTGTGCGAGTGACCAACAGAAAGCGGTGGGTGCATTCAACTCACTGCCGTCGCGTCTCTCCGGACCTGGTGAATCCTACCGTGCTGTCCGACTACAAAGAAATTTTGGATAAGGAAAAGAGCCCAGCTGTGACATCGGCCGAATCTGAGGGAGCCTTCCCGGACCACACTGTTTCTGGACGACAGCGTTACGATCTGCGGCCAAGATAGGAAGAAGATTTTTGTGCGAGACTGGTTGGTTACCGCTCTGGGGTTTGTGAAACGGAAGCCGGGAATCTCAAGGGGGGGGATCAGTTCTGCCAAGAGTAGCGACACCCGTCTTGACCCCGGAGAAGAAAACAACGGCTACCTCGGAGCTCAGCACCACTGTTTTTGTTTTAATTTTTGTAGTTGTATATTTGAGGCTATTTGAGACATTGTGAACTTTGAACTATGGCTTCTTCTACATCACGGGACAAGAGAATTCTTGTTGCCATTTTGTTCGTATTGACAATTGTGGTGATAGCAGTAATAGCCTGGGTAGTAGAACTTGTGGTACCTGTACGAGAACATTTGCTGCCGACTACCCCGGCTCCATCTGAACATTTTCACTTCACCTTACCCTACCATGAAGAACGGCACCGACAGACTTACTTGAACAATAGTTTTATTCAGATTTTGCATCATACTCATAATATGACGAACACTTCTAACTGTTGGGTGTGTGGGATGTTGCCTGGTCATCAGAAGAAAGGGGGCACTCCGCTCATCCCACTTCCATTCTCCCACAATGGTTCCTGCAACGCCTGGTATACTCTCCTATTCACTTTACGATGGCCAACAAAAGGGGGGGTGCTTTTCCGTTTAAACAAGATCTGTTATCATGACCGGGATGGGTATCCACGAGCTGAGGGTACTCGATTTGAATGGGAAGAGTACCGCCCTGATAATGTGTCTGCACCCCGCGTTTACAGCAATCAAAGGAACATTAATATGTCCAGTTCGCATGTTATTAATGTTATAAATACCAAGGCTGATCTTTGCATACGTAATAAAGGTACAATCCCGGTTGGAAAAAGTGAATGTAACACCACACTTACATTTGACAGTCCGAATGGCAATCATTTGTGGCTTCTCGAAATACATACTTTATCTGTGGTAATAAAGGTTATCATCAGCTTCCTCTCGGATGGTTAGGCACATGTTATGTATCTTTTGTATTGCCCCCTGTATTCATTGCCCCACCAATGTATCATAATGACTATGTGCTCTATCATGACTTTGTGCTAAACCGAGTTAAACGTGCTGTGGTCTTGGATGACATTGATCAGACCGATACTGCCTTACAACAGTATGTAGATTTTAATTTGGGATTGTTTTCTTTTGTTTGGGCTGCTTTGAATAGTCGGAAAATACGACGACTGACTCGTGTAGTTGAGGCTGTAGCTAATGACACCGCTATTGCTCTAGGGAACATCACAGAAGAACTGCAAATTTCTAGAATTGTTACGCTCCAAAATCGTATGGTTCTTGATGTGGTTCTAGCCGATCGAGGGGGGCATGTAGAATTATCGGAAGTAGCTGTTGCGTATATGTGCCAGATAATTCGCCATCTGTTTATGATGCAATTTCAAAACTTCACAAAATAGCTGCTGAAATACACCCGGACAATGGCACTTGGACTCTTTCGGGATGGTTCTGGTCAATGCTTAGCACATGGGGTTGGAAGCTGCTGACAATTCTATGTATTGTAGTAGGGATACTATTCTTTGTCTGTTTATGTATACAATGTGGCCCTGCCCTATGTTCTATGTGTTTATCAGCATGTATTCCATCTAGACGAGCTCTTGCCCAAAAAGAAATGATGCTTCATACAGAAGTAGCTCAAATAATGCTAATTGACATTGAAGATGAGTATCCCGACTACGTCCACTATGAGGTAGCTTCAGCTAAACGCTAAAAGGGTCGTCTGTCGTAATTTGACAATGGCCGGGTTAGCGCTTAGCTTTGCTACACGTTATTACCCTTAACTTGGCCTTACTCGAAAACGCCATTTTGTATATCACTGCGGCCATTTTATGGAATGAGCGGCCTCGTGGTCAGCATGCCCCTTAGTCCGTTGTCCGTACCACTGACCACTCGAGTTTGCCCAGCAACAGGCTATTTTTAGCAACGGTCAAGCCTGTACATGCACAGTTCCAACCGACCAGTCACCCCTCAGGAATGTGCCGCCAAACTGACCAGTGGGGTTGTAACCCCTCCTATGAGTTGGCTGTGCTCCAAAAAATGACCATATATGTACATAAACTTTGTAACCTTGTACCGCCTATCTTTTTATTACCTGTAAAGTGTATAAAAGAAGGATTCACACCAATGTTCGGTGTGATACTTCTTGCATTGCCGAAGGGTGCTGTAGGAATGTACCGCCACCCCATGGGGTCTTAATAAACTTGTCTTTTGTACTTTTCAGTTTCCGTGCCAACAGTTCTTTTGGTGTAAGTGGGTTATCTGCGGAGCATGTAGGCCTTGGGAACCCAATACCACACAGTAGTCCAACCAAGATCACAAAATTGTTCAAAAACGCTGTGAAGACCCAAGAGGGGAAGATCTGGAATCTGGGAAGAGTAGTGAGGTTTCACCCACCGGGGAAAGACTCAAACAGTAAGGGGGAGAGTGATGCGGAGAGGAACAAAAGGCCCAACACTAAGATACTGTTGCCATCCCCCCACCCCAGTGTCAGGCCCAGCAGGAGGGGGACCAGACTCCCCAGACACTTTGATCAATATGTCATGATGTAACATTTTGTGGTAGTTGTTGTATTGTTATATTTCTTGTGTTTCTTTCCGCAGGGGAGGGGGATGTGTGGTATCTTCCGCCTGCATTCCCCCCCGGCGACTCTGCAAGTGATGGAGCTGCTCGCGGTGACATCACTTAGAATGTCACCGCGACCAGCGTTCGAAGGCGAGCGCCGGGGGTATGAAGAACAAGCTGTCTACGAGGAGGCTGTGGCTGAGGTCGCAGAGTTATCTTAACTTAAATAAACATCCCTGGTTTAACACATGTGATGCTTTTCGTGTATCCTTGGATGGTTACCACAGCATGTTGATTCATGAAGGTAAAGAGATCAGTAAAGTACACCAAGTTACGGCCAGTGATTACTTTTTTTTTCTAATGCAATCTCACACATTGGGAAAAAGGAATGATGAGCAAAACAAATGAAAATGGCACCTCCTCGCCTTTCATCAGTTTTTTTATTGCAGCAGTCATACTGGCAACTTAGCTGAAGGCATAGAGAACCCAGAAAGATACGGCTGGTGGTACAGTGCCAGGAATGCATAGATGAGGGTCTCTCCCAATCCCTCTATGCTCCATATAGGCATCATAATGTACTGTCTCTAAAGCCCCAGAAATCCCTTCCAAGCCACATGAAAGCGCGGGTCTACATTCTAAACATGTAACAGCGCTTGAAAGTTCCCTGACCATGCATGTATAAACGTCAGCTATTTAGGTTGCGTTCTGGTACTTGAATCCCTAAGTATATATTGAGAAAAAGAAAACTACAAGCCTCCGTACAAAAAGCAACATTCTGGTCCGGTGGAGTTACTCATGAATGGACCTGCTGTTTTTCAGAGCCCTGAAATTACTGTTTGCTGTCTAAATATTGAGGGGCTTATTTACAAGCCTCTTGCGCCACTTTTGCACCATTTTTAACATGGGAAAAGTAACGGAGAGGTGGTCCAAGGGGCTTGTAAATAAGCCCCTGAGTTCAATGTATTGTGACTTCCCTGTGGGTTTGGGCTCCCTTCGATAATAGTCGTTGTTATTGCTACACCTGGAAGCACTTTAATATTTCATTCTGCATTGCAAACCTAAAGACAGGTAGCTGGGTGTCTAGGACATCAGTGTGTGTTTCTGGCAAAAACGATGGTGGTAAATAATGTTTTTCATTTTATTGTTTATTTTTCTGGCAGCTTTCACTTGAGAGTCTCGCATGGCTTCTCAGTCATTAATAAATTCCTGCCTGTTGTTTCCCTTTACAAATCAAACATCAATTTTGGCATTGGCATCTGATCAATGATTTGTGACCATAGTTGTGATTAGAAACCATTTATAGATGTCATTGCAAATTAAATTGGGAGGGGGTGGCATTTTATATTTCCCATCACATTTATCATATCTCAAAATTAGTCGGACAACGCTTTTTGTGAGTCTGAAAGCATTTTGCAGCTTGTAAAATAGCTTTTATATATTACAGAAAGGTTTTAAGTTGGCACCCACTGTGATCTCATGAATGAGAATTTGCCTAGCCTTAGTGCTGGTAAGTTCCAATTCTATTAAGGACTCGGAGGCGAGGATTATGCCATTCTTTCAATCGCTTTATTTTCCACAGCAGCAAGAAAAAATATAAACAAACTACTTTTCCCATGAACATTCGGGAAAAAAACAAAATCGAACATGAGTCCTATCACAGTGTCCATGCACCGGCAGCTCCCATCATGCTCTGCTGTCGTATCCTCCTCCTCTTTCTTCGCGCGAAGCACATACACTGGTCCAATCACGCATCTTGCTTGGAACCTTCAGTCCATGCAAAAGAACACACCATCAGAACCAGCCCGTTCCAACAGAACGTCATCATGCAAATGAAGAGCAGTATAACGCAGAGCAACAGCAAATCAGCAATTATAGCATCATAAACTATTTACTTACATTGCATACGGGGAGGGTCCACTTCTAGTAAGTCTCCGGGGGGGATAATCCTCGCCTCTGAGTCCTTAATAGAATTGGACCTTACCAGCACTAAGGCTAGGCAAATTCTCATTCTATGGCAGGACCGGAGGCTTCGGATTATGCCAGTTCAAAGCTTATCGACAACCAGCCGAGCCACTTCTATAACTGGCTTGAAATAGAACCTCTTGAATGTGGAGTCCGAGGACCAATCAGCCGCTCTCATTAAGTCCTCCAGGCGAGCCCCGAGGGCAAAAGCTTTTGAGGCCATAGCTCCTCTCGCTGAGTGAGCGCCAAATTGCTTAGTATCAATCCCCGCCTACTGCATCACCCATCGCACCCAACGGGCGATCGTTGGCGAAGTAACAGCCTTGTACGGTTTCCGTAGGGCAATAAGAAGTTGTCTTTCACCCGGAGGGCGAGTATCATCAGTCATATCTTCATAAGCATGGAGGCACTGCACAACACACAGTTTGGTGGAGTCCTGAAATGCTGGGTAGGAAATAACCCTAGTAGGGGTCTTAGTCCGTCTACTGACAGTGAAAGAAACTCCATCTGGAGAAAAAACCCTGGCCGTGATATCTAGTGCTCGCACATCCGAGACCCGTCTGCAAGATACCAGGCATAACAACATAGCTAACTTAGCTGTCAACTCTTTACGAGACAAAATCCTGTTCGGATTCAACACTCTGTTCACGTCCCACAGGACGGAGTACCAAAGTTCAGGCGGCAATGAGAGGCGAATACCTCTCAGGAGCCTACAAACCAAAGGATGTTCCCCAGCCAGGGAACCCTGCACCAAGTCGTGCCCTGCCGAAATCGCAGACCTGAAGGTATTGATCGACCGGTAGGCCAGTCCCTCCTGAGCCAATTCGGCCAAGAAATTTAGGACATGGACTACAGCTGCCCCCACGGGATCAAAATTCCATCGCACACACTAACGACTCCATCTATGCCATGCAGATCTGTATCGCTTGGTCGTGCTGTCAGCCCAGGCCTTGGAAAGCAAGTCCTCTGCCTGTCCCGAAAGGCCCGGGAGCATCCAACGACGCCTGAGAGCCTCCATTCCATCAGCTGCAGAGAGCCCTCTTGGACCAGTCTGTGAGGAGCTCCTTCTGGACTGAGGAAAATGTGAGGAGAGTGGGGGAGTAGGATTGGAGAATCCCAGGAAAGTTCCAGAAGAACTGTAAACCAAACTTGAGACCTCCACCATGGAGTGATCATCACCACCTGCGCCAACTGATGACGCAGCAACGCCGACACGCGCGTTATCATCGAGAATGGGGGAAACGCATACCCCTGCTCGTTCACCCCGTCCTGGAGGAACGCATCCGTCGCCTCCGCCTGTGGATCGGGGCGCCAACTGAATTACCACAGGAGTTGATGATCCAGGCGGGACGCAAAAAGGTCCACTGAGAAGGGACCCCACCGGTCTGAGAGCCTGGAGAACATAAGGGGATCCAGCTTCCAAATGCTGGCATCTAGGATGTTCCGGGAGTGCCAGTCGGCCACCTCGTTCTGACGACCCGGCAAGTACTGCGCCATGACCGATACCTGATGGTCCAGGCAAAAGTGCCAAAAGTCTCTGGCGAGGTCCGCCAGCAGTTTGGATCTGGTGCCACCCAGATGGTTGATATAACGGACCACCGACACGTTGTCCATCCTGAGAAGGACGCAAGATTGCACTCTGTCCTTGGTCCAACATTGCACTGCGAAGGAGCCCGCCAATAACTCCAAGCAGTTGATATGTAAAGATTGCTAGAAAGCGGACCAGGCGCCACCTGTGGAGAAATCCCCGCACCTGGCTCCCCAGCCTGAATGACTGGCGTCCGACTCTATTACGATGTCGGGAGCCGAGCCAAAAATCGCACGGCCATTCCAAGCCTCCATGTGCGTGAGCCACCATTTCATTTCGTTTCTCACTTCGTCTGACAAAGGAATTAGTTGAGAGTATGTAAGGCCTTTCCTGAGGTGATACGCCTTCAAGCGTTGCATGGCCCGATAGTGGAGGGGGCCTGGAAAGAAAGTCTGAATCGAAGACGACAACAGGCCCACCAACCGCGCTAGTTGACGTAAAGATATCAACGGTTTCGCCAGAGTCTGGCGCAATTCATGTCTGATCTTCGCCATCTTCCTGGCGGGAAGACTCAAGGTCGAAGACACCGAACCTATGTTGAAACCGAGAAAGGTCGCACACTGTACGGGAACCAGAAGGGATTTCTTCTTGTTGATTACAAAACCCAAACCTTGAAGAAGGTTGACCGGGGACTGCATCTGAGACCGCAGGCATCGCGGGCACTGGTCCATGAACAGCATGTCTTCCAAATACACGATCATTCTGACACCTCGAGACCGTAAGGCTTCCACCGCCGGACGCAACACCTTTGTGAAGCACCCTGGCGCTGAGGATAGCCCGAAAGGTAGTATGGTGAACTCGTAAACCTGATCGTTCAACCTGAACTGGAGGAAACGACGGTGTGGAGGGAAGATCGGGACCGCTAAGTAGGCGTCTTTTAAGTCGAGCCTGACCATCCAATCGGACGGGCGTAACACATCCCGTAACAGGTGAATCCCCTCCATCTTGAAATGGCGGTATACCAGCCATTCGTTGAATTCTTTCAAATTGATTACCGGGCGCCGGCCCCCGTCGACCTTGTCGACCAAGAAGAGGTTGCTTAGAAAACCTGAGGGGTGTTCGCAAGTGCAACAAATCGCCCCTTTTTGGAGGAGGGCTGCGACCTCTTCGTTCACCAACGCCGCATCGCGCTGTGAAAAGGTAATGGGGCGAGGACGCTGAAGCTGGTGCGGACAGCCGTGGAACCCCAACTGGAAGCCCTGCACCGTCTGCAGCACCCAGGCATCGCTGGTAAGGGAGGCCCGCGCTGGGAAGAACTGCGCCAGTCGCCCTCCTACCCGCAAGCTCGCAGAAGGTAGCACACTCACCTCGTCCACCGCCCTGTTGTTGGCCTCTCTGACCACCACGTCCTCTGAACTTCTGCCCTCCTGTGGGGTAGAAGTTGTTGAAACGGGCATTGTCTTGAAACTGCCCGCGTCTGGAGCTTTATCCTCTGTCCGAGTTGGCGCCTCGACCGAACGAGCGGCCCCTGCCTGAGGGGCGAAAACCTTTTTGATGTTGGACTGAGCTCGGTCCAAGGAAGTGAAAGTCGATACGAACTTCCCGAGCTCTTTAATAAATGGGTCCCCAAACAATCCACTCTGGGCCACAGCTCCAGCCTCGGACGAGGCGTGGTCACCCAACTTGGGGTCCACTTTAATCAAAAGCGACCGCCTCCTCTCTGTAGAGAGGGCACAGTTTGCATTGCCCAAAAATATGATGGCGCGCTGGGCCCAATTCGATAAAACCTCAGGGGAAATCATGTCCCCCGACACCTTTCTTCCTCCGCCATGTCCAGAATTTTAGTCATGGGGCCTACAGCATCAGGGAGCTTGTCCTGGCACGTACGCCAGGACCTGTCTATCCCCTTCTGGGGATCCTTGATGAATTTCACCAGGAAGGTAGCCATCTGTGGGTTGATGTCGGGGGTCATTGCTACCTTACCCTCTAGGGAAGGCTGAGGGCACTCCGCCCGAAGGCGGCTACAGGCATCCTTATCCACCGGCCTCCTGAGGCGATTTGCAACATACTGGGCCACCTTGTCACATGGGACCCATTCGGACGATCTGGGGTGGACAATGTCGTCCGGATCCAACATGTCCGGCGGGCCCGCGGTAGCGGATGGTTGAGATGGTAGCCATGACCTGGAGGAACATGCCTCCTCCTCCGAGTCCGGAGAGTCATCGTCCTGTTGCGGCTCCGGGGACATAGTACGGAGAGTAGGAAGTGAAACTTCCATGGGAAGAGCCTGAGGTGACTGCGAGCTCTCCAAGGCCATAAAGGCACTCTTCACCCTCGCAAAAGCCGTAGGGTCAACCCCCTCCGTACAAGGTTTCTTAGGGGGAGGAGGGGACGTGTCCAGGCCAAAGGCCGGAGCAGGCGCAGGAATAAGGGCGGCAAGCTTAGCGTACGCCTCCTCCAACCGCGCCGAGAGCCGCTGCTCAAGGGGTACCATTGCTTGGTCTACCGCCCTATAGATCGAGTCGTCGCTGCTTGATAAAAGTCATCGTCCAAGGGGACATAATTCAGAGGTTCCTCCTCTGTATATTGGTCAGACTCCCTCTGCATAATGAGTTAAATTAGGCTCCAAAGGGCAGAGAGGTGCGCTAAGGAAACTAGAATTGACCCCAAGGGCACTCTGTGGTCTGGGGAGGTCCCAGCGATATGGGTAGGCAAAGGCACACAATTCACGGGGCTAGCCCTTGGGAACGCTGCAGCCCTCAATTTTCCGGGGCGCCACCCGGTGAAGCATTCCCACGCCGAAAAACCGGCACAATTACGACCCCGTAGGGTGTTCAAAATCTCAGTACAACCCAAACAGGGCGTCAATTAAACAAAGGGAAAAACCTAAATTGCGACCCCGAAGGGTGTCAGAGCCGGGTGGCCGGGTACAGGCTACACGCTGGTGAGAAAACCGCGCCAGAACGCTCTAGAAAGCGTCTGACGACGGCCCCGCAGCAGCCGAGACACTGACCTCTAGCGGCGAGATAACCGCACCGCACACTACTGGGCACCAGAATCGCGTGAGGAGCGCCGAAGCGTCCCGCGATCGAAAAGGGAATCTGTGAGGGAAAAACAGAACAAGTGCCTGACCAAGAGACAAAACGCTCAAACCACAGAACCCACAAACCCAGGAGAGAAGAAAAAATCGACTTAACTTGCTGCTGAGCAGCGAAGAAAGAGGAGAAGGATACAACAGCAGAGCATGATGGGAGCTGCCGGTGCATGGACACCGTGATAGGACTCATGTTCGATTATGTTTTTTTCCCGAATGTTCATGGGAAAAGTAGTTTGTTTATATTTTTTGTTGCTGCTGTGGAAAATAAAGCGATTGAAAGAATGGCATAATCCGAAGCCTCCGGTCCTGCCATAGAATCGCGGCTTTGCCACAGTAAAATCCTCTTGTAAATGTGGTATCTATCTACTTAGTTTGATAAAAGCAGGAGTTAGGCCTAAACTGCTATATGCGACAACTGCCAGGAAAGAACATAACTAGCTAGTGACTTGTAAAATAGAAAGCTTGTGAACTCTAATGCTGGGAATATTTGAAGTATTTACAGAGGCAAAAGATCAATGGATATGATGGAGAAGGGTATTTCGCACAATGAGCATTATATGAGTTTTTAGATTATGGAATGAAGTTGCTGCTCTCACTTGTTTGATTTAGATGATTTTTGAGAGAAGGGAGAATTACACAAAATAATATAATAGTCAATGCAGGTGCTGCAGAGTGTAGCGTTCTCATTGATTGGTAAATTACATTAACTGATTAATGAAATAAAATTATAAAAAAGCTAAAAGCCTTGTGGTTTGATTAAATACTCTGGGGTATTTTGTACCAAACCCTCAGATTTCAGCTCCAGAGAATATGTTGATCTTTAAGGGGGACGTCCACTGTAGCGGAAACATAAAGTTATCTTTATTCAATCCTTCATCTATCCTACTCACCAACAATAAGCACTCTGGTATGTTGATTTGTTTGTTGAGACTAGGTGGAATTTTGAGACTCTGTTATGTGCTTTTGTTTAAAGAACAAAAAATATGCTGTGGCATTTTAATAATCTATTGGCTAACATCAAGTCGCAGTGGCAACTTCTCAATCAAACATGAAAGAAAATGAGAGTATGTTATGACCTGCATAGTTTACTTATATCTTGTAGTTTATCAATCTTCCTGCTGCTCAGCCAGTGTGTATGTTTACTGAAGAATGTTGGGAATTCAGTTGGGTGCCTGTGTGAGTAAGGAATGACATTTGAGGATGGGCTGAGCCTCAGGTAGGCTGCTCCTGATGGGGTTTGCTGTTACCTGGAACTACGGGTTGATTGCAGGCTAACCTACATCTACTTCACCTGTTTACCTGGACTATCTATCTGTTTTACCTGTGTACTATCTGGATGTACTTGAACCAACTACAGATTAAAGGCACTTTACTTAGCTACCAGTGTTTACTTGTGCCACAGGGCACAACAGAGTACTTCAACCTTGCTGCTTGGATTGTTCCCTGCATGTTTTTAAAAAATAGTTATATCTGTTCGAGAACAATGAGTAGTAGCAGTTTATTCAAAAGGCTTTATGAAGTACTATTTGAGAGTGTATGATCTTTTCTTCTCCTGAAAAGTTTTACAAAGATACTGATTATTGGGCTTCACAAAGATTGTGAAATTTCCCCTCCCTCTTTACTGAAGCACAAGGACGGTTTCTCCATTAGGGCTCTGGGGCTGTGCCCCTCTGAAATTCGTACACATTTACCTCAAGCATATTAAATAGGTCCATTGTTTTAGACATACATTCATATCTCTGAATCAATCAATGTATTTAAGGCTGGGCTGTCTGTTCCATGCTGCCTGCCCAGTCTCACTCTGAAGCAGGAGACAGAAGCCATGCAGTAAATCAACTTTGTGCAATGATTGCACTACATAGGGCTTAACTTTCTAAAGCCCTTCATTGACATTGTAGCCTAAGGTGGAATCTACTGTAGGCAATTGATGCTGTCAGTGTCATGATTTCAGGTGTCAGAGTCTGTAACCCCGCCTAAGGCCAGACGTCCATCATTCACAGGCTTAGATCCCACATTTCCCATTCATCACACAGTAGGACTGGATGCAAGCATGTGTGATTTGGAGCCTTAGCCTCTGTAATGTTGTGTTATGCCTCACTGTGACACCCAAGGCCAGGCTACAGGTCGCTGGCCCCTTAAGAAGAGGAGCTGCTGTATTTGATCCCCTACGAAAATGATCCAAAAAACAAGCAGGGATTTTGTTGCCTTGCGAAGTTGATCCAAATATCAATTGCAAAGGGAACAATATGTGCTCATAGTAAAGAAAGTTACATGCTGTATGGTATTAAAACTGACCTTATCTTCATGCCTTTAACATTAATGCCAAAAACATGGAATGATTTGCAACCAGTGAATGTTAAAACGTTAAGTTAATGCATGTCAGCAATTTATTTCCTCTTTTATTTCACATTCTACTTAAGCTTGCACTCTCCAAGAGTATTAGCTGTCTCATCATGTTTGGTTTCTGTTTTTTTCCTCCACCTACTTACTCTTGTATAGTGCATATTTTGAGTCATGCCAGGTGTTCATGAGAGATTTTAATTGAGAATGTTCTGGCACTGAAGTGGAAGTCAAAGCAAAGTGCCTGTCTGTGGGTTGGTCTCGATGCAGAGCACAAAGAACAATAATCATGTATTCCAGTTGCAATTGCAATTCTGTCTAAATGTGTGTCAAGGGGGTGCACAGATGTCAGACTATTTATAAGCCAAAAGTAACAGTTGAGAAAGCGATTAAATGTGAGTGATTGCAGTGTATGTTTGGCAGGGTGGGCTTTAGGGCAGGTGCCAGGGTGGGGCGCTTAAAGCACACATCTTTGGAGGTAGCAAGGTGCGTGCCTGCTCGCCCATCTTTCTGTCCTTGAGCTTAGAGGCTGTGTGGGAGCACTCACACCACTCCTAACACCAGAAGAATGATTATGACAGCAGCAGCAGTTGTTATTTAAAGAGACAAGCACTTGCTTGTCTTTCTTTTGGTGCGCAACAGGGCAGGACAATTCTGTGCGGAAGAGGGCCAAAGATGTCATAGGCCTGTCATCGGAGCAGAAGGCCCTTATGGCTCCACATTTACCATAGATGCTTTTTTTGCCTTGAGAGAAACTATCAGGAAATCCACAGCTGTTAGGAAAATAACCTTGAGTAATGTCATTTCTTGACAATATGTTCAAGTCATTCATTTTGCTATCTAAAACTTCAATCTTTTTTTAAAATATTGTAATAACTCTTAAGTTAATCCACAGCAGCAGTTCAGTCCCTATTTAAGATGTTGTTATTTTTCATCTTCTACAATGTTTGCGTTTTATAGATATATGTTTTTGTGGGTTTTTTCTGTAGCAAATGACTCATATTATGCATAAGCTGAATAGAGTCACTTCTAGGCGTATGGGTGACTTCAGGGTATGACTTCAGCGTCTGGGTGACTTCAGGGTATGACTTGAAGGAGATACGTGTTCCTCACAGTGCGTGTCAGTAGATCATAAAGGTGTGCAGACTAGATGCTCTTCCTATCACTGGCAACTCTTCAGAGCAATGTTAACTTGTGTGCTAATAATATTGACTAATTTATGTGATAGTGGGTGATGGAGGTACACAGTGGAAAGTTGGACTGAGCAAAAAGGAACAGAGAATTCAGTTTTTCTAGTTGAGGGAAAGACAGTGTGCTTTTTGTTTGCATGTGTGTGTACACACACGTGCAAGGGTATGGTGAAGAGAAGGTGTCGCAAGGAAGTAAATGCAAAGGTCTGAGTGAAAAGCATGATGAAGAAGATTTGAGAGAGAATTTCAGAAAGATGCAGGGAATACGAGGGTCTAAGCATGAGAGAATTCAGAGGGAAATGGTACAGAAAGAAGAACTTGAGACACATTATTTACTCCAAACCTACTCCTACAACAGAACTTGGAAATGTTTAATTCACAGTCTCATATTTTGAGAATAGATGCATTTTCAATTCTAATTATTCACATGGGTTTATTTATTTATTTGATACTGTTAATAAGCACTGGCAAAGCCAATAGGCCTGTGTTGTTTTGGGCACATGTTCATTGTCCTGTGATCTACAAGGATGCAAATTAAGAGAACTCAGTGAGGCACACAATAAATTACAGGTGGCACTCTGTCAAAAGAACAGAATTCTACTTCAAATATTTTAAGTCACACAATTAAGCAGGCCTCACCTTTTGGAGTGGATTCCTTTTTTGGTTTCTTTGGTCATGGTCCTTTTGGAGAACCCCTACAACCCTGTTCCATCCCGTTCAAAAACTTAATGTAGGAGGGAAAAGGGGCATGCTGGAGTCATCGACATGCATCTTTAAAAGAAGCATTTACTCTAAAATATCTGACTGTGCTAGGTGCAGGGAAGGACTCTGCTAGTGGTTAGCACTGACAGTAAATACAGCCTGCCATTGAAATGTGATTCTATGCTGTCATATAATAAAGTCTTTAACTTTGGAAATAAAAAACTCTGATCTGGTTTTCAGAAAAGACTGTAAGAACCCTTAAAGTAATTCAAGACTGCCATAAGTCCTCTTTTACATTTCACTCATTTTAGATCATGTTGCATGGTGTGCTCCCCTAACCACTAGTAGTATTTCTTTTTCTCTGAGAAGTGTCTGTAGTTTTGGTTTTCCTGTAATTTGAGTCTTGTAAAGTGCAACTTTAAAGTATGAATGGGTGTTGAGGATCTGACAAGATTTAGAGCTGTGCAGCTGAGACTGAAACCAGTGAATGTCGTTCAGTGCTTGTCACTGGGTTAGAAAAGTAGCAAATTACATGATCATCTATTTCCTGGCCTCTTTGCAAGTAGAGTCAGAGAGAGACGGAATTGGTTACATATGGGCCCGTGGGTACCCCCTTTCCTGCGTGTTCCCTCCGCATCCTGCACTCCATCATCCACCCCATGTGCACAGCCCTCCCTGTTAGGGAGATCAGCTGGAGCATATGCCTACTGCACAGCTGACAGCTCTGGAGATAGAATAATGGTCACATATAGGCCAATGAAAATTGTGATTCTATGGAAATTATGCAGTTACACAGCTGTGAAAGCACGAACAGCACTAAAGAAAAAATGCATAGTGTGATGTGTGGGTAGAGGGAACGCCAACAGTGGTTGCCGCACAGGCTGCCACTATCTCTAAAGTCGACCCTGATGTTTAGGAGGGGAGAAGTGAGGGAGGTGCGAGGAAGTGCATTCGAGGGAGAAGGAACATAAGGGGGCTGAAGTGGAAAGAGATGAGGTTGAAGATGTGCAGATGGACAAGATATGCAGAGACAAAGGGCATAAATTAGTAACATAAAGCTCACATAACTGAAGGCAAATACTCCTTCAGCAGACCTAAAAAAATATTTAACTTGCAGTCTCACAATTTCAGAATTTAAATACTTCAATGTTAATTATTTATATCTAATCATTGTTGTTACTCATTTATTTTAAACAGCTAACAACCATTGACAATGCCCCTTGCCACCCATATGGGTGATCCAACGTGTTCTTTAAATGTTTGATTAATTGACAAAGGCAAAAGTACTGACATATTTTAGGTGCATGTCAGTTGTTGTGTTATAAATATGGATGCAATAACATCTCAGAGAGAAACCAAAATACCTGACGGGTGGCGCGCTATGGGAATCCAAGGAATTTATTTTACATGTTCCCTTTTATAGAGCCCCCATTTGTATTTATCCTACATAAAGACCTGTTTGAACATATTTCTGATTGCAGCCAACAGCTGTGGATGCTTCTTGAAGCCTGGTTATACCATTTTCTTCTAAATTCGATGCTGCATGCAGTGCGAGACAATGAGCAAGCACAACTTTAAAGGGTTTGAAGTTGTCATGCTGTATAATTTGCACATTATAGTAACTGTTGAACATATTAATGACCGTCAGATATTTGGCAATTTTTCATGTGCTCAACATTTCAAGAATATACGTTCTCACAGATTTATAAACCTACCTTTCTCTCTTTATTCAATTGCTTCAAAATGCACAATTTCCAAGTCTTTTTTATTTTTTTCCCAGGAGAAAGAGCTCCCTACGGACCCCACATTTGTCCATTAACCTTATTCGCTTTGCTCACTACAAAAAGTCATACTCAACTTCAACACCCCACCACTTCCAAATGTTACCACCGGCCGCTGCTGAAGCAAATTGTTTTCCCAGGATTATCTGATGTGTAAGCTACAATTCATGTAAACATAGTAGACAAAACAGTTTTTGTTGACATGAAAGTGCAAACATTTCTCTAAGTGATTATTTAGTGTATGTTTTCTGCTGAGAGGGAATTTATGTTATATTTAATCCCAAGTTTTAACTTTTGCACTTGAAATTAATGTAGTTATTTCACAACTTTTTTACGGAGGCAGCAATTCATCTATGAAACACAATGTTTATGTTTGAAAAAAACATTTCTCGCCCCTATATATTTATAAATATTATACATTTTTGTCTGTTAAGTTCATTTTGGTGGTTTTTGACACGAAATTCCATTGCAAACATACAATTTGTGAACTTCAATTCTTTCAATCGACAGAGTATTTGTTTTACATAATGGAATGAAAATCAAAAGGGATTTCCCTCTGCTTCCAACCAGGTGTTTCACTGTTGGTTTATCATTTGGATTTGGAGACTAGTACCAAAGCCTCACAGCATCCTTTCTCCAAATCAGCCACTTCCTCGTTGGCAAAATCAAGTTAAGTTCTTGTTTATTTGTAAGCTACTTCTAATTAATTGGTTGTTGGCTAATGATTATGAGTCACCAATGTTTTCTTTATCTTTTTTAACTAATGCCATTGTTGTTTATTGGTTTTGTATGTCAAAATATTCTTATCAAGTATATTGACTTACAGAAATATTGTGCATTCACATGGTTTATAAATGTTTGTCAAATTAAAGTCAACATTTTCTGTTATATTATTGTAAGCAATATTTAGGATATAATTTTTTTGTCAGATGATATTTTGATTATGAAATCTTCATATCATACACTATGAGGTTCTGATAGAAGGGTAAAGAACATGTTTTGTGCTGTGACTGTTGTTTCTCTAGCAATCATTTCGTAGGAGTGTTTGAAGCAGTATTCATAAATTTGCACTGCAAATTTAGAATGTATGGGGCATTGTGCTGGCCCTAGAATCAGTGTGAATGTTTTGGGCCCATTCTGTTGTATGTCCTATGAGTCTGGGTGGTGTTCCAGGGCCTAGTTCTTCAATCACATTTTGTCTAGCGGGCCTTTGGAATTGGTGGGTAAACCATGGTATCACATTCATTTTACACATTTCTCTGCATTGTTTTTAGTTTAATGGCTGAAGTGCTGTGATTTGGAGAAACCCTTGAGTTGCAACTGTTGCAGCAGAATTTGTTCAGGGCTCAAAAGGAATAACAAAAAAAAGTCTGTACTTTGTCTATCTCTATCCTAGTCATGCCAATCAGATTTTAAGTTACACTTGCAGGGGTATTCGGCCTTCCGATCGACCTTGCTCATCGCAGCCAGGGGTGAGATCCTAGGGTGTCGAACTGTTGGCCACCCAATTAGGACAAATAATTGGTAGCCAACTCACAAGTTGGTGATCAAATTTAAATACACCACCCTCTGAGCCATGCCATGTAAAGACCAAACTACATGAAGAAGTTAAATCTGACAAGAATCATTCAAACCAATAGCTTTGCTGTAGCTATGCTGAATATGAGCAAAAAAAACGAAGGGGCATATTATCAAGGACCGGTGTTCAAATTATCGCTGTTTTATCAGCAGGAAACTGCCAATAAAACGGCGATAATGGGCTTGATAATACGCCCTTGTTAATTCCCATAGAAGCCCATGTTAACATCAGAACATGGGCTTCTACGGAAATTAACAAGGGTGTATGATCAAGCCAATTATCGCCGTTTTATCTGCAGTTTCCTGCCGATAAAACTGCGATAATTTTAACACCGGTCCTTGATAATATGCCCCTCATTTACTAAAAACAATCTAAGATGCATTAGAAATCAAATTTTTGTAAGCACAATTTCTGTGGAAAGAACGTTAAGACACAAATAAAAGAAGACTCAGACAAGTTTAGATTCTTTGGTTATTGTGTTAAAGTTCTGAAACCAAATCATATAAGTAGCATTTTAAGCAGATGGGGGATGGGAGCACAGTGCTTCTCTTCCCAGCACAGTTCACCCCTTAGCATTATGGTAAATGCAGTTCATTTTAAATGCTTACTTGAATTTTTGCTGAAGTGTTTCATCAAAGTGGGTGCAAGTTAGTGCTGTCAATCTCTAGACACATGTATTTCTGGATATTATCCATCATCAGTAGAGATAAAATACGAAATTTATCTGGGGTTGCTGAGCAACCTGCCACAATCCTTTCTAGTCTCAGTACCTCTCACAGGCGCACAGGTGCATCTCCAAAAGCTTGTCACCTCAATGGCTAAAGGAAGCCTTTTCAAAGAGAGGGGGGATGGGAGCACACTGCTTCACCTCCCAGCGCAGTTCACCCCTTAGCATTTTGGTAAATGCAGTTCATTTTAAATGCATACTTGAGTTTTTGCTGCAGTGTTTCATCAAAGTTGGTGCAGGTGAGTGCTGTCAATCTCTAGACACATGTGTTACTGGATATTATCCTTCATCAGTGTGGATAAAAAAACTAAATTTATCGGAGGTTGCTGAGCAAGCTGCCACAATCCTTTCAGGTCTCAGTAACTCTCACAGGTGCACAGGTGCATCTCCAAAAGCTCGTTAGCTCAATGGCTCAAGAGAGCCTTTTCAAACAGAAGGTGCGTAGGAATACACTGCTTCAACTCCCAGCACAGTTCTCCCCTTAGCATTATGGTAAATGCAGTTCATTTTAAATGTTTACTTGAGTTTTTGCTGAAGTGTTTCATTAAAGTTGGTGCAGGTTAGTGCTGTCCATCTCTAGACACATGTGTTTCTGGAGGTTATCCTTCATCAGTAGAGATGAGCAACAACATTTATATGGGGTTGCTGAGCAAACTGACAAAATTCTTTCAGGTCTTAGTACCTTTGACAGGCGCACAGGTGCATCTCCAAAAGCTCACCAGCTCAATGGCTCAATGACGAGCTTTTGGAGCTGCACCTGTGCACCAGAGAGAGGTAATGAGACCTGAGAGACAATGGCAGCCTTCTCAGCCACTCCAGAAGGAATTTCGTTTTTTATCTCTTCTGATGAAGGATAATATCCATAAGCACATGTGTTGAAAGATTGACAGCACTAACCTGCACCAACTTTGGTGAACCACTACAGCTAAAATTCAAGTAAGAAATCACTGTGAACTGCATTTACCACAATTCTAAGGGGTGCACTGTGCTGGGAGGTTAGGCAGGGTACTCCCATCCCCCTTCTGTTTGAAAAAGCTTCCTTGAGCCACTGAGCTGGCAAGCTTTTGGAGATGCACCTGTGCGCCAGAGAGAGGTACTGAGACCTGAGAGACTAAGGCAGCCTTCTCAGCCACCCCAGAAGTAATTTTGTTTTTTATCTCTTCTGATGAAGGATAATATCCAGAAACACATGTGTCTAGAGATTTACAGCACTAACCTGCACAAACTTTGGGGAACCACTACAGCTAAAATTCAATTGAGCAATCACTGTGAACTGCATTTACCACAATGATAAGGGGCATTCTGTGCTGGGAGGTGAAGCAGTGTGTTCCCATCCTCCTTCTGTTTGAAAAGGCTCCTTTGAGCCACTGAGCTGACGAGCTTTTGGAGATCCACCTGTGCGCCAGAGAGAGGCACTGAAACATGAAAGACTATAGCAGCCTTCTCAGCCACCCCAGAAGGAATTTTGTTTTTTATCTCTATGGATGAAGGATAATATCCAGAAACACATGTGTTTAGATATTTACAGCACCTGGGGTTCGAAGGGGGAGGAGCAAATGGCAGACTGTGGCTTCCACTAAGCATGGCAGAATGGTGATGCCTCCCATGCATATGGAGCATATGGAGTAAAGCTGAAAAAGAATTGATGAATTGAGAGCGCGGCGTGTAGCTGACATACTTTTACGATCTGCCTAATACTTACCTGTGCAAGAAGCGGATGTAGCGTCCTTGTGGGGCGCGGCTCTGGTGGCTCTCGAAGTCCGCGCTGCTGTATGGACCAAAAACGGCAGGGTGGTCAGCGATTGATTGGCAGGGTCTGCTAGCGATTTCTCCTACTGTGGTTCGGCTGCTGTCAGTCTCGTTAATGGGAGACGCTTGGTGTGGGACTCAGACTGTGTTGCAACCCACACTGCAAAACGGAATGGCGCCGAAGAACCCGCCGAGATCCACTCGTATGGGTAAGAATGTGGTGAGTGTTGAAGAGAGCAATGCTGGTGGCGACATGCCTATAGCATCAGAGAAAGCAGGCTAGACTATTAGTAAAACGACAAACCGAGTGCCACAATTATCGAAAGCGGCTGAGACTGAGTGTTTGAGCAACAAAATGCGGCAAGAGAAGGAGAGGGAAAACAATTGTAACAAAGTAACGGTGGCGTCACCTGTAACAACTACAATAACTACGCATTGTAACATAGTTATTCTAGGGGGCCTTAGCATTATAAGTAATACGGCGGTGGCGGATACAGAAACAGACACAGAAGAGGCAGCGGAGACTCTGGACGGAAGCTTGGCGGTAATGAATGATAATGAGATACCATTACTAACTGCAGTAGGAAATAAAGAGCCGACTAGCACGATTGATATGAATAATATGACTAATATACTGAATCATTCGGGTCTTCCAAATAATTTGGATGTGTCGGCTCTTGGGACACATTCTAGCAATGTCAACGCTGATGCAGTGGCAGAACTAGGGGCAAATATGTGTGCTGCCATATATAACATGGCTACAGATAAAGCTTTGGGGGAAGACTCGGGCTCCAATGAGGAGTTTGAGGACTTAGAGGAGACAGCAACCAGAACTCCCAAGGGCACAGACAAAACTACAGACAAAGGCTCTGGGAACAAGAAAGGAAGAGCGAAGCCTAAGAATAAAACAAAGAAGCCGCCTGGGGTGGCAAAGCACTGTAACCACTAGAGGGAAATCTATTGCTGATAATAGCCCATTATGGAAGTGGATGCAGGCAAAGGGAGGTGTCAAGACGATGGCACTACAACTCTCAGATGCTAATCCCACTGAGGGGGGTCTTATGAAAGGCCATTCATCTACAACACCAGTACTTGACAACTCCAAGTTGGGTATGGCTGAACAATCTACATCATCAGCTGCCTCTCCCGCTCTTCACTCAGCTCATACAGTAGAAAGCCCTGATCAGATACTATTGGCTTCTCAGGAGATTGGGCCCAGTAAGGAGGATGTGTCACTCAGTCTAATATTGCAGATGCTTAATGAGCAAAGACTTGAGGCGCAACATAATTATGTACAGATGCAGGAAGATAATGGCAGAGTACAACACTCACTGCTCAAGATGGCAGACAAACTAAGTAGGTTGACGCAGGAGATGTCAGAATTGGAACAAAGGGTTCTGGGTGCTGAAGAACTGTCTGCTCAGATGGAGGATCTTGCAAAAAGACATGAGAACCAGATTACAACCATGCAAGCTAAGCTAGAAGATATGGAAAATCGGCAGCGGCGACAAAATCTTCGACTGTTTGGTATCCCAGAAGGCGCGGAGGGGGGAGATTCAAGAGCTTACATGGTCCAATTATTACAAAAGGCATTTCCTGATCTATCTGATTGGGATTGGGACTCACAGGTACAAAGGGCCCATAGACTACCGCTTGTGCAGAGAAATAAGGGAAACCAATAACCTCGGCCTTTCCTGGTTTAGTTGGGAAACTTTTTGGTGAGACAAGCGGTGTCACTGAAAGCTGGCCCTAATACTCCAGTTTCAACGGAATCTGTAACTTTTTTGTTAGGTCGGATTTAAAGTAAAACTACCATGGAAAAACGCTGGAAACTGCGGCAATGTATAGACCCAATTAAGGCCCTTGGAGGACAAGCTTTCTTACAGAAACCAGCATGGCTTAAAGTACTTAAGAAGGGCCATACACATTTCTTTACGGATGTGAAGGAAGCTGAGAAGATGCTAATTAAGTGGCTAGGAGAAACTACTGGAGAAGTAGCAGAATAAATGACTCTCATTTGTAATTGGACAATGATCAAATATTATAAGATTGTTGAGGGTCTATAGATGTATTGAGGGAGGATGGTGAAAATCTTTGGATATGAACTTTCATGTCTCTCTTCTCTTCTTTTGTTTTTCCTTTTTTTAATTGATTTTTTATTTATTTTTGCTTAATCTCCTCTTTCTTTTTCTTCTCTCCTAGGAGTGGGATTAAGGGTTGTATGCAGCGCCATCTAATGTATTTAAGATTATTGGGATTGTGTGGTTGGTGATCACCAGAGCTGTGGCTCTTTATGTCTGCCCAGACTAACGGCAGCTGTGTAGACAGAGGAGTCCTCCTCTATGGAAAAATAGGGTGAGAAGGGTGGGGGGGAGATGGTTGAGGTTCGGGGAAGGTATGGGAGGGGGGGTAAATTGGATAAAAGTAGCATGAGGGAATTGTATTTATAGAATATTAATGGCAAAACTACGTTTTGTTAATGAATAAGGCAGAAGGGAGAAAGATGAGATTATTAGAATGGATCGAATGAGATGTTTAGCTTGGAATGTTGCTGGACTGAACAGTAGAAATAAACGAAGGTTGGTCTTCGAAGAATTAGGATGTATAATCCGCATTTTGCTTTACTTTCCAAAACTCATATTTCTTATAAAGACCGGAGTCTGCTAGGTCAGTTGGGCTATGATGTAGTGGTTAGTTCAGAGTTAAATACTTCAACTTGAGGGGTTGTAATTTTGAAACATAAACAATTTAAAATTTGAGATTAGTAAGACATCATCAGATAACAATGGCAGATGGGCTATAGCTCAAATAAAGGTTGAAGGTATTAAATATACACTTTGCGTTTTGTATGGATCTAATATGGATGATCCTACTGTCTTTGATAGGATTAATATGGAATTGTGGGGTTGGGAGGGAGAGCGGGTGGTAATGAGTATTTTAATTGCATCATGAGCTATGATATTGATACACCAGACGAAGGGCATTTCAGATGATGTGCAAAACGCGAGCTGCAATTAGAGAATTAGGAATAATGCATGATATAAAAGATGCTTGTCGTGTGTTATATCCGGATGTAGCGGGCTATACTTTTTACTCAGCTGCGCATAAACTCTGCTCACGTATAAATATGGCCTGGGTATCGGACAGAATTTAGGAGTCAAGTTATATGAAGATCTGCCCAGGGGTCACATCCAACCACAAACCAATCCTCCTTTCGTTTAAAATTAAGACAGGCAAGCAGAGACCTCGACCATTTTCATTCCGTAGAAATGTATTTTCAAATTTGCATTTTATGGTAAAACTTAAGACACACTTAAAGGAATTTTTTTAATTGAATTTTGGCTCAGCTTCACATATTGTGGTTTGGGACGCTTGTAAAGCAAGTATTAGGCGCTTCACACAACAGTTTATATTGAGACAGAATTTTGAACGAAAAAAGAGTCAGATAAAACCATTGCTAACCTACTTTTAGTAGAAAAACTGTTACAGCGCTCAACGTAGGCAAAAGCTCTGGGGTACACTTTAGTTGATCTGAAATCTGCTTTAAAAAATTCACTTAGAGACAAAAGTATTACTAAATTGAACAATATCACCTATCTCAGTATGAGGGAGGTGATAAAATAGGGAGAATACTAGCATACAAAGTGGCAGACGAAAAGGGAAAAACTTTAATCAAGGTCATTAATGAACCTAATAATGCGATCTATAAAAATTCCGAGCAGATAGTTAAATAATTTGCTAAATAATATAGGGATTTATATACTCCAGAGAATGGGCCATCATCTGACGATATTCACACACATCTGCAGTCCTCCCTTCTGAATCATATCGAGGCTGAACAATCAGATAAGCTAAGTGGTGATATTACACTGGCTGAAATTAAACTAGCAGTGTATGCCTTAGCATCGGGGAAGGCGGCCGGAGAGGATTCAATCCCTCTGGAGTTGTTTAAAGAATGCATTGATGAACTAGGCCCTTTATTTAGCATGGTAGCTGGACATATTGGATCTGGGGGAAAGCTCCTAGGTCATGGAACATCATGCAGATCGTATTAAAAAAAAAAAAAAGAGCGGATGAGTGTGGGTCATATAGACGCATATCTCTTATAAACACAGATGCAAAAATAATTGCCAAAATACTCGCAACTCGCCTTGCAATAATAATGCCTGACCCGGGTGTCTCCCTAACAGCATGGATTTATTTTAGGGAGGGACACCACGACCCACGTAAATACTGCTGTGGTAGCATTTTATGTGGCCAGGATTAAGTCAACCCCACTCGGTATGCTACTGTTATATGCCAAGAAAGCATTCGACCGAGTGGGGAGGGACTATCTCTGGGCTACATTACAAATATTTGGGATCACATGACAGTTTTTACAGTGGATACAAGCTTTGTATGACCATCCCAGTGCAAAAATCAGTTACGCAGGGCTGCAATCGACGATATTTTCTATATTGCGGGGCACTTGACAAGGATGCCCCCTGTCATCTTTATTATTTGTTTTGTCTATGGAGCCATTTTTTGTTTCTTTACAAAATGAATCTTGCATAACCCCTTTTGTTTCAGGTTTGAACTCTCTTAAAACACCGGTATATGCAGATGATATAGCTGTCTATTCAGTGGATGCAGGAGAAGCTATGAAAGGGATAATCCTAGAGGCAAGAAGTTTGGGGTCGTCTCAGGCTATAGATTGAACACGAATAAAACCCAAGTAGTGGTGAACTATAAACCATTGACCTTGATACAAGGAGTCTGTAATAGTGCTACTTACTTGGGGGATACAATTTCAGCCAAGCCAGAAGAGATAGTTGCATTAAATTATGAAATACTATTGAAAGATACAGTTATCTCATTAAAGAAATGGCACAATGTTCCTCTGAGTATAAGTAGACGGATAAACTTAATCAAAATGAAGATCCGTCCTAAATTTCTTTATCTGTTTCGGTCCATTCCTATGCGTAATAATAATTCATTTTTCAAACGCCTAGATGGTACATTTAGTAGTTTTATTTGGGGATACAAGAAAGCGTGTCACACAATTAAATTAATGAAACTTCCATTTAATCAAGGAGGTCTTGATTTCCCAGATTTTAAATTATACTTTTGGTCAGCATTCCTTGGACTTATCCATAGTTTAGTAAGCTTTGGCAATAATCTCTTTTATGTTAGGAGAAGAATCTAAGATTTTTCTTTATAGAAATGATTACCCTAATTACTACAAATGAGTCAAATGTAAGACTGCACAAGATATTGTATTTATTTGGCAGGCTATTCTCAATAAATATAAAATTTCGATTTATCACCCCAAATTTCCCTTATGGGATAATCCAACTCTTCCAGGAAGTTTTCAAGATGGGGGTGGGAAACAATGGGGTAATTTCGGTATTGAAAGTTTAGGGGACTTATACAATTCCAATGGGGTTTTAACATTTGACAGACTGAAGCTCATATATAATTTATCAGAGAACATGCGATTGAAGTATTGCCAGATCCGTGATTATTTTATACAAAATATGAAGCTCACAGCAGTACTAGACTCTAATATATGGGAATGCATTTATTAGACTGAGAATAAATCCTTAATTAGCATTGGATACAAAAGTTTTAATTCTTATATGGAAAATGATTGTGGGAGAATAGCAGCAGATGGAGTCAGAAAATGGGGACTAACATATCTGCTAACACTGTCTAGTCTGCACTCAGTGGTATCTGCAAAGTGGTACACTCTCATAATTTGAGACTACAGCAGTATAGAACTATTTGATTTTTATATTACACTCCTGAACGCATATCCAAATGGGCATTAAATACGTGTACTAGTGATCGGACTAGATGTCCGAAATGTGATCTGGTTGCAGTTGATCTGCAACATAAGCTTTTGTCCTGCCCAATATTGGGAGAGTTCTGGCAGGGGGTGGCTAAAATTCTGTCCCAAAAATTGGGTAGACCTATTTTTCTCACAGTATTAGATGTAGTACTGGGTGGACAGAACAGAGACTTTAACCAGAAGGACTTAATCATTATTGTACTGGCTTGCGCTAGATTAACTATAGCCGGGGCTTGGATCTCACGAAGCCCACCGGCAGTGATGGAATGGTGGGGTATGGTTAAAGAAATATATAATATGGAGTTTGCACTTCCTACAACTATGGGGATTCAATCACTTCGCAAAATGGAAAAAATCTGGGAAACATATATATAAAGATTTGTCTTATTTTGTAATAATATTTTGTTGTGTTAAAGGATGGTATTCATATTTTTTCTCGGATTAGGACATTAAGATGTATAATGACTTATTACTTATTGCCTATTGGTTTATTACAATGGCCCCATGTTATCAAAATATATATATATATATTTTTTTTAAAGACATTTACAGCACTAACCTGCACCAAAGTTGGTGAATCGCTACAGCTAACATCCAAGTAAGCAATCACTGTTAACTACATTTACCACAATGCTAAGTTGGGAACTGTGCTTGGAGGTGAGGCACTGTGCTCCCATCCCCCTTCTGTTTGAAAAGGCTCCCTTGAGCCACTGAACTGACAAGCTTTTGGAGATGCACTTGTGCAATGGAGAGAGGTACTGAGACCTGAGAGACTATGGCAGCCTTCTCAACCACCACAGAAGGAATTTCGTTTTTTATCTCTACTGATGAAGGATAATATCCAAAAAACACATGTGTCTATAGATTTACACCATGAACCTGCAAAAACTTTGGTAAACCACTACAGCTAAAATTCAAGTAAGCAATCACTGTGAACTGTATTTACCACAATGCTAAAGGGCGAACTGTGCTAGGAGGTGAGGCAATGGTGAGGCAATGTGCTCCCACCCCTTTCTGTTTGAAAAGGCTCCCTTGAGCCACTGAGTTGACAAGCTTTTGGAGATGCACCTGTGTGCCAGAGAGAGATACTGAGACCTGAGAAACTGTCGCAGCCTTCTCAGCCACCCCAGAAGTAATTTAGTCTTTTTTATCTCTACTGATGGAGGATAATATCCAGAAACACGTGTCTAGAGATTTACAGCACTAACCTGCACAAACTTTCGTGAACCACTACAGCTAAAATTCAAGTAAGCAATCACTGTGAACTACATTTACCACAATGCCAAGGGGCAAGCTATGCTGGGAGGTGAGGCAGTGTGCTCCCATCACCCTTCTAGCATTTTAAGCAGTTCAGTCATGAGTCTTCCATGAAGTATGAAGCCACACATTTAGTCAGAAGCAGGGCCGGACTGGCTACAGCAGGCACCGGGCGTTTCCCCGGTGGGCCGCTAGGGTGGGAGCCGGTTTTGGCCCTCTGGGGGGCCGTTTTTGTTACACAGGGCCTGCAATATCAGCCACCTGTGACAAAATCAGTGAAACCGTCTCGCGCAAACAGCTCAGCTGCACCCCCATCCACCCCCAGGGGGCCCGGCCGAGCAGTTTTCCAGGGCCGGTTTTGGTGTCCAGTTCGGCCCTGGTCAGAAGTAATCTATGCTAAAATAAGAAATCCATGAAAGGATAGTGAGGTTAGCGTTTCCTAACATTGACAAAAGAGTCTGGTTAAAGTTCACTAAAGGATAGTCCATGGGCTTGCCAAGGGAATGGAGCTCTGATCTGGGGAAAGTTCTGGTCTGGTTTCTCACCAGACAGCTCCAAATTGTCCAGTAGGCAACTGCATCAATAAAGAATGCAAGTAAGGTAGAAGAGGGTAATCATCTGCATTGCTATCAGATTGGAAAAACTCTTTTCACTCCTCCAAGAAAGTCAATTTTTATATTCCATGTATTTTTATGGTGACATCAATTACCACTCCACTGTATTTCGCTTGGCATGTGACCATCTTCCATTTACAAGGTACATAATAGTCATTTTCAAATTGTTTCCCAGGTCTGTCATTAGAAGTGATGGTCCATTATGTCCTCACAGGTTAGTTGGGTAAGAGCCTATTTACTTTGTAGCTCTTCATGTGTGAAGGTTAAGAGTTTAGGTTCTCATGATTTAATTCACGAAAACGTGTAAAGAAAAGTATCTATTTCCTTCAGGAATGTCATGTGAAAGTACAAGAAAGTTACATCGTTGAGAAACTATGAAGAGTTGGCCTCACTAAGCTATACATAGTGCAGGTGTAAGGGAAAAAGGCAATTTAATGCATTTAAAGTAAACATTTCTTAATTCATAGATGTTCTCATGATTCAATTCAAGCATAGGGAAATACTACCAAGCATGTCATTTAATGAAATAATTGTAACTATTTGCATGACATTTTATTGTAACTATTTGCATGACATTTATAAACTGTAAAAATGGCATACTGCCACAATTGAACTATTCTTAAAAGCAATTAGAATTTTTTTTTTTAAGGAAATCTTAGACTCTTGTAGTACAAAGCTTTTATGCTGAAAGTTGAATTTATGCAACACACATAGTATCAGCTAGTTGCCCCAACTTTTCACTTGCTGTTTTGCATCGAAATGAAGGAGTTCAAGATGCTAAGTTTCATCAGTAATACTTGCATAATTGTGAGTGAGACTCATTTATACATACATATACTACATTGTAATAGTAATTTGTGTTAATTTTTATCATATCAAGCATTTTCCATCGATAATGTTTCATTACGACTTTGTTAAAATATCAAGGTATTCAATTATTAAGCATCTTAAACATGCAATATTTAAAATTCTTCTTTTTCTACAAATCCAAGCACACCTTTACGGTGCAGGTACTTCAACTTCTCTCAGTTTTAATGGTAATTGCCTACACTTGTGCAAAATGTGCATTAAAGTGTTGTTGTCAAAATCGTTTTTCATGTTGTGTAAAGAATAACAAGGTTTTACGCTGGATCACCCCCCCCCCCCCTAATTTCCTTGATTTTCATGCCATTGTTCCATGATATCTTCAAGGATCATAGAAGTGGTAGGGGATCTGAGGTGACCACAAGCAATGTTCCTAAATTTCTCTGTGTTTCTTTTGTATCACAAGGAGTCCTGGAAGTGGTGTCCCGAGGCCATGAATTGCAAAATATAATACTCTTCCTACTAGGATCGCCACAGGTTTGAAAATGACACTTTCTTTCTATTTTCCCCTAGGGCTACTTTCACCATAGGCTTCTTGGTGTTGTGGTGACTCCCAGAAGCATTAGAGAATGAGACATTACAGAACGTTTTTATTAAGGAAAAATACTTGTTTTATTATTTTTGTGATATGCATACATTTTATGGTGTAATATGTTGGATCCCAATGCCCAATTCTGACCATCTGTATTTCATACTAATTTCTTCTTGCCTCCAGGTAGCCCAAGTAGTACCTCATTTCTTGAGCCTGAACTTCATTATTCCTGACTCTTTTTTCAATATTTGTTAATAAGTAGCCACTGTCAACTCCACCTTCATAAAGTACCACCACCAATGTGGCGCAGGCTTGGTGCATGGCCTTTACATTTTTGTGAGAAGGTTGTAGTGTGACATTTCTACCGTCTTTAACATCTGTACAAAACAGTCCCTCATGTGCTGCAAACAACCTTCGGAGGATGGTGGGACTAAGCGTCAAAGGAGACAACAAAAAAAATATTTCACAAAGGTCTGGGTACCACGAGTCATAATAGGGATTATTTTTAACCTGTTATTATTAGTGTGGTTGGCACTGAAAGAATGGAACGTATTTATAGGCAAACAGCTACATTTGCCATTTCTGCTGCTCCCGTTGCCTCTGACAAAAATATTTAAAATATACCACAGGTCAGCACATAGAAGAAACGCAACAGCAAAACAAAATCTTCACCGTCGTTGAGACTTTAATCCTACATACTCTGGACCCTAAAATGACTATCACCACCAAGAAGAGAACACGTTTCTGATACATTTTACTTTCAAAAAAACGAAACCTCATTGCATTGCCCTATTTTAGTGCGTGAAGCCAGGCAATGGACTTGGCTCTGAGGGCCGCTGAAATTCCTTGCAAAGAATCATGAAAACAGATGGAAAGCATGTCCAAAGAAGCTGCATGTTGCAGCGCCTGCTGACTCAGCTTCTTAATCCACAGCTCCCAAACGAGATGAAGGTGATGGTGACAAGGTGGCAGATGTCCATGTCAACATGTCAGCGGCTTAGCCACGCCCCTCCACTGTGTAATAATTAGTAGCCTATTTGTGCAGGAGTTCCTCACAAGTGAGCTACTAGACACATGCCCCATGTACTGTACTCATTTCAGTCACACTTTGAATAACCAGTGTACTGCAGGCACACTTTCTAGTGCCTCATGTCATTATGTCTTGTATGACTGTGAATGTGATTCACGCGTTTGTGAAGGTCTGTGTGATTTTCCATATTTTCAGTTGCAATGTTGGAAGTCTCTTTGCTTTGTCTAGTTTTGTATTTTTGTTATGATATTTGTGGTTCATGTTCATAATGATATCATTACTCTGATCAGTGCTGCAATAACGCAGTGATACTTTCAAGGTAACATTTTGTGTTCTGCTATATCCTCAATGACAGTGAAGTCTTTCTAATGCAAACAATCCCCTGCTTACATGTCTCCAACTTAGACACACGTTGGACAGCAAATTAGCAACACACAGCTTTGTTATGAAATATAAAATATATCTAAACACTCACAATTAATAAATTAAGGCAATTTGTGATCATACATTGCATGTATTGTCACATGCAGATGGTTTGCCCATTGCAGAAATTTGCTTTCAATATAACAGTGACTTTTCCCCCCTAGTTTGGTAATTCTCTTAGAAAAAATAAACCATGGATGACACAAAGGGAGACAGCAAGAAGGTAAGATAAGGAATGAAGGAAATGCCAGAACATGATTTTCTCAGTACCTATAAATCATTCTTGAATGCCATTAGTATTCTGAAATTCGGCTCAGAAGCACAATAATGTTACAGCAATTTACACAATTTATAGCCTTAGCTAACAACGTAAATTGCCGTAAAGTTGAATAGATCATAAAGACACACAGGGGAAAAGCTAAGCCCAGGCAAAATAATAGCCCTGCTTCGAAATTTCTAGTTGCTACTGAAGAAAGCCTATAAACGGCTTCATTTGTAATTCCGGCTGCAGCTCCCCGCCCCCTCACAAGGAGCGGCGAAAGTTCCCTTACAATGGTCCCAGATTTACACATTAGACTCATCTGCGGCCGCCAAGCTGCGTTTGGAATCTCTCGTTTTGAATCCTTTATCAGCACGCTTTCACTTGAAGGCACCACGTCCTTGGAGACCAGTCCTCACATTCCCCCTTTCCTAGTAGCACACCACAGTCCATGCTTTGCCATATTTCAAAAGAATGCTGCCCGCATCTATTAATATCACGCTATATCCCCAGAACTAATGTTTCCACATTGTGTTAGTTAAATGGAATTCGACTCAGACGCCCATATAAGTAGTGGCCGTTTTTTGATGCAATAGTTATCACACTAATAAAATTCGACAGCAAACTGTACACAATTTATTGGGTGCACTCATTATCGTTTTATGATTTTTGCCAATGAAATCAGGAATAACACACATATTGTTATGCTCACGGCATCAAAATCCGCATGTTCAAGTACTAATTACCGGCATTTATTTCACTCCCTGAAGATTTCGACAGGTTTGACCATGTGAAATTCAAGAGGCAACTTTTTTTTATTGCATCTGATACATAAAGTATGTAATAGAAAAAAATGTAAAACTCATAATTCTGATATGTGCATTAACATAGGGTACTGTACCTACCAGAGATTATCGGCACACTCGTAATGAGGGCCCCTACATCTTATAGGGAATATTGTAGTATATGCTTCTTTTAGTAGCATCCCTGTGGCATCAGCGTACTTTGGAATCCACCCTCTACATATGCTCTATTCGTTTGTTATGGTACACAATCCAGGTATTCGATGTGTGCCATACCTCATTAACTTGTGTGTTTCATATGTATGTATAATCATAGACTTAGAGATCACACTTGTAGTGTATTGGTGTGAATAATTAACACATGAATTTACAGACATTGGATATTCACGTTATATTAAAGGCAGTTTGCTTTCTTATGGTTGATAACGTTCTAGTGTGCTTCCATTTTGACTCTCGAGCTAACTTAGCTTGACATTAGGCCTTAGTCAAGTACTACACGTTTTGAGGCTGTTAGTATACTGTTTATTTCTTTCCTTGCAGGTGCTTATAAATCCCTCATTTAGCTAGAGGATGACTTAATATTTTGTATTAGAATGAAGTTTTTAAAACATTTTTTTTCAATTATAGTTTATAAGCTTTTTCATTACATATGATATCTGCAATACAGCATAATTGACATAGTGAGTCTATACAGATAAATACAATTGCAACATGTTACATCCTGGCCAGTTACATTAAATTTCAAGCCCAGTGTGTAATCGGCTGGCGTAATGTCTCAGCAATCAGAAATTAACTATAATCAACATAACAGTGATATTATGAAACATAACATGTGCGCCCCCTTGGATCATTTGTATTATGTTTGTATATCCCTTCAAGTACCCTGTCCAATATTACTATATGTCTTCAAATTGCCCCAGCCGCCCAACTTTTGCTCATACAGTATGCAGGTTTGACCTGACATGTCTTACAATGCCCAGGTTTCTTGTCAGCGCGTCTTGTTGGACCTAAATGCATGCCGGCTGTACTTCTGCCTGCTCCACATCACTCTCAGTCATGTCCGCTCGTGTCTGAGGACACCCCTTCCAGGCCGCGCGGAAGTCTGATAAGATTGCGTCCCATGCCAACGCCAACAGCTGTTTCCCCAGCCCCAACTCATTTTTGGGGTGGAGTGCTATGCTTTCCGCCTGCACCCAGCACAGCAGGGATTGATACCAGGCCTTTGCTGCTGGGGGGTCGAGGGACTTCCAGCGACGCGTAAGTAATCGCTTAGCCACTATTAGGCCCAGATCTATATATCGCTTTTGGCCGCCATAAGTGTGGCAGGGTATGCTCAGACGTGAGTCCCTTGCTCACTTTGCCACTGGATTCAAGCAAGCCGGGCTGAAGACGGCTGGAATGCCAGAAACCGGTCCTCGGAAGCTTGTTTCCGGTCCAGGGAAGACATGGCTTGGCAGTTCGGGCTGGACTGTTCCCATGAGGCACAGGGTCAGACTGATTTGCATATAGCCATGTCTGAACTGGGGTGGCAGAGTGGGCTAAAGAACGGTGATGGATTAAACCCAGATCTTTTGACTGGGTGTGAGTGTTTGATTGATTCAGATGCTCCGTCCATCACCACCCCCTTTTGTACCGCTTTTGGCCGCCATAAGTGTGGCAGGGTATGCTCAGACGTGAGTCCCTTGCTCACTTTGCCACTGGATTCAAGCAAGCCAGGCTGAAGACGGCTGGAATGCCAGAAACCGGTCCTCGGAAGCTTGTTTCCGGTCAAGGGAAGACATGGCTTGGCAGTTCGGGCTGGACTGTTCCCATGAGGCACAGGGTCAGACTGATTTGCATATAGCCATGTCTGAACTGGGGTGGCAGAGTGGGCTAAAGAACGGTGATGGATTAAACCCAGATCTTTTGACTGGGTGTGAGTGTTTGATTGATTCAGATGCTCCGTCCATCACCACCCCCTTTTGTACCGCTTTTGGCCGCCATAAGTGTGGCAGGGTATGCTCAGACGTGAGTCCCTTGCTCACTTTGCCACTGGATTCAAGCAAGCCGGGCTGAAGACAGCTGAAATGCCAGAAACTGGACCTCAGAAGATAGTTTCCGGTCCAGGGAAGACATGGCTTGGCAGCTCGGGCTGGACTGTTCCCATGAGGCACAGGGTCAGACTGATTTGCATATAGCCATGTCTGAACTGGGGTAGCTGAGTAGGCTAAAGAACAGTGATGGATTAAACCCAGATCTTTTGACTGGGTGTGAGTGTTTGATTGATTCAGATGCTCCGTTCATCACCACCCCCTTTTGTACCGCTTTCGGCCGCCATAAGTGTGGCAGGTTATGCTCAGACGTGAGTCCCTTGCTCACTTTGCCACTGGATTCAAGCAAGCCTGGCTGAAGACGGCTGGAATGCCAGAAACCGGTCCTCGGAAGCTTGTTTCCGGTCCAGGGAAGACATGGCTTGGCAGTTCGGGCAGGACTGTTCCCATGAGGCACAGGGTCAGACTGATTTGCATATAGCCATGTCTGAACTGTGGTGGCAGAGTAGGCTAAAGAACGATGATGGATTAAACCCAGATCTTTTGACTGGGTGTGAGTGTTTTGATTGATTCAGATGCTCCGTTCATCACCACCCCCTTTTGTACCGCTTTCGGCCGCCATAAGTGTGGCAGGTTATGCTCAGACGTGAGTCCCTTGCTCACTTTGCCACTGGATTCAAGCAAGCCGGGCTGAAGACGGCTGGAATGCCAGAAACCGGTCCTCGGAAGCTTGTTTCCGGTCCAGGGAAGACATGGCTTGGCAGTTCGGGCTGGACTGTTCCCATGAGGCACAGGGTCAGACTGATTTGCATATAGCCATGTCTGAACTGGGGTGGCAGAGTAGGCTAAAGAACGGTGATGGATTAAACCCAGATCTTTTGACTGGGTGTGAGTGTTTGATTGATTCAGATGCTCCGTCCATCACCACCCCCTTTTGTACCGCTTTTGGCCGCCATAAGTGTGGCAGGGTATGCTCAGACGTGAGTCCCTTGCTCACTTTGCCACTGGATTCAAGCAAGCCGGGCTGAAGAAGGCTGGAATGCCAAAAACTGGTCCTCGGAAGCTTGTTTCCGGTCCAGGGAAGACATGGCTTGGCAGTTCGGGCTGGACTGTTCCCATGAGGCACAGGGTCAGACTGATTTGCATATAGCCATGTCTGCACTGGGGTGGCAGAGTGGGATAAAGAACTGTGATGGATTAAACCCAGATCTTTTGACTGGGTGTGAGTGTTTTATTGATTCAGATGCTCCGTCCATCACCACCCCCTTTTGTACCGCTTTTGGCCGCCATAAGTGTGGTAGGGTATGCTCAGACGTGAATCCCTTGCTCACTTTGCCACTGGATTCAAGCAAGCGGGGCTGAAGACGGCTGGAATGCCAGAAACCGGTCCTCAGAAGCTTGTTTTCGGTCCAGGGAAGACATGGCTTGGCAGTTCGGGCTGGACTGTTCCCATGAGGCACAGGGTCAGACTGATTTGCATATAGCCATGTCTGAACTGGGGTGGCAGAGTGGGCTAAAGAACGGTGATGGATTAAATCCAGATCTTTTGACTGGGTGTGAGTGTTTGATTGATTCAGATGCTCCGTCCATCACCACCCCCTTTTGTACCGCTTTTGGCCGCCATAAGTGTGGCAGGGTATGCTCAGACGTGAGTCCCTTGCTCACTTTGCCACTGGATTCAAGCAAGCCGGGCTGAAGACGGCTGGAATGCCAGAAACCGGTCCTCGGAAGCTTGTTTCCGGTCCAGGGAAGACATGGCTTGGCAGTTTGGGCTGGACTGTTACCATGAGGCACAGGGTCAGACTGATTTGCATATAGTAATGTCTGAACTGGGGTGGCAGAGTGGGCCAAAGAACGGTGATGGATTAAACCCAGATCTTTTGACTGGGTGTGAGTGTTTTATTGATTCAGATGCTCCGTCCATCACCACCCCCTTTTGTACCGCTTTTGGCCACCATAAGTGTGGCAGGGTATGCTCAGACGTGAGTCCCTTGCTCACTTTGCCACTGGATTCAAGCAAGCCGGGCTGAAGACGGCTGGAATGCCAGAAACCGGTCCTCGGAAGCTTGTTTCCGGTCCAGGGAAGACATGGCTTGGCAGTTCGGGCTGGACTGTTCCCATGAGGCACAGGGTCAGACTGATTTGCATATAGCCATGTCTGAACTGGGGTGGCAGAGTGGGCTAAAGAACGGTGATGGATTAAACCCAGATCTTGTGACTGGGTGTGAGTGTTTGATTGATTCAGATGCTCCGTCCATCACCACCAACCCCTTTTGTACAGATCTATTTATCTAGGCGTCACCTTATATTTGTTGGGCCTTTGGTACACTCCTAGTATGCACGTTTCCCATGTCCAATCCAACGTTCATTCTGTGCACTGGGTTAAGCACCTGATGACCACGCCCCAATATGTTTGAATAGCTGTACATGACAACAACATATGTAGCAAGTCTTCCCCTGTCTCGCCACACCTCGCACATTTGGCGTCTGTGTGGATAAAATATGTTTCTTTTTCCTGGTGTCAGGTGACCCCATGTATTATATAAAATTAAATAAGTCTAAATCTGGCATTACAGGGGATCCGTATGGGGCTTTCAAGTATGTGCTCCCATTCCTGGTCTGTGGTGGGTCTCTGTAAATCTGTGTCCCAGTGGGCCCATAACAAATCTAATTGTGGCACTGTCTGGGTTCCATCTGGTAAGATGGTGACCCGCCCCCAGTTCATGCAAATATTGTATGGTTAAATGAGTAGCAGGTTCTTGTACCACATTCCCCCACCCTACGCTCAAAGCGCGTGTCACTGCAGGCTGAAGTAGAAACTGGCTCTGTGGTAGACCTTAGCTTCCAGCAAAGTCCTTGAAGGGGATGAGCTGCCCGTCACTATATAAATCACCCAATGTAAGTATGCCCGCTTTGTCCCAGTGTGTATGCTCTACACCCAATATTGCTTGATGTCTCCTTGGAGTGCCCAGTATGGGAAGGGACGGGGCATATGACGGCCCCAGATGTGTTATGCGAAGACAGACACAGTAACATTGATACGCTACTCGCACCAATAGCTGCATGGGTATGCCACCCCTTCTGATGGGGTGTGACAGCGACACTCTCTGGGGCTGAGTGTGTCCCTGAGTCTGTGTTTCCGTGTCTTCAAGGTGACGCACACTTAGCCAGCATGCCACCCAATGAAGCTGTGCCGCTAAATAATATTGCTCCATGTTGGGCAGTGAAAGACCTCCTTGCGCAGTTGGCGGGTACATTTTTGCCATTGCTACTCTACTTCTCGACCCATGCCAAATGAATTGTCGCATGTCAGCCTCCAAATCTCTAAACAGTGGTGGCCTGAGGTGTAATGGTAAGTTTGTGAAGTGGTAGAGCAATCGTGGTAGAACCACCCTTTTTTAAGAGTACAATCCTACCCATGGCCGCCAGTGGTAGGGTGTTCCTGAAAGTCATTTGTGCCAGCACTGCTGTAATGGCATGCCCCAAGTTACCCTCAAGATGATCCTGTGGGTCCCAATATATGTAGATCCCAAGATAGTGAAACACCGTTGGCTGCCAGTGTACTTGCTTACTGCTGATGACCAATTGTGGATCCGGTTTAGACTCCACAAAGGGGGACAGGCATGACTTGTCCCAATTCACCCTTAGTCCTGCCACTGAGGTAAACTAGAACACTGTGGGCCAGATGTAGGTTAAATAGATTTGCTGATTTTTAATTACCGAATTTTACCGATTCGGTAATTAAAAATCGGTAAATATAAGGTGTGGATATGTAGGTATTCCAGATGTGCTGGAATACCGATTCGGAAGAATTCGGTATTTACCGATTCGGTAAATACCGAATCGGTAATGCCCATTCATTCCTATTGGCTTTGATACCGATTTTCACAAGGGTGCAGGGGGTGTCACTTGACACCCTCTGGCACCCCCCAACAGGCTCGGGTGCCATGTGGCAGGCATACATGCCCTAAGGGCAGGTCTGCCTGTCACATGGCATAGGTGTGCATGCACACATGTGCATGCACACCGGAATCGGTATTTTACCATCAAATTGGATTTGATGGTAAAATACGGATTCGGTAAGGCCTCTGGGACTCTGAAGAGCCCCACCTACATCTGGGTGCCTCAGAATCAGTAAAATTACCGAATTTTTATTTTACCGAATCGGTAAAATTACCGAATCGGTAATTTTACCGATTCGGTAAAAAAATGCCCCCTACGTACCTGTCACCCATTTACCGATCGGTAACGGCCAAAATCGGCCGTTATCGCTCGGTAAATGGCCTCAAACGGCCACCTACATCTGGCCCTGTATTCTCAATCGCCGCCCATGACTGCTCAACATCCCTAAGATATATCAACAGATCGTCGGCATATAGGGAGAATGCATGTAGGCCATCTATCAAAGGGATACTAATAAAAGGATAATCCAGTTATCTTAAATTGCAGTAACTTTATTTACACCCACCAGAGAGGCTTGTGGCAACAGCAAAAAGGTGGATTCAACTGGCATCAGCTTGACCCATAACATTCTTGCTGATGTCATGTAACATTCCTAACAGGGAATGCTAGATTTAAGGTAAAGATACAACACATCTCCCTTTTTATAATAACATAAATAAAAGGAAACAGGAAAACAAATAGAACATTAATTAAAGAAAATCCTGTAATCACGATGATGAAAAATGTTACTTAGGATAATAATCCTGTAAATACAAAGGAGTTCTTTAATACTGGTACTGCGAGAAGAAACATCTTGTGACAAATTGTAGAAACATTTCGGCTTTACATCACCATTGTAACATTTCAGCTTCACATTACCATCCTCCTCCGTACATTTTGTCAAATGAGACATATTCCAAACATCCCCACCAGCAAGCATGACAACATTATTCATAACTTTCATAATACGTCTAGGCCCAAAATATTTAGATTCACCTTTCGGTTACCACACTGCCTTTTTTATAAAAAAACAAGATCACCCACTTTCCATAAGATTTTCTTTCCTCCCATTTTAATGTCAAACCTCCGCTTGTAATTATTTTGATAATTCCTCACTCTCCAATTATTGACAACACAACCTCTGTCTTTTACACTTAACCATAAAGGATTCAAATTTGAACCATCCATTCTACCCTTCAATTTTTTAAATGGGGAACAACTAGTCACACTGTTGGGCGTGTTCCTATGCACCCATAACTTTTCTCTGAGAATAGGCTTAAGTGGAAATCTCAACTCTATAGCGGTTTGAGCAAAAGCCCTAAACAACCTATTCATACTCTCAACTAAACCGTTTGCCTGGGGAGCATAGAGAGCAGTTTTTTGATGAGTGATGGATAAGTCTTTCAAAAAATCAGACATCTCTTGTGAGGTGAATTGCACCCCATTATCAGAAACAAGGATATCAGGAATCCCCTCACAAGTGAAAGCATCCTTTAGAAATTCAATGACAATTTTTGTTATAACTGAACTCATGCAAGAGGCAGATAACCATTTAGATATATAATCCATCAGAACAACAACAAATCTCTCAGAAGGAGCCAAATTATCAAAAGGACCAACTAAATCCACTGCCAGTTTTGACCAGGGACGCTCAGGTATAGCAACAGGGGAAACAGGAGTGGTCCTCACCTTCCTTGATTTATCATTTCCAGCACAAATAGTACAATCTCTGACAGTTTCTTCAACTTGGCGGTCCACCACAGGCCACCAATAAGATTCTCTGACCCTTGCCTTTGTGAGACTTTGCCCAAGCTGTACTTTATGTGCAAGGTTTATTATCTTTTCTCGCATCATCAATGGGGTTATCAACCTTTCTCCACGAAAAAGCTCGCCCTGCACAATGTTTAACTCTTCCCTGACATTCCAATAGCCCTTGGCAGAATCAGGGACATCTTTCAAAAGAGGTCAACCATAGACAGTGAAATCCATAACTGGTGATCTGGCTTGGTCACTCATAAAACAATTTTTCCATTCAACTTCATTTAGTGTCGATTCTTTCACCACAAAACATTTTGGCATTCTGAATCATTTACCACATACTTTTGCGAGGATAATCTTGAAAGGAAATCAGCTGGAATATTCTTAAAACCAAGCAAATATTCTACACAGAAATTATACTCCATAAGTCCTTCAATCCACCTCTTGATTCTCGGAGTAGTGAACTCAACATTTCTACAAGAAAATATTTGTACAAGGGGTTTGTGGTCTGACCTGACAATAAATGATAAACCCCACAAGTAAAATCTAAAATGCTTGATGGCCCATGAACAGGCCAGAGCCTCACGTTCGATCACTGAATAACGTTCTTCAGCACCAGTCAGCGATCGAGAAGCAAAACTAATGACCTCTTCAACCATTTGGGAAAGAACAGCCCCTAACCAACAAACACTTGCATCAGTGGTCAAAATCGTCTTCTTGTGCACATCAAAATTTCCTAAAGTTGGCATTTTTGAAATTTTAAATTTCACTACATTAAAAGCAGTAACACCCTCTTGATTCCAATTAAAACAGTGCGTTTCTTCAAAAGTAGCCTGATGGGTTGCATAACACTAGCGAAATTTTAAATAAACTTTAATAGTTTTCAGACAAACCAATAAATGATTTCACTTGGTCCTTGTTTGAGGGAGGTGGAGCTTGCAATATGGCCTCTGCCAAATCAATTTTAGGACTGATTCCCTCCCTAGATATGGTGTGCCCAAGATAAGATACTGAGTTCACCCTGAATTTGCACTTTTCACGTTTCAAAGTTAACCCATATTTCTCCAGTCTTGATAAAACATAACATAAAACTTCATCATGCTTAACCTTGTCATGTCCATGTACCAGAATATCATCCTGGAAACACAGTACAGAATCAATTCCTGACAAACATTTTTTTATAACTCTTTGGACACAAGCAGCTGAGCATAATTTGGCGGTATGCTGCCGACAAATCCATTACACTAAACACACTAGCCCCACCTAACTTTGACAAAATCTCATTGATATTCGGCAGGGGTTGTCTATCAACCCAAATTGAACCGTTCAAACTTCTTAAGTCCACACACATCCTAATTTTGCTTCCTTTATCCTTAGGTGCTAAAACAATGGGTGCAAGCCATTCTGAAGACTCTATTCCCTCAATTACATCTAGTCTCAGTAGTCTGTCAATTTCCTCCTGAAGTGATTTCAACATGAGATTTGGTACCTTCCTTACTTTATGCACAACAAGTTTCGCATTGTCCTTTAAAATTATTTTATGTGTGAAACCACTCAAGAGACCAAGCTTGTCATTCAAAACAATCCCGAGGTCCCTATGGTGACGACAACCAAGAAGATTATCCCCCGCTTAGCAACATAGACTTTGCCCACTGTTTTCCTGTCTTTAAACAAAATGGTCTGAAAAGAATAACCAATCAGATCAATCTTTTGACCACCATACCCAACCGGATTTATGTCAGGTGCAAAAAGTTTTATATTGTCAGACCCAAAAGTTGAGAACCAAAATTTGTTGCTAATTAAAGTATACAGAGAACCTGAGTCAGCTAAAACAGGAACGACCTCATCTCCAATGTATATGTCATATTCTGGCATAGTCACAATATCAGAGTCTACAGACTTCATATCATTCACAATTTCAAGTGGTTTGTCAGTGATGCAATGAACTGCTTGTTGAACAAATTCTTTTTCATCATCCACAAAGTTCACTTTGTTGTTCCTGCACATTCGGGCATAGTGACCTTTTTTCCTGCAATTCCTGCACATAGTACTCTTTGCAAAACAATTTCGAAAATTAGACCCGTGATTTTGACTTCCACACCTGGAACATCTAAACTTTACATCTCTATTAAAATTAAAATTAGGTTTCGATTTGTCAGGTTTTGAAAAAGTCTTACCTTGCTTCACATTTGTTTTACTGACAGATGCAACATGCGTTTCAGGTGGAAAATTCTCTTGATTCTCATTGTTAGTATTTGAAACAGGGTCAGTCTGACTTGGGTCTTTCCGTATTTCTTTGACCCAATGGGAAGTATGTTCAACACTCTCAACTATGGTTATGGCTTCTTTCAAATTCGGAAATTTTGATAACAACTTTTCCTGAATTTTCTGAATATTAGTACAATGGACAAGTTGATCACAAATGAGAGAGTCAGTCAGCTACTCAAATTCACATGTTTGTGCAAGTGATTTAAGTGCAGCTACATAATTGCCGACTCTTTCACCCTTTGCCTGGATACGCTTGAAAAACCTATGCCCTTCCATAACCACATTTATGTGTGTTCCAAAATGTCTTTGTAAAAGAAGAACACTCATTTCATATACATCATTAGGTTCCCCTGCCCCTCTGCCTATGGGTATAGGATCTAGACTGTAGATATTCCTTCCTTCAATGCCAAGGTTATTTAATAGAACTGCTTGTTTTCTGACAGCAGAGAACTTTTCCCTGCCGATGGCAAGCACTTAAGAATCAAAAATTGGCTTCCACTTTTTCCATGGCAAAACTGGTTCACCTTGCTCACTTAAAAATTGAGGAGGTTGATTCATTCCGCTCGCGGTTGACATCCTGAAAGTCAAAATGAACTTAACAAGCTAACACAACAGATTAAAACAATAACTTAAAATAATAATTCAAAATAAATAAGGAAAAATAACAAGTTAACTCCAACTTCCATGAGATTCTGAAAACAACATAACTCTGCTGTAGACAAAATAATTAAATTATTAAAATTAACATAATAAGTTAAAATAATTAACTAAATTGTTTAAATCACTTTTCTTTTCTATTCCTTGAAATGTTTGTTCCACCAATATTTCCATTAAAATGTTTGATCTTCCAATGTCACCCTATAATTCCTTGTAAATAGCTTGTTCAACTGACTTCTCTTCTTAAATGTGCCACTAATGCCTCAGACACAAAATAAATATAATGTTGAATGTAAGCGCTTTAATACTCTTTTCAAAACATACACAGTCTGTCCTCCTCTTAATGTGAGTAGTATTTCCTCTATGTTTATCGAGGATTGTAATTTCCCTGCTCCCTTTCACTGTTAACTTTATTCTCCGTCTTCAATTTCCAGTTTTAACACAAAACACACACGTCTTTCCGTTGTGCGTCACGTGGTGTTACGCTGCGTCTCTCACGTTTTATGACGCTTGAGCTCGCACAGATGAAATCTACACTTCAGCACCGGGCCAATCAGAACGGCCCCCTCCATCACCCGGACAGCCAGCAGACAAACATTGGCGGTATCTACCGGCTCGGCAAGCCACCGGAAGCATCACATGAGCCCCACCAATAGCTGCCTCCGTAGTCTCTTCCTATGTAGCGTCCGTTCGCGCCACGTCTCCGATGCAGTAAGCTTCAAAGCAAGGTGAAACAAATGCTGCAGCGAGCTCCCAGCCTACAGTGTCTTCCTGGCTCCTTCCTGGTTTGCTACAGCAAGGGGGGCTGCAACATGCCTCTAGGCCCAAACAGTAAGCGAGGAAAAGAGATGAGAGAGCGAGGGGGAAAATCGGCAGCTCTCCTTGCTCTGCTTCAGTCCCAATCAGTTATCCCCCTTGGTGACTTCTGCGCTATCGCGTTAGTGAGGTGTCCTGGCCGGGCTCATTCTCTGCTACTCAGCGGGGGCCTCGCTCCATCTTCGCTGCCCGTATCAGTGTGAGGTCAGGTCGACAGTGCAGCACTACGGCTGCATCTGGGTTCTAATCAGAGTCTGCTCCTGGTGCTATGCAAGTTCAACATACTGCAGCGGGTCGCTCTACCTCCGCCGTGGCACATCCACTCCCGCGGGGGCTCTGCACATCTCGTGGCGTCACTCGGCTCCCTGCGCAAATGACTGTATCTCAGCACATACAGCCCCCAGCACCTCCAGGCGTACTGTGCTTGTTTAGTTTGGCCCCCAAGGTTTAATGGGCTGATTTTGGCAGCATGATGGCACTGCTGTGCACAGGATAATCGCTGGATTCTCGGGCCATGGGACGGAGCCTCGCTAGAGTGCGTCCCCCTTTGTATTAGACTGATAGTGAGGTATGGAGACAAAAAGCTGGCTACAGATGTGGAGAAATGACAATTAAAGGACTCTTCTGTACCCGGTATACTAGAAAGATCCAACACTCAAGGACGAGAAGATGTGCAACTAATTTGGCTGCCATGGAATTTTGGGTTTTGCCGGCTCCCAGCAAATGTCACCATAGGATTGGTTCTGAATTATAGGAGCAAGATATGGATGGTCCAAGACTTTTGATTCTGCTTTTAAATAGTGTTCCAAAGTGGTTAGTGCAAAGACCCATGCATGACTTGGAAGAAAGAAGATCTATCGACCATTTCTGATTTCCATGAGTGTGAGACTTCATTCTAAACACTTTTTCTACCTTCTGAAGTTCTACTGCGGTATACATGATGTTGGCACCTTCCCTTTTCCCCTTTTAGAAACCCCCTCAGCAGCTTCATTTCTTAATTTAGCTTGAGCTAGTTTCTTTATGAAACACCTAATCTAGATAATTTGCATTATTTACATACTGATTATTTGGGTTCTGTACTTTATATTATCTAGATTCAGGGTGCATGAGTGCATTAACTTCTTGCCTGTGATGATATTTATTTAATAATCCCTTGTCAATTTTGTTGATTAGAATGAGCTAATGATCTGAAAATAAACTTTCTTGGTTGTATACCATCCTCTCTGTTGTTAATATAGAATTCTATTGAGTTATTGAGATGGAAATGACTTCCGAATGATAGTTCTCCCTCAATGCTTCAAGTCGACTAACAAAGATCCATACAATCAATCAGGGATTCAGTTTGATGACTATACAAACAGATTGAGGTTTAGAGACCCTGCTCCATCAAATGATAGCAAACAGAGGATAGTGTGTCACTTCAGAATGAGAGAATTCCCTGGAGAAAGTCAAGTCCATGCTCTCAAACCAATGGCCCTGCTCGGGGGGCCGGAAGTAGTTCACAGGATCTGAAGAAGCTGGCAGTAGCTGAGGAATGACTGTTAATAGGGCTGTTCATTTCTTTTTTTTATAAGTATTTTTATTGTCATTTTCAAAAACAAACATAACATAAATAACATTATAGTCAGCCAGCTTTTGATGTAGTTAGTCAGTATACAGAGCAGTGGATCTTCATCAATCTTACAGATACTTTGCGGGACAGTCATGCAGTGACTACCAATTAAAAACAATTCCCTGGGTATCACTCTCTCCCTAGGTCCTCGGGGTTTCTCGGGCTCTGGGGTATCTGGTGGGGCTTGTCCCATAGGGTCCGATTGGGTCTCACCCAGTGTTGTGTCAAGACCAATGTACCTCCTCCATTTGTTCCATACATTTCGATTTTTTTTGGGACAGCCCCTAGCCTTATAGGTGAATCTTTCGGCCGCCATATACATATCCATCCCTGCCCTCCATTCTCGCAGTAGCGGTATCTCTACAGCTCCTCATTTCCTCGACACGTCTCTTTTAGCTACAAGGAAGTTCAATTGAGGTCTGCCCAGTTTGACATCATATGAAATACCGAATAGTATAAGTCTGGGGTCTAGGGGCACTGTAGTGTCTAGTATTTTTTCTTAGCTCCCTCGTTATCTTTTCCCAATAGGTCTGTATCTTTACACACTCCCAGATGATATGGTAAAAGTTGCCCTCCGTGTCCACACCTCTGGCACATAGAGTCTTCTGCACACCCCATTTTATGCAACCGAACTTGGTCACAATATATTCTATGCAGTATTTTATATTGTATGTATATTGTATGAGGCGAAGTCGTGATTTGATCGCCACCTCCCTGGGGTGCATTAGAGTTGCCTCCCAGTCTACGTTTTCTAGCACGCCCACATTGACCGCAGCTTTCCCAGTCTATCTGGGGCGTTGTTCTTCAGGGTCTTGTATGTTAAGGAGATGGCTTTAGTCGTGATGAGTTCCTGGCGCAATCTCCCCTCTAATGGAGCATATTCCGGCAGCGGGGAATCGTCCCTTTTTTCTGCTAGCCAGGCGTGCCTAAGCTGTGCGTATTTCAGGAACTGAGATGGGTGTAACGAGTATTCAGCCTTGAGAGTATCAAAGCTTTTCAACCTCCCATTATAGATGATATCACCTATCTTAGAGATACCTATAGCATCCCACCCGACAAAGCCCTTCAATTTATGCAGTTCCTTGAGCCAAGAGCAGTGCACAAACGGTGTCTCCTTGGTCAGTTTACATTCCCACCCAATCGCTTTTGTAGCCCTTCCCAAGGAGTCCACCATGACCTGAGTGGCCGGGAGAAGTTCCCCTTACCTCTGCCACCATATAAATAGTGCAAAACTGTATGGCCACTCATGGTGGCCCTTTCTAACATATAGGTGGGGTGTGCCCCTGGTGCGTGTGTCCACTCATTGATTGGGGTTAGGTGCTCCACCCAATATTAAGCTTCTATGTCGGGCAACGAAATTCCCCCATTGTACTGATTGCGCTGTAGGGTATGGAGTGCAATTCTGGGCAGTTTCCCCAACCACAGAAAAGAACGTACTGCTGCTGCTATATCCCAGAAGAGTGCTTGTGGTAGGGGAAAATATGTGTTCTGTAGGGCATATAAAATTGTGGTAGTGTGATCATCTTAAACATGGAGCATTGTTAGTGGGTGGAGTTTCCATCATTGTATGTCCTCCTAAAAGTTTGTGAGTATCCTTTTGATGTTTCTCTGATAGCAGAGGTTTGTATCTGTGGTAAGGTAAATTCCCAAATAGGTAAACCTGTTATCTGCAATCTGGAGATCTCCAGGAAGAGTGGGCCATGTGCGTAGCGCCATTGGGCTGTAGATCACTGATTTATGTCACTTGATCGTGTATCCTGAGTTTTGTCCATAATAATCTATTGTATGTAACCAGTTGGGTATCGTTGTGTCTGGATGTGTAATATAAACAAGTATATCGTCTGCATACAAGGAGATCTTTTCAACCGTATCGTCCTCTGGGGTGATTAGAAATCCCTGTATCCCCAGGTTTTGACGCACCAAACAGGCTAGAATCTCTATCGTAAGGGCAAATAGAAGTGGGGATAGTGGGCAACCCTGTCTGGCACCATGCCTTATGGGGAAATCCTCTGATGTCCGTTTGTTTACCCGGACCCACGCCCTGGCGTCTTTGTACAGTAATCCCACCCATTTACTAAAACTAGGACCTAGGCCAAATTTAAACATGGCCTCAAGAAAGGGCCAGTGAACTGCATCAAATGCTTTTTCTGCATCCAAAGATAACAGCAGATGTGGAGTGTCACCGTCCTTCACCTCCATCATCCAATATTGTGTCCTCCGCAGTTTCAGCCTGGTCGCTCGACCAGGTAGGAAACCTGATTGGGCCTGGAGTACCAGGGTCGTGATCACTTGGTGCAGTCTAGCCGCCAAAATAGTTGACAATACCTTTACCTCTGTATTAAGCAAAGATATCGGGCGATAGGAATCGCATTTATCCTTAGGTTTCCCTGGCTTATGGATAGGTATGAGTGTAGCCATTCGTAGGTCTAATTGAAGAACCCGGTCTTCACCTGCTTCCTAGAAAAGAGTTAGGAGGTGCGGAGCGAGGAGATCCATGCATTTTTAATAAAATTCTGCAGCATGCCATTTGGCCTGGGGTCCTCCAGGGGGGAAGCGGATGTACGACAGTACAACGCAATCATTTTGATGGCAGTACTTTACAACGCGGTTTTCACAACGCAAGACGTTACAACGACTTGCGTTGGAGGGCACTGGATTGAGGATTAATATAAATTTCTATTCCAACTCCAGCCCACGTAACAGTAGGGAAGGTGTTGGAATAGAAAATCACACGATTCCTTAACCAAGAGCGCCATCCAGTGAAAGTCGTAGTAATGACTTGCGTTGTAATAGCTGTGTGGTAAAGGTCATGCGGTGTACACACCGCGTTGTAAACGATGTTTCCCGGGGGAAGCTGGACTATAGCTGCTTTGATTTCTTCAAGTGTGATTTCAGAGTTGATTCTCTCCCTTTCTGCATCATCTATTATGGGGGTATCTACCTCTTGAAAATAGGCATTTATGTCTCAGTAGGTCCGTACGTGGCGGGCCTTATAGAAGTCCGCGTAGTAATACGGAACCCGCAGGATCTGTTCGTCTGTGTCTTGCGGTATTCCTAGTTGGTCCACAAGGCAGTTTACCCATCGGGCCTCGATCTCCCTGCAACTAAGCCATGTCATAAGCTTTCCAGATTTATTCGTCGCTTGGACCTGCGCTTTAGCTACCTGGGTTGCTAAATCTCTATACTGGTGTTGAGTATCACTCAATTGCCTCAAGAGCTGGGGATCTGAGTGCATTATGTTTCGATCTTCAAGGGTCAGAATCTAGGCCTCCAGACCTGTCACTTCTTCTTTGTCTTTTTTTCTGTCCCATGCTATGCGATTGTGGGCTTTATCCCATAGTGCAGTTTTATAAGCCTCCCATAGGACAACCCTGGATTGCACCAACCCCATATTTTCTGAGAAGAGAACAGTAGTGTCAGCTTTAATGCCTTTCAGTATTGATTCTTTATGGAGGTCTCACGCGTTTAAGCGCCAGCATATGTTCCTGTCTTGCTGTCTGTCACCTTTCCGCACGTGGAGCGGGGAGTGATCCAATAGGGCCCTAGCTAAGTGATGTGCTTCGTAGATGTACCATATTTCACCTTTTGGTAGAAACACATAGTCTAGTTGGGAGTAAATCTTGTGTGTGCCTGAGTAATAGGAATATCGTCACACCTCCGGATGGAGGTGTCTCCAGACATTCACCAACCCTACAGTCACAGTGAGACATGACATCAGTGAGGTATGGGGTGCCTGGGCATGTTCCCCTGTTCGATCAATGGAGTGTGCATTATTTAGAGCCCAGCGTCTCCAGCAATATCTCTGTCAGTTTGTCAGTTTGTTTAGTGTGCGTGCTTGGAGTTTTGGAGGTGCGTAGATTGCTACAAAAGTCACAGTTCTTTTGCCCCACCATCGGTCACTTCGATGTATGTACCCTGAGGGTCCAGCCATGTTCTGTGCATACAAAAGGGGTGGGACTTTTTAACTAGGATCGCAACTCCCCTAGAGCCGGAGGTATACCCCGCGTGCGCCAAAACTGTATAGGCCCCACACGAGGAACCCACACTTGGTACCCCTGAGGTGAGTTTTCTGTAACATTACCATGTCGGGTGTTTGCGTTTGAGAAAGGAAGACACTAGCCCTCTCTTAATTTTATCCCGAATAGGTAAAATAGGTAAACCCGTTATCTGCAATCTGGAGATCTCCAGGAAGAGTGGGCCATGTGCGTAGCGCCATTGGGCTGTAGATCACTGATTTATGTCACTTGATCGTGTATCCTGAGTTTTTTCCATAATAATCTATTGTATGTAACCAGTTGGGTATCGTTGTGTCTGGATGTGTAATATAAACAAGTATATCGTCTGCATACAAGGAGATCTTTTCAACCGTATCGTCCTCTGGGGTGATTAGAAATCCCTGTATCCCCAGGTTTTGACGCACCAAACAGGCTAGAATCTCTATCGTAAGGGCAAATAGAAGTGGGGATAGTGGGCAACCCTGTCTGGCACCATGCCTTATGGGGAAATCCTCTGATGTCCGTTTGTTTACCCGGACCCACGCCCTGGCGTCTTTGTACAGTAATCCCACCCATTTACTAAAACTAGGACCTAGGCCAAATTTAAACATGGCCTCAAGAAAGGGCCAGTGAACTGCATCAAATGCTTTTTCTGCATCCAAAGATAACAGCAGATGTGGAGTGTCACCGTCCTTCACCTCCATCATCCAATATTGTGTCCTCCGCAGTTTCAGCCTGGTCGCTCGACCAGGTAGGAAACCTGATTGGGCCTGGAGTACCAGGGTCGTGATCACTTGGTGCAGTCTAGCCGCCAAAATAGTTGACAATACCTTTACCTCTGTATTAAGCAAAGATATCGGGCGATAGGAATCGCATTTATCCTTAGGTTTCCCTGGCTTATGGATAGGTATGAGTGTAGCCATTCGTAGGTCTAATTGAAGAACCCGGTCTTCACCTGCTTCCTAGAAAAGAGTTAGGAGGTGCGGAGCGAGGAGATCCATGCATTTTTAATAAAATTCTGCAGCATGCCATTTGGCCTGGGGTCCTCCAGGGGGGAAGCGGATGTACGACAGTACAACGCAATCATTTTGATGGCAGTACTTTACAACGCGGTTTTCACAACGCAAGACGTTACAACGACTTGCGTTGGAGGGCACTGGATTGAGGATTAATATACATTTCTATTCCAACTCCAGCCCACGTAACAGTAGGGAAGGTGTTGGAATAGAAAATCACACGATTCCTTAACCAAGAGCGCCATCCAGTGAAAGTCGTAGTAATGACTTGCGTTGTAATAGCTGTGTGGTAAAGGTCATGCGGTGTACACACCGCGTTGTAAACGATGTTTCCCCGGGGAAGCTGGACTATAGCTGCTTTGATTTCTTCAATTGTGATTTCAGAGTTGATTCTCTCCCTTTCTGCATCATCTATTGTGGGGGTATCTACCTCTTGAAAATAGGCATTTATGTCTCAGTAGGTCCGTACGTGGCGGGCCTTATAGAAGTCCGCGTAGTAATACGGAACCCGCAGGATCTGTTCGTCTGTGTCTTGCGGTATTCCTAGTTGGTCCACAAGGCAGTTTACCCATCGGGCCTCGATCTCCCTGCAACTAAGCCATGTCATAAGCTTTCCAGATTTATTCGTCGCTTGGACCTGCGCTTTAGCTACCTGGGTTGCTAAATCTCTATACTGGTGTTGAGTATCACTCAATTGCCTCAAGAGCTGGGGATCTGAGTGCATTATGTTTCGATCTTCAAGGGTCAGAATCTAGGCCTCCAGACCTGTCACTTCTTCTTTGTCTTTTTTTCTGTCCCATGCTATGCGATTGTGGGCTTTATCCCATAGTGCAGTTTTATAAGCCTCCCATAGGACAACCCTGGATTGCACCAACCCCATATTTTCTGAGAAGAGAACAGTAGTGTCAGCTTTAATGCCTTTCAGTATTGATTCTTTATGGAGGTCTCACGCGTTTAAGCGCCAGCATATGTTCCTGTCTTGCTGTCTGTCACCTTTCCGCACGTGGAGCGGGGAGTGATCCAATAGGGCCCTAGCTAAGTGATGTGCTTCGTAGATGTACCATATTTCACCTTTTGGTAGAAACACATAGTCTAGTTGGGAGTAAATCTTGTGTGTGCCTGAGTAATAGGAATATCGTCACACCTCCGGATGGAGGTGTCTCCAGACATCCACCAACCCTACAGTCACAGTGAGACATGACATCAGTGAGGTATGGGGTGCCTGGGCATGTTCCCCTGTTCGATCAATGGAGTGTGCATTATTTAGAGCCCAGCGTCTCCAGCAATATCTCTGTCAGTTTGTCAGTTTGTTTAGTGTGCGTGCTTGGAGTTTTGGAGGTGCGTAGATTGCTACAAAAGTCACAGTTCTTTTGCCCCACCATCGGTCACTTCGATGTATGTACCCTGAGGGTCCAGCCATGTTCTGTGCATACAAAAGGGGTGGGACTTTTTAACTAGGATCGCAACTCCCCTAGAGCCGGAGGTATACCCCGCGTGCGCCAAAACTGTATAGGCCCCACACGAGGAACCCACACTTGGTACCCCTGAGGTGAGTTTTCTGTAACATTACCATGTCGGGTGTTTGCGTTTGAGAAAGGAAGACACTAGCCCTCTCTTAATTTTATCCCGAGGCCATTTACGTTCCATGTCATCACAGTAAAGGGAGGATATTCAGAACCTAACATGTGTGTCTAATACCATTATGTTGTGCAAGGCAGTTGCTGTAGGAAGTTGGACCCTGACCAGACATCTGTGTATGGATTTGTTTTGTATGTGAAGCCACTGTCAAAGCTGGGACTGACACCTTAACGCAAACAACTGTGTAACCAAGATAAACCCTGCCCTTGGCCCCCATCACAAGTTTTCCAGAGTCTCTCTCTCTGTGTCGTGGTCAGGAGAGGGAAAGTGCTGTCACCCTCCCTACCCAAAAGATACTAAACTGGTCCCGACACCTGCAACACGGTAAAGGACCTGAGAAGAAACTACCAATTAAAGGGATAGCAGGAAAGGAGGCAGGGAGGGGACAGGGGCAGGGGGTAAGGGAAGGGAGGGAAGTGACCTACGGGGGAAGGAATGGCAAGAGTAGTGCAGTTAGTGCCCCAGGCCCAAAGTGGCCTGTCAACTGCTCTTGGTTGCGGAAAGTCTGTCTCTATGAGAACCAAGAGGGTGCTGACGTTGGGGGCGTGAGTATGCTCATGCCTGGAGCCCCTGGCCGGAAAGGTGTGTAGGGCTTTTGTAGTCCTCAGTCATGAGTTTGAATCAGGCACTTCATCTTGTGTGGCTGGTTTCCCTATCTCAGAGTCTTGTTCCATGTCGACTATCTCGGTCAACAAGGGATGTTGCATTGTTTCGTCAGCTTCTCCGCCAGAGGTGCTTTTTCTGGTGTCAGTTTCGATGCCAGGGTCAGTCCGCCCTTAGAGGCGGGGCATGCACAAGCCCATGGGTCTCTGGGAGTCCTGTGATCACGGAATTCTTCTTGCGTCCTGTGCCTATTGACTTATAGGGTGTCGCCCCTGCCCTCGGAGCCGCCGGTGACTTTGAGTCTTGATGGGTTTCTGGGGGCCAGTTGTTCTCTGAGTCACTTCATTCCTGTTTTGGGTTTTCTGCTGGGGGTCCTCTAACCGTCTCATAATGGGGCATTCCTCTAGCCAGTGCCAGGGTCCTCAGGCATTTGAAAAAAGTGGGTTTCCCCCAGAAAAATGATCTTCAATTTTGCTGGGAATAACAGCATATATGGTATTTTAAGAGTTCTGAGTTCGGCCTTGACGAAATCGAAGGTGCGTTGTTGTATCTGGACCTCCCTGCTATAGTCTGGAAAAAATCTTTATACTCACATTTTCATGCTGAATGTCCCCCAGTTTCCTGGCTTCTCTGCGCATCAAGTCTCTGTCTAGGAAGTTCAGGAATTTTGCTATAATGGGTCTTGGTGGAGCACCCGGTGGTGGTCATGCTGATAGCGCTCTGTGTGCACGCTCAATGAAAAAGCACATAGAGAATTTGCCTGTAGGGAAGTTCTGTTTGAGCCAGGTATGTAGGAAGTCCGCTCTGTTTCCTCCTTCAACACCTTCCCTAAAACCCACAAACCAGAGGTTGTTGAGTCGCGTTCGATTTTCTGCATCATCAACTCGCCATTGAAGGTCTTTATTCGAGGCATGTACCTCCGTACCTCCGCCATTCCCTTACGGAGATCCTGGATCTGGTCCTCCAAATCTCCTATCCTTGTCTCTGACTCTGTGACCCTGGCAGCCAGGTTACGGAGATCCTGTCTCAGGAGTGTTACTTCTGATACTACTCCCTCCATTTTCTCCTCCAACGCCACTCTGGAGGCCTGTATGGCCTGTAACAGGGTGTCCATATCTGTCCGGAGTGGTGGTTGGTCGTCCGGGAGCAGGGTGACCACTTTAGTATAGCAATCCATTTTCCCCTGTCTGGAGGTTTTTGTATCTTTGTTCTTGACCATTATAAAACTGCGGTGGCAGAGAATGGTAGTCTGCGTATTTTCTATCCCGGGGGAGCCCGTTGCTCTCACCCCTGTTGCATGTACTAAAATCGCAGGCCCGGGACAAGCCAGGTGTTGGCAGCGGATGTGTGTCGCAGGTTTCTAAGCACCCACACCCCACCAAGTCAGTCGGGAGAGGGGGGACCCACCGAAGGACGTCGCTCCAAGATGCTGTTCCTGCAACTGATGTAGCATTAACGGCATTGTACAAGCCCACCACTGCCTCACTGGCTCCCCCAATGTGTCTCAGAGGGGGGGTGGATGAGACCACCACCAAGATCCAGGATGGTGCGCTTTAAGGGCCCTCCCTGTCTCCAGAGCACTCCTGGCGGCGCTGTAGAGCCTTCGCCGGAGTTGTCCTGTGATGGTGGTGCTTGGAAGGTCCCTATATTAAGGAGCTATAGATTCCAGGCTCTTCATTGGGGCCTGCGGGGGCAGTCTCACCACCAAGTTATGTTTCTCCGGTAGTGGTCCGGTTCATTCTCTCCCCTCCAACAGGATGTAGGCCCACCTATTCCAGCATTAAAGGCTCAGGGTGCCTTACTGCTGCGTGGGGTGACGTGCTGCAGAATCTCCCAGGCTCCTGGGCTCGTTTGGCAGTTGTCTCCGGGAATCATCTCTGGGGCCAGCCTGGGGTGCCCACACACATTCAGGATGCAGTCGGGAGGAGGGTCTGGATGTCAAGCGTCAAGCCCCAGCGGGCAGCGACCGCACTCCGCTCAGGGCAACCAGAGCCCCGGTAGCCTGCAACGCCCACAGGTCCCAGGATCACCTCTCACTCCCTCCGTTGGGATCTGCCTCATCATGCCGCTGTACCCAGAGGGTAGCGGTGTCAGCAGCAGTGCCGAGCCCCGCTGGATTTTGGCTGCAGGGAACCTCCTCGTCCGTGCATCGAGTCATGCACACATAGCCTCTGGGTCCGCTTCTCGCCTCCTCCGCCAGAAAGGATTTGCCACCATGCCATCGCTGTACTGCTGTGTCTCATTGGAGGGGAGCCGCCACAACAAACGTACTTCCTTGGGCCTGCGATGTGGCTGGAGGGGTCGCTTACCCTCAGGGCACCATAACGATTGGGGCGCCGCAGGCCTAGGTCACTCCGTAGTTGCCACTCTTCAGAGGATTCCATTATGTTTTCCCACTGTGGGGTGTAGATCAAGGTGCCGGTGCTTGGGCCTACAAACCTTCTTTCTAGGCATGTAAACCGACGGATCACATGCACGGATTTCTAGTAACGCTTGGAGATTCTCAAAAACGTGTCCACGTCGGCCATGCCGCTAGCCATGCCCCCGGGTTCTTCATTTCTCATTGTCATGTTTAGCTTATCGTATTGTGTAGAAATAGTGAGCAACATGTGTCTTGGTGACATTATGGTTTAATCCTGTTGGTGTGTGTGTATGCATTTGATGCTGAGCAGCTTGAGTTGTTATCGTATTTGACGTTGTCTAAGATCCCACTATAGGTAAAGTTCTTGTTGTTAAACTTGGCTGCTACGTTTTTGTAGTGTCAGACTGTAAGGTACCATTGACTGCATAAAGGAGATAGGGATTGTAATCAATTGTTGAGAATGTACTAATAGTGATGTAAGTAGATTTTTGTTTGAGGTGAAACTACATTGGTCAGGGTGATATCCCACAGGTTGAGATCTCCTATGTGTGGAGGTTGGACATTTTTCTGGTTATTCTTAAATGAGTGAGTACTTTTAACTTCTTTAGCAGAGCTGACAAAAGATATGTGTTAACTGTGCAGTGTGAGATTTGTACACAAACCCCACTGGGATTGGCTGGATTATCATCAAGTACCCTGCTGAGATAGGTCCACAGAAATTGAGGTCATGATGTGATTACACACAAGGGATGACCTTAAGTAAACAATGATAACAAGCGGAATTTGGTGAATATTTGCATCCTCTCTGTTTCTTAATTGCTTTGTATTCTCTTTGCTTGATATTACTGCAATCATGCCATTTTTCAAGGCACTTGGAGAATTGATGAAAGGTGATTTGTGAATATCTGTCAGTGAGGTCGAGGAAGCACCACAAGAATTAACACCAGGTCATTACATGGGGACGATTGTAGGGCTCCTAACATATTTGTGGCTTTGTCAGTAGTACAAGATCACTTATAACGAATGTGCATTGAGGTTTCAACAATATGACACATTCAATTTGAGAATTACTAAGAATTTTAGGGGAATATTTATGATAAGGAACCCTTCTCTTAGACCTTAACAATATGAGCTCTTAATTCTTGGGAGCATACAGCACATCACATGCTAAATGGAAATATCAGAATAACAAAGCAGTGCGTAGCCATGTGGATACTAAGTGAGATGCAGAGCAACAAAAGGGCAAATGGAGGAAGTAGAGGGAGCTAGGTTCTACGCTGGAATGACAAACAAGGAGACCCTGAAAAAGATGAATAGAGAAGAAAAGACAGATGGTGGTGAGAAATTGGTTGATAGTAATTCGAGCAATGACGTTTTGGACCTGTTATGGTATTTTCTTCCACTTCCTTACAATACTGAATCATCTTATAGTTCGAGTGATGCTGCCGCAAGTATTTTATTAGTATTGAGGGTACCTCAGCCCCCATAGACCCTAAGGTCCTGGCAGGAGAAATGCATTTGATTTATCCCCCTACAAACTTTCTGCTTGCTAATGACCTGGATTCAGTAATTGTCCCTGTTGCAATCGGTCCTGCCATTCCGATGTATGATCCAAAGACATCTGGAGAAACCACACAATCTTTGGTAGTCCCGACCATGACAACCCTTTAGAAAAATGCCACAATTACTATGACTTTACGAGGTACAGGAGGGTTTCCTTTAATCCAGATTGTGAAAGCCCCAGTGATAACAACCCCTATGTCCTGAAAGTTAAGCGCAAGTAGGAGCACGGAAACACCCTATACGCCGGTACCACCGCAAAACTTCAGAAAAAACTCCAACGCATCCAGAACGCATCAGCCAGACTCATTCTAGACATTCCGCGTAAAGATCACATTTCTGGTCACCTGAAAAACCTCCACTGGCTCCCCATCAATAAGAGGATAACATTCCGCCTTCTAACCCACGCACACAAAGCACTTTACGAACTTGGACCCGAATGCCTCAACACACGACTTTCCTTCTACACCCCCTCCCGCCAGCTACACTCCTCCCACCAAGCCCTTGCTGCTGTACCTCGCATCAACAAAACCACCATGGGAGGAAGATCCTTCTCCTACCTTGCGGCTAAAACCTGGAACTCACTTCCCACTCACCTTCGCCTCACTCAGAACCACCTAGCATTCAGAAAGCAACTTAAAACCTGGATATTCGACAAGTAACTCCCCACCCTTCTCCAAGCGCCTTGAGACCCTCTGGGTATGTAGCGCGCTATATAAATCACTGAATTGAATTGAATTGAATTGAATTGAGCAATTCCTATGGAGTAACTTGCCAGATACTGCTAAATTCTGCCACACCTATTCGGAATTTACTGTAATATATACCAATCAGTTGCCCTAAATAATGAATAGTGTTTAATACCCCATTGTCACAGAAATGGGGCTAGTACCCAAGAAATATATGATTGGGTTAAATTATTTAATAAGTCCCTTGGAAGTGGTAAAGTTGTATAGCAAAGAGAGAAAGACCGAACTACAGAGAGAGAGAGAAAGACATGTGACCATGTTCAGTTTGAGACTAGAATTATACAAATTGATTTCAGGCAATATTGATTTTTCAAATATACACACATATCAAGAGAAGTCACTTGTCCATTTGTGTAAATATATTACATGTCGCGCTGGACATGCTCATTACAGACTTTCAGACTTAGCCCGCTTTTTTGACATAGACCTAAAAGAAAAGAAGTTTTTCAAAAGAAGTTTCTGTGTTTACTTTGATGATGAGGCCATAATGAGCATGAGAGTATGTTATGTTATGTTAGCTTGATTTGCATGGTGCAAATTATCTCCCATGAGGGAATCCAGATGCTGGAGCAGGAATGTATGTCGGACAGAGCTCATAGTTGAACAGCCAGGTCTACAGTTTCTTGCGGGAGTTGAATAGAGTTGGGGCGGTCCTGATGTATTGAGACAATTCATTCCAGGTCTTGGTGGCGATGTAGGAGAAGCTTCCTCCTGATTTGCTTCTGTGGATGCTTGGAACAAGTGCAAGGGTGATTAAGGCTGAGTGTAGATGTCTGGCTGGATGGAAGATTTGAAGTAGGTACTTGAGGTATGCAAATCCGCTGTTCTGAAGGGATTTGAAGGCGTGGGTAAGCAGCTTGAATTGGCATATGCTCTGGATGGGTAGGCAGTGAAGCTTTGTGAGGTAGAGAGTTATGTGAGGGCTTCTGGTAATGTATGGGATCAAAATGGCAGTGGGTATTTTGATGGCCTCAAGTCTTTGGGTGAGCTGATTGGAGATGCCGGCAGGGTCACGTTGCCATAGTCCAGTCTGATTGTTACGAAGTTTGGCTGGCCACCAGGAAGAGTTCCATGGGGTGCTTTTGTTTGTGAAGAGTAGGTTCTCAGTTTTGTCTGTGTTGAGTTTTAGGCAGATTCCCTCATCCAGTTGGCCATGTTGGTCATGCAGGAGCTGAAATTAGTCCTGGTGGTGTTGTTCTCATTGGTGAGGGAATGGATGTGCTGTTTGTTTTCGACATAGGAGAAAATTTTGAAGTCATGGTTTTTTATGATGTGGACAAGGGGTGCCATGTACCTGTTGGTTGAAAACAGTTGGGCTGAGGCAAGATCATTGTGGAACTCTGCAAATTTGCTTTTCGGGTTGGGAGGTATTTTGGGGTAGTTTGGCTCATTGTGTTCTGCCAGAGAAGAAGGAGGCAATCCTTTTTAGGATGGGTCTTTGAATTTCTGAGTCATGAAGTCTAGCGATAAGGGAGCCATGTGATACAGTGTTGAAGGCTGCTAAGAGGTTGAGGAGGATTAGAGCAACGGTCTGTCCATGATGATCCAGATGTTGTCTTTTGCTGCAAAAGGGTGATTTCATGCTATGCCTGCTGCGGTGACCTGACTTAGTGATATCCAGGAGGTTGTGCTGGTCTAGCTGGGAGGAGAATTGCCTGTTGATCTCTTTATTCATGACTTTGTACAGGAATATTAGGAGCAAGATGGGTTTGTAATTGCTGAGTTCTTCTGGGTCTAACAAAGGTTTCTTCAGGAGAGCTGTGACCTTTGTGTGCTACCAGGTTTCTAGGAAGGTTATGCTAAGTATGGAGGTGCTGATGATGATGGTGAGGTTGGCACTGATCAGTGTTTCTCCCAAGTTGTAGATGTGGTGATGACAGGGGTCAATGGGGGCTCCTGAGTAGATGGTCCTCCTAATTTCGGCACTGTCTTCAATGTTGAGGGGCTCCAGTTTTTTCAGGTTCATCCAGTGTCAGGAATAAAACTGCAAGTAGGAGAACTGATTGGCAGTATACAGAAGAGGAGTGATTTGGACAAATAGGAAGGTAGATGGGCCAAATAGAAAGATCAGAAGAAATTGATGATAGTGTGTACCCCAGCAGAAAGAGGCGAGCCACCTCCGGGTCCACCGGAAGAAGAAGAAGCACAGAATTTTCAACTGAGGGAACGGCCATGTGAAGACTATATGCATGTGCGGTGAAGTAGGGGTGATCTTGCAGTAATCACCTAAGAGACCTACGAGAGAATCCTATTAATGGTAACCTTAACTTGAAATGTTTGTTAAATCTGGCAGGTGTTGTGGGTGGATTTGAATTCCTTTTTCAACTTTGGAGTGCTGAGTGATTTATGGGCTGAATGTAAAGTGTTTGTTTGGTGTCCAGATAAGGAGCTTTAGGTGAAGAAAAAGTATAAATATGTAATCACATTTTTAAAGGGAAGGTGCCTGCGAAAAATATTGATTGTGTGAAGATCAATAGGACCACACAGGCACCTAAAGAGACAGTGCATGCTTATTATGAGAGATTGGTTCAAGTGTTTAAACAGCACAGTATATTGGAGAACTCAGAAGGGAAAGAGATGGGAAGTTTTGTGTCAACATTTGCCATTGGATTACCACATGAGATCAGTATGATGATTCAACATCATTTGATTTGTTAGCAGAGCAAGTCCACTGATGAGATATCGAGATATGGTAAATAAATTCTGTGATGAGCTGGAGATGAAACAGAAGCGATAGAAAGAGAAATGTATGTTAGCTCAAACAGTTCTATTATGTAATGATATTGGTGTAACAGTAGCTAGGTTTCCAAATGAAGGCAGTTGAAAGTCCCTTTCACTGGGACATATTTTGTTTGCTTGAGCCTCAGGGAGAGACATCCACCATGCTCCCCGTCTTCCCCCTTTTCAACCCTTCCTCATTCCCTCCGCTTGTTCTTTCCACTCTCTTTGATAATTCTTCAAAGCCTAACTAATCCTCCTGCCACATCATCACTTTACAATTGATTTGTCTTGTCTTCTTTTCAACATTCAAACTCTCCCTTTCCCAGTATATGGCAACTGCTCTGTTCCACTGTTTTTTTTTTTCCATGTTACATTCTACTCCTCTCCTTTCTTACCTTTTCTCTGTACTTCACCTCCATTCTTTTTCTTCTTGCCTCTCATGTTTTTCTGCAGGCTTCTTTCTACCCATTATATTCTCTCATTCATTTTTCCTGCATCAATGCTATTAATATAGGAAAAAAGACTACTGTAAACTTTTTTAGTCTTTGTTCAGGTGCAAAAACTGATTTTCTTTGTTATGGTTTTCGAATTTTAGGAAGATTTGGTGACTATCTGAGATTTATTAAAAGTCGGGACTTTCTTTTAATTTTGACCAAGATTGGAATTAGTCATCTCAAAATTAGTCATCTTATGCTACTAATACAACAAGGTTGTCACTGCGCAGGTAAGTACAACAAGGTTAGATGTTTGGTAATTTACAAAACAGTATTTTGCTTCACAGGAAAGCAATTTATTAGGGTATCAAACTTTTACCTGGCAGCTGGGTAAATAATGTATTTCTTCTTTTGTTTACAAGACTGTTGTTTCAATGGCAGAGAGTAACCATTATTTGTCCTGTGGATCTGTGAGTAAGTAGAACATGTTATTATTTACCTGGACCAGCTAAATAGAGAATTTCTACTATTTGGCTGGCGGCCGTACAAACAGCAAAGAAATTTCACTATTCGTTTGACTGTCGACTAGATAGCTAAAATTATGTACTATTTGGCCGATGACCATGGAAATAATAAGCAAACCACTATTTTACCCAGTGGTCAACTAGATAGCTGAGATAATCTTCTATTTGGATGTAGACATTCAAACAGCAAAGGAGCATCACTATTTATCCTTTTTGGAAAACTTCTTCCCCCTGAAGTTGCCAATATTATTCCCAAAGGTAGTTTAAGGTAGCAAATTAGTTCAATTCAATTCAATATAATCTTTATTTGGTAAGTACAAACAATCAATAAAACAGTTGTAAGATTAAAATACACTAATAAAAACAATTGTTTAAAAAAGTTTTAGCAGCAAATTACATAAAACAAATCCTTGTAGTGTACATACTGATTATTTTTACATTTATAGCTTTTAAAATAAATGATGCAACATTAAAATAAACCCCAAGATTATTAACGTTTGCTAGTAGTTTCATTACAGCTTTGTGCGTTCTCACATTTTGCTTTAAAAATAGTGATTTTAGATAATGACACCTGAAATACAAGTAAAAATCACCGAAAAGAATAAAGTGAACAGATTGGCACATGTGTATTTGCCTATTAGTAACTCTAGATTTATACACTGCTCTACGGTCCCCACCCCTATTTTAAAACCATATTGTGCTGAAAAAAGTATCACCTTTTCGATTGCCCACTCTTCTAATCTCATTAGAAGGACTTTGTTCATCACCTTGACTGAGGAGTCGAGGAACGATATGGGGCGGAACTTTTTTGCTTCTGACTTATTGCCTTTCTTGAAAATATGGATAATTATGGATTTACACCACAAAGGAGGGATGTGCTCTGTCACAGCTTTATTAATTGCCCTGGTGAGAATGGGCCCCCATAAGTCTATTGCATCTTTATATGGGAAACAGCATTTACAACGTTGTCATTACATTGCATTACACTTACAATGAGGTTGTTACAATGACCGTGTTGTTACGAGATACCTTTACATCGCAAGTCATTACAACAACTTGCTATAGGGGGTGCTCCAACCTAAGAAATATTCAATTGGCGGTCATGTCACACCTCGATTAATGCAATGGCTGCTACTTGGCGTAAATAAAACTGTCACTAAGAGACTTCAAAGGGCACAGAAGGTGGCTGCTCACATACCTTTCACCCTCCCTAAGTACTGTCATACCTCCCATCTCTTGCGCCTTCTTCACTGGCTGCCTATTGAACAGAGAATTCAGTTTAAAAGTCTCTGCACCACCCATAAGATCTTACATGGCCAGGGTCCCCAGATATTGCAGGGGCTTTGTACATTTTATATCCCAGCATGAGCTCTACACCCCGCAGATCTGTACCTGGTCTCCTCGGGTGAATAGGAGCAGAGCTGGGGGGCGCTCATTTAAGGCTATGGCCCCTGCCCTATGGAACTCCATTCCTCTTGCCGCTCGTAGCACACAAGATCAGTGGGCATTTAGAAAACAAATCAAAACGTTACTGTTTTCGTCCATCTAGCTCCACGGTGTGCTCACTTGGTGCGTACATGTCGCAGAGGCTTTTTGAAACTGTTTATACCTGGTCGTCTTCATCTGTCTAGCTTCACCTTCCCTGGCCTACCGTCCCCCAGTGCTGGGATGCCCCAGTGCTGGGGCAGCCATGCTCTGTACAAAAATATCTAACATAACATTCTTTATGCCTCAATCAGGAAGAACTAATCAGCAGCCCTTTGATAACAAGTACCTCACAGAAATTCTATGGGTAGCCTATTTCCATCCTGCCTCACTTTAATTTCTTATCTCCAGTCTCCAACCTTCAGCCATAGGGATGCAGTCAATACACTTCCACTGTCTTGGTAAGTTGCATCTACTCTCCAAAATGTCACACAAATGCTTCCATGCCCTTACACTTTCACCAATTATGGAATCTTACTGCTACACACTTGCTACATGTCTTCTACACATACACGCACATAACATATCAACTCAAAGGTCTGGAATTCACACAGACCATTCTACAGGTCTCAACGCTCTTGCCTCTTTACCTGCATTCGAAACACTTCTTCCACATATGTATACCCACCACCCTTCATGTATCTCTTAGAATTTAACACATCACGAGTTTGGTGTTGAAACCCTAACTGCTGATAGGGTTCCCAGTGTTATCACAGATAGCAAACAGAGCCATTTGTTACTCAGAATCTCTTTTAAAACCTCCTAAGACAATCTATCTGTAGCCTCCCTCATCCTCTCTTCTGAGACTTCTATTGATCCTGAGCTTCTCTCTGCAGATCCCCATAGCCCTTTGAACCCCCTTTGTTAGCCATTAACCATGTTTGATGACCTCAGCCACCGAGTTTCTAAAACCCTTTCTGCCAATATCCACAGACTGCACTCCTTTTAACCACCCTGTCCACCTTTAGTCTCCTCTTTCAAGTTTCAGTTCCTCTGCCACCAGTTCCACCCTCAGACTACTGTGCCAGCGTCGGATGGTGGCTGCTATCACTCAGAAGTCACATTATAACAGCCCTGTCATTTTCTCCCTTTGCTTGTTCTAATTCTCCAGCTAAATTGTACCAGTTCTCTATGTGGGCTAAAAAGGTAAAGGTTTCAGGACGTTGGCAGCATAAGAAGCATAAATAAGAACCTTTTACAAATGGATAACCTAATACATGCAGCATTGAATCATATAGGGGTCCCCCTGGTCTTCTTCCTTTTCCTCCAGTTCTTTCTGTGCCATTTGGGGTTGGTCCTCCTCCTGGTCCTCCTCTAAGGCCACCTTTTCTGGGTTTTTTGGTCCCCCTGATCCTCATCCTGGCACTTGAACACCTAGTTCTGGTCATTCTTATGCTGGTTTCTTGAATCTATTGCTCCGGGTGTCATTCCTGACCATTGTCTTCCTGGCCCTGCCCTTTCATGTATTAGCCCTTCCTGTGGCTCCTGATCCGGGTGCTTCTGATCTTTACCCTGATCCTTCTGGTCTGGTGGGTCCTTCTTCAACCAGCACCATTATTCTGGTTCTCCTAGATTGGGTATACCTAGTCTTCGTTGTTTAGGTAATCTTGATTCTCCTTGTCCTGGTTGCTGTATTTGTGGTCCATCTGGTACAAAATCTATGGACCCTGGTTCTCTTGGTTTGGACCTGTTCATTATGGTTCTGGTCCCACTGGCTCTGGTTGTCCTGGTCTCCTTGATCCTCACTAACCTGATCCACATGATTAATCATGTTCTTGTCCCCTTGGTTATGACCCCTCTTTTCCTCTCAGCCCTGTTCCTGGTCCTGCTTATTCTGAACCTTGTAGTCTACCTAATCCACCTCAATCAGGTTTTTGATCTCCATGGTCCTAGAACCACCAGTTTGTGTCCTGACTAGTTCCCAAGTCCTCCTCCAGCTTGGCATGATACTCTTGTCCATAGTGCTGCTATTCCTTGTTATCCTGATTCTGCACTAACTTGTCCACTTAGTCTTGATCCTCCTCCTTCAGGTTTTCCTGTTCTTACAGTAAAATAGAAGGATCCCTTGGCGGACAGATTAATTATTGAGAAATAATCCCTGTGCCCTTACACCGATAGCCCATGTATTAGAACTCTACTGAATAATAATTAAAAAATTTACAAAACAATTATTCTAAAACAATGTATATATAAAAGGATATTTTATTAAAAATAGAATACATAGCATACTACTGATAAACAAGCCACAATCAATTTTTAAAATTCATTTCATCTTAAAAACCGAAACATTCATTACATACATCAAAGTTTCATAAGAAACAAACTAATCATTTGAAAAAACACAATAATTCTATACTTCAATTGCACTAAATCCCTATACACAACAAAGGAAAAAAGAGAGAAATAAAACAGACACCAAGGTTTGTCATAGAGTCACACATCCTGGTTTGCACTGTTTTGGCTAATCCTTGTTACACTAAGGGGTCGATTAGGATCACGGACGGACTTGTGTCCGTCCGCGACCCCAGAGCAGGAGGGAACCTCCGCATGGCATGCGGAGTTCCCTCCTGTGCAATTAGGATGTGACCGCAAGGGTTGCGGTCACATCCTCTATTTTTAACATTGCCGCGGGTGCAGCTTCAAGCTGCACCCGCGGCAATGTTAAACATGCACGCATTGCATTTGCATGCAGAAAGAGGCAGGCACCGCGCGGTGCCTGCCGCTTTCTGCATGCAACTGCAGGGGGGTACCATAGGTACCCCCATGTGCACCCCCCACCCCCCCTTCACCTAGGGGGCCCGCAACGGGCCCCCGCAGTGAAGTTCCGTATGCTTTTCCGCGGCGGAAAACCCGCAGCGGAAAAGCATACTTTACTGGCCATCCTAATATGGTTGACGGTGTCTTCCAGACACCGTCACCATATTAGAGCTTTTCTGCCGCGGTTGTAATCCGACCGTGGCGGAAAAGCTGCGGACGGAAACCAGGACCCACCAGCCATCCTAATCTGGCGGTGGGTCTTTGGTCAGTCCGCTGCGGATTTTCCGCATCCTCGGGGCCGGCGGTGGCTTCCGCCGGCCCCGAGGATGCGGAAAATCCGCAATCATAATGACCCCCTTAATTTGTAATTTCTAAAGGATGAGCTGATTCCCTACGATTGTGTAATGAAGCATCGACGCGTTTCCATGGTTTTAAAAAAAAATAGTCCATATTTTTCAAGACATTTGCTTTTGTCTCTCTCAAATTATAAGGCACTGATTGGTTGCCACTGTACTGTGTTCCTTATTCCATGTTATTCCTTTCTCCTAGATGTATCCCCTTTCAGCATCTTACAATCTTTTGTCCTTTTTGCCACATGGTGATTCTTTGTTGTGTAAAACAGTAGGTCTATTGTTTCTTGTTAGTAGTCCCTCAAGTGTATGTGAATCCACAATCTTAAAAGAAAAGGCACAAGACTCCAATTGGTTTCTGCCACATAATATTGCGTGATCGTCTTTTTTCCTCTCTTTATACTTTTCTTTCCTTCAAGGGTGTCAAAAATAGTTTCTTTCCCAGTAATAGCCCCTATTTCTCAATGTAACGACTAAAACGAGGAGAGCTTCTTCCGTTTTTATGATATAGAATAGATGTTACACCAAGGAGGAAATAACAACAGAGATACAACTCATTGGGGTTCTTTTCTGTTTTAGTCGGTACATTGAGAAATAGGGGCTATTACTGGAAAAGAAACTATTTTTGACACCCTTGAAGGAAAGAAAAGTATGACCATGTGGCATGGTTGTGGCATTCTTGGTTTTAATAGTCCTTGTCCTGTTCAAGAGTATGTGCACATTGGCCATGGTCCTCATGCTCCCTGTCCTTATAGTTCTGTTTCTCCTGTGCTTAGTTCTCATGAACCTGTTTCACCAACCATTCTCAAATTAGTCATCTCAGTCCTTCTTGTCCTATTGTGCTTGGTATCATAAACGTTGTCATTTGGCCATACTGACCAATCGTGGTTCACCCAGTGTAGGCCCATTTGATTCTGTTCCTTTCTGATCCTCTTCGCCCTGGTCACCTTGTCCTGGTTCTTCATTCTGAATCTCCTAGCCCTGGTCCACAGGTCTTGGTCCACCAGGACTCTTGTGTCCTGGCCTTCACAGACTTTGTCCTCCTGGTTTGAATTGTCTAATTTCTCCTGGATTTGTTCCATGACCCCTTAGTCCAACTGGTATTTATTTATTTAAACAGTTTTATATAGCGCTGGCTAGACCCAGATTATCAGAGCGCTTTACAGAGGTTTGAGGTCTAAAAGAGATAACCGTAAAATATTCATACCAAAAGAAAAAAGGGTAGGTAGCCAAGAAGGATGGGAGAAAAGTATCGAGGAAGGGAGAAACAAAGGAGGTACATCACATGTAGGAGTAGGTGGAGGTTTAAAGAGAGCTAATAAAAGGAGGGTGGGAGTATATGTGAGGAGGAGAGGCTTGAGGATGTAGGTCGAGTAGAGTATGGAGAGGAGTGTGGCACTATCAAGGGCGGGTTGAGAGACCATGTAAGGTGGCAGGATTAAGGACCCCAGAATTTCAGGAGAATATGCTGTTGGAGGCCTTTTTTGAAGCTGAAGTAGGAGGAGTTGCAAAGAAGATCTTTGGGGAGTGAGTTCCATATAGTAGGGGCGTTTTCCGGAGAAAGCACAAGATTGGGTTTCCTTCTTGTTAACCAAGGGAAGTGTCAGCATGAGAGAATTAGTGTGCCTCAATTCTCTGGCACAGTCCGCTTTATGGAGTTTTTGTGAGAGATACAGTGGGGTTTGAAGATGCAAGGCTTTATGTGTAATGCACACATTCTAATAAAGGAATCTGCCATCAATAGGGAGCCATTTGAGATCTTTGAGGACAGGAGAGATGTGATCAAACCTATTGCAATCAGAGATAAGCCTAGCTGCGAGATTGAGGATCGACTTGATTGGGGCTAGATGGACTCTGGGAGTTCCAGCAAGAATGGCATTTCCATAGTCCAATCTGGATAGTACTAATGATTGGACAACTGATTTAAAGTCGTCAACAGGAATGAAGGGTTTATTTTCTTGAGGTAGGGAAGAGAAAATAGAGCGCCTTTCGCTGAGTTATAGATGTGGGGAGAGAGGCTGATGTTTTGATCAATACTTATTCCGAGAGATTTAACTGAGTTGGAGGTGGTCAAGGAGCAATTAAGGGCTTTAATATCAGAGCTCCAAAGATGTATAGGAAGTCAATTATTTTTAGGAGCAAAGAGGATGACTTCTTTTTTTGGGGGGGGTTGAGTTTAAGGTGATTGAAATGGAACCATTGTTGGATCTTAGTCAGGACATCGTTGAGGTGAAGAATGTCTGAATGGGAGTTAATTTTATAGTAGAGCTGGGTGTCATCAGAGTAGATTTGATAGTTTATTCCAGCTTGATTGAGAATGAGTGTTAGGGGTTCCATGAAGATGTTAAATAAAGAAGGAGAGAGGATGGAGCCCTGGGGGACACCCAGGGAGACTGATTTCGGTTTAGAAAGACAATTGTTTATTTTAATCTGTTCTGAACTAGAAGAAGGAGGTTAACCAGTTGAGAACAGGGCCATTGAAGCCAACCCGATCCTTGAGGGTGTTGAGTAAGGCAGAGTGGTTAACAGTATCAAAAGCAGCCGAGAGGTCAAGAAGAATGAGCAGGGATGCCTCCACCGTGTCGAGGGAGTGGTGGATATCATCAACAATGTTGAGCATCACAGTTTCCGTACTGCAGACTTTTCAAAAGGCAGACTGAAAAGTGTCCAGAAGGTTAAATGAGTCAATGTGTTTGTCCAGTTGTAACAAGGCGCATTTTTCAAGGGCCTTGGAAAGAAGAGGTAGATAAGAGATTGGGCGCAAGTTGTTAAGGTCGTTGGGATCAGCAGTAGGATTTTTGAGGATGGGAGAGATTTGGCGTAGTTGGAGGGAAACTGGGACAGACCCTGAGGTCAAGGAGGAGTTGATCATAGAAGTCCAATAAGGGGCAAATATATGTTTTAAATCTTGGACAAGGTTGGCAGGGAGAGGGTCATTGGTATGAGAGGAGGGCTTAAGCTTAGAGATGATGCTAAGAACATCACGCTCAGAGACTAGGTTAAAATAATACCAAGATGCATTATTTTTTAACTGATGACTGGTGAGGGAATGATCAGGGAGGGTGGTGGTGTGGGCGAGATGGACAGATTTAGGAGGGGGTGACACTGTAACAGGAGAATTAGGACGAAGGGCAGTGAGAGTTGCTGAGCTTGATGGGGAGGTTTAAGTGGCAAAGGAAAGATCAATCTTAGCGATTTCATCAGAGAAGCAGTTCGTAATTTCTTCACAACTTTCAATAGAGGCCGTCAGTTTGGGCGGGGCAGAGGTTGTTTGATTTTTGATGATGCTAAAAATTTCTCTTTGTCTATTCTTAGCTCGGTCAAGTTGAATACGGAAGAAGGAGGCCTTTTCATTGTGGATATGCTTTTTATAATTAACTGTAGCAGCTCTGAGGAGGGCAAGGCCTGTGAGGGATGGATGTTGTCTCCACGTGCGTTCGGTCATCCTGAGGGCGTGTCTCTCGTTATTGAGGTCGGCATTGAATCATGATTTGGTGGGGATGTTCTTTTGGGATTTTAATTTGGCTGGAGCAATTAAGTCAAGAACCTCAATGATGGATTTGTTGTAGTGATCGGTCAGATCATTAATATTTTGTGAGGGAGAAGTAGGTTGAAGTTTAGCTCTGATCTTATTCTCCAATTTGCCAGGAGGAATAAGGTGAACATTTCTGGTTAATCCCTTATGGTGTTTTGGGAGGGGAAGGGGGAGGAGCAGTACTATTGATCGTGAAGAGGATAAGATGATGGTCCGACAAGTCAATAGGGACAATGTGAGTCAGGGAAGAAAGATCTTTACTAGTAATGATAGCGTTAAGGGTAGCCCCTGTGGAATGTGTTGGTGAATGGCAAAGTTGAGTCAAGTCAGTGACCTCGAGGAGGTCATTGAGGATGTCAACCGAGGAATCCGTCTTATTGTTCCAGTGAATATTGAAGTCTCCAAGGGAGATGTTTTTGGAATAGGCAATTGCATATTGTGAGAGTAGGTCAGACAATTCCTCAACAAATGGAAAAAGGTCACCAGGGGGAAGGTAAATATTATGTAATCGAATAGGGGGCCTCCTGCACTTTAAGGGGCTCATTAGGATGGCGGACGGAAGTGCCTCCGCAGCCCCGGAGCATGCGGAACATGGCTATTCTGCGTCTACCCATCGCGGACACTCCGTCCGCCAGATCAGGATAGGAAATATGGGCCAAAATCCGTCCGCGGCGGTAGATCACGGTCCGCCGCCCAACTACACCCAACCACGCGGCGGACGTAACCAATCCAGAGACTCCGACGTACAGACTGACGTCTAGGACCGTCCTCCAAATCAAGATGGCGGAAAATACACATAAAAGCGCTGCGGAAAAACAACCTGCCTGAACACTGCGGATGCCCTATAGCGACCATACCCACCACGAGCCGCTAGCCGACATGGACCCAGCACTACACGCTTACCCGATACTCTTCGCGATCCACCACGTCCTAGTCTTGGCCCACCATCGAGGACGACGCAGGTAGGCAACAAACCATTCGCTGTCTGGAGAGGAGTACCTGCAAGGGCCGTGACGTAGGGAGGGGGGAGTGACATGTACCGGAAACCACTGATTCGTGTGGAGGGGAGCACCTGCAAGGGTCGTGACGTAGGGAGGGGGGAGTGACATGTATCTGAACCCACTGCCTTGAAGTAAATACAAATATACACCAGCATCACACACGCAAGAATGACTCCGACAACCCACGACACATGATTGACAAGTTTATTTAAACATAATCGGGGTAACGTCACAGTCTAGGCTTGAGCATGGGCATTGTGGACACCAGAGCAGGTATATCAGGGGCAGCACATGAGAGGGCATGCAGCAGTATCAGAACAGCAACAGGGCATTGTGGACACCAGAGCAGGTACATCAGAGGCAGTACATGAGAGGGGCTAAGTGCACCAACAGTCCATGGCAAGGCACAGGTCCATCAGAGGCAGCACATGAGAGGGCATACAGCAGTATCAGAACAGCAACAGGGCATTGTGGACACCAGAGCAGGTACATCAGAGGCAGTACATGAGAGGGGCTAAGTGCACCAACAGTCCATGGCAAGGCACAGGTCCATCAGAGGCAGCACATGAGAGGGCATACAGCAGTATCAGAACAGCAACAGGGCATTGTGGACACCAGAGCAGGTAAATCAGAGGCAGTACATGAGAGGGGCTAAGTGCACCAACAGTCCATGGCAAGGCACAGGTCCATCAGAGGCAGCACATGAGAGGGCATACAGCAGTATCAGAACAGCAACAGGGCATTGTGGACACCAGAGCAGGTACATCAGAGGCAGCAGATGAGAGGGCACAATGCAGTATCTGAGGCACCACAAGTACGAATCACAATTAACCCGTCCCAAGGACCACAGCAGTGGAAGACTGTTTACAATGGACAATGTACACACCATGTCCAATGACATGTGAGTGAAGTCAACAGCACCTTACATCACACTATCAGGTGGATTGCGTGAAGTACCCGCATCGGACAGACTGCCAGCACCAGAAACCGGAGTGTGACACACAGCCACAGATGTAGTGACTGACACGTGAGCCACAGACCCAGATACACTGCCAGCACCACAAACAGGAGTGTGAGACACAGCCACAGCTCGAGTGACTGACACATGCGCCACAGACCCAGATACACTGCCAGCACCTGATACAGGAGTGTGAGACACAGCCACAGCTCGAGTGACTGACACATGCGCCACAGACCCAGATACACTGCCAGCACCTGATACAGGAGTGTGAGACACAGCCACAGCTCGAGTGACTGACACATGCGCCACAGACCCAGATACACTGCCAGCGCCTGATACAGGAGTGTGAGACACAGCCACAGCTCGAGTGACTGACACATGGGCCATAGACCCAGACACACTGCCAGCACCAGAAACAGGAGAGGGCACAACTGATACAGTGCCACTACATGATGCAGGACAGCAAACAACAGACACAGTGCCACTATCTGACACATGCGAGTCAACTGCAGCGGCGCCACTGGGACCACTGAAATGATGAGCCACAGGGCTGTATGGCCCAGGAGGCAGGGTGGCTCTGGGAGTGGGGGATAGTTGCAATTGGCCGACATCGGGGTGGGCATGTGTCAATGCTGTGTGTCTACGTTTCTTGGGGACATGTGACTGCACCCTGGACAGGACAGGACTGGCAAGTGGCCCGGACTGAAAAGAAATATCACCCACCATGGGAGGTGCATCTGCTGGCGGGGGAATGCTCACTGGGGACGTGCTGGAGCCTGCTTGTCGTTTGCTGTGTGGCTGCCTTCTGGCCTCTGCAACATGTGTCATGGGGGATGCTACTACAGGGTCCACCTGCATCCTCTCCTGACGGGCCCTGATGGGAGTGGAGATAAGGGGTGACTCCACTGCGGAGACATCTGTATTCCGTTCCCTCAACAACAGCAGCCTCAGTGCATCAAGGGGTGATGTATGCCTGTCCTTGACAGCGCCACTGTCCATGGGAGATGCCTTGGCCCTTGGAAGTTCCATTTCCGTAGGACGAATGTTGTCTGTGGACCTTCCCTGTTCCCTGGATTGTGCCCTGTTCCAGGCAGCAGACTTGTCGTCTGTGGTGTACCTATCCCCAGAACACACCTTCTCCCTGTGTGTGTCCCTGCCCCTGGGGATGTCCGTGCTCTTCTTAGGTGCATTTGTCTTGTGACTGTCCTTGTCCCTGCCCTTGGTAGAAGCTCCTTCCTTCCTAGTCTCCCTGCCCTTGGTAGTGGCTCCTTCCTTCCTAGTCTCCGTGCCCTTGGGAGTGGGTCCTTCCTTCCTAGTCTCCCTGCCCTTGAGAGTGGGTCCTTCCTTCCTAGTCTCCCTGCCCTTGGGAGTGGGTCCTTCCTTCCTAGTCTCCCTGGCCTTGGGCGTGTCTCCTTCCTTCCTAGTCTCCGTGCCCTTGGGAGTGGCTCCTTCCTTCCTAGTCTCCCTGCCCTTGGGAGTGGCTCCTTCTTCCTAGTCTCCCTGTCCTTGGGAGTGGCTCCTTCCTTCCTAGTGTCCCTGTCCCTGGGAGTGTCCCTGCTCTCATGAGGTGCCTTCGTCTTATGACTGTCCTTGTCCAAGGTAGTGTCCATGGAACTGGGAGTGAGGCTTGCCTTGGGAGTACCTTGTGTGTGGGATGCCTGTGCAGCATGTGTAGCCATTACACCCAACCCCTCTTTTGGATCCCGTGTGTGTACTCCAGTGTATCTGACGTTGTCTTTGTGAACAGATTTTGCTGACCTAGGGGATGGTGTCTGAGCCCTCCGTGCCTTGACGTGCTGGCTGACGCTGCTTCTACTGCAATAACCTGTATTAGAGTCCTGGTCATAATATTCACTCCCCCCTGAGACATCCAGTGTTGTAGATGGTGGAACAGAAGTAGCACCCAGTCCATGCGATTGTACAATGGCAGACGACACACTGTTATCCAATGACTGCACTGTCCTGTGTAGACCAGCCAGATCGCCATGCATCCCTTCCATGAAAGCCACCACCTGCCCCAACTTCCTATCGTGGTCTTGGAAAGCATTTATCATATTGGTCTGCCCCACACATAGCTGTCGCAGCAGATCTACAGCCTCTGCACAAAGAGCATTTTGGCTCACCGAGGCTGGGGCAGCGGTGCCGACACCGAACGCCACTCTGCTCCCCCTACTCCTGCGTGCACGAACAGTACATGGTGCAGTTGGCGCCAGGGTGGGCCCTGTGTGCTGTGTCCCGACCGAAGATGTTGATTGCCCACTCCCAGTCTGTGACAACAGTGCTGACTCACCAACACTGTCGGAAGATGATGACGATGTTGTCTCCACATGCGAGTCCTCCGGGACGGTCCTGTCCCCATCTCCGGCGCTGGCCTCTTCTGTGTCAGTCTGCGTGTGCGCGACGTCTGATCCGGATGCATTGCCTTCAATCATCTCCTCCGTCTGTGGCTGAGTGCCCTCTGCCAATGCTGAAATGCACAGGAAATGGGTGTAAGTCATGGGCACACTCACGTACAGTACTGCTACGGAATCCCTAATGCCATTGATGACAATGTACATCGATCCCCCAACCTGCACACGGCCCACCCCTACCAGTCATCCTCACATGAAATAAGTGGTGCTGGCCGTGCAACATGTACAGCATGCGGACAGGGCATGAGCACGTACATCTGCACACCAGTCTTGCCATGGGGTGACGGAGCACTACAGCATGTGCATCAACACTCAACTGCTTAGCGAGTGGCGTGTCAACATGCCGGACCTGGAAGTGACATTTCACTGCGCCAATGTCACCAACATGCCATTGCAACGAGACACACGATACACGGAAGTCACTAATGTGTCTGGCCAACAATACATGCATTGCACTCACAAGCAACATACACTGACAGTATGCTTACCGCCACGTTGCTGTTCATCCACACGCAACCGCTCGGACAGGTCAGGATGCGTCACAGCAATGATACGGTGCATGAGAGGGGTCATTGTGCGTCGGGCCAGACGTGCCTTTCTTGGAATCATCCCTAGTGTCACTTCCGCTACATTCTTGCTCAGCCTGGAAATGTCGTCCCAGCGTTTGTGGCAGTGTGTATGTCGTCTATTGGACCCCCCCACTGCTCGTACATCACGTGCAATGCTCCTCCACACGTCCTTGCGAAGGTGCAGCTTGACCTACCATGATGGGAGACAAAAGGGTGCAAGTCAGTGGACAGTTGGCCAGTCACACAGATAGGGGCAACACGTTTCTCTCTGCAGCCATGCACATTTCGACTCATGTGTTGGTCCCACATCCCACCGCCAAGATTCCAGAGCCCAGGTGTCATGGACCACCTCATGCACACCAACATGTCCCCCACTGCACTTACCACCTGTCCGGGTGCGCCGTACAGGCGTCCAAAGTTGCGGAGCACACCATCCACGAGGACATCCAGCTCCGCGGCGGTGAAGGGACGAGACCGGATCTCTTTGACTCTCGACATGGCAAGGTCACGGAGTATGGCACTAGAGCGGCAGTCGGTGATCAGCTCCGCAGCAGCAGGTGGAGGTGATGGTCACAGGCAGCAGTCGGTGGTCAGCTCCGCAGCAGCAGGTTGAGGTGATGGTCACAGGCAGCAGTCGGTGGTCAGCTCCGCAGCAGCAGGTGGAGGTGATGGTCACAGGCAGCAGTCGGTGGTCAGCTCCGCAGCAGCAGGTGGAGGTGATGGTCACAGGCAGCAGTCGGTGGTCAGCTCTGCAGCAGCAGGTGGAGGTGATGGTCACAGGCAGCAGTCGGTGGTCAGCTCCGCAGCAGCAGGTGGAGGTGATGGTCACAGGCAGCAGTCGGTGGTCATCGTAGAATGTGTGCTTTTGAACATCACACATATATAGGGCCCTGTGGCCATGTCAGTGGCATACGGCGCCAGCCATTGGTCAGCCCTGGATGCGTGTTTGGAAATGGCCCAATGACTGGCCCTGGTGTTGCGGTGCACAGCATACGCTACATTCGATTGGGCATACGCGGGCCTTGTTCACACCTCCCATTGGATGCACGTGCACAGACCGTCACGGTGACACACCGGCATCCGCATGTGGAAGCTTCCGGGACGGATGCTTTATTTGCAACAATGTTCTATTACTGGCGCCAACATGGCGGGGCACGTATTCGGCGGGGGAGGTGCAGGCCAACACATCCATTAGCTGATGTCAATGGACATGGCAGGTCATGTCCCCCCTTACAGTGACATTGCATCATCCAGCCTACACCGGCCGGCCCAGCCCAGCCCAGGACCGCCGTGCCGGCCATGTCAACCACCACCGTGCCAGGCCCTGCCCAGGACCGCCGTGCCAGGGCACGGCGGTAGTTGACATGGCCGCCACGCCGGTCCTGGGCAGGGCCTGGCACGGCGGTAGTGGACGGGGCCTGAAACGGCGGTAGTTGACATGGCCGCCACGCCGGTCCTGGGCAGGGCCTGGCACGGCGGTAGTGGACGGGGCCTGAAACGGCGGTAGTTGACATGGCCGCCACGCCGGTCCTGGGCGGGGCCTGCACGGCGGTGGTTGACATGGCCAGCACGGCGGTCCTGGGCCGGGCTGGGCTGGCTGGTGTAGGCTGGATGATGCAATGTCACTGTAAGGGGGGTCATGACCTGCCATGTCCATTGACATCAGCTAATGGATGTGTTGGCCTGCACCTCCCCCGCCGAATTCGTGCCCCGCCATGTTGGCGCCAGTGATTGAACATTGTTGCAAGTGAAGCACCCGTCCCGGAGCCTAGCACATGCAGTTGCCGGTGTGTGACCGTGACGGACCGTGCACATGCAGCCAATGGGAAGGTGGAACGCGGGCCGCGTATGCCCAGTCGTAAACAGCGGAAGCAGTGCACCGCCATGGCGGGGCAAATGATTGTAACTTTGCTGACGATGCACCTTGTTCCATTGTCTGCAGCTGCCTGATGACGGTTGTGTGCGTGATTGCGTGACTCCACATGTCATGCTCTATCCCATGTGTGTCCATACCATGGCCATCGGTGTGCCACAAATGTGCATCACATGTGCATGTCGACATCGGTTATTTCCCTACACAAGTTTGTAGTACCTCACATCTACACAGTAGATCCCAGATGTATCGGCACATTCTGATTCAGTTGTCAGTGAGTGGTATATGTGAGATAATGGCTATGGTGGGGGTACACTTGTGTTCAGTGCATGTGTATTGCCTATTGTGTCACCATGCATGTGATGTACGTATGCCCACCATTATTGGTGTTGCCATTGGTGCATGATGAAATGGTGTGTGTGTGTGTGTATCTTTTCGTTTGTGTGCATGCACTTGCATGTGTGTATGTGATGTTGCGCCTACACATGTGGGTCATGTCACATGTCTTGTTGGCAGTAATGTTGACCTGAGACAAAGTAGCATTGCACATGTTGAGACACATCATGTTGCTAGTGGCTGCAAATTGTTGCTACGTCAATCCATGTTGTAGTGACAATCAGAGATGTCACACATATGACAATTATACATTGCATATTACGTGTTGGTAGAGTTCGTTGACATGTGAGTTGCACAGACATGCGTTGTATGTGAATTGACTTCCATTCTATCTACTCCCACACAGGAGGGCTCCAAATGTCCATCGCCCATACACTGTGCTGGAGGATATGGTTGACGACGAGGTGATCAGGAAATTCAGGCTGGATCGACGTCGATTGATGGAGCTTGTGAACCAATTGTCTCCTCACCTGCAGCCGCGAAGAACCTATCCAGGTTCCATTACACCCACGGCAAAGGTGATGGCGGCACTCCACTTTTTTGCTACAGGCACATTTCAGTACACAGTTGGACATGCCTGGGGGGATGTCACAGTCCATGTTCCGCACGGTACTTCGGGATGTACTGAGAGCCATGATGCTGTACAAGCATGACTACATTCATTTCCCACAGGCGGCAGAGTTGGCAGCGGTCAAAGCAGACTTCTATGCACTGGGTCGGATACCACACGTTGTGGGTTCCATTGATGGCACGCATATCGCAATCATTCCACCACGGGCACGTGAACAGGTGTTTAGGAATCGGAAGCACTTCCATTCCCTCAACGTGCAGGTGGTGTGCCAGGCTGACAACATAATATCACATGCGTGTGCAAGATTTCCAGGCTCTGCACATGACGCCCACATCATGCGGAGCAGCATTGTCCCCCAACTGATGGCAAATCTGCGTCCGCCACAAGCGTGGCTTGTTGGTGAGTATGCTGTGGTGACAGGAGTGATATCTGTGTGGCATGGTGTACCCACCAATTCAGGTTGAGATGTTTCTGTCTCTCTCTCTCTCTTCCACCAACATAGACGACTCAGCTTACCCAAACAGGCCTTGGCTGCTGAGTCCCATACGCAATCCAACTACAGTGGGAGAAATGCGATACAATGATGCCCATCGAAGGACACGTCGAGTGGTAGAATGTACATTTGGCCTGCTTAAGTCTAGGTTTCGGTGCCTGGATAAGACTGGAGGGGCCTTGCCTTACTCACCAGGCAAAGTATGCAGGACCGTGATTGCCTGCTGCATGCTCCACAACCTGGCTGTGCGCAATAACATTGAACTGCTCTTGGACCCTGATGAACAGCAAGTTCCTCGCCCTCCCGACCCACCCATGTCGACTAATGAGGATAGTGGTGAGGAGGAAGGTGTGGACCAGAGGCGCCAGCTCATTGAACGCTACTTCCCTTGAATGTGAGTGTGCTCCTCTTGTGCTGCTTGTGTATGCCCTGTGTATGTTTGCTGGTGTTGTGTCATTGTGGTGTGCATCATCTATGTGTTCTGCAATGTGATGTATGCATGTGTGTGTGTGTGTTCATTTATTTGTACATGCAAGTCTCCATGTTGTGTGTACTCTCATCCATTCATGTTGTGATGAGTGTGGTTTGTGGAATGTTGTGCTGCAGTGTGTTGTGATGGGTGTGAATATGTTTCCTGACGTGTCTTTGCGGTTTCTATATTTCCCTAGGTCACTCCCGCTGCGGCATGATTCTGTACGAGTTGGATCCCTGAACCTGGTAACGTCTGTTTCTGATGCAATCATGTGAATAAACATGGAGGCAACACATCATTGAGTGAGTAAGTGGTATTTATTTACAGATTGTGCATAGGTGTTGGTGCATATTTACAAATGAGTGAAGGGGTGGGGGAGTGAGAGTTAAAGGTTATGGCAGATGAAATGTCCGTGCTGACACCACATAGGGTGGTGTCTGCCTAGTGCAGCAGGCCTGTGCCAATGATTGGCTAGGTGGGACCGGATAGTTGGCAGGGTGAATGGCAGGCTCAGGTAGTGTAACAGTCATTGTCGGCTCCTCTTGGAGCGTGTGGAAGGAGCATCCAAACTGCTCTCGCCCACTTCCAGCCTTGGACGGCCCCTCCGTCTTTGAGTCGGGACGGAGTCAGCTGGGGGAGCAGGCTGATCTGGTACCACATCCGTCGCCAGGGGCGCAGGTGGCGGTGGCGGTGGTGTTGGTGCCCGTGGCGTTGTTTGAGGGGGCGGGTGGTGTTGGCGGCTATCCATCCCATCCACATGGTATTGTTCAGGGTCAATATGTCCACTAGTTGGCCAAGCCACCTCTCAATGGCCCCCAACATTGCAGTGTTCTCAACAGAGTCCTGGTGGGCACGGTCTGCCTGTGCCTGGCCACGTTCATAGGTTTCCTGGACCCTGGCTAGTGCTTCCAGTGACTGTTGCACGGCATTGGGTGGGTGTGGTTCCTCAGGACGTCTTTGTGCTGTGCTCCTGCCTGCCGGTTGTGGCCTTGCATCTCTGCTTTGCCTCACACTCTCCCTGCGTGGCTGGGATGGCGCAGGCCCGGCGTCGTGCGGTGGGTTGGCCAGGGTGGCAGGGGCAGGAGTGGTGGTACTGGTGGTGGTGGTGGAGGTGGTGGTGGTGGTGCTGGTGGTGGCTGTGCAGGTCACAGTGGCCGGTGTTGTGGGAATGGCAGAGGCTGTAGTAGTCGGTGCTGGTGTGACCTGGGAGCCAGATGGCCCTGGCTGCCTGCTTGTGCCCGCACCATCCTCAGCACCGGAGCTGGCTTGGCAATCGTCCCCTGAGACTCCTGAGTGAGGCGAGTCTGGAGGCCGGGTGGTGATTCCTGCTGTCAGATTACGATCACCTGCAAAACAAAAATGTGAAGATGAGTCATGTGGCCATTACGTGTTATTTTCATTTTGATGACTATTCAGTCGGCACTGGCACTCATCCCACCCACCACCACTGCCATCCCTATGCACATGGGGGCCTGTTGGGAGTTGGACTAGTGACCTCTCACACACCCCACCCACCACCACCCCCATCCCTATGGACATGGGGGCCTGTTGGGAGTTGGACTAGTGACCTCTCACACACCCCACCCACCACCACCGCCATCCCTATGCACATGGGGGCCTGTTGGAGTGGTTTAGACATTGGTGAGTATGTGGACTGCATGCATGGGTTGGGGTCTGGCAGATGTGTCTTCAGAGTTGTGTGAGGCACACCATGTTGTTGTGCTCGTGGTGCTTGGTTTGTACTTACCAGCCTCTTCTCCCTCCCCAAGTCCATCAAGGGTCTCAGGGTGCAGGATGCTCAGCACCTTGTCCTCCCACTTGGTGTACGGTAAGGGCTCCGGGGGAGTTCCACCGCCTGTGTGATTTGCCCGGAGATAGTTCTTTGCTCGGATGGATTTGACTCGGGTCTTGAGGTCATGCCACCGCCTCTGAATCTCCTGCTTTGTCCTCGGGACGGTCCCAGACGCATTCACCCTGGTGACTATCCGGTCCCACATGTTGTTTTTCCTAGCTATGCTGGTCTGCTGCACTAGGGCCCCGAATAACTGGGGTTCTACACGTATTATTTCATCTACCATAAGCTTTAACTCGGTGTCAGTGAATTTGGGGTTCTTTTTTGGTGCCATGGTGTGTGGTGCTCGGGGTGTGGGTTTGAGTGAATTGGGAGGTGCAGGTGTGTGGTGTGTAGGAATGGTTCGGTGGGTCTTTGTGTAGTGGGTGTGTTTGGGTGTGGGTTATGTGTAAGATATCTGTGGTTGCTGTAAGTTCTGTGGTGTCTCCTGCTAGCAGCTATGCTGTGATGCAGAGGATTTCTGGAGTGGGTGGGAGTTATTTTATAGTCTGTGTCTTGGCCCTGTCTGAATGGTTATTGGCAGTCAGGTGCTAGGTGGGTGTGTTGCCAGGTGTGCATTATGTGGTACTTGGGGGTGGGTCATTGTGTCTTGTGATTGGTTTTGATGTTTCAGGTTGGTGGTCGTTCATTTTCCTGTGTTTGGTATTGACTTCCGTCGCAATGTATGGCATTGGTTTGACGGTAGGGATGTTGTTCGTGTTGGCCTTCCGCTGTGGAGCACGGTTTCTCGTAGCATTGGTACCGCAGCGGACGTGGATCGCGGTGGCTACCGGGGTACTTGCGGAGTTATCCTAATTGCGGACACGGACACTACGCAGGTATCGCGGGGGAAGTGGATGTTCTCGCGGTCATGTGCGTACGCGGCGGTCGGTGTTCTTTCGGTTCCGTCCGCCTTCGCGGTCTCAGGTGTACTTCGACCGCCGCGGACGGGGTTTGGTGTGCTCCGTCCACCGCGATCGGTGTTTCAATCATATATTATCCTAATCGCTATTGCGGTTTTTCCGCGGACAGGTCCGGAGTATCTTGCCACCTTCATCGGCGGACGGAACATGTTTCCGTCCCCGATCCTAATCGACCCCTAAGTTGAGTTGGTCAGAATTCTTAACCAGGGAAAGTTGGAGTTCATCTTTAAAGATAATGGCTAGGCCTCCCCCAATTTTGTCGTGCCTATCTTTTCTGAGGATAGAGTAACCCGGGGGGTAGCGCAGGTCAAGAATTGATGCAGAGTGGGCATTGAGCCAGATTTCCATGAGAAAAGCTATGTCAATGGCTTCGCAAAGGATAGTTTCCGTGATTTCTGAAGCATGTCGGGAAGCCGATCAACAGTTGACCAGCATGCAGTTGAGGGGTTTATGATTGGGTTAAGGAGAGGATACAGAATGGATGGTGGTGCGTTGTGGGGGAGGTCTGGGGGATCCAGGGGAGGTAGAGGTACGGCTAATCCCTAGGATCACGGGAGTGGAGGAATGCAGTGAAAGAGGATAGGGAGTCGCAGTGAGTTGCGAAGGGAACCTGGGCAAGCCAGTGGAAGCAGGGATGTGGTTTCTACCCAGGATCACTGGAATAGAGGCGTGAGGCATAAGGGGGTTGTGTGTAATGGGGCAAGGAGGGACGGTGATATGTAAATCCCCGGGGAGCGGAGGGGCGCAAGGGATTTAGGCTTGGGATAGGAAAAGGGAGCTGTTCACCGGAAGTCCATTAACTGAGGTGCCATAAGGCGAGGTAAATCCATAATCAGGGAAGGAGAGGTTTGTATGACTGCCGCCCATTGTGATGGGATGATTGGTAAGTTTGGCGTCAGAGAGGGATTTGAAGTCGTTCCTGAGAGATGAAAGTTCTAACATCAAGATAGAGAGGTGGAGTTCAATGTTAAGAAGTGATTGGGTTAAAAACGTTGATGGTAAGGAATAAATGAGGTCGCTAGGGAGAGGAGCAGGTTCCACGTTAGCGAGAGGGGGAGGGATAGGAAGTAGACAAGGAGGAAAACCCGGCGGTGGGATGAGACGAGTGTTCCAGATGAGAGACTCAGAATGTATTGAGGAGTGTATGCTCCTAGAGCCAGGGGTCAGATGGGTGCTGTGGGGAGACGCTGGGGATGAGGGGAGGTGAGAAGCAGTGCTATCAAGTATATGGGAGAGGAGGTCATTGGGCTTGGAAGGGATTGGAGTCAGTCGAGGAGCAATAGGGAGGATAATGGGAGGGGTCTCAGAGTGTAGGGGGATCGGAGTAGGGGGATCAATCTGAGTGAGCAGAGGGGCATTGGTGTTAGGAAGGGAGTGATTGGAATAAAGTGGTAGCGCTGGATCGTAATAAGGGGATCTATCTGAGTGAGCGGAGGGGCAAGGGTGTTAAGAAGGAAGTGATTGGAATAAGGTGGTAGCACGTTAGGGGGAGCGGATGGGATTTGGGGGGTTAAGAGGGATATCAGGAGAGGGTGTGTAGGCTAAAGAGGTGAGGGGAGAGAGGGTTAGAGCGGATAGGTAAGATGGGGAAGTGTCAGGCAGGGGAGATGATGCCAAGGGAGTGGAGGAATCAGAGTACTGGTTAGGTGGTATTTCATAGGTCAATGCCAAAATAGATAGAGGTGGGGTTGACGTCAGCAGGGGTGAAGCTGGGAGGACATCTTGTGATTGAGGGGTTGTAGGGATATGAGCAGGGGAGGAAAGTAGATCACGTAAGGTGCTGAAGTGGTGTTCAAAGATGGAGAGGTATTTTTCAGAGGCTTGGATGAGGATATTTTCGGATTTAAAAATGGAGATGTCAATTCCACCTAAGAAAGTTCGGGAATGGGTGTTCGACAGCTTCAGGCCATATGGAATTTTGCACGATTTTGTTATGGGGAGGTGATGGAGGAAGATACTTTTCCATTCAGAGGGGCGTCTAGAGTAAAAGATATAATTGGTTTTGATAATGGAGGTGAGGCTGGGATAGTTATCAACAAATAAGGTTCCTTGATGACAAATTAGTAGTTTGTGTTTCAAGTTCTTTTTGGCATTTTAGTGAGGTTGGGGGGGTAAAGTATGGACCACGAGTTAGGGCCTGACCGGGTGATGGGCATCTCCGTAGCAGCAAGGGTATGATTGCGGAGAGGCATTGTGAAAAAGCTAGTATGATCAGAGGTGCGAGCAGGAGATGGTGGGAAGATCAAAAGGTTGGGATAGAGAGGTTGGGAGGGAGGGGGGTAGGGGGGTAGGGAAGTCTGTGGGTGTGAAAATGTTGCCCATCTGCCAGGACATGAGCTATGAGTTAAGGCTTCAAGAGACGGATGGGAGATTCGCATAAAGAGCGATGACCAGGGGCTGCGCTCGTGGATTTAGTCAGTATGGTATGGCAGGAGAGGAAGACAAGGTAATCAACCAGGAAGGAGCGGTGAAAAATAGGGGGGGGGTCAGAGTAAAAGAGGGGGGTAAAAGTGCAATGTGCATTAATGTTACTAATTACGGAGTAGGTAATGCCACAATAAAGGCTACAAAATCAGGAAGAGGTAGATCAGTTTGATCGCCAGCGGTAACATTGGCAGAGTGAGAGCAAGTGGCACATCAGATGCACAACACATAGATAAGCAACCGGCGGAGTAATAATTTGAAATAAAACAAATTAAAAAGAGGTAGATTCGTTAGAGTGTGATTCATGAATAAGACCAAAAAAATAATGGAAATAGCAGCAGGAAAGGAGTTGGAGAAAAAAAATAGGAGAAAGGTCAGATTAATATACAAGGGTCAAACAAGGTAAAAGAAATCTAGTGACAGAGTAGGAGAAGCATTACGAGCAATCAAACAGCGAGAAAGGAATGCATGAACAAAATTGAATCAACCATATGAGGAAAAATAAATGTAAAATATAAAGGGCGCACAATGCTCAAAAAAAAGTAAACATCACTGAGCTGTCCAAATAAAAATAAAAATAAAATGTTGAGGGCCATTGATCCTGGCCCTCTTAAACCAGGTTCTCCTTGTTTAGGTCATCCTGAACCTGGTTGCTTTGGTCCTGGTCCTCCTGGTTACCACTGTCCAGTCCCTTTGCTCTGCTCCACTGGGTTATTTGAGTCCTTGACCCTTAGGTCCTGATTTTCATCACCCTCTTAGCCTTGTTTCCAGTCCTCCTGGTCATGATTCTCTTAGTTTACCTAGACCTACTTAATTTGGTGTTTCTTGTTGTCCCTGGTACTGGTTCTCTTTATATTCCTGATACTCCTCATCCTGGTTTCCTGGAACTACTAGTCATTTCCCTCCAGGTCCTGGTCTTTATGGGCCACTGCAATCTGGTCCTGATCTTCCAAGTCCTAGTCCTTCTGCTATTTGCCCTAATTGTTCTGCAATATTGTGTCCATCCACACCACAGATCATATTAGCCTTTGCTAGTTCTGATGTTCCTTGACATCTGGTTCACACTAGCCTTAGAACCTCCTGAATGTACTTCCTGGTCTGTCTAGTTGTCATTCCTGTGTTCTCTTATGCCTAGTCCTTTGAATCCTGGGGCTACTGTTTAACTGGCTCCCACCACACACTTTGTTATCCCTCTAACCCTAATTCTTATTCATCCGTCCTTTCCCCTAGTGTTTTTATTTGTAAGGTTTGCTTTGTTCCTACTCATTCTGCTCCTGTTGCTTCGCAGCCATGTAGTCCTGGTTTTAGTTCTGGTACTTTTCTGACTGGTTCTCATGTACCAGGGCTTTTGGGGCTCACCCCACTGGTATTAGTTCCCCTAGCCCTCCTGTCCACAGATCGTCTTGCCTAGTCCTAGTCCTAAACATCCTCCTGGTTTGCCTGTTCTACCTTGTTCCTGTCCATCTGACCCTGGTCCCCTCTGTCCCCTCTATCATGGTCCTCTTACTAATGGTCCTCATAGGTCTGGCCTTGCTCATCCCTATGGCACTGGTCCTCTTCATTCCCATGATGCAGGTCACTCTGGTTTTTATATTCCTTGCCGCCTTGCTTTAGGATTCGCCTGAGCTTGATCCACATGGAATTTTGTATCCTGGTCCCACTGGACATGGAATTCTTGGTCCTTTAAATCCCCCACTAATCATTCTCATCTATGGACTCAAGGTCTTACTAGCCAACTTCTCTCTGGCTGTGGTCTTAGAGGTCCTGGTCTATTAACTTCAGGCCCAGTGGTCCTCCTTTATCTGAGTTATCCAGTCTATGGCCCTTCTTTCCATTTCTTTCCCGGTATTGATCCTCTTTGGTCTGTCTACCTAGGTCTGCTATGCCTGGCCCATGTTATGCTCATGTCTTTGTTCCTGGTTGATGTGCTCAAGCCCTACAAGTTCTCTCTGTTGTTATGGTCCAGGGCCTATTATTCCTTCTACCCTTCTTCCTGCTGAGCACTAGTCCACTGGGTCTGAAGCTCCCTGTTACATATCCTCCTGGCCCTCCTGATCCCTCTCACCTGGACTCCAATACCTCTATTCCTGTTTTTCTTTGTACTTTTTCTCATCATCTATTTGTTCCTGATCACTTCTGGCACTGGTAACCCTGATCCTCATTAATTAGGGCTCCCTGGAGCATTTTCTTCTTGTCTTGATCCTCGTGGCTCTGGTCATCCTTACCCCCTTGTGGTCAATCTCATGGCCCTTTATTCTCCCACTTTTCATCATCCTCTTCCTAGTGGTTCTACTCCATCCTTAACCAGTCCCTCATTTTTTGGCTTCCAGATTTCTTTTAATGGGACAGTGCTGTCAAAACCATAAATGAGGGAATTTGGCCACCTAAAATGTTCCATACCATTATAAAAATGGAAAATACCTTTCCCAAGATACATTGTGTAGGTGACTGAAACGTCAGTGTGGCTGAAGGGGCTACTCATGACAGGGGACCGATAAACCCTCTCTGCTGGGTGAATAGTATGAACGGGTGTGCTTAGTCACAGGCAGCAGAATGAACTCATCCTGTGACTTATCAAAATGTATTACTTACCTATCTCCTGCTTTCACTTCCCTATTCCACAGAAGCCCTCAACATCGGCTCCTCCACTATGGTGAAGAAGCGTTGCCCCCCACTGCCAGCAACCTCCAAAACTAGAAAAATAAAACCATAATGAAACAGGTTTATTATCATTATATTTTTCAAGACCTAGGTCGAGAAGAGTCTTGGGGACTGGGCCATCATGGGGGCAGTCACCAGGAAAAGTGGTAGGTGCACTGCTATCAGTACATATGTCAGTTTGTCTGGCCATCACAGGACAGCCAAACTTACATGAGCACTGAGCTGCGTTGCTGGGTTGGAGACAATAAAGTACAGGTTCCATGTCTCCCTGGGAGCACAAATTGACGGTGCTCAGGCTAATCCTGAAACTGCTGTCATGCATGTGAGCAGTGTCCAGTTTGGCCGCATGTAAGACTGGGAAGCTGTGGTGGCTGGTGACATTTGAAAGTGGTGCGCCGTATAAGTTGCGGTCAGTGCACTCTGGCGAGCTGGACCGGCATTAGGGATATTCGGGAGGGGGGTCCTCCCCCTGAGAATTTTTCTTTGAAAGAGTGTGCAAATGTGGAATTCTCAAGCAAATTTCACCCGGGTGCAATGTTGCCCACCGTGCTGTCACTACCGCGCAGTGTAAGCAGCATGCAGTGCTATTCGAGTTCTGTCTCCACTGTACATTGTCACCGTCATGCAATGTACCAAACTGTTGTCACCACCATGTAGTCTATCCCTCCCAATGTATCACCATAGTGTAGAATAACCAATGTCTAGTGTCACCATAGTGCTATAATTAATATGCCATTCGCTTGCAGTGTTGAGACAGCTATCCACACAAGGATGGTGTGACAGTGCAGGACACTGTTTGTCCTCAGAGAGTGTTATAACACCATGGTGCAGGGCTCAGTGTTTGTGCACTGCAGTAGAAGGTAGTACACAGACCTGATGATGACGTTGTAGGGCCTGGGATATCCAGGAAAGATGCGTAGCTCCTGATTCAGAAGGTGAACAACACAATGGAGTTCTAGGCTTGGAGCCTGATCATTGCAGGCAACTTGACCCCTATTGTTGGCATGTGTGTGGGGGGAAGCAGGGATCATGTCATTAAACCCCTCCTCTGACAGGAGCTGCTCAACAAAATCTCCACAATCCTTACAGCCCCCTCTTACCCAGCTTTTCTCCTGCACTGGCTGTAGTATCATGCCAGCAAACAGCTTGTTTGTAAGAGTCCCATGCATCTAGAGGAGATAATGATGGGAGTAATACGTGATAACAAATACAGTCTATGAAATAAACCTGGATGATACCCACGGGTGTAGGTGAATTTTAGTAAAACATATAAGTATTAGAATAACTTAAGTACTGCCCAAAGAGCAGGCTTATATATACATTACAGACTACCAAAGATGCAAAATGATACGAATTTACAGGAATCATAAAACCTTCTCTGAAATAAAGAGCAAAAAAACCCAACAGAGATTAAGCAAATGCACACTACATACGCACACATCTATAGCAACCACACAAACCCTTTGTACATCCACACCAACTACATACACACACAATATGCACACTACTTCACATACACAGCTACACACACACTCAAGTATTCACACACTAACCGAAACACACACAAACAATATTTCATGCTAATCTCTTTCAGCTACATGCATCATTGTATGGTTTTGCGATTCCTTATTTGCGATTTTTAGAGAATCGCAAATAAGGAATCGCAAAACGGAATGCATCAATTAATTCGCATAATTTTTGCGATTCTGAGAAAATCGCAATTTTTACTGAATCGCAAGGATTATGCGAATTCTAAATTGCGATTTCGCAATTCCCATTGATTCCTATGGGCCAAAAGGCCCATAGGAATCAATGGGAAGGCATTGACATTTTGCGAATTTCTATTAGCAATTCGCAAAATGTTAATGCATTCCATGGGTGCAGGGGGGGTCCAAATAACCCCCCCTGCACCCCTGAAATGCATTTTTAAGTGCATGTTACACACACACATGTCCTAAGGACTTGTGTGTCTGTGACATGACAGTTTTTAAAATGCAATTTTGTGCATTTTAAAACTTTTTCGCAAATTACCACGAGGTTCACCCTCGTGGTAATTTGCACACCCTAATTGCGAATTTGCAATTTCAAAAGCAATCATGCATTGCTTTTAAGGAATCGCAAATTTGCGATTCCTTAAAAGCAATCGCATTTTTGGAATTCGCTAAAAAAAGCGATTTTAGCAAAAATGCTTGATGCATTCAAAATAGTTATTTAGGAATCGCAAACGGCCGAATTTGCCGATTTGCACCGTTTGCGACTCCTAAATACCTTGATGCATGTGGCTGTTTGTCTTTTGTCGTGATAATGTTGTTTTCACCTCTCTTGCCACTACAATTCAGGTTGATTTGACCCGGTGTTATTTATGTGATTCAATGCTTTGCTCCTCGTGGCACTTTTCTTCGAATTGCACCCATATTTACATTAGAACATCAACCTAGGGGGCACCTGGAAGACTCTAGTGTGTCTGTGACCTATGGAAGTAGAAAGAGCCCCCCCTCCTTTGTCCGCCTTAAATCTGGTTTCAAAGCGGTGCGAGCCAGGTGACGGCCTTGTAATATGTACATTTTAATACCTCGACCTTTGTGATACAAAATACATTAGTAGAGCTCAGAGTCAGCACACGCCACACAGCTCATGGACCTAATTAGAGGGCTGAAGATGGGAGATAGAGAAGGTCCAAAAAAGTTTGAAAATATAAAGTAAATTTCCTGAGCAAGACAGAATGAATTACGGTTCTCTGTGGCCGGATAAAAAATGATACCGACAACCTGACCACCACCTGAGACCAATCATGCTACGGGTGAAAATGTAGGTATCAGTCTTGATAATTTAGTGAGGAGACAGAACACTATATGGGGATAAACTGTGATGTATTTGAGACAACACATCTATAACATTTTTGAAGCATGGAAGGGAGAACGAGGTAATTCCCAGATATACGACAGTCAACAGACCATATTGGGAAATCCCTGGTACTTCAGCCATCTTGTTGCTGTATGTGCACTTAACAGTTAGAGTAGTAGCTAGGATTGTGTACCTTACAGTAAAATAATCTTTTTCTGTTATCTGCTGAACAAATTGACAGCTAGTGAATTTTACTCCACCATGACGTCAATTCAATTCAATATTTATTAAGGTTTTAGAACTCCAATGAGGTCCACTTAAAAGGATACATACCAATTTTTATATGAAATATAATAAAAACATGTGACAACGCTTTAATGATAATCAGCTCCAAGTAAGAATTTTCAACATATAGCAATTTCAAAAAATAAAGTTTAGAATTAGCAGCCAACAAATAAGGTAACAGAGCAAATCCTGAATTGTGCAAAGAACATTTAGAAAGCAGCTGGATCATGTACAAAAATATGATTTAAAATTAAAAAATCCAATTTCAGCAACAAGTTAACTTGGAAAAAGATCAGTTGTGTTACAGCAGCATTATATGCAGAATAAAATCCAGCTTCTATGTAGAATTGGATTTTTAAAATTTACAAAAAAAACAATAGGCTAAAACAAAACCTATCCCACTTATGCAAAAGCATTTAGAATAGAAGCCAAAACAATGCAAAATACATTTGAAAAGAGGAGAGAATATTGAGACTACATAATAGGGCAACGGCTCAGAGGTAACAGCCCATTTAAATAAATCTACAATTAAAATATGTGCATAGATGCGTTTAAAAAGTTGAATAATTTTGCCCAAACTGCTTCGTTTTTTGGGCTAAAGAGAAAATCATGGGCTGAAGCTACATCCCTAACACCATTTTATAAAAACATTGGCGTAAGCCAGCGACGACGACTTAAGAACAGTGCTGGGCAAACAAACAGACCATTGATCCAGGTTCTGAATGCTCAGATCACAGAAATTACAATTTTTCCCATTTTTCGTGTTCTGGGACCAGTGTGCTGTTAAATCATTTAAGAGGTAGGACATTTATGCGAAATAAGGGAACCAGTGTTTTGTTCCATGATCTAAGTTCCAGGTTAAATATTTCTGGGAAATTCTCAGGGAAGTTCTCCTAGCTATTATCTTTAATCTCTCCTCAGTATTACAGAACTCAATATCTCTATTAAAACTGATATTACCACTTGAATGTTTTATAAAGGATTTAAATTCTAATAGCTGTAAGGTAATCACCGATTCTTCCTGTACACTGAAGAATTTTAGTGCCAGAGAGAAATCACGATACAAGCAATATTTCCCCTCCATACCACCAAAGATTTCTTGACACATGAAACCTTTTAGTGAGTAAAGTTCACTGATTTTTAACTAGTATCCCCAATGTAAAACTCTGGAAACGCCTTGGATATAAGTGCTTATCAGTCCAAAGTCCAATCAAATAGCAGCTAATGGAACTAGCGTATAAAAATTGCACAATTTACGTAAAATCTAGCCTTCAATCCTGTCTAGAAAAACTCCAGTCCTTTACAGGGATTGATTCAATGGTATAGAGCAAAGTAGATGGAAAATTTGCTTTAAAAACCGTCAGCAGATGTAAAAAATGACTTCTACCCATTGCACTATAAAATATGCGCAGACCATTAGTGTGGGACATAGCTTTACAAGAACTGTGTTCAATATGTAGTTTATTCTTTGTATTGCTCGCTAATATTTGCCCTAAATATAAATGTGAATCAACCACCTTCAGCTTTTCAAGACCAGTATGCCATTTGAAATTACTTGAATTTCTACTTCTGTTACCTTTCATGATTAAAATGTTACTTTTAGAGACATTGATCTTCAAGAAATGAGCCATTCTCTAATTCTGTAATGATATCAACTTTTTTTTAAAGCCCAATAGGAGTAAGATCCATCACTACTATATTGTCTGCATAAAGGAGACATGAGAAAGGGCGGCAGCCTATCTTTGGTGCATCTCCCTCTCGCTGGGAAAAACAGTCGAGTAAATCTGCTAAATCTAATGAAAATAGTTGCGGGCCTAATAAACAACCTTGTTTCAAATAATCTTCTCTGGGAATTACAGATGTTAGACCTTGATTTCCTCCCATTAATACCTGACACCAAGTTTGAGAATGTAATGCAATAATTAAGGACAACAGGGGAGCATGCATTCCCATATTATTTAATTTCCTCCATAGTTACAGCCGGTCTACCTTATCAAAGGCCGTTGAAAATCTATGAAGGCCATGTAAACGTTTGACTGATGAGAAAATGTGTATTTGTCCTCAATTAATTTCTACATGGTAATATTATCCAGGGTTGAATGATTTTTTCTAAAACCTGCTTGTTCTTTAGGGAGGGCCTTATTCTCCATGACACATTCCTTGAGGTGGTCGAGAATACTGCGTGCAAATATTTTCCCCACTGCATCTAGTAAAGCTAATTTTCAGTAGTTTCCCGGATGGGATCTAGGGCCCTATTTGTGCAGGGGGATTAAAGTACTTCCAAACCACGATGGCAGTGTCTTTCAATTAGAGTAGCGGAAATTAAACATTGGAACTAGGTACGTGGCCCACAAGAGTGGCTCCTTTTTAATTACCGCCATAGGGATTTCATCCGGACCCATTGCTCCTGAAGATCTCATTTTTTTTATTAAACCAACAACGTCATTCAATGAGTGTACATAGTTGGATATAGGAGTTTCCAAGGGGTCAGGGATGGCGGGATGGAGCTGGAAGAATTATAATTTGCTGCGTAGAGTTCCACCAAATGGGATTTCTAATCCTCTTCTTTAATAGGAATGTAGAGAGATTTCACTCTTGTGCCACAGCAGTCAGTGATTACTTCCCAGAATTTTTGGGAGTTATTTTTTTAAGCCACCTCTTTTAACTGCACCCAAGCGCCATCTTCCTTTATTTGTTTTAAAGTGTGTTTTTTCTTCTGCCTTTTCCTCTTTAATAGGTTTATTAAATCACTTTGTTCAATAGAAAAGTTCAGAAACTGAGCCCTCACTAGTTTATTAATTTCCCTATTTAAGGTAAGCAATGGATTGCAATGGGATCTCAGTTTAGTTGGCACAGGCGATGATTTACTTAATGTAGCCAGAGAACCTACAGTATGGGAGAAGGCTTCCAGTACATCAAATTGAGGAGAATCGTGCTTGGTTGTTACTAAATGCTGCTGATCTTTCATCAGAGCTGTTAAACTCGCTTTTACTTTAGCTGTCGCTTGAGTATTCCAATGAATTCTGCCATTTCTTGCATTAAACCATACTGTGCTGAATTTAACATTCCAGGGGCCTACCTTAGCACAGTGTAATTGAATTTGAAACAGATCAACATGTGGTCACTGAGATCAGTTCCCAAAACTTCCATACTTACAAAAGAGATCAGAGGAAACGATTAGAAAATCTATAATAGAATTCACAGTTGGGGACTTATGAGTATATTTTGCAGGAATATAATTTTCTAACCTCCCATTAGCAAATATAAGATCCATGATTCTCAGACCTTCAAGTAGTATAGCACCCCTATTATCTGTCCTTTTTTATTTGGAAAATGGCCAGTGGGGACTTTTAGGGCTTAATTTTTTTCAGTGTTAGAGAATGCCCTTATACTATGTGAGGAAACATTAGCATTCATATCACCTACTAACATTAAAGACCTACAATCTTGCCTTTCCAAAATAGAGGAAATAAAAACAAAAAGGTATTTTAATAGGTGAGAATTAGATGCACCAGGAGGTATATAGACATTTACGATCAACAGAGAATTTAAGTGATCCTGAGGATCCTTAATATTTAGCTTAATCGCCTGAATCAAGTTGGAATCATGAAAAAATTATTTTTAAGACCAAGCAAAATTTGTACTAAGCAAAATAGCGATACCTCCTTTAGCATGTCCTCTGTTCACATGGAGCGCAGGCCGGCTCAGCACTATATATTCATCAGTAGGCCAATCCATTGTGATCCAGGTCTCTTATATGCAAATTATATCTACACTCTAGTCCTTCAAAAAAAGGAGTTTATTTCTGTTGGAGCTTAAGCCGGCTGCGTTCCAAGATATTACAGAGATATCTCTGCTAGGAGGAGTTCTCCCACTTTAAGCCTAGGGATCTATTTTTATTCAGAGCGCCTGCTACCCAACTCCATTTCTTATCTTCCTCATCTATGGAAGGATCATACTGAGTATTTTCCTCTATGAGTAGAAAAATCATCCTGCCTTCTTTACTCATAGAAACCTGCAAAATACTCTCTCTCCGAGTGGGGTAGGCCCCTTTGGGCGATTTCAGAATATGAATTAGGCTGCTGATTTTGAACCATTTTTTTTAAAGCTAACTCCACATCAGGAATAAGAACATCAATAAACAACTACAACAAGTATCAGAGGGTCTAAAAAGTGAAAGAGTTTTAAGGAGTGATAGACATCAACCCGACAATACACATCCCTTTAACTACCTGACCAGTATGAAGGTAAACTTCAACATCTCAGGTGGATGAGGAAAATACCATCAGTCACAATTCCGATCCGCCCTTCATCATTTGGGATGTATCCATACCATCGGTATGAGTATGTTTAAGTCACAGTCAAAGATAGACCAAGTTGTTGAAAAGTCTACTCTGCCGTATCGACTACAGTATGGTATATCACTCAGTGGTAGTTAATGAGTGAGACAAGTATGATGACTGTGGAGTGCAGTGCAGAAAAAGTGAATGAAAATAATAAGCTAAGTGTTATAAAATTGGATGAGAGAGCGTAGAACCAACTTTATTCAAATGATGCTCACTTGTCCAAGATTAAAAAGGTGTCTCCAAAGACAGGTAAGTGGACTGTCTAAGGTAAAGACAGGTCGACATGTTTCAGCAAGTTTGGACTACTGCGTCCTTGCCTTCATCAGGACCAAATTAAACAAAAAGATGTGCTACTGCACGAAAATAAAAATTATTGTAAAGTGACAACAAAGAATGTAACGTGTAAGTAAACAAGTGCAGATGTCACCTGAATTTTCCAGAACATGAGAGTTCGTCATGAATTTACAGCTAGTGTTGTTCACTGTGAAGTCAGAGAAAAAGGGAAAATAAGTATCAGATGAAGGTAACCACTCCTCATGAAACTATTTCTAAAGTTTGGTCCAATCAGTATGGACCTATAACTATGTCAGATAATTTAATGCTGACAAATAAACTAAACTATGTAAAGAAGCAGTGATTTAAATATTCGGATATATATCTTATATTCCAAACATCTGTAGAAAATCTTACCGTAGTGTGTAAGATTCAAAGACCTCACCCCACCTGGCAGCGGCTCAGGGTATGAGTGAAGCACCGCTCTAAAAAACATGTAAACAGTAACAAACATGTTTTACACATTGTGCAAGGACCTCCACACATTTGCCTTAAAAGTACTGAGAAAAGTGGTCTGATTACAACAAGTGGTTCACCCAGTAGTGTGTCTAAAAGGCTACTATTTGAGGCTCTAGGGTGAAGTTGTTAGTACAGCCACTCGTATAACGTAAGATGAGAGCGCTCGAAATTGTTATTCTGCATAGCTCTCATTTGTCTAGGTAGCACCTAAACAAGAAATCTAAACGCGCTCTTACCTGTCCGTCGGTGCTCCTATGCCGGCATCTGAACCGACTGGGGAGGCACCGATCGGCAGGCAAGAGCTCTAATATAAAGCGAGTGCTGGTTGGTAGGAAGACCACGTGAGTGCAAGGTCTCCTAATCTTATTGGTTCGTGCAGCGTTAGAATTGCAATCGCGCTTCACATTGGTTCGATTGCAAAGGCTACACTATTCATTGGTGTTGTTATAGTTACAAAAGCTGGCGTCTTGCTCCAGCTTCGCCTCGGTAATGTAGGTAAACAAAACCGGCTTATGATCACAGGGAGGAGTTCTTATTTAGAACATCGAATGGTATGTGTAAATGCAACTTCTCCCCATGGTATCGGTGTTTGTGCAGGTTATTTGGCACCGGTCTCGTGGCAAGTGCCACCAGCTATAAAAAACGTGCACCGTCGGGACCGAAAAAACTGTCTGCCAAAGCTGAAGGTTAAGGGTTATGCCCCAGTCTCTTAGCAGCTGTCACCGGCGATTAAGAGATGCACCGCCAGGACAATTGAATTGTATCTGCGTCATGTATGTGCAACAGACACTAAAAATATCGTGCTTCTACGGGAGTGGCACCTAATGTAGGACAAGGGATATGTAGTAGAAGGAAAATAATGTTGTATCAGCTGATGTCAGTCGTGTTAGTATGTGTGATACGTCATGAAATCATAGGTGGGTGTAGACCTCCCTAATAGCATAATAGTGGCTAAATAAACAGTAAGAGTTGCTCACATTAGGGTGCTCTCAGTCAATCTTGATATACAGAAAATGAATAAAACTGAGGTACAGTGACAACCTGGAGAACTAGTCTAGTGAAGAGTACTGTAGACATGGATATACCCAGGTCATATAGGTCACATGTAGACCAAGGAATATCGTCAGTAAGTCCTTCACGATGGGTATTAAGTTTCATTACCCATTTCTGCTCTTTGACCAACAGGTATTTGGCTACATCCGCGGTATACGATGGAATGAAGTGTTGTTCCAAGACTGTCCACTGGAATTCAGTGCTGTGGTGTTTGGCCTCTAGGAAATGGGTGGTTAATTTTGTTGCCTGTCTTGCACATCGAATAGTGCTCTTATGTTCCGATATGCGGATGCGTATCTTTCGAGTTGTCATTCCAACATATTTATATCCACATGGACATATAATCAAGTATACAAGTCGGTCACTGTTCGCAATTAGTAAATTTAAGTTGCTTCCAAGGTCTTTGCGTGCCTATGTCTATCTCAGTGGATTTCTTTGTTTGCGCACAGGCTTGGCATGTGCCACAGGGATGATGACCTGTGACTGGAGGCAGATTCCACAGTGATCCGACTGCTCTTGGCTGTTCTTCAGGGGGTCTTGTGTGCACCAATTTATCCTTCAAGTTAGAACCTCTTTTGAATGAAAACAGAGGACGTTGTAAGGTCTGGTGTCCGGAATTCAGAATAGACCAGTGTTTTCTGACCAATTTTTGAATCCTGTTGGATAAGGTGCCAAATGTATGGACAAAAGTCAGTCGTTCCAGAGGAGCTTTAGGTAATGCTGGTTCTAAAAGGGCTTGCCGGTTGTTATTCATGGCCCGTTTCATAGATTGTTTGACCAACCTGGGAGGGTACTTTCTAGCAACCAGTTGATTACATAGAATGTTGGAATGTCTTTTATAAGCCGCAGTAGTGGAACAGTTTCTCTGGACACGCAAAAACTGTCCAAAAGGAAGGTTTTCCTTTAAAGATTTAGGATGGTGACTGTCAAACCGTAATAATGAATTTTTCGAGATGGGTTTTCTATACAGCTCGGAATGCAAGCCTTCAGGTTTGGCCAGTATCAATAAATCGAGAAAAGCAAGTTCATATTTCCCTATCTCGACCGTGAATTTAAGATAGGAATCTCTGGTATTGAGCCATCCCAGAAATTCGAGACATCGTTCTTTAGTGCCTCTCCAGGTCACAAAAATGTCGTCGATATACCTTTTCCAGGTTCTTAGGTTATCGGCGTAGGGGTTGAGATCGGAAAAAATGTGTTGCTGTTCAAAGGAGTGAACATACAAGTTCGTTAGACTGGGGGCATAAACGCTCCCCATGCTAGTGCCAGACACCTGTAAGTAGATCTTGTCTTCAAATTGGAAAAAATTGTGTTTCATCGCCAATGTGGCACAGGCCATTATAAAATGCACTGGTGTAATGCTACTCAGATCTTTAGAGTCTAAGAGTTGATGGATTACCTCCAAGGTCTGGTCCTGGGGAATGGAGGTGTAAAGGGCCTCGACATCGAAAGAAACCAGTAGATCAGTGTCGATGTTGAATTCAATGTCGGGTAAAAGTCGCAGCAAATCTGTCGTATCTTTAAGATACGTGGGCATCTCTTGCACCATCGGTCGTAGAAAATGATCCACAAAAGAGGATAGAGGTTCCAAAGCCGACCCTATCCCTGAAATTATCGGGCGTCCGGGTGGCGGCCGCTGTACTTTATGAACCTTTGGTAAGGTATAAAAATAGGGCGTTTTAGGATGCTCCGTACATAGAAAAGAAGCTTCGGCTTGGGTGATCCACCCTTCGGAGGAAGCCTCCTCCACCATATTCCTAATGGTTTGTTTCAACTCTTCAGTTGGATCATGATCCAAGGGCTGGTATGCGTTCCTCATGTCGAGTTGTCTAAGACACTCCGAACGATAGGCAGTGGTATCGAGTAAAACAATCGATCTGCCCTTATCGGCCGGTTTGATGGTCAGTTCCTTGTTGGCAGTAAGGGATTTTAAAGCCAGATGTTCTGCTTTTGGTAAGTTGTAAAAAACTTTACTCTCCACCGAGAAAAGACTATCTATTTCTTTTTCAATCGCCTGTTCGTACGCTAGAACCTGCGGTGGTATCAAATGGGTAGGTGGTGTAAAAGTGGACTTGCATTTCAATCCTGTATTGCTCTCTCTTTCATCTTGTTGAGGGGTTTCTTTTCCAGAAAAAAAAAAATGTAATCTTATTTTTCTTAGAAACCTCGCAAGTTCCAAACGAGTCTCAAAATGATTGTTCTGATGAGTCGGTACAAAGCCGAGCCCTTTGTTGAGAGCCTGTTCTTCGGTCTGTGTCAGATTGTATTGAGTTAAATTAATTACTATTCCAGGGCTGCACTGTTCTGGGCAGATTCCTTGTTCTTGGCTGAGTTGCTCCTCAGGTTCCTCGTTCCTGATGATGTTGATGGAGGGCTGTAGTGGACCTGGGGTTGGGTTTGTCCTCTTCTTCTCCCTCGGGATCTGCCCCGGCCAAACCCTAAAAAAGGCTGCCCATTGAAATTGCCTTGAAAGTTGGGTGGAAAAGTGTTTGGAAAGTTTGGTGCAAACTGGCCCATAGGTTGTTGAAAGGGGCCTGCTTGTTGTGGTGGAAAGAAGGGAGGCATTCCTCCAAATTGCCACGGATTAGGTGACCACCATTGTTGTTGCTGGTGATTACCCCTCCAGTTGTTTCTTAGGTTCTTCTTCCCACGCCCCCTACCACGCATGTTTGAACTACTATTGCTAGTATCGCTCCCTGAGCTGTTATCATCAGAGCTTGATGTGGCGTAGGTGGAACCTGTTCTACAACCAGTAGTAGTGTCTGTAGGAACATAGGAATCACTTGAGTAGGGGTATACTTTCTCAAATTTGAATTTATCAAGGTCCTTCCTAAATTTCTCAATTTTTCCTGACAGTGTCAACTCGACATGAGGAACGCATACCAGCCCTTGGATCATGATCCAACTGAAGAGTTGAAACAAACCATTAGGAATATGGTGGAGGAGGCTTCCTCCGAAGGGTGGATCACCCAAGCCGAAGCTTCTTTTCTATGTACGGAGCATCCTAAAATGCCCTATTTTTATACCTTACCAAAGGTTCATAAAGTACAGCGGCCGCCACCCGGACGCCCGATAATTTCAGGGATAGGGTCAGCTTTGGAACCTCTATCCACGTTTGTGGATCATTTTCTACGACCGATGGTGCAAGAGATGCCCACGTATCCTAAAGATACGACAGATTTGCTGCGACTTTTACCCGACATTGAATTCAACATAGACACTGATCTACTGGTTTCTTTCGATGTCGAGGCCCTTTACACCTCCATTCCCCAGGACCAGACCTTGGAGGTAATCCATCAACTCTTAGACTCTAAAGATCTGAGTAGCATTACACCAGTGCATTTTATAATGGCCTGTGCCACATTGGCGATGAAACAAAATGTTTTCCAATTTGAAGACAAGATCTACTTACAGGTGTCTGGCACTAGCATGGGGAGCGTTTATGCCCCCAGTCTAGCGAACTTGTATGTTCACTCCTTTGAACAGCAACACATTTTTTCCGATCTCAACCCCTACGCCGATAACCTAAGAACCTGGAAAAGGTATATCGACGACATTTTTGTGACCTGGAGAGGCACTAAAGAACGATGTCTCGAATTCCTGGGATGGCTCAATACCAGAGATTCCTATCTTAAATTCACGGTCGAGATAGGGAAATATGAACTTGCTTTTCTCGATTTATTGATACTGGCCAAACCTGAAGGCTTGCATTCCGAGCTGTATAGAAAACCCATCTCGAAAAATTCATTATTACGGTTTGACAGTCACCATCCTAAATCTTTAAAGGAAAACCTTCCTTTTGGACAGTTTTTGCGTGTCCAGAGAAACTGTTCCACTACTGCGGCTTATAAAAGACATTCCAACATTCTATGTAATCAACTGGTTGCTAGAAAGTACCCTCCCAGATTGGTCAAACAATCTATGAAACGGGCCATGAATAACAACCGGCAAGCCCTTTTAGAACCAGCATTACCTAAAGCTCCTCTGGAACGACTGACTTTTGTCCATACATTTGGCACCTTATCCAACAGGATTCAAAAATTGGTCAGAAAACACTGGTCTATTCTGAATTCCGGACACCAGACCTTACAACGTCCTCTGTTTTCATTCAAAAGAAGTTCTAACTTGAAGGATAAATTGGTGCACACAAGACCCCCTGAAGAACAGCCAAGAGCAGTCGGATCACTGTGGAATCTGCCTCCAGTCACAGGTCATCATCACTGTGGCACATGCCAAGCCTGTGCGCAAACAAAGAAATCTACTGAGATAGACATAGGCATGCAAAGACCTTGGAAGCAACTTAAATTTACTAATTGCAACAGTGACCAACTTGTATACTTGATTATATGTCCATGTGGATATAAATATGTTGGAATGACAACTCGAAAGATACGCATCCGCATATCGGAACATAAGAGCACTATTCGATGTGCAAGACAGGCAACAAAATTGACCACCCATTTCCTAGAGGCCAAACACCACAGCACTGAATTCCAGTGGACAGTCTTGGAACAACCCTTCAATCCATCGTATACCGCGGATGTAGCCAAATACCTGTTGGTCAAAGAGCAGAAATGGGTACTGAAACTTGATACCCACCGTGAAGGACTTAATGACGATATTCCTTGGTCTACATTGTGACCTATATGACCTGGGTATATCCATGTCTACAGTACTATTCACTAGACTAGTTCTCCAGGTTGTCACTGTACCTCAGTTTTATTCATTTTCTGTATATCAAGATTGACTGAGAGCACCCTAATGTGAGCAACTCTTACTGTTTATTTAGCCACTATTATGCTATTAGGGAGGTCTACACCCACCTATGATTTCATGACGTATCACACATACTAACACGACTGACATCAGCTGATACAACATCATTTTCCTTCTACTACATATCCCTTGTCCTACATTAGGTGCCACTCCTGTAGAAGCACGATATTTTTAGTGTCTGTTGCACATACATGACGCAGATACAATTCAATTGTCCTGGCGGTGCATCTCTTAATCGCCGGCGACAGCTGCTAAGAGACTGGGGCATAACCCTTAACCTTCAGCGTTGGCAGACAGTTTTTTCGGTCCCGACGGTGCACGTTTTTTATAGTTGGTGGCACTTGCCAAGAGACAGGTGCCAAATAACCTGCACAACCACCGATACCATGGGGAGAAGTTGCATTTACACATACCATTCGATGTTCTAAATAAGAACTCCTCCCTGTGATCATAAGCCGGTTTTGTTTACCTACATTACCGAGGCGAAGCTGGAGCAAGACGCCAGCTTTTGTAACTATAACAACACCAATGAATAGTGTAGCCTTTGCAATCGAACCAATGTGAAGCGCGATTGCAATTCTAACGCTGCACGAACCAATAATATTAGGAGACCTTGCGCTCACGTGGTCTTCCTACCAACCAGCACTCGCTTTATAATAGAGCTCTTGCCTGCCGATCGGTGCCTCCCCAGTCGGTTCAGATGCCGGCATAGGAGCACCGACTGACAGGTAAGAGCGCGTTTAGATTTCTTGTTTAGGTGCTACCTAGAAAAATGAGAGCTATGCAGAGAAACAATTTTGAGCGCTCTCATCTTACGTTATACGAGTGGCTGTACTAACAACTTCACCCCAGAGCCTCAAATAGTAGCCTTTTAGACACACTACTGGGTGAACCACTTGTTGTAATCAGACCACTTTTCTCAGTTCTTTTAAGGCAAATGTGTGGAGGTCCTTGCACAATGTGTAAAACATGTTTGTTACTGTTTACATGTTTTTAGAGCGGTGCTTCACTCATACCCTGAGCCGCTGCCAGGTGGGGTGAGGTCTTTTAATCTTACACACTACGGTAAGATTTTCTACAGATGTTTGGAATATAAGATATATATCCGAATATTTAAATCACTGCTTCTTTACATAGTTTAGTTTATTTGTCAGCATTAAATTATCTGACATAGTTATAGGTCCATACTGATTGGACCAAACTTTAGAAATAGTTTCATGAGGAGTGGTTACCTTCATCTGATACTTATTTTCCCTTTTTCTCTGACTTCACAGTGAACAACACTAGCTGTAAATTCATGACGAACTCTCATGTTCTGGAAAATTCAGGTGACATCTGCACTTGTTTACTTACACGTTACATTCTTTGTTGTCACTTTACAATAATTTTTATTTTCGTGCAGTAGCACATCTTTTTGTTTAATTTGGTCCTGATGAAGGCAAGGACACAGTAGTCCAAACTTGCTGAAACATGTCGACCTGTCTTTACCTTAGACAGTCCACTTACCTGTCTTTGGAGACACCTTTTTAATCTTGGACAAGTGAGCATCATTTGAATAAAGTTGGTTCTACGCTCTCTCATCCAATTTTATAACACTTAGCTTATTATTTTCATTCACTTTTTCTGCACTGCACTCCACAGTCATCATACTTGTCTCACTCATTAACTACCACTGAGTGATATACCATACTGTAGTCGATACGGCAGAGTAGACTTTTCAACAACTTGGTCTATCTTTGACTGTGACTTAAACATACTCATACGGATGGTATGGATAAATCCCAAATGATGAAGGGCGGATCCGAATGGTGACTGATGGTATTTTCCTCATCCACCTGAGATGTTGAAGTTTACCTTCATACTGGTCAGGTAGTTAAAGGGATGTGTATTGTCGGGTTGATGCCTATCACTCCTTAAAACTCTTTCACTTTTTAGACCCTCTGATACTTGTTGTAGTTGTTCATAGTTCGGGATCTGTATCCAGAGCTTGGTCTATAAATATTTTCCCAGGGTCCTACCCCACCGTTGTTTCTTATTATAAGAACATCAATGCCATACAACGTAAATTATCGCTATGAAACATGATCAGATGTGAGTTTGCTTTAGATGTAAATGTTACTCTTGCTCCCCAGGGATTATGATATTTTTGAATTTGAACCAAGGCAAGGATCATTTAAAGGCCAGGGATTTCGGCAAAACATCCTAACAGAAAATATCTATTCATAAGTAGTTCATGGTAAAAAATAAATGAAAAATCCTGGGACTAAGGGGCAGAAGGTAGATAATTGAATTGGCAAGTTACCTCAGAATTATTCTCAGTAGTATTGTAAATGACATTATTACTTACCGAAGAAGCAAATAATGAGGTATTTAGGGTTCAAGCTACTCTGGACAGTAGGGGGAATGCTTATATCAGATACAAATGGCTCTTGGGAAAAATGAATTGGAGCGCTTAAGTTCAGAAGAGGTGAACATGGTCCCAATATGTTGGATTCTACGAATCCATCTTCCTTCTTCAAAACATTTAAATCTTGGACTATTGATATATTATAGATTACGTTAGGGTCGAAGCGAAGCCGTTTGCCCTTTTTTATGAATCCTTCGTCTTTTTTCCCTTTTTTCCTTCTTCTTCTTCTTACTGACAATGGTAATTTTATTCTTCGTATCTTATTCTTTGAAAGAAAAACAGACAGATTTTAGACCCTCTACTATAGGTAGTTCAGGAGGTTGTACCCCTGTCTTTAGAAAAATAAGAAAACTTTACGATTTGTACATAAATTACCCTTTTTTCTTGTGTGAGAGATGTGGATACTCCCCCTGAAGCCAGACTCACAGGATCGAAAAGTTCTTGAAGAGTGGAGGAGTGTAGTTTATCAAATATTTCTACATTTTCTTTCAATTTTAATTTGTTTTTCCTACTAAAAAGGGCTTACCAGCCTGATCACCAAAGTCCCCCTCTTTAGCAAGATGGGTGGAACATAAATGAGCAGGGTGGAGCTGGTTGATGTTGTCCTCCAAAATTAGGCTTACGAGGGGGAAGTAGGCCAGCTTTACCCGGTGACGGCTTTCCTCAGAAACTCTAAATTTAGTCAGGGCCAAAAGAGAATCCAGAATAGAGACAGAATTATTTACGATTTCTCCATTAGTGCTAATATAGAAGACAGCACTCTTTCCAAACAGAGTAATGAATCTGACAACAACATTTTTGTTTCTGGATTATGAATTGAAGGATGACAATGCAGGAATAGATCAGGTGTAATTGAGGCCCGTGAATCTAATATGCTTGTTCTACTGGGTGTTCTACTGAACAGCTGCATTTGTACAGGACGATGCTGAGTAGGAACACAAGAGTTGAAGGATAGGGAATTAGCTGGAATAAGATTCCTGGACAACTCTAGATTAAGTGCGTGAACAACTTGGAGGGCTGATTTAAATTGATATTGAGGTCAGGAAGATCAGGAAGCTTAAACTTTTCCAATTTGGGATCTCCAACATTTGCGACTGAATGAAATACCCCTTCAGATTGAGAGACTTAATTTGCAAGAGAGTGGATGGTTAAGTTTGCCAGCAAGAGTCAGTTTCCCTACAATCCAAGTGTTGGAGATCCCTAGACCGAGATCCTCCGGTTTCAGGAAATAGATTAATAGATACTACTGGTGATGATTTTCCAGTAACTACTTTAGCCTCACCAAGTGTTTCTTGAGTAGACTCCAACATCCCTGCTGAATTTAAGCTTTTTTTTTGGGGAGAAAAAGGAAGCGATAGCATTTCAACATATTTATTTGTAATGAGTTGTTTCTTAAAGTGTTAGCTTTAGTTTTTTTACACGCTCTTGTATATAACACTCTACCAGAGCGCAGTTTCTTTGCAGTCATATCTTGGTCCTTACAGGGTCAGACCATTATCCGGTCTGCCGATGGAACCAGAAAGGAATAGCTCCTATTTGTTGATGTACCGATGTGCCGCTCATGCAACACCGTGCACCGACTCAGGGCGCTAATGAGGAATTGGTACTGGCAATCAAAACCAATCACGAGCTGTGAGACAGCAAAAGTTAAAACTTAAGGTAATCCATATCATATCAATCTCAATAAAAAGTAAAGTAAAACTGTAGAAATGATGAGTGGCTAAGGCAAAAACAAGGACCTGGCCAAGCGAGGCTCCTGGGGTCCCAAGGCTATTTTGCAGGGCGTCTCCACAAGACACCAAAGGCTCACAGCCAGCACCTCCAGGCTGCCAACCAATCTTTCTTACTCTGGGTAGTCAAGCAATTGTAATTATGTAATTAGTAAACAATGGGTAGTAAGTACCGAGCAGTAAATGTAGGGCAGTAATGTGCTGTCAAGGGGGCCAGGCTACTGAGCTGTCCCAAGTCGCTGCCACTGCGCCTGCCGACACTTCCTCCACATCCCAGTCACTAACAGCACTGCAATTCACCAGGAGGCTCTCCTCCCCACACCCTGCACCCTGAAGATCGCACTTGCAGTTCCCAGGTCACAGGTCTGGCCCCACACCAACAATACACCAACCTCCTCCTCTAAAAAACGTATTGGAGGTGCTGCTCACGCCGCAAGAACCACAGGAGCCGCTGATCAGCCAATCAAGATCAGGACCGTAGATCACCTGTATGTCAGCGCAACATTCTCACTGCTTGGGGAGAAAGCGGAGCAGGCAGGCTGGCAGACAGGTGGGAAATCAGGAGTGAGCGAGCATATACAGTCCATTTTGGCCCCACTTAGTCTCGATCAGGCTCAGCTCAACTCTGACTGTGCGTTCCGCGTACTCTCCGTCCTCCATACTCAGCATGTTCACCCTCTACTAAGCAACATGCTCCAGTGCGTTGCTGCATTACCGAACCCGTCTGGTGCCTTGCGCGATACCTGCAGCGTTGTACAGATTTTTGCGGCTCCCACCTCGGCAGCGGAAACCAGCGGTAGCCAGCCAGTGGGTGTGTAAAGTTATCTCCCACGCCTGGCTGCTCACTGAGAATTCAAAGTCCAGAGGCCTCAGAAAGGAGGTGAACAGGTCGGGGGCAGAGGAACAGGTTGGGCCCCCAGCCCCGGTTCACCGCCTGTGGTCTTCCTGGTAATGCGGTGATGCGGTAATGCGGAGCGGCAGAGGTCGCGTTGGTTACAGCACTCAGCTGCAGTAGCTGCAGCCTGCTTGCTCCCCACTCTGCTCCTTCGCTCTCTGTTCCTAGCTCACCAGCAAACGTGGCCTGGACAAAGCAACCGCAACTCGACATTAGAAAATTAGAATGTTGGTAGCTCGGCTGTCCCCAGAAGGCTGGTGGAGGAAGGGAAATATTCAGCTAGCTAGGTTATGTTTACCTTAAATATCTATGAATGCATACAACTTTCAATAAAAAAAGTCTTGTTTGCGTTATATAAAACAAAAAATATATATATATAACTTTAAAAAATGTCCGCCTTGGCCTTTCCTGGGCTCATTTACTGCCGACTCCTGAGTTCACTTTAGTCCACCCTTGTTCGGACAGCAACCTGCCGTCAAGTCAGTGCTATGGCAGCGGCAAGCAGCAACCATTGCGGCTAGGTGCTGCCAGCAGTGCACTGCAGTAATGATGGACTGTCTCAGGACTCGAGTTGAACTCAGATCTAAATGTAGTCCGTGTCCATCTCAGTGGAGTCCAATGATGACGCAGTAAATCAAATGGCTTCCTTCCAGTAAGTTCCACCACCACAGTGGAGAGTGAAGACTCAGGCGCGGGAAGCAGTATGAGGTTGAGTCTGCGCAGACTCAATTCCTCAACTTCCGGCCTGCCACACCCCTTTCCCAACTCGTCACAGGGTGGGTCCCAGGGTGGGTCACACCACACCTTGTAATGAGTTGGGAAAGGGTGGGATGACAAGCTATCCACTCTCTGATTGACATGGAGGGTTAGCGATACCGGGCTTGTTTTTAAAACACCTGCGGCTAACGTTTCCTCCATGCCATCTGGGGGTGAAGATTGGGCCCTGAAGCTAGGTCTTTGCTGAGCTGATGACATCACAGCCTTCAGGGCTGTGAGGTTGTCAGCCTGGCAAAAATATAGGTTTCTTTAGGCCCGCCCGGGGAGCATGCAAGGAGACTCAGTCACATACATCCAGACTCCACAACGGCCACTGTCATAGCAGCGGTATCGTTGAGTGGGGCAGACAGTGCCCTGTGTTCACCATTGGCAGCGTATATATTATTTAGAAAACTACAATAAACTGGTATTTTTTGATTAAATAAAATATGAGCATTGAGCACTTTTGTTGAATGTAACGGGGTCAGAGCCTCAACGTCTCGGAGAGAAACCACCCCTGCTGGAAGCTTGTGCTTCAGTGAGGAGCAGAAGAGAGGCAATGAGGTGGGCAGCAGAGCAGGTAAGCTCTGTTTTTTGTTTTTGTATTGTCGTAGTCTGTCTCCCTATCCCCCTCCCGCCCGCCACTCTGCCCTAGTACTGGCCACAACTGGAAGCCCTATTACTGTGTCCCATTTATTGGCCTTCTACAAGAGTCCCAAAGCACTGGATCCCCAAAGCACCATTTGCCTACTGTATGTGTCCCTTTCTCCAGGGCCCGTACACTCCCTATCTGTCTGCATCCCCTGTTTGCTGCTGCTTGTTGACTGCTGCTGTGTTGCCAGGTTTGAAATACAAAGCAAGAACAACCTCCTTAAAAAGAAGCCTAAAGCTAGCACAAGGCCTTCCTTAAGAAGCCCAAAAAGAGCACAGCCCTAAATAATCACCAACAGGAGGATCTTTAACACTAAAATAAACAATGTATTCTCATGAGTCGATAAAACATTTATGTAACATGCTTTAAAACCCAATTCATCATTTTTGCAGCCTGACAAATACTCCTAGATTTCAGTGAAAAATATCTGTGAGCCATATCCTGATGCTCCTGGAATAGAAGTTTGATTCCTACATTTCTTATTTGAATATTAGTGTTAGACCTGACATCATTGGCTTGAGTCTCTCCTCCATTTTTTCTGTTTGCCTCCACTGTTTACGATTTTTTTGCTGGTATTCTGCTTTGGGCCCTGTGCCACTGCTGATCAGTGCCACAGTGCAAGTGCTCCCTATGTTAAATTACTGTATTGATTGAATTCCATGTTTGGCTTATTTGGTTTACTGTCAGTCCCTAGTCTAGTGCACCAGGAGTGCCAGGGCTTGTAAATACAAATGCTGCTCGTGGGCCTGCAGCACGTGTTGTGCCACCCACAAGAGCGGCCGAGTAAAAGTATGTCTGAGGGTCTGCCATTGCCAGACCCACGTGCAGTCTAGTACTGTCACGCGGACTGCGCAAGTACACCTACTTGCCAGTCCCTAAACCTTCCCTTAACTTCATGTTAGTCACGCCTATGGTAGGCCCACGGGCAGGGTGCATTGTAAGTATAAGGTAGGACAGGCCTGACCAAGTTGGCATGTCCTAATAGTGAATTACAGCCATATTCGTTTTTCACTATTGCGAGGTAACCTGCTCTCCATTAGTTAGAATGGGCTGCCAGGATTATTAATGCTATAATCCTAGCTGGCTCGGGGAGCATGGTGCAATGTCGAGTTTGGTATCCCTGAACTCGGGGTTTAATTACGCATCCGTAGGTGTGGATGGTTTTTCGACTCTGGGTTTGAAAATAGCACTTTTAGAAAGTGGCTATTTTCTTGTCTAACCATTTCTGGTTTCTGCTGGTTTGGTGTGTGTGTGACAGGAGCTAGGTGGCTCCAGAGGTCTGAATGAGTCCGTGTGGGATGAGTGGGACATTTGCGTTGAGAGTAGGGGGAGAGTAGTTGCTGATAGCCTGCCCTGCCTGATACAATGCTGGCTCCACCTCCTGCTGGGCGTCTGAGGACCCAGCCCTGCTCAGTGAATAGGCCAGGTGCCTCTGCCTGGCTACACCCACAACATACCCAGGATGTTAGGAAATTCCCCTGCATGGACAAAGGGATCAAAGCCAAAAAGGGGTATAAGAGAAGGACCCCTGAACCAAGAATTTAGATCACTTCTGACAAGGAACCCTGAAACCAAGGACAAGAAGCCTGCTGATCCAAGGACTTGCCTACCCCTTCTGCCAGTGTTCTGTTTGCTGGGGGGAATCCTGCATTGCTTCTTTATTTTTGCCAAGGAACCAGGAGAGAGGAACTGTGTGTGTACTCTCAAACTTTGCTAGGAAAATCTCCAAGGGCTGGAAGAGTGCCAGCCTCCTGTTGAAGTCACAGGGCTGAAGGACTTCATCTGCTTAAAGTGCTGTTTTGCTGGAACCTGTGAATCCAGCACCTCTGAAAGTACCAGCAATCTCGACGCCAACGGACGTCGCCGAATCCAGCTCGACATCGTGAGTAACGTCTCCAGTTTCCCGCTTCCTCGACGCCGGCCGCCGGGTCAGATCGACGCCAGCAGCAACGCCAGTGAGTAGTGAGTTCGGCTCCAGCTCCAAGGGACCTCGTGTCTGCACCGCTGCTGATCGCATCGACTTCGAAGCCCTCTCGACGCCGTGAGCGCTGCTCACTCTTGCAACAGCATCATCGACATCGACAACTACTGAGGCCTGATCGACACCGACGACGCGACGCCGGATCGCTCGACGCCGCTGATCATCGTGTGCTTCATTTTCCAAGGTACTGTGTTGTGGGGGTCCGTGTGACTCCGGGCTCGACGTAGCGCTCCTCGCGGTCGACGCCGAACCTTTGGATTAACTTTGCCTTGACGTTGTGTGACTCCCGTGTGGGTTACATTGTTGCAAAGAACTGTGTTTCAAGAAGAAGAGTTGCTTTTGATACGAAAGACTTTTGTGCTAAAAAGAAACTACCTTTGAACTATTATTTTTCCTTCCAAGAGTATTTATTAAGATTGTGGTATATTTTTGTCGTTATTTGGTCTTGTGCTAAGCCTTATATAAAAATCCTTATTTTTATAATACTACTGTGTCGTGTCCATTTGTTGTGTATTCACTTTATTGCTGTATGTGGTCATAAATGCTTAACACACAGCCTCTGAGATAAGCCTGTCTGCTCTGCCAAGCTACCAAGGGGGTGAGCAGGGGTTATCAAAGGGTGTGATCCCCTTGCCCTGACTAGAAAAGGTGTGTCCCTATTTGTCAGAAGTGTATACCTCTGCCAACTAGAGACAGCCGGTTCTAACAATTAGAATAACAGAAATGTTTTTATTCAAAATTAATTCAAACAGTTTTTTTATCTGTAAAAAGCATAGCTTAATTCATGTTCTTACCTTTGCACAAATTATTGTACATTTGTATATGAACTTACTTTTAATGCTCCACACATGTTGCATCCTCATTACGAGTTGACTACTCCCTACCATTTGATGGAGTACCATGGCCAGCAAAATAAAGACCTCCTTTACACTGTTTATCTGCCCATCAGTCAAATTGTACATCAGCCCTACTTTTTGAACTATGGTAGGTTAAACAGCAGAGATTTTGAACTATTTTTCCGGCTACTGGGTAAATAGCAAAGATTATGCACTATTTGGCCAGCAGTCATGTAAATAAACACTTCCATTTAAAAAAAATGTTTTTTCAAAATGTTTTAAATGTTATAACTAAATCTGGGAGAGAATGTTCTTATCATTCTTTTGCCTTAAAACAACGTTTTCTGGGCATGCAGGTGTCTTTAACAAAGACAATAATAATACATACTACCAAATATAGAAACTCAAAGGAGATGGACCGACTATAACAACATTTAAGAGAATATGAATCAGTGAATTAAAGTATAGCTTATGTGAGAGGCAACTTGACACGATATTCATCAGTAGAAAGGAAAAAGGCTGCTTATGAGCAAGTGGCTCTGAATTAAATACCAATAATTGAAACATGACGTTAGTCCCTTAGAAGCCCTAATAGGACCCTTCGAAAAAGCTACATTTGATTTGAATCTCTTTTCATTTCCAACCTGAATTAGGACAGTGATTCCAGCAATTCATAATGCAGAAGCCAACTGATCACATATCCATCGGATGCTGGCTTTTTTTCCAACCTCTGGATCTCGGATGCTGATACTTCACTTTTCAGAGTGACTTTTTTTTCTGAACCTGCCATGTCTCTTATCTGAGGCTAAGGAGTCCATGGACAGGGGGATTATGATTCATGAGATAAAAGAAGCTATCATTTCAATGCCAACTAATAGAGCACCCCAAAAAATGGATTCCTCATTGAGTGTTATAAAATGCATTTCAATAGGGCGGCAATCACAATAAAGGTAGTTATGAAAGAGGATGCAGGACTGCTTACATTTTAATTTTATAGAGCTAGGACAAATACTTTTGCATGCAGTCAAAAATACCTTCTAATATGCGGGTTGTAGACCAATTTTAATAATCAATTGAGATGTAAAAATTCTGGTAAAGGCTTTGGCCAACCATTTGAAGTCTGCGTTGTGAGCACTTATCCACATATTTCAGGAGGTTATTGTAGCAGGGAGAACATCCAGAAACCTCCTACAAACATTACACATCCTATTGTGGCAAGCCAACAAAGATTTTATCGATGGAGTCGCACTTTCTGGATGCATAGAAAACATTTGGGGGCATATTTACAATAACTGGCGCATCCCTGCAAATCAGCAGGGATGCGCCAGTTATTGTGCGCCACAGCTCCGCCATCATGGATGCGCCACATTTATAATGCGGCGCATCATGGTTAAAAAACGACACAGATGCGTGACGCATCTGTGCCGTAAAAGTGATGCATTGCTGGAGTTGCGCCGCAAGCGTGACGCAGCTTCAGCAATGCTCTGGGGGCCCTATCTAGTTAATGCTGTGTCAATCCTTACGCCTGCTTCAGGCAGGCGCAGGGTTTTGACGCAGCATGGGCCTAAAAGTGACTGAGTGAAATCTTGTAGATTTCACTCAGCCACTTTTAGGAGGCGTTCCTTTGCCGGAACGCCCCCCTGCACAGGAACGCCTACATGTGGCGCAGGGCATTACAACGTGACGCATCTCCCAGATGCAACACGTTGTATGTACCCCGCACCATGTAGCAGGATTTGCGCCGCCGCTGCGACACAGCATCTGTATCAAGCTCATCAAGCCTAAACATGCTGCAATTATTCCTTGTAAAACTCCATCAAAATCAACACAAACACTTACCAGGCACGCCTATTATCCCGACTGCTGTTTGTTCTAGCATTGAAATTTCTATCAGATGCAATTACAGCTTCTACATTAATTAATTGCATAGATATAAGTGCAAGGGAAATTAAAGAATTACTATATGCTGATGATGAACTGGTGGCCCTTTTAAAGCTTATGTATCTGTACCCTATGTGATGGATCTAGTGTCTGAGATTTTATCTTTTTCAGGGTACACAATAACTGGACTAAGAATGGGGCACTGCCTATGTCAAAACACACAGGTAATTGCTCTGTATCATGCCTTCCATTAAAATGGGTACTAAAAACAAGAATTATCTTAGCATAATTTTTGAACATGAGTATGACTCACATGTTACAAGACTGCCTGCTTCATGGGTCTGACTCACACGATACACGAATAGCTGCTTCCACTCAGAGACAAGAAAATGAATAGATGTTTAAATAAAATCAATTCTCAAATTAAGGCAGGGTGCAGTCATTCAAAAAGGTCGAAGTCTTTAATTTAAGTTTCCCAATTGGAACGCTGCCTGTAAAAATCCCTAAGTGCCTGCTTCTGCAAATTGATGACCCGTCTCACCCAAGAATGAGAATTTCAAAACATTACGTTGATACAACATAATGTTGAAAAGGCTTCCCCACATGCTCACGTCTTATGAGGCCAATCAACTATCACAGAAAGTGTTCTTCTCATAAACCACAACTAACACTCTCAATTAAGTAGTTCTTCAAATGTCTCTGTTGAAAACTAATTTAACTGGAATAGAGATTTTCTACAAGACGGATACATTCCTGATGAGACTGTTAACCTGAAATGAAATGCTCCTGACATGGCAATTAGTGCATAAACTTTCCAACATCATATCTTCAAACCTCTATGGCTTAATTTTGGTGTTCTTGTCAGACGACATTCTTTGCATGCCTATATGTATATGGTATTTCCCTAGCGCAAACATAACTACAAGGCAGCGGAACACTGTACACAGTCAAAGATATGCATGAATTCAATGAGTAAAAGGAGATGAAACTGATTTTGTGGATGGTTAATACACTGTGATGTAGTTTTCTTTAAAGAGGCAAGTTTTAAACTCTCTCCTAAATTGAAACGGTGCTGGGGTGGTCTTGGTGGATCCAGGAATGCTATTCTAGATCCTGGGTGCATAGATGGAAACGTTCTGCTGTCTTATAAAATTCTTGTTTACACTTCTTAGTCGGCAGTCTGATAGCAGCCTCACTGTGTGTACGGTGGGATCCATCAGAGATGAGGAGCTTGTGTACAAGAAAAGTTTGTAAATGATGCACCTCATTTTGAAGATGATGCGGTTCAGTAAGAAGAGTCTATGGAGTTCCACCAGGATAGGGATGATTTGATCATACTGCCTCAGTCTCTGGATGCAATGTGCTTCAGCATGTACAATGTCCCAAGGGGTGCCACAGTCAAGTCTGAGAGGCCATGGGTAGGGCATTACCACCACCACTCCAGATTTTAGAGTACAAGCCTGGAACATCAGTTCGGAAGTTGCATTTTGCTGGACCAAATCTTTCACTTTATTTAGTAGAGAAAGGTGGTACCAGGCTGTTGTTTTTTTTCAATGTATTCCTTGAGGGTGAGGTTTGTGTCCAGGGTGAATCCAAGTGACTTTGTATTTGTTGAAACTTGTGGGTCAAAGCTGGCAAGGTTCATGCCATTGAGCCAGCTGTGAATTTTTGAAGAATCTAGCCTCTCTTGAGAGCTTCTGGGAAGATGCCTGCTGGGAAGGAGACTTCAACAATGTTTAGTAGGTGTGACAGAGCATCTCCAGAAACAGCTTTGATGAGGGGAACATATCATCATCATTACATCAATTCTACTTGGAATCATGTGGTGTTGCCACACTCGTTCAAGAGAGGGGTCAGATAAATTTGTTTGAAACACTGCAACAAGAAAGCCAGTTACCCAATGGTCAGATATGGAAATATGAATCTGACTGTCTTATCGAATATCAAACAAGGTTTGGTTATCATAACAATTCTCCGTATGCCTGTACTGGTCTTTGAGGGCAAAATGTAAGCGGTATGGTATTCAGCTTTCAAGGCTCAGTGATCAAGGAGTGCCGCTCAAAACCTGCCTCAACATAACGGTGTTATTCGTGTCAAAAGGAATTTCAAATTCAAATTGCTGTAGCATATTAGTCAGAGTTACTCTTGGTACTTAATCATGATCTGAGGGTAACCCAACGGAAGTTAAAATTGTTAAAGTGATTCAAAGCTTACACTTGTCACTTCAATGATTGAAAGAGTTGGCCTAGACCCAAGGTTTTGCTTCTAGAGAGGTCATCAACAAAGATGCAATATTGTTCATATTATTTAGTCCTGTCCTGCTCTTGAAAACTACCTGATCATGGACTTTTTGAAAAGATCAAGTAATCTCAAAATAACCCATATTGGATGATAAGCCCAATTTCATGACATGTCTGACATTCAGGGTCTCAACAACTATAAGAAGAGATGACTGGGGACTTCACGAGTGGCCGCGTAATCATGTTCCCTGCTAAGATGGAATTCCACCTCCCCTCCTATTTTCCATAAAAGATGGTGGTTGTCACACTTGAAAGACTTATATAAAGACTCAATAGACAGGTGCAAATTTTTAGGCTATTAGGCAGACACCAACATCGGAATTGACTCCACTGAAGGGCTATAAGCCGTTTTTCCTTTGTAAGTATCTTTTTGCTTTCACAATATTTTTGTTTATGTTATCATTCTAAACGTATTATCTACAGGCTTAAATTAACCATAGGTTGCATGGTTGTTAATATTAGGGGGGGCAGACTCTTGTTATTCCGTGTAGTGTAATCATGAAAATTCTGCTAGATTACGCAAAACTACGTGAGAAGAGTAATTCTACAAAATGGATGCAGGGGTGCATTTTGCACTAAGATATAGCTATAAATGCATCAGAATACAAATATCAATGCAAGAAGCTACTCACGTTCGCTAATTGTGCATTTGGGGAAGAATTGTTCCCAACCTACTCCCGGCATTTAGGCTTAGTTTCCTAGTGCAAAATGCACCTTTGCGTCCAAAATGGATGTGAATGTGCATTTTGTGCCGCAAAAATTGTGCTAAATCCCACAGAACAGCAGCGCAAGCAACAACTTGTGCTTGCTAAATGTACTGTCACAGTAGATTTTGTTGCTCCAAATGATTCTTAATTACGTGAGTGAGTGTAATCATGTTGTTATAGGTAATTCTGTTCCAAAGAATTATGCAGAATTACTGAAATTACTGAAATGACTTCAACAAAATTAAAATTACTCCCAATATATCCTTTCCCTCCTCCTCAACCTCTATACTTCATACGTTATGATACCCATACAGACTCCTACAGCTTATTGCCATTGATTTAGCTGTGAAAAGGAGGGGGCTTTGGGTTTGGGACATGTCTATACTTTAACAATAGGAGAACATATCCTACCTGGGGGAAAGAGCAAATATTGCTGTACCCTCCTTTCCATGACTTATGTTTTTCCTCAAACCGATTATTCTATGTGATTGGGAACCCCCTCACCCTCTCTGTGCCATTCTTTTTGGAACCCTGAATATATGATCATGCATCATTTTTTATATTGGAAAATACCCCCTTCTTGAGGACCACGCTTCTGGATGTCCCCTGCACCTTATACTCCTCTGCTGGGTTCTTTTCTATCCACTATTGATCTCCTTTTATAGATTCACAAACTTATAGGATGGATGCCCCTTTTGCTGTCCATTGGAAATTATAATCCAGCTCAACTCAAAGTGATTTGGGGGGGGGGGGCAAACAAGATTTCTTTTCTCATAAATTAAAACAAAAGAGTACCTGGATGGCCTTTTCAGGATAGATACTGATTACTATTTAATTAAGACAAGATAATCTAGATCATGGGTAATGTAATGTAGATCTGGAAAACATCCTAAACAACGACGTTTTTATAACGAGTTACCTGAACAACGAATTCTAAACAACGACAATTTCTAAACCACGACTACCTAAACCACGACTTCTAAAACAACGACTTACCCAAACCAAGAGTCTCTACTCGGCACCAGGAGAGGTGAGAAGCAGAGTCTCTCTCCTCCGCCCCCACACACTCCCGCCCCCCCCCCCACCACCAACCTCACCACCCCCAGGACTAGACACGCTCATGGCCCCTTCTTACTCCATCGGCAAAGGGAAAGCGGAAACTGTGAAAATACAGAAGAATAAAAGGTCTGCATTGAGTCACTGTCAATTAACAACCCCATAAAATTAAAAAGAACAAACGGTGCCATTAACTCTTTCGAACCTATGCAGGCATTCAATAACTCTTACATCCCTCGTGGTAAAAAGATAATTTCTTGCATACTGCAATTCTTAAGAGCAGCCACAAGAAAAAGCTGTCTGTTTAAAGATCTAAAGAACATCCAACCTTATTCACAACTATCTTTATGTAACTTTAACGTGTTGGTTTCTATGCAACCTGTGTGGAACTGGCATGAACAGCTATGATTAATGAGATGCAACACTACCATCTTGTGGCCAAAAGTTTTTATTGGACAATACGTTAATTTAAGGATTAATCACTACAAATTGTTTATACATTTTTTATGTAATATTACATTTTTTAAATGTCGTATGGTGTGTATTTTAAATAACATAGTGGCGAAAAATGGTAATGAGCAATTTATAGATTTTTCGTGGTTAAGGAAATCGTTGTTAAATAATTAGTGGTTTGGGATTGCTCGTTGTTTCGCCTTCGTGGTTAAGGAAGTCGTTGTTAAGACAGTCGTTGTTTAATCATACATTCGTAGATCTTGGGCAATGTCACTTATTTTATTAATTATGATGGGTAGTCATGGGACATAGGGTGATATTTATTAAAAAAAAGAGGAAAAGAAAAAAAATGTGTGCTTAAGGAATATGTGTGGGGTGTACAAACGGGGTAGTGGGCTCGCTGTATTTTTAATTTAATTTTTTGGATTCGGAAGCAGCATGTATTTAGAAATCTAAAGAACACGAATGTCAGCGCTCTTGGTTCTGTGCAGCGCATCCATTATGCACAGACTCAAGCCTGAGTCGGAATGGCTCTCATGGGGAGGGTTGGTCAAAGGGACAGGGGTTGGGGTGGGTGAGTGTAAGGATGGGCGGAGGGGGGCAAGGGATGGGCGAGGGTCGAAAATTCGAGAAAAAAATACATAACCAGAATTGATAATGAAACTTGTGTACAGCTAAATAAAAAGAATGGAAAAAAGATATGATACGAAAGCTGGGAGAGAAAAGGAGTAGAAGATCATCAGGAGGATTATCATGGGAACTCAAATTTAAATTGAGATGGGGAGAACAACTATCTGCTCATGGAATGTAGCAGGATTGAACGACAGAGCAAAAAGGGAAAGACTGGCCAAACTAGTGAGGATAAACGCTTTTGATTTAGAATGTTTACAAGAGACCCACATTCCTTGGAGGAAAAGAGAACTATTGAGGATCAGAGGGTATAACATATTGGCATGTATATCTCAAATCTCAGATATTTGATGAGTGGCTATATTAGCAAGGACCACCCTGGGACAGGCTAATCCTAAGGCCTTGGACACATTAGGGAGGTGGAATATCGTAGAATTAGCAGTAGGAGTTACTGTGTGCTCGATCTATGGATCAAACCAGGATGATCCTCAGATATTTGAAGGTTTGGAGCTGGAACTCACAGCATGGCCCTGCCCATTATTTCTATGTGGAGATCCTAATATCTCGCTGGATTCACGATTTGGACAGCATAACCAAGGGGGATATTATGTGCGTCAGCCAAGGGTTTACAGGGCACTAAATTCTCTTAAGAATAGTCACTTTATGACTGATATCTGAGCTTTGAAAAATTTGAACAACCCGGATATACGTATTATTCCTGCCTGCACAGAAAATATGTTAGGATTGATTATTTTTATGGTACAAGGGGTGCATTAGACGGGGCTGGCATTAGGAAATTTTCAAAGGTGATTTCCGATCATAACCCTCTGATTTTGGAGATTGAAATCATAAGTTTTAAGAGAACATGGAGTAAATGTATGTTTGACAGGAAACTACTTGTAAATAGTGATTATACTGAACACATAAAAAATTGGTCACAAGGATTTATATAAATAGATAAAGTGCTAGCAGGGGGGCTGTGTAGGACTCTTTTAAGGCTACCCTTAGAGGTGAAACCATTAGCTTCGTTGCCAGGGCGAGGATTCAGCGTGAGAAGAAGAACCAACAATTAATGCGGGATTTAGTGCAGGCAGAAGAGGAACATGTTTCATTAACAGCACCGGGGCAGGGGGGGGGGCTCAAACTCAGTATCGAATAATTGCTTTAAAAGCGGAATTAAATAGCTGGTTAACAAAAAGATCTGCAGAAGAATATCAATCTCACCGGAATAACTCCTTTGAAAATGGAGAGCTAGTTGGGAGGAGGATAGCTCTTCGTAGCTGGCGAAAGATATCTTTGAATATAATACCCTCTATTAAAGTAAATGGACAAAAATGTACCAATCCAGACGATATTATCAAGGGGTTTCAGAATTATTTTCAAATTTTGTATCAAGATGATATTAATAAGGATATTCCAGAAGTATCACAGAATATATCCCGCTTGGTGATTAACACCAAACTGGGAGAGGGGCTGGATAGCTCATCTAAAGAAGAGTTTGAAAAAAATATATAATTAGAGGTCCATGTAGCACTGCAAGGAATGGCACCAGGGAAAGCTGCTGACCTGATAAAATTCAGTTGGAAGTATACTAGATTCTAGGAACACCCCTTTTACTAGATACTTTCAGGGGAATTCAGTATAGTGGAAGCCCCCCCCCTGAATCCTGGAGAGAGACGGCCATCATAATCTTCCCAAAGAAAGGAAAACTAATAGATAACCCGGCTTCATATCGGCCAATCTCTTTGATTAATTCAGATACAAAAACCGATTCAAAGATATTGGCCAATCGGCTAGGGAGGGTTATAGAATGTCTGGCCTCCCCCGGCAACATGGTTTTATCCCTGGAAAAGAAACAACTGATCATATTCGTAGGGTTATTTCATTATTTGACATCATAACCAGGATGGGGGGCAGGATGGCTATGATACTCCTCGATGCAGAGAAGGCATTCAATTGAGTTTCTTGGAAGTTTTTATGGGGGATACTGGAGCTAAATGGTTTTGGATTACAATTTATAAGGGCGATCAAAGCAATGTATTGTCAACCAAGAGCCTGATTACAAATGATGGAGAAGGAATCTAGCAATATCACAATATCTGGGGGGGACCAGACAAGGGTGTCTCTGTTCCCCCATTTTATTTGCTTTGTATGTCAATACTCTGGCTGGTGGTTAAGCTTTTGCAGTCCAAGAAGATCAAGCTAATAGTCACTAGCGGGTATGAGACTAAAGTATTGGCATATGCCGATGACATTGCAGTGTTAACTAATGATCCAACTGAGGCAATTGAGGAAATGATTAAGATTGCTGAGATTTATGGGCTCCTTTCATGCTATGCTTTGAATAAAGGGAAGACAATTGTTATTTGCACAGACAATATTGATTTTAATGATCCTTGATGAGCAGAATCAGCAGTCTATCTAGGGGTCCGAATTAGCGCAAAGGTGGATGAGATTGTTAAATGCAACTTTGACCCTCTGATCAAGTCATTAGCCATGGATTCAAGGAGAGTAAATTGGCTGCATTTGCCTATTATAGGGAGAGGGAATTTTTTTTACATTACTATGTTGCCTAAAATTGTGTATCTGTTTCGCTCAAAACCGCTCACAGTGGAAGACCACCTATTCAGGGCTCTGATCTCTACCGTCTCAAATTTTATATGGCAGTATGGGAAGGTCAGGAGGGCTTCAAAATATTTAGCCCTACCACAAAATAGAGGTGGGCTTACAGTCCTCAACATTACTTTATATTATTGGGCTGCTCTTCTCCATCAGATGTTCTCCCTGTTTGTAGCAGATGGAAACAGCGATTTAGAGCGAGATCTGAGAATACCTACAATTTATGAACTCTCTATACGGAATGAAGCACCGGGGCTGCTATTAAGACAATTGGAGCAAAGCTATTATAAAAAAAGTATGCTTCAAAGTAATTTATAGCTCATGTAAGATATGGAAAAAGTTTCAAAATGTATGGCAATTCCGAAAGTTTGCAGATATACCCCCCTCTGGTGTTCATCGCTATTCCCTCTCCAAGTTAATGATGTTATGGGAAAGAGATGGGAAGGGCTTGGTGTTGGTACGATTGGAGACCTTTATGGGGTCTTTTATGGGGGAGAGCAAGCTTCTCATTTTTTTTTAGCTCCAGCAATACTTTGGAACAGCAGATAACAAATATTTTAAATTTGTGCAGATTAGAAGCATTCTTACCGTACGTAGACCAGCGATCAAATTAGATAAGATACCAATGATGGAAGCTATTACTGGAAATCAAGTAGAATTAGGAACATTTACAGCATATTACTTAAAAAATTACCAAATGACTTGGGCAGCAAAACTAAATAATCCAGATCTGAACATCTATATGAACCTACCTTTAATGCCAAAATACTCCTATCCACAAGCTTAAAAGCACAACTATACAAAACTATATTTAAGTGATATTTTACACCCTCTAAATTAAATATGTGGGGGAAAAGGCCAGATGATAAGTGTCCCAGGTGTTGAGCTGGACCAGCCACACTAATTCATATGTTTTATCATTGTGATAAACTGTCTTTATTGAAAAAAGGGCTGCTTGGCTTTTGGGAGGGATTACTTGACTTCAGATTGGAATTGACTCCTACATTGCTGATTTTGGGGTAGGATAGCTCCTTGGGCCTTAACACTGCACAGGAATAATGCCTATTTCTGGGGACAGCGATATTGAGGATAATATTAGCCGCCAGGTGGAAAGATGTAGAACCTCCAACATTTCAGATGTGGCTTGCGAGGTGTTGGAAATGGGGATCTCTGGTTGGCTAAGGCAGAAGCCAAAGCCAGGCAGAGACCACCACTCTAGTCAGGGAAAGGGAGTTACTCGCCAAATATAACCCCTGCTCACCCCCTTGGTAGCTTGGCAGGAGCAGTTAGGCTTATCCTGGTGGCAATGTGTAAAGCATTTGCACAATACACACAGTAACAACATACTAGGCACACCACAAAAGAAACTCCACACAAGGTTATATATAAAAATAGCCTGTGTATTATCATAAAACACATTAGATGATAATCACACAATATACACTGTGCCAACTGGCACTGGGCAATATTTACAGGGGATTTTTTACACACCACAGGGCCACATGGGCCACTGTCAGAATCATCACTTGGTAAAAATAGTAAAAGCAAGAACATATCATAATCTTAGAACACAACCAGTAATCACTGGCAGACACTATACTCAGGGTCAACCTGTAACATAAATCATATCATGCACATTATCACATAAGGCGAGAAATCTATTCTGCGCCAACCTCATAAGTCTAAACATAGTAGATCATAATCTGCTAAACATAACTTGTATTAGGAAACAAACTTACTAGCATAAACTGCAGTAGGGAATAAATCAAACCTAGACCACTTTAGAGAATCAAATAAAACAAGACAATAGGTAAAACCTTATAACCGTATACAATCACATCCATAAGCATAAATCAAGGTGCATGAAACATATCCTATACATTACATTTCCTAGCACCTATATAAATCACACTAGGGCCTGGCGCCCTACAAACCTAATAGTCCCCCTGGCCAACTGGCCATCTCTAAGGGGCTCAAATGCCCTCTGTCCATAAGAGTCAGGGGCGCGCTTCCGTCAAGGGTGCGCACTTTGCGCAGGTCTAAACGTAGCATCTGGTATTAAGTGCTGCGCAGCTGTGCAGGAAAAGATGGGGGCGAAGGAGTGCATCTCACTCCTGAATTCAGCATGTCCCCTAGAAAGAAAGACCTAAACGGTGCAGCTGCCCACTACTTGCTGGGCAGATGGGAAAGTAAAACTGCAGCATGGGCTCTCCATAGCCCTTCAAACAAATGTGCCCAACGTTGGAGCCATCTGGATCTGAATATAAACCGGTCCAATGTAGCACCCTGACTCCTGAAATAATTAGGCTACAATCAAGAAAAAGAACTTGCCCCTAAAACGTGGAGCGCACTGGCGCTATAAATAAATGTGCTCATGGGGAGCAAACACTGAGAAAGAACACGGACCCCCAGAAGACGTTGGAGCCACCTAGGCTCTTTAAGTAGATAATGCTACTATGACCCCCACGGGTGCCCTTTCAACAAAATTGGCCCCTGAGTGGCCCTGTAACTAGCTGGGCCACTCAGGGGACCAACAAACAAAGGCCTGCACACAGGAGGCGGGCACCAACAATGTGCCCCGACACCACCCCCAACCACCTTAGGATTTAGCCTGCACTCACCGGGCTGCTCTCTCCCGCAGGCGCAGTCTCCTTTTTGGGGCCTGCGGGCGAGACTCGGCTTCCGGGGCTCCCCTCACTCATGGTAGCCCCGCCAGACACAACACCTTGCTCTAGGATGAGGCGCATCAGGCGCATCTTCACCCGGTCCCTTCTTGGGACCAGGACTTGGAAATGGAGCCCGCGAGGCTCGGTGCGGCTTCTCCCCAGCCAGGGGGAAGCAGAAGTAATGCGCGCTAGGCCAACCCCCTGTCAGGCAAGGCCACCTGGCTTCCGGGTTTGGCCGGTGCAACACCGGCGGCTTCGGCGAGGATTCCGAACGCCGCTCTGGCCGCGGCGGTGGAACGCGGGGTGGGCTCCCGCTTAAGGTTTAAAATTAAAAATGAGGAAATGAGGGGTAGGCTCCCTCGATAATAATTAAAGGAGAGCGGGGTGGGCACCCGCTCTCTCAATAGAAGCAAAGATGCGGGGTGGGCACCGCGCAATTAAATTGAAATAAGTGGGGTGGGCACCCGCATTAGATACTAAATAAAAACGAAGACCCAGGGTGGGCACCTGCACACTGAAATATCCAAAATAAGCGTGGTGGGCACTCGCATAGCTCAGATGGAGGGGGGAATCCCTACACTGAGGATTCCCTCCAAAAGGGCTGCAGGATCAGCGCTGCGCAGCCCACATGCTTTCCTGAGGGAAAATAAAAGAAATGCAGCAAAGCACTCCAAGGGTGCAAAAGGGGCTGCCAACGTCTCTTTAGGGTCCTGGAATTCAAGCAAGGTAGAACTGTCCCAGAAAAAGAAGTCCTCCAGGCATCCAGGGGCAGGGCAGAGCACAGGGAGGCAAGCCCTTCCCTGGGCCCCAGCAGCAGCACACCCCTGGTAGATTTGAGTCCAAGAACAAGAACATTTACATAGGGTCACAGCCCCTATATTTATACCACCAAATCCTTTGTCTCAAAGGTGCAGGCAATGGGAGTACCAGATACAACTGGTTCAGGAGCACTTTGTTTTGCCCAGCTCCTCTCTCCCTTTCACAAGACAGGCCAGGGACATCAGACGCACCACAGGAGGTGGAGCCAGCATTGTGGATGGAAGGCACAGCCTTATTCAGGTCCCAGGTGAAATTCCTCCCTCCCATCCACATGCAGATCTCTCTATTCACCACCGGGCAGACTCATCCTGGCTCCTGGAGCCATCCACCTCAGCCAGCACATGTCACTCACAAGCCAGACAGGCAATTCACATCACACAGCACATAGAAATGCCAACTTCTAAAAGTGATATTTTTAAACTAACCACAATAAATATGCACACACTATTGCGCAGCATTTATTCTCACGAGTCTGCACATACTAAACTTGACCCTGCACTCCCCTCATATCAGGAATTACCATGGACACACATATCCCCCATGCATTCCTATGGGAGGGCAGGCCATCTCACCACACACACTCAGAGTGCGCAAGCACTTTACACTGGGCCACAGTGCTAAAGTGGGCAGAGGTCTAAAATCACTACCGCCATGCCAGAGGCTAAAGGCAAAAAGTTCAGGGGTGAACATGCCAAAAAGGCCCAAGTCCAACACTAGGCTTCTCAGAGTATATAATCAAGCGACGGCTTTGTATGCCAGCAGGGGCAGGAAGGCTAGAATTCAAGGGAAGAAAATATGGGCACCTATCTCTGAATGGAGCAGAGAAGCCAGGGGATTGTAAGAGAGAACTAAATGGTTTTCAAGAAGTTTGTCCTACCGGCTCTAAGTTTTAATCCTATCTGGCCTGAGGCACACTTAAGAATTGTAAATTGGGTATCGTAAGAATGTATTGTTAAGTTTTATGTTTTTCACTCTGGTTTTAACCCCCATAATTCCAAAAGGCAGCTCGAAATGTTATTTTAGCAAGTGATCTTAAACTGGATTGTGAGGGAAAAGATGTTCCTGCTTCTCTGAACTGTTTTATATTGTATTAACTGCTTTGTGATCGGCCGAGCTGAATCAAGGAGTGGTTCCGTGTAAACTTGCCTTTTCTGTGCCCAGAACCCAGTCGCTCCATATTGGTTGCCCCTTGAGGATAATTTTCTTTCTAGCACAGCACTCCTTGACTGTGTGTTACTCTGGAGTTACGGGTGTTCTTATTACACTGCTTTCAATATGCCCATGGGGGTGAATTGCACAGGATATGGTCTAGGGGGACAGTGCGATACCTAGCTTATCATTCATCTGTTTATTAACTAATCAGTGTGTCCTGTTTCACTTTTTATTGATGTGGGGAAGTTCTGACATTCTGTGGTACTATGTCCCTGCCCTCCTGGTATCAATACTCAGTATTTTTGCCAGTGCAATGTTGCAGTGGTATGGCACCTCACCCCCTAGATAGGGCTGGGCCATTGTACCCTGCTGGAGTGTTTGAAGCCTATTGACTAGGCTGAGATGGCCGCCACGCAAGGAGTCGCGATCACGTGACGTGACGCGATGGGCGTGGCTGCATCGGCGCTGCCGTCTTGAGTGCTCCTGGTGTGGGCGTCCGACACGGCTGAGGAAAGGCGTCTTCCCAGTTAGTCACGGTGAGACGGATTGTAATCGAAGCGCCAGGGAAGTACTCTTTCATTCTAAACGAAGCGCCAGGGAAGTACCCTTTCGTTTTTCGCTCAATGGGCTAAATGTTATATGCTTTAACCCGCTGACTCCGCGTAGCCTTACATGTTCAGTTTGAAGTGGGTCACGAGTGTGACTGGTAACTCTAAGCTCGCTCTGGCTGCGCTATTACTGTGATGTGGGTCACTCTGGCTGCGTTATGGTTGACATGTGGGTCGCTGAGTGAGGGGTATTTACAACCAGCACCCTAGTGGTGTATCTCTTTTAGATTGAATAACCCTTTTTCGTGCATTTTGTGATAGTAGCGCTAAGCATGTATGACACTTGTTGCTCAGTCTCGAGTACAGGTGTAGTATACATGAGATGCTTCATGGCATAACAGCATAAGGAACACTACAACTTTGTATTTGTTTCTTTCATTTTGCAGAATTTTTTATTACAAATCTAGGGACACACTCACGTTTGGAGTATTTAGGGTCCCAGTTTGATAACGGAGTGGCCGGTATGCAATGCTTTGCTGCTCCTGGGTAAATATTCCTCACACTACCACTTGGCTTATACCTTCATAGTATACCTCTGGCCAGCCTAAGTCTACATGTTTTTAAACCTTGTATCTGTTCTCCATTCACAGCACGTTATAGAGCTGAGTGTCCAAAAAGAGTGAAGTGGCAGCACTTGAGTGCAGCCCTGATGAAACTGCTCTACGTTATACAGCAGTGAAACATGTCGGCACTGTAGGTAATGGTATGCATGACTAGCTACCAGCCTTTTTAATACCCAATAGCACGCAATCACCACCCTACGAATAAAAGTGGATAAGGGAATGGTGTGTTGTGTGTGGTTTTAGGCACTTTATCATTTTGTTTGTGTGTTTGTCACTAGCAGAGTTTTCTGCACTTCACTGCAGCACTTTATATGTTGTTTGTTTTGGACACGTCTTATTTTCTATCACCTTTATTTTCCCGAGGAGCAAGTGACCACCGATGATGAGACAGGGGCCTGTCTGGAAATTGCATACCAGTTACCCCGCTTGGTGGTGTTTCCGTGAGGGGTCACTTGCTTCTCGCACATTTTTTCCTCTATTTAGAGTAATGTCCAATGTGTGTTGTGGACGGTTGTGAACAACTAAGAGTGAGGTCACTCTGAGATCGTCGCTCTGTTTTGTTGTTGTGGAGAACAGATATTTTTAACAAGGCAGAGCACAGTGCATTATCTCATTATTATGTGGATAAGAGATTAGTGGGGAGTGGGATATATTTGACCCCCCATATGTCACTGATAGATTTGCTCGCCAGTTGGATTGGGTCTCATTGTATATTATTGACTGTGAGTGGAGGGCGACCCTTTCCGTATTCCCTCTAAGCTCCATTATTGTTTGAGAAGAAAATATGGGCACCTATCTCTGAATGGAGCAGAGAAGCCAGGGGATTGTAAGAGAGAACTAAATGGTTTTCAAGAAGTTTGTCCTACCGGCTCTAAGTTTTAATCCTATCTGGCCTGAGGCACACTTAAGAATTGTAAATTGGGTATCGTAAGAATGTATTGTTAAGTTTTATGTTTTTCACTCTGGTTTTAACCCCCATAATTCCAAAAGGCAGCTCGAAATGTTATTTTAGCAAGTGATCTTAAACTGGATTGTGAGGGAAAAGATGTTCCTGCTTCTCTGAACTGTTTTATATTGTATTAACTGCTTTGTGATCGGCCGAGCTGATATTTATATTAGTGTACTGCATCAATTTGTTTATAATCTGAATAGTTGATCTTATCTTGATTTGATGCTGAAAGATGTTCCTGCCTCTCGGATCCGTGCTGTACTGTATTAACCGTTTTATGATATGTTTAGCTGATATTTATTCATTTGTACTGTATTAATTGTTCTATGATCTGACTAGCTGATCGGTATTTTTTTGTAAATGGCATTTTCTGGATATGAATTAAAAAAAAGAAAATTGCAATCTTTTTTATGGTGAACCCCTAGATTATTTCTATGACTGTTTTTGATAGCTCTGTACATTTCATCCTTGCTAAGAGTTCCCCATTTTTGACAGATAAAACTGGCATACCCTGATTAGCATATTTGACTTACATATAACTCCCCAGTACTGGGGATCAACAGTGTACCCAGGGCCTGCAAGTTAAATGTCACAAGTGGAATGCACCACACATCGTGCCACCCCCTAAAGTGACAGTGTAACCATGCCTGCAGGCCTACCGTATATAGGCTGGTTGTGCAGTTTTACGGTGCATATTTAACTGGTCAAAATAACTCCTTCTGACAGGAATAAACCATTATTTTAAATATTAATGTCACTCTTAAGTAGGCCTTACTGCCTATAAGGTAGGAGGAATGCTATTTAAGTGTAACTAGCGTACCCGTCGCCCGTTGCTGCGATCTCAGAAGAAAGGAAATTTAAGGAAACTTGTTATGATAACATTCAATTTACATTGTGTCATTTTTATTGAAACGTATTCATTTTTATATGGAAAACATTTTAAAGTGTTGTTTTAATTCTGTTTATTTATTCGAGTGCTTGTGGATACACAGTATTTTTTGTTTTTCCGTCTGGTGTGTACACAAATAAATCAGAAGATTTTCCGAAGCGTGAGCTGGCCACATACAGTTGTCCATGTGAGAAGCACGGATTCTCCAAATCTAGTCCAAACACTTGCAGCTATTGTCCTTGTGCTTTGTTGATAGTTATTGCAAAAGCGAGTCGCACCGTAAACTGTAAACGTTCAGTATTGGAAAGATTATGAGGGCCCTAGGGGGCCGGGGGCCGATATGTAACAAATGCTGTTTTTTTTTGCCGGAAACATTCGCGGGAGTGTACTCAACAACTTCCGAAAGTTTCATGGTGATCGGATGAATGGTGTAGCAATGCATAAAGGACAAACAGACATACTTTTGTTTTTAGATAGAGGGATAGATAGATAGATAGATAGATAGATAGATAGATAGATAGATAGATAGATAGACAGACAGACAGACAGACAGACAGACAGACAGACAGACAGACAGACAGACAGACAGACAGACAGACAGACAGACAGACAGACAGACAGACAGATAGATAGATAGATAGATAGATAGATAGATAGATAGATAGATAGATAGATAGATAGATAGATAGATAGATAGATAGATAGATAGATAGATAGATAGATAGATAGATAGATAGATAGATAGATAGATAGATAGATAGATGACAGAGTCCATTTCAGTGAACAGGCCATAAAAAACATTTCCACACTATTGTGGTTGGCTGATTCATAGGAAAGCATTGGAATATAACATTACATTTAATAATGGTATCTTCTGATAGGAGGCACCTACAAATTTCATTCTGGGACCTTTTGAAATATTTATTACAAGCCCAATTCACTGGTGAAGACAGATTTCTAAAAAATATTTTTGAAAAGGTGCATTTCGAAAGTAACCTTTTCCCTGCCTAAGGACACTGGATGACTATTCCCATGAGCCCAACTGAAAGCTGATAGCTGTCTAGTCTCTCTTCAAGTTTCAAGTTTCAAGTTTTTTTTATAAATTTAGCACAGTTACTTAAAACCATTGCTATACAAAATCTACTTTAGCACGAGTATAACATTTAGCTTTTAGCACATTTATCAAATAAAAACAAGGCTAAAGAACAATTTTCAAGGCTTAGAGACAAATATGCTTATTGAAGAGCAGCATTATAGTTCCCTATGTGAGCGTTTTGCTATTCTTGGCCGGATAAAATAGTTAAGACAGAGAGTACTGGGCCAAAGGACGAAAAAAGTCTGTAATGAGTCTTTGAGGGGGAGGGGGAGGGGGGAGAAGCATGGCAACCAGGGGAGGTAAGAAAAGATTGTCCAAAAGTCCCACAAATTTTCCAAACCTAGCGAGCACTTGAATGTCAGTAGATGTAAAGCACAAAGCAGAGGCCTCCCAGCACGTCCTGGTGCAACATTTTAAGAACAAGGGTTTCAAAAGGGACCTTCTGGGGGCTGCTAGTGCTGGGCAGCAGCACAGGAGATGCAGCCATGATTCGGAGTGGTATTTACACAGCCTGCAAGCCCCCCCCTTGCTTGTTGGGGCCCATTTGTTGAAGGCCGTCGAGCGCAGGCCTAGAAGTCGCATAAACATTATGTTCTTCCGAGCCACTTTGCTTACGTTTTCCTGGCAGTATGCTTGTGGACGCCCAAGAAGATAGGAAGACTTCAAGGGGAGCATAATGGTTGATGTCTGTAGAGCCTGCAGATCCATGGACTGAGAAATAAGTTTGACTTGCTTATTGATGGTGCTTTTCCAGGCCGAGTATGGGATAGTGACTGAGGGGAGTGTTGACTCGTCAATCTCTAACACACTTATGGCCTTTATAATCTGGGTATTCCAGGGATTGCCAGGGCTAGACAGGATTCCTTTTAGCTGGAATTTAAGAGTGTTATCACCTGCTTTTAGGGTCCTAATAAAAAAATTCAGGATATCGGCCTCACAGTGAAGAGATTGTCTTTGTAGGCCCATCTCCAATCGTAGTCTTGCCCGCTGAATAAAACTTGGCAGATGGAAAAGTTTTTTGTAGGTGGAGATTTGGGCGAGCTCAAGACTGGAGGAGCATGCTCCAGGAAAGGCCTGGTGTCCATTAGTTAATGCAGGAAGTAAAGTAGCTTTAGCCACCTTCAGGATGGCTTCTGCAGAAGGGCTGCTCAAAGTTTGGTTCAGCCCGGTCAGGGAATATGTAATTGCGCCTGCTCTCTTTTGCAAAGCGGCTAAGTGAGCTGTAGGCCTGGACGTCTCGTTGAACCAGACTCCCAGGTAATTATATTTTACTGTTGTGTTAATCCTGGCGGGCCCGATGTTCCATGCCAGCCATTTCTTGTTCTTACATCTGCCAAATACCAGTACCTTCGTCTTTGCCTGGTTGATTTTCAGGGCATTGGTGGAGTTATATGTATGAAGCATACTTAATGCCCGATGGAGACCCGATTTTGCGTGGTCCATTATTATAATATAATCTGCATATTGTAGTATGTGAAGAGGCTTTTTAGCGGGTCCCAGTTTTGGTGGGAGAAGGTTACTATTCTCCAAGAATGTACCGAGGTCAGCTGTGTAGAGATTGAACAGCAGCGGGGCAAGAACAGAGCCTTGCTTTAGCCCATCTTCGACGGTAATTCTTGAAGAAAGTGTCTTTGGGCTGGTTTTAATTCACACCCACGTTTTCTTATGCAGGGAAATTAGTGCACCTAGTAGGTCATGCGGAATCCCCCATTTGTTCAGCTTCCTCCACAAGATGTTCCGAGACACTTTATCAAAAGCTGCGCTGTAGTCTATAAAGCAGCAATATAGTGGAAGATGTTTTTTTTGTGCTGCTTTTTGACTCAGAGCGACTAGAGTAATGATGTTGTCTATTGTGGAGGCCGATGCCCGGAACCCAGTTTGGTAGTATGGTATTATGTTATTTTCTTCGACCCATTTTTCAAGCAACCGAAGAAGACATCGAGCGTATGCCTTTGCCTCCAGGTCTAATAGGGCAATAAGGCGATAGTTAGCCGGGGCCGCAGGGTCACCTTTCTTGAATATGGGGCATAGAGTCGAGCCTAACCAAGAGTCTGGGAGCTGGCCTGTCGCGAAAGCGTTGTTAAATAGGGGAGTCAGAAGGTCCGCCCACTCTTCCAGGGCGCATTTAAATAACCCGGCTGGGAGACCGTTGGGCCCTGGAGCTCCGTCTTTTTTCATGGCTCGCAGATGCTTGGTGACCTCGGCTGCAGTGGTCAGTTCTAAAGTTTCTGTTTGAATGGAAGCGACACGATCTCTTAGTTCTATCACCGCGGGGTCGCCAGGGTCACTGCGATAAAGATCGGACACATGCAGGGCCCAGGCTTCTTCACAGACTGCATTTCCTCTCGTCTTGTTGGTGGAGCGGAGTTTGTTCATATAATCCCAAAACTGGGACTGACTTTTGCTCTTGAGAAGGTCAAACATTTTTACCCACTCCGACTGTTCTTTGAGTCTCTTGGTCTCCCATAGGGATTTCTTGTAGGTCGTCCGCAGCAGTGCCCCCTTTTTGGCGGTGTGCACAGTTCCAATCAGTTTGTGCTGGCGGACGGCCTTCCTGAGGGTCTTTCTTTGAGAGGCTAACAATGGATCATGGGTTTGCTTTGGATGTGGCCCGAATGTTCTATGATCGACCACGGGCCCGGCCAGGAGATCCTGTAGCTTAGCAATGGAGTTATCCCACCGGTGGTGTGATTCTGTCGGGGCACTATGTCTGGAGTTACGCGTTTCGCCCTTGAGCCAGGTTCCCACCTTGGCAGATCCCCGTGAGTCCCATTTGATTCTTCTAACCATAGGGTGCAATTTGGCTCGCGTTGAATGACCCACATCTGTCGTTTCGAGGGCGACTTGCACTTGCAGGTCCAGTGTGGCCACTATGGGGTTATGGTCACTCTCCAAACGATAGGGAATTTCCATCCTGGCCAGACGATTACCCAGAAGCGGGGAAAGAAAGATGTAGTCAATGGTTGAGATTCTCCTGAATGTTGGCAAGAAATGGGCGTCAGGGTGCAGTTCCAGCGAGATTTGCTGAGCCGAGCGGAAGTTATGGGTTGTTAGAAAAGTGATCATCGCTTCTTGCTCTTTATTTTTCCTTGCTAAGAGACCGTTGGATGCAAGGTCTTTGATGTTGAAATCTCCTAGTAGTAGTACCTCCGTGGATGCAAATTCTGCTAGAAGATCTTCCAGTTGTTTTATCATCAGATCCGTTGTAGTTGATTTTGCGGTTTTTGCAGTATTATGATAAATGTTAATTAGGAGGATAGAGCGTGCCCTGCCTGAAAAAGACAGACCGGTAATCAGAACCGTCTGCCCTGCCGTCAGGTTCCGAGTGACAGGGGTAGCCGTTAACTTGCACCTGTGACTGATGAAAATGGAGAGGCCCCCTGAGGGTCTTCCGTAAGAATTGACCTTGGTGGCAGGTTGAAAAAGTTCATGGTAACCAAGCAAAGGCGATGGAGATAGAGACCAGGTCTCCTGAAAACAAATTATGTTGCTTTTGTTCAGGAATTCAACAGCTGATTTTGAAGCAAGGGTTGACTTTAGCCCGCTCGTGTTCCAAGATGTGATAGTTAGTTTGTAATCGGGCCAGTTGGTGTTCTTGTTAGGAGGATCGCTGTTGTTGGGCAAAGTTAATTGACGACTCTGGGACTAAGTCTCCGTAGCGCATGTCGTTGACATGGGGGACAGGGCAGTTAAATTTGCAGCTTATCATACGTTGATTTTTATAGCATGCAATGTTTAGGAGATTGTCAGCTTTCAACGCTTCTGGAAGCCAGGCATGGGTTGCGTCCCGGGACCCCTTCAGTACGCTGGTGAGCTGTTTCGCAGGGGCCTGTGGGAGAAGGACGTGGGGGTATTTTTGTTGGGTGGGAACCCACATTTCAATGCCCCAGTTTTCAAATTGGTTGGCTTCCTTAAAAATTGGATTCCTAATGGATTCCTGGGACCACGTTGTAATGGTGGCCTCTGAGCCCCCTCTCCCTGGTATTGTGGAGAACTTGACTGATGTAAGGTCTGATGAGGTGATCCCGGGCAGTGCTGGAATGCAGTTGAATAGACAGAGGAGATTGCATCTGTTAAGAGTATCATATGGGCCCTTATGCTCGTAGTGTGGATAAAATACTAGTTCTGCTCTCTTTTCCGGGCTCTGGTGATCCTGGCTCCTGGCTGTTCCAGTTAAAGGAGCTGTCGCCATCAGGACTTGGAAGCGTGCTTCAGGTGGGTAAATAGACCCCCCCAATTGACTTGTCATTCCCGAAACTTGTGGCACTTGAGGCAAAGAGTAGCTCTGCGGCTGTGGATGGAAGTCCCAACAGGCTTTAGTTAGGTCTTCTAATTGATGGGGCGCACTGCGGTCTGTGGCAGTGCCCACTATTGGGCTGTGAAGATCCGTGTTCTTGATTTCTGCCATTCCCTGGGGTTGAGGTGGACTATTCCGGTCTTACATTATTGCTTCAGTGATCTGTACAGGGTTATTCTGGTTCCCAGCGCTGTGGTCTTTGGTACTTATTCCTGTAGATTTGTTTGGCAGTAATACGTTTACTGTGGTTGAGGTGGGTGCTTCTGGGGCTCTTGTGATCCCGGAACTGCCCAGGGTTGGTGACCCGGGCTGTTCCCTGGTGACCATTGAGCCAGCGGGGGGCTTACTTTTCTCGATGTTTTTTATTTTGGGTTTTACAGGTGGGTTGAAAATGGGGAAGTAGGGGAGACCCCTTGATTTCGGGGAGGGACGAGAGTTTGTTGATTATTGGGCTACAGGGACAATAATTCCGATTGCCCATTGTCCCTGCCAGGCCTTCGAGGGTGCATATCCTGGAGCCCAGATCCGACAGTGTTGATGCCAGAGTTTGCATTAGATCGATCTGCAGCTCCATTTTCTGCGACTGCCATAGTGTGGCCTTGGCAATTGCGTCTTGTTTGGCATGGAGGGATGTCAGTGAGACCGAAATAGAGTTTATGGGGTCTGACAGAGTGAACACGGATGATTCCTGGTCCTCTGGTCCTCTGGAGGGTTTCTGAAGAAGTTTGAGGAAGGACTTAAGCCTGGTGAGTGGGCGAGTGATTCCTCAATTCGGCTTTCTAGGGAGGCCAGGAATTGGTTGGATAGTTTGTGAGACAATGAGAGGCCTTCATTTTTTGGGCTCTTGTTTGAAGGTAGGAGGACGTTCCGACTAGTCTCTCTTGATGAGGTCTGAACTTGCTCCCAGAGCTGAGACAAAGTCATTATATGTGGGGAGGTGTTCTGATCCTCTGGCGGGTTGACCATTTTGGCTTTGCCCAAGAACTTGATTAACTTCAAAGAGGCTTAGACTGACACAGACACATGTTAGTTAACCTCTGGATGGAGCACTTCTATATTTCACCTGTAAACCAGCTGCTAATCCCAACAGGAGAAGAGCTATCCCCTAGAGGGGCTGCTCATTTTCCTGGCCACACCTCTGGGGTGGGTGCAGTAGCTCTGCACAGGGTAGGAAAAGCTCTGCCATCTTTGTTGTAGATAAAAGGGGGCACCGCAGGATTGTTTGCAAAAAGGCAGAAAGGAGGTAGTGAAAATGTGGGTAGGGTTGCCCCTGGGTTAAGGAGGGGCAGGAGTCACCGACAGCCACAAGTAGTTGCCAGGCATTGCCAGGCTCTTTTCAGAACACTTTATGGACCTGTGGAAGAACAGAAGGGGACAGGACCTTCTGTCTCTTACCTGAGAGGAGCCTGGAAGACTGGAGCTGCTGTCCCCTTATACTTGGGACAAAAAAGTGGCCTGCAAAGCTCATAAGGCGGACCTGCTGTTCAAGATCCAGGGACACAACAAGCTAAAAGAAGCCTGTTCTGCAACTGCCCATCTGACAAGTTCCAACTGGACCTGCACTGGACCCTACTAATGGCCTCGGTTGGAGTGAGTCTTGACCCCAGGTGCTGTCCCCAAGGTCCTGGTGTCATGGCTTGTTCCATCTGTGGCTCCCTTCATCCATTTAAGGTCCTTGGTTTAGAGCTCCATCTTGATGTAACCTTGATATAACCTTCTGGATCATTCCCTCTCTACAGCTCATGCTTGTGCATCCATTCCCCCAGGCCTTTCCTCGTAGCCCAGTTGGTTAAATCCTGCACACATTTCTTAAAGTGGGGCATGAGTTTGTTTTCCAAGATATATGCTTTTCATTCCCTACAATCCTGATCCACCCTTTTCTTGCAGGCTGGCTCACTTCTGCAACTTGGCGGGATGCTACTGTGAAATTTCTCGGGATCTCCAAATCTTGTGGTACTTGGCAGCCATAACTGGGTGCAGTATAAACACTACGTCCATCCAGCTTTGAAAAGTTTCAAAAATCTAGCTTGAGAGAACACAGTGCAAATTGCTGTGTTGTGTTACACTCTCCAGCTGACATTGGTGCATGACTTCGAATTAAAGTCCTGATTTGGCATTCAGTACTCTCGAGTCATGGGTGTGTCCCGCCCCTTGTACCCTGACCCAGGTACCCCCCCAAAGAGCCCACTGTAGCCTTACCCTTAATGACATTCCTATAGATGGTCGTTGTGAACTCCTCCTTTGCCCGTATGTCAAAATCCTGCCCATGAATAAGGAGCATTTGCTTGAGGAAAGTGGATTTTCTGCTCGCAGCAGCAGGATCTTCACAAGCCGCTTGACATGAGTCTTCTCCCACGACTTGCGCTGCTGCACAGCCTTGCAGCTATTAAGCAGACAGTGTGGAAAGCAGACAGAGAGCACAGAAAGGGTAGGCAGGAAGTACGCCATCTTTGCAGAGCCTCATGTGAGGGAGGCCAAAAAAGGAGCGCTCAGTCACGACTGCACTGAGGCCCAGCCACAACCTCCACCGTCCTCTCGCCATATATGATCCTAAACGCGGTAGCGCACATGCAGAACTGCAAGACACCGCTGTGGTTTTTTTTCCGCCCGATCCTCAAACGGACGCTGGTAAAGGTCTCTCAAAATGAAACTAACTATTTTAGCATCCCCAGTCTACTATCTAACCCTATGAGTGATGTTTTGCCCTAATCTATTATTGCTGTACAAAACGCCTGTGCAGTTTAGAGCGCTGAACCAAAAGTGCATTCAGGCCGAAGAAATCAAGAAGATACAGGCACACAAGCAGCATATGTGTGACACTGCTTGTTCCCGAGCCAAAACTCCACCGGACTGAACTTTCAAGAAAAAGGTGGGGCATGCACCCACCTTTAGCCAATTGTAGGCTATAATTTTAGAATGACACATACTTAAGCCAATCAACACCGGTGGGATGGGTCAGACACCACCAAGTATATATAATAGATCACCTGACAGCAGGGCTGTCTATGCTCGACCTAAAAAATAAATGAACAAGTAAACTTTATGAGCTTGAAGGTGAAAACAGCGGCTGGGCCAAATTATTCGAGCTTTTTTTACGGTTACAGAGATGAGAGCGACATTCATGTTGAATCACGATAATGGCGCTTGTGTACTTCACTGATATGAACATTCTCAAATAAATAATCTACAAATAATGTGGTTCATATTCCCTATCTTCGTTATGAGTATTACCTTTGACCTGACTTTACTTTCCTGATGAGACCCAATGTGACTAGAAAGCGATATTATGGTGTCACAGACAACAAACTGAACAAATATGTGAATGCATGCTAAACAGTGAGAGCACTCGCTAGTTCTTGTTGTTTTTCAGCAGCAAGCAGTTCATAAATAACAGGGAAGACGCACTTTGTCACATCACAACTCTTAGAAGCCTCGTGCGCGGGAACCTGATGTCCCAGCTGCATCCAGAGCTCGCAGCATGCATTTATAAAACATATTTATTATTACCTACTTTATCATTTGAATAATTCATATGAGACGGTGAAATTTGCATTTGACCCAAAATGCAAAATTGTCAAAGGTTGAGGCTCTAATTATTTCCTACAGATTTGTTTCTACTAACTTTCAAAAGTTCGTGTGATGACTTACTTGGAAGATTACTCACTAAAGTAAATATTATTTTAAGAAAACATAAAAAGCTCTTATGTAACAATCAAAGAAGCCCTGCTGTAGATTCCTTGCCCGGGAAAATATCTAAATGCACTGTAGAATTTAAGACGAATCCAAGATATACATTTACAGAATTGAATAATGTCAACTTTTGAACATCTTTTACCATTTTAAAGGATGTTAGTCTGGAAGTCCATACATTGACATGAAAGTACCGAATACAATTCCTAATGTTTTGAGGCTGTCCATAGGACGTCACGCCCAGTGTATCTGATAGTAGGAACTTTAGATGAGTTTTAATATCTGGGGATTCTGACTTTTGGCTTGAGATTTTAACACAAACAAATTGCCAGATAAATTGATTAGGAGGAAAGTTTCTATGCATGACTATGTTTAATTTGACTGAAATGTTCAATATCTCAAGCCTTCAAAAACACATAGCTTTGCTGGAAAATGCTCCGATTGAAGCTGCCATTTATAGATAGCATCTGCCAGGAACTTCTTTGCCGCTTTAAACTCACTGGAAACCAATTCCTTCAATCGTTGCAAAAATCTCACTAAGGTTTGCAGGATCATTTCTCACATTCTGGATAACATCTCTTCTTATTTGCCCAGGTGTATCTTTGTTGTGAGCTACATTTTGTTTAATAAGATTCAGGATGAACCGTAGCACCCAGAACGCTGTACCGATTCCTTCATGGTGTAAATATGTGAGCAGATCGCTCCTGTCGTAATCTGCTAGGAATTATTTCAACATTGATTAGCACATGTCTGGTAATAACATTGAAGACAGGAAATGAATCCTTGGGCACCGCTACATTTTCCTTGGTCCTAACCAGATGCAAACTCAGTGCTGTCCTGGCTGCGTGTTAGATGATAACTTAGCTCCACATTGGGGTAATTGGTTACTGACTTATGTTAAACCACACACCACCAATTCACCAATTGCCTTGCTTTGACGACAGAGGTGAGTGTAAAATGTCGGCACAAATGGTATTTAAAGCCATTTTACACTTAGGGTCTTATCACGACCCTGGCAGTCATAATGCAAGGATGCCGCATCAGCAGTCGGAAGAATGCTAACAAGCTGGCGGCTCCCGACCACCGGATTTGGAGTTAACCTCTGGGCTGGCAGTGTGCTGGCGGCAGACTTGCGGCAGCAGCATGCTTCAGCTCACAGTCAGATTAGTATTAGAAAAAGTACAAGGAGAGCTCAGTCCTTTATATTTTTACTAATTATATGTAAATGTTCCCCGAATATTCACATTTCAGTCTCATTTTACATGTGTTGGGATTCATTCGCAAAGGCATGTAATTGTAGGCAAAAGAATACTATAGGAGTACTGCTTTTGTACTCCAAAATACCATTGTGAATAGGCTGTATAGATTGGGCTTTGGTCCCATCACCTTACTCATGATTGGTTGGCTTTCCAGTCTCAATTATATTCCTTAATCTATCTTTGTTCACCTATTCTTCTGTTTGTCCCTCTCCTGAAGCATTGCTACTTTGCATTGCTTGTGAATGGATGAAGTGTGTCCTTCCTCTGCAGAGTTAAATGGACTCTTATTTTTCATTTTCATTCATTACATCGTAGCAATGTATGTTATGTTATGTTATGTTATATGGATTTATAAAGTGCACTCTTACCCAAGGGTGTCCTGGTGCTGAGCACTGTCTACCTGGAGCCCTCAACCCCTGAGCGCCAAACTGAGGCTAAGCTGCAAACAAACTTGTCTTCAAACCTTTCCTCAATGAAAGAAATTCCTTAGATAAAACAGAAGGTCGTTCCAGGCATTGGTGGCTCTGAGAAAAAGGCTCTTATTGCCCCAATTAGACTTTTTCTCCCGAGGAATTGCCACCTGCTTTGCATCCATTGAGCGCAGCATTCTCCCGGGGACATACCATTGGATGCTCTTTTGTAGGTCTTCCGGGCCAGACCCCCTTAAGACCTTGAAAACCGTGCAGAGAGCCTTGAATTTGGCTTGTTGTTGGATTGGGGGCCAGGGAAGGTGACGTAGGCCATTTCTGACCGACACAAACCTCGGGTGCCAGTGAGCAGCCTGGCTGCCGCATTCTGTACCATTTGTAATCTGTTAAGATGTTTATTATTATCGGTCGGATACAGGCTGTTACAATAATCCAGATGGGACTGAATGAGGGCTGAGACAAGTGTTCTGAAGCTTTCTTCCGTGAGGAAGAATTTTATTTTCTTCAGTGTTCTCAGGATAAAAAAGCTGGTTGACACTACTCTGCTGACTTGGTCCCCAAATGTGAGGGTGTTATCCACGACCACCCCCAAATGTTTAACCTTATGTGCAGGTGGTGGAGGAAGGCCCATCTCACTGGGCCACCATGCTGGAGACCAGAGGTTGGGGTTGTTCTAAAAAATAATCACCTCTGTTCTGCCTGCGTTCAACTTCAGGCAATTGGCAGACATCCAGCCAGTTATTGCTACCATGCAGTCATGGCAGCTAGGGGCCTTTTTCCGCTTCTTTGCCTCTCTGCAGAGATAACACGATTTGAGTGTCATCTGCGTAAGAGGATAAAAATAGCCCAAAAGATCTTATAAGGTCAGCCAGTGGACTCACATATATATTGAAAAGCGTTGGGCTGAGGGAGGACCCCTGTGGAACCCCACAGGGGAGGGAGAATGGTTTTGATCTGTCCCCTCCTAGATCTACTGTTTGTACTCTGTTGGCCAGGAAGGATTTCAATAAGTTCCAGGCCACACCCTGGACCCAAGCCTTCGATAAACGATCCATCAGAACATCGTGATGGACCATATTGAAGGCAGCCGACAGATCCAGCATGATCAGAATGGCTGAGCCTCCCTGGTCCACCGCCTCACGCACCTCTTCCATGGCTTTGATCAATGCTGACTCCGTACTGTATCCCGCGTGGAACCCATATTGAGAAGTGTCCAATATGTTGTTTTTCTCCAAGAACAAGATTAATTGCATGTTCATGGCAAGGATGTATTCTTTCCTTGCTCTTACCCCAGTCCACTTTTTCTCATTATCATCCCTGCCCTCATTCTCTGAGCTTACCCGACTTGTCCATTGATCCCTTATTTTGATCCCCATTATTTTAATCCCCCACCTTGTGCTCTTTCTACATACTTTGCCACTGGATTCAAGCAAGCCGGGCTGAAGACGGCTGGAATGCCAGAAACCGGTCCTCGGAAGCTTGTTTCCGGTCCAGGGAAGGCATGGCTTGGCAGTTCGGGCTGGACTGTTCCCATGAGGCACAGGGTCAGACTGATTTGCATATAGACATGTCTGAACTGGGGTGGCAGAGTGGGCTAAAGAACGGTGATGGATTAAACCCAGATCTTTTGACTGGGTGTGAGTGTTTGATTGGTTCAGATGCTCCGTCCATTACCACCCCCTTTTGTACCGCTTTTGGCCGCCATAAGTGTGGCAGGGTATGCTCAGACGTGAGTCCCTTGCTCACTTTGCCACTGGATTCAAGCAAGCCGGGCTGAAGAAGGCTGGAATGCCAGAAACCGGTCCTCGGAAGCTTGTATCCGGTCCAGGGAAGACATGGCTTGGCAGTTCGGGCTGGACTGTTCCCATGAGGCACAGGGTCAGACTGATTTGCATATAGCCATGTCTGAACTGGGGTGGCAGAGTGGGCTAAAGAACGGTGATGGATTAAACCCAGATCTTTTGACTGGGTGTGAGTGTTTGATTGGTTCAGATGCTCCGTCCATTACCACCCCCTTTTGTACCGCTTTTGGCCGCCATAAGTGTGGTAGGGTATGCTCAGATGTGAGTCCCTTGTTCGCTTTGCCACTGGATTCAAGCAAGCCGGGCTGAAGACGGCTGGAATGCCAGAAACCGGTCCTCGGAAGCTTGTTTCCGGTCCAGGGAAGGCATGGCTTGGCAGTTCGAGCTGGACTGTTCCCATGAGGCACAGGGTCAGACTGATTTGCATATAGCCCTGTCTGAACTGGGGTGGCAGAGTGGGCTAAAGAACGGTGATAGATTAAACCCAGATCTTTTGACTGGGTGTGAGTGTTTGATTGGTTCAGATGCTCCGTCCATTACCACCCCCTTTTGTACCGCTTTTGGCCGCCATAAGTGTGGCAGAGTATGCTCAGACGTGAGTCCCTTGCTCACTTTGCCACTGGATTCAAGCAAGCCGTGTCTGAACTTGGGTGGCAGAGTGGGCTAAAGAACGGTGATGGATTAAACCCAGATCTTTTGACTGGGTGTGAGTGTTTGATTAGTTCAGATGCTCAGTCCATTACCACCCCCTTTTTTACCAACCCCTTTTGTACCGCTTTCTACATACTTGTCAGAAAGAACAAGCCTGATACTTTGGATTTAACAAGAGTGATGCTCTCTTACACCACTCACCACAAGCAATACTGACCACACATTGCAGGATATATGGCAGGTAGAAGAATGGAAAGAGAAACAAGATAAGAAATAAAAGAAACACTGTATATCGCAAGCTGGGGATGTATGACGGTACAACGCGTACCGTTACAACGCGTCCCTTTACGACGCAGTTTTAACAACCCAAGTCGTTACAACGACTTGTGTTCGGGGGCCCTGATAGTGAATAGTTTAATTTACTATTCCAACACCAGTCCCCGTGGATAGTAGGGAAGGTGTTGGATAGTAAATTAAACTATCCCCTATCCTAGAGCCCCCTCCAGCAAAAGTCGTTGTAACGACTTTCGTTGTTAAAACTGCGTCGTAACGGTACTGCATTGTAGCGGTTCCGTTGTAAAGGATGTTTCCCCTAGCTGGCTGTTCACTCTTATGAACATGTATGTCTTCAGATTGATATGCATATCTAAACCCAAATAAGAAAACTTTTAGTAATTTTCTGTAAACGGCTCACTGACACAAAACCTGAATCAACAATGTCATGTAACACAAATATCTTGTCAAAAATATCCCTATCCTTATAATGGTAAGTACAAAAATATCGGGGAGAAATATTGTTTCACAATAATATCATTATAAAAATCTGCAAAAATATTGATTCTTAATATGTATATATATAGTTTAAAGTAGTAAATCTTAAATATTAGGCATACCACTAATATCTTGTAAATAAATAAATCTCACTAATATTCAATACTATATAAAAACATATATTTATAGTGATATCCTTCTCCGTAAAGAAAGAGCTGGCACTCTCATCATATATGTCCACCAACAAAAGTTTATTCGGCTGACGCACCTACGCGTTCCAGTCCAGGCTGGACCTTGCTCATGGTAACAAGCTTGTGTCTGCCTTTGGTATATAAAATTAACATGTGATCTAGAAATGGGGAAAAAAGTGTGAACACAAAGAAATTACCCAAAAACACATAATGATTTTACATTATTACAGCAGTCATCTTATCCATGCCGTCTGTATACTTTCTGGGCCTGTTGCTTTCATTCTCGTCATCAAACGGGGCCAGTATTGCATTGTTAACAAAAAAATTACATACCCATCTCAATACAGACATTATACATTTTCTAAAACTAATCAAGGAGTATTTCGCCACATGAGGATCAAACTCCACCCACACTGAAGTTATGCCTATTATCTTACACCCTCTTCAACAATACTCGAGCAGTAGTACAATTAAATGCTGACATGTCCAAACTGTGGGCTGTCATTTCATATAAATCAAAAAACATAGAGTATAGCAATTTATACATTTTTGGAATCTAGAACATAACACTGATTAGACAGCAGCATGTCAAACCATTCAGACCAAGTGGGCTTCAGTCAATCAGCATCTGTAACACATCAGGGCCAAGCTGGCTCAGGCACATCAATATCGAAAGGCATAATATCATTATGGAAAATTATATAAATGTATTAAAGAATGTTGCATAGGTCAAAAACATAGCATTCAACACATCACGCCTAAGTGGGTAATGGTCCATCAATTTTGACAAGCATAAAGTTCATTATAGGAAAATATGTAAATGAATAAAAAGAACTAGGTTACCCCTTGTGGTTTCATAGCTGATCTTTTCTCTTTACACCAGGCTTGCCCATGTGCATTTCATATTTCAAAGGTTCTATAATTACACAAAATTGAAACAGAAAAATCATTATTAGGAAACAAATCAAGATGCTGAATTCTTAAGAGAGAAGCAACTAAAGAAACACATATAGCTCATTGTCCATATTCAACCCTTTTGGTTGAAGTAAATATATAACACTCCGCGAGAGAGACTCGTACACCGGTTTATGCAGTGCATCCAAGGTTTCTTTATTTTTTCATAAAGAGATTCAGCTTCCTGCAATCAAAACAACATCCATCCTGTTTCGCAATAACAGATGCCTTGATCACGGATAACAAGTGTTTATCCAAGAACACATGTAAACACATGAAAGAAGGGCTAAATATTTAACAAGTCCATGCTTATATGTCAGCCATCTTGTTGTATATTAACTGATACCACCAATGTTAAACAAAACTTTAAAAAAAATCTGAGAATTCATCCAGCTTGATTACATATCATTCTTATGGAAAGAAAAAAGTGACATCATATGTAAAATACATACAATTAATCTCATGTTACTATGCAACAAATAATGTCTGTACATATTTGACATTTAAAGCCACAGTGGGCGTGAATACAAGGGCTACTGTGTCATCATAACAGCATTAGCCATTTTATAAAATAACAGTCATACAAGAATAATACCAAAAACATCTAAAACATAATTCAAAGATCCCTCTTTAGAAATACTTTGTGTATATTCAGTATATGCACACTGCTGGCAACTCAGACTGAAATCATCACACAACACGTTAGATTGCAGGGTATGTACTCAAGAAAATCAAACCACAGTGGGTATATCATGTTGAAATTAGAGCAGCGGGGGGCATAGACTGGCCACAAAGGAAGGTGGCCGCTTGACATCGGTGCTCTGTGTGAAGAAGGGCCCCGGATGGCGGCAGCAGCATCCTCAAAATGGCAGGAGCTCTGTGACCGCCCCCCCCAGTGCACTTGTTAAATGTGGCACTTATTCCCGATGTTCTGGCAACCGCAGATGCCTCATTGATACCGCCAGCACTGTGGTGTCGGCAGAGGAGCTGTGTGATGCCATGCAACTGTGACCCACAGTGCAGCGGTCACCCCGGCCGGAGTGACCTGCAGCGGGGGCCTCATTATCCGCCTCCCCAATGCACCCGATTCCAGAACTTCGGAGGCTGCGGTTGATGCTACAATCCCGCTGGTCCCTCCCACCTGGACCTGCAGAGATGTCGAGGGGCCAATCCCATGGGAGGACCGGGACCTTTAGCCCCAATACTCTATGAGCCAGAGCGGTCTGCGGCCCAGTTGGGCACCCCCATGCATTGATCACAGCCTACTGGGGGCCTCATAGCCTGCTTTCCCATTGCAGTGGCTTGCCACCCAGGACACATGTCCCCAGCCTTCTGACCATACTGAGGGCCCTCAGACTGGCCCCACCTCACTGCACTGTAAGTGCTTAGCTCTTTGCACCATCGGGTGCTTATTGCATGAAGGATCTGGGGGAATTTGGGGCATATTCCGAGACTGTGTGCACTCCGCTTAGGTTGCTCCTCGACTACCTCACGGACTTCACTATTATATGGTGCATGCCCCAACACAGGCCTTCATTGAGCAGGCATGGACAGGAGACCTTAGAGCCTCAAAGCACGGGGTGCCCTGGCTCCTGCTCATCTGGATGTCTTCCTCCCTCCACTGCACTGGATTTTGCGGCCCACTCAGTAGCTAACCCTGCGGCCACATCCTGCCTGAATGGCGGACCCAGGACCCTGGCATCCCCTTTCACACAATGGCCCTACAGGTACAGGCCTCCTCTGACACGGAGGCTTGGGCACAGGAGACTGGACCATGCTCCAGAGACTCCCGTCTAACTGTGTGACCTATATAGGGCGGCGAGTTGCACCATACACACCACTATCTGGACACTGCAAGCCTTTCTTTTTCGATGGCGTGTCTGGACCCCGGCGCTTCCTGAGCGGCACCTGAACATTAGGGGCACAAGACCACCCATCCAGAGTGCCCACTAGTTCAGCCTAGGGCCCTGTGCCATTTCATCACTGGCTGCATCAATGCTGGGATGCCCACAGGACTTCCACTTGCACCTTGCCCAGTCACCAGTGCCTTGCCCACCCAGTTTGGGGGTTTCACCAACAGCAACACACTCAAGGGCTCCTGCCTCATTGTCCCAATCTGCCACAAGGAAGCCGCTATGCACTGCAGGCAAGTAAAGCCCTTCCCTCTTACACGAGGACCTAGCGCCACATCTGGAGATGTCTGCTGATGAGACCACGGGCAAACCCACAAGATAGATTTTCTTCACTGAAGTCCTCAATCAATCTAGCCCTATGGCCAACCAGCAGGGATCTACACCCCCGGGACCCGGCCAACCACAACCCACCATGAGTGGTGCTTCGAATGCCACCATGGAACGTATACTTCAGGAAATTTCTGCCGCGGGGCAACAACTGGAGGGCATGGACACATCCATTTCTGCACTGATCGTGGAGACCAATTCTATCCGCTTGGACATGGTGGGTTTACAGGCTCACGTGGACGGTTTAAATAAGAGAGTCGGCGCAATAGAGGGCAGGTTCAACACCCTACCATAGAGGGACCAGGAATTTTTTATTTCTGCACAGCAAAGCTGTCGATTTGGAAGTCTGCAACAGGCAGGACAACATCTGCCTCTTCGGCTTTCCGGAAAAGGTGGAGGGGCCTGAGGCCTGATCCCTTCTCTTTGACCCTCCCTTGGAGATACAGTGGGCTCACCCTATTGGCCCATGACGGCGGGCCCCGTCAGCACTCCCACAGCCCCTTATTGCCTGCTTCCTCTGCCATGAGCAGACTCGACAATGGCTATCCACTGCCCAAGCCCAAGCCCCCTAATTGTAAGATGGTTGTGAGGTACGTATAGCTGCAGACTTCTCCAGAGAGACTAACAACTGACTCAAAGCCTTCCTCTCTGTGTCCCCAGCTCCGGCAACTGGATATCAAATATGGCATCTTTGAACCTGCCCACATGTGGATTCCTAAGGATGGCTCCTCAAAAGAATTCTTTGTCCTGGAAGATCTATGTTATTTCCTGCTGGGCCTTTCCCCACAGGACATGGATAACGCCACCTCTGTGGTAGCGGAGAGTAGCACTCTGTCGTCACTTGTCCTGCTGGCCCCATCAGGAGGACACTTGCAGAACACCAGCGGCTCCTGACATAGGGGAAGAGACCCTGACAGAGCAGCATGCTCCCTGGGAGACAGAAACCAGGCTCTCCAGGCCGTGGCCACACTCATGCACGAACAGGAAGGGACAAATCCAGCTCTCCACTGAAACCCACGTCTGCAACAGAAAAAGAGCCCTATAGACTGTACACAACACCAATCCAGAGAGTAGGAGGCCCAGCCCCAGATTGCCAAAACCACTTGATGTTGGACAGCTGAGTATTGCCATGTCTCTTTCATTGACTGTTTATCTCACTGTTTCATTAGTCCATTATTGCTACCTTATTGCTTGTCTAACTGGTATGTGATCACTGTGTGCTGAGAACCCTCCTCTCTGACTCTCCTACAGGCCACCCTCCTAAAATACACCCCTACAAACGCCACCAAGTTGGCCCCAAGGCCAAGGGACACATTTATGATACCCCTCTGATTACTCCCCCGCCGACTCCTCCAATCTCTGCTTCTTCTAATGGATGGGGAGCTGCGTCTGACTGATCGGAATGTCGGCCCCTGCTCTGCATAGTGCCAGCCGCGCCTAGTGCCCTTGCCCGCATACCCTCTACCTCCCACTAATGCTACACAAACAGAACATACTCTTACCTTTATCATTTGCCTACCTCATCCATCAGCCCCAATAATTGGCCTCTGTTCATGCATAATTACACCCATGACCACGCACATGCTCCTGTGTCCCTTAGTTTGCCCTGCCCTCGAAGGAACCCACTTTGCACATCCCCTCTGCAAGTCCAGACCTGAGGTACACAGCTTGGTGGTCCCCACTCTGCGCTTTTATCCTTGCATGGCTTGATTATTCTTCCTTTTTCCTGGTACCTTACACTCACCACCCCCACCCTCCTTCTCTCCCCTTGGTACATCACTCAGTGCCCCCTTTAGTGGCCCACGTCCCACATTGGCTGGTGCTCCTTGGATGGCGCCTTTCCTCCATGCTCAGCCCCTCCCTAGCTTGCCCTCTCTCTTCCCCTTCTTATCCCCCTCTCTCTGTTCTCCCACCTTCTACCCCCTCCTCTCCTTTCTGTGATTATTCTCTCTCTATTATCTCCCCACTCTCTGACCTGACCTTACTGTCTCCCAACACCACAGCCCGACAGCCTGCAGCAGTGCACAGATCCATAAACCGCACATCTTGGAACATTTCCCTACCCCATCCCCTCCCCCTTTCCTACATCTAGCACCCCCACCACTTACACCCCATGTCACCCAGTACTACTGTCGACCCTCGATTTCAGAATGTATGCCCCTACCTCGCACCACCAACCCTTATGTGTTTTATTTTCAAACGTCAGTGGCCTAAAGCACCAAATAAAATGGAAGATGCTCTCCTATCTTCAGGCCATGAAGACGGATGTGGCTCTTTTACAGGAGACGCACCTGGACGGACCGGAGTCCAACAAGTTGCGCCATGATTGAGTGGGCAGGATGATAAATAGCAGCATTTTCGCAAATGCGGATTGGCTATACTCATTTGCAAATCACTGCCCGTTACAGTGGGAAAAACGTGGTCAGATCCAGATGGCAGGTACACCTTTGCCAAATTGCAGATGGGAGACAGACTCCTTTCAGTGGGCTCGGTATATGCCCAGATGGGAGTTAAGCTACCTTTCTTTCTCCAGCTGAACTGTCTGCTTCTGGAGATCGGGGCATCCCAGTATCTCATCGGGGGGGGGGGGATTGGAACCTGTGGTGCTGGACAGGACCAGTCCCCTTGATAAGGGGAATGAGGTGAACAGGACTCTGCTGGGATAAAAAGCTTCAGACAATGGTCTGAGGGACCACTGGAGACTTTGTCACCCGATGGACAAGGAATATATTTTTATGTCCCTGTCCATGGCACACAATCCAGACTGGAATATTTTCTTCTCTTCCACTCGACGGTGGCACAGGGTGGTGACTCCTGCATACTGGAAGCTACCTTATCCTATCACCCGCCACTCCTATTATCCCTTGACATGGGCTTGGCCTACCCGGGCCGCAAACCACAGCGCTTGCACCTACAGAACTACCCCTCCCCCAGAGCAAATCGCAACTGCAAGCCCACGTTTCTGCCTACATGTTGGACAACAGAGGATCCGTGGACTCCCACAGGGTTCCATGGGAGGCCGCGAAAGTGACCCTATGGGGCTGACTCATGAGTGGCGCGGCTGTGTCTAACAGACAGACAACCCTGTGTTTGACTGAACTGGAAGAGGAGACAGCCTCCCTTACCCGCCTCTACTTGGCCTACGCCACTGTTCCGATCACTGCCTACTGCAGGCGTGCATGGCCCTTAATGGCCTCCTCACCTCCAAAGCTGAATACGCCCTCCAATGTCGGAAAGGGAGGCACGATGAGCAGGGGAGAAGGCAAATCAACTTGTAGATGCCCAACTGATCGGCAAAAGGCTGCTATGGCCATCACTGCCATACACTCGGCGACCGGGGAGGTCCTAACGCATCCAGAGGACATCATCAATGAGTTTGCGTCATTCTAGAAAACACTGTACACCCAGAGACTCTGGCTAAGGATGATCAGATAGTCACTTTCCTGGAGAGGGTTGACCTCTCACGCCTCTCGGACAAAAGCAGGGAGCTCTTAACGGGCGAGATCAGCAAACAGGAGATAGAACTGGCTATCTCTAAACTGCCCTATCAAAAGTCCCTGTGAGAGGATGGCTTCCCCGCAGAATTGTATTGGTGGTCTGGGGAGGAGGTGATTGATTTCTTACAAACCGCATTCCAGGAAGCGAAACGGGCAGTCATTATGGGGCCCCTCTCTAAAATGGTGGTGATATTGGTGTTATTCAAACCTGACAAGGATCCCATCCCTTTTGAATAGTGATATTGAAATTCTCACTAGCATAATGGCGGGCTTGTTTGAGGAAGGTTATCCCTTCCCTAATTCACCACACGTAGGTCATCTTTGTGCCAGGGTGATCCTCTAGGAACCATCTCCGTACCTTGACTCTCGCTCTATGGTCTGCTAAGGACCTCCTGACCGATGCAGTGGCCCTCTTCTTAGACGTTGAAAGGCATTCGACCACATCAAATGGGGCTACATCTTTGCTGCCATGAAGAGGCTTAACCTGGAAGACTAATTAATCACCAAGATGCGACTGTTGTATGACTGCCCAATGGCTCAGGTCAATTGTAAAGGGTTCCTTTCTGACCCCTTTTAGATCCAGAGAGGTATTCAGCAAGGCTGCCCTCTTTCCCCCCACTGTTGATCCTGGCCATGGAACCACAAGCCTCTGCCATTCATCAATTGCCGCATATAGCAGGTGTACAAATTTCAGGTGACCTCTCCAAAGTATACCTCTACGCTGACAATGTTTTGCTTACACTCACAGATCTCCACTGCTCACTACCAGCATTACTGAAAGTCATTGATTACTTTGAGGCTCTGTCTGGATACAAAATAAATCGGGACAAGAACGAGCTGGCTATCCATGGGTACCCGTTCCTTTGGAAGCCCCATCGACTTAAATTCTGTAGATATTAGTTAATAGGAGCCTAGACTGGATGGTCATGGATAACCTGACCCCCTGATAACTCAAATGAAGCTTGATTTCGAAAAATGGTACCCCCTTGGATTCTCTATGTGGGGAAGGGTGCAGGCTGTGAGGATGGTCACGCTGCCACGCTTTACCTACACTTTAGGCATGCTGACCCTTGTGGTGCATTTATCCACTGTACGCTCAATTGACTCTCAGATTTGGTCCTTCATATGGGGTTCCATGCGACCCCACCTAGCTACGTCAAGACTCATGACACACCGCTCCTATGGAGGTCTGGGCCTACCATCTGTGGAGCACTATACCCTTCCATCCACCTCTGTCAACTGGCACACTTGCTTCTGGGTGCCCCAGGCCCTAGCAGTGGGCCCACACAGAACAGTCAAACCTGTCGAGCAGCGACTGTGTTATCCTTCTCTATAGGGGCCGCGCTCTTCACCTGTGATCCCTGCAACCTGTACTGCCGGCCATGCACAGCGCCTGGCAGCACGCTCATTACCTCTTGGGGGCCGACCCCTGATTACATGACACAGCGCCGTTATGGTGCAATGAGGGTGACCACATTTGCTCCCAGCCACTCCGTTGAACCAGCTGGATGGAGGCATGCTTACATACCCTGGACCAGATTCTGCACAAAGGCACTCTGAAACCCTTGACCATCTGCAGGAGGAGTTTGGCCTTCACCCATGACAGGCCTGGCAGTACCTGCATCCATTGGAACTGCCTAAGATGCTGACTTGCCCTCACCCCTGGACCTTGTTATCCCCACTGGTGGTGGCCTACCTCGCCACATGGGGCAGACATAGGGGCACAATCTTGGACATCTACAGCACACTCTCAAGTTATCTTTCCTCCAAACCCCTCTCATGCAGTCTTTGTAGCAAGTGGCAAGGCCTCTTACAGATTGCTTTTAAGGATGACAATTGGTCCGACATTCTGAAGGTCTTGAACAGGGGCACCCTGGAAGCTCAGCTGGTATTCTGCCTCTTCAAATCACTTCATGAATGGCTCTCAACCCCCAACAAAATTTCATAGGGCCGATTGACTTCCTCTTGTCAACGGCTGGAGGTGCCCTAACCCCCACTGCGATCTCATCCGCATTCTTTTGCAAATACCCTTCGTCCCGGCCCTTCTGGTCTTATGTTAGAGACAATTTAGAACCCATCATTCTCCTTCACAACACCAGAGACCTTCCAGACATCTCACGTCCACCAAACCTCCTTCTTCATACCGCCTGGCCACAGCTAAGTTCTGTATCCTTTGTCAGTGGAGGTCAACTGTGCCCCCTACACAGAAGGACTGGAAGGTGGTGATGATACAGACAGCTTCAAATGAATGTATTATCTACAGCATGAAGGACCAAAGAGAGGTGTTTACACACACATAGACATCCTTTTTGCAGGACAGCCCCTGAAGTGAAAGCTGTCACAGCTCTCATTTCCCCTTCCTCCGGCCACTTGTCTTGATTCCTGCAGTGGGCCTACCAGGGAGCTAGATGGGCAGATCCTGACTACTCTCTCGCCTGACTCACACTCGGAGTTTCAGGACATGATATCTGCTCAGTACTGTGCTCCAATTCCGGCTATGACCCCTGACTCCCCCCACCCACCCATACCTTCCCTCTTACCCCTCACCCTCCTATTCTCACCCTTCTCCTCCCTGTTCTTTCTTTCCCATTCCCCCTTCTCCCCGCCTGCCTCCTTCCCCCTTTAAATCCTGAACCTCCCCTTTCTCATCCCCATATCCCCTTCCCCATCCCCTCCCTCACCTCCTCCCGGTCACAAAGGTATGAGGATACCCCTTCCTTTTCTCTTCAACATGGGCATCCATTGAGCTGATTCCATTCTTCCCTTGACAACCTCCACCACGGATCCATTTTTCCCCCTGACACAAGACAACCAGTCCCCTCTCCCTCTTCTGGTTCATCCAGTAGGTCACCACTACTCCACTGCTACTCATCTAACTAACTTGGAAGAATGGAAAGGCGGATCTCATTGCTCACCCTGTGTGGTGACCTTGATCTCTCTCATGCATCCTGTGTCTGATCATATGGACTACTATCCCCTCCCTCCTCCTCTGCCTAGAGCCAAGACCCACAGGAATAACACTCACTGATGCTTGGGCTGGTGGTCCCGCACCCGACGCCGATATGTCTGCTTGGCCTCTTCAACTCTGACCATGATATGCTTTTCATTGATATTGCTATCCCCTTCTCTCCCCTACTTCCTTTCACCCATTGTTGCATAGCACAATACCAATCATTCAATTGTTCTATTCATTACTGTGATTATTTGTGTTATATAACTTCCTTCAAGATGGATATGAGACGTCCCCTATTATTGACCTGTAATCCTTTGCAAATAGTATTTCTCATCTGACATAACGCATTTGCTGGATGTATGTTTCCCTTTAAACCCTATGGTGTATGATGTACTATTCATGCAAGTACTACAGTGCTAATATGTTGAAAAACAAAACAAAATATAAGAAATAAAAAAGTTGGAGCAGCATGAATGTCTGTTGATGAAATACCTAATATTAAAACAAAGCTATACCACACCTTTTCCGTTAGCTACAGCCTCAGAATCTATATGGGCGTAAACAAATAGTACATGATAATGAAGGTACTGTAAGCAATGTACATGATCCAAATTACAGGCTGTGCTCTAAAGACGGAGCTACATGCAACTTAGATGTCAATTCAAACAAACCAGCAATTTTTTGGGAGGAAGTTTGACTACTCCACCAAGACAAAAATTAATAACACTGATAGAAAGATCGAGGAAAGAGAAGCGGAAGAGGCAGAGGTGCAAGGAAATGAAAAGAGAAAGGCTTTTCCAAAGCCACACGCCCCCATAAAAAAACATCAAGGTGTCAAAAAACTGGACAATACTGGAAGGAACAACGAGTGTTGTCAATTTATCTCCAGGCAGTCTAATTTTAAACTTGATTTTCTTAAGTTGGGTTTGTCATTCTGCCCCACAAATCTGGTTCATTATGCCAAAAGTCACATTCATTTATATTATTTTATTAGGAGGCTGAAATTTCATAAATGGTTTTCTAACAGGTGATGTGAATATAGTGGCCAAAGTGAGTTTAAGCAATCTGAATGTAAGTGACAGGGCTTCTGTAAAAAAACCTGAAAGTCATACAGGCCTCCCCTGCTGTCTCAGAGACCTCTATCCTCCTGGGGCATAACATTCTATAAATGGGGGGTCTTAGACCTCCCCTAAGACCCGGTGACTGCCCCCTCCCTGTGGCTTCATCTATAAACAAATCGGGGGCGCACGGACCCCCCATGAGCCCTGGGGCTGCCACTTTATATATATATATATATATATATATATATATATGGAAAACAAATCCTTCTGTGAGCATACGCAAACCTCCACGCTGCCACACCATCAGGAAACGGACCACAGCATGGAAGTTTATAAAGTGCAATTTATTCCATAAGTCACAACATGACGCGTTTCGGCCAGGTTACCTCATCCTTGATCACATGACATGTCAGAAAAACCACGCCCTTAAATCTCATGACGTCTGCTCTAAGTCCTCCCATTGTTAATAAACAGTGAAAAAAGACACAATATGAAAGTGCAAGTGCTTAATTTTTCAAATGTAAAAATTATCATAAACATTGTATTTAACAATTTGATATTTTTATAATTGTAAGCTCCTATATTAAGTTGAAAAAAGTCCAGGGCAAGTACCCAAGTTCTATTTAAAAGGAGAAATTATGCAATTCATACTGAACAGAATGTAATGGGAAAGAGCAGTCCTCATAATGAGTACACCCAGTGTAGTAATAATGAAGCATTGCTAAATAAATAGCCTAACTTCTATTAAAACAATTTAAAAACGAATGCGAGTGAATTATAGTAATTAGAACAAAGATACAGAAACATATTATAGCCTGCCCATAACATTACCATTAATCAAGATATAGGTCAAAGAATCAGACACATTCAATTTATAAAATAAGCATATATATATAGAATTAGATTAATCACAGTTAAGTTGTTATCAGATATCTATCAATTCATAAGGTTTATACAACGGATTACCTCTCCTGCTAAAAAATTCAATAGTAAAACTAGAAAACTAGTAAAACCAGTAAAAAATTCAGCAATATAAAAGGTTTCTCTAAAATCCATTACCTACAATAAATAAATACAGAAAAGACCTAAAATCCAATTTCATATATATACACATATTCACCTATCATATTAAGAATTCACAGCAGCATAAGAGAACAAAGTAGACAAAGATTAATACAAATATTATCATCTAAATATATATAAAAAATATATATATAAAATGATCCAGAAAAAAACAACTGTTTATAAAAAGTGAACCAAATCTTCCCCTGCATTAAGTCCATTCGGTATTTTTGTATTTAGACGAATTATGTATTGACTCTCCAATTGGCGTACTTTTTCTCTCTATTGCCACCACGGATGGATTTAGGAACAGAGTCAATAACATAATATTTGAGATCCTTCAATTTGTTCTGATGCACGAGGTGACGATTGCCCGCAAGTGCTGGAGGATCCTATTAAAAACAGGGAGTTTTGTGCTGCCGACATAGGCAAGTTGACAGGTGCACTTTAATATATAGACCGCATATTCTGTTTTGCATATATATATATATATATAATCACTAAAACATTTGCATTGAAATTATTGATGAGAAACCTGTGCATGGGGCGGTGTACTTGGTATAACTATAACTGGTGAATATCTGTGCTTTTTATTTTAAAATATTACATTATTACGTAACTTTTCCCCAAACTAAAACGTTATTTTACCTTTCTTTTTTCTCTCTGTCGTGTCTGTCTGTCTGTCTGTCCGTCCTTCTCAGCCCGTCTCTCTGTCCGTCAGTCTGTCTGTCTGTCTGTGTATCTATCTTTCTATCAATCATTATATATATATATTCACTGAAAAAAATAGATTTCAGGGACATTGTATTTAGTTGGACATTTCACTTGTACAAACCCAGAGAAATGTGGCCGTTATAGTTAATTGAGGTAACTGTAACTCTCGCCTCCGCAATGCACTGCTGATGACGCCACATATTACATAACTCATTACATGGTCAATGACATCACTGATGACTTCTCAAATGACATCACTGATGGTGGGCTGCATGGTGGGGCAAGAGGCCCCCCACACTTTTTTTTTATTAATAAAGGCCCAAGGAGGTGGCGGACCCCAGAGCTGCAGGGGCCCGCAGGCCCTCTCACCATTATTATATATTTCTCCCGGGACCTGGCCCACCCAGTGGCATTAAGAAAATGAAGTGGGAGAGACTTTGTTTTATTTTTATTTTCTTCCGGATTCGCACACCCAACACGATTCCAGCCAAATTATTTATTGGCCTGGGGGTCTCTGTGGGACCCCCTGAGCAGGCCTAGGGTGCCAGAGTGATCCACCCTGCCCCCTTTTCTACATTTTTCACTTTTTTTCCTATTTCTTGTGACTCGGTTACTGAGTCACAAGATGGCTGCCAACACGTTCTGCTTTGGAGTGTTGGCAGCCAATCAGAATGAAGCTCTGGAGCTATCGCAGCTCTTCCAGATATTGTAAATTAAAAATTTTTAAATTTCTCAGCAACTACTGAACGCAATTACACCATTTGAAAAAAGGTCGCTTTCTGGACCAAGAGCTACCTTTTTGCCAAATTTGGTGTAATTCCGTTCAGCAGTTCAGGATATAGCCTTGTCTAAGGTTCCTATAGAAATTAACATGGTGAAAAAACTTATTGGAACCCCTCTTTTTTCTCGCCTGCCGCTTGACAAATCACCCCAAAACAACCAAGACAGGAGCTGACCTGAGTGACAGTGATCCATTGTTTTTTATATATATATATATATATATATATATATATATATATATATATATATATATATATATATATATATATATATATATATATATATATATATATATATATATATATATATATATATATATATATATATATATATTATATGTCCGTGAGAATAGCTTACACACTAGATTATACCGCAAGCCCACAGCAGGGAACACATTGCTACATGCTGAGAGCCACCACCCAGCACATTTGATTCGTAGCATCCCATATGGGGAGATGCTTCGTATTCGAAGGATATGTAGCAGTGAAGATGAATGCCGGCTGGCACAATCTGCATGTAGGGCCCGTTTTGTTGAGCGAGGCTATAAATTAGACACCATAGATAATGCCACTAACAGAGCTAATAAGATTGATAGAACCACACTCCTGGGCTCAGGTAGTGCACTAACTAGCTCTGTCCCTGTGAACACTGATGGAGAGACGAGACTAATTATGGCATACAATAAACAGCATAGGAGTATCCATAAAATAGTTAAAGACAACTGGTTTTTGGTCTCCTGTGATCCAGTGATTGGATCTTCCATCAGTAAGAATCCCAGCATTACCTATCGCAAAGCACACTCAATGAAGGATAGTCTAGTGTCCAGCAGCCCTGAAGTGATTTCAGGCACATGGCTTAATGACAGTAAAGGCTTTTTAAGATGCTCCAGCTGCAAAGCCTGTAGACATGGCATCAGCAAGACGGAGGTTTCCACTCCTCTTTCGCCCTTTCCAATCAAGATCCAACAAAAATTATACTGTAAATCAGAATTTGTTGTGTACGTTTTGGAGTGCCCATGTGGCCTAAGATACGTGGGCAGCACTAGGCCACAGGTGCATAAGCGCATATTACAACATCTGCGAGCGATCACACATGCAGATGCAGCTTACACGGTAGCCAGGCACTTCGAAAGTAACCATGGAAAGGATGCGTCCTTGCTAAGATATTTCGCGATAGACTGTGTTCCTCCCCAAAGGAGAGGCGGTGATAGAGAGTCTCTGTTACGTAAACTTGAGACTCGCTATATAATATTGTTAGATACTAAGGCACCGCTAGGTCTTAACATTGGGGAGGATTGCCACACCTATCTCTGAATATATTAATGTAAGCCATGTTGAGCCTGTCACCCATGAACCTTCTGACTTGAGTTGCTCCATTTAAATTGTACCTTTCTTTCTCATATATATATATATATATATATATATGAATTTACTGGAAAAAAAAGCAAAGGGTACAGGGATGTTATAGTTAGGCTCAGATTTCAATCATAAAAAATCACTGAAATTTAGCAGTTATAGTTAGCTGAGCCCACTATAATGTATGTCCCCACAATGCACTGCTTATGACTTCACATATTATATCACTCATGACATGGTCAGTGACATCACTAATGACATCTCAAATGACATCACAGATAACATCATCCACTTAGTGTTAGTGTTTTCAAAAAGATTATGGGGCAGATGTACAACCGTTTTTGCTGTTGCAAATGGGAATACAGCCCGTTTGCGACAGCAAAATTGGTGACCCCCATGTACAAAACATATTTTGTGAGTGGCTAACATATTAGTGACTCACAAAATATGGTTGTGCTCTGCTCCTCCACAGATCCTCTGATCCCCACCCAGGCAGGGTTCGAGTCCGCTCCGCTCTGTGCCTTGTGCCCTCTTGCTGGTACTTGTTACTGTGCATGTCCCCATTTTTGTTGTATTTCGTTATTAAGCTTCTTCCCCACTTGTTGTTATTTTGTTTCCTACATTGTGCCCATTTTGTTTCATTTTGTTTTTCTGTACTTGTGCCCATCGGTTTTGTTTTTTGTTTGTTCTGCTTTGTTTTCCCGCCGTCCCTGGCGTTGCCTCTGCCTCTGTGACCTCTCCTCTCTGACCGTCTCGCTCCTGCCTCCCAGCTGCACGGGTCTCCCCCTCCCTTACTTAGTGGCAGCTGCTGCGTGGTGATGCTGCTGGTGCGCTGAAGGCGCTCCTAAGGAAAGCCCGTCTGCACCTGTCCGGGACCTTACCATGGCCAGCACCAGGAACCCTGGATCTACGAGCCCCTACCGCTACAACTCCCCCACTCTCCACACACTCAACCCTGGAAGAAACAACGCCTGCCAAAGATATACACCGAACAGCACCCATGGCCCCTCCTCCTGCTAACACTGCTGACAATCCTTCACCATCGACAGTGCCCCCATGACCGCTGAACCCTCACAGGATGCCCGCACTACCTAAGCTCTGATATGCATCCTCCTCAATGTGCGCTCCCCACACAGACACGCCGTAGAAATCTGGGACCTGCTTGACACACTCTCGCCCGACGTTGCTTTCTTCACAGAAACCTGGACCAATGCCACCTCTGTCCCCGACATTGTCACCACCATCCCAATGGATACAAGATCCAGAGAAAGGACCGCCCCCACCTCCCAGGAGGAGGATTTGCCATGGCACACAAGAGCACCTCCAGCACGAGTGACCCTCTCTCCAACACAGAACACCTCCACTTCCAGACCAGCCCCAGAACCACACTGCGTGGCACCCTCACCTACAGACCCCCTTGGACTTAGCGCCCCTTCCGCAACGACCCTTGCCAACCTCATCGCACCCCACACCATCTCCTCAATGTACTACATCCTCTTTTGAGACCTTAACTTCCACCTCAACAACCGCAGCGACCCCGACTCCACTGCCCTCCTTGACAACTTCGCCAACCTCTCACTGAAGCAGCCCATCACCACCCCCACCCACAGAGCTTGACACACCATCAACTCCATCTTCGCAGAAGGGATGAATATCCACTTTAGCCATACCACGCAGCCCCTCTGGACAGACCACCACTGCGTACACTTCACCTTCAACACCACCACCGCACCCAAACTCACCCCGCGCCCACCCTCCCCCTCTGCCATGACCGACAAAACTCTGCAGCTAAAGAACTTCATCTCTGGATCTCCAGCTGTACCAACAAGCTCGCACCCCTCAGCTATCCCGTCAAACAATGCCTATGAAGGCCTCCTGGTTCACCACCAACCTCCAAGAAGCCAGGCATTCCGGCAGACTCCTTGAGAAACTCTGGCGGAACAGGAAAATCACTGAAGACCAGAACAACTACAGGAACGCCCTGAATGAATACCACCAGCGCAAAATATCCTTTAAGTGAACCACTAATCGGACCTTCATCAAGAACAAAATCCACACCAACACAACTAACGCTAAAGAACTTTTCAATGTCATACAGCAGTTCACCAAACCCCAAAGTGAAGCCACTGACGTCACACCATCTCAGGACCTCTGCAACAAGCTCAGCTCCTATTTCCACCTGAAAACCAAGGTCCTCTATGACAACTTCAGCGAACAGACTCCAAACACCACAACCCTCCCCACCACAGACACCAGCCGACCATCACCACCTTAAAACATGCTCCAACTGAAGACACCGCCACCACCATGTAGAACACCCACTTAGGAGCATACACGAACCCCTGCTCACCGCACATCTACCACAGAGCAGCCGCCACTGCCATAGCACCCGAAATAGGCCGGACCATTAATGCCTCCTTCGAATTAGGCATCTTCCCTGATGACTGGAAGTGGTCAGAGGTCAAACCCCTCCTCAAGAAGCCCTCGGCTGAACCTATGGATCTGAGAAACTGATCGCCCATCTTTCTCCTCCCCTTTACTGCCAAAGTCACCGAGAGATTTGTAAACATCCAGCTGACCGGCTTCATTGAAGAGAACGCCATCATTGACCCCTCTCAGAGTGGATTCTGCAGCAACCACAGCACTGAGACTGCCCTCCTCACCGCCACCTATGACATCCACATGCTACTTGACCAGGGCCACACTGAGGCCCTCATCCTACTAGACCTCTCCATAGCCTTCGACACCGTCTCACAACGCTCTCTCGCAGCCAGACACCACGACACTCGTCAGCCCCACGCTCTTCAACATCTACATAGCACCCCTCACCACCATCGTCAGACAGCATGGGCTCAGCATAGTATCATATGCCGACAACACCCAGCTCATCTTCTCCACCTCGAAGAACCCCGAAGACACCAGGCAGCTGCGAGTGGTCGCTCCCTGGTCTGCCTGCCTGCTACTACGCGAGACTGGTGATCAGCGCTGCATAGCATTTAAATGTGATAGTGCTCTTTTGTTGTAATCGTATTTGCTTATTCTGTGCCTGCATTTGCGTTAGTAGCGCGACCTGCCCCGGCGCCCTGCTCTGCTCCCCCCTCCATTTTGTGTCCGGTGCTGTTGTTGTTTTCCTACTCCCTGAGCCCGCCCCGCCTCCCAGCTGAAACGCCCTCGCCCCTCCCCCTCCACTATCCATATATGACAGGAGTTCCCGCGCGCAGCGTCCACGCGCAGCGATCGCGCCCAATCCGCGCCGAAGGTGCGCCAAAGGTAAGCCCGTCTACGCCCGTCCGCGCCTGGACCGCGCCCAGTGCCAGACCCCCTGCCCCCCGCGCTGCCCAGCCCACCCGCATTACCTACGATGCCGCCACCCTCCTAGCCCTTAACCCCGGTCGCGCCCCCAACTGCGTCCAAGCCGCTCCTGGACGCACCCATGGACCGTTCTCCTGCTTCTCCTGCAAATTTAGCGGCACCGACAACATCTCCGCTACGACCGCACCACAGATTCCCGACCCCAACCACCTACAATGCATCCTTCTCAACACCCGCTCGGTCCACAGGCACGCCATTGACCTTTGGAACCTACTTGACACCATCTCTCCTGACGTCGCCTTCCTAACGGAAACATGGATGAACGCTTCCTCCGCCCCTGACATCGCCATCGCTATCCCTGATGACTATAAGATCACACGCAAGGACCGCACCGACCATACAGGAGGAGGAATCGCTATCGTCCATAAGAAATCCATCCGCATCTCTACCAGCTCCGACGCCAACCTCGCGAACTCTGAACACCTTCACTTCCAGATCCACATCGACCCCAAGACCACACTCAGAGGCACCCTCCTCTACAGACCACCAGGACCCCGCGCACAATTCAGTGAAGACATCACGGACTTCATCACCCCACACGCGCTCCCCTCCAAAGACTACATCCTTCTGGGAGACCTCAACTTCCACCTTGAAAAGATCAACGACCGCAACACCGCCACCCTCTTAGACAACCTCGCCAACCTCGGACTTAAACAACTGGTCACTTCCCCCACCCACATCGCAGGTCACACACTCGACCCCATCTTCACCTCCAGCAACCATGTCTCCTTCAGCCACACTACGGATCTCCTCTGGACTGACCACAGCTGTGTTCACTTCACCTACAACAAGCCGAAACCCATCATCCACCTCCAACCAACTCTACAAAGAAACTGGAACAAAATCACCACGGATCAGATCTCCACATCGCTCCTCCGAACCTCCCCAGCCCTCTCCTCTAACGCCAACGAAGCCGCCTCCAACCTCACCCTTTGGTTATCCAACACCGCCGACACCTTAGCACCACTGAAAAAACGTCAACACAAACTTGGCAACAAGAAGGCCTCATGGTTCAACGATGATCTCAAGAAGTCCAAGAAACTGTGCCGCTCCCTTGAAAAGGCCTGGAAAAAAGACCCATCCACCAGCAACAAGGACGCCTTCAAAAGCGCCACACGTACTCACCACCAACTGATTCGAAAAGCCAAGAAAACAGCATTCAAGGATCGACTTGACAACAACGCCCACAACAGCAAGGAACTTTTCAACATCGTCAAGGAATTTTCCAACCCCTCGGCCAACTCCAACGACATCACCCCCTCTCAAACCCTCTGCGACTCCCTAGCCTCTTTTTTCCACAACAAGATTGCTGACATCCACAACAGCTTTGACAACCAACCCGGAAGCCAACCCACCCTACCTTCTGCTGACCATCTTCCTCCCGTAAACACCCTTAACGCCTGGAACCCAATCTCCACTGAGGACACCATCCGCCTGATGAATTCCATCCACTCTGGATCCCCCACAGACCCATGCCCTCACCACATCTTCAACAAAGCAGACTCCGTCATAGCTCCGCACCTCCGAGACGTCATCAACTGCTCCTTCAACTCCGCTACCTTCCCAGAAGACTGGAAACACGCTGAACTCACCGCCCTTCTGAAAAAACCAACAGCAGACCCCACCGAACTCAAAAACTACCACCCCATCTCGCTTCTTCCATTTCCGGCTAAAGTCATCGAGAAAGCCGTCAACAACCAGCTCGCCGCCTTCCTCGAAGACAACAAATCACTCGACCCCTCACAATCTGGCTTCCGAGCCAAACACAGCACTGAGACCGCCCTCATCGCAGCAACAGACGACATTCGAACTCTACTGGACAATGGAGACACAGTCGCCCTCATCCTCCTCGACCTCTCTGCAGCCTTCGACACAGTCTGCCACAGCACCCTTTTACAACGCCTCAGAAACATCGGAATCCAAGGAAAAGCACTGGAATGGATCACCTCGTTCCTCACCGGAAGAACCCAGAGAGTCCGCCTCCCACCATTCAAGTCCGTGGCCTCTGAAATCATCTGCGGCGTACCTCAAGGATCCTCACTCAGTCCCACCCTCTTCAACGTATACATGAGCCCCCTCGCGGCCATCGCCCGCCAACACAACCTCAACATCATCTCTTACGCGGACGACACCCAACTGATCCTTTCTCTCACCAATGACCCCAGCACCGCCAAAACTAACCTACACGAAGGAATGAAAGAAGTCGCCGAATGGATGAAACAAAGCCGTCTGAAACTGAACTCAGACAAAACAGAAGTCCTCATCTTAGGTACATCCCCTTCTGCATGGGACGACTCCTGGTGGCCGGAAGCCCTCGGAAAAGCACCCATCCCGACAGACCACGCACGGAACCTTGGCGTCATCCTGGATTCTTCACTCTCAATGAACAGACAAGTCAGCGCCGTATCCTCTTCCTGCTTTAACATCCTTCGCATGCTCAGAAAAACATTTCGCTGGATCCCCTCCGAAACAAGGAAAACAGTCACCCACGCTTTAGTCACGAGCCGACTGGACTACGGAAACACCCTCTACGCAGGTACCACCGCTAAACTCCAGAAGAAACTACAACGAATCCAAAACGCCTCAGCCAGGCTCATATTAGACATCCCACGCAACGAACACATCTCTGGTCACCTTAAAGACCTCCACTGGCTACCCGTCAATAAGAGGATCACTTTCCGACTGCTTACCCACGCACACAAATCACTCTACGACATCGGACCAGATTGCCTCAACTCTCGACTGTCTTTCTACACCCCCTCCCGCCAACTTCGCTCTTCCAGCCAAGCCTTCGCCACTGTACCTCGCATCAACAAGACCACCATGGGAGGCAGATCCTTTTCATACCTGGCTGCCAAAACATGGAACTCACTCCCCGCTTGCCTTCGCCTCACCCAGAATCACCTAGCATTCAGAAAGCAGCTTAAAACGTGGATATTTGACAAATAATCCTCCTCCCCTTCCTAAGCGCCTTGAAACCCTCTGGGTATGTAGTGCGCTATACAAATTTTATGACTTGACTTGACTTGAGAGATGGCCCAGCCTGGATGAACAACAGCTGCCTGAAGCTCAACTCGGAGAAGACAGAGGTCCTCATCCTTGGACACTTCACCACTGCTTGGGACAACACCTGGTGACCTTCTGCACTCTGGAGCCCACCCACCCCATCAGACCACGCACTGAACCTCAGCATCATCCTAGACTCCTCCCTCACCATGACCCACCAGATCAACTCCGTCGCCTCCACGAGCTTCAACTGCCTCTGCATCCTCCGCAAGACTTTCAAATGGATCCCCCTGAATGCAGAAAGACTGTCACCCACACACTCATAACCAGCAGACTGGACTACGGCAATGTCCTCTGTGCCGGAATCAATAGAAATCTCCTGCCCAAGCTCCAAACCATACAGAAAACCACAACCAGACTCGTCCGCAGAACCCCACGACACAAATACATGACCCAACACCTACGAGACCTCCATTGGCTCCCCGTCGAGAAGAAAGTAACCTTTAAACTACTCACCCACGCCTACAAATCCCTCCACAACATCTCACCCAAATACCTCAACAAGCGAATCTCCTTCCACGTACCCAAAAGGAACCTGCGCTCCGCCGACCTCGCCCTGGCAGAAACCCCACACATTCGCAGAAACAGAGCAGGCAGAAGAGCCTTCTCCTACGTCGCAACCAAGGCTTGGAATGAGCTCCCAGTCAACATCAGACGCTCTCCTACCCTGGACACCTTCAGGAAGAACCTCAAGACCTGGCTCTTCGACTGAACCGGAGCTGCACCCCCCAGCGCGCTTTATAAAGCCCTGATTGATTGAGTCTAAATGCTATGTATGACTGTTTTGCAACCACATTTGCGGTCATAAAACACTTGAGGTTTACCACTCTTTTCAAAAGGGTTGTAAGCCACTCGCATACGGCAAGGGATCCCCAGAGGCCCCCTTTCCCTTTGTGAATGAGTGCAAAAATATTTTTAAGAGCAGGCAGTGGTCCTTGGGACCACTGCCTGCCCTTAAAAAATTAAATTGGAAAGTTTTATTTTTCTTTTTTAAATGCATCCCGTTTTCCTTTAACTGGCTGTATTAAAAAAAACTGCTTTATTGAAAAAGCAGTCACAGATATGGAGGTCTGCTGACCCCAGCAGGCCACCAGCCCTGTGAGTGCTAGCTATTACCAACGGGTTCACAAATTGCAACTGCCTCATGAATATTAACGAGGCATGCAATTTGCAACCCCAATGGGAATCGCAGTGTCTGAGACACTGTTTTACATTCACTTGCAAGGGCAAATGTTCGTACATCTAGACCTAACAGTGTTAAACATATTTATCAAGGTAAAATAGTATACTTTCAGTATTACTAGTGAGCGATATTATTCCTACCATATTCTGTGAGTGGCTGTGTGACTGTGTGTATCAGTGTGTCAGTGGGTGTTTTGAGTGCCTGTATGGGTATGTGAGTAGGTGTGTGGGTGACTGTATGGTTGTATAAGTGGGTTTGTGAGTATCTGTGTGGGTGACTGGGTGGCTGCGTGAGTGACTTTATTGGTGCGTGTGTATATAAATATTCATGCCCCCACCATGACAGAATTGTAATCAATGTAATTTGCATTGGCATCCGTGATGTTATCAATAATTTGATAGCACATGTCCTGAGTGATATAATATGTGAGGTTATGAATAGTGCATGGTGAGAGAGCAATTTAGGATTCCTTGAGTTAACTATAATTGGTGAATTTCAGTGTTTTTTAGAGTTTAAAATTATACGTTTTAACTGACAAAGTAATATTTTATTCCCGTACATAAGTAGGCCTACCTCAACCACTCAAGACCTTCAGCTGAGCGCGTTTTGCAGTTGGCCGCAGGCCCTGTGCCCAAACACCATTGGCAGATGAGTCCTGTGCTGCACACAAACCGCCCTGCTGGTAGTCATTCCCCCACTGCTGGCCAACCACCCACAGTCACACCACAAACCTTGGGCTCCCACACAACTTATTTTCTTTTGGTTCCATTGTAATCTTGTGATACTATTGCTGGAATTTTGCGTTACTCCTGCAAATTTCCATGATGAGTGCCGCAAGTCTGCAGCAATTTGATTTTTCCCCCCACTTGCCTAGGGGGTGGTGGGAGGGTCCCTCAGGCACCCCCCCCCCCCCTCCCCACAAGGGTCAGGGTGGGACGCTACCTATACCGTTTTCCCTTGTTTGTTTTATTTTGAATCAGGATTAGCATGGCTTTGTAAATCCTAATGTGGTTATTGCATCGGGGCTGTGCCATAAACGTGACACAACACAGATGCAAAATCTTAGTAAATCTGTTTTTTAGTATGTTCTATACCTTATAAGCCTGATCATTTTTGCGGTCAGACACAATCCTTATCCCCTGACTGATCAAGTTGGGAATGTCAGATTCTGGTCTCCTGTTTGCCTTTGTCATATTATGTCCTATTATAAGTATCATTGTTCGTCCAAGCTCCCATTGGTTTTGAATAACAGCCTTTGCAGGAGAGGAACTATGCGCCATACTGAAGGTACCTCCACGTTCTTTTGACATGCTTATTAAAGAGTAATGAAATAAAGATGATGGTCTCACAGAAAATATAGCACGTCAGAGAAAATTGCGAAAAAAAACCATATACCCATTTCTAAAAAAGTTTCCTGATTTTGCTCAAGTATCAACAGAAAAAAAGAGAAGTGGCGAATGCCGCACTGTGTCGTATTAATTGTAAACAAAAAGAATATAGTATCACTTGTTTTTCTCGGTCATTTGAAAATTCCAATGAATTCACATATTTAGGGTACTTAAGAAAGTTATTTTTTTAATATCCCGATAAATGCCCGTGAAATCTGAGTGTTGTACTGCACTATGCATTGTACCACATTATTGCTGCGCACACTTAGCATCTTAAAAATTGGATTTTCCCAGGGGCAAATGAATTAGGTGTGACGATGAACATTGAGTGGAGAGTCTGAAAAATGCATACATCCGAACAATATGAATTATTGCGATTCTTCGGGATAGGTTCTGTATTAAAAGTGAACAGGATATTGCATGTGTATAAAAAATTGAGATAGTGGAAAGATGTGCTTTTCTTCATTAACCTGTCAGCTTATATGAAATCTCAGTGGTTTATTGGTTGATCACTGACTCGCAAGGGAGATTGCATACTCTGCTGGTTACATTGCCCTTGGAGTGTTGTATGCGTTATATTTATTATCAGCTTTATTACAATACGGGGACAACTGTTATTTGCTTCCTTTATCCGAAAACAAATCTATATGATATTTATTGTGCACGATAGGATACTTTTTATGCATATGTGTTAATATTTTGCATATATCACTGTATCAGAACATTTCTGTCTTTTTAATATGTGGCACAAATAAGCATATGAGCATTTAATTTCTCATAGGCACGATGTACTAAAGGCAGATTGGAAACTGGGCTTCATTTTGCCATGTGACTGACAGACAAATCACTTGCATCACATATTGTCATATTTGCCCGAGGTTGCAAATTTTTGAAGCAGGAGGCATTTTATGTCATGAGAGTGCCTGTGACCATAGGGAAGGAGGACTGTGAGGGACAGCAAACCTCTTCCCCAGTTTTGGTATTTCTTACATGTGAACAGTTGTTTTAAGCGGTCCATGTCCCTTAAAGAGATCAGAGCTGCTTAAAAAAAGCATCCATAAAGAATGGCATTCCTTTTATCATGGTCTGATTCCCCAGAAGGCGTCCCCCCACATTCATTAGGAATCGCTTCCCACCCCAAATCAAGTATTTGTAACCTTTAGATAGTGTGCAGCTAAAATATGGTCACAGATCATTAATACACTTCATTGCATTTCACAAAAAAGTTCGGGGCTCCCCTTTCATGCACTCCCCGATTTACAGTTGGGAGCAGGTCACATAAAACTCATTTTGTAAGTTGGAAAGGCTTTTTTGACCCCAAAAACGAGTTTGGTACATTTTCACCTGTTATTTTTCAGTGGCAGGGTATTTGGGGCATATTATCAAGGGGGTTTATCTCCGCTTTTTTGGCTTTAAAAGCCAAGAAAGCGGAGATAAAATGATCTCCCTATTAACTAGCTGTCGCTAACACCAGTTAGCGACAGCTAGTAGGAGATAGCGACCATTTTGAGCCCCGCTTTGCATGTCAGTGATATTTATCACTAATGACATGCAAAGTGGGAGTGCCAAGATGTTAGCGACTGGAAACAGTCGCTAACATCCCTATCTCCTAATACCAACTTTTGGAGATATTCGCGCTAAACGCGAATATCTCCAAAAGCTAACAGCTGCCCCTGAGCAGTTCTTAGCCATGTTATCCAATGGTAGGTGCATAACATGGCTAAGAGCATTAGCTCGGTAATGCATGAATATCGCGGACTTTTCAGCGATATTCATGCATTTCGGCCGATTTTTATCGCTTAGGAGATAAACCTTGATAATAGCAAGGTTCCTAATCGATAAAAATCGCCGCAGCTCGGCGATAAAAATATCGCCGCTAAACCAACATAGCGATAATTATCGCTAGTTGTTGGTAATATGCCCCCTGGTTTTGATAACCACGGACCCACAAAATATGCTGTAAAACATGAACCTTTTCATGTAAACACTTGCAAATACCTGGAGAGAGCCTGCAGAGTCTAAGGGACCAGAAGAGGAAGAAAATGGTAAAAACAATGGGGGATATTCTCAAGAACATGTGATAAACATTGCAAAATTAGTTCAACAAAACTTTGCACACCGCAGTCTATAGCGACAAAATACCACTGTTCTAACGTTGTATTCCCAACCCAGCGGCACCATGAAATAGTAGCAGGATAACGCCCCAAAAGACTGCGTAAAGATCAATGTGACGCCCAAAAAATGTGAAACAAGAACATGAAAAATGTTGCAATGCCCCAAATCGCGATACAAAAATCAGCGACAATCAGCAACAGGCCTGAAATTCCCACGCGTCATGCTGGGAAAAGCAACAAAAAACACACCAAACCCAAATCAAACTGCAAAGCACCATGAATGCACCCGGACTGAGTGCAGAGGACAACCCGAACCCCACAAGCCACATGGAGGACCAGCCAGGAACCCCTTGTTTGGGAAGGGCAATTAGTAGAGAAAGAAAAAGATTGGGTTCAGTCCGCAGGAAGACCTGATCATCGACGCGGATGTGACAGAACACTACAAACAACTGTTTGTCACCTCCACTGCGTCATGGGCAACACAAATGGAAATATGGTAGTCCATCGTCAACAGCGTGAATGCAGACGGAGTGTTGAGGAGGTCAATGGAGGAGGTTAAGAGGCGCTGGCATGATGTGTAAAGCCAAACCAAACAGAAACTCACTGCCAACAGGAAGGAAGCAAAGGCGAATGGAGGGGGAAGTCCTGCACCACCAGAAGAGCTGAATGAGCTGGAGGAAATGGTGGCCACCATCATCAGTGTGGAGACGGTGCAAGGAGTCAGGAGCCCAGACACAGCTCGACATGACCTGACCCAATAGCAACAGGGTGAGTAACGACCAGTGACTGGAGTATTGGAGGGGGATGGGCACAATGGCACACATGCACAATCAAGTGTTGCACACTGTACACCCACAATGATTATGGAAGATGTCCCTGATACCCTTGGCACGCTGTAGCACACATAGAAACACCAAGTAGGCCCCCGTTCACAATGTGCACAAAGGGAACCCCCTCCCTATCACCAATCCCATAACCTACCCATGCACAAGTGCTGAATCCAGCAAAGCTGTGGCTCTGTGAGCCACACTGACAATGCAAGTGACACTGCATGACCGATAGCATGGCTGCAGCCAAAATACAGGATATGGTGCACGACACAACACTGAGGTGGCCCAGTGTGGATCACATCCTCAAAGTAGCAGGTCACAATCTGACACATTCACGTGCACATACAACCCCTGACGTCGACAACAAATAATGCACAAGAGTACAAAAAACATCCAATAGCACAAATGACCCAAGTTGTCCACATCTCAGCACCGGAAAAGCACACAAGTCAAAGGCACACCGCCTGAAAGAGATAAGGGGCCGCTAAATCAGAGCTTCAGGTGTGACTCTCCCCAAATGCAGCACACACACATAGCAACATCACATCACATCAACATTGTCGACAATGTGTTACAAAGTGCAACACTCTCACCACAGGACAGAGGACACAACTGGTGCCACTTGTGTGTAGCCACTGGCCAATCACATCTGGCATTGCATGAAACTGTGAGATGATAATGTACGAGTACAACTGCATTTCTGTCATGTAGTCGAAATGTCCACTGTCTCCCATCAAATAGCCAGCTGCTCCAAAACAGTCACAATGTACATTGTCATGCTGTCTGTCTGGGAACATGTACAAAACATTAACATACATGAGGCACACTGTTTACCTGCATCTCCCATTTACATTGCAGAGGGACAATCAACACCTCCTGCAGAGCAGACCAGACATATCTTTAAGCATGGGCGGAAAATCCGTTCTGCTCGCGGATTTTGCGGATTTTCGGTAAATTCGCAATCCGCGAACGCTCGCGAATTTACGGAAAATCCGCAAATTCGCACGCAGCGGATTTTTTTTTCTTGGTGATACAATTTTGAGGCGTGCGGTGTTCACTTACCATCATTCAGCGTTTGCTGAGTTGTTTTTCTCGATATTTTGCGAGTGCTGCGCCATTTTGGATCTTGCTGTGGGATCCCGCGGGAGTTTGGCGACGCATCGCGAGAGTTCGCAATTGCGAACATGTAGGTGCGGCAGGCAGCAACAATCTTGCACTTGCTAAATTACAAAATTTGCAATTCTGCACAAGAAATCCACTACCAAGCCGCATAGACTTTCTGAAAATGATGATTTTTATCAGAATAACTCCTCAGGTTGACATTTGCCTGCACTTTTTTGGATTTGAGGCCTTTTGACTCTCTTTGGATCACTTTTGGATTAGAAATCAACTTTCATAAGTAAGTTTGTTTGGGGCATTACAGTTGCTGTTCTGCAGAAAGCACTCAGCAGGTGCAAAAGTTCACTCATCATTAGTAACCATTCCCTGTAGTACTTCCTGAGGGCCCCCTCCAGAGTTCAGTTGCCTATGTTTGTTTGGGGCATTACAGTTGCTGTTCTGCAGAAAAACAAATGTTGCTAAACTGAAAGCACTCAGCAGGTGCAAAAGTTCAAACTCATCATTAGTAGTAGTAACCATTCCCTGTAGTGCTTCCTGACTGGGGCCCCTCCAGAGTTCAGTTGCTAGTTGCAACAATTGTATGACCCTGCTCTGACCCTCACAGCAGGCTCATAGAATAGCTACAAGTAGGCCACAAAGGTCCTGGAAAAAAAATTGCACTGCAACAGAAAGCAAATTACAGATAAGGAAGCAGGTGCCAGACTGGAATTTTAAAACAGTGACACATTAATAAATCAACCCCAAATTAATTCATGTCAGTTGAAGCAGGGCAGGTGTGCTTGCTTTTCCCCCCATAATCTACAGTGATGATGAACCAGAGGGTGGCATTGATGTACCAGAGGGTGGCATGGGTGAAACAGAGGGTGACAGTGGTGAAACAGAGGGTGCTGGGAACCTGTGATGATGAACCAGACGTAGAAACATAATAGTCGCGACCGTTGCGAGCCGACAAGTAAGTTCGCAATTGCGAACTGGTACAAAACCCTCGCAAACTGGCAGAAACCCTTGCGAACACAAAAAAAAGTCAGCAAATTCGCGAGAATTCGTGGATTTTTCTGATTGCGAGTTTGCAAATACGCAAATTCGCGAACGCCAGATTTGCAAAATTCGCCCATGCTTACATATCTTCAGTGATGGTGAAGACACCCTGGTCATCTGCACCGACACCCTCCAATGTATCGTAGACAGCCTCCACACCCCACCTCCAGGAGCAGGGCAGCCCAGCTGCATCGAGGTGACCTCACATCCTGCACAGACCACACAGCAGGAAGCACACACCACCAAAGCTGGCTCACATAACACCCACGACCAACACATGGTTTTACAACACCGTGTGTTAGGGTGCCAGGAGAGGATGGCTGATCAGCTGGGGTTTGGGTTCGACCTCATGGCAGCCAAACTAGATGCCATACGTGGGTATCCAAGTCCCATCAGCGACCACTTATAGTCCCTGCCGGACACCCACTGTCCGCTCCATACACTCCAACAATCCTTAGCTGACCTCGCTGTAGCCATTACTCGGATACAAGAACTATCTAGTCAGACAGGCTCCAGCGATGACAGACAATGGAGACCAAGAAGCTGATGCAGGCTGGAAGTAGGGCTGCCTAGGCTTAACAACAGAGAGATGTTGCTGGCATCTTCCATGCCCTGCAGTTCCTCACCTTGCCATTGCTGCCACAGAGCCAGTACCAGATAACTGCTGCAGGAACTTCGACACAGACATCTCCACTCCTTGATGTGTCATTGGTGCACAGTAATGCAGCCCTACCACCTTCACCCCCTGATGTGTCAGTGGCACACAGTGATACAGCCATAACACCACCACACACACCTGACACACTGGATACAGAAGAAGTATCAGAGGAGTAATATGTGGATGCTAATGACTGTGAAGACGGAGTTATTAGCATCAATTCCCGCCATATTGCATGTCCCTGCCTGGCTCAGCCGTCTGCATCATGCCCTGGAAAAACCCCTTCCACTGTCCCCCGAAACACTCTGCGACATTCACCTGGACCCCGACAAGAACTACCATATCTGCTGTGGTTAGCAATTACACAGCAATCCGGTTGCGGCTAAACTCTTCCTCTTCCAATTAACTTTCCATTCCCCCAAGGACTCTGGTTGGCCCATCACTGGGCAACCATGTAATGTGGACTTGGCATGGCCATATACTGCTCCAGCTCTGACACCCCACAGAATGTGAATAAAACAATCAAAATCACACAGACGTGTCATGTCTATGTTCACTCAAGTATAACATTATGGATGTATGTAGGGAAATTGATTGCACTAAAATGTACACCCTGGTAAATGACATCAAGGCACATTTGTATCCCTGACCCACATGGCCAATTAGATGACTGTGAAGGTGTGAACTAGCTGTGGTCTCATTGCACATGAACAACATTCTCGCAGCCGCCAACGTAGCTCCACGTCCATGTATCAAATAGGGCTGTGTGTAGAAATGTCAAAATCGGTAGCAGGCCTGAAGTAGTATACCACATCACATGTGGCAACAGAACATCTCTTCACATGAGCTACTTAAACACATTTGGGTGGACACAGCCTGTTTTGATGGATCACATTGATCCACATGGCAAGAAGTTGGACACCATACTCACTTTTTTATTTTTTTATTTTTTTTTATTTGGCAAACAAGTCACATAAAAAAAGATATTATAGCAAAGAATAACATATCATAGTTTTAGAGTGATATCAGGGATGACACCAATATGCAAAGTTAAGCAGTATTCTTCAAATGTTACAGCTTCAGCCTAACAAAAAGACATTTATAAATGAAAAAAGCAGACAAAAGGCATTCCAAATACATAATTCCAAATCGCATGAAAAGGAGGAAGAAAAGAGAAAACAAACAACAACAAAAAACAAAGGAATTCATCTCATGGCATTTAAAGTTTATACAAAATTAGCCCAAATCCTTTCCATTCTATCTGCTGATTTTCGACTTCTATTCTTAGCAAGAACCTTTTCCATAGTATATATTTCATGTAGTAGCATTAACCACTCAGTCCTTTGAGGTGGATTTGGTGAGATCCAGGCTCTAGCTACTACCAGTCTAGCACACGAAATCGCTATGTTTAACCAGCTTAAATTATTGTTGCCCCTCTCATGTATAGAAAGTAAAACCATAGATGGTGTAAGTGGAGAGCTAATCAGTTGTTTTTGATATAGAGTGATTTCTATTTCTTGCCAGAACGGTTCCAGTGCTGGGAAAGAATAGATCATATGAATGAGATTTGCTGCCACCAGATCACATTTAGGGCATTTGGTGCGCTCATTATTTTGTGACCATTTAGAAATTTTCTGGGGGGTGTGATAAAGTTGGCTAACCGTCCTGTATAATTGAAGCTTTAAACTCGAAGAATGAACAATTTTATTAAGATTTATGAAAGCATTTGATATATTCTGTGGTGTCACATTAATTCCTAATTCAAGCGTCCATTTTTGTGTCTGGGACAGTCATCCGAGTTATGCTGAATTAAATGTTTGTATCCTGTACTAATTAGGGATTTCTTTTTAGTACTATACAAAGATTCCCAGATGTCCGAGCTTGTAATTTTTTTCAAATTCATTTTCCGTATAAAATAGTCCCTCACTTGCTTATATTTAAGTATCATTTCACTTGGTAGCGAATATATAATTGTAAAGTCGAGAACTAAAGAAAACCCTCAGGGCCATATAAGTCTCCCAATCTCTTAATCCTATAACTGGCCCAATCTCTCCCGACTTTATCATAAAAAATACCAGGTAGCCCTGGGTTGTCCCATAGTGGTAGGTTTGAATGAAAAAAAGAAGTATCACAAAATTTCATAATTAAGTTAAAAATCACTACCGAGTCCCTTGCTGTCTTGAATTTGACTCGTTTGAAAAAATGTGGGTCTTGTATTCTTGCTAGGAATTGAGATGAGTTTGTGCCTAACATAAATTGATAAAAAAAGAAGGTTTGGTTCTTATTTAATAAGCTCCTAGGCCGTCCTAGAAAGGATGCAAAAAAGTATGACTTAAAGTCCGGAAAATCCAATCCTCCTTTCTCTAGGGGTAATTTTAGTATCGCCATAGAACTCCTAGGTTTTTTGTAGCTCCAAACAAAGCTACTGCATATTCCTTCTAACTTCTTAAAAAATATATTGTTAACTCGAAGGGGAATAGAACGAAAAAGATATCAAAATTTGGGCAAAATATTCATTTTTATCAAATTGATTCTTCCCAGGATATTCAATGGAATTTTGTGCCATTTTTTAAGCACCACTGTAACATGTTTAAATAAGGGGTCGTAATTTAGTTTGATTATTTCATTAATTTCGGAAGATATTTTCACCCCTAAGTAGACAGCCGAATTACATAGCCCAGTAACTGATTGGTTAATTTGATAATTCATAATGGTTTGGGTTTTATTAAAGTTTAATTTATAGCCTGAAATGTCTCCAAATTCTTTGGCTTCGTCTGTAATTCCTGATAGAGCATCTGTTACATTTGTAGTAAATATAGCTAAGTCGTCTGCATGTGCAGTAATTTTTCGAGTTTTATGTTCATGTTCTACCGGTATTATCTTCTCTTGATTCTGCAGGGCATTTATGAAAGGTTCCATGGAGAGGGCAAACAGCAGGGGTGAAAGTGGACATCCCTGCCGAGTCCCCCTTGATATTGCAAAAGTTGGTGAGAGTAGCCCCGCATAGCTAATTTTAGCATTAGGATCCCTGTATATGGCCTGTACACTTCTAAGGAAACGATCTTTGAACCCATACTGCATTAGCACTTTCCACAGATAATCCCACCCCACTCGGTCAAACGCTTTTTCTGCGTCCAGCAATATCATGCTGAGTGGGGTGAGATTAGTTGCCGCTATATCGAATGCCGGAATCGCCATATTGACATGGGCTGTAGTATCCCGTCCAGCTACGAAACCATGCTGTTGTTCGTTGACTAAATGCGGCTTAAGGGATGCCAGTCGGATTGATATTAGCTTAGAATAGGCCTTAGCATCGGTATTTATTAAAGAAATAGGCCGATATGACCCACATTCCGTTGGTGGTTTCTGTTTTTTTTTTTTAAAAAACATCATTTTCGCCGTTTTCCAGGATTCCGGGGCCTTACCTGTTGTGCCTATTGAGTTCACAACTAAACACAAAAGAGGAAGTATTTCTTCGGCACAGATTTTATACAATTCAATAGGAATCGTGTCCTCCCCTGCCGCTTTATTAAAAGGAAGTGAAAGCATAGCTAAGCATAATTCTTCTATTGTATAATTCTGTTCCAGGTTATCTAAAGTATCCTGATCTAAAAATTGTCTTGCGGGGAGATTATCATTTAAGTAAAAATAAATCTGCTCTGGGCTAACCATAGTCTCCGGAGTGTATAGTGCTTCATAGTAAGAAGGAATTTGCTCCATTATATCTACAGGCTGTGTATACATAATATCATTGGAGCCTTTTATAGATTTAATTAGTGTTGATGCTCGGTCTTCGACCACCTTGTACGCAAGGAGCTTTCCTATTCGATCCCCACATTCATATTGTGAAATTTTGTATTTAAGTATCTTACAGCTGTTTTTTTCCCTAAAGGAAATTTTAATATCTGTGCGTAAGATCATAAGTTTATTTCCAAAAGTAATATGTCTGGGCTATTCCTATCCCCATCCGTAAGCCTATCAGCCAATAATTTTTCGATATGTAAAATATTATCTGTCATTAACTTTGTTTCTTTTTTCCTTGTTGCATTTTGTTTAAGTATATATTGTTGAGCTATTCCTCTAATAAAGGCCTTACAAGTATCCCAGACTGAAAGTATACTAGCAGTATCTTTATTATGTATAATAAACTCCTTTATCTGTTTTTTAAGCGAGGTTACAAAAACCTCATCCGAAAGTAAGTATCTTGGAAAAGTAAAAGAGCGCCCTTCTTTTGCGCCTGAGGCTAAATCAAATGTGAATATTATGGGATTATGGTCAGATGAGATTTTTGGCATAACCTTCATATATCCCCTACTCAATAGTTCATATGGCTGAGATACCCGCCACCCCCTCTCAACACAATCCCCAAAAGGAGGGAAACCGGAAACAGTTCTTAAAGTTTTTGGATGTGGGATGGAGTGACCATCCCGGCCGTATTTATTAAAACAAAATTAAAACATTAAACGTTTTCATGTTATGTACAATTTCATTATCACATTACGATGTTTGGCTAACCTTAACATAATCTCTAATACAGAGGTTCTCCTAGCCGAACTAGCATCCTACAAAACATTCTCTAAGAACACTGAAATTGTACATCCTAACGTTTAAGGGCCAACGGCAAGGTCATAACCGGTGTCAAGATCCCTAACCAGACTTACCCCTCCCACTTGGGAGGGGCGACAGCACAGAGGCTTACCTCAAGTGCAACTACTAACAATTTCCCTTGACTTGACGGGGGCCCTTAAGACTCGACGCCATTTAAAGGTCGTTCGAACACTTGTGTGTGGTATCTAGAAGGTATCGTTGACCTCTCCCCACCCCACACAACTTACCGCATCTGCCGTCGCAGATGACCCTGGCCCCGGGAAATTCCCCAGGAGGGGGCTGTAACCCCTCCTACAAAGGAAGGGGCCTTGACCGCCTTTCCTTTACTTCCGGCGACCCGCCCTTAGACGGGACCGCCTCCCCACTGAGGGGCCAATGGCCACCTCTCCCGAGCGCTCCCATCCGTGTTGGGTGACGCCCACTCATAGGGATCTACCAATTAGTGCTCACCGATCATGACCTTACCGCCTACCAAAAATAAATACGACAATTCTGAAACCTATGAAAACATTGGTCACTACGACCGAAAGAGCCTGCTAGAAATGCAACACTACATCAACTCATTTTAATCGTAACAACCTAGACTGTATTCACCATACTTTATTATGATTAACCACAAACTGATACTGTCACAGCCTGTAAACGAAATGGAAAAACCAACTTATAACTTCACTTTATTGCACAACAACTTGCTGTCCTCAGGGGCTGGTGGGTGGGTCAAAATTGGCTCTTCGTTCCGTCCCGAGCTCACGTGTAGCGAGGGGGTGCAGCTTCGGAGCACAAGAACAAGAGGACGTCTTCTGGTCTTGCGCCTTCTTTTATCCGTCTTCAGGGTGGGCGAAAAACCCGCCCCTGCCCGCCCCGAGGGCGTGGCCGGCTGCGTCGGTGTCTAGGCCAGCCCATTCTAGGGCGGGAAAAAGCGCGCCCCGGCTACGCCGCTTCGGGCATACCAGCCGAGACGCGCCTCCCGCCCAAAAATGGCTTCCCGGGGGGATCGAGGCACTCAGCCATACGTTCGGGGGGACCGAGTGGTCGCCCCTTTCCATATGGCTGAGATACCCGCCACCCCCTCTCAACACAATCCCCAAAAGGAGGGAAACCGGAAACAGTTCTTAAAGTTTTTGGATGTGGGATGGAGTGACCATCCCGGCCGTATTTATTAAAACAAAATTAAAACATTAAACGTTTTCATGTTATGTACAATTTCATTATCACATTACGATGTTTGGCTAACCTTAACATAATCTCTAATACAGAGGTTCTCCTAGCCGAACTAGCATCCTACAAAACATTCTCTAAGAACACTGAAATTGTACATCCTAACGTTTAAGGGCCAACGGCAAGGTCATAACCGGTGTCAAGATCCCTAACCAGACTTACCCCTCCCACTTGGGAGGGGCGACAGCACAGAGGCTTACCTCAAGTGCAACTACTAACAATTTCCCTTGACTTGACGGGGGCCCTTAAGACTCGACGCCATTTAAAGGTCGTTCGAACACTTGTGTGTGGTATCTAGAAGGTATCGTTGACCTCTCCCCACCCCACACAACTTACCGCATCTGCCGTCGCAGATGACCCTGGCCCCGGGAAATTCCCCAGGAGGGGGCTGTAACCCCTCCTACAAAGGAAGGGGCCTTGACCGCCTTTCCTTTACTTCCGGCGACCCGCCCTTAGACGGGACCGCCTCCCCACTGAGGGGCCAATGGCCACCTCTCCCGAGCGCTCCCATCCGTGTTGGGTGACGCCCACTCATAGGGATCTACCAATTAGTGCTCACCGATCATGACCTTACCGCCACAGGTCCGGATAGTTGACCGGCTATCCGGACCCCCCACAAAACTCCTACCTAAAGGTCATGTTCCAAAGATTTTAACCAGGCTAGGAAGTCTCCTATGAGTAACTCATTCCCCGCCCTCGACAAATGCACACCATCCCCCAGATACATACTGTCATCATTAATACCATTATGCGAGATCGAATGCAATGCCTTGGAACGGAACAACCTACTCACTTTGTTATTCAATTTTCTAACAGAATGATTCAAAGCAGGGATCGAGATAGCCCCCCGCCACACTTTTCGTGGGATCATATGAGACCATGCGATTAGGCACCCCGGAACTCTCCTCGCTAACCAACTTACCGTGGAAAGCATAGCCTCCAGGAGAAGTCGTCTACCGGTGGTGACCAGATCATTGCCCCCCAAATGCACTATGACTATGGACGGCGGTGACCTCATCCGCTCTAACAAGCCCTCAAAAAATTCCTGAAACTGGTCAATACAGAGACCGCCCCTTCCGTAGAAGGACACTCTGTACCCGTATTCCTCAGGTACGTGAACCATGTCACCTGCTTTGAATACGTCTGCAGCCCGTCTCACGTATGAGTGGCCCACGACCCAAACCTCCTTCCTCACAGCCGGTGACGTGCGACCGCTGACCTGGTGTTGGGTCGACTGCTCAGTCTGCCCTGCCGCGTAGGCTTGCGCAACTGAAAACAAACAAAGACAAGAGGCGTGAGTACAAGATTATAGTTTCACAACATGTGCAATCGCACGTACCTCTTATAACAATTGGAGGACCAGCGCCCCACACGTTTCACTTGTTCTACATTAAGACCTCTGGCTGTAGCTTCAGTGGCAGCCCCTATACGAAAGGAGTGGGTCCCAAATTCGCCCGGGTCCAAGCCCGCTGCGGCAATGGCCATTGCAAGCACCCGTTGAAACTGAAACCTCGTCAGCGGGGTGGCGTCTGCATGCCTCAACAATGTCCCTCCCCATGATGCCACCCTTCGTGCTAGGTAATCTTCTAAGCACTGTACCGGACACATGGATGAGTCGGGGTTCCTGCGGATGATCGTGCAGTCCCCTCTCCCATCTTGGTCAGTCTTGGACCTGAGAAAGGAGACAATCATCGCGTCACCCCTGATCTGGACATGCTCCCTGCACAAGCCCCCCGTCACGTCCCGTTTGTTCCTTGCAACCAGCTCACTAACTCTCATAGCCCCGTGAAATGCCAGCGTAAATGCAGTCCGGAACAAACAGGTCTCGAACGGGGACGAGCATGTGTTCGGGAGCGTGACCAGTAACTGGGACAACCTGTCTAGACCTATCGGTCGTCGTACATCTACTCTGCGACCCTCTAGACGTTGCCACCCACGTAGCGCTTTTTGTACCGTGAAAGACGCTGTTGGGTCCAGGATGCCATGGGCCCTGGCAACAAAGGAAATGGCGGCACGATGCCTTTGGGCCGTAGCCACCGATTTCCCAGCCCTACGTAAGGACATCAGAAAAAGTACTACCAACTCCTCCTGACCCCAAAGTCCTCCTCTCTCTGCCCCCAAAAAGGCTAAATAGGCCTGGAACGCCCCTTCATATGCCTTCCTTGTCCTGGGTGCTAGACTCTCTCCCACGAGGTGACGAAGTTCGGGGCACCGAGAGACCAGAGAGCTTCGGGGAAGGGTGCCGGCTCCGGGTCCGCTGAAGGAAGGAAACCCGAGAAAGCCTGCATGTGAAAACGAGACAGTGCATCAGCAGCCTGATTCATCACCCCTGGGACATGTTTTGCTCTGAATACTACGTTCAGTTGCATACACAGTAAGACAATTTCTTTGAGGAGCCTCAAAATCAACTTACAACGGGCTGCCTGACTATTGATGCATTCTACCACGGTCATATTATCGGACCAGAACACAACAGAATGATCTCTGAACCCTTCTGGCCAGGTTCTCAGGGCCACCAGAATGGGAAATAGTTCGAGGAAAGCGATGTTACTTGTCAGCCCCTTCTCGTGCCACCATAGGGGCCACTTTTGTGCCGACCATTTCGTGCCGAAGATGGCGCCAAAACCTACGCTTCCTGCTGAATCTGTCCATAGCCCAAGCTCTTCAGAGGAGACGGCTGGCTTGTTCCAGACGACCCGGCCATTGAAGTCCGCCAAGAATGCTAACCAAATCCGCATGTCCTGGCGGACCTCGGCCGATAACCTTGTGCGATGATGACCCTCCTTTAAGCCAACCATTGCTTGGGCAATTGAGCGGGAAAAGGGGCGAGCCATTGGTATCACCCTCAAGGCAAAGTTCAACTTTCCCACTAACTGTTGCAACTGATGCAGTGTAACTTTGGATGCCTTTAAACATACTTGAAGGGCTGCCCTGAATTTCGACACTTTGCTAGCTGGTAAACGGAAGCACCCCTCCCTTGAGTCCAACTCGATCCCCAAAAACTCGAGGCAAGTCGTGGGACCCATAGTTTTACCTGGTGCCAACGGCACGCCAAGATGATCCATTAACACACAGAATTCAGCTAAGGCCCGGGCACATTCGGGAGTACCGGCGGGGCCAAGGAACAGAAAATCGTCAAGGTAGTGCATTACATTTCGGAAACCCGTTTTCTTAGTGAACACCCATTGCAGGAAAGTACTGAATTTCTCAAAGTAAGCACATGATATAGAGCATCCCATTGGCATACACCTATCCATGTAAAATGACCCCTGGAACCCGAATCCCAGAAGACGCTGATCGTCTGGGTGTACCGGAAGCAACCGGAACGCTGACTCGACATCAGATTTCGCCATCAACGTCCCGTGCCCCAGGCGATTCAAGATGGCTACCGCCTCATCAAAAGATGCGTATCGCACCGAACAAACTTCTGGCTCAATTGCGTCGTTCACCGAAAGACCATATGGAGCAGATAGATTATGAATCAAACGAAACTCACCCGGGTCTTTCTTGGGGACCACCCCTAACGGAGAACAAACGAAATCCGGTACCGGGGGCTCACTAAACGGGCCGGCGACCCGTCCCCGGCTAACCTCTTTCTGAATTTTTTCTTGCACTACAGATGCATGTTGTAAAACGGAAAGTTGATTTTTGCACATCCCTACACCCTGAAAGTCCCCTACCGGGATGCGGAAACCATGTGTAAAACCGTTCCGCAGCACCCCGGCAGAAGTACGATCCGGGTATTCGCTGAGCCAGGGAATCATTGCCAAGGTATCAATCGGGGTTGGTAAAGGCGCCCCTCGGCCTAGTTTAGACCTGTTTGGCGCCTCCCTTACCCCCATTCTCACTCGTTCTGGCTCTGCACGATGACTCAGGATGGGACGACCCACACGTACTACACTCATGTTTGAATTTACACGATCCCGGAGGCCTGGTACACTTCCCCTTGTTAAAATTAAAACAGAAACCCTTTCTACCTGTATTGCCTGCGGGCCTCGACTGGTCGTCGGTGCTCGTACTTGGTCGAAAGGGCGTCCCCACATTTTGGCGGGAGTAATCAACAACAGTGCTCCCGACCAATGGCATTCTTAACATTCCCGATTCTTTCATTTTATCCCATGTTAAAGAATCGTAACAATCCCAAGTCAAACTCTTGTTATGTTCCTTTTCTTTCCTGAACAAATTGTCATAACAAAACCAATGGTTACCTTGATACGCTGTCGAGTAACCCATAATTCGTGATTGATAAACGGGAAACTCAGGAAGCAACTCGGGCCTACGTTCCCCCAAAATTGATGTGAAAATACCCCATGCATTGCCCCAGTTGCCAATGTTCTCATTGACCTTAAAGGCGGCCATCTTTGCGCGCCAAACACTCGGATGCATTAAGTCCTTCTGACTTTTTACATGCTCCACATCATAATGATCAACAAGCAGGGAAAAAATATTCACGTACTCCCCCGCCCAGATCTTTTCTTTTATAGCTAAAGGCACATGTTGTCCTAATCTCTCTCTACGAGAGGGTGCTGACTCGTCCCTTGCAATCGGCAATGGCCGCTTACCTGCACCGGACGCAGCTTCTGCCGATTGCGACTTGTCTATCCCCGCCAACGGCGTAGCCACTCTAGCTGCCTCTTTCTTCTCACGAAGCCCTTTTATCAGCGCCTGTGCTTCGGCAGCCGTGGCGCCATCACTACTATCCCCCAACCATGCTGCTAGCTGTGCTGCCAGCTCGGGGGGCATGTCTTCCTTGGATGTCGGGGTGACGACAACGGGGATTGGATTCCCCTCCATCGGTACTGGGGTCGGCGCCTCGAGCGGGGCAGAGGGAACCGGGACGGCCCCACCGGCTGGAACCTTTCTCGGCCTCTTAGGTCTCCCTCCAGCCGGCGGGGTGCCCGAACCCTCCTCCCCATCTCGCTCCGCCAACCGTTTCTTTATGTCGGACACTTCTTTGCAAAGGGCCCGCACCATTTGTTCGGTCGTCATTCTTTTTGCGCCTTTCTTGGGCATCTCTCCGAGGAAGTATCTAGAAGACAAAGAAAAAGATCAAAACGCTCAAAATTGGCTCTTCGTTCCGTCCCGAGCTCACGTGTAGCGAGGGGGTGCAGCTTCGGAGCACAAGAACAAGAGGACGTCTTCTGGTCTTGCGCCTTCTTTTATCCGTCTTCAGGGTGGGCGAAAAACCCGCCCCTGCCCGCCCCGAGGGCGTGGCCGGCTGCGTCGGTGTCTAGGCCAGCCCATTCTAGGGCGGGAAAAAGCGCGCCCCGGCTACGCCGCTTCGGGCATACCAGCCGAGACGCGCCTCCCGCCCAAAAATGGCTTCCCGGGGGGATCGAGGCACTCAGCCATACGTTCGGGGGGACCGAGTGGTCGCCCCTTTCCATCTGAGGCCCAAGCCAAATCAATCCTAGAGCAGAGTTCATGGGGAGATGAATAGTATGTATATCTAGGTATGCCTGGGTATAGGCTACGCCAAATGTCTTTTATAATATGTATTTTTGCTAGTTCCAGTATTGCTGCTCTGGTTTTACGCATGCGTAGTCCTATCCCCTTCTTAGTTGTATCCTGTTGATAGTTCAATACACAGTTAAAATCTCCCATTAAAATAAGCTCTCCTGACCATGATAATAATTCAATATTCAACCAATCAAATAACCGTGGCTCATCTTTGTTGGGGCCATAAACTGAACAAAAAACATATAGGCTACCCTCCAGTCGTATTTGCATTATTGCCCACCGCCCTCCCTTATCTGCTGCAGTTTTAATAACTTCTCCTTGCCAATATCTTTTCTTTAAGATAGCAACCCCTCTTATTGGCGCATTTAAAGTCGTGCAAACCACCATTTCATATCCCAGTTGATTCAGCAATTTTTTATCTTTAAAAAATATATGTGTTTCCGTAAGCATAACTAGCTGTGCATCATACATTTTTAATTCTTGATAAACTAAATTTCTTTTAGTCTTATTGTTCAGGCCTGATACATTCCAGGCAAGGCACCTGCAATACGTCATTTTATATAAAATAAATCAAATAACACTTCCCCCTTCTTATCACTCCTTAAAGTTTTCTTTCTTGTTAATAGCATTATATCTTCACATTGACTTGTCATGCCAGTTTTATTTTTCTCCCCCCTCTTCATCCCACCCCCTCTCCTCAAGACTGTGCCCCCCCCCTCCCCGTATCAAAGGAAAACACCCCCCCTTTATACCCGCTGCCTTTGGTAGGGCAGCCTCTCGAAGGTGCAGCCACCCGCCACCCTCCCACCTCCCTCATTGAGTTTGTCATTCCCACTTAGTCTATCATTTATCATCAGTTTATCATTGAACTGTTAAGTTACTCAGACCCTTTCCGATAACAATCACCTGAGGTATAGTATTTTGTAGCTTATACGTTAGTAAATTTATCTACCACATTTTTTGCCTCCTTGACCTGATTGAAATAATACGTATGACCAGCTTTGATAACTTTTAAGCATGCAGGTTCTTGGAGAAAAACCTGGGCTCCTACGGCCTTGAAAGAATCAATTAGTTGACGCAGATTCCATCGTCTCTCCATAGTAGTTTTACATAGTTCCGATCGAACAAAGAAAGTCACATCTTCAGTAACAATAGGGGAATTAGGTTTAGCTTTTAGAGATACCGCCTGTCTCAGTAGAAAATTTCCGAAATAAATCAAAAAAGGGCGAGGGAACTTATTATTTCTGTTTTTGTTAACTAAAGGCAATCTATGAACTCTTTGAAGCTGAGAGTCCCAGTCCCAGTCTGCGAGATCAGGGAATGCACGTTGGAATAGTTTGACTATGTACGCCCTGGGGTCAGCCCCTTCGGCTCCTTCTGGGACCCCAAAAAGTCTGAGATTTTGGCTTCTTTGCCTATTCTCCAAATCTTCAATCTTAAATTGTACGGCCCGGATCTCCTCCTCTTGACCGGTGCTTTTCTGGTCGTATTTGACCGAAGTCTCTTCTATCTGTGCCACTCGCTGTTGTAGCTCTTCCACTTCTTGAGTTACTTTACTCATTTTGCCGTTAACTTCAAGTAGGTATGATTGAATTTTAGAATGATCCTCCTTTAGTTGCGTAAAGTGCTGTTGTGCTTCTTGTGTCTGTTCGGTCAGCATATTTAAGATTAGAGACAAAGATGGGGTCTCCAAGGGTAAGACCTCCTGATGTGACTCCTTCAAATTTTGCATAACATGATCTGTTTCTTCCTCTGTTGTGCCAGTAATATCATTTAAATTTAGAGCCATTTCATTAGGTTCCTCTCTTACAATAGTGTCTTGTCGAAGATTCTGTGTTCCCCTAGGATCGGCCACAGTTGAATGAGTTATAGAGGCGGGCGGGGTAACATTATCAATATCTTGGTTATCTTGATTATCTTGATTAGTTTGTAATGGAGTTAATGGCCCGGTGGAGCTATTGCCTGATAAACGTAATGCCATTGATTTTACTCCTCCCTTAGCTTGTATCCACTTGCGTAACGGGCTGTCATCAATGATTGGTTTGCCTTGAGTATTAGCGTGATTTATTGCAGAGGAAAGAGTAGAAGGATTAGTATTCTTCTTGTTTCTTAGTTTATTTTTAGCTTTCCCTCTTCCTTTTTTCCGTGCCACTGTTTTCCAATTATCCTGCGAAAAATTCCCCTCATTGCCCTCCTCTTCGTCAATCAATTCCTCATATTCATCATTCGACTCTCCTTGTTTTCCATTACACTCCTCTATATTGTCTTTAGAAGTTCCCTTAGCTGGGACTGAGTTATGAGTGTCCATTGCCTCATCCGCTAAGGTTTCACAGTTCTCCTGAGTAAACATAGTATTAGCGGGTTCGCTACCTAAGCCTAGATCTAGGGCTTGTGCCTGTAACGATAACTTGGCTGTTCCATTTTCAGTATCTTTATCATTGTCATTTTGAACGACTATTTTGTATAATACAGGGCGTTCTGCATGTAATTCTGTAGTCGCCACAGCATTCACAGCAGTCTCAGTCTCAGTTGCGCTAGCATCGCTTCTTAAAGCACTCTGCATATCCATCGTCATATCTATAGCCATAGCCACATTATTTGTTTGCATATGCTCTTCACTGAGCCCTGCAACCGCTAAATCTACATCTGGTTTAGCCCCTTTGGCTTTAGCAGCATTGTCTTTATCAGTGGGTATTAAAGATCGCAGTGCTTGTTGTTGCTTACCGGCCATAATTGCAGCTTTCTCCTGATTCCCGGTAATAAGCAAGTTCTGTAATCCTGTGGCTGCTACCTCTTTCCCGTGGGGCTTGACTGGCGTTTTTGATAGCAGCTGTGGCAGCATTCTCCTTGGGGTTTACTGCCCCTTTCGTGGTCCTAGTGCTCCTCGGTTGGTTCTTCGGAGCCATGTCTGCGCCCCACGCCTCCGAGCCAGGAACGCTCCCCGTAGTTGAAGTACCTCTCCAGTCCGGATTGTCAGGACAGCTGGTTATGCGTCCAGCGCCAGTCAGTACTCCGGATCCCGGACCCGAGGAGCCAAGCCAGGTCAGCAAGGTCCAGCGAGCCCAGCGTGCGCGCCAGTCTCTGCCCCCTGTTCGCTGCCACCGCCGCCGCCGCTGCTGCCTCCTACAAACAATAGCCGCATCCAGTTTCTATGCCTTCAGTTTTAGGGAGACAATTTTCAGGTGAATCTAAGCCCGTTCTCTGTAACTATCGGTCGAAAGTTCCATTAGTCTTTCTCTCTATCCGTTGTTCGCAAAGTGGTGGGAGCGGCGTTCTCGAGCTGCACCCTACGGCACCTTCAACCTGCCATCTTGGTTTTTCGGACACCATACTCCCACCATACTCACATTTCTGAAGACACGTAAGAGCACAGGTCTACCAGCAACTATCCCAACCACAATGTCTGGCTCACATAGGTAGAGCTGCCAATAGGGACTCACCCTCAATGTACATACGGCGGTCTGTCCCTCCCTGTGTACGGACAATGCTCATTGAGGCACACAATTTGCCATACTGATCAACACTCATCACAGTTGCACACTGGTGAAGTTGTGTTGACTTTATTAGCATGTGTGTGTCAGTACGGGCAAGGCAAGGGCCACAACATGCAGACAAATGCTTAAGACACTTACACGTAGCATGGGAACATGTCCAGGTGCAAGAAATGGGGATGCAAAAATGAACACTAACCATTACAGATGTCAACGGTCTCAGCACACCTTGCCTTGCTGGACGAGTCATGTGATGTTTGGCGTCTGATCATTGCCCTGTGTCAGGGGACACTACTCACAGCCCTTGGGATCTGCATACTGCTGTACCACCGGACTGCGTTGACTGTGTGTTCTGCTGACAGTGAGCAGGTGAAAGATCCAACAAGGTCACATGTGATACATTGCCATATGTGTAGTCTCCCTGTGTGTCAGATTTAGGAACGTTGCCAAACCCTGTGCAGATTCGCCCATGGAACTGCTTGAACCTTGCACAGCTGTGTACCAACACGCGTAGGTGCGGGCACATGCATTCTGAGTCCGGGCGAATGCAGACATGTCTACTGTTTCTGGGATATGTGACCATTCCAGCCCAATAGGGGAGCGCCTCTATGTGGTCACTGCACAGGATGACTTGTGCAATCTCCCATCCACTACTACCAGCACATACTCCACATATCAAGCCATCCCATGCACAGGTTTCCCAGTTGCACTCCTGTTCATGGGCCAACAGTGGGCGCACACACAAGTCATAATCCAGCTCAGCTGCCATTGTGTTGCATAGGCAAACTTCCATGGGCCACTCAAATGTGCATGATCAACAGTGGACCCAGGGCTCGATGCATGTGACGTAAGCAAGACGGAAACTCAGACAGTAACTGATTCGCAACACTGCCATTGGTAGCGATCCCAACAGATGCAGCATTCGTGCACAGTACAGTTCCATGTGACAGGGGTTGTGCATGTGCCCGTGATTACCTGCCATTGTGTTTGGTGGTCTCATAGCACCGACAATCTCCAGACCGGTGGCAGTTCTGCGGACCATATGTCACAGCTCTGAGCAATGAGTCGTATGTGTGTGCAACATTTGGACGTATAGGTTGTTTTTTACCAATGTGTCAAAGGCATCCCATGCAGGTGTACCTCGAACAGGGACAAGTGTGTGTGGGGTGTGGACATGGTGGTCTTTCATTAGTGCAGTTCGTAGTGTGGGAGTCATCAGAGTCTGGTATGGTATCTCACTCAGGGGTTGCCAGTCGCATTCAAGACCACGGTCGGAGGTTCTGTTGTCCTTCCGACTTGTGTATTGAGACAAAGGAGCTTTCATACCAAATTTTAGTCTGACTACGCCTTGCATTTCTGAAATGTGATGTGGCCTTCATGCTGAAATTGATGCCAGGCCTTAGATTTTGATTGCAACAATTACAAAACACATGCAACAGTTTGCATACATGAGCCAAGGGCCCAATTGGCCTTGCGCTCCTTGTTCAGTCTCTCTCTTTCTCTCTTTTACTTTCTCCCTTTCTTTCTCTCTTTCTCTCTCTCTCTGTCCTTTGATGAGTGCCTTGCACACCTTCTTATCTTGGATATTGTCTTGCAGGCTGTGACTTACAGATTGTCCAGGGATGACCCGCCGTGACTCTTTCAAATAGTTGTTTGGAGACATACTTCATTGTGATATTTTGTTTGGACTTTCAATGGTGAATGAATGATTCTGCTTTTCTGTACTCACATGAATGTTAATTGTTTTAATTGTGTGACACCATTCGAAGGAATGTGTTCATGATTTTGTGATATTGATTTGCACTATCTTGGTCCGGGGGAGGTGGGGGCTGCCCGGGGTGGGGTTCTGGGGGGCAGGGGTTGACAGTAGGTTTTGTGGCCCTCTTGGGTGTTGGAGCTGCATGATCGTTCGCTCCATGACATCTGTTGTGTGTGGCTCTGGGCTGGGCTCCCATTTCTGGTACAGTTTGTAGTCCGACTTTACACCAGGTAAGAGCAGGTGTTAAATTCCTGCTACTAACGCGCCTTATCGCCTGTTTTGTGATCTTATTGCAGATCTGGCTGGTAGTTGAGAATGTTGTGACGTGGTGTTGTCGCTGCTTTTTGTATGGGAATGCCTACTCTGCATCTCATTAGCATTAGTTGCTGGGGGTCATCTGTGGCAATGTTTTTTGCGACTGCTATCGCAGGTAAACTGGTGATATGGGCTGTTAGCACCAGCTTATGCATGGGGCGACAAATTTATCTTGAGCTTGGCTGCAATAAAGTGCCAATAACTCGCGATACATACTTGAGAATATGCCCTAATGTTTGGTAGCCCTAACAGCCAATTGATGCGATAGCTGACATAACATATTTAAATTAAGAAATATATTACATTCAAAATCATCACGCGAGAAATTCTACTGATAACGTTTATTTACTCTGTATGAGTAGACTGATTGAGAAGAAGCATTTACAACATAAAGGCCAACTAAGAAGAGACTGTGAGGTTAGAGAGTACAGTATCATTGGCACTGGAAAGACCATCGCTGAAGGCAGTTTCTGGATTCTTATTACCAGAAGAAACTTAGAGACATTCTAAATTTCAATCTACCATGAAAGATCTCATGTTATTTAATTGGTTCCCCTTGGAAGGAACAAATTGAAGAATAAAACGAACTTTCATTAAATGTCCTATAATATAAAATGGTAATCTTGACCTCACTCTGTTACCACTTGGAACCTAATATGTAAATAGCAAAGTGAGCAGTTAAGGGTTATAAAACGTGTCATGGCTGATGTATGTGAATTATGTAAATAAAAGTAAAAACTGGGAAACTGCATTGGAGGAACAAAATCATAGATAACCAATTTAAAGCAAATATAATTTTAAAGAAATACAAATAAATCACAACATTTAAGGAAACATTTGAAAGGAAAGATAATTACCAGGAAACATCCAAATGAATTCACTTGGGTGAAGATTAGGGGTAGTGAGGGCTTTTTGGGATTCAGGGATATGTGATGTTAACAGGTGCTGAATGTTTTTTAGGGTTCAGGGATGGGTGGAGTTTAGGGGCGGTGAGGGTATTTTAGGGATCAGGCATGGGTGGAGTTTATGATGACAGGTATTAGGGTTCACGAAGGAGTGGAGTTAAGGGGTGTTCGGTGATTTTTAGGATTAGGGATGGGTGGTATGTAAACATTTTTTTAGGTTTTTTTACGGATGGGTGGACTTTAGGGCTGAGGAGTATTTTTAAGGTTTAGTGATGGAGTTTTGGCGTGGTGAAGGGGGTTTAGTGTTCAGAAATAGGTGAAGTTTAGAGTGAAATGGAGTTTTAAAAGTTCGGTGATAGGTGCATGAAAGTCAGATTCCACATGAGTCAGGAACATATAGCCAATCAGAACACAGCACTAGCAGTGATCACATGTTTCTCATGCCGGACATCTGGACACATTACCCACTGGCCACATTTTGTCCTCGCATTGTAGAGACCCTCCTGTAGTAACAATTTGACCATTCGTTTAAGACTCTGAGGCAAAAAACAACATTCCTCATCATATATGGTTTGCCGGAGAACTTTACAACCTGATGAAAACTGTATTTTGGAAGGATGCCAGCTGAATGTAAATTGAGACAGTCCTCAGACCCTGTGACTGCAACTGTTTTCCCGACCGCTATGTTAAATTTAACAGACTGTTTTGCCAAATGCCACTTGGGGCGTATTTAAAAGGAAATGACAGAGCCTGGAGCTGCTGCAAATTTAGCAGCACTAAGCTCTACCATTTCCAAAATGCAGGGATGTGTTGGATTTCAACAATATGACACACCCCTGTGTTTCCCCTAGTACTAAAAAAGCTGCCTAGTGCCAACACAGACGCCCTTGCACCATAATGCAAGGGTGCTTGCGTAGCTGAGAATGATTGTTTATGTGGAAGAAGGGACACCTTCCAGAACAAAAACAAACATTAGGTGGATTTTCCTCTTTTGTGTGTGTGCTGCAGAGTGCAGCATACTTGAAAAAAGCAAAAACGAGGAGAAATAAAAGTATTTCTCCTCGTCATGTCATTCTAATGCCTGTTATTGCATGGCGTTAGCTTTTGGCTCTGCCTCAGGGTACAGATCCTTGTATATCTGGGCAGAGTTAAAAAAGTAATGGGTGTTGCGGTGGAATGCCTGCAGCAACACCCATTGCACGCCCCTTTCGCACAGATGCCTGCGTGAAAGGTTACCATATTTTCAAAGCAGTGTTAAGCCACAATAAATGGCTTAAGGCCACGTTGTAGATATGGTGCAGGGCATGTGCCACCGTAACGCCCAAAAAGGTGATGTTCCAGTTGTGCAATCCCCATGTAAATCCCCATGTAAATATTCCCCCGTCTCTGTTTTTTTAAAGATATTTCATATTCAAGTAACACAGGCCTGAGCAGGCTGGATGCTGAACTTCAGATGTACCCATAATGACATGCCTGAATCGATTGAGTAAAGCTCATGAAAAATGGGTGCCATCGTTGACTATAGGAGTAACTAAGGGGCATAATAAAGAGCCCCTTGTGCCTCACTAGTGTTACTCTTTAAGATGCTCCAGTCGTTCTAATCACTGAATCATGTATATGAAGTCACACAAAGTCACTTTTGCACAAATTACTGTGTTTCCTTTCCATGCACTAGGGAGCCAATCCATGTGCCTTGTAGTGGTTACTCCAACGCAACACCCATTTATTTTGATGCTTCCACAGATTTACAAAACCATGAAGACCTGGGGATGTGCCAATAACTGTATGCCTCCTCAAGGAAGGCACAATGAGGAGATATACTTTGATTTCTCCTCGTTTTCTCCTCTTTGCATGTATGCTGCATTCTGCAGAACACATAGAGGGAGGAAAAAGGTTCACCTGATTGCTTATGTGCAGGTAATTGGCCCTTTCCGCAAAAACACAATTCTGCCTACAACACAGGCACCCTTACACCATGGTGCCAGTGTGCGTTCTATGCACTAGTCTATCAAAATGGCAGGGCGAAGGCACATGAATGCACTGTCTTGGATAAATAAGCTGCATTCCTGCTCTAACACTTTGGCATCAAGCAGCATAGCAAGGCTAATTTGTGTGCTGACCTACGCCAAATCCCCATTGATGAGGCCCTACGTTCCCTTACTTTACATCATCTCCTTAGATATATTTATACTGATATACATTTTGCATGTTACAATATTGTAAATAAACACAAATGAAGTATAATCAATTTTTATGTTTTCCATTACGGATAAAGGTACATTCCAAAATGCAGCTGTAACATACATACATACTGACAGGTCCACCAATCTCAAATCCCAGGAAGTCAAACATATCAGCCTCCTGTAAGATGACATCCGCCCATCTGTGATACATCTGGTAGGTTGTTCGTGTGACCTTGAATTTATGTTCATGATGCCAGCACATCCACTCCCATCTGGCCTTCTGTCCTTCTGTCCATTGCAGGGTGGACCTGACTCACCCTGCCACCAGCCACAAGCATCCTCGGAAGGTAGTTAGCCAACTCTGGCTTGCACAAATTGCACCATCTCCCAGATAATTCACACCCATCCCCAAAAATACAAAAATCGTACCCTAAATGTACCTCCTAAAGACTCTAACTACCCTAACGGACAAACCCTAGCAAGGCCTACACCTGACAGTTCAATGACAAATAACAATACAAAACAATGACACAAGGCAAAATATGTATGGGACAGAGACAAAACATGGACAACACACACTGACAGTACCAAAATGCAGACCTTCCTCTCAGACAATCTAAAAACATCCTACACCAAGTGCAGACTAACAGAGAGTAAGTGAAAGTAACTTTACATTTCCCAGTTTGCAGGCTGCCACATTCAATGCATCACTTCCTGGCTGTATCACACCAGTTCTAAAAAATTTGTCATTTTTATGACACATCGGTACAGAAGTAGCCAATGCATGATTAACACACAATAGATTAGCCACACTGCTTTTTCAATGCATTGGTGGAGATGTAGGGTTTACTACCCTCACAATGGGGGGAATAGAATAGGCCATGTCATAGTGCATGCGTTTAGAACGCATGCCATTAGAAAGCGGTCATTACAAAGATCACGTTGTTACATTGCATACCATTACAACGCAAGTCATTACAACAATTTGCTGTAGGAGGGGCGCTGGATGTTGGAATAGCATAATTTACTATTCCAACTCCAGTCTGTTCAACAGTAGGGAAGGTGTTGGATTTCAAATCCAACAGCTTCTGCCCCCTACAGCAAGTCGTTGTAATGGCTTGCATTGTAATGGCATGCGATGTAACAACATGGTCATTGTAATGACCACGTTGCAATTGTTTGTGTTGTTTCGCATGCGGGGTAACCAAGGTTTACCTGGGCAATGCTACATGCAAATAGTTTGCTGTGTGGGTTGTGACCCACCCACGCAAGTGGCATTTTGTCTGGGATACACTGTACGGAATAGTGCAATGCAGGAAAACACACCTTGGTCTCACTTTCCTTGCTCCTCTTTACTTGCCAGACAGGTTTCCTCTTTTCTGATGTGTGAATTTTACTGTGGTTATAGGGCCTAGGTTATAGGACATAGGCAGTTAGCGTAGGGCATCACAACAATTCACCTTGCTGCACTGCCCTACGTCAGAGATAAAGGGCAGGAATTCACTGTATTAATCTTATATGCTGCATTTCTGTCCTCTAAACCTGTGCTGGATCATTTTTGGCAGCCTAGCTATAATGCAGGGACACTTGCACCATGGGGCAAGTGTGCCAGTGCTGGGCCTAGGTAGCCAATCCAGCAGTGGCACATGGCAAGAGGAAACAATTGAAGATTTTATATTATATACCTTACATTTCTTGCAATGTAATTGCAAATATAGCTGCAACATTCTGAGACTATCTGGGCTGCACTGTGTGGCCATGTCCATTATATGCCCCTCAGTTGACACTCACAGGACATCATGTAGACTATACTATCATCCGCATATGTTTGACAGAAACCAATATCATGAAGAGCAGGACATAGACTCAGTCATTGCCTACTTTTTGGTACTACACTTACTTTGGACTACGGCATAGGTTCTGTAGCTGAACACATTGTAGCTGCACACACAATCTCTGTAAGTCCACACTGTTACACATTGCTGATTTTCTGTTGTGTATGTTTTGCACAGTCACACATGCTCTGCGCATGGTGTTATCATGCACACAATTTTCATATACAATTATGTAGGTCTGCAGTGAGTGTGTCACACATCAACAGACCATTTGAGTAGATGAGTGAGACACTAGACATAACTGCTGTAAAACATGGTTAAATAGTCAATGTACCTTGTCATGTTCAGTTGAACATGATGCTGCCATTCAAACGATATCTGTCTTGCTTTGGTCAATATTAGCATCAGTTCATCTACTCAGAGGGCAGGCCTTTATATTTCGCCTCCGGCTGCAAGGATACTGCATTCCCTGACACAGGCATATGTTATGGCACACATTCAACTTACATTTCACCTTTGTGTGGGTACAAAATTTGCGATCTGCTCAACTATGCACTTGTAATCTCAGGTCAGAGGTAAACAACTCTCACCATGCAAAGGGAAGTTCACATCACAATCCCTCCATCTGATCATGTGCAATGATTTAGTGTGTATGTACATACAGATTTGGCTGCCTTTATAACCAATTTTAATCACACTCTTGATATCTCAGTAGTATTCATGTGTTCTGATGTTGGCATATAACCTATTCAATGTCACACTGCTGTGGCTATTTACTCACTGTACAATGTCATCTGCTCATATTCTATTTTTACATGCCTTTGTTCCACATTGCAATGTTGAGCAATGCTTGCAAAAGGTGTCCTTTATCTTCTGTAGCATGATGTGGTATATATGACAATGTAGTCAGGAAATAGTTCACATGGGCTGTGTTTTGTGGCAAGCCACATATGAATGCATGCATTCTTGACAACTGACAGCTTTTACACGTTCGCATGAAAGTAGGCATTTGTCCATGAAAAATGTCACTCATTATCTCTGATTTAATCTGCTACAACATTACTTACAGCAAAATACTGTCATTCGGAATATTAAAACATTTTTGAGACACACTACAATGTGGTGTTATTCTCAGGTATGGTAATTAGTGATTTGTGTTCCTAAATTCACTGAGTGCCATCTGTTGTCCCCTTTGCTGCTGCACAACACATCACGACTGCTCACTGTGCAGCTCTTCACTGCTCAAGTACAAGGGGAGAGTAATGATCAATTTGGAATAGCAAATGTGCCATGCCTGGCCTGTAATACCTAGCTTGTACCTTTATTGCAGCACACTGCTTTGCATTGCATTTCTGTATATGTGCAATTGATAGGTGAGATGCATGGCCCCATGTTGCTCAATAGGTCGGATGACTACTGCAATTTAAGGCCTACTTCTATTTGATGTCCTGTGGGTGAGTCAATGCTTTCTGGGACAGTGACATAAACTCCAACACAAATAATGGCTTCAAACATTTATTTCCACATTGGACCTTCCTATTATGTTTGGATATTCTGTCCATCAATGTAAGTGTACTTTAAGCGAAGACATTCTGCACAATGTGGCTCCACTGACTCCCAGCCACTGTATTTTGGATCTCTCCTCCACCCTCATCCTTATCCTCTTCCATTGGGCCCTGCTCGTCATGGTCGACGGGACATGAGACATTTGTCCGTACACATACAGAGATGTTGTGGAGAATGACACATACTAGGATGATCTTGCAGACCATAGGATTTGAGGATAGCAATCTCCCTCCTGACTTCTACAGGCATCTGAACAGGGCCTTCAGAAAAACAAATGTTCTCTCCATGATATTGAGGGTCTTGAGCATTGCCAGGTTGAGTTGTCATTCTGGCTCATGTGATGATGCACTAGTGAGGTCATGATCCATGGCTGGAGATCACATCCTTGGACAGCTGCAAGTTATACAGAAATTACAACTGACAATGCTTTGGCTCTTTTTTACAGCTACATTCCTATCTGTGTGTTTTAAGTGTACAGTATGACTCAAACACATTTCCTATGGAATTTCACAATTTGTATTACAGTTGGCCGTAGGTTTACACAAGTTTCTTCTAGTTCTCTGTTCAATAGCAAAAGATGAGCAAGGCCTGATATATTGTACACTTCTACATCCTGAATTCATGTTTATCCAATTGCTTAACGTGGTATTTAGTGATGTTCCTGATTGCTCAATGTAACATGCACTCACCACATATGTGAAGTGACAGAATATTGATCTGATATTTGCTTAGTTTGTCCTCCCTAGGTAGGTTGTGACATAGCCTACCTGTTTATCACTCACACATGCATATGTCCATGAAAAAAACACAGATTTTGTTTGTGGCCTACATGATATTGGCACAGTCGTTTCATGGTTCATTTCATTTAACATGTGATTTTGGTGCCATCACTTGGTGCAGTTCACACATGTCACATGTATTGTTGTGCTATTTCTTGTCAGCATTCAACTATTGCTTTCGGCAGAAAAGGTGTAATAGTGCACTTTGATTGAAACGTATGTATTGCAACGTGGGCGGTCTTTATGCAGGACACACTGATGGTGTGACAGGGAACTGTAGACTCCATATTTAGACACAATACATGTTTTTTCACATTCATCTATATGACTCTAACTCGTAAGGGATTGTGTAATTCTATGCCTTTATTTTTTACTCATTGCTGTCGCTAAAGTATATTGAGATGTTAACATGAGCGCACTGTGGTGCCTTGTCCAGGTTGAAATGTATTCTATGTTGATGACTGATGTTTGACATGTTTGGCTGCATTGTGTTTGACTTAGTGAGTTTCACATTGCTGGATGCATATGATTTTCATTTGGGGAACTTAGTCCACAAAACAGGACAGTCATCACATTGGTTGCATCATTCAATGCGGCCATCAACCTATGTGTGTGTGTGTATGTAGAATGTCAGTTTTGCTGAGAGTGACATATGTGTGTTTTGTGCTGTTAGTGTCATAATGTTATCCAGTATTGACAATTACATGACTGGGGCCTAAACTGGCATGGCACGGCATGCCATACATGGCCTTTCCAAATACCTCTTCCTGTGTTGGTCCAGTAACATTGGTAAACATAGAATTATTCTGCCCTATGTGACACACTTGCTCAATTCCACAGTACTTGGTCTCACACCCCTAACCTTATTGACCTTTGATACCAAGGGAAGGTACAACATTGAGGAGACACCAATCTCACACTTTTCTCTTGCATTGCCTTTGTACTTATGTTGGCTTGTGTATCATGCCACATGATTTCATTAGTAAATCATTACCCATTGCTGTTGCTGTTGTTCCATCCGTCCACACAGAGTGAAAAGACAAATTGGTACTCACTAACGTTCTGTCGCTACTGCCATTGACAGATTAGTAAGTGCCTGACAGTTTGTGACATCATTTTGTACACGTTACAGTATGTTGTTCCCACTATGTGCCAAAACACACAAAGTACAGATGGGTGAGAGATAAAGACTTCTTCGAGCTCCCGCTCAATAATTCAATATCACAAAAAGAAGACGGGTAAACCATTAAGTGGAGATAGAACATGTGTGTGGGAATACACTAATTATGTAAAACTGCCCTCACACACAGCAAGCTGTGTCATGCTTCATCATAGGACCTGCTAACACACCTCCGCGCCAGCCCAATGCCGGAGGTGGAGCAATAGCGACTAGCGAGGGGAAGACAATACAACACAAAATGTGAAAATGAGATCACAGGTGAGAAAACGGGGCAGAACATGTGATAAAAAGTGATATAAAGCTGGTGCGGGGGGATCCTTATTTCATTTTTAATATTAGGTGCCCGGTCCAGAATATAAAACAAATACGTGGGTGGCAGGTTGGAGAGCTTATAATGAGATACCAACCCCCCCACTCTGCATAGATGTCGACATGTTTCAGCCGGCACAAAATAATACCCCAGCTTTCCTCAGGACTTCTCACCACTGTAATCCCTAGGTGTAGAACCTTACTCCTCCTTCAGAGGTTAAAGGACATATCACCTTAAGTGGAACCCCTCACCTTTAGAGAGGAACCTATAGTGATTAAAAAAGATGAAAAATTAATAACATACAAAAATTAAGTAGTGAAATGTACTCCATCCACTCTATGTGACAGCAAATATCCCTGATATTGTGAATCATGCCCAAACACTCATTAAAAATCTCCACAAGAACATACTCACACCGCCCTTCACAATAAAGTGGCGGTGGTTTTGGCACCAAAACTGTAGTAATAACCAGCGATATAATCTGTTAAAGAATTTTTTTTAAGAGTTGAGGTTATATACATTGTCTAACCAACATTGCTCAGAGCACCACAAAATGTACCCGGCGCCATATGCTCTGCCACACTTATCGAGTTTATTTAATTCGTAAACTCAAAATGGTGGGGGAGTGAAAACAGCTGCCTGCACGCACTCTCTGTAAGAGAAAAAATGCCGTAGTGAAATAAAATAGGCTAAAGTTAAGTAAATTACACAATGGTCGGGCTTCTATTATGCAGAGCCCAGCCATCCCTTGCTCTTCCAATGGTTTTATGGTTGTTGGTTCATATCATTACACTCTGCCCAAGTCCACCTTCTTTATTACTCAAAAAGAGACTTCTTTACCACATATAAATTAATCACGGGCAATCAGTATTCCTGAGCACTGACCCGATTTTGTCGCCACCCTTAGTCGCAACATTCTAGGGTGGAATGCAACACGATTTTCTCATATTTTAAGGATATCCTATCGGTCTTTAAGTGCTAGCGAGATTTTAATCGCCCCCCAATGTACTCAGTAATGGACCCATGTCAAACAACCCACCGTCTCAGTAATTAGTAATACGACAATGGTTTTACAGTGTGGCAACTAAATGCACAGCACCTCAAGCCATGCACATGACTCAGTGGCACACCTGTCTGCACTGCACTGCATCTCTGAGAAAAGGCAATTGTGCACAGTATTTATGTCATACCGCACTTTCCCCACATTTCAGCCTATGCACAAACATATGCACACTTGCATCATGGATATGGAATTTTCATTGTGCAGGAGGGGGCACAAACCTGCACAGAATGAAGCCTTAGAGTCCTGATCATCTATGTATGTGTGCCATAAAATGAAGCACACATAGGAAGCATGAGTGACTTGGATCATTTCAGTTGTTTTCCTTATTACACGTCACCTGGGGAGACCAATTGATCTGTAACATTTCTAAATTTACCTGGTGTGGGATACATGACATGCCTCATGAGCTAAGGGAGGTGCATGGAGACACCCTAACAATGCCAATGGAACACATCCCTTGCACACAGTGATGGTACACTGCATTTTGCCCAGTGTTGCATTGCTCTGTATCTTTACACCATTCAAAGGCACACAAAGTGGCTTTGCGAGTCTTCACAAGTGTGACTTGGGGGTTTTCATAACACATGTTCCATGATGCATGGTGCATATAGGAGCCACACCCCCATACATATGGCCCTATTTCTGTCAACATACATAAAGATGGCTATTTTGTCATACATTTTTTACTGCTAGTAGTCTGTTATGTACTTCAGATTTGCTTACCAACAAGTAGACCTTTCCCATGCCGTCCATTCTGGATGCACTCATTGATGATGCAGTGCCTGAAGATGTAGGCATCATGCACACTCCCTGGATATTTTGCCAGGAAATTGGTGAACATCCCCCAATGGTCCATGATAGCCTGGACATTGATAGAATAGCCGGTCTTCCGGTTCCTGTACATGTGTGATGTTGCTGCAGGTGGTACCAGTTGCACATGTGTGCAATCCATGGCACCTAGCAAATGTGGTAATGAACCAATGGCGTAGAAACCCTTCCTGGTATCCAGCTGCTGTTTTTGTGTCCTGGAGAAGAGGAGGTACTGGGGTGCTAGGCAGATGATGGCATCCAGGACAGAGGGTAGGAACACAGAAAAAGATGGCTGCGATATTCCAGCCACTCTGGTTGCTGTGTTCTGGAATGAACCACATACCAGCTTGTGGAGGTTAGTCATCAGCTTTAGCTGCCGAGAGACGTTGGTGGGCCTGGCAGTTGGTGTCTGGAGCCTTGGTACTATCTGGTGCAGCAGTTCTGTTATAGACTTCCTCCTGAGTCGATAGTCTGTGATGACTTCATCCTCTCCTCCCTGAGGTCAAGAGGAAAGTCAGCTGGTGGAAAAGTGTGCCGACTTCTCCTGCACGCAAAAGGCACACAATTGATGGATGGAATGCAGAACAAATCAAAACTTTCACACCCAGTCAAGAGTTCTAGGTTAAATCCATCATTCTTTTGCTCACAACGCCACCCCAGTTTAGACCTGGCCATATGCAAATCAGTATTGAACCTGTGCCTCATGGGAACAGTCCAGCCCGAACTGCCAAGCCAGGTCCTCCCTGGACCAGAAACAAGCATCCTAGGACCATATTCCGGGTTTTACCCCTCTTCAGTTAGGATAGCTTGATACCAGTGGCACAGTGACCCCAGGACCAGCGTCTGGGCATACATGGCAGAGTTAGTCTTCACTGAACTTTATTGTTCCCCTCATGATTGACAGGCATCCTCCTGTACTTCTGATTGTACAGTGTAAATACCTTGGCTTTTTACGTTCCGCCACCACTATGTCACATATTTGACAGCTACATGTCCTCATTTCTATGAGACACATTTAAAAAAGTATATTAATGGCCTGATCGTACTGGTAAATGAATACACGAGCCATGACTATGGTTCTGGTAATGCTTAGAGCAAGCTCAAGGCTGCATAATTCATCGCCAATAATCCACCAATGTGCAACAAGCCATATAATTGCTAGACTTAATAAACAAAAGGAAAAAAGAATATCAGACAGTGCAGCCATCAGGGCACAATATTGATGAAGAACTGTCAGTTCATCTAGGTGACGGAACACTGGAGCCACAATGAAGCGTATCAATACCCAGTTAGCATGCTCAATTCAATGTCCAATGATTCGGAAATCACAGCCTCATTAGGCTGGAAGCAGCAACAGGAGAGAATTATTATCTAGTCTAATAAAATTTAAAACCATTGATTTGGTGATTCAGTGTTTAGATCGTTCCTACCAGGATAAAATTGCCTGTAAGGCAAATAATGCCCCGGATTTAACAGTTTTGGGAGATATTATCTGCCTTACCCTTCATGGTGCAGATTTTCACTGGAGTTCTTGATCTGTAAGCATCAAGAGTGAAGCGCTACTTGTGGAAATCTCATGCACAGCTTCTGAAGAGCAACGGTTGGTAAAAGATCTTCAGGCTGCTGACGGTTGATACTTCAATATATGTCAATAAGTCCACTGAGCTTTCCAGACTTTGGTCAGCCATGGTATTTTGAGATGGGCTTGTTCTTCTACCCAAAAGAATTGTTGTTTATGGCTGCTTTGTTCTGGCCCTAAGGACAAACTTTGCTTTTTGGAAGGGAGATGGCAAATCCTTTATGATCTTAATGGTCAAATGTTTGACTTTGGACAGTGAACTTTAAGAAAATTAGTTTTACTAAGGAGTCATTGTGGTGGAGATTCATTATCACATTTAAGTGGAACTGGAATATCTGAGAATCAAGATCTGCCAAAGTAGAAACTTCTTGTTTTGTCAAGAACAGCATGTTCAGCAGTACAAGTTAATTTCAGATAGGAAAGCCGAGTAATAGGAATATTGATTGATACTTGTGTTAAAAATAGTCAAGTCTCTAATCAATTTATTTCCTCTGCAAGGTCTCAGCTCTGGGCCTTCGAATATCCTCGTTCCATATCTCTTTGTTAAAGTTAAGGAGTCTTACACTCAACTGTGAACACAGGTAGGCCTTAGAATCTCAGAGCGGCCAGGTATGAGAGTTTACTTATTTCTAAAACCTCCAAGTGTTTGTAACATTCTTGTAAATACCCTGTGACTAATCATTCATCACTGTTTGCAGGTTTAACTCCATGGAGTCTCCTTCCTAATCCTCTTCCGCTATATCTTGTTGCTATTGTTACACGTGTCAGTACTGCACCACGCTAATGGTGGCGTTGGACATAATACTGCAGCTGCATATATACAAGTTGTGACAGGGTGAACCCTTGCCTTTCCCAATAAGTTTCTACCCCCCTCCATAAAAAATTCCTTGGTGTCTAATCGGATGGATCCCCACTTGGGAATGGTCCTTTGAGGGCAATCCCCAAGCAGTGATCCACTAAGAAGATACAGCTCTGGAAAGTGAACTGTATCCCCTTTCTAGTGATGCCTCTGTAAATCGATTTTGGCCACTATAGGTGTGGCAGGGTATACTCAGACATGAGTCCCTTTCTCACTGCTCCATCAGGATTCAAGCAAGCCGGGCCGAAGAGGCTGAAATGCCAGAAACCGGTCCCCGGTAGCTTGTCTCCTTTCTGGTAAAGAATTGGCTTGGTAGTTTAGTCTGCCCTGTTCCCATGATGCACTGGGCCAGGGACAGACTGATTTGCATATAGCCATGTTCTGAGCTGGGATGGGGCAGTGAGATAAATAACGGTGATGGATCAAGCCCTGATCTTTGGACTGGGTAAGAGTGGTCTGCTCAATTCAGACACTCTGTTCATCACCACCCCCTTTTGTAAATCGATTTTGGCCACTATAGGTGTGGCAGGGTATACTCAGACATGAGTCCCTTTCTCACTGCTCCATCAGGATTCAAGCAAGCCGGGCCGAAGAGGCTGAAATGCCAGAAACCGGTCCCCGGTAGCTTGTCTCCTTTCTGGTAAAGAATTGGCTTGGTAGTTTAGTCTGCCCTGTTCCCATGATGCACTGGGCCAGGGACAGACTGATTTGCATATAGCCATGTTCTGAGCTGGGATGGGGCAGTGAGATAAATAACGGTGATGGATCAAGCCCTGATCTTTGGACTGGGTAAGAGTGGTCTGCTCAATTCAGACACTCTGTTCATCACCACCCCCTTTTGTAAATCTGTAACAGAGATCAGCACTTTCGGAGCAGAGTTATGCCCCCAGCACCGATCAAAGTGAAATTAGTTTGCACCATTAGTTAGTATGCTATTAGTTTCTTTTTTGCTGTGACCTAAGTGAGCTGGGCATGCTTATTTTACATTAAAAAATCAAAATATATAAAACTCTGAATGCTCTTCCTGGCATTGCAACTTTCATTTTTGAAACTAAATTTTTTTCTGGTGTTTTAACCAGAAGGATTTTCTTTTCATCTGTATCTGTCCACACTTTCCAGAAAGAGTACTTTAAAGGTAGTGAGGTCCTTGGGATTGTGTCGACAAATGCACAAAATGGGTTAAAATATAATGAACCTTTTCGTAGGTGCCACCCATGCACACACGGGTAGCATCCTGATATGTTTTTAAAAAAAACTTTATGATGGCCACCCACTGATAGTGTAGGAAACTTTTTTTTTTTTTTAAAAAGGGGAGCTGTGAAGGCAAGAGAATGCTGGGTGAAGGGGCGAGGAGGAAAGTGTTGGGAATGGGAAACAGGAAGAGACAAAATTCAGTTTCAGTCACTGGAAAGCATGTTTGATGTTAGCAGTGGAAGTGTACATCATACAATCACAACACTGGGAGAACAAATACTTAAATGCCGGAACATTTATACAAGAATAGAGAGGAAAGCCATCAAATCAGAGGCAGTGAGGCGAGATATACAAGGTGTAACCCAAAGTCCACTCTAAGTATTTATAATGTATTGAAAACAATAGGAATGGCCAAAAGTCAGCTACAGTAGTTTTTAATAGGCTTGGATAGAATTTCAATTAAGTCTGCAATTCTGCATTACTCCTTGATGCAGAATTACTAATAAAAAATGATTACACTTGCATAATTAAAAGTAATTGTGGGGCAACATTTCTACAACAAGATCACATTTACTGAGTGTGAGTGGCTGCTTGTGCCCACTATTCATGTTCTGTTGCATTTAGTGCTATTTCTTAGTGCAGAATGCATCCTGGTGTCTGTTTTGGATGCAATAAATTGGGAGGAAATTCTACCCCAAGTGCACAGTTAGTGAGCATAAAAGGCTGCTCGTGCTTCCTGGTCATGTTCTCTTGCATTTAGCACTTTTCCTTCATGCAAAATGCATCCTTGCTTCTGTTTTGGTTATGTGGGGCATTTTACGTTAGGAGAATAATGCTAAATGCAGAACTGCTCTTCTTGCATAAATACCACAAGTGATCACTGCAAGTACTATAGCATGGATTTCATAATCCTATTATAGCAGCATGCTGGAGTGATAATCCACATATCAAACACCATAAGGATTTATAAAGCGTTAATTATGGAAAACTGAGGAACATTTCATGTAGTAAGATTATACAATGTATTCAATTACAGAATAGAAATACAATAATAATCTTAAATAGAATGTATGCAACGTGGTGGAACTTTCAATTAATTAGAGTTGATGTGCAGAGAATCAGGCCTGATCATTTACGGCCTCATAATAGTGGCTATTTAATTTTTTACTGTTAGAGGCTAAGGATTTTGTTATGAGTCTCTAGGAAAACTGCACTTCCTGCACAAACGTATGTTTACATTGAGAGCACAGCGATTGGTGGTTCAGTGTTTACCGAACCCAGTAGTTACCATGTGCAAAAAGTTTTGAACCCTTGTTAAATTTCTGCAAGTCAAACCTGACAGAATCTAACATGGGAGAGGCGCTAGTGATTACTGAGACGGGAAAGATCCATTGCAACTCAGTCATTAGAACGACCTACCTTTACAACGCAACTGTTACAACGCAACTGCCTTTACATCGCATGCCATTACAAAGCATGCCATTGCAATGCATGTCACTACAACACATGCAATTACAATGCCTACCATTACAACACATGCCATTACAGCGCATCATTTATAAGGCAAGTAATGGAGTTTTTTTAGTATTAGGTTCGATATGGGTTTTTGGGTACATGGGAGTTGTAATTTTTACCCCTACACTACCCAACAATTAGTAATTTTTACCCTTACATTATCCAACACTTACCCTACTGTTGCACTCACTGAAGTGGGAATAGTAATTTTTACCCCTACACAAGTATTATTAATTGTAATGGTATGCGTTGTAATGGTAGTTTAAAAAAATGTGTTGTAATGGTATAAGTTGTAAAATCGTGCGATGTAATTGTAGTTCCGATGGAAAAACTGCATTGTCAAATCATCCATTGTAATTGCATGCATTGTAATCATATATTCACTAAGACATGTCTATGGTGTGGTACGTATGGAAACCCCAATGTTATAGCCCATTACCAACAAAGAACTTAGGAGAGGTTCTGTTTATCACACATGATAATATCTGAGGCCTACAGTGTCGGATTTTATCACATAAATACTAAATACATCCTTTTAGGTTTATTTAATTTTTTGGATGAATGCTACCTATATCTGTGACGATTATTTGTTCCACCCTGTACATCTCACAAGTTTTCATTTGGTGTCTGGATTAGTTATATATGGTCCTGAAAACGCACCAATAAAGTAATTCTAGATTATCTTAAGCTCTTAGGCCCCGATGTAGGTAAATTAGAAATACCGACTCTAAATTACAGAATTTTACCGATTCGGTAATTTAGAGTAGGTATTTCTAATGTAGGTACCAATTCGGTAAATTTTACAGAATCTGTAAAATTCGGTATTTACCCATTCGGTAAATACCGAATCGGTATTTGCTATTGAATCCTATGGGCCTTGAAGCCCATAGGATTCAATATCAAATACCGATTCGGTATTTACCGAATCTGTAAATACCGATTTTTGCAAGGGTGCAGGGGGTGTCACTTTGACACCCTCTGGTACCCCTGTTTTAGGCTCTTGTGCAATGTGGCACACATACATGCCCTAAGGGCATGTATGTGTGCCACATGGCACAGGTGTACATGCACAGATGTGCATGTACACCTGAATCGGTATTTTACCATGCAATTGTATTGCATGGTAAAATACCGAATCTTGGAGCCCAGTAGCAATGTAAATATTGCTATCTACAGTGCAATGACACATATTCGGTAATTTTACCGGTCGGTATTTTTACCGAATCGGTAAAATATACAGAATCGGTAAATTTACCGATTCTGTAATTTTACTGATTCGGTAAAATTACCGAATTGGTAAAATTACCGATTATGTGTCATTTTTCAGCCCCTACATCTCCATGGCCATTTACCGGTCGGTAACGGCCGAAATCGGCCGTTACCGGCCGGTAAATGGCCAAAAATCGAGACCTACCTCTGGCCCTTAGTAACTGCAAACTAAATAATTTTCATTTGATACTCAAACATTTGAAAGACCTCTCATTGTATATATTTGAATGATTAGTTCTGCAGAATGTGAGGCCTGTGCAAATAGTAGGTGCACAATTGTCTCCTTACTGGGAGCTAAGTACCACACTATAGCACTTGATTATTTCAGGGAAGAGAAGCATAGCCGTCCAGACCTTCTCAGGGGAAGTGGTAAGAGCTCCATTCACTGCACACAACAGTAGCACTCAAAAAATGTATGTTTAGTTTCTGTGAAAAGGGAAAAGTAAAATTACTACACACTCACTGCTAAATTCTACACATTAGTTTACAAATATATAGATCAGGTATGCATATTAACCATGTGTCACCTCCGGCTTTAGCCCACCCAAGTGGTAATTCACGATAATGCAGCAAGGCACTATACACCTGTTTTGATTTTAGGCATGTTTAAAAGGGCAATTCTTCAAACATGCATAACTCTGGGAGTATGAACAGGCGCCAGAGGGAAAGGAAAGAGTTTTTCCTTTCCCAGAGTGTCTCTTTGCAGTGCATTCCTGCTGTGCAATAGTGGGTAGGGCCGCGTTTGTGCAGCAGGAATACACTTACTAGCACTAAGGATTTGTTGGGGATTAATGTGTATATATTTTGTAAAGTGGAGTGGCCCACTCTCAATAAGGTGGACATTGTTTTGGCCGTTCTCTGACCCTAGGGAGCAGATTGGCCACATTCTCAGGCCCATCTGCTTCCAAAGCCGCTAGATCGGCCACATTCTTAGGCCCATCTGCTCTCAAGGGAAATAGAAAGTCACTAGACACCAGTTTTTTAACAATATTTATATGTCAGGGAGTGGACTTTTGAGGAAGGGTGGCTCCCCATTATGGGAGCAATAATTGGTCACTTTCTTCCCCCTTAGGGTCAGATTGGCCATGTTTTCAGACACATCGGCTCCCAATGGGGGCAGAAAGCCACTAGACATCAGGGATGTTCTTATTTATATGTTGGGAGACGGCCTCTTGGGTAAGGGCCACTCTCCATTATGCGGGCAATATCTTGCTCATTTTCTGCCTTTCCTTGGGGCAGACCAGGTATATTTTTAGGCCCAGACACAAGGAAACATTTATGCCTGCAAGTGAGCCGAATGGTGGCTAACAGCCTGCATGTACTGGTGCTTGGCTGGTGGAGTGCATGCACTGGCATTTGGCTGGTGGTTTGTGTGTGGACTAGTGCTTGGATGGTGGTATGTGCAAACTGACGCTTGGCTGGGAGCGTGCATGGACTGGTACTTGACTGCCGGTGCACGTGGACTGGCGGTGTGTTGGAGCTAGTAGCCAGTGTGTGTATTGACTAGCTTAAGGTGAGTTTGTCAGTTGTCTGATGTTCAGGTGCTTGGTGGTGTCATCATGTGTTAGTCCTGTTGGTGTATGAGAGTAATGGGCCCTTGAATAGTGCTGTTTTCAAAGTGCTGTATTGTGTTGGGCCTCCAGCTGGCAGTGTGAATAGTTTTCTGTGTTTAACGCTTGAAAGTCATGTGAATGGACTGTAAAGAGGTTGGTGCCTTGCTGTGGCTTTACAGCTCACAAGTTGTAAGCCAGTGGTTCTCTGATCTAATGTTGAACTTGCTAACAATTCCTTTTGCTGATTTTATTTTGTAAAGTCATTGGTGAATGAAGTTTGTTTTATGAACCATTTACCCTCATGCCAAATCCAACCAGTAAGCCTGTGACTAACTAGTGGATGGGTGTGCAATAATGTTTTGGTGTCATTTTACTTTTTACCATCAGTGTGTGGAGAGGTGTGGCTCACTGGTTAGAGGAGGCAGACCTAGAAGCAGAGGTCAGCCCGGGACCAGGGTTCAATTCCCAGCTCAGCGGGTCTTGAGTCCTAAAATGTCCACGGACACAACAATTCTATCTCCGGTGCCTATTCGGTTCACGGGTTCACACTCTGCGACTCTGGGCAATAGCTTGCTTAATCTCCACAACGGCCCCTCTCGGTGGGATGCCTGGCTTTCACCTTGTGGATACCCTGCCGGGGTTATGTCACAGGGGAATACCAGGAGGGGTTCCCTAAGCAAGCGCTTAGATACCGGGTCGGTGATTTGCGCTATATAAATACATGTACATTTACAGTGCATAATCTCACTGTAGTGAACATCTTCAGCCCTCACATCTTTTTGGAAACTGGTCACTAGGGGAATAATTTGTGGTATGATTTGTGTGGATCCCACAAGGGTTACTTACCCAGAAGCCTTTCTAAATTTGACTCATTGACAAAACATATTTTTTCCTCATATTTCTGTGTGGACAGTTGTGGGATCACCATGCCGGCAGAAATTTCTTACCACCCAGCGTTCCCCCTGGTCTCCCTTTAAAAATGCTATCCCACTTGTGTGGGTGGGCAAAGTTCACAAAATAACCTGGTTGTGAAAGGGGCGCAGCTGTGTTTTTGGTCTCATGTTCGGCAGTCATCTAGTGAAACCTATCAAACCCAGACATTTGTAAGAATTAGACCCCGGGGAGTCCAAGGAGGTTTAGCTTGCATGGATCCACCAATGATTTCTTACTCAGAATCCCCTGCAAACTTCAAATGTAGCTAGAAAGACACATTTTCTCACATTTCCCTGTGGAAAAGTTGTGAAATCACCGGACTGGCACAAATTTCCTACCAACCAGCTTTCCCCCAGGTCTATGATTAAAATGCTACCTCGCTCATATGGGTGGGCCATGTGCCGGAAACAGGGAAGGGCCCAAACGTATTGTGGAGATATCAAAAAAGTTATCTATTACAAAATGACGTGTTTTTGCAAGGGAGGGCACCTGCGTTTTTGGTCCCGGCGGCCCTCTACAGAAACCACATTTTCCTACCCAGAATACCCTGCAAAGGTGAAACATTGAAAAAAACACTTATTTTCCTTTCATTTCTGTGACGTAAATTACAGGATTGTGCAGAAATTCCACAAACTTCCTACCACCCAGCGTTCCCCAAGTTGTTCTGATAAAAACGCTACACCACTTGCCTGTAACAAGTGCCTGCAGCAGGAATGGATCACATGAGATGATTCCTGCAAATCCCTTTAGTTTAAATTACAGACAAGGAAAATTTGTATTTTTATTTAACATTTCACCTTTGCAGGGTATTCTGTGTGAGACATGTTTGGGGGTTCCACGCAACTCACACCTCCTTGGCCTCCCCCTGGGTGTCTAGTTATCAGAAATGTCTGGGTTTGATAGGTTTTCCTATATGGTTACCAAATCAAGTCTTTTATTTGTAAAGAAAAGTCAGGTCCTTGATATAGTTGAAATCAACTCCGATAATGTGGGTAAAAAGAAGATCGCATGAGGCTTAGCCAAGCTGGCGGAGCAGTGAGATGCTCCCTGACATTGCTCCTGCAGCCTGGCTTCATTACTAGCAGTTATCGTGTCAATATGGCCAGAGAGCACCGCTCATGATTAGCAGTGACCTGAGGCTTAGCCCGCAGGGTCCAGATTGGGTGCTCAACAGATCCGGCAAAATGCTGAGGTCTGGAGCACCGGGACACATAGCAAGCCTGAGTGGTGCAGAGCAGTGCTGCACCAAGCAATATGAAGGAAGGCATTAGTGGATTACTCTAGTTGTGGGAGATGCAGAAGAGCCCCCTCCAGGGCCATTGACAGGGGTCCCCAGAGGCAAGGAGTGTTGAAACCCTGGTGGAAGAAGTGGGTTGTGCAGGGAGCACGTGTGGCCAAGATCCCTGTGACCTCCAAAGAAAGCAGCCAGGCCATGTCTGGAAGACTGAGACTGACTGAGGCACTCCACCATTTCCGCAGAGGAATGCACTAGCAGTGCTGACTGTGGCCCCTACACATGATCTATTGGGGGCTATGGTGAGTGGGCACCCCAACAGTGCTCATAGGAGAAAACGGCAGATGCCTGGGCTGAGAACAGGCACAAACTGCAGGAAGGGGGTCCAAGGGATTTTGAAACACGAAGTCAAAAAACAAATCTGGCCCCCAATGGAGACTGAGTTATGTGACCCTGTATTGAGCATGACCCAACGGGTAACCCTGTCCGCCCCTAAGAGTGGAGTACATTACACAAGAGGAACTGCAGAATGGAATCTACAAAACGCTCTCATTGCCCTGGGGTGAGATACACCTATATGGGCACTTTTGCATCAACCACTACATGAATAAAGCTCACATAGTGGCGCAAGTTAATGGAAAGGAGCATTTCCATGCCCCCTAAAGAGAAGAACTCCACTTTCATAACACTTCTAGTTTACCTGGACACCACCAGATCTGGTCCAGCCGGTACAGAAACAGCACTTCTGGCACAGCCATGGCAATCACCGAATTTGAGTTACAGGACAGTCTCTGCATCTTAAAGACAGAACTCCAAGATGAGCTGCTGCAGGACTTCACCAAGGGCCCTGCAGAACTATGCTCGCATCTAGGGGCAAGAATAACCAACCTGCACACCAATGTGGGCTAGGTGGGACAAGAGATCCTGGAGACAGAGAATCAACTGGAGGAGGTCACAAGTGATTACATTTACACAGAGAAATGTGCAGCAATTGAAGACCAATTCAGAAGCACCAGTGGCAAACTAAAAGATCTGGAAAACACTGGAGGAGAGAGAACCTATGACTCACAGGACTAAGTGAAGAGTTCCAGGACGCTACCCTTTAGCACTTCATTGTCGGAATGCTATCATCCCTTTTAGGTGACGACCACCCAGAAATTTTGCTTGATAGGGTGCATCGAATGGGCTCCAGGAGACAATCCCAACAACATTAACCTAGAAATGTGCACATCAAATTCCACTATTTCTCTGACAAAGAGAAAGTCCTACAGCAAGCGAGGAAATCTGGGTAGGTGAGCTTCCAAGACTGCTCTTGCACAGCCTTCCAGGATGTTTCTCAGTTGTGACTGCTATGACATGCAGCAATCTAACCAATATTTAGCAGATGGCATATGGTATAGATGGACATACCCCTCTTGACTGTCCTTTGAGCTGGGAGATAAATGCCACACTGTCCTAGAGGTGCACCGAGCCACATCAATACATCACTGTTGATGGTTCTTCAGGGAACATGCCCGCGACAGACAGGATATTGATGCTTTCTCACAAGCAATGGAGAAACAATTGCTGTCCATGCACTTACAAAGGGAAACAGTAACCTAGAGAAGACCAAAACTGCCAATCAGACAAATCTCTTTACAATAAACCAAACACACCCAGGAACTAGAGTCACCAACAACTGGGTCAAAGAAATGGCAGAGATGCATGCCCTAGGGGTTCAAGAATGGCTCAATCAAACTAAGCCCAATACCTTTGAAAAAGGCAGACAAAAGACTTACAGAACCCCTTAAAAATAGCCAAACTCAGGAGCCCTCAAGTCTTGATCTGCAATGATGGTACAGAAGAAAGCAGGCTCTTGGTAGCCCCTGGATGGGAAATGCAGGGTGTATCTGCTGTAACCACAGATTTAAGACCGGCAAAGGAGGGAGGAGGATGCCCTACTCAGAGACTGCGATCACTAACAACTAATTGAGCTACTGCAAGATCAATAGCATGAACACTGACAATATTATAAAGCTCTTTCAGCAGGTCCAACTGGGAGCAGGGGAAGACCCACTGGATTCTACCTGGTGCAATGGCCTTACCGGTATGGTATTGGTCTGGCTTGAGGGATGCCATACTGGCAGAAGATTAGGACCTCCCTTCCCCATACCTGGTGACACCAGGGGCAGTGGATGACTACACCCACCAGTAAGCAGGGGCAGAGAGAAGCCATCCCTGGCTTCACACAAATTATAGTTCACATTTGATTTTAAGGGTTTGTTTCTATTGTAGTTTTGGGTGAAAGTTTGCTCTGGGGAGAGGGATAAACACAATGTCCACCACAACGTTTTTCATTGGCGAACCTTCAGGCATGTCGTGTGTGAAGACTTTTGCCCCAAACAAAACACTGTTACAGATTATTTCACTTAATACGTGGGGAATAAACTCCCCCAATAAACCAGGGGCCACAGGGTGTGCACTGTGTGAAGCCAAGCCAGATGTCATATGCTTTCAAGAAACCCATCCCTTACACAAAGACCAAGGGAAATTTAAATGTGTCATACCTGACAAACAATCATGCCTTGGTTTCTACTAAAAAAAGGGGGGCACTACATACATCAGGCACAACCTCCCAGGGACAGTTTCACAGGTAAAAACGCTCACCCAGCTGCCAGAGTCACTGTAAATGGCCACAGTTGGAGCCGATTCCACCTCTCCAGACGCATCAGGCAAGGATGTCCCATGTCACTGATTTTATTTGCACTATTCCTAGAACTTCTGTTTTGAAAGATACAAGAGACGACATGGCTACTGGGATAACATTTGGACCTGGAGAATTAAAAATATATTTTTATGACGATGATGTACTCTTGATGTTAGGGCCTCCAAGCACCTCTCTCCTCTGACTATAAAGTTAACTAAGAAAAATCTGAGTTTCTTAACCTAACGGTTTAATTGGAAGAGGACAAGAGCTTGTCATCTGTCTTTCCTTTCCAATGGCCACCTCTCCCATCAAACATCTGGGAATTAGACTTACGCAGACTATGATAAAACATTTTTAAGGCCAACTTTCCCTCCTTTTACTTCAAAGCAGTGAAAAACTGGTGCTAGTGTTTGGGCACAAGGTAACCTGCTTCCATCCCTGGGTTATTGGAGAGAGTTCTGATAATAGTGATTGCACACCATCACTCTCAACTCACTAGGTGGGAGATTGTGAGTGATGTTCCTGCATCACCGACCTCTAACATTCCTGTTAACCATGAGTATGTGTCGATCCATTGACTGCAGGGGATTTGAACCATTAAGGTTGTCACTCTCACAAAGCTTCTTTCAGCATATGCAGAGATGTGTTTGGGGGGCAATCTCTCAGGTGGAGAGGGGAAGGAAAGGCTATGATGGAGTGGCAAACAGGGTAACACAAGGGTGTCAGCTGAGCTGGTATGAGAAGCTAGGATGTCTAGCATTTGCTGTTAAATATTGGGATGCTTGTGCAGCATTGTTTTCAAATGTGGGTGGGGGGTCACAGGTATTTCTTTATGTTATTCAGGGATGGAAGAGTACTTCCATGGGTAGTAGATGTGGACAGGTGGGTGCAAGTCTTTTCATATGTTTGAGAACAGTTGATGGAAGAAGGCTGGACGACAGCAGGATATCAGATGCACAACATTTTTGAGATACACCTTTGGGTTGTGGATTGAATAAGAAGAGGCCATGTTATGGATAGCTCCCTGGTTTGTCTGTCATTGTTTAACTGATCCCATGAATCACATAATATTGTAGATGGCTTGTTGCCAATCATATCATGCAAAGTGAAGAGGCATGAGGCTCATATGCCAGTACTACTTTGTCATTGAGGTGTTACCCTTGACAAGTGTGTGACTACATGGAGTAGCCCTTTACGTAATGTCCAGGTCTCTTAACCTGATTGTAGGATAACAGATCAATTACAAAGTAGTACAGGTAGGACAGCCTTAAGCCTCATCACTTTGTATGATGGTAATGTAAAGTAGACAGGGATATACTTGCCCTGAAGAAGCCGCTGACCCTTTGTGGGAAAATATATATCTGAAACATTTTGGTTCGATAGGTTGGAGGGAAGGTCTCTCATCAGACAATCACTCATGATAGGTTTTTAATCATATCTAAATAAAGAGGGAAATCTCTTAGGTACATCCTAAAGTACTTTTAAACTTTATTCTGGATCCATGTTAATATCCAGTTACATGTATTAAGAACTCCTGATTAGCAGTTGAGTCTACCAAGGTGGTACATATTTACCTCGGAGTGGTAGGCCACCATTAATGAAGCATGCAATGATATTATGTGAGTGAGGTGACCTTTTCATGTTCTTTTTTATGATACCTGAGTGTAACTTTCAATAAGTCTCATTTATTTTCCAGCTTCTGCTAGGATCCTAGCATTTGTTATGTGTTACATGAAATAAAAATGGCGCTAGCTAAGCAAAGCTCCACTTCCTTCAGAGGAGCCACCACGGTAGACGCTAATCTGAAAGCGCAGGCATCTACACCTGCCTGGGGGAGATTTCTAAATATGGTGATTAGTCTTCTGTAATGGCAGTGGAGTAAATCCCTCCACTGCCCTTGCTGAACTGGTGAACTTGCTGCCAAACTCTCAATAGGCAGCAAATACATCATTTCATTAACATAACCTATATCTTAAATAATTATTGCTTGGTCAAGGCATGCTCATAAAGCAATACAATCTCCTTTCCACAGAACAGAGTATTTGGTAAGGTCAGACAGGCGATGTACTGTACAAGGCAATTCCCACTTCACTGGTGCACTGATGAGCCTGTTTTGTCTGATGGGCATCATTATTGACTGTCTCTCCAGCCCCTGCCACACAGCTGCTGATGTTTCTCCTTCTTGCACCACTCCATATGAGAGCCGACATCACACGCACAGTGTGATTGATGGTGCAGGGACCATGAGGCCCTCCACTGCAATTATACTATGCATGTGCCTGTGACGTCATCTCTGACATAGAGCATGATAAATATGGCTGGGATCTGCCTATCAACGTGTGCAGAACATTCATAGAGCAAGTCAACACACCAGAATTTAAGTATGAAAATAAAGAAACATCTCTGGTATGTACTAGTCATGAAGGTTGGTCTATCCTGATCTGGGTCTTATTGATCCTTCTTAACGTATGTGCTTGTTAAGTAAAGCCCCAACCCCCATTGCAAAGTTAATTAGAGTTTTAACACAACAGAGCCATGGTTATAGCAGCCACTGGGATTTGGGGTGCCCTCTGGTACTTAAACATTACCTTTAATATTAATATACTGAAGGACGCTTCACCATTCATTCTCATTGTGCCTTTCTCGTCGCTGTTTCTTTCTCTTCCTCATAAGTTTGTGTTACTACTCTTCTTTTTCTTTTAAACTCTCTCTCCCCCTTTCGCCTCCATGGGCATCTTTCCTTCTCTTCTGTCTCTCTCTCTTTCTTTTTCTCTCATAGTCTGTCTTACCTAAATTGGCTTGCGCTTTCTGACACCTCATTGCCTACCTCTCTTTACATGTCCATCTATCCATCAGACTGTTACATCCCCTCTCTCTCCAAGAGAGAGTGAAGTACAAAAATAAAAAGTCATTATGATTTTGATCTGATAACTGGAACAGGATCATAGTTATCAATGGCACTGCTGGCTCAGTGGCACTGGGGCCCAAGGCTCTTTAGGACCTTCTGTATCCCTATTGTGGATGTTTTTATCACCCAAAAGGAGTTCAGGGTCATCTTTTTTCATTCTAGCATAAGGGCGTATGCTTGATACACCAGAACAAGCAGAAGTAGGGATTGTTCTTAAGTGTTTACATGCACTCTCAGTGCCTTCTATGTTTGTCTCTTGGACAGATCGTTATTAGCTGAGTAGTTGTGGTGGGTTTACTTGCAAAATCTTGGACGTGCTTTTGTGCAGCTGCCCACACACATTTACTATATGTGTTAACCTTATTGGATTTTGATGGAGAGGATTGTGTCAAGTGTCTGGTATGTGAGAGGCCTGGCCCCTTCTTCATTATTTTGCAATGCATTAGCTGGGTTATTGGTACAAACCTTTGAGCATCATCAACAATGCCAGGGTGACGTTCTATGTCAGTAGCCAGGAGATATCCAGGTATTCAGAAGTTTGACAGGCCAATTACTTCAACATAGCCTGTTGTTGATATTATCAGTCCCATTTGCTTCGAAGCTTCCATGCCCTTCTTGGCTTCCGACCATATTTACATATGAAGGCCCATATGTAGACAGGTAGACCTGGGAATGTGTCAGAATTGCGAGCTTTCCCATGAGTTGGAATCTATGGCATGGTATCCCCTGTCTTTTTGGCTGTACCTCCTGTATTTTGGCTGCTGTGCTGGATTTTGTTCTTGCTAGCTTAGATGCTTAGAGCACTTTGCTACTGCTGATTAGTGTCAAAGTGCAAGTGCTCCCTGAGCAAATTGATCTTACAATTGGTTCTCCCTGATTGCTGTATTTGGTTTTCTGATAAGTCCCCAGTAAAGTGCATTGAGCGTGCCAGGACCTATAAAACAAATGCTACTAGAGGGCCTGCATCACTGATTGTTCCACCCACATGAGTTGCCCTGAAAAGGCATCTCAGACCCACCACTGCAGTGTCTGCACAACTTTTTAACCACCATGTCGACCTGGCAAGTACACCCACTTGCCAGGCCCTAATATTCCTTTTTCTTACATGTAAGTCATCCCTAAGGTAGGCCCAAGGTAGCCCATGGGCTATGTGCAGTGTATGTGAAAGGCAGGGCATGTGCTGGTGAGTTTTGCATGGCCTGATAGTGATATTTAGTTTTTCACTAGTGAAAGGCTGTCTTTCCCATAGTATGTTGGATTTTTATTGTTTTGGTCTTATTTTACATAGATAAATATTAGCTATTTTTCTAGAACTGGGTGATGTTCTTTTGAAGTGTTTTCACTGTATTAATGTGTGTTTGGTGAAAAATCTTTACACATTGCCTCTGAGATAAGCCTGCCTGCTCGTGCCAAGCTACCAAGGAGGTGAGCAGGAGTTATTTTAGAAGTGTAATCCCCTTTACCCTGACTAAAAGGAAGGATCCCTCTTTGGACAGGGTACAAACCTGCCAACCAGAGACCCCCATTTCTAACAGACACTCTTTGCGTCTGCTTAATTAAAGTAGTCAGTTTCCTTTTGGTTTTGTATGCTGATGACACGCAAATTGTAATATCAGTGTCCAGAAATCCTAATGGTACTGCAACCAGATTTCACTACTGCATGCTGGAAGCATGCAACTGTATGAACAACAATTGCCTCAAATTGAACTCATGAAAACTGAGGTGTTCCTCTTCAGCAATGTTGTCTCTTTCTGCTCGCCTGCCTTGTGGCCGTAAGCACTGTCAAAAAAGTACGGACTCTGTGGGTTTTGTTTTACAACAAACTGTCTTTTAAAGGTCAAATAAGTTCTAACGCCTCAAATCCTATTACATTCTCAGGACAATTAGGAAGACTGTTGTTACTACCCTTGTCTTATCAGCAATAGCATATTGCAATTCTCTGTATTTGAACACGCAACAGAGACTCCTTATCAAACACCAGACATTGCAGAATGCAGCCGCTTGTATGCTACTAGAAATCCTTAGGTACCAATCAGCATCACAGGCGTACACAAGCTGCACTGGTTACCAATCAGAACGCGTATTGCGTTTAAGTCCTCTGTATTGTCTTCAAAGACAATCATGACTCTGGCACGGAGTAACTGAAGCATGGTTTAGCTTGGTACATCCCTTCCGGGATGCTTTGTTCTATTGTAGCTAAGACTGTCATAATTCCCAAGATCAAACTATCCTCCTTGGGCGGTAAAAGTTTTATAACCTGTACCGCCAGATTCTGGAACAGCCTCCCTCTTAACCTGAAATCAATGACCGGTCTTCTTCTTTTCAGGAGAGCTTTACAAACTTGGCTTTTTGTAAACTAGTAAGGGCTCCATTCTCACCTTTTCAGAGCAGCAGCAGCACCAAGACGCCTCCAGGCATTTGTGTGCTTTATAAAAGCAAGTTTCACTTAATTTCATTTCACAGAGATCTCATTTGTCCCCGCTTTTTTTAAACCTCTGTGCACCGCTCTTACACCAGTTATTCACAGCAGGTTTCAAGCTTATGAAGGTGGCACACAAGTTCCCAAGATGACCTATTTGTTAGAGTATCTATCTATCTTACATAGGTGTTCGTAGGTGTTCGACAAAATAAAGAGCTGGGCGTTACTGCCTGGGTCATCACTAATGCATCAAAAACAAAGTATCTTTTCGTAGTAATGGATCACTATCTTAAAATGAATAGATCTTGATATGCCTTTTTAAGTTTGATACTCTGATAATTTTAGCTAGAAAATGAAAACACTGTCCATGGATGCCTATGCTAATATCATTGTCCTTATTGTATAACCATTTTAAGTTGTTGATGAGGATTCTAGTGGAGAAGAATGTGACAGCCACAGCAAGTCATTATTGTCTTTCAAGTTGAATATGGAAACTCTTAACTTGCGGTATCATCTAAAATGAATATAAATAAAATCAAGGTCCAACAAAGTCTTATACCAAAAATGGTGTTTACTTCTCTGTAATGGGCTCATCTCAGAATCACTGAGAAAATTGCATTGACATTCTGTATCCTTACAAAATAAATGTAAATCTTTACTGTATTAATCCACTCAAGGCAATTGTCCAATACATTGATCAGAAATATTTGTGCAGTGTATCAGAATTAGGATGTCAAGATCCACCCGCAAAAGTGTGGCTGATTTCGCCAAGTAGTTGCAAAAAAAAAAAGAAGCTGGGAATGCTTCTCCAGCCATTGCTTGCGCTGAGAAACACATGCTTCTGGGAAATATAAAAATATAAGAGCCCTGCTAACCTTTAGGAATTTGAGTGATTTGGTGGCATTTTTGTGGTTTCAGGTACCAAAATGATATGGTATTGATAAGTCATTGATTGAAATGTGAAGATTGCTCTTTCATACACTACATTATGGTTATAGTGGGTATAGTGTGTTGATGGACTACATGGAGCACAATGTGGCCTAAGATTAAATAAAGTTATGACCTATGTGTGGGCTATGTGCTAAATTAAATTCCAGTGGCAAGTGTAGAATTTGTTTTATTGAAATATAGCATACACTAACATAAGATAATGTTATGCTTTCTTCCATCTTGAAATGACTCTCTACTACACCATGTGATTACTACTTGAAGATTTGTTTGCTGTAAGAAAGAACTGTGAGCTGTGCATTAAAAGGATGAGGCTTTCTCAGTCATATTAAATGCAATATACCTAATCAAGGACAACCTGGCTATCCCAATATGCTTTACATACTATGTGTCACCCTATTTTACCTGCATCGGCACTGACAGCATATGAATCCTATGTAATAGCATTTTGAGAGAATATTTGAATGTATTCTGAAGCAAAATGATTCTTCTTGCTCGTTCACCATCGGTGCACATCCTGGGAACCATGTTCTTTTGTAGTGAATGTATAAAATCCTTTGTCTAAAGCTCTAACAAAAGAACTGTGTTTCCATTGTTAAAGATCTCCATTTTCTCCCCACCTTAGAAGGTGAATCGATGGTGGATTTTCTATAGAACTTTACAGAGTTCCTTGTACTTCGAAGTTCTGACTTATGTACTATTTTACTAACTAATTAACGATCCAGCTTATGTATGTCTGTTTTATATTCTGAAAGTAACCTTCTAACCTTTAGCTTGTGTTTGTCATTCTTACTGAGAATGTTACAGCTTGATTTAAATGTATAGGATCTAACAAAGAAGAAAGAGATACAGTTGGGGGGACAGCAGCTTTTTGGTGACGAGTGAAGGGATGTGATACCTCTCGCAATCAACTCTGGCTGGGCTAATGTCATTGATGCTGGTATGATACACAGCTGCTGAGAACTGTTTCTGAGGTAGGTTACAGTGAGGCCAGTCTGATCGCAGGGAGGCGAAGTGCGTTTCTATCTGACATTCCGGCTGCTGACTTTGGCCCACCCACGCTTGAAGGAGGAGCCAGGGACCACTAGGTGACAGGAGGACCTGTCGGAGAAGTATTGTGACTAGTGTTAGGTTTGAAATTCCCATTCCTGCAATGCACTCGTTTCATGCTTTATTAGGTTAGCAGTGCTTAGTTAAATAGATGCAATTTGTATTCACATTATGCAACCCACTGATTTATCCACGTAATGTGCAGGCTTGAGTTAGCAAGTGTGACTCCATTTTGCATTTAGCACTCCCTATTAGGCTGCTTAGACTGTGCCCGAGTTAGGCCTCATTGCTCATATTGCTTGCTTTAGTAGAACACTGTGGTTTGTTATTATTTTCTCTTCTGTCCAAGGCTGTTTTCTCGACTTGCTAATGAATAGACCATTCTACCCTTGCATGCCTATCTGAATGTGTAGTTTCTGCTCCTACGTTAGGAGATGCTGAGACCCAGCACTGTAGCCTTGAATCCCTGATAAAATGTTCCCATCTGGCAGGTGTTAGCTCATCCTACTGTGCCTCTTTGTTCATGTTCGGCCTAGGCCGGTAGTTTTCCATGATGGGCGTGGTTGGAGGCTTCTCGGGAGAAATGATTATCCACTGTAGATGGGTGGGAGGACAGTCTCTCGACAGACATTTTAGGCTGCAGGTCATGATGGACTCCTCTTCAGAGAATTGCCAAAAAGATACGTTTGTATTCTCTACTGGCTGACTGACTCTTGGAAAGGTATAGCAGGTGGTTGTAAGTAACCCGGGTGGCCACTAAGGGCCACTTCCTTCACTAGGCAGTTCCCTGCCCTCTCATTTTCCAGACATTCCTCAAAACTTACAGTGGTTCAAGCCTCGTTTTGACACGGAGGCCACCATTTGAATTTCCCTTGCTTGGCCTTTGATCTATGCAATCCAGTCGCATCACATCAAATTTTAATTATTTAATTTGCTTCAATATGCCAGATCTGCTCAAAACTGTTGCTTCCGGACCTGCCTCGTCCATGTAGTCAGGAAAGATAATGACATTGGTTGAAGACAAGGAAATTGCTAATATATGCTGAATGAAACTGAATTGTGGGTATTTTATACCATGAGTTACCTTACTGCTTTAGATTTTCAGCAGAGGAGGAATGTTGAATTTTTCATGATGCAAAACTAAACTCCAAATGAGCAAAGTACTTTTACCTGTCAACTATTGAACACTCTAGTTTTCAGATGCATCTCTAGGTACATATACTATCACCTGTAAAGAGCAAAGGATGAGTATGAGAATTGACTAACAAAGCCAGTTAACTCAAGTACAGTTACTATTGTCAAACCCATGACTTGTTTCATAAGTATAAAAATGTCATCATGCAATTTGATCTGTCTCACAAATCTTTCAAGACCAAAGGAGATCCATCAGTTGAGTGGAAAAAGTAGAAAGAAGAGTTCACTTCCTATTTTACAGACATAAATGCCAACTAGATGACAGTTGAAAGGAAAAAATGCATCTTACTACACCTACTAGGTTCAGAAGTTCAAGAAGACATTTTCACATTGCTGCTCAAAGTACAAACGCTCAATGAGGATGAGAATCTAGATGAATTCATGGAGGCAATATTGAGCCTAGAAATTAGGTTCAAACCTACTATAAGTACCACCTTGGAAAAATACCACTTTTATCCCACGAGACAAAGGGAAAATTAATTTTTTGATGTACTTTTAATAGCTTTGAGAAGTCTATTCACCACTTCAAATTTCGGTATAAAGACTAATGAAATGATCAGGGATCAACAGATGATAAATACCAATATAAGGAGAATTCACGAAAATCTGTGGGTTATGGACGACCGTCTCTAGAAGAAGTGGTGAAATTGATGAAAGCCATTGAGCAATCTGTGTCCTGGGGGAAGGAGGTTAATGAAGTTAAACATGAGAAGAAGAATGTAGAAGTAAGTTTCACGAAGGCGAGGAAATTTGTTAACAAAAATTATCTATACAAAGAGAAGAGAGCAGGAGACAAAGGGAATGTTACAGATGTGGAAGTCGATGTAATCCTGAAAAATTCAAAGGATGTCCTGCCGTGAACAAGGAGTGCAGTTTCTGTCATCAACGGGGCACTTTGCAAAGATGTGCAGAAAAGCAAAACAGGCTAGCAATGTAAAAATGCCAAAATATCTAAAGAATTTATCCCTACAAATCTCAATCCTGTTGTATATGGTTGACATGTGCTATATTCTAATTGTCCAACGGAAACGTAATAAGAAATACCATTTGTTCATTCTACAATGCATTGTATGTTAATAAATATATCTTTTAAAATACATATATCAGAAGAAGTTATCGGTGAAATCATTGCAAGAAGTTAATATGAAAACACTAGTCTGGTACTACTGATTAGACCAGATGGAAATGATGGCTCTGAAAACGTTGAACCTCCCAGATGTTTACTCCAACTGATGGGAACAGAGTTGACTTTTCTAGCTGACTCAGGATCACCAGACACTCCAATACCCAGGGACATCCTGAAGGAAACTTGTTCAACAGATCACTTATCATTGCTTTCAGCTGATATCAGAGCGGTGACATTCGATGGTAACAGTATAAGTCTGATTGATACTTCCATACAAAAGCGTCCTTCAAGAATAGGTTGATGGAAGTTGAAATATACATTTCCCATTCATAGAGTATGTGTATTGAGTTGGAGAGAGCAAATACTCTTGAAGATTATGTTAAATACTTTTGCTGTTGTTAAGTTATGTTATGTTAAAACGTTTTATACCGCGCTCGGTCACCATACGGTTTCATGACGCTCATAACAAATGCGGGACGGCAAAGGCGTGTATTACCCAAAAGCAGACTGGAAAAGATACGTTTTTAGCATTTTACGAAAACCGCCGTAGGTAGGGCAGTGTCGAAAGGCAGACGGGAAGAAGTTCCAGGTCTTAGGGGCACAAAAGGAAAAGCAGGAGCCGCCATGTTTTTTCCGTTTAATTTTAGGGACAACCAGCAGATTGTGGCCAGAAGAACGAAGGTCTCTGGAGGGAACATAACATTTCAATTTAGAGGAGATAAAAATGGGGGCAAGATCAGAGAGGGCTTTAAAGATTGTACAGCCCAATTTAAAAGTACAGCGCTTAGCCACTGGGAGCCAATGAAGGCTCTGCAGTAGCGGCGAGACGTGCTAGTGTCGAGGTTGATGATAAACCAGGCGTGCTGCCTGATTTTGCACAAGTTGCAATCTGTGAAGGAGGTATGCAGGAATGCCGGCATACAGAGTGTTGGCGTAGTCAATTCTCGACGTGACCAGGGCCATGATGACAAGGATCAGTGCGTCTCTGGTAAAAAATCTACAGATTTTACGTATCCTGCGTAGATGGAAAAAGCAGGATGACGTAACCGCACTGATCTGGGGCCCCATGGATAAGTCACTAGAGATGACCACGCCAAGACTCTTCACAGAGTTGACAGGGCGGGGAGGGGGCACCAGTCATGGTCATCAATGAAGATGATCCTAGAGTGAGATTTCTTCACTTATTCCCAGCGTTTTTTTGTGATAGGATTGGGACACTTAAAGGGTTTACCCATCACAAAAGAATAAAAGAGAATTCTAAGCCAGTGAAACTGAAAATGAGAAATGTGCCATTAAGTGCAAGAAACGACCTACAAAAACTGTTGGAGAAACTTCATAGGGATGATATTTTTCAAGAAATAGAATAAAATCCTCCATCTGGATATCTCCAGTAGTACTAACCAAGAAATCGGATGGAAATATGTGGTTATGCATGGACCTCAGAGCTGTCAATGTGTGTATCAATACAGAAAGCTATCCCCTGTCCAGGATCACTGGATGACAAGGATAAGCTGAGATTGTTCTCTGGATTATGCAAATACTACAGTAAATGTGTTAAGACCTTCACCACCTTAATGGAAGCCTTACGTAAATTGTTAAGAAAAGATGCAGGTATTGTGAGGGGTGATGAACAAGACAAGGCTTCTAACATCATCAAGGGGCAGATAACAGAGGATCTCAGTCTGTAACCTTTTGTTGAAGGACAATGGTGCATTATTTCAGTGGCTGCCAGTACTTATGGGCTTGGGAGCATCCTCTTACAAAGGGCTGGCAACAAATCATCGGGGAAGATGATGTAGCCTAACTGTTAAGACGGTCGTCTTCAAATTTGGAGAACCGGGTTCGAGTCTCAGCAACAACGCTCATCATCCTGTGATTCTGGGCAAATCACTTAATCTCCCCATGCCTAACAAAAATGAATGTGTCCTCATGTAAAGCAATTGGTGCTCATGTAAAGTGTTCTGATACCTGATCTCGGGTCAAGATCGCACTATATAAAACTTCAACAATAACCATTGGCAGTAGCATATGCATACAGAACTTTGAACAAGACTGCACATATATACTCTGTAATTGAAAAGGAAAGAGAGCTACACACATGTTTTGGCCATAAACCAATTTAGACACTATAGGCCAGACGTACAACAGTAATCTATTACCGACTCGCAAAATAGGGTTTGCGACTCGCTAGTAGAAAGGGGCATGCCAAGGGCATCCCTTCCTAATAGTGACTCTTACTGATTGTTTTGCTGCAGCAATTGCGGCCACAAAACACTTGTAGTTTACCACCCATTTCAAATGGTTGGTAAGCCACTCACAAACAGGAAAGGGTACCCAGGGACCCCTTTCCCTCTGTGACTGGCAATGAAAATATTTTTTAAGGGCTGGCAGTGGTCCCATGGACCACTTCCTGCCCTTAAAAAACCAAACAGTAACGTTTCATGTTTCTGTTTGGAATGCATCACGTTTTCCTTTAAGAAAAACGGTCTGCATTTAAAAAAACTGCTTTATTGAAAAAACAGTCACAGACATTGTGGTCTGCTGACTCCAGCAAGCCACCATCCCTGGGAGTGCTAACCATTCCCAATAGGAACGCAAACTGCACCTGGCTCATAAATGTTAATGAGGCAGACAATTTGCAACCCTGTTGTAAATTACAATTTGCGAGTCACAAATTGTGTGTCGCAAAATGACCCAATGTGCGACTCGCAAATTGGTAGGGTTGTACATCTGGCCCTTAGTGTAATGTAGCTGATTTGCACTATACATCGACCACAAGCCCTTCCTTAAGATTTTATCCCCTAGGAGGTGGAGGGAAGTCAATAGCAAGAGTTGCAAGGTTATGTTCAAAATTGCAAAAATATAGTTTTGAGGTCTCCCATGTACCTGGTAAATGCATCCAACTGGCTGCCTTTCCCAGCTTACTGTAGATGAGTGCCATGAGTCAAGCCTCTGCATAAATGAGGGAGACATGATGACACGTATTGGGGATGTGTCCAGAGGTTTTGGGGAAGGAATAGAGGAGAATGCATGGATCGCAGAGAATGCTAAAGATGATAAACTAAAGAAAGTGTAGGAATACATACTTGAAAGATCGACACCCTCTAAATCTTTGAAGTATTCCCTGCATTCTTTCTCTCAAATTGCACCAGAACCAAGTGTGGGGAATGATATGGTGTTCAGGATTGATAAATGTGTTCCCCCTCAAGGTGTACATGAAGGCCTAGTAAAAATAGATCACCATGGAAACATGAGAATGTCAGCCTTAAAGAAAAAAATGAGAGTAGTATTGGTGGCCAGACATAGACATCGAACTGGAGCGTAGTTTAAGGTCATTTAAAGTGTGTGCCAACAGTGACAAGAGTTGTAACCCCCATGTACCACCCATGAGAATTGTAGAATGGCCCACTATGGAGTGGATGAAATTAGGATTAAATATTTCTGGCCCATTCAAAGGTCAACCTACCTCGAGTGAAATCACACTCGACCACTGTGCACTGTTGCGAAACTATTTTAGTTTATTGTTCAATTCTTAATCATTTTTTAGATTTCAAAATAAGTCAGAATTTGTCACCATATCTTTTTCAATTCATTATATTGAAAACATCATTCTTATTTGTTACAATTATTTACACATTGATACTCATGGCAGCAAAATTTATACAATGAACAAAACATAACAAATCATCCATTTCATTATTCATTGAGATGCCCGATGCATTTCGAGCCTGATGAGGCTCTTCCTCTGGGGCCTGAAATCTGAACAGATTGAAACATATGTTTTAGAAAACAGGTCGTTACATTTGGGAACAAGTATTATCGTGTGTTTAGTGTGAGTGCTCAGGCTGAAAAAACCTCCACCTCATGGCCAAGTGATTAATGTGAAATCCGCTTACCCTATATTTCCTGGCGCAAACAAAGTTCTGAAATTAGCAGGGAGAATGCCATGTAAACATCATACTAGTACCGAATACAAAACTGAAATGAAATGACCACAGAGGGCGCTTCGAAAAGACTGAACTCACCTTCGTAGAAGAATGCTGCGTTGGACAGTTCTACAAAGAAAAAACCGACATCAGTGAACCGGATACTCCTAAGCGACCTGTTACAAAACCGCTGGACATGGTGCATACCTGAGTGATTTAACGGATGGACTCTTCTGCCGTATCAACTCGCGTGTCGGTTGCCAAAGGTTTGTGTACACCGGCAAGACTACCTACATTACGTAACGTAACCTCCGTGTGTTGGCCAATCAAAGCGGGGAACGCCCAAGACGTCAATGATAAACAACTAGAGCGAACCGTGCTCGGTTCACACGGCTCGACTTCCTGACTCCTACCCTCGCGGGTGACCTCGTTCCGCTGTATGCACCAATCAGGTGCTTACTCTAAAGATGCCGCAAACTCAGGGAGAGAATCAAATGACTCTATTGCGCGCAACGCGACTGGAAACGAAAAAAATGAAAAAAATAATAAAGAAATAAATCCGGTGAAAAGTGATTCCGTGTTTCCGTGTGATTTCACTCGAGGTAGGTTGGTTTAGTTGTTGGCTCGTGAGGACAAACGGGCTACCACTGTTGCACGCGTAGATTAGCTACATATAAACTGTCAAACTCAAAACGTTCAAAGAATCAAAACAGGTGTGCTTCTCCCCAGTATTCATTCCCATTCAAAGTTCTACCATCAACTATGCAGTATGACTTAGTGATTGTTCACCATCACTCCAAGTGGCCAGAAGTAAACTTCACAGACATTATCCCCACATTTGCAATGCTGGAATTCCTAATGGGAGTGTTCAGCAGAGAGGGATTCCCAGAAATGCTACTTACAGACAATGGGGTCCAAAGGTATTTCAGGGTATTCACTGAGTTTTTGCAACATCACCACATTTCTAACATTCACACTGCCGTGTATGACCACTAGTGCAATGAGCAAATGGAATGCTTCAATAGGTACCTCAAATCGAGTGTCCACTTAGCACTAATGGGCTGTGAACAATTAATTTGGTCTATTTGAAAGAAGTTATGGCCATACAGGATTTTTCTCACTTCCGAAACAGGGGTATTCACTTTCTGGCTACTTAAGGGTAGGGGGCTGTCCTCTAACCTATGCCCATGGTGGCTTAAGACCAAATTGTGTGATGAAAAGATTTCCTATTCCAAAAGGGGAGCCATACAGAACAACATTTCAAACCATCAGAAAAAAGTTGAGACAACATGTAACTTTTTACACAGGTCCACAGTACAGTATTTCCAGGTCGTTTTTTTTTTTTACGATACGTACTCCCAAGAGAATGGTGAATGGAATGAGCTGGTATTATAGGACCATAAAAGTTGTCAAAGTAAATGAATGAAGTATTGTAGCTCAAGATAAAAAGTATCGGAAAAAGAAACGGGTGTTAAAGTGTTATGATAGCCATTTTGTCTGAGAGCCTGATACTTGCCCAGGAGTGGATGGAGAAAATGTACCACCTCATTGCCAAGTAACTCAACCCAGGTCAGGTATGTCACCACCTAGCACACCCAGTCCAGTAATTCATTCTTGTAGTGTCCCTGCAGGGGAACAGAGACAAAAATCCTCTGTGATTAGAGAATCTCGAGCTGACACCTCCACTGTTGCGTGCTTATCTAGGTTCCTGATCGATACTGTGACCTTATGCCCCTATTCGGCTATAAATCCATTTATTCCCTATATTGACATAACCGTTCAAGTGCGATTTTCTGAAAAGTCATCTCTGGCCTCACACGAACAGAGCCACATTCCAGCATGACTCTCTGCTACTTCCTTTGCGACCAATTAGTGCAATGACAGAGCAGCAGTCACTATCTGATATTCCTAGATAACACTCCGAGTTCTTCAACAAGATAAAAACTTAGCAAACCTGGAAATCCCCGCTTGCTATGTTTTGATTAGTAATGGAACTCTAATGAGCAACTGATAACTGTCACTTCCTAGTGACATCTTTAATTGACGTCTTATGTCCAGCAAACTTGCGTCAAACCCGGCACCTGTCAGGTATAAATATTACCAACGTTGCCTTAAGCAATGTGAGATACGAGCTGTGAGTTCGTTGCCTGTTGCTGATGCCAGCTGCCTGCATGACCCTGTGTTGGTAAAAACTAGCACTCTGTCGCTGCAGCCTGCTATCCTGTGGTGGTGAAGCTGCTGATTACCATTATCGCCGCTACAGCGCGAACTATGGTGCAGTACGCTTAAGGAGCTGAACAGCCGTCCTCTGCGAAGACATCCAGCAGATTCCAGCTGCCCGCGGACGCTGTCCCCCCTCCTTCCTCGACGCGCTGAAGAGAAGCCGCTGCCTTTCTCGTGCAGAGAAATCCAGTCCCGGCGCTTCCGGTCTACCCTCGCAGGTGACTGGGATATCGAGAGAGACCCCTGAAGGAGATACCAATCCTCCATCATTCTATTCAGAGGTATGGTGTTGACTAAACCCTTAGACGAGAATTCTTGAAACAAACCTTGGCAAAACCAACTTAACTTAAAGCTACTTACTTACTCCCCTTCTCACGTGTTAGGCTTAGGTCAGGCACACTGGGGTAGGCTTAGTTAGAAGCACCAGTTGAGTACGTTAGCCTAATGTATATATGACTGTATATATGTTTTATTACTTTTAAACCATTGTATGGCTAAGAAACCATATCAATGATTTTACAGTTCTATTTCGCAATACTTATCTTACTGTACGTACTTTTTATAATAACAATTATTGCAATTGTGGCAATACATTTCTCTTGTACGAGAAGAAAGACTGTTCAATAAATGTTAACCCTTTATTGACTAACGCCCGTCTCTCTATTCTCTACATCTTGTGAAAGTAAACTGCACTAGACTGACTGAGTGAACTACATGTCTATTGTTTCACACGACCCTAGAGATCGACTCTTGATCTGAGGAGCAAAGTTGTCATGTTGCACGGTTGTTGGAAAACTGAATCCCTTCTGGTCTGTGCCAAGGAAGCTGATCACTTGCTATGCAGAGAAGAAAGTTTCCAGTGACCTCTGAGCTAGTTGGTAACACAACCCAATTAAGTTTAGCATAGTCAGTGGAGGCCTGGAATATAAGCAGTTCCACGTCGATACTACTGTTTATGTTATTCCAATGCGCAGGGCCTAGTGGGAAACTAGGAACTACACTACATGGCGCCCAAACATTTGGTAAGGCGATAAACTAACGCAAGACTTATAGAGTAACTCAGTCGTGCATATTTCACAGACCCCTTTCTCCCGTAAATACTCCAATAGACGTCTGGAGTGGGTGAAAGGTTAAAATCCGCCCGACCTTAGTAGGAAGAGATTCCTATGTAAAGCTCTGGTTTATTCAACGTTGAAGGATACAGTGTTCCAAAATATTGTGCACCTAATCTTTGTCTCCTTGGAGACCTACTCTGCAAACCTCGCATTTTTACAATGCCAGAAAACGGAACCACTGGGGCCGCAGCAGATGCGACTCAGCAAGGTCCCGAATACACAGACCCGGATGCTATTATCATCCCGGTCCACTTAAGAAGATCTATAACTTTAAAACTTATAGATAACGGACTGACACCTCAAGGTGGTACAGTAATTTTCGTGATAGAGGCTCACGAGTATCGGCAGACAGAGGTATTCTATTCATGGATAAACTTTCCAGCGGTAAACGCTATAACAAAAGAGTTTCACTATTACAAAATAGAGAAACCTCCGGAAGAGTACGCTCCTTTCGAGGAGATTGAAATTCCACTTAAATTTCAAGAGCACCTGCTCTGGTTTAATGGTGCCCTAAAACACAATGATCACATTACTAGGCTCGGTCCACTAGGTAGACCAGGAGCCACGTGGCCGGTTCTAGCCAGCTACACACCACATCCGGACATTGCAAAAATGTCTAAAGAAGAACTCTTAGTTAACATAGGAGAATTAACAAAAGCATATAGAGAGTTAGTAAAATTATTTAAAAATAATTCAAACACTCCTAAAAAGAGCTGGGATGGAAATAAACAATCCACTCCCAAGGAAAAAGTTTTCCAGTCCAGAGGAAGGTCTCCTCGACGGAGGGAGAGAACTCCAACTCGAGAACGCCAGTCTCCCCAACGGGAGCCCTCTGAGAAAAGATATAACCTTAGAAATAGGGATAATATAAAAAAACCTGATAGATATCAAAGTATTGATACACGTCCCTCTCGATCTTCTCCACAGAATTCGGAAAGAAGAGGACGGTCAGACCCAGGAGAGCACACCAAGTCCAAAGACAAGGAACCTGCTCAAAATAAGAAATCTCAATTTCAGAAAAAGAAGGTAGCCAGTATTAGAGTAATCAACCATGCCGAGAATACTGAGGACACAGTTGAAAAATGGGGAGTGGGCATTGACAATGTTGGACAGTGCAGCAGAGATCAGTATAGCGCGCAAGATCTTGATGAGTCATCTGGAGACAGTGGACACGAATGAATTCATTCAGGTTGAAACTGCCGACGCCAGACTTAGCGAGCCCCATAGAATATACGAAATAACATTGCGTGTAGAGGGTGATAAGACTAGGAAAATTAAGGGTCTATTTTGGGATAAGCTCTCAAAAGGCTATGATATTCTGTTAGCTGAAAAAGATTGGCCCCCAGAGTTTGTCAGGGAGTGCCCTCGTGGCGAAGAAGTGATTATGCCTGCCTTCTCGAATCACATACCGATTCATAAAAAATATACATATGCAAGGAAATGGGCAGTAGCCCAGGCACCTGCATTATATAAAAATCATGTAGGATGGGATGAGGATTCTCCTCCTCACAAAATCCAACTAAAAAATGAGCCAACTGCCCAACGGCAGTATCCCATAAAGCAAGAAGCTAAAAAACAGGTCAGGGAGATCTTAGATCAACTTGAGTACCAGGGGGTGATTGAAACATGCACCTCTCAAATGAACAATCCTTTGTTTCCTGTCTCCAAGCCAGACAATTCATATCGTCTAGTTTTGGACTACAGACATCTTAATACGTGTTGCAAAACTTTTGCAGTACAAAACTCGCATAGTGCAGCCCTAATGAATAACATAGTTAGGAAAAAATATAAAACGACATTAGACATATCTAATGGTTTCTTTTGTCAAAACATTGCACCGGAAAGCAGATATTTGACCGCTTTCTCCGCATTTGGGTCACAGAAAAAATTCTGTCGACTCCCACAGGGGTTCAAGAACAGCCCAGGACTATTCTCAGCTAGGGTAACAGAGTTACTACAAATGTATGATGATGAAGCATTATCTTACGTAGAGGATATTTATCTCACAGACGACGACTTGGATACTCACTTGAAAAGAGTGAACACCATTATACTTGGGTTCGCAGCAGAGGGTTACAAATTCAACTTTAAAAAGTCCCGAATTGCCCATCTGACAGTACTGTTCTTAGGGTACGAATTATCAAGTGAAGGGAAAAGCCTAGCGGACAACTTCTTAGAGAAGTGCGCTGTACTCCAAGCTCCAAAAACGCTGAAGAATTTACAATCAATACTAGGTTTTCTGAATTTCGGAAGAACTTACATACTAAATTACGCAGAAAGGGTTAAACCTCTCTACGAACTAATAAAACCTGATTTAAAACAAATCAATTGGACTCAAAAACACACAGAAATTTTGAGATCACTGCAAACAGACATGTTAGCAAAAACCAAATTAGATACACGTGACAACACGATCGATCTTGTAATCCGAGTCATCCCAGGAAGATGCGGATTCACGTACCTGACCTCTAATGAGGGAGAAAAGGTACTAATTTCAATTAAATCTCACTTGTACACACAAGCAGAAAAAACATTCAGTCGCACAGAAAGAACTGTGAACGCAGTGCAAATCGCATTAGCAAATGAACGAGAACTAGCACACGGCAAACGGATTAATATCCTTACAGCGGAATCCGCCTTCGAGGCGCTATTCAGCCCAGTAAACCTGCCTACAGTGTCACTGGATCCGAAATGGATACAGTGTTTAGATTCTCTAGGAGCGGAAGATGTGAAATACTATTTCACCCCGCAATTCGAAGAACTGAATGATTTAGAATATGAAGAAGAATATCCTCTGCCAATCGAAATTCTGCCTCTCCCACAATACGCCTGTATAATCTATACAGATAGCTTTGTACAGCATTTCAACGTAGAGAGAAAATCCTACGATGCAGCATGTGCGATTATTAAATGTCGTTGGCTGTGCGGTAAAATCAAACCGAAAATAACAAAAACTGAATCAGTAAAGTACTGTTCGGCTCAAAGAACTGAAATCAGATCTTTAAAGATGGCGCTAGAAAATGCAGAACGCGAATTCCCCACACTTATAGTGTGCGATTCTCATTTTTGCGTCAACTCTTACAATAACAAACTGCAGAGTTGGATCGAAAACGACTACAAAGATGACACAGGTGCCACAATAAAGCATAAATTGCTCTGGAACGAGGTAGCTCTTTTACACAAAGAACTACAAAAAACTCACGTGATTCACGCACAGAGTCTTCAACGTGATGGCGTTCACGTTGCAGGGAATTCATTGGCTAATACAGCCACCACGGAAGCAACTAAACCGGCTTCCGTAGCCACAAAAAAGCGTACAGATAAATACATAGACGGGGAAACCATGCTGGCAGTAAAAACGACCGTAAAAGGCGACTGTGCAGCACTACCCGTAAACTATCCACTCAATTATGCATACATAATCGATGCAAACTCCGTTCCTTTTGCTCGAATCCCTGGAGTGGGGGACAGAGTAATTCCAAACACGAACAGGAGAATATTTTTAATAGCAGACGCACACATGGGTTTGGGTCTAAGGCACAGAGAGATCAAGGAATCACTGACTGAATTACAATCAGTATTCTGGTGGCCGGGAATGAGTTTAGAACACCAAATATATGCAAACAGCTGTGAAAACTGCAATAGGGATCGCAGTAGCGAACCTTGCTACCGGCTACCCATCAGAAAGAGCGTAACGCTGCCTACACCCCATCCTGCGTCCTATTAACAGTTAAGACGAAAAGCACTTAAAAAATGAGGTCCCCAGCGCTCGGCTGACGCTAGAACGGTTATAAAAGATTTGCGAGTCCATATCGGCATATACGCAATTACCACGTTCCATTCTGACCAGGGTCCTGCTTTCAGCTCTCGAGCTTATAAGGAGGCCATGGCTAGCATGGGAATTGGGTTGCGGTATTCTTGTCCGTCATACCCCGGAAGGGAATAGTGTGGTAGAAATAAAAAACCGGGACATAAAGCAATCTATAACAGCGAAGGTATTAGGTTCAGGCGCTGGGTGGGTCAAACATTTAATAAGTGTCCAGACTAGTCTTAACAACATGCCAAGAAATTCTCTAAAAGGTTTCAGCCCATACGAACTATTGTTCGGAATTAGAATGAACGTTCAGGACCTCGATAGTCAGATGTCAGTGGTACAAGAAGAAAAAACGCAGTTTGATGTAAAAGACCGTTTGGCTGTTTTACAGGAACTGAATGAAACAAGAAAATCATTAAGCAACATAAAGTTAAAGCAACAGCCAAGTACCACTGACGAGGCACCACCCGCAACAGCCCCAGCAAGGCCTGTCTGGATTCCAAAGATTGGGGATCTAGTCAGAGAAAAGATCGCGGTTAAGAAGGAATTTGGGCCTTCTTACAGAAAAGCAGTACCTGTCTTAGCAGTCACCGGAACAAGATCAGTTGTGCTACCGCCCCTTGCTGGTAAAAAGGAGAACAGAGTTGTGTCTATCGATCTGGTAAAACCACAAGCATGTGGCCTATAATTAACAGTAGGCCCAGTGGACTCCCAAGAAACAACAGAATACCCAAACTTGCAACAATACAAGAGGTTCAAACTGAAAGACTCATCACATTCGATCAGCCTGCAGTGCACAATGAAGGACTATGCAATAATGCCATGGAACTCGTGCCTCTTGAAACACAGATTGAAACAGTTCGTCAAGAAACAACACCAGTCTACAATGATGTGGCATCAGAAAGTGCTACCGTAAGACAGATTGAAAGAACAATCCCATCAATTGACAGAACTGCCTCTGGTTATTTCACCAACTTCGACAACTTCTCTGAAGATTTAAATGACCCCGAAGTGATGCCAGAAACAAAAAAGTCTTTTAAAGAAAAAGCAACGGAACTCTTTCATCAACTGAAGGAAATCTACTTAATTTCCCCTTGGCTAGAGTTCTGGTTTGGTCTAGGTGTATTTTTCCTCCTGCTTTGGCTCATCATGGTACTGTGTTTGGGAAAATTCATTGAAGGAAAATATATTACAATGGACACAGCAAGTCAGAACATCAACCTAGTCTTGAAACCACACAGATCATCCCACGTGAAGAAAAGAGAACTGTCAACAGTAAATGTCACAGCAATTCCAATACCTGGTGGGGTAGTATGGGAGAAAACAGACTATGAGATCTATGGTCGGGTCGAAATCCTGAAGTATCCTCATCAACTAAAGGTTTCCTTAAGTGACTTTGTGACACCTAGTACATTCTCTGATGATTGGGACTTTAACAGTATTAATGACATGATGTCTGATTTAGTAATGTCAGCTAGATTCACAGATCATGATTATTTACAAGGTTCATCTAGTTATGAGCAGTTATTCTGTTACACCCATTATGGGGATCATTACTTGCATAAATCTGCACAGCCTAGAAATGTTTTTATGTATAATCAATGGGAACATTGTTCTACACCACCTAAAAGCAGTTCTAAAGCATTTTTTGAGAAATTCAAATACTTCTCAGGGTTTAACACCAGTGATGCAGAAACGTTTTATTATAAACTGTTAGATAAAACAGGAATGAAAACAATGCTGACAAATTCTAAATTGATATATTCAGAAGCATTTTATGACAAAATGATGACATTTGGTTTTGATTATTGGAAAAATAATATTGAAACGAAAACAATTTGGGGTACAAAAGATTGGCAGGTACAAGGCACAGAAGCACTATTTAGAACCTGCATGATACCTGAGCAAATGTTATTTTTAAATGACACTGTACACCAAACATCTTGTCTTGGCCTAGCTAAGATCAAAGACCTTAAAACACCGTCTATTCCGAAGCCAATACCTGAGAATACAACCACAGATATTGAGTTAGACGTGTCACAAATTTTACATTTCAACAGAACAAATCCTGATTGGAAAAAGTGGTTAATCTGGGCCTACAGACACAAATAGCTGTCAAGATAGATTCCTGAATAAAACACAGGGGTTAAAAATGACCAGATTAGACCCTAGATACTCCCAGAGACAACATCCAGGGATTATAACAACATACAGTGTAGGGAAACTCTGCCTTGAATGGCTAACTTCATCCACACTGGCTGAAATTAAGCAACACTTGTCTTTACTAAAAGATGGTGCTGATTTGCGCGATTTCATTCTTGGACCACGCAAACAGCGTCAAAAGCGTTTCATAGCGACCAGTATCTATGCTGCTTACAACGAGGCTTGGAAAGTAAAGCAAATTGAAACTGCTGAAAAAATACGAGAAATTGATCGTATTAATTTGGAGAAATCACTTTCTGTGGTAGACAATGGGTTAATGACTCTGTCTTCCAGAATATATTCGTTGGACGATATTGTATCCTCTGCCTTTGATGTGATAGACAGAGATTTGCTAATGTTACAACATGGCCAGTCTCAATTACGCTCTATTATAGAATTAGGCTGGACGCTGCAAAATCTTCGTTCAGGCTATGTGCCTTGGCGTTTAAGCAACACAACGTCATTATTTTCCAGTTTTAACCTTACTGATAAACAGATCAGTTTGGCACAGAAAGGAGCAGACTATACAATCCTGAGCATCCAAAAACTCGAGAGATTATCATTGACAATGTCAGAGAGTCCTGTCATTGAATGGATAATACACGGAATTATCACAATTCCGATAACAACTTTCCGATTTAAAAAGTGCCTTGAGTACATACCTGCTGGCCAATATGAACAATTGGGTAAGGGATATGTAAAATCCGAATGGAAATTACCATACACTCATTCTTGCTATAGTGACAGCGACAAAAATGTATTTCTTAGTGGTGACAACTGTAAACACTCACTAAGCGGTATACTTTTGTGTCAGGGTATTAATTTACACGGAGCATGTGATGGAAATTCAAAGAACCTTTCATGCCACCAGCTAGTCACACCTGCAACTCAGATAGAGCCCTTCTTTATGCAACTCGCAAACGGGAGTTACATTCTTAGAACGGATCACAGATGTTGTGGCCTGACGCCAGGGAAAAGTTATCTAATACAAGTAACGTCCATGGTCAAATGTTGTATGCAAGCATTGTTCCCGAGCGGGCCTCCAGACATAGTGACTCCCCTCTGGCCTCGTCTGAATCTCTATTCTATACGAATTGATACATTAAGCAAAATGAAATCTGTACTTTTACAGACAACAGTGCCTATAACGTCATCTAAAGAGACGTATGATCTTCTAGTCGCAAGGACGGCTACTGAAGTTCATGACCTTTTATCGACAAATTGCCCCGTGCATTTCGTAGAAATGTTCAGCCAACTCCTTAACATGTCTAGTGCAACAAGCATCCCAGGCATATTTAAGACAGTCTTTACGGGACTGCTAACACCCTTCCAGGCAATTTTGGGAATCTTTCCTAATTTTGTGCACTCCATTTTTGGCGGCATTCCACTATTTTTGGGACTCGTTGCAGGGATTCTATTTTTGACCATCCTGCTACGTTATGGCAAGCCTCGGCTCAGACATAGCTCCCATGGGAATGGAAGAGACAATCCTAGCAATGCGCTACCGGGACAGGATAACTAACGTCCTTGGATTGGCCAGGCTGAGAGATCTAAACATGACCTGGTTCCTTTCATTCAGACCGATATGGCAAAATTGCATTTTACCTGTGCTACGGTGTATGCTTTGCTGCGATGAATGCGTGTTGGACATCTGTCTTTCACTTCCATCAGCAGTACCAATGGACGTCGATACTTTGCTCAGTCCAATAACGGCTCACGCATTGTGTTGTCCCCAGCGGCTACCAATCCTGATGACGGCATTTGTGGAGACTCCTGTACTACAGCCAAGTGGTATCAGTGGAGCGAGTGACAAAAGCAACATCATCCAGGTACAACGTTCTGTGAGCATTGCTGGTCCTGCCTCCGATGACAGCAATCATTCTCACACCTGCCAAGTTACAGCGCTATCTAATTTGGTTGAACTATCACCTGAATTTGTAGACCAATTCTTTGAGAGCCTGTCTGATACGATGTTCTCACCCACAGAGAAACAATAACTTTTGAGAAGCTTTCCGACACACAGCGTTCCCATGAACTCTGAATTCGGCCTTCAGTTTTGATCAACAAAAACTGCCAGGAGCTTTGGAAATCTATTTTCTTTGAATTGGACAATTTTTTTAATATTGACCCTTTTTGGCACGAACAATTCTTTGCTTAACGTAAAAACTATTCTTAGAGAACAGAAGCTTCACACTTCTATTTCTAAACACATCTAGAGACATAACAACATAACACCAGCCTCTAGCACACATGTTATTACAATGCATTTTTATGTGATGATTTATCTCGCCTTTCTTCTGTCAGAGATACTTCATGTGTAATTCCTTTTGCATAATCGTTCATTGACTTCATATGCAATAATTTTTTGAATGATTAATATGCTTTAAAAAACGTACAGTACCTAAATTCCATGTATTACAAGTACGCCTATTTCGAATGCATTTATGTATTTTGGGGTGGGCAATGTTACACATGCATCTTATTGCTTAGTTTTAGTAATTTTGATGGACATGAAAACGTGGAGTGGGTGTTGCGTGCTTATCTAGGTTCCTGATCAATACTGTGACCTTATGCCCCTATTCGGCTATAAATCCATTTATTCCCTATATTGGCATAACCGTTCAAGTGCGATTTTCTGAAAAGTCATCTCTGGCCTCACACGAACAGAGCCACATTCCAGCATGACTCTCTGCTACTTCCTTTGCGACCAATTAGTGCAATGACAGAGCTGCAGTCACTATCTGATATTCCTAGATAACACTCCGAGTTCTTCAACAAGATAAAAACTTAGCAAACCTGGAAATCCCCGCTTGCTATGTTTTGATTAGTAATGGAACTCTAATGAGCAACTGATAACTGTCACTTCCTAGTGACATCTTTAATTGACGTCTTATGTCCAGCAAACTTGCGTCAAACCCGGCACCTGTCAGGTATAAATATTACCAACGTTGCCTTAAGCAATGTGAGATACGAGCTGTGAGTTCGTTGCCTGTTGCTGATGCCAGCTGCCTGCATGACCCTGTGTTGGTAAAAACTAGCACTCTGTCGCTGCAGCCTGCTATCCTGTGGTGGTGAAGCTGCTGATTACCATTATCGCCGCTACAGCGCGAACTATGGTGCAGTACGCTTAAGGAGCTGAACAGCCGTCCTCTGCGAAGACATCCAGCAGATTCCAGCTGCCCGCGGACGCTGTCCCCCCTCCTTCCTCGACGCGCTGAAGAGAAGCTGCTGCCTTTCTCGTGCAGAGAAATCCAGTCCCGGCGCTTCCGGTCTACCCTCGCAGGTGACTGGGATATCGAGAGAGACCCCTGAAGGAGATACCAATCCTCCATCATTCTATTCAGAGGTATGGTGTTGACTAAACCCTTAGACGAGAATTCTTGAAACAAACCTTGGCAAAACCAACTTAACTTAAAGCTACTTACTTACTCCCCTTCTCACGTGTTAGGCTTAGGTCAGGCACACTGGGGTAGGCTTAGTTAGAAGCACCAGTTGAGTACGTTAGCCTAATGTATATATGACTGTATATATGTTTTATTACTTTTAAACCATTGTATGGCTAAGAAACCATATCAATGCTTTTACAGTTCTATTTCGCAATACTTATCTTACTGTACGTACTTTTTATAATAACAATTATTGCAATTGTGGCAATACATTTCTCTTGTACGAGAAGAAAGACTGTTCAATAAATGTTAACCCTTTATTGACTAACGCCCGTCTCTCTATTCTCTACATCTTGTGAAAGTAAACTGCACTAGACTGACTGAGTGAACTACATGTCTATTGTTTCACACGACCCTAGAGATCGACTCTTGATCTGAGGAGCAAAGTTGTCATGTTGCACGGTTGTTGGAAAACTGAATCCCTTCTTGTCTGTGCCAAGGAAGCTGATCACTTCCTATGCAGAGAAGAAAGTTTCCAGTGACCTCTGAGCTAGTTGGTAACACAACCCAATTAAGTTTAGCATAGTCAGTGGAGGCCTGGAATATAAGCAGTTCCACGTCGATACTACTGTTTATGTTATTCCAATGCGCAGGGCCTAGTGGGAAACTAGGAACTACACTACACCACAATAGCAAGAAGTTTAATCCCCGGATCAGAACACCTTCGTTTAAAGTTTTTCAGAGATGATAAAATCTTTATTTTCACTAAAGAGAGGAGATGTGTTGTATTGTAATAAAATATATGCTGTATATTAATGAAAGCCCTTTTAGTAATGCAATCATGTATAGGGATCATGTTTTCCATTATTACCATGTTTCCCCTGCCCCTGTGATCAGACTGGTTCCTCCTGAGTGATGTCCTCCAGCGCCAGGGAGTAAATAAATTGGTCTCTTCAACAGAAGCCTATGGTTTTCTTATTTGACTGCATTACAGCATTGGTTGTAAATGGGAGTTCACAAACATTTTTGAGGAGTGCAACTGAAAACTTTTGACAATGAACAATTTTCAGGAGAACTATGGGAAACCTGTGGGAATACAGAAAGCTTTAACATCTGCATCAAGTTCTATTTGAAAGCTTGTGTAGATTTTTAGATAGTTTGTACATCGGCCAGAAAGCCTTTAGGAATACAACTAATCTCATTCCTTATCAAGTTCGCACACGATCATCATCAGTGTTTAGCTGTTTATTTTTATTGGGGACATGTTACCCATACGAGTGCTTTTGTGCACCAACCGATCAAATAAAGCAGTATCTAAATTGACAAGATTCCAGTATCGACAAACAATCTATAAAATTAATTAGACTATTCAGCAAAGAGGGTATTACGTTTCTCCTAAAATTAATTAAAAAAATAGCTTAGTCTGTAGTGTTCTTTATTCATACAATACTTATAATGGTCTACGAGGAAAACTGCAAATATAATACATAAGCTTCAGGAAAAAACATCCACATTTTCGATTGTTTTTTTGGATTATTCTTTCATTGAAAAGAACATCCAGACCTAAACCAATGTTAAATTTGTGACCTTCAAGAAGATGTCCCCAGTGAAACCTATTAGTGCTTTGTCCCTTCCAGTGTGAAAATATTTGGTACTTATAGGAAAAGCTGGTATTGGGGTTTTGCTATGTGCTCCCATCAAAAGCTCCATGGCGCTTAGCATGCCACATATCAAATAGAGGACTTTAAATATTAGAGAGACCTGTGGTTTTAGCCCATCATATTTTCAACAAAGAACATTGATTATTTGGTATTTCCCAAGCAAGAATATTTTTCTTATTGGCAGAAAATATGTAATTTCCGCAGTATGTTTGATCCCTTGTAACTCCTCGTTGCATTTTATTTCAAACGTTTTTCTTGAGCTGAGTTTGGATTCTGTTTTAATACTTTCTCTTGAGAATTTTTTTTCCCTACCATGGTTTCTGATATAGACTCAACTTCATAGTGTTCTTTTTGGGAAAACATGCACGCTCTGCATTAATACCATACAAATGGGCGTCATCACTTTCCACAAATGATCCTATTTCTGTTAAGATACTAATGAATCAGTTACAATGAAAAAAGTTAGAGTAAATGTGTTGTCTGGCTACAAATTATTGAACGAATTAAACTGATTATGCTATTTTTGGAAACATATCATATTTTGCAATGTTTTATACTTTTTTCTACTAGGAAAATTACATTTGAAACAGTTAAAAACACTAATTCTACCTAAACTCCCCGCTCCCGCTTCCCGCCACCGCCATTAGCCCCGCCCCTTTTTCTTCTGTACCCTCCCCGCTCCCGCCTCCCAGCTGCTCCGCCCACCCGCGCACTTCGCCTTAAATGGCGACCGTGCGAACGCGCAGCGGTCACGCGCAGCGGGCGCGCCGTTTGTGCGCCGAAGGCGCGCCAAAGGTAAGCCCGTCTGCGCCCGTCCGCGACCGGATCGCGACCAGCGCCAGGACCCCTGGCCCCCGAAGAGCCCGACCGACCCGCCTGACGTACTCCGCCGCCACCCTCACCGCACTCAACACCGGCCGACTCCCAGATTGCCACCTAGCCGCTCCACGAGGTACCCACGGACCTTTCAGCTGCCACGCCTGCAAGTTCTCCTGCATCCGGACCAGCCTCGCACCAGCACCCACCAAGACGAACACCAGCAGCACCCACCTCAAGTGCATCCTGCTCAACACCCGCTCCGTCCACAGACACGCCATCGAACTCTGGAACCTACTGGACACCACAGCTCCTGACGTTGCCTTCCTCACGGAGACCTGGATGAACGCCTCTTCAGCTCCCGACATCGCCATCGCTATCCCAGAGGGCTACAAGATCGTCCGGAGGGACCGAAACGCCAACCAGATGGGAGGAGGCATCGCCATCATCCACAGGAGCACCATCCGTCTCACGACCAGCACCGACAACACCCTGACCAGCGCCGAACACCTGCATTTCCAGATCCACACCAACCCGAACACCACCCTCAGAGGCACCCTGATCTACCGACCCCCTGGACCACGCACGCAATTCAGCGAGGACATCGCCGACTTCGTCAGCCCGCATGCCCTCCCCTCCGCCGACTACATCCTCCTGGGAGACCTCAACTTCCATCTGGAGAACAACAACGACCGCAACACCATCACCCTGCTCGACAACCTCGCCAACCTGGGACTCAAGCAACTGGTGTCCACCCCCACCCACCTCGCCGGACACACACTCGACGCAGTCTTCTCTTCCAGCACAGACATCAACTTCAGCCACGCCACAGAGCTTCAATGGACGGACCACAGCTGCGTCCACTTCACCTTCAAGAGAACGACGTCCCACCACCACCAGAAACAGGCCGCCCGCAGATGCTGGAACAAGATCACAGCAGACCAGCTCGCCACCTCCCTGAGCCAGCACCCTCCTGCCAGCTCAGCGAACCCCAGCCAGGCCGCAGACAACCTCACGAAGTGGATCAACAACTGCGCGGACGAACTCGCCCCACTGAGGACCCCGCCCAGCAGACCCGGCAGCAAGAAGGCCCCATGGCACACCGACGAACTCAAGAGCTCCAAGAAGAACTGCCGAGCCCTCGAGAAAGTCTGGAGAAGGGAACCGACACCGGACAACAGGACCTCCTTCAAACTTGCCACCCGGAAACACCACCAGCTGATCCGCGCCGCCAAGAAAACAGCTTTCAAGGACCGGTTGGACAACAACGCACACAACTGCAAGGAACTCTTCAACATCGTGAAAGAGCTTTCCAACCCCAGCGCAGGAAACAACGACATCACCCCATCGCAAGACCTCTGCAACTCCCTCGCTTCATACTTCCACAACAAGATCGCCGACATACACAACAGCTTCAACAACCAACCAACGCACACTATGACCGAACAACCACCCCCCACCACCACCCTCCACGCCTGGACCCCGATCAGCACCGAAGACACCATCCGCACGATGAACTCCATCCACTCCGGATCACCGACCGACCCCTGCCCTCACCACGTCTTCAACAAGGCCGACGCTGTCATCGCACCCCACCTGCGAGACATCATCAACACATCCTTCGACACCGCCACCTTCCCCGAGAGCTGGAAGCATGCCGAACTCAGCGCTCTTCTCAAGAAACCCACAGCGGACCCCACCGAACTCAAGAATTACCGCCCCATCTCGCTCCTCCCGTTTCCAGCCAAAGTCATCGAGAAGACCGTCAACAAGCAGATGGCCGCCTTCCTCGAGACGAACGGATCCCTCGACCCCTCACAGTCCGGCTTCAGAGCCAACCACAGCACCGAGACCGCCCTCATCGCCGCCACCGATGACATCCGAGCCCTGATGGACAATGGAGAAACAGCGGCCCTCATCCTCCTAGACCTCTCCGCGGCATTCGACACGGTCTGCCACCGCACCCTAGTATGGCGCCTCAGCAACATCGGCATCCAGGACAAGGCGCTGGAATGGATCATCTCCTTCCTCGACGGAAGAACACAGAGAGTCCGCCTACCACCGTACAAGTCAGAGGCCTCCGAAGTCATCTGCGGCGTCCCCCAAGGATCATCTCTGAGCCCCACCCTCTTCAACGTCTACATGAGCCCCCTCGCGGCCATCGTACGCAAACACAACCTCAGCATAATCTCCTACGCCGACGACACCCAGCTGATCCTCTCCCTGACCAACGACCCCGCCGCCGCCAGAGCCAACCTGCACGAAGGGATGAAAGAGGTAGCCGAGTGGATGACGACCAGCCGCCTGAAACTGAACTCGGACAAGACAGAGGTCCTCATCCTGGGCTCCTCACCCTCCGCCTGGGACGACTCCTGGTGGCCCCCCGCCCTGGGCACCGCACCCAAACCAACTGACCATGCACGAAACCTGGGCGTCATCCTGGACTCCTCCCTCTCCATGACCAGGCAAGTCAACAACGTCTCCTCGGCGTGCTTCAACATCCTACGCATGCTACGGAAGATCTTCTGGTGGATCCCCACCGAGACCAGGAAGACCGTCACCCAGGCCCTCGTCACCAGCCGACTGGACTACGGCAACGCCCTCTACGCCGGTACCACCGCCAAGCTCCAGAAGAGACTCCAGCGGATCCAGAACGTCTCAGCCAGACTCATCCTCGACATCCCACGAACCAGTCACATCTCCGGACATCTGAAAGACCTTCACTGGCTCCCCGTCAACAAAAGAATCACCTTCCGCCTCCTCACCCACGCACACAAAGCCCTACACGACCAAGGCCCGAGCTACCTCAACAGCCGAGTCAACTTCTACGCTCCCAAACGCCACCTCCGATCAGCCAACCACGCCCTCGCCGCCGTCCCCCGCATCCGAAGAGCGACTACAGGAGGAAGGTCCTTCTCCTACCTGGCTGCCAAGACCTGGAACTCCCTCCCGACCGACCTACGCCTGACCCAAGACCACCTCTCCTTCAGGAAGAAGCTGAAGACCTGGCTGTTCGAGCAGTAGCGGCACCCCCCCCCCCCCCCAGCGCCTTGAGACCCTACGGGTATGTAGCGCGCTTTATAAGTGTCAATGATTGATTGAAACTGACCACCCTAAAGGTCCACTATCTATAGAACCCTTTTACAAGGGATGCTAAATACAATGAGTATGTTTTTAGTCTTTTTGTAATCTTCCAAAATCATTTGCTATACACGCTTTTTATATCTTTGTGGAGATGAGTGTAGTCACTGCATTGCTCTCATCTGGTATGAGGCTTAATGCCTTTGGTTTCCAGTTCCTCATTACAGTGAGAGCATGTTGGCTTGTGGGGTCCTGGCTAATCCACGTGTCATTGAGGCCAACACTTTGCAAAACTTGCAATTGAAGCGTCAGAAATTGAGGGACGTGACTGAACCGCCTGCATGATGGCCACCAGCTTCTGAAACTCCATGGAGCACCGGATTCCTCAGTCTGCGAGTGATCGTTGTTCCTGGATTCCGGGTATAAGCTGAAAGGGGGGAGCAACTGAGCGGATGCAGGGGATACAGGTATTTTTGTTTTTGGAAATGTTCGTGCCCTTTTTCTGCTTTCTACTCCCCTCACTCTCAGCGACCGCCATTTTGTGTCAAGAAAGCACATCCAGGCTGAGATTCCTCCTCTCGGCCCTGCTTTCAAGCGGATCACTGAAATATTATCGACGGTCACATTATCGACTTGCTAAAATATCGTTGAAAAATTATCGACGACAAAAATATCGACTTTCTATACTTATTACACAAACTACAAAAATATCGAGTCAAAAATATCGACTCTTTAGAATATCGAGAACATAAATATCGCCTTAATAAATATCGACTACAAATATATCGTTTTACATGAAATTACCCCTAACACTACAAAAATATCGACAACTAAAATATAGACTACAAAAATATCGTTTTCAAAAAAATATCGAGTTCATTTTTGTACCCTTTCATGTCTAAAATACCATATTAATCATCAATAAAAGTCATTGCTCTATACAAAATACATTTTACATATAATACCTGTTACTTTTATAACATTCCTATTTATCTACATTTGCTATACATTCTATTAAATGCGTTCTACCATTTTACAAATATTCTTTACATTTAACAAACATTTTCATTACTTATTTTCACTTACACATCTATTTTATTTAACAACTAACCTGCTTTAATGCGGGAATCACCACATACCACCATTCTCAACAAACACACCAATTAACAAAAAAAAAATTCAAACTAGCCTATACAATGCTTCATTACATCCTACAACCAATCAAATCAAAGCACACAAAATACACATACTATAAAAGGGATACATTCATTCTACCATTTGTTGCTGCTAACTCTATAGAAAGAAGATGCCAACACTCAGAAGATTTTGTTCCTGAACAAACATCTTTAAAGATCCAGCTCACTAGCTAATTATTCAAGTAAGTTACAGTGAATTATTTAGAAATCTAAATTAGTAGTGTACTATTTTACTTATATCTCCTAACTCCTGCACTTATTTTATTTGTATCTCCTCCTACATTTCTGATAGAAACTACTCCAAATAAATTCCTAATACATGCTCATATTTCTTCACCTGGAAAATCAGATAGTAAGTATATATTAATGCTCTGTTATACACCAACTGCTGTTTTTAAACACTATTTCACAAGATTCATTCTTTATTTTAAATATTTTATTCACAGATATTCTGAGATTTTCCTATTTCTACACTACAAATGTATAAAACTACACTAATTAAACATGTAAGTATATATGTTTTTGTTATTAAACTCCCAATATTAAAAATGCTATTTACTAAACAACATATCTTGCATATTACATCTTCCCTACAGATCCTATAAAAACATCCAACATCAACTATACCAAAAGACAAGACTACCCTTGTAAAAAATGTAAGTATACTTGTAATTTGTCTAAAACTTCCGAAAAAAACGCAAACTATGTACTTAACACCATGTTATATATTTTATATTTCCTCTACAGATATTCTGAATACATCATACATCTATTCTACAGATCCTATAAAAACATCCAACACCAACTATACCAAAAGACAAGACTAACCTTGTAAAAAATGTAAGTATACTTGTAATTTGTCTAAAACTTCCGAAAAAAACGCAAACTATGTTCTTAACACCATGTTATATATTTTATATTTCCTCTACAGATATTCTGAATATATCATACAGCTATTCTACCTACAGCAAAGAAAACTACTTATTTAGAAGTTAGTATACTTTTAAATATTTCCCATTTCCCAACGGTTCAAAATATTATTTATAATAATTTACATTTATTTATTCTATCTTCTCTAGAGATCTGAACTTTACTACCTTGATGTACTCCACCAAATACTACAACTCAACTATTTAAACAAGTAAGTATATGTAATGTTTACATCAAATGTAGTACTAAGCAAAATAGACAACTGCTTTTTCCTAGGAAAAACGTTTGTTATGTGTAAACATTAACTTAGCATTTCTATATTTTCATACCAACAGTAAATAAAGAAATACATACAAGAAAATCCTTCAAAATACAGTTCTGCATTTGTGCTTACTACTATCAGTAACTGTAAGTAGAAATACATCATTAATTATGTTTGCACCACAAAGTGAAATATATGTTTTTTGATTTTGTTTCTTTCTACTCTTTCCTAGAACAAGTAAAACAAAATGACAGAAGGTGCAGAATTTGTTATGTCACAGAAAAATAAATTACTATTATGTTATATGGGTTATGTGTATAATCAGGAAAGACAAAGTAGTAGAAAAGTTTTTTGGAAGTGTACCAAATATTACTCAAACAAATGTTATGGGAGGGCTACTACTGAGGAAACTAATGTGTTATTTACCGGGGAACACAATCATCCCCCAAATGTCACAGAAATTGAAATAAGAGATGCTTTAGAAAGTATTAAAACTGCTAGCACACAAAGTGATAAACCAACAACACAAATCCTTAAAGAAGAACTGTTAAAAGTCCCAGCCCATGCTTCAGGTCAACTACCCTCTATTGACTCCCTGAAACGCACAATTGCACGCACTAAAAGACTCACTAGCACAACCCAACCCAACCCTACTACTTTTGAGGAAATTATTATTTCACCAGAAATGGGCATCACACACAATAAAGACAAATGTATCCTTTTTGACAATGAAAGCAGTACAATCAGAATCATTATGTTTGCAACTGCAAGTAATTTAAGAAAAATCCAACAGTGTCCCCAATGGATGATGGATGGAACATTTAAACCATGCCCAAAACCTTTTTATCAACTATATTCCATCCACGGTTTATACCATAACTCTAACATACCTTTCATTTACTGTTTGCTACCCAACAAACAGCAAAACACTTATACAGAAATATTAAATGTTCTCAAAACTGAAATCAATAATTATTTTCCACAAAAAATAATTATTGATTTCGAATTAGCTATGATTAATAGCATTTTGAGAACATTTCCCCACACAGCAATCCAGGGTTGCTATTATCATTTCAATCAGAGCATATGGAGGCATCTCCAAAAATCAACTTTAAGTATACTATACTCAACAGATAGCACCTTTGCCTATCAAGTTAAAAAATTGATAGCACTGGCCTACGTTCCTGTTACCGATGTAGCGGAACACTACAATTTATTAATTGACAGCACATATTACAAGAGGAATGAAGATAAACTAACCCCATTACTGGACTATTTCGAAGATACTTGGGTGGGAAGGTTGCACAGATCTGGACATCGACGCCAACCCAAATTCCAAATCCCTTGGTGGAATGTCTATCATAGTTCTTTAAACCAAGAGGCTAAAACAAACAACAGTTTAGAAGGGTGGCATAATGCTTTCCAAGCTACCACAAGCAGAGGCAAACCCACATTCCATAACCGAATAGAAGCTTTGAAAAAAGAACAAAGCTATCCAGAACTAAGAATGGAAAAATCTGTGACCCAAATTGGTCCAAAACTCACTAAACAAACTAAACAAATGTTCCGACTACTGCAAAGTCAAGTCACACTATATCCTACAACTAGAGGATTAGAATACCTGTCAATAATAGCTAAAAGTCTACTATAAAAATGTCTACAAAATATACTAATGTCTTCTTACAATAATGGTACATTTACAAATCATAAACATTTGTAAACAATTATAAATAATACATATTTGTTTAACAAATTTATCAAAATTTGGGACATTATTTCTGAACAAATATGCAATATTTATAATTACATCACACATACACATTACATAAAGATCGACATTTCCCACCCAATAAAAAAAGTACTTAAAATACTTACAATTTTTGTAGATGAAAAAGACGTAATCAAGCAAAATACAATCCATACAATCCATTCCAATATAGGACATTTCCAATATGGGAAACCCTCAAAAACCCGAAAATTAAGTAAAAAAGAAATAAACGCTCCAGGAAATCCCGAAAACAGTAGTGTGGACACTTTAGTATTTAAAGTGATATACACACAACTTTTAAAAAACGGTCACGAATATCAATGTATCAATCCAATTCGAAACCCTCCAAAAACCCGAAAAATGTTTAAAATTTGTAAAATCCGCTCCTGGCAAACACGAAAAATAGGAGATACATGTCAAAATATACCCATAATAAGTTATACATTAGTTTCTCCGGAAAAAAACACGCTTCCTTCCATGTAGTTATCATGCGAGGAACCGGAACCTGTAAAAAAACAGACATAACGAAACCCACCCATAAATAGCCCATAACATTTGTAAATACACTCACAATTAACAGTAACCATGTAAGAAGACATTTCCTAACACTTAAAATAACACTAGAACTAAAACATACACGACGCATCTATAACGACGACATTTCACCTAAAAGCTACTTAAACAATTCATACATACACACAAAAACACTACACAGTTCGAATATACCCTCAAACATTACCACTCAGTTATAATTTGTATGTAAAAATAACCTTACCTCTCTCCACGCGAAGCAACTCCCAACCGCGAGCTTCTCCAGTCCTGAATGAAGCGCAATAACCTTACGCGGTAAAAAAGTAGTCCTCTTAAACCATTTTTGAAAAGGTATCATAGACAATACAATGTTATAGTTAAAAAATATAATACATACACATTGTTATTTTAACAAATTAATACACTAGACTCATTATAATTTAACATGTTTAAAAAATATAAATATATTTAATATTAATTAATATATAGTAATTATTATATATTAATAATATTAAAAAATTATGTAAGACTTGAAATAATATATATAAATATTTTCTCATTGTGTACATTTATAGGAATAACTTTGTGTTTGTTTTTAACTAAACATTAAAATTGTTTATGGTAATAATTAATAATAATAAATAATATAACTTATTTATTGTTATTAATATCAAAATTATAACCATTTAATATATAAACAATGCCCTGAAATAATGTATTTTTTTTCTCTGAATGTATGTTTTTCTGAAAAGAAGAAATAAATGATTATGTTTAGTAATTAATAATAATAATAATAAATATATTTGTTATTATTTTTATTAATTATTACAAAATGTTTTATAATAATTTCTAAGTATTATAAAAGTATATAATTGCATAAATAATCTTTTGGCAATACCAGATATTATTATTAAACATATTGTTCCCCTATACTGTTATAAAGTTTACAACATAATATATTTATATGTTTCATTTAAAAACAACATTGTCTGAAATATGTAACAAAAAATGTCTTAATTTGTATTTCCATTTTTTGAGCAAATATAATAATTGTCATGTTACTTCATAAAAATGTAAATGTAAAAAATATATATTTAATAATATTAATATGTAATATTAACATTATTAAATATAAATGGAAGAAGCTGAAAAAAAACTCTTTTTTTATTTAATTCAGTATAAATACTTGTAACTCAAAGTTAATGATGAAAATATTTTTTATTTACAGAAAAAATGTTGTTAAATAATTTTGTGTGATAATTTACAACATGTATATAAATGATAATGTGTTATTCTGCGAATACTACATTTCAAAATAATGTTATGTTATTTTTGTTTGTGATTGTATTGTAGTACACAATAAAAAATTTTTAAATGTGTAATAAAGTTTTGTGAAAACATCCAGTTTGCATTATTTTTTAATATAAGAACACAGTAATGTAAAAATATATGCAAATGTGCTGGACACTGACCAATTTAATATTTACTATTGCTAATCCAGTCAAGCTAATATCATGGAAGGTGCTGGACACTGACCAATAATTATTTACTATTCCTACTCCAGTCAAGCTAATATCAGGGAAGGTGGTGGACACTGACCAATGATTATTTACTAATCCAACTCCAGTGTAGCTAATATCAGGGAAGGTGCTGGACACTAACCAATTAATAATTACTATTCCAACTCCAGTCTAGCTAATATCAGGGAAGGTGCTAATACATATAATTATTAAATAAATTAAAAACTTAATAATGTAATGTAATATTTTTATTTTTAATTTAATTTAATAGCTTTAATTTAATAAAAAAATTTTTACCCTGCACGCCTGTACCCCAAAAACCCAAAACTGACCTTGAACACTAAAAATACCCCTTCACCCAAAAACCCAAAACTGACCCTGAACCCTAAAAAAAACCCTTTACCCAAAAACTGAAAACTGACCCTGAACCCAAACAATACCCCTTTACCCAGGAACTGAAAACTGACCCTGAACCCTAAAAATACCCCTTTACCCAAAAACTGAAAACTGACCCTGAACCCCTAAAAAAACCCTTAACCCACAAACTGAAAACTGACCCTGAACCCAAAAAATACCCCTTTACCCAAGAACTGAAAACTGACCCTGAACCCAAAAAATACCCCTTTACCCAAAAACTGAAAACTGACCCTGAACCCAAAAAATACCCCTTTACCCAAGAACTGAAAACTGACCCTGAACCCTAAAAATACCCCTTTACCCAAAAACTGAAAACTGACCCTGAATCCAAAAAATACCCCTTTACCCAAGAACTGAAAACTGACCCTGAACCCTACAAATACCCCTTTACCCAAAAACTGAAAACTGACCCTGAACCCAAAAAATACCCCTTTACCCAAGAACTGAAAACTGACCCTGAACCCAAAAAATACCCCTTTACCCAAAAACAGAAAACTGACCCTGAACCCTTAAAAAACCCCTTTACCCACAAACTGAAAACTGACCCTGAACCCAAAAAATACCCCTTTACCCAAGAACTGAAAACTGACCCTGAACCCTAAAAATACCCCTTTACCCAAAAACTGAAAACTGACCCTGAACCCTTAAAAAACCCCTTTACCCACAAACTGAAAACTGACCCTGAACCCAAAAAATACCCCTTTACCCAAGAACTGAAAACTGACCCTGAACCCTTAAAAAACCTCTTTACCCACAAACTGAAAACTTACCCTGAACACACAAAAAAACCCTTTACCCAAGAACTGAAAACTGACCCTGAACCCTACAAATACCCCTTTACCCAAAAACTGAAAACTGACCCTGAACCCTAACAAAACCCCTTTACCCAGAAACTGAAAACTGACCCTGAACCCAAAAAAATACCCCTTTACCCAAGAATTGAAAACTGACCCTGAACCCTAAAAAGACTCCTTTACACAACATTAATTATTATTATTTAATTACCAATTAATTAATAATTAACAATAACAATAAAGTAAATATAATAGCACATTAGCTGTAATTAATTGAATTTATTAATTAATAATAATTTTTCCCAATTAATTAATTAACAATAACACAAAATTATAGATAATAAAAAATTACTCTAATTAATGTAATTAACTAATTACAAATAATTAATTACCAATTAATTACTAAAAAAATATGTAAAAAATTATATTATTTAATTAACTAATTTATATTAATTAATTATTGAATTTATTAATTAATAATAATTTTTCCCAATTAATTAATTAACAATAACACAAAATTCAAGATAATAAAAAATTACTCTAATTAATGTAATTAACTAATTACAATTAATTAATTACCAATTAATTACTAAATAAAATATGTAAAAAATTATATTAATTAATTAACTAATTAATATTAATTAATTACCAATTAATTATTAATAAAACATTTTTTACAAACATATATTAATTAATTAATTATTATTAAATTACTTCCCACCCTATTCCCCTATAAACCCACAACCCGCTCCTAAACATTAACTACAATTTATATTACTATCAATAAATGTTTTTTTTTAAACATTTTTTCTACATATTCTCGATATTTTTTACTTTGACTATTTATCGATATTTTGTCTGGTCGATATTTTTGAGTCGATATTTTTGTAATCGATATTTTTTTATCATTATTTTAGTCGATATTTTGACCAACGATAATTTTGATATCGATATTTTATTATTGTCGATATTTTTAACTCTATATTTTGTCCATTCGATATTATGGAGTCGATATTATGTCTAGTTACCCTTTCAAGCAATGTTTTTTTTCTTTTTCGCTCAAAATAAACTAAGCATTGTCCTGACTACTACTTCGGAGATTCTGGGCTATTTTAATTTACAACGTCACTGATTACAGAGCTCTGCTATGTCTCCTGCAGTAATATGAACTGGTGCTGCTCTGCTTTTATTTATAGAGCATATTTTGAGCTTGAGGGAGGCTTGCCACTGGTCCCTTTTAATAAACCTTATATTATGTTTTATCAAAAACTGTTAGTAACTCCTACTATCATTGCAGTTGTAAGGACCGTACAAGATGGTGGCCTTGGCCTAGACCCCGGCCAGAGGCCACGGCTGAGGAATGGAGGGAATGTAGGCCTTTGAGCCTGCATCGTTCCACCAAATGAGATGCAGTGGAGCAAGAGCAGAGTGCGGCCTAGTACAGTAGTGAAGGGGCAGGCCCTTATGGCTCCCTGGTGGTCACTGTGGCTGCCGGCAGGCAAAGATTGTTGTTTGCTGGCTGAAACTCAGCCCAAGACTGTGCTGCTGAGTGGATTGGGCACTGATGCCTTGGAGACCCGTGCATCCTTCCCTGCCGATGGTCCCCCCACATGGAGAGATAGGCATGCATCTGACCGGGAGAAATGGTGTTCATGTATTTGCGGGCTGTGGGGTCCCAGTCAGGCCCTTTGAACTCAAGAGGGGAGAGGTTGATGATTCCCCCAGGCTACTGGCTGCCCTGTGGCGGATTTGGAGTTGGTTGGCAGTCGGGGGGAGTCATCTCTTCTGTGGCCTTGCAGGGCCTGACAGAGACCCTAGACTCCTGCTTCTCCCCCACTGCTGGTGGTGCTCACTACAACAACCACCTTCGCCTCCTGACGCTGGCAGACCTACTTCACCTCCCTGGCTGCTGGGTTGATTACCAGAGACTTTTGTTGATTCTCAAGGGAGACTACCCCTGTGCAGGACGGCTTTGCGTAGGAGATCTTTGACCTGAACTGTGACCAAGGCCCAACAGCACTCCACCATTTTTGTTGCCCTGGAGGAACAGGGGTCCCCTTGCCTAGTCACCTGCAGTGAGATACTTTTTTGGAGCTTCCTGACTGGAGCCACCCAAGACACTGACCTGTATTTTGGGGACAGTCATGTTGCAAGGGCATGGTCAGCAGTGGGCAAGACAGATGGATACGACTTTGTTTTGGGAACTAACAGACACCCTACCTGAGTTATCCTTTAATTGCACCACCTGCATACTCTGGCTGCTCCTTCTGGGAAAGCGGCCACTGGGGTTGTTCTTGGATATTCCCCGTGGGCACCGCAGACCTCCTCTGGAGAATTCCCATGACAAGCCTCCCCTGCCGGCGGCAGCCAAATAAAAATTTATCAATTCCATACCAGCTTTTGCTGCCCAAGGGCCACGTTGCCCCCCTTTCCACTGAGCCTACTCCTTGATTAATTGATCTTGGCTTATTCGCAAGGCTAATCAAGACTATAGAGATGCAGTCGAAACCAAGGTTTGTGAGGTCCAGGTGGATGTCTCCCGATTGCGCCAGGAACTCTGTGGCATTGCTAGGCATTTGACTGAAGCTGAGAGCAGGGTGTCCCCACTGGAAAATGTGGTCACCCTCAGGAAACAAGTATCCCAGCTACTCACCACCACAACGTTTCTATAGGAGCATGCTGAGGATTTGCAGAACAGATCACATAGGAACAGTCTTCACGCTGTTGGCTTTCCCTCAGGTTTTCAGACACTGGGAGTAGACCACCTACTTTAAATTTGGTTGACATCCTGGATCCTCTCTGACAAACTTTTCAAATGCTTTGTGGTGGAGGGCAAACATCGTTCCTTCGCAAAACGCCACTTGCTGGGACCCCTCCCCATCCACTAATTGGCTGCATCCTCAACCACTGAGACGATGACACTATCCGCCACGAAGCTAGGCTACACAAGGACCTACACTTTCAAGACACACAGATCTTCATTTTCCAAGACTACACATGCATGATCCAACTTGGATACGTTTGTTTGAAGAGGTCAAACAGGAATATAGCAATATATGTTCCTTTTCCTGCTAGACTGAAAGTGGTGTTCAACTCTTCCACTTGCTTCTTTGACACTCTGCAACAGAGACTGGGTAAGGCAACATCATCCACTCCACTGTACTGATGACGAGAACATTTTTGGCCCTGGGGCAGGGAATTGGCACCATTACCCTCCCACAAACCACCCCAGTGATGGCGAACACACTCTAGGATTGCTTGTCCTGTCCCACACAAGGGTCGGTCCCCACTGAGTCAATATTGCAGTTGCACTGCCACTGACATCTTGTACCCGATGCTCTAAATCAGACACTCCTTCCTTTTTTACTCACCCACAGATTCTGTAGACGGGCCTCCCACGAGGTGATTGCTGCTGGTCTGCTGCAGTCTTGGATCATACACTGACGGAGTGGTGGCAGTGGCCCTGCACCCTCACAAGTTAGCCTCCTCATCCCCGTTGGGCCGTAACCTCAGCCCCGGCTGGACACATGTGCTTTAAGTACTTTCCTGTACTGTTCTGTTAATATGTGCTGGGCTTTGCTGTAAATGCAGTCAGGAGTTAGGATCCTTATTTTTGTGGGGGGTGATTTTGGAACCCCTCAATGGTTTTTAGTCCTATTTGAGTGTTGTCATGTTCCGGTTTGGGGCCTCAAATGATTCAGGGTTGGAATCATAGGGTGGGGAGAAGTTGGGGTTGAGTTGTTTTATTTGTTTGCTTTACTTTGTCTGCACACATGACGATTCCATTCCAAACCTCTCAGTCAGCCACAATGTGACGTGGTCGTCTGAAGTCTTCTGCAGCAGTTTGTTGATACTGCACATTCTGGTGTCCCTTAGTGAAACTGTGTACTTATGTGATTAGACCTTTTGTTGTCGATGGATGAATTCTATCTTGGGTTGTTAATGGTCTCCTTTACTGTATTAAATGATCATCTGCCCTAAGATACATTGAACGTTTTCAGCCAAAGGTGCCTATGCTTCAGGAGGCACACTTATTGGGCACACAGTGTTCCTTTTTGAGACGATTTGGTTGTGATCGGGGGTACCATGCAGGCTTCACCTGAGGTTCCAGTGGAGTGGCAATCATGCTCCATTAGGGATTTCCCTTGGTAGTCTCTGCCTCCCATGTAGGCACCCATGGACGTTATCTGGAAATGAAGATGGGTTCAGGGTAGACACTTTAATTTTATGTCCCCCAGCCACAACTCCAGGTGACACTTTAGGCATTTCGAGACCTGTTACTGATGCTCCTACAAGGTGTTACCTTAACAGGGGCCACCATAACACTATTCCAGATTCAGTTTGGGACACCTTGCCCCACCCTCCCAAGTGAGTTGGCGAGGCTGCTCTACACAGATCTCTCACTGGGCAGATTCACTGAGCATCTGTGATGCCTGGAACATGTGGCAACCTCACCTATGAGTGTATACCCATGCATTAGCGGTACACAAGACATTGTCATGGATTGATCAGTTCTGGCTGCCAGCAACTGACCTCCTCCCCCTTACACAAGTACAATTCCTGCTCTGGGGTATATCGGACCACGTCTCTCTCCTTTTTCCGTGGGTCCCTCAGCACCCACGGGTGACAAACCTGTGGTGGATGAATGCCTAGTACCTCGCGGATCTGCACTGCAGTGAATTTGTGGCGAGGGAGATATGATCTATGTTTGACGTTAATCATGGCAATGTGTAATCTGCCAGAACATTATGGGCGGTCAGCAAACCCATGCTCCCAGGTCTAATTGATGGCCATGCACACAGCAAAGAGGCACTCAAGCTGTCACAAATGTCTGACTTAGAATCTCGGATCCTTAACTTAGAAAGACAATGGCTTCACTTTTCCGTGCCCAATTTGGATCATGAGCTTGCACTGGCAATATCCATGTAATCACAGATTTCGCTGGAAGCCATTTAGTACTGGGGGCCTCAACCCATAAGATCTAGCAACACAGAGAAAAATTCGGTAAGTTCATCTACTGCTGGCTTCCACAGTGGTGGCTTCTAGGATTGTGCCCTCGACTTGAGACCCAGCGAATGGTCTTCATGAATGGACCTCGGGAGGCACAGGCTTTCCATTACTGCTGCTGCCTGCTTTATGTGGCAACTCCCAGACCTCCACAGGAATTTGATCATTCAATTATCAAGGACATCCCAATGCCCTCCATCCTATTTGCTGGGCACAGGACCTTGACCAAACCCTCACAGTTGAGGAAATTAGGGAGGCAATGTCTGCACTGTCCTCCGGAAAAACAGTGGGTCCAGATAGCTTCTCAGTCAAATACTTTTCACACTTTTGATCCCTTCTACTCTTGCACTTCCTTGCCCTACACACTGAAGTGGATCTTTTCCCCCATTGATAGACGCCGCCACCATTGTTGTGATCCCTAAAGCACCTCAACCCCCGACAGGTGCTCATCATATAGGCCTATATCACTTATTAATGCAGACATCAAGATGTTCGCAAACTTCTGGGCTACCCAGCTCACCTATACGCTGCCCTAGCTTGTCCACCTCGATCAGTCCAGGTTAATGCCAAATAGAAGCACATGACACAGTATCTGCAGGGTTCATGTAGCCCTCTCCCAGACACATCACATTGTCCACCCCACAGCGCTGCTCCTCACAGACTTTGCAAAGGCCATTGATTGGTCCTTTTTGGGTGCAGTGCTGCTGTGGGCAGGCCTTGGGCCTTGCTGTCGCAAACTTGTGGGGCTCTTCTATGCAAGCCTGACTGCCCAGAGACAGGTCAATGTGACCCTTTCACTGCCTTTCCCTATTCGCAGGGATTTCCCGGATGCCCAATCATTGTTTGCCCCAATTTCACCATCACTGTCTCTCCTTTAAATACCTGGGCATTTACATCTCCCTTCTCCTGAACTTGGAATAAAACCTTTATCTGAACCCCCCCTTTGCAACTAGACTGAATAAAGATTTGCAATGGTGAGGCCACCTACCCCTGAATCTTCTGGGATGGATAGCCCTCTTTAAAACGATGGCGCTCCCTTGCTTCTTGCACCATTGGATCCCTCAAAAATGGTTGTGGACCCTGCAATCGAAGATCGCTTCCTTTATCTGGGTTGGGCCTTTATCTGGACTGGGATGCATCGCCCTGTGCCCTTTGTTGAGGGGAAATGGAAATATCTGACCTCTATAGCTACTACTTAGCAGTGCAACTCACAATGATTAATGATTAGTTCAATGGAAGATGGGCTGATTCTGCCTACCGAGAGGGGTTGAGCCATTTAGGCCTCGATGGGCTCTTGAGGCTGCTCTCTGGTTCTCTAATTTTCCAAATACTACCAGACTGCACTCAGGTGTCCCTGTTGTGCTGGAGAGGGGCGCTCCAACTCATTGGTTGGGGTCATAAGCTCACTCATATGACCCCACTGTGGCAGGGTGGGTGACTTCCCCATGTGGCCCGCTTACAGGGATTTGGGAGATAGGTTAAGATTGGCATCACTCACCTGGGAGAAGTATGGCAGGGTAATGTCCTTCCAGGATTCATCACACAATTTCATCAGTACCTACATCTGCACCATGCCCTTTCAGTCCACATTTTACCAGGTACGCAAATCCCTGAGTTTAATCACCTGGTGGCTAAACTTTTATTGGAGTGCAGGCTGGGTAAAGGAGCCATATCCAGGATTCACCACTCCCTTATCATTAATGCCTCAGGTCTCTTCCCTGGGTTTCAGATGAGGTGGGATGCATGGGTAAGGAATCTTGACAATGGTAACTGGTGTGAAGAAGATGGCCCTGAGGGAAATAGGTCATTTTTTTCATACCTCTAAATGATTCAATTCAATAATTTCCATATTTCTTAGCTGACTCCCTAGTACTTACATAAAGACGGTGGGCTCTCCTGTGTCCAGTGTGTACAATGCTACTTGACAGAAGCTGACTTCTTCTTATGGTCTGGGCCTGTCCTAGACTGAACCCTTTTTGGGAGAGAGTGAGTGAGAAGCTCTCTAAATTCTGAGGTGCCAGTTTGAACTTACCCCCCGGGTGGCCCTGCTGCAAAGACGGGTGGTTTCAAAATGGAACCGGTATTTATTGGGATGGTGACCATAGTGGACAAACATAACATTACGTGTAAATGGATCTCTCTGGAATCTCCGTCGCTAGTAAAATGGAGGAGGGGCATTGACTGGTGTGTCCAGCGGGAGAGACTGATTTATGAGGCATGCGGTGCCCCCAGAAGCATGACAAGTTCTGGAACAAGTGGTGGCAATACCGTGAGCTGGCTTTGGCGACTTCTTGGATCCATATAGTCACTGATGTTGTTTCAATTAAAACCAATAAAATGTATTTACCAAAAATGAATAGAAGTCTATTATTAGAAATGAAACCTGGTATCACCTGAGAATTGCTTTCACAGCTAAGGATTTAACTGCCTTTTGGAAAGTAACAGCCTATTGTTTTAGAAGGAATTTATGTCCTCCAATCTAAATGCGCTCGGAGAAAGATAAGCGAGTGCCACTGGGTGTATATATGTATGTGAGGCTATGAATTTATTGAAGACTGTTTGTATGAGACTGTGTTAATGCATGTGTGTGTATGTGCTGATGTTAGTGTGAGAGACAGAAAGAAAGAGAAAAAGAGAGATGACGATGGAGAGATGTGTGCTCTTCCAAATGTGAGGGTATGATGGTCTGTCTGTGTGTGAGAACAATGGATATAGTGTGTGTATGTCTGTGCATGTTTGTGTATGTGTGTGTTCCTGTGTGTGTATGGCTTTGTTTACAGTCTTATGGGTGAGCGGGAAGAGTGTAAGACTAATGAAGTAGATGCATATGTGTGTTCAGTGTTTGTTCTATTGTGCAGATGTTGCACACGTTTCCACTGTTTTAAAAAAATGAACACACTAAGTACAACTTCACCCATGATCGCACTTCTTGAGTCAAAAAATACATATAATTTGTGTGCATTTTCAATTCATTGTTCATCCAGGCACAAGCTATAAGACATTTCACTTCCACAAATATTTATTAGACTTAACAGCGGATGATGACACACTCTAGTGAATAAAGAACACACCTATGTGACTCTTAATTGGCAACTTTACTAATCATACATCCAGGAGCAGCTGATCCATTGGGGCCGAGGGGCCATGCCCCTCCATCTTTCGCCCCTCATGAACAGTGTTTGTCAGGCTGCACAAAGGTCAGCCTGACAAACACTGTTCACTTTCAGTTCCAGCAGCCAGGAGCAAGACATGCGAATTTAGCGCAGGCTCCTGGCTGCCTGAGCTGAACTTTGCTAGGCTTAGGAATTCACAGCTTCTGTGGGCGTAATGTCCTCAGCTTAGCAAAGGTCCCTGATGCCCTCCCCTCAGTAACGAGGGGTAGCATCACTGATTGCCTCGCACCTTGGCGCTTCAGTTGTAAGCCCTGAAGCGCCCAGGGTCGAGTGTCAATCAGTGACACTTCATCACAGAGTGGGGCGGGGTCAGCAGTCTCACTGACCCCATCCTACTCTGTGATGACATTGGGTCCGCAGCCTTCCCTCATTGGCTGAGGGAAGGCACCAGTCCTAAGCCGCCTGGAACCTCTGAGGCAGAGCTGGCTGCAGGTAAGTGTTTGTTTTTCTTTTAAACTGTTTGGTGCCTGCGTGCGTGTATGCAGGAATGTTGGGTGGAGTATGGTGAATGGATGTGCTTGTGTGCATGCGTGCATGTATGTATGAACGTTTGGTGAAGAGTGTTGTGAATGGGAGTGTTTGTGTGCGTGCGTGCATGTATGTATGAATATTTAGTGAATGGTGCTGTGAATGGATGTGTTTGTCTGCATGCATGTGTGTGAATACATTGTTTTGAGTGTTAAGTATATGTGTGTGCGTGTGAGTGTGTCCCATCCACCCCCCTCCAAAACTTACCGGACGCCACTACATACATCCCTTAGCTCACAAACGATTTCCCTCTGATGTGTGCCTGGGTGGCCAGCACTATCCTTGGAAAAGGGGCAGAGCCCTGCATGTGACAGTACTCTGCCTGCCAACCATACACTGTGGGGGATGTCTCATAAGTAAACAAAATGTCTGCCCTGTATTAAAAGAGAGGTGTATGCAAGAAAAACGAATGTGAAACATAAAGCAAAGCACAAAATCACTTTATGAATACATGCAAAATGCAATGATTTAAAAGCAAACATCATCTGACAGGGGCATTTAGGTAATTAAATGATACAGGGCTACAATTGTATGATGGTGTAATGCTGCAAGAAAATCCGAGGTTAATTACCTTTTCTTTGTTACAATAAATCGATTTGAAACCAAATACCTCAATACCATAAATTCTTCAAACTTTGGGCCTCATTTACTACTTTTTGGGCGTAGTTTGGTGTAAGGCAGTGCCCCAAGTCTTCATGCAATGCTGCCCTGCTTCAAAAGGAAAGGGCAGTCGCATTACTGTCCTTTCTGTCCGCACACAAATTGGTCACTAGCACCAAGACAGTCATCCTTGCATCATGGTGCAAGGGTGTCTGTGTTGTTAGCATGATTATTTTTGGGCAGGAAGGGACACCTTCCTGCACAAAAACAATTAATTGAGGAGACGTGCTCTTTATACGTTTGCAGCAGTATGCAGCACACATGGAAAGAAGAAAAAATGAGGGAAAATAAAGTTATTTCTCCTCGTTACAACTCCCTTGGGTGGTGCACAGTTGTGATGCATTCCCAGTTTCAAAGATCCTTGTAAATCTGGGAATGTGTCAAAACCCATGGGCATTGCATGGGAAAAGACACTGCAACACACATGGGATACCTCCTCGATGTAGAGTAAGGCAAGGCAGCTATTCAGACCATGGAAAAACATGCCAGGGTGATTTTGCGTCGCTTTATAGATATGACTGAGAGGCCTACACCCCTGGAGCATCAAAAAAAGTGACACTTCGGTAGCACAGGTCTCTGTAAATGAAGCCCTTTTTTAATGGACACTGTGACAGAAATATATCTTATTGTTATGATTGTAACTGTTGAAGGCTATACACTGTCAGGCTATATATGGGCAACCCCCTGATCCTTTAGTGATTGCAACTACACTACTAACAAGCAATCACTTGTGGGATCCTCTGTCTGCTGTCAGTGGAACTGCAGCCTTTTGACACATTCCACAGGGTAGAAATCATATGTGAGTAGGCTGTCTGTATACACATAAACATGTGGACCTCACCAGCAGGCCCAGAATACATAAGTCTATCATTGCAAGCATTAAATCTATTGCAAATTGACTTGTCTTTCTTTTTAGCTGACTCTTTTTTATTGTAAAGATAAAAAAGTAAGCTATTCGGCATTTCCAAAGTAATGTTGATATTGGTGTTGCGGGGGACTTTGTATAGCATGAGTGACCCAGGAGCAATACCTAGTGGATTGCTGGGGCCCTGAATGGTATTGAGTGTTTGCCAGAACTAAAACCACCCCACCTACATCAGTGGAAGGATACAACTCATCCAATCAGAAACTGAGAACCCGAAATGCTCCTGTTCAGAAGAAACACAAGAATAGGAAGGAAATCCATTGGATCAAAAGCAGACCCCTGAGATAGAAAACAAAGCAAGCTATCTAATTCTGATCAAGGGGCTGTCTCAAAGCCTTTATAAGGATATATTTTGCATTAGAAACCAATAGTTCCGTCAACAGCATAAAGAGCCCTTCGCAGAAGATTCCAAAACGCGCACCTGCAGTCTTTTTTCAAGTCATTCCTAACTCCGTCCATCCAGAACATACAGGTGTTTTCTCTTTGTTATATCCTCAATATTGTAATGTCACACCATTTTAATTTTCTCAATTACACATACAGTGAATTATTTGTAATTATGTTCACGGTTAAGTTGGAAATGTTTAACAATTAGTTTTGCAGGTCTTTAAAGAAGTAGTATAACCTTGCTGTGCTTTGTCAGTGAAAGCCCTGTATTTACGTTGCCAAAGAAATTACTATGTGGTATATACCCGATAATAAACATCAAACCATACTGTTTTGGTTTTATTATATTCATACAGTTATAAACTGTTATTTTATACATGCAAATGTGTTTCTATTGCTGTGCTTTTGGGAAAACAAATTACTATCTTTTCACTAATGAAAAAGCTTTCACCTATGTAAAATGGCAGCAATTGTTTGTGCCATTATGAAATAAAGTGCGGGCTGCAGAGATAATCTAAATGTTTTTTGTTTATTCCTATTACTTGTAATTGGTTTGCAATAATTGGCTGAAGCGTTTGGAATGTCTATTAACAATTCATTAAGGATTTCAATAGATAAATAACACTTAAGCTGTCTAATCACCTTTTGAAATGCTTCATAATAAAGATTAATGAATGCAGTTTTATACGAGGGTAATGAATACATCTTTGCCACTCATTACACATGAATAAAATATACATTGAATGCAGTATTAAAAATGCTATAAATCAAGAATCCTAATCTATATCAGGCTTCTGCTCCACTGTAATGAATGTGTTCTATTTGTATTTTCTTGGGCTTATATCATTTACTTGATTAGCAGATCCTACCCTCATTCATCACTGGGTGCAATTGGATGCTCACTTCCATGAAAGCTATTGTACAGAGCCAACATGGAAAGTAAGTCCTACCATTTTCATGTAGCTAGAGAAGGCACCATTAAACTTAATTTAATACGCTACAATGGAAAGCTTGTTTGTACTAAGTGAATGTGTGTGTTTGTTTGAGGGGTGTCTCTTTGCTGTATAATAATAAATAAGATCAATATACCGTAAGTTCCAATAGTTGTAAGTTATTTTGTGTATGAGCTCATCATTGTATTGTTGTAGGAGGATATATAGATTTCATGGCCTGTTGATCCCATGTTTTAGGAAAGGAAAATAGGAAAACACTATGATCTTCATTTAGCTCTGAAACCATATGTAAGAAAGTGGGTTACTGGTTGAGGAGGGTGAACCCCTACTCAAGCAGCAACCACAATCCTTGTCAGGGTGAAGTCACAAACAAACCCTAAATTATCTTGTACTCAATCCTCTGGGCAGCTTGACACAGAGCAGCCAGGCTTAACTTAGATGCAATGTGTAAAGTATTTCTGCAGTACTTCAAATAATAATAAAGTGAAATACAACACAAAAAAATCCCACACCAATTTAGAAAAATATGGTAATTTGTAATAAATAATTTAGGACCAAAACAAAAAAATCCAATCAGCAGATTAATTTAATTGAAAATAGCACCAAAAAGCATCAAGCACCAGCTGTGGTTATCTGCTTGTAATAGACCGGGACAAAGTCACAATTTCAGCCAGGCCACGATGAAGTGCAGACCAGCTACAGCGACCCATTTAGGCCAGCTGAACAAAGTACCTTAAACTGTGGTTGTGTAGTCCTGCATTGAGGATGCATATGCAGCTGAGGCGATCTGATGTCCTGGTGTGCAGATGTGTTGCACAGCTGCAGTAACGGGAAGCTGCGAGGCTGCGATGCGAGGTCCTGCATCATTGTCAAGGATGCCATCAACGAGGGGTTTGCAAAGCAAAGTCTTTAGTCGAGATGCTTCACGCACCGGATGGTCCCGAAGAAGTTGCTTGCGATGCAGGGCCCTGTCTCAACGTCAAGGATGCTGTGAATAGGAGGCTTGGAATGAAAAAGTTTGTGCTGAGGATGCGTCATGCAGCTGTGGTTCCGATGAGTTGCGGAGCTGTGATGCGAAGTCCTGCATCAAGGATGTGTTATGCATCAGTTCCAATGCTGAGTTTTGAGAGGTGATGCATCACACTGTGTAGTTTCTGCTGAGACCACACATGAGCTGGCAAAGCACCTTCAGGCGGCCCACTTCCAGGGGTCCAGGACTGGCATGGCACTACTTGGAGGCACCAAACTCACAGCTGGCAGAGTCCAGGTGCTAGGTTTAAGGTTTGTTGATCCTGTTCTGTCCTGGAGGCCAGTCAACTGGCCCATGGAGTCACTCTAGCGATCCTGGGTTCAGGATGCAGGTCTCAGGTAGCAGGGTATCAAGGCAACAGGGATGCAGAGCAGCAATCCTTTTTTCAGAGCAGCAGAGCAGTCCTTTGAGTCTTCCACAGGTCCAGAGGTGTACAGTAGAGTTGGGTCTGAGGGTCCATTACTTATACCTGGTGCCCACTTCGAAGTAGTAGAAGTTTTTGGGGGTTTCCACCCCCTGAGATGTGAAGGCATCACCTTCCTCCCTGCCCTGGCCCAGCTTATTCAGGACACTAAGATTAGCAACAAACCCTTTGTGAGTGTGTTTAGGCAGGACGTTTGTGATGTGCAAGTGTGGTAGGTGACAGCTCCTCCCCCTCGTTAAGTCGGAGTGGCCCATCCTGCCAACACCTGTCTTCCCTTTGTCTCACTTTCGGAGAGCATAACACAAGGACCAGTTGGCAGCTACATCTAGTCATGAGACCCAGGGACAGCCTGCAGTCACTAAATATTTGGGTGAAGAAAATGTAAACTTTCTAAAACTAACATTTTCAGAACTGATTTAAAATATGATTTCACAGTCAAAGAAGGCTTTAAAATACAAATCTTTAGACACCAAACATGACTGTCTACCTGCTCCCAACTCAGCAGCAGCCCGTGCAGGTAAGAGTGGTGGGCAGTGGGGCCGGGTTGGGGGATTCGACAGACAGCCAAGAGGGAAAATTAAAAATAAATAATTACTTTTTCCTCGTTGTCTCCTGTCGAAATCCCCCCCACCCGGCCGCACTGGCCCACTGCTCTGACCTGCATGGGCGGCGGCCTCTGATGAAGGGACATGGGGTCCTGAAATGCATTGGGCTTCCTATAACTGGTTTTGAATCAGAAGCATTGTCAGTTACAATGTTGGATAATGTACTATAATATGGTATTTGTTTAGGCCAAAAAAGAAAGGAAAACAATGTAATCTTCTTTTGTTTTCTGTATAATATTATGATTTTAAAACAATAAGAAAAATCATTGTTTGAAATGGATGTCTCTTTTCAGGTTTCTTGTTTTAAAAGCGCTTGATTGTCACTTATTGATATTGTTGACATTTGATTAAGATTTTTAGAATGGGTGCCTCTATAGAAAACAGGAATTTCCTTCAGTATGCCCGAATCAATGGCAGACTTGCAAGCATAACACCACATTCTCTCACAGCTATTCCTACATTCACTCATTTACACACATATCCATTCATATTGTCTCTCTCTCTCACCCACTCTCACTCACCCTCATTTTGCCTTATTGATACTTGCTCATACTCATTTGCACTTACTCTTTCAGATGCTGTCTCACTTATTCTCACCTTGTCTGATTCACCCTATCATTCGGTGTCTGTTTATCTGTCTATCTATCTGTCTGTATATCTATCTCTGGTACCTTAATAGGAATTTGTAAAGTGTGATTCTACCTTTCAGATCTCCTGGAGCTCTGAGAAAAACAGAAGAGAAAAAAGGCAAGACAGTGTAGCTTTATGAGAAGTATTAAGTGAACTTTAAGGTTTTCAGTTCGTTTCTAAAAGACAGGTCACTAGGGATAGCGCACAAATTGAATTGTAGTAAATGCTAGACTATGAAGGCCAGTACACAATCGGAACAACCACCAATTCTAATGTTAGCATCTTTTGGGATAAATACAATTAACTGATTGGGGAAATGGAGAGGTCTAGCTGGGGATTACAGAGTCAACAGGTATGAGATGAATTTTTGTACTGCCGCATACTTAGAGTAATGAGTCTTACAAAGAACTTTGAATGGTATTCTGCCTTTTATGGGTAGCAAAGACAAGGCTTTGAATATAGGAGTTGTCCTGCAAAGCCAAGGAGCTGAAACAACAAGTATGCTGTTTGATTTTGATTGGACTGTAGGTACTGGATGAGAATGGGCATGATGCCTAAGTATGTGATATGGCAGTACACAAGATTAGAGTACATCAAGGCCATAGTGGTGGACTGCTGGTCATTTTCAAACAAGTATGGCAGAATTTGTTGAAAATTTCGGACCAAGAATGTACAGAAACAATTAACAGACCCAATCTAAGTTTCCATTTGGAGAGGGAAATCAAGTTTTACCCCTATGTTTTTCACTGATGTGGAAGACTTTTGGTAAGATCAATAGTTGTGAAGTACCACATGCTGCAAATAAGCATCTTTTGCCTGGGATTCCATCACATTTTGTCTTCTTTTGCTCAACCCATTTTTGCTGGTTTTATGACTCTGTCTCAAAAACTACCCCAGTAGTACCCAAGAATTCGAGAAAGCAGAATGAAGCCAAGTCCCAAGGTCCCACCTGGGTGTCCCCTTCACCCCCACTGATATTTATAGGGGGTAAAGAATTCCCAAGGGGGGAAGTGGATAATATAATAAACAACAGAAGAGTCTGCCTCGCCCCTTCTCTAGGAAGCTCTACGTTCTTGCAGTAGTATTTTCTTTCCTGAAGTATGAAAGCGTTCTGAAAAAGAGAAGTCAATCATAAACATTGAATTCTTTTTTCTAACTAACACTCGAATACTCCTGGCTGTTATACCACTATACATACCCTTAGAAAAGATGGGCTTAGCCCATCTTCTACAGTCTTTATGGCTTTTGAGAATATACTGTCTACTGTAATACCCTTTGGGAAGGGTAAATATTAACCTGTGGACTGGACCCAACAGGGTGAATAGGACTATACAATACAAGATTCAGAATGCTTAGTAATATCTAGAAATACATACTGACTGTTCAATATGTAAACTTAATGAGAGTATGGCTCACAAAGGGTCCTGAGGTGAGATTGGTCCCATATACAGCTCCTACACCTTCACTCTTGATCTTCCAAATTGCCTTCAAACTGATACTGGAAGTGAATTTTCGATCATAAAAATGTCCTGATGCACCTGAATCTATCGTCACCGAGATCTCCGACAGCGTGGTGTCTTGGAACCTTAATTTTACTGCAAGTGTAAGATGTGGGTCAGCAGATTGCAAAGTGTTGGCCAACTAATGTAGTCCAGGAGTTCTCTCAAATTTAGCACTCACCAATCCAACTCCTCCTACTGGTGGTGCTGCATGTTTTCCTTTAACGAATTATTGGGTTCTTGAGACAGATCTTGAACAAAAATGGACACTCACTCCAAAGTAGAGATAAAGATTATTTTGCATCCTCTTTTCTTTTTCTTCTCTCGAAAGAGGTCACCGTGCTGTTCCTATCTGCATGGGTTCGACTGTTTGGCTTGTTTCTGGAGGATTGTATCCTACCACCTTCATTTGATCAACTCGAGGAACACTAGGACAAAAATCCTGCTTTTTCCCCCCTCTACGTTCAGCCTATAGTCTAATTCCAAGACTAAATCATTCAATGCAGAGTCCTCAGTAGGTCTATTTGGTATCAAGGATGAAGCGTCCTTTCATTTATCTTTTAACCCTCTATTAAAAAGAGCTGCCCACGTCTCTTCCGGCCATTCAGTCTCAACAATTAGTTTATTAAATTGTGCTAGATAAGTGATTAATTATTTACCCTGCTTCATTTCCAGCAGTTCGTTGTCCATGGCCTGTGAAACTCTTCTTCTATCAAAGATGCACAAAAAAAACACAATCTTGAACTCTTCAAATTTATACAGAATTGATAAATCTTTAGATACTTATGGTAACGGCCAGGCAGCCACATCTCCACTCAAGTATAATAGTATAAAGGCCAATCTGGACTGAACATCTGGGTAAATTGCTGACCGACACATAAAATGAAGCAAACATTGGGTCAAGAATATCTGGGCTTTCTGTGGGTCTCCACTGAAACTGAAAGGAATGACTGGAGAAAGGGAATGAATTACTTGAGCGAAATTCTTAGACTGATGAGTAAATGTTGCATTTGCTGCCTGAACTCCAGAAGATAAACTAGCAAAACTTGACCCAGAAAAAAATCCATCCATTTTATTCGCTAACTCTGTTGTCTCCCTTCTTGAAGCCACCAAATCTAATCTGAGACTTATTGTCTTCTCTAACTGCCATAAGTTCTGTTTGGATAGCATCTAAAATATCACCGAAATTGTTTAAATCCAGCCCTTCTGCTCAGGTGAATTAGAAATATGTGGACACTTCACTCTGTCAAAAACTACTCAGTAGTACCCAAGAATTCATGGGAGCTGAATGAAGCCAAGTCCCAATGTCCCCCCGGGTGTCTCCTCAAACCCCTCTGAAATTTACAGGTAGTAAAGAATTCCCAAGGTGGGAAGGGGGACATGGATAAAATAATAAACAAAAGGAGAGTCTACCTCGTCCCTCCTCTAGGAAGCTATTTTCTCGTAGAAGTTTTTTCTTAACTGAAGTACGAAAGCAATCTGAAAAAGAGAAGACAATCATAAACATAGAATCCTTTTTTGTAACTAACTAACACTGAAATACTCCTGGCTATTATACCACTATAAATACCCTTAGGAAAGACGGACTTAGCTTCTCTTCTACAGTCTTTATGGCTTTTGTGAATATACTGTCTACTGTGATACCCTATGGGTCAGGTGAATATCAATCTCTGAACTGGAACCAATAGGGTGAATAGGACTATCTAGAAAGACATACTGATGGCTCAATATGTATGTAAAATAAATGAGACATGAAATAGTAACTCTAATTCACATTTGTTTCTTTTTCTCTTTCTTAGGGTACTTACGTGACTGACGACCAAGATGTGCAAACAGCAGCCCTTCTCAGGAAAACGGCGGCGTTTCTCAGGAAACAACAGGAAAGAAATTAGGGGGGGGTAAGAAAACTAACACACTACTCGAGTTTTCTATATCCAGCCTGAGGTGACTCAAGAAACTGATCATTTCTTGACAGGAAGACAGTAGTATTCTCATGTTATGGTGTAAGGTTCCCTTTCACCTTGTCCCTGGCTGCTCAGCCAGTGTGAGTGTTCCGTGTAGAATGTTGGCGTGATTGACATGAGTGAAATGCATGCGTGCCTGGTGTGAGTGTTGTCAGTTGGAAGATAGGCTGAGCAGCTAGCAGGCTGCTCCTGATGGGGCTTGCAGTAAATACTTCCTAAGGACTTAATTAACTACATGAATAACATCTCGGCTACATCTACTATCTCCTGAACATGTGGGGCCAGCCCACTACATTTTGGCGACGATCTGGAGCTCTTCTCACATACTTGAGGTGGTTTTATGCCAACTAAGGATGATGAGTACAGCAGGACTACATGTAGGAAAGGAGCTACTAGATTAACTAGTGAAGACACCACATGAGAAGCCTGCAGCAGTAAGTGATGCACAGACAGCACCAGTAGACTTCACAGAGGAAGTGTTGAAACTAAAGAGCAAGACAAAGATACAAAGGAAACAGGAGTAGCACGCCTCGCAGCTTCACCAGTGTCCATCACACCGGACAGCCCCAGCCGTGGTGTGCTGTGCTCTGATGCACGTACTTTCACCACCTGGAAATACGTTATCAAGGTAGCCTATATCCTGCTGGAGATCTTACACTACAAGAAGTGCCTACAGCGCATCAAGAAGTAAAGTGCCTTCAGCGCAGAACCATGGGGCATATTATCAAGGGGGTTTATCTCCGCTTTTTTGGCTTTAAAAGCCAAGAAAGCGGAGATAAAATTATCTCCCTATTACCTAGCTGCCGCTAACACCAGTTAGCGACAGCTAGTAGGAGATAGCGACCATCTTGGGCCCCACTTTGCATGTCAGTGATATTTATCACTAATGAGATGCAAAGTGGGCGTGCCAAGATGTTAGAGACTGAAAACAGTCGCTAACATCGCTACCTCCTATTACCAACTTTTGGAGATATTCGCGCTAAGCGGGAATATCTCCAAAAGCTAACACCTGCCCTGAGCAGTTCTTAGCCATGTTATCCAATGGGAAGTGGATAACATGGCTAAGAGCATTAGCTCGCTAATGCATGAATATCGCTGACTTTTCAGCGATATTCATGCTTTGCGGCGATTTTTACCGCATTTGCGTTAAACCTTGGTAATACCAAGGTTTATTTGCGGTAAAAATCGCCGCAGCGCTGCGGTAAATTTTTGTCTCTAACCAAGCAATAGCGATAATTATCGCTATTGCTTGGTAATATGCCCCCATGTGTTTTGTTCAACGATATGCTGCTTAAGCTCCTTCACTCTAATGCCCTTCAACAAGCTTCTGTCTCATCTATGTGTGGGTTTTGGAAGGTGTTTCCTGCTCATCGTGCCTCAGTGTCAGTGCAGGAGTTGTGAAACTCTACTTGTGCCATTTTTCATTTGCTTGCTGGCGCTTCTATCTTAAGACAGTTTAACAGTACTTTTATGGACTGGTCTCCCTGCCTGCTGCAATAGAGGGCCATTTGGGTGAGAAATATGCAGTTTTTAATTAATTGTCATGTGTACATTGGCTTCCCTACAGTGAGGGCGGTAAAAGAATAGTTCCGCTACGATTTATATATCAAATACAGCTCGCAAACCTTACCTTGTCTATGCTGCCACATGGAGCAGCTGTAGAGTCTTTCATGATGTTTTCTTTTCCAGGCAGTCCTCAAGGCTGCCTTTGGATGCCTTGCAGCAGGAGCGTGCCGGGAGCCACTCAGCTTGCATTTCCTGTGCGTCACGCCATTTTGGAGTTGGAGGATGCAGGCATTCAAGTGGCCTGTTACGGTCTGTGATGTGTGTTTCATCCTGTAATCTGCCAACCATGTTCGTCTAATAAAGTTATTCACTTGTTTGAAATCGGCTTCAGCGTAGAATTGTGAGGATTGTTTTGCCACGCAATGCTTTCCTAGTAAGTGCAACAGTAGTCAGGCTCTACACTTTGTGGTGAGTTCAAGATCTCCTTGGTTCAGACCCTGGACACTGAACTTTTCTGCCAGCCCGTGTGGTGAGTTCTAATTTTTATGACGTGACCTTGTGTTCTTTAGTCTTCAGTGGGCATCCTCTCTTCACCATTGCAATATTTCTTCTCAAGTTTTGTGTGCTGCTCTTTTACATCGTGGTGCTCTTTGTTTATTTGGACCGCCTGTCCCACAAGATTTTGTGACAGGCTCACCATTGACATTTTTGAAATACAAGTTTGTGGTGCATGTCTACAAGATTCAACACGAAATTGTCTTCATTTACAGGAAAAAGAAACTTATGAGTTTACAGTGACTTGTTATTGCTGTTGCCAACATTGTTGTTTTGCATTTCACAAGTACATGTTTTATTGGCATTAGATTTCTCACATTCTTCTTTCCAACATCGCATCCCTGCATAAGGGATGGGAGTGAGTCCTAGTCCCATGTCTCCTCTTTACATTCTGGTTACAGTATTTGCTACCCCTCTGTACATGTGGGGTGGCTTAAGGGTTTTGTTTCCTAGTTATGTTTGGTATGGGCTTAAGCCCCATTTCTACGTCATTTGTCTCTCTACATTTTTGATGTTAACCCTTACGCTGTTAGGATTATGGGATGTTTTCCCCATTAACGTAGTTAGGATACATTTTCACATTTCAGGTGTGTTTTGGGTTGTTGGTCACACCACCACGCTTTGTGTCATGTTGTGTGTAAGTCGCCCTGCGCCTGACGTTTTTATGTTGTGTGTACGTCACCCTGTGCCTCATGTTGTCAAGTTGTGTGTAAGTTGCCCTGCGCCTCACGTTGTCATGTTGTGTGTGAGTCACCCTGCGCCTCACGTTTGTCATCTTGTGTGTAAATCGCCCTGCACCTCATGTTGCCATGTTGTGTGTAAGTCGCCTGCGCCTCATCCAGTTCTTTTTCGTTGTCATTTTGTGTGTAAGTCACCCTGTGCTTCACGTCAACGTATTGTGTGTGTGTGTCACACTGTGCTGCACCTGTGTTGTTTTCTTGTGCTGCACATGTCCTTGGGTGTCAGTCCTGTATGACACTAGTTTTTACACTGCTTAGGTCATGGGTCAGTTCCATTTTAGCATGTTCCCTCACATGAGGGGTGGTGTGTTGGCCACAGTCTCCTTAGTTGAGGAGAACTTTCTTGGGTGTAGTCCACGCACAGTGTTTTAGTCTTGGGTATGTTTCCCCCTTTACTTTCAATGTGGTTGTTGCTCACTTGGTATCTGTGAGCTGTTCTTACAATACTTTATTTTTCCCTTTTTCTTCTCTTTTAAAGGAGAAGGATGGTGTGAGTGTGTTTTATCCTTTCATCCTCCTTTCCTCCTTTGTTTGTCTGTTTTCCCTCTCATGATGTGTTTTTATCATTAATCCCAGGGTTTATGCACTGTTTTCACCAATTGTACGTTGCTGTTTATAGTTGTTTTAACTTTAATGTGATTCTATTTATTTTTCAATATAAAGCCAGAGGATGTATAGTATTCTCATGTTATGCTGTAATGTTCCCTCTCACCTTGTCCCTAGCTGCTCAGCCAGTGTTAGTGTTCCATGTATAATGTTGGCATGATTGACATGCATGGAATGCTTGGCTGCCTGGTGTGAGTGTTGTCAGTTGGAAGATGAGCTGAGCAGCTAGCAGGCTGCTCCTGGTAGGGCTTGCTGTAAATACTTCCTAAGGATTTAATAAACAACATGCATTACATCTCGGCTTACGAATTACGACGTGCAAGCGCAACAGAAACTTGCCCTAGCACTACTCTACGTGAATTGGTACTGAGGAGAATATCATAGAACACTAACTCCATGATGGATTCTAGTGAAGTGTGCAGAGTGGCGGTTGCGCTCTCGCTTTACACCAAGCTCTGCTCAAGAGCGCCATCGCTGAAGACTAGACCGCTAACTTGCATAGTGATGGATGCAGCCATTTTCAGAGCTCTTCGCCTGACCAGGGACCTCCAGGACGGATCGGTTTGTACAATACTGATTCTTTGAGGGGAGTCAATGACCGTTTTTCTACGGATCCTGAAACTCTGCACACTTCACTCTTCCTAAGCAGTGGTAAAGTGCTTATGCTCTCTTCTTTAAACATTCCAGAATTGGAATACCCCAGACTGGCACATTGTTTATTTACTTGTAAGTTCCTTGTATCCCTAGGCTTGTGACTTAATTGCTACTAGTGGGTTGCAGCACTCATTGTGTCATCCACTTGAGTAAAACTGTAAAACATGTCTTCAAGCCTGCCATTGCGGCCTGTATGGGCAGTATTAAAATGCCATTTATGCCTTTCAAAACAAATCTTTTGCCAGGCCTAAACTTTCCTTTTTTATAATTATAAGCCACCTCGAAAGTAGGCCTAAAGATCTCCAGGGCAGTGTTCATGGTATGTAAATTGTAGGACATGTATATTCAATGCTTTAAATGTCTTTGGCAGAGAAAAACCTCAAAAGTCATTTTTCACTGTAGAATGGCTGGCCATCACCATGGGTTGACATTGGTTTACACTGTTACATTAAAAAGTGCTATATTCAGTTTAGGAGTAGCTAGGAAAATGGTTAAAGGACTCATTTTAATAGTAATGTAAAATCCAACCTAATGGTCAAGTCAGTTTTGTATACTACTATTTTGGAATGTTTCAGCTTTAGAAAGTTATTTTACTTGCTAAAACCAAAGGGCTTTCATGTCAGTGTGCATCTGTCACCTGCCCCCAGACGGGTCCCCTTTGGTGGGATGTATATTACTGCCGGACGGTGGAAGTGGGGAGGGGGGCACCTCCCTTGATAGGATGGATTGCAGGCTGTGCCAAGCTGCTTTCTGAGCTTCAAAGGATGCATACCTTGTCACTGGCAGATGAAGCTCACACCTAGGCCGACCTACCTTTTATCTCTCTAGTGAGTCTGGCACCAAACCCAATTGAGGGGAGCGAGAACTGCCAAGAACTGATATAGGTGGTGGACAAAGGTTTGCCATCTGCCCACATGATGCCACTGGCCACGAACTTGGACCCCACAGACTTCTTCTCAGAAAACTCCTGGACTTGCGAGGAATCAATCAAAAGACGGAATGCCCTTCTATCTGAACAGCCTGAAGGAAGTCTGAAACTGGCTACCTTGAACTCAGGACGCCAGACTTCAACTGTCAGTTGACTGACCTCCTGTTTGAGCTACAGGGACACAACAAGCTTCCAGAGGCCAATCTCATGATGATGCCTAGCTGGCCAGTATTAACTGGACTTATCCTGGAACTTGTTGCTGGCCCCTTCTAGAGTGAATCCTAATTCCCAAGTGTCCCCCAGGTCCTGGATCCTTGGATGGTTTAGATTGAACTTCTCCTTTCCCCAAACTGCAAGAGCTGGCACTTAAAACTTCTCGACTTGCCACCAGTGAAAACACAGCTATTGACGTCAAATCATATGATGGCCTCAATTTGCTGGTTTGCCCTACTGAAGGATATTTGAAGTCCAGAAAAGTTTGAAAGTCAAAACGTCAAAGGCTTCACTGAAATCGTTGCCAAGCTGTCGATGTAGAAGCCTTCCTGAGCATGGACTCCAGACTTGGCCCGCCTGGAGCTTTCTCGACTTTGTCAATGACTGCCCCAGGAAGCCGTGCTTCAACAAACCACTATCATCGAGCTCTCTTCGGATCCAACTTGCCCTACCGACGACTTGTTGGCAACCACTTTTTATCTATAAAAGATTCTAAGTCAGAAGGTAAACTTTCCCCTGAATGAACAAGGTCCCAAAATGTGAACCATGCTCCACAATAATCAGCCTTAACATTTGACTTTGACCAGGTCTAGGGAGATCAGATAACCACGTTGGTGCTTTGTGCTTTTTGCCGCAATTTTTAATTCAAACTTTAAAAGTTCAAATCTTAGATTCTTCTTAATGGACTTTTGTCGTTTTGATGTTATTTGATTTATAAAAATATAGTCGATTTGCACAAACTGATTTGCTATATTTGTTGTGTTGTGTTTTCACTTTACCCACCTACAATGTGCTAAGATGACCGATTCAATAATCTGTTGGGCTGGAAATACTTTTTGAGCATGGCCCAATGCTTCAAAATAGTTTTAGCAGCTGTGGTAAGAGGACTGAGGCAATAACTAGAGGTAATTGATCGATCAAGCCCATGTTTCTTCAAAAATGATGTGCGGTGTGGAATTAAAAAGTCAGCGGCAAGACCTAATAATACGGATACATTCAATAAATCAATTAGAGGATGACCCAGAACGTCTTTGAGGTCAAGGAGTAGGTAGACAGGATTTGGATTGAGATGAGAGCTAAACTTACATTACAGGAGCGGGATGTAGGATTGCCTGTCATGAAAGGTCAATCTCTCTCCAAAATATATAAAAGGGTTATGTGTATTGTAACATCCTTATGAGCAAATGTATTCAGACCTTTCTCACTAAGCTTAATGATTAAAAAAATTAAAAAGTCAGTTAGCTCTTAAAAAAGTAGAAGGAGGAACTGTATTATTAGAAATACTGGCCCTAAAAGAACTATCATTATCAATTTTGAAAGTATCTTTTCATTGGTTAACAGCAGTTGAGATTCTTGAAGAATCTGGCATTGCTTGGATAGATCATTCCAGTGAATATGTCTTGGTACAGTTACTGCTATTGATCTACAATGATAATGTTTTCTATGTTCGTCACTGTAAGGCCTTGCATTATATGCTTAAAGTTGTGATTTTTACAGTAACTCCTACACTTAAAGAGATTCATTCAAACTGTTATGAGTATGGACAGTGTTGTGAAATTTTAACATGTTTTCTGTAAGCAGTGAATATTGTAACATCCTCCCAAAACTTGGAGCATGTGAATGATTGCACCACACACGGAGCTCTGTTTTACACATCTTTATTCTGATGCCGGGCAGAGCTGGCGTAGTGCCACTACACGGAGTTCCACGGAGTTAGGAAACAAATTCTGCTCCACTCCCTGCCTCCAACCCCCTAATAAAAAATATTTTAAAATGAATTTATAATGAAAAAAACACACTTACCTGTACTGTGGCGTCTCCGGGCTGCCCTCCTACTCCTCGCCGTCTATCTCCTGCAAACCCCCTACATCAGACGTACATCTTGCGAGAAATGACCGAGGTTATTATCATTTTAGTTTTCCCCGTTGCCGCATCTTTATGAGGCAGGGCGGCTGTCAGAGCAGGGGGAGGAGTGGTTTGCACTCCCTATGTGAGCATTAGTGCTTCTCTGGCCCTCTTGGGCCACCCAAAACAATCATGCGCACATACTGTGTTCTCCATGTATGCTGCATTACAGTCCTGGCTGAGCGCTGTTTTCAGGCGCTCAGACCAATCACAATGCTGCATTGAAGCGTTGTGATTAGCTGCAGGAAGGCTGGGAGCTCTGGTGATTCCTGCTTCCTGCCTCCCTCTCCCAAGATGCAAGGAAGAGGACGTAGGAGAGGTGGGGGCTGGCCAGCTGGCCGGCCGGGAGGGAAGTGATTTTTTTTAACCTATTTCACCCCACCCCACCCTTTCCCCCCACCCACCCCACTGCTGCTAACAGATAGCAGTCGCCGCTGGTCTACAGCAAAATTTGCACTATCCATCCTGGCATATTGATAAGCAAAATACAATTATCACGCTGTAAAACAGAGTTGCTGCAAGGGATTATTTTTTAATGTATATTATATATTTATATTTATTTAAGGTGAAGGAAATTTCCAAGCATGCATAAGTAAAGTCCTGTTATCACACACATGCATCACAAGACAGCCATTACACAAACCGACAAAGAAGAGAATTATGAATACTGGAGAATTTATCACTATATTAATGTGCGGTTCGTGAATATGACCCTCTTTTTCTCTCCACGTTCATTCTCTCAAGCTCCTAAGGCAAAAACAATAAAAAGGCATCTGTCTCTGGTAGCCAGCCGCTGTATTATAACGTGCTTTAAAAATGCATATTGATCTGTCAACCACCAAGTGTGCTTCTGCTTAGCATTTGGATTGTTCAAAACCTAAAGAATCTCAAAGGGCAGACTTTGCTTTATGGATGTTCAAAGTGCACTGCTGAGGCACAAGCAATGGCAGAACCTTTTCTAACACTTGACTGCCACAGCTTTAGTGATGTGTCATCTTTCCGAAAGGCACTCATGTGTGACTCGTCGTTAAAAAGAGAGCGCTAGCGCCACCTAGGGGACTTTATGGCAGATCGCAACAAACATTTTTTTACATTGTAGTGCTTGTCATACATAATAGTGTTCAGCAAAAACAAGCAGATTATATTGTGCCTGATGTACAGCAAGCGAACGTTAAGTGTTAACAAACTAGGGTTCATTTAATTCGTTTGACTATTCTTTTGATTCTCAATGATCATAGTTGAACCTGTTGCAATGAGAAGGAAAATGTAATGCATGTGATGATTCGTGGCTTCAAGTTCACAAGCAATTTAAAGTCTACTTTAAAATAATGTTAATCTGACATCAACACATATTCTTGTAAACATTGAAGATTTTTGATCACTGCTGTGACCACAAACCAATATTTTATTAACGAGTATTTTTACACGGACTTTTATTTCTAGTTTTTTGTGTTGTAGTGCCGAATACTGAGTAGAGAATTGGCATTTGTGCTCATCTGTATTCAATGTGAGCGTTCTCGTTTTTTAAATCAAGGAGAAAATAGATAGACTTTTCTAAAGAATAAGAACTGTATGATGGCAGATCAGCTGATCATTTGAAGAGAATGTACTGCAAAAGAATGAGGTTTTCTCAAATGGTGCATAGCTCCAAATTAGGATTGATTCCCTGAGGATCATGTATTACAAACGCTTCTCGAGCTCAAACATGTAAATAGTACTTTTGATGACCTCATTGCTTCTACTTGGGTTTCTGAGCATTGAAATTTGCTTAATGCCAAAGCTGAAATCAGTCACCCAAGCCCCCATGAGGAAAACATATACATATTATGTATAGGGTGCACTTTCCCTGTTTGTGCCCTGTCGCACCTTAAAACAGGTGCGTTGGGTGCAAGCAGAGAAAGTGCACCCTATTAGAGAGAAGGCGCCTCCCCCAGGGCAGCCGCGAACTCCTAATGCACTGCAGGCAGCGCATTCAAGTGAAATACGGTGTAGCTTTGAAGCAGTCTCTCCTGTGTTTCACTGTGCAGGCAGCAACCCGTCTGCACTTTTAAAGGGGGATTAGAGATCCCCTTGCAGGTGGGTGCAGTGAGTGACTGCACCCACTTCCAAGGGTATGTCTGGGGGCTCCATTGGACCCCTTTCCCCCCTCCGGAGGGCTACTATCGGTGCGCCTCCAGAGAACTTCTTTGCCTCTGCGCCTGAATCTATAAAGCGGCGCGGGCGCAGAGGCAAGGGATGCAAATGATGAAACGCTCCCTTGAAAAAGTGGTAGGGTTGTATGTGTACCAGGACTTTCAGTGTTACAGAAGAGGCTGCACAAGCATCTATATCATCTTATGTGATGCCCCGGGGGCACACAAAGAGGGCGCAAATGCCTGTTGAGCCTCCGGGGCACTTAGTGTAATACGGATCCTGCAAGAGGATGTCCGGGGGATCCATAGGACCACCCTTTCCCCATTCCAGAGGTTTGCCACCTTTTAGGTGCTGCACTGTTGGTGCGCCTTTTTAGAGCTTCTTTGCCTCTGCGCCCAAGTCTATAATGCAGTGCGGTTTCAGAGGCAGAGGTATTCCCTAATTTGCATGGAACACATTCCCATGCAAACTCCCTCTTGAGAAAGCTCTGGCGCTGTATGTGCGCCAGCGCTTCCACTATTACAGCAGAGAGGCCACTTTTGTAAACGCACATTGTGCCTCAGGGCACCTAGTGTAATTCAGCCCCTGGTCTCCATATTTCAAGCTTGGAAAAGTCTATTTTCACAATGTTTGCATCCGTTAATGAAGGCGTAAGCCAAGTGGATTCCAATGTGAAGTTCTTTTGCGTACCACATCAAGTACTCCTTTTAAAGCAATGCCTTTTATACTGAGGAGCTCTTTCATAGTTTGACTACCAAACTCATGGTTTCCCTGTTCTATTTATAGATAGATTCACTGGATTTCCACTGGCAGAGCCCTAGCTGCCTCTGCTGACGTAAAACTCCGACCTGACAGCCTGTCCATCACTGGGCAATGTGAGTGTGACAATTGCCTCCACACGAAGGAAGAAAGCTCCCAGCACATCAGGGCCATTGTTCTTTAGTCATTGTTTTTTTTATCTTCAAAAACCATGGCTCCTGACCACTTAATTTCAGTGTCTCCAGTGCTATACAGCAGCTCCACTGAATAAAGATTCCCATCTGCCTGGGGATCTCTAAATATGGCGTGTGGCCCTCCCTCATAGGTGCAGAAGCCATAGCTTTTGCTGACCTAGTGGGCTGCTTTATGTTCTTTTTCCATTTTGTGGAGTTTCTTCTTCAACATCTGGAGCTGATATGTGAATGCAATACTAACATATCTTTCAACCATGTTTTTTGACAATAATGTTTCTGCATTATTTTTTGGGGTGTTTTTATTTATTTAAGAGCTTTCTGTACTCAGACATCTATATGTTACTGTAAAATTATGAATTAGAACAATATTTGTGAGCTTTACATTTTCTCTACATTCTTCTCTGTAATGTAAGACACAGATAGGTTTTACAATAATGCAGATGAAGACCTACAAATGTGTTCACAAGTTGTAATGTGGAAATTTACAACTCCATTCGATACAAACTCAATGCAAATTAATTTGGTGAGCTTTTCCTACATAACAAGTGGTAGGTTCAAAGGTCTTAGGGGCACATGCATCAAGCTATTTTGCAATCGCAAATGGCGTAAATCACAAAAAAAGGCGGTTTGCGATCGAAAATTAGCCAAATGCAATGCATGAAGCAAATTTGCAGATCTGCCCTTCATTTAGCAAATTTTTGCGATTACCTAAATACCAAACCCGAATTAGTGTTTTCTGTAATAGATAATCGTAAATTGAGATGTGCAAAACCTATGCAGGAAAAATTTGCAATTAATGAATCGATAACAAATCGCAATTAGCATTTCTTAAATAAGAACAAATGAAACAAGGTGGTAAGCATTACAAATTGGACAAATCTGGTGCTAATCATCACAAAACCATTTAAAGAGTCCCAGAATGCCTTTGAATGTTTCACAATGACAGCGCTCTACGTCATGGCAAGGGGGAGTGTTAAAAAGGGTTCAAAGACAACCAGTAACCAAAGACCCCTTTATGTTGCCCGGCGGTGTCGCCTCTATGACCCACCAATATTAATCAATGAAGAAGCAGGCGCTGGAGACTGGAAGGCAGGAAACGAGGATTTTATTCTCTCCGGAGGAGAACACATCAATTCAGACAGCAAGTATCGTCACGAGGTGCTCTAACCACATCTCTGAGGCCTGGCCTCTTATACTAGGGTTTATGACCTTTATTACACGTAACACATTCTCGCAACACTTTGATATTTGAAAGAACATCCTCGGAATCTCCCCTTCAGGCCCGTTCCCACATACATTTACAGTTGAATTCCCCACCCCGGTCACAACAGGTGATGATTGTCGCGCAGCAGGGCATTCCGCCGATTCACGGAATGCGTGGAGTTGATCGGATCTCATAGGGTGGGGGCTTTGATCGGCTCGAGGGTCTTTTGATGGGGAGGGGAAGCTTCCTACTGTACGGGGTAATAAACAGTATCCGCAGGGCCAGGTGGCGGCCTGGGAACAAGGAAGACAAACGGGGACACAGGAAAAGGGGTTTGTATCAAAGGATTTGGGACCATGAAAGGAATGAAGGGAGGTGCCGCGCTGGGAACAGGATGGGATTCTGTGGCAGAGCTGCGCTGAAGAGGGGTTTATGGTCCAAGGCATGTGAGAGCGAGGGGGTTGTCAGCGTGCGGGGGATACCTGCGAGGATAGGAGAGCGAGAGACGCGCTGGCTATCAGGGAAGGGGCAGGGAGGCCATGGTGCTTAAAATGGCTGCCGCTTACGCTCAAGGCATCTGGGAGCGGGAGTGATCAGTGCGTGGGGGTGTTGGTGAGGGTGAAGGTCCGTGTTGGGGGTCAGGGGCGCGCAGAGAGTGGTTCTGATCAGAGCAGCTAAAATGGTGGGGACACATGACAAAAGTGTGGCATCAGAAAAAGGCAAGATGGCGCAGATGATGTTCACCAAAACGTAACAATTTTCCACAGGAGGAGGCTGCAAGCAGCAGCACACAGAAGAAGGAGGATACAGGAGCGCATTTTCAGAGTGCACGTTACTTTTCTAAGGCAGACAGAGAAAGAGATATATGATAAATATAGGCTGCATGCAGACATAATCTATGATCACATAGCTCAATTAGATGCACTACTGCAACGTCAGACTCACAGGACACATGCCATCCCCACTCATGTGCAGATTCTATGTTCCCTGCAGCTCCTAGCGACAGTAGCTTCCAGGGAGTAATTTGCCACAGTGGGAGGTGTCTCTAAAAGTGCACTATCACACTTTTTTAACTCATTCCTTGATGCCATGTTGCAGAGGATACAGCACCACATCAATTTCCCCACAACACCCCAGGAAATGCAGCAAACTAAATTTGACTTCTATAAGATAGCCCATTTTCCCCACGTAATTGGTTGCATTGATGGAACACATGAAACCATTTGTCCCACTCAGTGAATGAGTACCTTTACAGGAACAAAAAATCATACCATTCATTGAACATACAAGTCATCTGCAATTCCAAACACATCATCACAGACATAGTGGCTAGTTACCCTGGCAGTGCACATGACTATTACATCTTCAGACACAGTGGCATACTGGGATGTCTTCTTGCGGGTGAATTTGCAGAGGGATATTTGCTTGGTAATACTGTCTTGCAGACTTGTCCACCATCGTGACACATAGTAGTGAGTAATGTTGTTGTTTTACTTCCTGTAGGTGATAGCGCATTCGCTGTGCGCTCCTTTATATTGACGCCATACCTGAATCCAAGTAACCCAAGTGAACAGCGATATAATGTGGCACATATTTCTACACGCAACGTGATTGGGCGGACATTTGGTTTACTTTAATCTAGGTTCCGCTACCTCCACAAAACTGGTGGTCATTGCAGTACAAACCAGATACCTGCAGCAAAATAGTTCCCACATGTGCCATGTTGCACAACATAGCCACTAATAGGGACATACACCTGGAACACTCTGACAGTGAGTCTGAGGAAGACAATCAGCTAAGATAGCCACCACAAGTGGCATGCGGTCAACGTGCAGCAGAAGGGAGACAGAGACATGCACTCAACAATTCTATTAAGGTGGGTAATCACGAGACAACAGTTTAATGTAACAATATAGGGGTTGTGTTAATGCACACATACCAGGTGCACACAACTGTAGTGTGAAGAAAGTACATTATTTCACATTGCAATGGCATTTAACTGTCAGTGCAAATAATGTTCATGCTGCTGGTTACCTCACCAGAATAGTACGTGTCCATGTTTTTCACTTTTTCCAGCCACAAACTTCCAAAGGCCCCTCAGTTGGCTCAGCCACATCCCTTGTTGATCCTTCTGTGCTAGTGTTGCTCCTAGTACTGTGCCTCCCGGGATTTGTAATAGGTGTCAGTAGGCTACTGAGGCTGGAGCCCTCCTCATTATCACCCCCTCCAAGAACGTTGTTGCCATCAACTGCTGTAGTTTGGAGTTGTTCCACTGCATTGGTGACCTGGATAAGGCCCCTGGCCACATCTCTGCAGTAGTGGCTCATCTCCACTTGCATACCGACAGCTCGATGGGAAAGCTGAGATGTTGCTGTGCTCAGTCTATCTATGGTCCTGGTGTAACTGTCAAGGCACCCCATCAAATTGTGATGCCTCCTACAATGGAATGCATGGTCATCCTGCATGACTCTGCACAAGTCATGCATTGCTTTTGTTACATTTGCAAAGTTTTCATTGTTTGCCCTTTGCCCTTCCACAACAGCAGTGGTGAGCTCTCTCAGGCAGTCACGTATGTCTCCGATGTTTGTTGCCATTGTTCATAGCTGGCCCTGAATTATCCTCATGTTTTTGCATTGCAGACGCTTGACCTTGAGCATTTGCCCTCCAGCTCAATCCAGGGAGCAGCCCCATTGTCTTCTGCAGCTGTAATGATTGCCCTGGCCCTTGGCCTGTGGAAATGTATGGACCTGTCCTGAACTGGTACCTCTGTTGTTGGTGGGGGTGTATGGCCAGCCTGTTGTGTAGGAGTTTCTGTTCTGCTCTCTTCCTGACTCTCCAAGTCAGGCAGTGGTGGGACTCCTGCACAGCTGCATATGTTATTTGAAACAGTGCAAGTTCAGTATTTTTTGGTGTACATGTATGTGACATAGTGCATACCATTATTTAATAAAGGTATTTTGTTATGGACAGAGCCTAGTTTAGTCACTTCCTTGCTGTACTCTGCTGAACGTAAGCTGATTTGGTCCCTCCTTGCCTTCCCCTTACATGTATCTGTATACTACTTCCATAATACATTTGGGTGTTGCAAGTCAAATGTGGACTGGACTCAAGGTTACTACACTATGCATGATCTGCATTGGGGGCTATTTTTGTTAGATGCAGCATTAAAAGATATTTTGCTGTGATCTAACCTTGTGATGTTCCAGCCTGTTCAAAGGTGTCTATCAGGGAAGTGCCAACAACTGCCTCTGGTCGCAGTGTAGATTCTACCATGTCCTCCAGGGGTGTGTTGGCATGTTCCGCAGATGGTTCCCCTCCAGTTTTTTTAGCCTCTGCAAGCCTTGCAGCCACCCTCTCTTTTGATCAGCTAAGCAGGTCATACCAGGGCTTGCGCAGGTCAGTGATTGAGTATTGTGCAACCCCCACTACATTTACCTTCGATTGGATAGCCAGCCCAATTTGTATTTTTTCTCACTATGCAACCTGCAAAGACAGTTTTCCAAAGAGTTTATCGTGGCTCAGCACCACTTCCTCAATGAGAATGTCAAGTTCTGGTCCTCCCTGGATTCGAAAAAAGCATCCTAGGGCAGGTTTTGGGGTTTTACCCCTCTACACCCATGATAGCTTGATTCCAGTGGCATGGAGAGCAAAGGAGTCACGTCTGAGCATACCCGTCCCACTCGGGGTGAAAAATGCAAAAAGAACTATTGATGGACAGAATGCAGAACAATGTCATACATTCACCCCAGTACAGATATCTGGGCCTAAATCCATTGTTTTTTTGCTCACTATGCCATTCCAGTTTGGACCCAGCCATATGCAAATCAATCTTGACACTGCGCCCAATGGGAACAGTCCAGCCCGAACTGCTAGGCCAGGTCCTCCCTGGACTGGAAACAAGCATCCTAGGACGAGTTTCGGGGCTCACCCCTCTTCAGCCAGGATAGCTTGATTCCAGTGGCGTGGAGAGCAAAGGACTCACGTCTGAGCATACCCGTCCCACTCAGGGTGACAAATGCAAAAAGAACTATTGATGGACAGAATGCAAAACAATGTCAGATCTCTCTATTCACCACAGGGCTGGATCACCCTGTCTCCTGGAATCCCTCTGCCCTGTCACTCAAACTCCAGACAAGGAATACACAACCTAGCAGAGGCAGGCTTGGATAAATAGACAAGAATATACGTACTTTCTAAAAGTGGTATTTTCAAACACAGAATGTTAAAACCAACTTCAATAAACGATGTATTTTATCATTCTGAGTTCAGGCATACTAAACTCGAATTTCTACCATGTTCCCTGAGTCAGTTAGGATTATAAGATGTAATAATTCAACTGCCCATTCTAGCCTATGGAGAACAGGTAGCATTGCAATAGTGCACCATGCCCTTGGGCCTACCATAGGGGTGGCTGATATGAAGAAGAGGGAAGGTTTAGGAAATGGCAAGTGGGTGCATTGCCCAGTCAGCATGGCAGTACCAAACTGCACACAGGCTCTGCAATGGCAGACCTTAGACACACTTTTATAGGCTGCTTCTGTGGGTGGCACAACCAGTGCTGCAAGCCCACTAGCAGCATTTGGATTCACAAGCCCTGGGCACACTAGGGTCTGACAAGTAAACCAAACAAGCCAATCATGGAATCACTAATCCATACATCAGTTTACCATAGGGAGAGCATATGCACTTTAGCACTGATCAGCAGCGGTAAAGTGCCAAGAGTCATAAAACCAACAAAAACAGGTCATAAAAAATACAGGAGGAAGGCAAAAAATTCAGGGATGAACCTGCAAAAAGGGCCAAGTCCAACAATTATTATTTACTATTCCTTACTCCAGTTTGCGCAACAGTAGGGAAGGTCATGGAATTTATTTCCAATACCTCAGTGCCCCCTACAGCAAGTTGTTGTAATGACTTGCGATAAATGCATCGTGTACTAACAACGCATTTGTTGTAATGACCGTGTTGTAATAGTACTGCGATTTAATGACAGCATTGTAAACGCTGTTTCCAATGTTTCAAATGGGTGTGGATTATTGATAAAAGGGGATATGCAGGAAAGGTGAGACACAAATACATTAAAATGTGAGAAGCAAAGGAGCTGGTGGGCATGTTGAACAGGAGCACTATTTCACATATCTGCATGCACAGTTTAAAGAATCAGTAACTCGAAGAATCATGCCACTTATACAGCAGCAGAACTCCATTAGAGTGGCGGAGCGCCACCCCCACCACCAGCAGCAAATAAAACGATAATAAAACAGGTTTTAAACCAGTTTTATTATTGTTTTATTTTAATACCCTGGACCCACCCCAGGACTCTGACGAGTCTTGGGGTGGGTCCAGGAGATAACACTACTGGTGAGGGAAAGTGGTGGGCATTCACTTCACTGTGAATGAGGTGCTTGGCCGACCTTCTCAGGCTGACTAAACCCCTCATGCGCAGTGAAGTGCGCTCCAGCCCCAGCTGCATTGCTGGGGCTGGAGAGAACAGACACAAGCTCCAAGTTGCCAATGCTCAAGCAATCCTAAAGCTGCTCCAATGCAAGAGCAGCTTCAGGATTGGCCGCAGGGCAGCCTATTCCTAGAGCCAGAAGCAGGAAGAGTGTGATGTGGCATTAAGGTCAGTTTATTATGATTTTATTTGTCCCCAAATCCACCCCACCTCTCTCTTCCCCACCTCTCTCTTCCCTACCTCTCTCCTCTGGCCGACCCACCCCCCTCCACTTCGGCAGGGGACGGGCCGCTTCGGCCCTCATAATATGCCACCTTCAGATGCAGCAGAACATCCATAACTTAAGTGACTATATTGTGCTTGTAACAATACTAAGCAACAATGTTCTTTGGATCGTAAAGCATTTATTTCCAACAGTAAGATATTTCACATTCATTCCTTTGATATTCCTCATTGCTTTGGTAGTTTTTGGCCTTTAGATTTTGAAGGACTCAGAGGCTGTACATTGTGTGTACAATTATTTTCTTTTCACTTACACTGTAATGAGGATGATGTTGTAGCAAGTCACTTTTATAAAACAACATCCCAATAGTCAAGATATCTGTCTTCACCCAGCCTCACTGGCTTAAGTGTGTATTGGTACCCTGTTTCCATCAAACAAACATTTTGGGTAAACTTCATATTTTTTGTGCCTAATGTTTCCATTGTTTGAGCCCTTCTTCTTCTTAAATTGATAGCTATTGTTTACAATTTGAATTTAAATTATCATTGGTTTTTGACATATTTGTTTTTTATTTAACTAAGTGTAATCAAAAAGCTTAAGGGATATTGACCTCTACAAGGACAATTTTTCTCTGTTTTTACCTTCACAGATTTTTTTCAACTAAAATCCATACCATAATCATGACTTTAAAAACATTACTACAGTCAAATGCTCTTAGATCCCTTTAAATAGAGAAAAAAGATTCCATCCCTAGTAGAAACTGCAGGATCTAAGGATAAGGTGAATTAGAGGCCCGTGGAGCAGCAACAGGAAATTACGGGAAGATGTAAGAAATTGGGTTGCTGATTGTGGGGGTTGATAACCCTTTTTGAAGCAACAACCGCAATCCTTGTCTGGGTGAACCGCAAAAGTTACTAAAAAAATTTTGTGAAAACTCACGCCTAAATTATTAAAGTGCAAACTGCAAGTGTCTGGTCATACAAGATTGGGGCAAAGTAAAAAATTAAGGCCAACAGCCATAGAGCATGTGTTGGGTACAAAAGGTGGATTGGGCTCACTCTTGGCTTGACTTGACTTAGAGATATTTTGAAGAAAAGTGTAGGAGAAGTTAAAGTTCAGTGGGGTAGAGCACCAAGCTATGTCTGTGGAGGAGTAGTCCTTGCCAGGGAGCACTGGAAAAAGTCCCAATGAAGCTGTCAACAAGGGCAGTAAAAATCTTCTGGTAGAAGAAGCCTGGTTTCCACACTGAGGATATCATAATCATCATCGATGGGGAGCCTGTCACCATCAAACCCGGTGACGATTTATACATTCTAACTTAAACAACAGTATGGAAGTCAAAAATCTCCAGCAGGACAAAGCTGCAACCTGAGGTCAAAGAAGGATCCACTAGTCGAGATACTGTCGCCCAGAGTTCCAGCTGAACAGGAAGTGTTGATGTGGGGATGGACATAGTGGGAACTCCCGTGAAGTCAAGCGGACTGGCGATACACCGAGGGCAGATTGGCAGGCAGATTTGTCCTGTGCCCTTAGCCATTTTTCTTGAAAAGGGTTCTATGTACCAACTTTAAGGGTTAGGCAGGAGCAGCACCTCTAACATCACTTCTAAGAGTTCATGACCTGGGGGCACCTCTTGGGGATTAGGAGTCACTCCAGCAGAAACAAGGTACTGGCTTCAATAATTCTAGAGATGGTTGTTGCCCTGTAGCTCAAATAGGTGGCCAGACAATTAGACCTTGCAGTCACACCCGTAGTCCTGGGTGCTAGTAGCAACGGCTCTAAGGAGCAAGTCAGGCCGCATGCAGCATGGCAGTTCTCAGTTAGCCAAAACCCCTTACCTACCATAGGTGGCATACTTCATCATTGGGATTCTCCTCATCACAATGAACTCAATGATGACATTCCATGGACTTCTATCACTATTTAATGATCACGACTAGAGTTCATTGTTTCCTCGGAACCGAGATGTCACTTAGAGACATTTTTCTATCCGTTACTACTAAATGATAGTGTTATGAACCTCACAATGATCATTGATTCGCTAGGACCAAGATGTCAGCAATAGACGTTTCTTTCCCTAGAACACTTACAGGTAAGAATATTTTATGACTTCCATTCACAATTAGGAATATAATTACAACTTTGAGTCGTGCTAAGGAATACACATATAGGTATTATAACATCCTGCAATATAGATTGGTTCATACATTATGACATCTTTATCATATAGCAAACACAAGGAGATGATGGATGGAGCACTGAAACTTTTCAGACACTCACCCTCAGTCACAGATCTGGGTTGCATCCATCATCGTTCTTTAGCTCACTTCGCCAACCCCAGTTCAGACACAGCTATATGCAAATCAGTCTTGACCCTGTGCATTATGGGAACTGTTCAACCCCAATTGCCAAGCCATGTCTTCCCTGGACCGGAAACAAGCATCCTGGGACCGGTTTGGGGCTAACAGCCCTCATCAGCCAGGCTGTCGTGAATCCAGTGCCAAAGTCAGCAAGGAACCCACGTCTGGGCATGCATTGCCAACTTAAGGCAAACAAATCCAACACAAAGAGATGATGGACAGAGTGTTGAAACTTTACAGACACTCACCCTCAGTCCCAGATTTTGGTTGAATCCATCATTGTTCTTTAGCTCACTTTGCCACCCCAGTTTGGACACCGCTATATGCAAATCAGTCTTGACCCTGTGCTTCATGGGAACAGTCTAGCCCAAATTGGCAGGCCATGCCTTCCCGGGAGAGGGAAACAAGCATCCTGGAACTGGTTTTGGGCTAACAGGACTTATAAGCCAGGTTAGCTAGAATCCAGTGGCAAAGTGAGCAAGGGGTTCACGTCTGGGCATACTCTGCCAACTTAGGGCGAACAAAGCAAACACAAGGAGATGATGTTTAGAGCACTGAAACTTTTCAATCACCCCCAGTCACAGATCTGGGTTGAATCCATTATCGTTCTTTAGCTCACTTCACCACCCCAGTGCAGACACCTCTATATGCAAATCAGTCTTGACCCTGTGCCTCATGAGAACAGTCAAGCCCGAATTGCCAAGCCATGTCTTCCCTGGACCGGAAATAAGCATCATGGGACTGGTTTCAAGCCAACAGCCCTCATCAGCTAGGCTAACTTTAATCGAGTGGCAAGTGAGCAAGGGACTCACTTCTGGGCATACCCTGCCAATTTAGGGCAAACAAAGCAAACACAAAGAGATGATGGACGGAGCACTGAAAGTTTTCAAACACTTACCGCCAGTCAGAGATCTGGATTGAATCCATCATCGTTCTTTAGCTCACTTCGGCACGCCAGTTCAGACACAGCTATATGCAAATAAGTCTTCACCCTGTGCCTCATGGGAACAGTCCAGCCCGAACTGCCAAGCCATGTCTTCCCTGGACCAGAAACAAGCATCCTGGGACCGGGTTCTGGCTAACAGCTTCATCAGCCAGGCTAGCTTGAATCCAGTGGCAAAGTGAGGAAGGGACCCACGTCTGGGCATACCCTGCCAACGTTCGGGCAAACACAAGAAGATGATGGATGGAGCGCTGAAACTTTTCAGACACTCATCGCAGTCACAGATCTGGGTTGAATCCATCATTGTTTTTTAGCTTACTTCACCACCCCAGTTCAGGCACAGCTATATGCAAATCAGTCTTGACCCTGTGCCTCATGGGAACAGTCCGGCCTGCATTTTCAAGCCATGTGTTCTCAGGACCGGAAACAAGCATCCTGGGACTGGTTTCGGGCTAACAGCCCTCATCAGCCAGGCTAGCTTGAATCCAGTGGCAAAGTAAGCAAGGGACCAGGTCTGGGCATACCCTGCCAACTTAGTGCAAACAAAGCAAACACAAGGAGATGATGGGTGGAGCGATGACATTTTTACGACACTCACACCCAGTCACAGATCTGGGTGGAATCCATCATCGGTCTTTAGCTCACTTAACCACCCCAGCTCAGACACAGCTATATGCCAATCAGTCTTGACCCTGTGCCTCATGGGAACAGTCCATCCCGAATTGCCAAGCCATGTTTTCCTTGGACCGGAAACAAGCATCCTCGGAGCGGTTTCAAGCTAACAGACCTGGGGTTCTATGGACTGCGGTCCTTTGATTCTTCAATTCCGACGATTGAATTCGAAACCAGCCTCGTCAACCTCAGAGGAATCCGTGAATAGTCTGCAGACGGCAGAGACCCAGCAATATGGCCCATGCCCAGTGAAGCTACCTAGGTAGCCATAGAGGAGATTGGCTGTAGAGAACCCCCTTGGCCATCACCTACCCATCTGGACATTGGGCAGACTTTCATCGGTCTCTCCACCGTGTCTCCACCCTTCCCCACCTTCTGACAAATTGCTGGATCCCAGCCGGTTTGTTTGACTTTCACTTTGTCTGCTTGGTTCCCCTGAAGTACTTGCCCCCTTGCCGGTCTTCCTTGACCCGTTCTTCATTCCAACCCCATTTTACTTTTCCCCTCTTCCTTTCTATACCCCATAAGATGTGTGTATATGTTAAGCTATGCTCTAGTAAGTCATGTTACTTTGTATTACTGTTTTTTCTGACCCTGGCACCAGCCAACCAGCCCACCCCACAAAGATACCCACACTGGAATACACACACCGTGATACACCTGTTTGGTTTAATATTTTTTTTTCTGTTTTATTCTAGTTCACTTTCTCGTTTTTCTGCTTTTCATTTCTGGTTTCTCTTTCTGGTCTTCTCTTAAAGCCCAGCTTTGGGCTTGCAGTTCGGGTAAGACACTTCAGTACATCTAAGCAGAGGTCCCACAATAGAACAGTCGAACAGGGGAATCACTAGAAGTTGCTAAAGGCTTAATTTGGGACCTAGAAGTTCAGTCACCATTGGGGCTGAGTCCTTGAGCACAAGCTATGTATACCTGATAGCTATCTGTAAACTTTACCTGTATGATGTACTGGATATATCAACCATGTCTTTCTTGTATTGATACAAAATTCAATAAAAAGATTTTGAAACTAAAATGTTGCAACATTTCTTAATGTTGTTATGCATTTAAATATATCAATTTAATTTACTTTAATATTTAACAATAAAAAACAATATTTTTAGTTGAATAAACTTTTTTACTTTTCCCTACACGTTACCACAGTGAGTCTCTACAGTCAAGGTAGAGCTCTCCCTATGGTAAAGAATAGGGGACATTACAAAAGGTTTTTTCAACTTTGTAATAAAATGGTAAAAATAATGTTATGTCAAGTATAGATGTAAAATAATGTTTTATATTTGTTTTAAATGTAGAACCAAATAATGAAATGCTGAAACACTATTATCTACGTTCTGAATTAAATATTTTTTTAAATGTACTAAAAGAAATAAAAATTATTTTTCTGAAGTTTATATTAAAAATTAATTTAAACCCAAAGTAAAAAACAAAATTGTTTATTATGCCTTATTGCTTGTTAAAATGAAATAAATGTTTTACATGATAGAAAAATAATATAATTAAAATTGCAATATGTTTAAACATTTTATTAAAATATTTTGAGTAAGAATTAAATGTTTATTATTTTTATAGTTTCTTTTTAACATGAAATAATAGGTATTTAATAAAAATAAGTAGACCTCCAGAGAAACACAAAGAACACTCAGAACATTTGACAAATCCCCCAGCATTTAAAAATAACGCAAATTAACCAAGATTTCTTACTGCATGACAATAAACAAACAAAATAATAACAGTTTAACAATGATTAACAACAATTCAAAATCCTAACACAGTGCATCATCTGAATGATGACTGTGACATTTAAATGTTGCCCATTTCAATGTACACAAATATACACTTTCCATGGGCAGTTCCATAAATTAAATGTTCTTGGAAATATGTACTGTTGCCAAACAAATACATCCTACAGCAAACTCATAACACTAATAAAAGAAATACAACACCCAAACATTCATTTTTGATTTTAAACAGTCTATGATTTCTACTATCCTAAGTGTTTACTCACACACAGCGCGACAGGAGTGGTTCCTAACACTTCAACCAGATTATATAGCACCACCTAAAAGGTATAGTATAGAATGGAATGCCCCACAAACAGAGAATTGGACTATGAAGTATACAAATTAATTGCCTTAGCGTATATCTGTGCTGCAGAATTAACCAAACACTACAACATGCTACTAAATTCACATACATACCAAAAATGTAAATACATTCTCATAATGGACTATTTCAAATACACTTTGGTTATTGGAATGCATCTATCAGGACACAGATGACAACCCAAATTACATCCCATGGTGTAAATGCTTACAACAGCAATATCTTTCAAAACCAAAACATAACAATGCAATACAAGCATAGCACAATTCCTTCCAAGGAACAATTAGAAGAAGTTGCCATCTACCTATTTTTCCTCCAAGATCTTTTTCACTTAGAAACAATTGCCAGAACACTACTATTAACAAAATCACCACAAAAGATATAAAAGTAAAACCTTGCTTAATAAATGAAGCAACAGAAATCTCAGCAATTTTATGTGGTAAATTATGAAAACTGACTTATCACTATTAGTAAAAATATAAAATAAATAAAAACATGGTTCCGGAATGATAAATAATGTTACTAATTATTACTTATTAAAACAATTCCTCCAACTAAAACAACCAACATACATTAACATAAAGAACACATATAGATTAAATATATTACATAATAGAACAGAATAACAGTCCATAAAATTACAAAATTGCAAAATATGAGCAAATGTTGTACAATAAAAATTGCACACAGGACAAATAAATAGTTAATAAAATCACTCATGATTTTGTAGCTGAAGTCCAATGCAGACCATACATCATCCATAACAAAATATATTTCATCAAAATTCATTCAAGAAAACGGCCCAACAAATGATAAATTATGAATACAAATATATCCTGTCTAATTCAACCAAATAAAATACAGAAAAGCCAGTCAAACCTGAGAAACATTAGAAAAACAGAAACAGTGAGCAAGACGGCAGCCGCGATGCAAGATGGCGGCCGCGTGAGTTGTGCGGAGTTTGCTCCCGGACCAGGTCACTTACGGAATGGTTCTGAAGGCTGAGCTGCTTCATTCCGTGGCGGGTAGGCTGCGGGCGTGTTCCAGCGCTGCTGACAATTTTAACTGCAACTCAGCTGACTACGAGCTGATTGTGCATTTTAACCTTGATTTTGGGATTTGTGTTACTGCGCCCGCTTTCATAACTGTTTTGACCTGGTAACCCAGCTCACCTCATTATCCTCGCTCTCGACCCCGGTCCGCCCCGGCAGTGTGCCGTTTGTGCGGAGGGTCCTTTCCACGAGCGACACCTCCTGCTCGGCTCTGCACCACTTCCGCCCTGCCTCTCCACCGTGCAGGTGAGCGGTCTAGTAGTTGCAGAACCTTTCCTATATCTTGACCACTGATTGGCTCCGCAGGTAGACATCCCGTGGCGGGCAGGCTGCCGGCGTGTTCCAGCTCTGCTCACAATTTTAACCGCAACTCAGCTGACTACGAGCTGATTGTGCATTTTAACCTTGATTTTGTGATTTGTGTTACTGCGTCCGCTTTCATAACTGTTTTGACCTGGTAACCCAGCTCACCTCATTATCCTCGCTCTCGACCCCGGTCCGCCCCGGCAGTGTGCCGTTTGTGCGGAGGGTCCTTTCCACGAGCGACACTTCCTGCTCGGCTCTGCACCACTTCTGCCCTCCCTCTCCATCGTGCAGGTGAGCGGTCTAGTGGTTGCAGAACCTTTCCTATATCTTGGCCACTGATTGGCTCCGCAGGTAGACATCCGTGGCGGGCAGGCTGCGGGCGTGTTCCAGCGCTGCTGACAATTTAAACCGCAACTCAGCTGACTACGAGCTGATTGTGCATTTTAACCTTGATTTTGTGATTTGTGTTACTGCGCCCGCTTTCATAACTGTTTTGACCTGGTAACCCAGCTCACCCCCTTATCCTCGCTCTTGACCCCGGTCAGCCCCGGCAGTGTGCCGTTTGTGCGGAGGGTCCTTTCCACGAGCGACACTTCCTGCTCGGCTCTGCACCACTTCCGCCCTGCCTCTCCACCGTGCAGGTGAGCGGTCTAGTGGTTGCAGTACCTTTCCTATATCTTGACCACTGATTGACTCCGCAGGTAGACATCCGTGGCGGGCAGGCTGCGGACGTGTTCCAGCGCTGCTGACAATTTTAACCGCAACTCAGCTGACTACGAGCTGATTGTGCATATTAACCTTGATTTTGTGATTTGTGTTACTGCGTCCGCTTTCATAACTGTTTTGACCTGGTAACCCAGCTCACCTCATTATCCTCGCTCTCGACCCCGGTCCGCCCCGGCAGTGTGCCGTTTGTGCGGAGGGTCCTTTCCACGAGCGACACTTCCTGCTCGGCTCTGCACCACTTCCGCCCTGCCTCTCCACTGTGCAGGTGAGCAGTCTAGTGGTTGCAGAACCTTTCCTATATCTTGACCACTGATTGGCTCCGCAGGTAGACATCCGTTGCGGGCAGGCTGCGGGCGTGTTCCAGCGCTTCTGACAATTTTAACCGCAACTCAGCTGACTACGAGCTGATTGTGCATTTTAACCTTGATTTTGTGATTTGTGTTACTGCGCCCGCTTTCATAACTGTTTTGACCTGGTAACCCAGCTCACCTCATTATCCTCGCTCTCGACCCCGGTCCACCCCGGCAGTGTGCCGTTTGTGCAGAGGGTTCTTTCCACGAGCAACACTTCCTGCTCGGCTCTGCACCACTTCCGCCCTGCCTCTCCACCGTGCAGGTGAGCGGTCTAGTGGTTCACCTCAGGCAGTACAAATGGCGACCTGGAGGAAGCGCAGCGGACGAGCGCAGCGGGAGCGCCGACTTCGCGCCGAAGTCGCGCACAAGTCAAGCCCGTCTGCGCCCGTCCACGGCCGACCGGGGCCTGGGGCCACGCATGCTGCTTGTCGTATTACCTACTCCTCCAAGGATCTTCATTCTCTCCATTACTCTGGCCCTCTTGCCTCCCATGTGGCTACTATTGCCCAGACTAATGGCATACTGTCTTCCCACCCATCCCCCCCTTCCCACACCCCTTTGGCCTCTACTCCTGCCCCCTCCCTCCATTGTCATCCCTCTCCCTCTTCCACCAGGATCAGTCCCCCAGTCGCTTGTTCCCTGTCGATTGTCTACCTCAATACCCGTTCACTCCCTAAACACCAACTTGAAGTTTTTCAATTACTGGATAACGGCAACATTGATATACTGCTCCTCTCAGAAACCTGGCTCCATGAGGACTCCCTTCCTGACATTTTCGCCGCCATCCCCACAGGGTTCTACATTCTCCAATCCAACAGGACCTCCTGCAGACCGGGCGGTGGCGTTGCCGCCATTATCCGTTCCAAATTACAATTCACCTCCCTAATAACTACTCCTATATTACACTCTGACTTACTCACTTTAAAATTAATTTCCCCTAAATACTCCTTTATTTGTGTTCTAGTTTATCGTCCCCCCGTAAATATGCACTCTTTTTCTTCTTTATTTGGCGACCTCATCTCTCAGTTGGTCATTAATTCCGCCAGGATTCTGATTATAGGTGACTTTAACAATTGGCCACTAGACCCCCATGAAACTGTCTCTTCAACTGAATTCACTAACCTATTACTTGGTCTCAATTTTTTGCAACATATTTCCACTGCTACCCATAACAAGGGCCATATCCTTGATCAGGTATGGACAACTAACCTGGATATTTCTCCTCCCCTGGTCTACCCTTGCACTTGGTCCGATCATTTTTTTATTTCTTTTTCATTGAAACTGTCATCACCTACTCGCCCTCCATTAGTATCAAATTTCTCGGCACGCAACTGGAAACACGCCAACATCTCCCTTTTTCACTCAACCCTCGTCACTTCCCTTCCCAATGATCACTCCGACCTGAACTCTCAAACCACCATAGTGGACCAATGGTTGTCCCAAGCCAGCGATGTGGTTGCTCCTGTGAAAACCATCAAATCCAAACGCCCACACCACGCCCAGCGATGGTTTACCGAACAATTTAAGGCAGATAAACTACTTCTCAGACAAGCTGAGCGCCGTTGGAGGCGAAATTATGACCCTTCATCCAAGATCATCTTCACCGATCTACTAAAATCATATAAAAAAATCTATCATTTCGGCCAAATCCTCTTACTTTTCTCAGAAAATCCTCAGCTCGGCATCAAAAACTAAGGAGATATTTTTCATTGTGGCCGAACTTTCCCTCCCAGACCGTGTCACGGCCCAGCCTCTACCTTCGCAGGCCTAGTGCGATTCCCTTAACTCTTTCTTCAGAGACAAAATCTCTACCATCAAAAATAATATTCCCCCCCCTTCCCTGTCCCATGTCAGTGTCCTCCCCCCCTCGAATCCTTGCTGTTTTCATGATTTCCCTCCTATTTCCCTAGATGTATTCTTCTCCTTACTGCAGGCAGTTAGCTCTGGCTCTCCCCATGACTGCTGCCCCCCCTAAATCTTAAGGGACGCTTTCATGGCTTGTCCAGGCCCTCCTCTCGACCTGCTTAACCGCTCCCTCGCTACAGGCTCTGTCCCCGATGCTTTCAAAAAAGCAGTGGTAGTACCCATTTTAAAAAAACCTGGATCTGACCCTGCTGTTTTGGGGAACTATCGACCCATCTCCCTTCTCCCCTATCTGGGGAAGGTACTGGAGACCTATGTCACCCGCTGCCTGAGCGCCTTCTTCGAGAAAACTCATTTTCTCGATGACCAACAGGCAGGCTTCAGACCGGCCCATTCTACGGAGGCAGTGGTGGTAGCGGTCATGGACGCACTGAGACAGGGGGCGGATAAGAACTTAGCCCAGGCCTTAGTGTTGTTACACCTCTCGGCCGCTTTCGACACAGTCGATCATGTCATCTTGATCGACCGTGTCAGAAATGTGGGAATTCAGGGCCTTGCCCTGTCATGGATTGGGTCTTTCCTCCAACACCGCTCCCAATCGGTCCAGCTGTCCTCTTTTTCTGCCCCCCAAATCTCACTTTCCTGTGGTATCCCCCAGGGATCCGCTTTGTCCCTTATCTTATTCAATTTATATATGCAGCCCCTTCTAGCCTCTCTCTGTCACTCCTCTGTTACTATTTTCAACTACGCAGAGGATCTGCAACTAATCTTCCCCATCGACCCTTCCCCTCTCTCTTGCTCTAATTTTCAATCTATAATGCTGACCATCTATGAGTGGATGAACTTTAGTCAACTGAAGCTCAACCCCAGCAAGACTGAGCTGGTCTTGATCGGTGGGTCCACGAACCCTTGGAGTTCCAACTTCTGGCCCCCGGCCTTCGGTCCCGCCCCTTGCCCCGTCAATTCCGTGAAAAGCCTTGGCGTCATCATTTCTAGCGACCTATCAATGAGGCCTCAAATTAATGCTGTCACCTCGGCCTGCTTCTACCATCTCCGTAGAATTGGGAAAATCCGAAGGTACTTATCCTCGGAGGCTCTCATTCTAGTCATTATGGCCCTGGTCACCTCACGTATTGATTATCCCAACTGCCTGTACGTGGGGATCCCTGCATACCATCTTCACCGGCTCCAGCTGGTACAAAACCAGGCAGCCAGACTGGTCTTCCAACAGCCTAAATACCAACACGTTACACCTCTGCTGAAAAGACTTCACTGGCTCCCGGTAGCGTACCGCTGTATTTTCAAAATGGGATGCACTGTCTTTAAATCTCTTTTCACTTCCGCCCCTGCTTTCATCTCTCTTAGCCTTCACCCCCACGTCCCGTCACAACACCTTAGGTCTTCCGCTCACAATCTTTTGATCACTCCCAGGTTCAAACGCAAGAAACACAGTGGTGCCTGCTTTTCCTTTCTTGCCCCTTCTACCTGGAACTCCCTTCCCCTCTCAATTCGGCTCACTCCGGACTACATCACCTTCCGCAAACTCCTGAAGACTCATTTGTTCCATCTTGCTCACGATTAGTCTCTTTACTCCCTGCGTCTTCTCTCCACCTGTCTCTGAGCGCCATGAAACCAATAGGTGTCCGTGCGCGGTAACAAGCACTTTTAACATAACATAACATTTTTTAACATCCCCTCATCCGAACACAACAGAGGCAAAACTTGAGCAGTTATGGAGATCAACGGTGCCGAACTTCCAAGCCAAGGCGGATGATCTTTTCCTTTGTTCTGTGCCGGCTCCACCTAACGAAACTCTGCATGCGAGCTTCGCAGTTGCTGGTGTGAGGGTCGGATCACTGGCGGATGTTGACTGCCGCACTGCTGCTGGAGAAGCACGTCTGCAGGAACGGAATGGCCCTCCTCGAGTTGCTCCCAAGGATGGGGGTGCAAGCATCAAAGACATTACAACTCTAAAAAAACAGGACATGGCAAAAAACCTGGATATAGCCACTGCTTCCAGGCAAGGGGAGAGAGATAATGTGGAGATGGCTTCAGAGTGCGGAGAAAACTCTGACATGGAGCAATCCCCACTGGATTCTGGTGCAAAGAAAAAGACCCTGACGGTCCCTGGTATGTTCACTGGAAAGCCGGTAATTGGCAAACTGAGCTACCAGTCTAAGTCCAACTCGGATCGAGCGCCCATTCAGTTAAGGAGCAAAAAAACTGTTCCCACTGCTCCTACTCCAGCTATATCAGACATTGCTATCACTACAACTATTGCCGCTATTACTGGTACTACAGCCACTCTGAGTACTCCTAGTAGTCCCAGTGCTCCCAGTATTTCCAGCAATAATACTCTGGCTGTGACTAGTCTGGGCAAAACAATAGCCAGGACAGGTAATGTGTTAGTAGGATCGGAACCTGTAGGTGTCCAAGCTGCAGGGGGGGTGTCTCCACTAAATTTTCCAGAGCCACCCATTGAGACTCAGCCAGAGAGGCAAGTAGAGGAGAGCTTAGGCACAGACCCTGACTGTTATTCCCTCCCTGAGGGGTCGCAAGAAGGAGGGGATGTAATACCCGGTACTCCCGATGGGGAACATTTGTTCTCGATGGCTGAAGAGTCGGACTCTATAGGAGGCAGTTGTAGGAGAGTAGGTTCTGCTATCCTATGGTCACCCCAAATTTTTGCTTTTTGATTCACTGGTTTATGACTTAATGTGGCTGTGGGCCTGCTAATCAGACCCACAGCCTGCTGTTCTCTCTCTAAATTAATGCCAATGCACTCTAGGTGCATTACGAATTGGAACTGGTTCACCTTATAGGCCCCTGTAACAGTGTACTCCAGGTATCCAGGGCATAGGTGTATCCAAGGCCTACCAGGGGCTGCAGCATGTATTGTGCCACCCCTGGCCTGGCCTCCATATTTGACACAACTGGCTGATCACTCAGCTGGGGTAAGTTGGTGTAATCACCCCTTACTTAGATATAGTATCCCTATATCTAACCCTAACTGGACACATGTTAACCTATAAGCCACTCCTATCGAAGGCCTCAGCAATCCTGGAGGCAGAGTGCTTGGTTTCATGTGAGATGGTGCTCTGGCACGAGCTGAGCCCGTCTGCAGCTGTCGGGAACAACTCCCTTAGCTGTTCTGGGATATTGCCATACCATATACTCATAAGTGCATTATAATCCTCGCTGTTATATGCTAACTTTGGTTTGGATTTATCAAAACATGTCGAGTAAGGTGTCATACAATTTGGAATACCATCCCCTCGACAGTCCTGTTGACGGGGATAGCATGCCACCCTTCTAGAGGGGCACAACATGTACATAACCTGAACCCCGGTTAAAGTTAAACTCGAGCCTCAGCATCACAAAATGGATGCTGCCACCACAGACACAAGTCTGACCTCCTGCTGCTGGGAGTCCTTCCAGCGAGGGAGGTTTGGACAAAGGGTTTCCTGACTTGGGAGGTGCGAGCACCACCCTAGACAGGATTTTGTGTATTGGGTAGGACAGGGCTGAATAGATTGAGACATGCCTGGGGCACACAAGGTGTCCCCGTGCATAAACCAGTCCAAACCGGTGCTGGGGCTTTCCAGCCCCAGTCCTGGCGCGAAGCTGGACAAAGGAAAGGGGGTGTAACCGCCCCCTTCCTGGTCCCACCCAGAGGAGGGACCTAGCAGGTGATCCACCCCTCAGATTGAGAATAAGAGTGGGAGCAGTGCCATAGCACTTCAGATCATCCTGAAATCAACCTGAAACAAAGAAGAAGACTGGACTTCGACATTCTGCTGCACAGAAGACTGAAGAGTATCTCCCTTGTGGCCTAGGAGTGGCCACCCTGTGAACATAGGCACCATCCAGCAACTCGACGTCTGCTTTGCCGCCGCCTCCTGTCGGAGCCCTATGAGACCCAGACTCCCAGACATCTCAGAGCCCGATCCACAGTCCCTGCAAAGAAGAGACCCGTGGAGGCACCGAGAGACGTGGGACCGGACATCTCGAAAGACCCCCGAGAAGCTGACTGATCAGCACCCGAGGCACCCTCAATGCTGTGCTCTGGGGTTTGAGAAGCCCCACCACCGAGCAGCATTTGTACCAAAGATCAGCCCCCAGCATCTCCACGATCTGCGTGGGGCCCTTTTGCACTTTGCCACTCGATGCGCCATCACGGCCACTTGCCACGTGGCTAGCGGCCATATTGGCGACAAAACCTATGATCAACACTGCGGGTCTGGTTGCTCCAGACTTGCCCTTGCTCCCCTGAAAAGGAGCACCCGCTCTGACCTTGCTGGTCTGAGTGATAAGCTTTCTTCACTTCCTGCGTGGCTTGCATTAGCCAAGGCCTGTTTGCTCCAATCAAGTTGCCGTCACCGCCATCAGCTAGAGCCTTCGTGGGACAGCTTGTGATCGACTCCTGGACGTCCTCGACCTCTTCGTGTCCACGTGGCTGCGGAGACAAGCTACACCTCGGTATACAACCTTTAGCACGCATTTTTTTACAATGCACTACCATTACCACGCATCTTTTACAATGCATGCCATTACAACGCATAGCGCTTTGGGGCAATCTGACATAGGGAATGGATAGTGAATAGGTTAATTTACTATCCAATAACCTTCCCTAGTGTCCACGGGGACTGGTGTTGAAATAGTAAATTAAACTATTCACTATCCAGCACCCAAAGCAGTATGCGTTGTAAAGGTATCGCGTTGTAAAAAATGTGTGGTAATGGTATGCGTGGTAAAAGTGTGCGTGCTAACGTCATACATCCCTACACCTCATCGCCTGTTTGCACCCGACATCGCCTGGTTCCATCCTGGTTCCACAGTAGTCACTGGCTAGTGACTTTGAACATTGTCCCCTCTGCTTTCAGGTCTTCACCACTTCAGATCCACCCTTGGATCCACCGGAACTCTCCTCGACGACCCGCCTGCAGCATCTTCATCTTCAGGCACCATCGACCTGCGTGACGAAACCCGACACTACTTTGCACCTGTGCACCCGCTTCCTGTGGGTGAGGTAACTCAGCAACGCCAGTGTTCCTACACTGGTACACACCTTTAGTGTCTAGGTCTTAAGTTTTGTCCTTCTAGGTCACTCGGAAGGTTCCTTAAACAGTAACTTTATAACTTTTACGCACCATTGACATTGCATTGGTGCTTGCGTGTGCTTTAAGCGCTGCACCCGAGTCCCATGGGCCTTTCCCGACTTCTTCACTGTTAGTCCCGAACAGCTCCAGCAATTCCCCAGGCCCTAGGCCTACTTCCTTTCAGCTAGGTGGTTCTTATACCACTATTTTAGTATTTGCTTTAGGTGGCCCCTAGGGCTCATCCATATTGTGCAACTTTTGTGTATTTAAACTGTGTTTTGTTTTAACGCATTTGCTTCTATGCTCATAAAGAGTATTGGGGATATTTGTAGTAAATAAATATATATATATTTTCAATATATATCTTTGTGGTGTCCTTTCATTTGGTATTCAAGGGGATTGTGTATGGTAAAACAGCTTGCTTCACATGCCTTTACAGAGTTTCCCTAAGACTGCTTTGTCCACGCTACTAGGATAGCTGGTCTATAAGGTTGACTTACAACCAATCATCATAAGGGTTGCTTGGCATGGTACAAGGTGATCACTCGAACTAGTGAGCATCATATACCAGGCCAACTTCTCACAGCAGTGACCTGGAGATCTCAGTGTCAGGTCTGGCATTAGTTCTCTTCGGGGCTGTGTTGATTGTCCTATAACCTCCCCCCCACACTCTCCTAGAGTCTGAAACAAGTAATACAGACTACCAAGATCGTCCCGTGAGGGCGGGAAAGGAAGGGGACAGCAGGGAGGGAGATCTGAAACGACAAGGACAATGAGTTAGAAAACACCCCCATTCAACCCCACACTGGAATATCCTACAATCCTTTCTATTATCCACAACCTTGTTCTATGCCCCTACCTCTGAAGGAAATATAAGGATCTTTGTATTTGGGGAGGAATGATGAGGGCCGTGATTAGGAAAGGAAGCCAACTGCAACAACAAGCACATAGGAACACAATGAACATCTGAATACATAAGAAACAAGCAGCCTGATTCATCAAGCTGAATTGCGCTCGCAAAGGGCCAGATTCTGTGACTCTGGCCCTTTGCGAGTGCGATTTTTGCATTTGGGATTCATCATCCCAAATGCAAAAATCGGTAATAGCGATTTCGCTATTTTGCGAGGAATTACATTTAAGGAATCTCTATTTGAGATTCCTTAAATGCAATTCATCAACCATTTTAAAATTGCGAATTCGCAATTTCGGCCCGCTATTTACCGCGAGGTCAAACCTCGTGGTAAATAGCGAAAACTTAGAAAAATGCTTTTAAAAGCATTTTTCTAAGTTGCATGTTGCACACACACATGCCCTTTGGACATGTGTGAGCGCAACACCTGTTTAAATTTGCATTTAAGGGGTGCTACAGGGTGTCCTTTGGACACCCCTGGCACCCTTTAAATTGCTTTCTTATTTACGATTAGCAAATTGCTAATCGCAAATAAGGAATACTCCCCATTCATTCCTATGGGCCTTTTGGCCCATAGGAATGAATGGGGAGTTATTCCTTATTTGCGATTAGCAATTTGCTAATCGCAAATAAGGAATATGTAGGAATCGCATTTTTTTTTGCGATTCCTACATGAATCCTTTTTTGCGAGCCTGTAATAGCGATTCCTTATGAATCGCTATTAAAGACTCGCAAAACGGGTCTTTCATGAATCAGGCTGTATGTTACTTCCTCATTTCAAACTACCTACCACTCGTATACAGTGTTCTTCTTTAGGCTAGCTCTATTCCCATGATCAAGAACCCGTTTAGCGTCTCCCCTGTATAATCAAAATACAAAGTGCAGAATAATGATGAAACGAGAGAAGGAATCACAAATGATATTACGACAGTATAGGTTGAATTCACCCTTGTCTCTGTTTCCTGCCAGAGGATGGAGTTCTCTCCTTTTGGGGAAGGATTCCGATTCTTGGCACCCTCGTGTTTAACAAAACATGAAATCTCCTTCCACACCCATAGATTGAATAGCCAGTTCTATTCACCGTATCTATATCAAGAACGTGCAAGAAGGTAGTGGAACAGAAAGCAATACTCTAGCTCGAATTGAACTTACACCAAAACCTATCCCCGCAGTGAGAACGTGGAAAAGCGTCTCGTCCAACGGGAATAGGAGCAAAAAACCTTGTTAAATCACAAAGCCAAAATCACAGTTCTTTGTTAGTGCACACGTCCATAATTCACTCATGCTTCATTTCCAAAGTCTTTCACCCGACCAAGCACTGGGTGAGAACAAACAGAAACAACTTTGGATAATGATTCTCCTTACAGAGCTTACCGCTACCTCTCCTCACCGGCTCATCAAGGCAATAATTGTCGGCACCGCGAGTGAGTGCCGACAGTGTTTATTTACAGGATGGTGCGTGACCGACATCTTGGAACGTGACGTCGTTTCCCAGCCTTCTGGGAACTAGAGTTTGTTCCGTGTGGGCGCCATTTCTCCCGCATTAGGCGGACGGCGTCTATACACGGTGGAAACCTGACACTCAGAGGTAGATAGATTGGCAGATGACAGCGACACATATAGTGCTCCCACAACAGCGGATACGCTCAGAAGAGCCTCCAGCCGTGCTAAGGGGAAAAAACATCCTGGCTCCCGGCGTCTGAGCACCCACTCCGACTCTAACATGCATCTTCAGTGGGACTATTCTAATACCAACCCAGGAGGCGAAGGGGCTGAGGGAAGGATAGGATTCCAAGAGAACACCCATGCTTCGGGATCCAAGGGCGATCCAGATCCCTCAATGTCTTTGATCTATGCGACTCTCAAAGCAATGCAAATTGAGGCCCAAGAGGAGCATAAAAGGGCTCAATTGGAAGCAAAAAAAATACAGGAAGCAATCAGGAAGACCACAAAATCCTGTACTGAAGTTATGGTGCGCACAACAGCGCTGGAGGAGCGGGTTGTTGGACTCGAGGCCGGATTAGAGAGCACGGAGCAAAAGACATCTGCCAATGATTCTAGAATGATGGACATTCTATGGAAGCTTGAGGAGTCGGAGAATCGACAGCGACAAAATAGTCTGCGACTGCTGGGTATAGATGAGAAAGTTGAAGGAGGGGACATACGCGGTTTTGTGAACAAGCTCTTCAAGTCTGCTTTCCCAGAACTCTCACACTGGAACTGGGAAGCTGAGATTCAGCATGTCCACCGATTCCCCTTAATGGCAAAGAATAACCCTGGGCAGGACCAAAGACCTCGAGCGATCCTGATATTTTTTGGGAATTTCCTATTGCGGGAAGCAATATTCCAGAAAGCCCGGGTGGATAAACAAGAAAGTAGCGGAAGGGCAGACTTTCTTCATGCGACCCGACTTCTGCCACACAACTGTGGAGAGAAGATGGCGTCTGAAGCAGATGATCTCTCCTTTTCAGAAACTGGGCTGCAAACTTTACTTGATGAACCCTGCTTGGTTGAAAGTTATACAACAGGGGCAGGACAGGGTTTTTGTTTCTGAGATCCAGGCAGGAAATTATCTCAAAGAGATATCTGGTAATTAGATAAGTTTGTAGTCTAATGGGGTAGTTAAAAAAAAAAAAATAAATAAATTGTCATGGGCTACGGGTAGCTTGCCCGGTTCCTCCTCTTTTTTCTTGCTATTTCTTTTTTGGGGTATTTGTCCTCTGTTATTGCAGTGTTTGCAGGGGCTGTCTTTGTGTGACAGTGGGCAAGGGGAAGGGCGGATGGGGCTGGCTCAACTGGGGTTTTTCTAGATAGGTCAGGTAGCAACAGGGGCGCACTAACGTGGGAGGCATCACAAGGGTCCGGAGACCTTTTTTGCCTTAGTGAAGGGTGTGAGGGGGTGGGGTGGGGGTTGGATCCATTTTAAGGGAAAGGGAATTGGAAGTTACTGGGGAAGCTTGGAGATATGCTTTTCTTTTTCTTTTTCTCTCCTTTTGAAGGTATGGTTATATTTCTGGTCTGTCTTACATATTCAATGGGGGGAGTCAGGATAGCCACTATTAACATCTGCGGATTAAATGACCCAGCTAAGCGGGGTAGGATGAAAGAAGGTGTTCGAATCCTAAAGGCATTTTTTTTTTTTAAACAAGAGAACAGCACCGGGTTCTGTGCATAAGTATCTAACAGACCAACAAACCGTTGTTCACTAGTGAATATATTTGACGACAATGTAAGTTATTTGAAAAATTATTCTTTTTATTAAATTATATTTTGTATATATCTTTTCTCTTCTTTTTTTAAAAAAGTTTTTCAACTTGTAATTCTATCTTTAGTTTGATACTCAGTCTCATATGTATATGTAATCAATTTTCATTTTTCATTCCATTTGATATATACATCATTTCATCAGATGAATAGACGAAAATACAAAAGTTGGATTACAGTTACGTTGATTATATACAGAATTGATTATATCAAACTAAAGATAGAATTACAAGTTGAAAAACTTTTTTAAAAAAGAAGAGAAAAGATATACTAGTACTTAGGGGAGTTGGTCAATGGGGGTAATCCGGATAGCCCAGAAATCTCTATCTTTCAACATATATGTGGGGTAGAAGCAAGGGGCCTTCTATTAAGCCAGATCGATTTTGCATATTACAAGAGGGTCAGGTTTAAGGTCCTTATAGGGGCTTATAAGGTCTGGACCGCAGTCAGGAAAAGGTAGGGGATTGGACGGCTCCATAGGTACTCCCCTATGGCCAACAATAATGCCTTACTTCCGGAAATCTTCTTTGATGCATGCTTTAGAAGATGGGTGATAGAGGGATTCACTATATAGGGGATCTTCTATGTGGTGTCAACCTACTCTCCTTTGATGCTCTTAAAGACAGATTTGGCATAGAGAACAAGGATGTTTTAAATATTTACAAATTCTGATTTTTTTTGAGAAAAAATGTCCGAATCGGAATCGAATTCCGCTATTTGATCTGCTTAAGTGTAATCATCTGATAACTGCTGCCATATATAAATTAATCACGGATAGCATGGGGGATGACCTTACAAGGCACTTTGATAGATGGCAAACAGTACTACAGGCGGGACAGGGGAAGTGTGAGGATTCTTTGTTCCTTAGCCAAACTTCATGTATGTCAGCCAATTTGCAAGTGCAATGCTTTCAAACTTGGTGTGATCTGTATGTAACCCCTGCCCGTATATATCGATGGGGGGCACTATAGGGATACATTGTCCACGCTGCGGTCTGCTGGCCGTGGATAGCACACATATGTTTGTTGCATGCCCAGGTCTTTCCTAAGTATTACCTAAAATCGAACAAAGACTTGGGGCTTTATTGGGCTACATGGTGTCATTGACCCCGCATGTCATAACGTTGGGAATATCTAATCAAGCCATGGAAGAAACTGACAGAAAAATTGTGTTTTTATCGAAATGGCGGTATTTCGTCTGTGTTTGGCTACAGTATGGCTTGATGCAGATCCCCTGAAAGAATATGTTTGGTTTCGTAAATTTTTGTCTATATATAATTGGGAGATTGCGGTGTATAAAAGGAAGGGATGGCGGGGAAGAGAGAAAGGGGAGAAACTGTGGTTGTCTTTAACCAACTGGCTTAATAACGAGGTATGCATGACCTTTGTTTTTTGGTATGTTTATTTATATTTTCATTACCATTTTTTCAGTTTTCTGAAATTTTCTTTCTTAGGAGATGGATCCATCAGGATGGGGGGTGGGGGAGAAAATGTGAAAAATACTGGGTATCAGTCACAGCCCTTCTTTTTTGTTGTATAATATACTATGTTTTTCTCTCTGTGTTCTGGCATCCCAATAAAACTTTAAAAAGAAAAAAAGAAAAACAGAAACAGTGGCAGGAAAGAAAACTGCCAAAAAAGCATTGGTTAAAAATATCCCAACTATTTGCTTTGTGAAAAATGTTAAACACATCCACCATCCAAAAACAGAATTTTGAATTAACAAAAAACCTTTCAATGTAAACACATAAAACCCCCCTCTTACAAAAAAAAGTACCCAATGGGGATACTAACAAAAAATAGTTGAAATATAGCATTCTTTCTAACAATAACAATACATTAACATTTACAGTAAAACAGACTTAGGCCTAGTGCATGCATGTCAAAGAACTATGGGAAATATCCACACTGACTACAATACAAAAAACATATAAGCATACGAATACTAATTTTACTATCAATACGCGGCCTCTGCCACTCATATTACAATTTTCTTGTTTTACAAAACACTGCAATATTTTCAAATATTATATTTCATTTCAGTAAAATGTACAAATTGTGTGACAAACTGAAAGTATATGTAAAAACTGTTTAAAAAGTTTCTTATAAAATAAAGATTAAGTCTATGTTAAAATATTGTAAATAAAAGCAGTTTATTTATACTGTCTTACATGTATAATTAGAATTGGAAAAACGTAAACACTTTTATGTAAAAAATGTTAACAACCATATTAATGTAAATGCGTATGAGAAACTTTACACTTGAGCCAAAATTTGTTTTTATTATTGAAATTGAGAATTGTTTTTTATAACATATTAATTTCTATAAAATTGTTCAAATATACTGTTTTTTTATTGCACATAAATAATAAATTGGAAACCTAATTTACTATTCCCACTTCAAAACTTACCACATTGAGGAAGGTGTTACTTTGTTTGGAGGGCTAGATATTTAAATATTCACCCTAGCAAGTCACAAATGAATTGAAATATTTACAATAAAAACTAAATCCATTTCTTATAATTAGAAACATGAAAGAGATTTATACTTACAAACATACTAAATAGAATACAACAAAAAATTATAAATACATTAAGAAATTACCAAAAATAAAACAGGTAAATCATCAATTTAATTATTCACCTATGTGCAAATGTAAAATATTAAAACATATTCAAAAACATGCTTCCAAAAACAAATTTAAAAGGGGGGATAGAGTCATCTATTTGCCAAAAGATGAAGTATGCCACAATGTGGAAATGATTTGAAATGATGAAGTGTTGTGAGAGAATAGAAGAAAAGTTGTTCATGAATTTCTCTGCTAAGCATGGTGGGTAATATCATGAGAGGAATTGGAGGGGTTAGGAGCCGGGTAGTAAGGCATCAATGGGAGTCAATGAACCAGATTTGTTGTGATAGCTAAGGTATTGCTTGTGACAAGGTTTAACCCCGGGTGAGCTGGAGTTCCACAGAGTTGGGAATAAATTCTGCTCTGCTCTGGTCCCCGCCTCCAACCCCTAATAACTAATATTAAAACATACTTTTAAAAAGAAAAAAGGCACTTACCTCTACTGTGGCGCCTCCATACTGGTCTCCTCCTCATCACCATGGTGTCTTTCCCACAAACCCCTATGTCCAACATACTGCATGTGCAGTTCTCGCATGAAGTACATAGGACGTAAGGGTTTGCGGGAGAGAGACCACGGCGAGGAGGAGTAGGGTAACCTGGAGATCCACAGTACAAGTAAGTGCTGTTTTTCTTTTTAAATGTGTGTTTTAATATACTTTATTAGTTGGGTGGAAGCGGGATGCCTTTTTTAGTCAGGGGGACTGGCGGAGTTGGAGTTTCGCCGAAACTCCACGTTCTCAGTGGTGTAGGCAAAACTCTAAACACTCCGCTGGCGGACACTCCGCTGGCGGACACTCCGCTGGCGGAGTAGACTTCTCTGCCCGCCCTTAAGAAGGTTGTGCATATTTTGCCACTTGGGGAGCCTTGTGTCATTGGCAAAAATCTTACTTATGTCTCTCATCTCATCGATGGATATGTTTTAAAGTGAATGCCTTTCTGCAGGAGCCTTGTGTCTGATGTCGAAAGTCTTACTTATGTCTCTGATGAGATTAATATTTTTAAACTGAATATCTTTGACTGCAAAATTTGTATTCTGCTCCAACATCTGCTGTAAAGACCACTGGAATGACATGCATCATCAACGATAAGTAAGAAATAGGCCTCTTGCTCAAATACATCAGTGTGCCTGACATTTGGTGGCCTGTTAAAGATTGGTCAGTCACTATGCAATTTCTTTTACATCCCATGGAAATGTCATTATGTGTTTGTCAGGGAGGCTTCCCAACTGTAGTGCTAGAGGAAGTACCCACTGCTCTTGCTTGGGCACAGGGATGCTTCACAATCCCTGGACCATAGTTCAGTACTGGAGGAGTGAGTGGACCACAGGGGAAGTGGAAGAGTTACAACCACTGACAGGGTTGGTAACTGCTTTAGCTTTTTTGCCACAAGTGAAATGGAGAAGGTGATATATGATGATTGTGAGTATGTTTGTAAAGACATTTCTATGTTTGTCTATGCAAATGTGTGTGTCTATGTGAATAATGGTAGCTGTATGCAAATATGTGACTGTATTGATGTTGTTATGCCTCTGTGTATGCATGTGTTTGTTATATAGTCTATTTGTGTGTATTAGTGTGTGTGTAGCCAATCTATCCACCCTGTCATTTGGTGATAGCCACACCCAGGCAGCTGGCTAGCATTAACCACTGGCTTCCTATTGGTGCTGCGACCTGCCAGTGGAATTTAGTGTATGCCTCTTTGTTTCATCTGATGCGACCCACTGCAATTTGGTGATAACCACTGCTATCCAGTAGACACCCCTAATAAGGCTCCACTGCCATTACATAAGCAACATTGGCATTAGGGGCATTCTATGCACTGTGGCATTCATTAGTGCATTATGGGCAGTACAGTGATATTGGTGGCACTGCACTACAGTTGCGTTCCTTATAGTAGTGTGACATTACAGAAAATGTGTTCACCCATAATATGGTGGTACTCAGCAAAGCATGCACATATTATGACTGAGATTTATGGTTGCCTGTTGTCATTATATCCCTGACACTTAGTGGCTTCCAATGACTTGTGTTGGGCATATTAGTATAGGCTGAGTATCTCTGTCATTTGGTGCTCATCCACAACGTAATGGGAATCATTTTCATAGACTTGTAATAAATAGGCCTTTGAATAATAGACAATTTTATAGTACTGCTCCCCCTCAACAGATTCTGTCAAGGCAAATGGCAATCTGGTATTTAGTTTAAGAAGTGCCAAGCTTGCCATATTTACTGAGTTTTGAGCTTGTGTGAAAAGTTATCCAATGATATTTGGTTTCCCAGCCTAACCATACCAATAAGATAACATCTAATTAGAGAGATAGGATGTTGTCTAACTATCGAGAGCATTGTCATTACAGCATGAGCCATTGATGTTAACCCTTTAGTCAGTTACAAGCCAATGACAATAAACAATATGGAGAGATGTGGGTTGTGTGCTTTAGGCTAAGGGAGAGGAAAACTGCACAGTTTTGCACAAATCAAAGTTTATCACCAATTAGTGCCCCAAATAATATTTTCCAGTAATCATGTCTGGAAATCACTAGGTAATCCTATTGAGAAGGAGCAGTGGAGCCTAAACAAAATGACATCCCTCAAAAGATTTTACAAGGGTTCATGTATTCCTCTTCCATGTATTGCATTTGTATTAGGGTTTCACAATACTGCTCGTCTTCGAATGCATTTGGAACCCCAGGGACTCATAATACTTGTGTACTTTCTTCTTTATTTCTTCAGTTCATAATGTTGTTTCTAACTGTTTCCGTCATGAGAATTTTGATTATTACAAGACACTAAACTCCAATGTACAAACAGATGTTTCCAGCCATTAAGCTTCTAGCTTTAAGTAGGCTACCACTGACTGACCTATGTTTGCAAATCAGATTCATATATCCTTAAGAATCACTGTACTATATCACCTCTCTTTTAATCAGGCATTTCCTGCAAGTAACCAAATGTCAAACATCTTTTACTAATTTAAGCAGCAATATGAGGCATGAATAAAAGATCTGGTCAGTTAGTATAGTAAGGCATTGGTTCTCTTTCACCACAACTATATAGTTTTAATCACAATTTAGTATATTTTGCAATTGAATAGTTTAATCCTAAAACAACCAATTACTCCCGATATGGCGTCATGGATAGCTTTTGGCTGTTGGAATTTTCAGAACTTTGTTTTTTAGCCTATTGTGCGTTTGATGAGACTTTGGGACCTAAGATGGCAGAGCAGCATCTTGCTTAATACACCGAGAAATAATATGTGTTTATACCCCTTGATAATTGCACAGCTCAAGCTGTTGTCAAAAGCACTATCCTGGAAATATGGTTAAGATGAGAGTATATGTTTATAGTGTGAATCATTGGCTGTGATAGGTGGGGACCAGAATGGTTCTCTGATCATGCTAGATTACACTAGATGCATCACTTTAGTAGGTGGGTGAACAAGACAGGCGTAACGTAATTACAACTACTCTGAGAAATTCCAGCCTAGTAAACTTAATTGGGCTTGACCAGAACACAGTTCTTAAAGAATCTATATACAATCCCTGGTAGCTATGCCACAAGCAGCACATAATACTGTGTTAGGTTCAGCCGTAATACCAATTCTAAAGACAAGAAAACAAAATAATGAAATTCCAAAAACAATTTAGAAAACAAGAAGAATTTATTGAGCAAAAGAACACAAAAATACAAAAAAATTGGATAAGGAAAATCTGAGATCCTTAATCCAAGCTTTTAATCACCAGCTATTTCTCCAGTCATGACTCCTTCAGGGCCCTGTCCTCTAGTGTTAGCTTGGTCATATTGAAGCCAGCTGTTGTTCTTTTCATTTGTGTCCCAGAAGCAGAAAAACAGGACCACAGCCACCAGGGCCTTGGACGAAAGTTCTTGTTCCTCAAAGAGAGGCAGAAGTCAGGAATCAGGAGCCTTTTCTTTCATCATAGTTTATTATTCTGGTCTAGTTTTCCTAGGTCCAGGGATGTTCTGAAGGGGTGATGGTGAGGTGCCAGTCATGTCCATAGTACTAGCCAGTGATTTGGGCTGTTTCTTACATAGTTCTGTCTATCTTATCACACTATGCCAACTTCCCTTTGCAGTACCTCCTTGTCATATTGCTGTAAAAATTAACTAGACGCCATAAATCTTAGATAGCTGAACCCTTTTTCTAACAAGATAGTCTCTGTCTCAAAACTACACACCTTTATATTTAAAAACATTTCTTTACTAGGTTTTGTATTGCAACAACAAATGTAGACTATAGTCCAACTATATAATATTATGCATTCGCACATCTGGATTTAAATTTATATTGTTCATATTACGAAGGAAAAGCAGTCAAACCACCCAGCACCCCCTCAACCTGGACATTGTGGAATGCACCAGTATACCAATGGGTGGGCTGTTGAGTTGTACCAGAGGAACCATCTCATCTCCCATGCATGGTCCAGTATATCCATTTCTCATATTGCTTTTCCACTTACATCCAAGCCAGCCACTTAGCCTCAGAGAGGACCACAGATATCTGTCGGACTACAGGACTGCAGCAACTTGTTGGCCTAAAGTTCCTCCAATTGTCTGCACTTAATCATGTCTTTCAGCCTGCATTTAAATAGGCTGCCCCTTTCTGCTCATATCAAAGCCACCCATCGCTGGCCCAATAGAGAAACCATTGTCAACAGGTTCCTGCAGTGCTTAGAGATATGCAATTTATACCCCAGCAGTGCTGTCATAGGGGGTATGGTTTATTTTACCTATCATTATGTCTAATGCTTGAATTGCCTGTGACCAATGTGTGGCAACTGCTGGACAAGACCATGCCAAGAGTAAGAAATTTGCTCCTGAGACGGCACATCTGTGGCAGCTAGAGTCTGCATGTATGCTGCACTTCATCGTGCTCACAGGAGTGTAATACCTCCTGTGTAGGTATCTATAATGAATAAGTCTATATTTCCCATTTTAGGATATCACTTTGGTTAGCATTCCACAGAAGGGCCACTGTTTATCAGAAGTTTCAATGTGCAGGTCCATAGACCACTGTGCGCAGGCTTGCAATTGTGCATCTGAGGTTGCAAAAGCCACTATAATATACATGCAAGTTATCCGATGTTCGAGGATGGATTCTCTAATAAGAAAGACAACATCCTGTGTAAGACCCAGCATCACTGGTGTGGGTTTCCCCTGTATTTTTGCCTTTGCCTCCTGTTATTTTGCTGGACTTCGTTTTTTGCTGGTCTAGATGCTTTGGGCACTTTGCCACTGCTGTTCAGTGCGAAAATGCAACTGCTCCCTCTGTAAATTGTTGTAATGGATAGGTGATTCCATGATTAGCAATTTTTATTTATTGGTAAGTCTCTAGTACAGTGCACTGTGTGTGAGCAGGGCCTGTAAATAAAACGCTGGTAGTGGGCCTGCAGCACTGATTGTGTCACCCACATAAGCAGCCTGTAAACGAAACTCAGACCTGCCACGTCGACCTGGCAAGTGCATCCATTTACCAGGCCCTAACCTTCCCTTTTCTTACATGTAATTCACCACTAAGGTAGGCCCGAGGTACCCCTGTGGAAAGGGTGCAGTGTATGTGAAAGGTAGGACATGCCCTGATGTATGTGGCATGTCTTGATGGTGAAATACTGCCAATTTTGTTTTTCACTTTTGACAGGCTATCTGTTCCATGGGATAGAATGGAAGTTAATTTATAACATCATAGAAATATAACTTTCCATTGGGACAAGATAGGAAGGTAAAGGTTAGTATACCTGAACTCAGAATGTAAAGATGCATCTGTTAGTATGGATGATTTTTACCTTCTTTGTTTGAAAATATCACTTTTAGAAAGTAAGTATTTACTTCCTTAGCCATCCTGTGTGCCTCTGCTAGGTTTGTGTATTGACTATCTGGTTTTGGAGTGGCTGGGGATGTGCATTCTGTTCAGACAGCCACTGTGGGGGTTGAGGTGTGTCCTACCTTTCCAGGGTCAGTCAGGACAGGGCTGAATAGACCTTGGCTGCATTCAGAGTATGGTGGGAGATTTCTTCAACACCTGAGTGGGCCTGGTCTACTTTGGACAATGCTGTCTCCACCTCCTGCCTGGCAGCTGCACAAGAGAGGACAGAACTGGTTTTAGTTGGGCAAAGAGCTTCTCTGCCACCAGAGAACAAATAATTGTGTGCTATTAAAATGAAGGGCCCAGACTCCAGACATTTAGATTACTTCTGGGATTCAAGCTGAACCTTTGCCAAGGAGAACAGCTGGAGTAACAGAGGAGAAGTACGGCCCCTTTCCTGTGTGCTGTCTGGGGTTGGTCTTCAGTGGCTGTGTCTGCCAAGGAAAGAACAAGGACTTTGCTGTGTGCTGTGTCCCCTGCTGGAGGAAGGTCTCCAAGGGCTTGCCTCCTGTTCTGAAATCTCAGGGATACAAAGACTTTACCCCCAGCTCCCCGAACTTCTGTGGGAGATATGACCTGCCAAGAGGTTCCTGTTGCTGTTCTGGGCCTCTGGAGGTTTTTCCTGCTGTTAGGAGCTGGAAAAGTAACACAACAACGAGAAGCATGACACATCCTCACCTGTTTCGGATAAATCACCAAAGAAATGGACGCAGCACCTGCCCGTGACTGGAAAAATTGCCGCACTCCGATTCAAGGGCATAAATCTCTAAAAGTCTGAGATCAGTGCACCAATTCCGACGCAGGCCCTGCTGTGCAGCTGCAAGAACCAACACATCATGGGACCGCAGCTGAAGAAATCAACGCTGTACTGTTGCCGCCACATCAAGAACCAACGCATCCCTGATCCTCACACATCGCACCGGGGCACAACGTCTACATCAACACTGGTGCCGCAGAAAGAAATCGACACATCAAATCCCTTGGAGTAAGGAACTGACACATCACTTTCCCTGTGCTGTTTTTGTTTATGATATTGAGGCGTCCAAGGTACCTAGGGGTCTATTACGATGGTGGGCAGACAATGTCCGCCCGCCACCGTAATGGTGAACGGGCTGAACGCTAGAGGTGCGACGGTCTCGCTGTGCCTATCAGGATGCGACCGCCAGCATGGCAGCCGTACCCTGTATATTTAACATTGTATTTAGCACCCGCCTCAATATTACCCGCCTCAATATTAAACAGGCAGGTTGTGCATTTGCATGCACAACGTGATAGGCACCGCATGGTGCATGTCACATTGTGCATGCAAATGCAGGTGCCCCACCAACATCCTGGGGGCCCGCAACAGGCCCCCAACTGCGATCACCGCATGCCTTTCCGTGGCAGCAGTACATACTTAAAAATTGTTGACAGAGATATAAACAGTTAGCATAAACCAATAAATGGCACATAAATAAGAACAAAAATTGCAAATTTTGTGTCATTAGAATACATCGCAGTTATCACAGGGTGGGAGGGTCAGGGAGTTCAAGCCTTCATCCCAACCTCAACCAGCTACTGTTTCAGTTACCCTGTGTAGCCACTAGAGCCATAGACAAATGAACATACAGTTTTGCCAAAATAAAGTTTCAATTCATCACTAATCTTGGATATTAAAACGTGGAAAAGGATAAAAATAGGTCAAGAGATTAAAAAAAGAAAGTGCATGCACTATGGGTATTTTATGAGTGTGGTGGATAGTTTACCATCACCTTGCGACTACGCCACATTAAGATTAAAAATCAAGATATGGTAAAAACAATGGGTGAGTGGGTATCATACTTAAAAACTCTAAATGCTGCCACACAGTGCATATACCCCAAAGTCCTTAAAAGTGGGATGAGCCAGCCCTCTCTGGCTAGTTTATAGCCAGGACAGAAGAAAAGAACATGGAGCTCTGACTCGTCCACACACTTGCAGGCCAGACACCCTGAGGCAAGTGACTTTTAGCCATTTGTTGGTGAAAGCACGGAGCAGCAAGGTCCTTATTCTAAACTGGATATATGGTTTGCTTGCCAAAGTGGGTTGGATATCATTCAGGAAGGACTCAATCAGATACTCATCTGTAACTCTTAGAAAGTCAGCTGTCAGGTGTCTAAGGGCCGAGTCCCCCTGAATATCTGCTACTTTGAACAACCTATAGGGTCTTGCCAATTCTAGGCATGAGATTACTGGACAAGTTTCCTCAGGGTTGCTCCAAAAGCTAGGTTTACCCAGCCTACCACATACTTCCTTTATATACAGAAACCATGGTATTTTACCCAGACCCGGGACACTCAGTAACTACTTTAACTCTGACTAATAGACTGCTAGTTCCGGGATCACCCACAGTCTATGCCAGAAAGTTAGTGGCTTAATTCCAATCTCAACCGCGATTCGTCTAATTCCTAAGTCCAGGCCTAGTGGGGTGAGGGGCTGCTAGGCGGAAGGCCTAACTTCTGCCTCATAAAGTTATTCTCTATTTTGGTCAGTCTGCATGAGGAACGGTCGCCCCATAATTCAGCCCCATGCATTGTGGCGCCCCTTGCTTGCACTTTGTAGATTTCCACTATAGGCCCAGCCGGTTTGTGGGAGGAGTTTCTATACATGTTTGCAATTCCCCCTGCAGTCTGTGCTAGCTTAAGGCTTGCTTAGGCCAGTTGTGGGCCCCACTCAAACATTTCTGACAGAGTGAAACCTAGGTAGTCAAAGACTGACACCCTCTAAGCAAGGTACTATTTAGGGAGGGATTCGGATGGGATCTGTTAGCTGGGTTGAAGAACATAAATTTGGTCTTCTGGATGTTGATCTCCAGCCCCTTGTTTTTACAAAAAGTAGCAAAGCTATCAAGAACCCTCTGGATGCCCATGGGCGAATTTGATAGTAACAGTGTGTCGTCCACGAACATCATTGCTGGCACTTTTCAACTTGCCAGCTTTGGGGCATCATTGTCCTTTACCTCATTAAGTTGTGTGACCAGAGCGTTGATAAAAAGGCAAAACAGGGTAGGGGCGAGCACACACCCCTGCCTTACTTCTCTAATAAGTGGAAAGCGGGAGGTTCATTCACCAAATTTCCCATACCTTACTTGGTGAAAATTGCCCTTGTGCAGTCTCATAAGCAAACTCAAGTGGTAGGGGGGATTTCGAGGTGTCTAAGTACATCCCACAGTCTAAAAGTCTAAAAATGTGTTCAATGGTGGAGATATTTTTTCTGAAACCGGCTTGATATGGGCTCTGGATGTCATGCTTCTTCAACCACACATGAAGGTGATCAAGGAGGATCCTTGCAAACAGTTTCTGGGTAACATTGATCAAACTGAGCGGCCCATAGTTGGTAGGCCGAAAGGGTGATCCCTTTTTAAAAACTGGACGGATTTCTGCCCTGGCCCCAGTTTCCGGGATTGCCATACCTCTCATAATTCAAAATGAGTGGGAGCTCGCACAGCGTATGTTACTTGAAGTTGAGTATAGTAATGGATTGTAGTGTGCAACCGGGTTGAGACACTGTCTGGCCAGGCAGTGTGAGCATGAGCAACAAAGTTCGAGGGTCCCCCTACTGGGAGGGGAACAATCCAGTGCACAACAAATGGACCGTAGTCTTATTCCATAAACAGATGAATCACAAGTCTATATGAATCATTTCATAGTTTAATCTTCACGTTGTGAATATTCTCATATATTCATATCCAAAATTAGAACAGAAACCAAAAACGTGTCACTGCACAGTTTTAAATCAACCATTGTAATCCTCAAAAAGATCCCGATGCATTTCGGGCCAGAGCCCTTTGTCAAGGGATTACTCTACAAAGAAAAATAAACATAACCAGAATCAATCTACTGTCAGAAGCGAAATATTTAAAATCGAACTGAATCATGCACTAGCCGAAAATTAAGTGCCTAAAAAGAGGTGACGGAAACTAGAAAAGTGTGACAGGAATGCAGAAAATCAACCAGGTGATCTACGGAATCCCATAGTGAAGACGAGAAGAAAGCGTGATGTTTGACGAGAAGTGAAGGGAAACAATAAAAACACAGATATCTTCAAAGGGTGCCGAACCGAAAATGCGTGTCTGAGTGAGAAGTGTAAAGCGGACGCTTCCAAGTGCGCAAGGGAAAACTCCCGTGAAGTACTTACTGAAAGAAGTTTACGAGGTGCCTCGCGGCGTGCCAACGGGACAGTGGTACAGATGGTGTGTGTTCTCGTGATAGATAAACCGATAGAAATAAACACAAACAAAGGGTAGGGAGCCTAGAGCTAGTGAACACAAAGGAAGGACCATGCGATGATGTTTGAAGGGTGAGAAAGTAAGGAAAATAAATCGCCATTTTAGCAGTGTGAGAAAGGCAGTAAGAAAGGGTGAAAAGAGGGAAAAGAAAGCAGAATATGTATACAATGACAGTAATATGGACCATTTATAAATAACAAAGGAATTCGATGCGGTCATTCAACCCGTTGGGCGCCATCGTGGAGAGGAAACGGATCCAGAAATTTTCTCGCTTAAGCAAAGTGTTCTTATTGTTATGGGTGACTTGAACTTGTTCCAAAACCTGGAATTTAAGTTGAGCAACAGTATGTCTGAATTCAGTGAAATGAGAAGCTACAGTAGATTTGAGATTGTTTGTGCGGATGTTACTTTTATGTTCTAAAATCCTAGTGCGGATTTTTCTTTCGGTGTGACCGACATAACATTTACCGCACGGACACTTCAAAAGGTAAATGACATTGTTAGAGTTGCATGTAGCATTCACTTTTAGTTTGATAGAATGTCCTTTCATAGGGTGACAGATGACATTGCCAGTGATGCAGTTATTACAATTGGAGCAGTTATAACAGGGTTTCAGTCCTTTGTACACCTTCTGAGTATCTTCCTGGCTTGGTTTACATAAGATTTCTTTTAGATTTCTACCTCTTGTGAATGCGAAAATCGGTGGTTGATTGAATAAACCCTTGAAGTCTGGTTCAAGTGTCAGGATAGACCAGTGTTTCCGGATGATAGCTTGGAAGCGGTTAGAAGTCTTGGAATATTTTGATACAACGACCAAGCGTTCTGATTGATCTTTTATTTTTGGCTGCAGCAAGGCAGTCCTGCACTTTTTGTCACTTCTTGCCATTGCTAGATCCAGTATGGGTGTAGGGTATCCTCTTGCTTTCAACCGTTCAAGAGTGTGTTTCATTTGTGTTTTACATTCATCTTCTTTTGAAACAATAAGTTTAATCCGAAGAAGTTGGGCATAGGGTAAATTGTTCTTAAGGCCAGGACGGTGAAAACTTCTGTAGTGGAGGGTAGAGTTTCTATCCGTGGGTTTACGGTATACAGTGGTAGACCAATCTCCTGGACTCCTGTGGATTTCCACGTCTAGATAATGTACTTGCTTTTCACTGTGTTCCCATGTGAACTGGATTCTCTGATTGAAATGATTCCATGTGTCAAGAAAGGAATTCAAAGTCTCTGTTGTGCCCTCCCATAGGAGGAAAATGTCATCAATGAAGCGTAAATATAATCTACCATGTTCCTGCCAACTGTTCTGGCATAGAATGAAGGACTCCTCAAATTGCTTCATATAAATATTCGCATAGCATGGAGCTGCCGAATTTCCCATGGCGGTGCCATTAAGTTGTAGTATCCATTTGTCTGTGACTGTGAAGTAGCTGTGATACAACGTGAATATAGTCAATTGCATAAGGAATACTTTCAGGTCTGCATCTAAATCAGATGAGGAGAGAACGTTTTCAATGGATTCAATACCTCCTTCATGAGGAATGGAGGTATATAGTGAACACACGTCCACCGTGCACATGATGAGTTGGGTGTTTTTAAGTTCATTCATGATGGGTTCGATTTTTAACAAAAAATCTGTAGTGTCTTTGACGTGTGATTTAGTTGCTAGAACAAAAGGTTGGAGATATCTATCCAAGAATTTGCCTGCATTCTCGTGTAGGCTGCCTCTGGTCGACACGATCGGTCGAAAAGGAGGGTGAGTTGAGTGCTTATGCATCTTAGGAAGCATGTATAATACAGGAGGTCTGGGGTTAGATGGTGTCAGGAATCTGCGGGTCTTGTCGTTAATAGTACCTTGATCAAATGCTGTTTGGATGATGAGTGTCAAGTCTTGTGAGTACTCCTTGGTGGGATCTCCTGGTAAAAAATCATAAGTATCTCTGTCATTAATGTGTATGTCTATTTGTTGTTCGTAAAAAGTGGTGTCCATGATGACCAGGGCACCACCTTTATCGGCGTTTTGACACGTGATGGTCGGGTCGTTGGCCAGTTTTTGGAGGATGTTTCTCTCCTTCCGGGTGAGATTCCCTCTTTTGATGGTCGGTTGAAAAGGCAGGTTCAAAATTTCTTGCTTGATCAGGTTTTCGAAGGCATCAATGATTTTATGGCTTTGGGGTGCCAAAAACGTACTATGAGGTCTTAATCCTCTGAGCATATCCTCTTCCTGTGTGGGATTGGGATTGATATTCAAAAAATAGTGTCTTAAGCGAATGTTGCGAATTAATTTAAATGCGCTAACTTCAAGCTCTAAGGAGTTGATAACAGTAGTTGGAACAAAAGACTGACCCTTTTGTAGGGTATTGATTTCATCACAGGATAAGGTAGTTGAGGATATGTTGATGACCAAATTGTCTTCAGAATTCAACGTCTGCCTTTGGGTTTCTTTTTGGTTTGCGGAGGTGTCTTTTCTGTGTCCTCTGCGGGTTTTTCTCCCCCGGGATCTTTCTGTTGGTCTGGACCTAATTCTAAAAAATGAACCGAGGAATCAGTGGAGGTGCTCGGTATTTGTGAATCAGCATCAGGTGTAGTACGGGTTGGTCTAGATCTGTTGTCATCTTCAGAAGATGAAGTTTCGGTGGCTGACGTGGGATTATAAGGCTTGTTGGAGCGTCGGCGGGCGTACACCTCTGCCCAGGTGTACACCTCGCCGAGCTTATAATCTATAGTGTCCCTCTTAAATTTGCGCAGTTTTCTCTCCTGTGTCTCACGTGTATGTTTGTCAAGTTGAATTTTAATGTCGTCCAACATTTTGTTCAGGTCCTCAGCAGACATGGTATCGGTCAGCTCTTTTTTTACATTAGTTATTTCTAGCGATAGTTCATCCAGAGATTTGAAAAGTTCCTCTACGATCAGCAGAATCAGATCGAGGGAACACTTGTTGAGTATAGAGTACCAACGTTCTACAAATTTAACATTGTTTTTGCAGAGAAGCGGTTTAAGTGGGACACGGAGACCCCGGGGGATCCGTTGAACACGATGGTACCGTATCAGGGTACTCGTATGTAGTTTCTGGTTAGATTCCTTTTTCAAAAGGTAAAGTAATTGTTTGAGGTTACTTTCCGCACTGCGGGTATTGCCAGAGGCGGTGATTTCTTCCTGAATTAAATTATAGATTTTATCAGCGTCTTCGGTTGTGTAAGCAAAGGTGGTTGCTTTTTGATCGGTCATCCCTGACACTGAGTCGAAATTCATCTTGGAGCGCGTGCTGAGGTCCAAGGACAGAGCAAGAAGAAATTCAAAATGAGTGGGAGCTCGCACAGCGTATGTTACTTGAGGTTGAGTATAGTAATGGATTGTAGTGTGCAACCGGGTTGAGACACTGTCTGGCCAGGCAGTGTGAGCATGAGCAACAAAGTTCGAGGGTCCCCCTACTGGGAGGGGAACAATCCAGTGCACAACAAATGGACCGTAGTCTTATTCCATAAACAGATGAATCACAAGTCTATATGAATCATTTCATAGTTTAATCTTCACGTTGTGAATATTCTCATATATTCATATCCAAAATTAGAACAGAAACCAAAAACGTGTCACTGCACAGTTTTAAATCAACCATTGTAATCCTCAAAAAGATCCCAATGCATTTCGGGCCAGAGCCCTTTGTCAAGGGATTACTCTACAAAGAAAAATAAACATAACCAGAATCAATCTACTGTCAGAAGCGAAATATTTAAAATCGAACTGAATCATGCACTAGCCGAAAATTAAGTGCCTAAAAAGTGGTGACGGAAACTAGAAAAGTGTGACAGGAATGCAGAAAATCAACCAGGTGATCTACGGAATCCCATAGTGAAGACGAGAAGAAAGCGTGATGTTTGACGAGAAGTGAAGGGAAACAATAAAAACACAGATATCTTTAAAGGGTGCCGAACCGAAAATGCGTGTCTGAGTGAGAAGTGTAAAGCGGACGCTTCCAAGTGCGCAAGGGAAAACTCCTGTGAAGTACTTACTGAAAGAAGTTTACGAGGTGCCTCGCGGCGTGCCAACGGGACAGTGGTACAGATGGTGTGTGTTCTCGAGATAGATAAACCGATAGAAATAAACACAAACAAAGGGTAGGGAGCCTAGAGCTAGTGAACACAAAGGAAGGACCATGCGATGATGTTTGAAGGGTGAGAAAGTAAGGAAAATAAATCGCCATTTTAGCAGTGTGAGAAAGGCAGTAAGAAAGGGTGAAAAGAGGGAAAAGAAAGCAGAATATGTATACAATGACAGTAATATGGACCATTTATAAATAACAAAGGAATTCGATGCGGTCATTCAACCCGTTGGGCGCCATCGTGGAGAGGAAACGGATCCAGAAATTTTCTCGCTTAAGCAAAGTGTTCTTATTGTTATGGGTGACTTGAACTTGTTCCAAAACCTGGAATTTAAGTTGAGCAACAGTATGTCTGAATTCAGTGAAATGAGAAGCTACAGTAGATTTGAGATTGTTTGTGCGGATGTTACTTTTATGTTCTAAAATCCTAGTGCGGATTTTTCTTTCGGTGTGACCGACATAACATTTACCGCACGGACACTTCAAAAGGTAAATGACATTGTTAGAGTTGCATGTAGCATTCACTTTTAGTTTGATAGAATGTCCTTTCATAGGGTGACAGATGACATTGCCAGTGATGCAGTTATTACAATTGGAGCAGTTATAACAGGGTTTCAGTCCGTTATACACCTTCTGAGTATCTTCCTGGCTTGGTTTACATAAGATTTCTTTTAGATTTCTACCTCTTGTGAATGCGAAAATCGGTGGTTGATTGAATAAACCCTTGAAGTCTGGTTCAAGTGTCAGGATAGACCAGTGTTTCCGGATGATAGCTTGGAAGCGGTTAGAAGTCTTGGAATATTTTGATACAACGACCAAGCGTTCTGATTGATCTTTTATTTTTGGTTGCAGCAAGGCAGTCCTGCACTTTTTGTCACTTCTTGCCATTGCTAGATCCAGTATGGGTGTAGGGTATCCTCTTGCTTTCAACCGTTCAAGAGTGTGTTTCATTTGTGTTTTACATTCATCTTCTTTTGAAACAATACGTTTAATCCGAAGAAGTTGGGCATAGGGTAAATTGTTCTTAAGGCCAGGACGGTGAAAACTTCTGTAGTGGAGGGTAGAGTTTCTATCCGTGGGTTTACGGTATACAGTGGTAGACCAATCTCCTGGACTCCTGTGGATTTCCACGTCTAGATAATGTACTTGCTTTTCACTGTGTTCCCATGTGAACTGGATTCTCTGATTGAAATGATTCCATGTGTCCATGTGTTACCAGGAGATCCCACCAAGGAGTACTCACGAGACTTGACACTCATCATCCAAACAGCATTTGATCAAGGTACTATTAACGACAAGACCCGCAGATTCCTGACACCATCTAACCCCAGACCTCCTGTATTATACATGCTTCCTAAGATTCATAAGCACTCAACTCACCCTCCTTTTCGACCGATCGTGTCGACCAGAGGCAGCCTACACGAGAATGTAGGCAAATTCTTGGATAGATATCTCCAACCTTTTGTTCTAGCAACTAAATCACACGTCAAAGACACTACAGATTTTTTGTTAAAAATCGAACCCATCATGAATGAACTTAAAAACACCCAACTCATCATGTGCACGGTGGACGTGTGTTCACTATATACCTCCATTCCTCATGAAGGAGGTATTGAATCCATTGAAAACGTTCTCTCCTCATCTGATTTAGATGCAGACCTGAAAGTATTCCTTATGCAATTGACTATATTCACGTTGTATCACAGCTACTTCACAGTCAAAGACAAATGGATACTACAACTTAATGGCACCGCCATGGGAAATTCGGCAGCTCCATGCTATGCGAATATTTATATGAAGCAATTTGAGGAGTCCTTCATTCTATGCCAGAACAGTTGGCAGGAACATGGTAGATTATATTTACGCTTCATTGATGACATTTTCCTCCTATGGGAGGGCACAACAGAGACTTTGAATTCCTTTCTTGACACATGGAATCATTTCAATCAGAGAATCCAGTTCACATGGGAACACAGTGAAAAGCAAGTACATTATCTAGACGTGGAAATCCACAGGAGTCCAGGAGATTGGTCTACCACTGTATACCGTAAACCCACGGATAGAAACTCTACCCTCCACTACAGAAGTTTTCACCGTCCTGGCCTTAAGAACAATTTACCCTATGCCTAACTTCTTCGGATTAAACGTATTGTTTCAAAAGAAGATGAATGTAAAACACAAATGAAACACACTCTTGAACGGTTGAAAGCAAGAGGATACCCTACACCCATACTGGATCTAGCAATGGCAAGAAGTGACAAAAAGTGCAGGACTGCCTTGCTGCAACCAAAAATAAAAGATCAATCAGAACGCTTGGTCGTTGTATCAAAATATTCCAAGACTTCTAACCGCTTCCAAGCTATCATCCGGAAACACTGGTCTATCCTGACACTTGAACCAGACTTCAAGGGTTTATTCAATCAACCACCGATTTTCGCATTCACACGAGGTAGAAATCTAAAAGAAATCTTATGTAAACCAAGCCAGGAAGATACTCAGAAGGTGTACAAAGGACTGAAACCCTGGTATAACTGCTCCAATTGTAATAACTGCATCACTGGCAATGTCATCTGTCACCCTATGAAAGGACATTCTATCAAACTAAAAGTGAATGCTACATGCAACTCTAACAATGTCATTTACCTTTTGAAGTGTCCGTGCGGTAAATGTTATGTCGGTCACACCGAAAGAAAAATCCGCACTAGGATTTTAGAACATAAAAGTAACATCCGCACAAACAATCTCAAATCTACTGTAGCTTCTCATTTCACTGAATTCAGACATACTGTTGCTCAACTTAAATTCCAGGTTTTGGAACAAGTTCAAGTCACCCATAACAATAAGAACACTTTGCTTAAGCGAGAAAATTTCTGGATCCGTTTCCTCTCCACGATGGCGCCCAACGGGTTGAATGACCGCATCGAATTCCTTTGTTATTTATAAATGGTCCATATTACTGTCATTGTATACATATTCTGCTTTCTTTTCCCTCTTTTCACCCTTTCTTACTGCCTTTCTCACACTGCTAAAATGGCGATTTATTTTCCTTACTTTCTCACCCTTCAAACATCATCGCATGGTCCTTCCTTTGTGTTCACTAGCTCTAGGCTCCCTACCCTTTGTTTGTGTTTATTTCTATCGGTTTATCTATCACAAGAACACACACCATCTGTACCACTGTCCCGTTGGCACGCCGCAAGGCACCTCGTAAACTTCTTTCAGTAAGTACTTCACGGGAGTTTTCCCTTGCGCACTTGGAAGCGTCCGCTTTACACTTCTCACTCAGACACGCATTTTCGGTTCGGCACCCTTTGAAGATATCTGTGTTTTTATTGTTTCCCTTCACTTCTCGTCAAACATCACGCTTTCTTCTCGTCTTCACTATGGGATTCCGTAGATCACCTGGTTGATTTTCTGCATTCCTGTCACACTTTTCTAGTTTCCGTCACCACTTTTTAGGCACTTAATTTTCGGCTAGTGCATGATTCAGTTCGATTTTAAATATTTCGCTTCTGACAGTAGATTGATTCTGGTTATGTTTATTTTTCTTTGTAGAGTAATCCCTTGACAAAGGGCTCTGGCCCGAAATGCATCGGGATCTTTTTGAGGATTACAATGGTTGATTTCAAACTGTGCAGTGACACGTTTTTGGTTTCTGTTCTAATTTTGGATATGAATATATGAGAATATTCACAACGTGAAGATTAAACTATGAAATGATTCATATAGACTTGTGATTCATCTGTTTATGGAATAAGACTACGGTCCATTTGTTGTGCACTGGATTGTTCCCCTCCCAGTAGGGGGACCCTCGAACTTTATACCTCTCATAATAGCATTAAATAGTGCCCATAGGTAGGGTCCACATATTTTTGGTTCATCCCTGTGGTGTATAAAGCCTGGAAATGGGTCTTCTATACAACTGCTGCAATATTTGGCTCTAAGGCTGACTTCCCTTCACTACTACCCATACACACTATTGACCAGAATGCCTTAATGTCCCTGTTAAATAGGGCAATTTTGAGGGCATCCCATCTTTCCAGTTCCCATCTCTTCTTTGCTTGTTGGATGTTATCTCAGTAGAGCGCCATCATTTGTTTCATTAGATACCTGTCCTCGAGTTTGATGGAGTCTAGCAGAGCTCTCTTAGCCTTTCGGCAGGTGTCATTGAACCAGGATTGTTTGACCCCTTTTGCACCTTAGAAGATATCCTGGGATAAAAATATGTTGGTCACGGTGGTTGTCAGTTCGGCCTGCGATGCCGCTATTCTGTCAATGTTTGTTTGGGAGAGAGTCCATTGCCATTGCAACCTCACCCATTTCTGCTAAGGGCAAAATTATTAAAGAATATAGTTTGGTGAGCTTTTCGGGTGACTGCTCGATTGTCCCCCATCTTATTCTTCTTCTATTGTTGGAGAGAGTTAAACTACTAGTTAAGGGGATGCCGCTAGCCATGGGATTTTCAAGATCTGGCAGCTCCAACTCCATGGTCAAAGCATTGTGAATACTGTCATGTCGCGTAATGACAGTGAAATCAACACCCCTTTGCCATAACCTAGTCTCCACTAGAATGTAGTCCAGCAGTGAGGATTGGCCTGTTCTAATAAAAGTTAACTTCCCTGGTCTGTCTGATTTGGTGCGGCCATTACACGCTTTCAGGGAGTGGGTCAGTATGACTGAGCTAATCTGGAGTGCCTGTGGGGTCTTAGCCTTAATCAGTGAGATTTGAGGGTCAGGGATTAGCCAATGCCGGCCCTGCTTGCTGGGAATTGTATCAGTAGGATCAGCAGGGGGCTTAAATTGGCAACTACAATCACCACTGATAACCAAGCTTATATTCAAGGGAACTGTAGCAATGAAGATGTTCAATTAATCAAAGGTTTGGAATTCATGGCTGAGGCTTACGGGACGGGAATAGTGAATAATAAAGGCTATTTTCAGGGTGGAGGAGAAAGTGAGTACAGTGCACTGCATATCGTTGTTCCACTGCACAGCTCAAGTGCATGGCGACCCAAATACATAAGCCCCCTGATGGTCTTACGCTTCCCCCCAAAATGGCGGGAACATTGAAGGTTGCATACCCCTTCCTTATGATGTCACCCCTTGCCCACGTTTCCTGGAACATGAACACTTCATGTTTCTCCACTAAAAGCCCCCATTCTGGGCAGTGCAATATGCTTTTTAGACCGACAATGTTCCAGGAAAAAACCCTCAGCTTGGTATCTAGGTTACAGTTGTCAAAAGGGGCTTAGAGCGTATAGGTATTAGGGAATTGGGTGTCCTCCAGCTGAGGGAGGAACTTCTGCTTCCAAGGGTATACCTTCCCAAGATACACAAATGGCTTACACACTTGTTCAAGTGAGTCAAGAGTGTACACTTTCCTGGTCCCTCTGCCAGCTCCTGCCAGTCAATCACTGTAGTCAATATACAAAACACAAATCCTCCCTGAGCATCCTGTTAGTGAAAATTTCTCCAAAGTCCAATGTTCAACAATTTATTCCAAATTCTTCAAAATCCCAAAAGTTCCTCTGTTGGTACAGAGAGCGCCAAACACCAGATACAAGAGTGGTTTATTCGGAATTGGATCACGTACTCGTGATTTAAGAAGCAAGAAGATATATGTGAGGACCAAGTATGAAGGTCTTGTGGAATTACGAAAAAATTAATTGATTTGGTATATTGGCATGATATTCAGGATACATTACAAGAGAGCAACACAACTGAGGAATGTATTGAAGGCATATGAGAGTGTTACGATTGAAAGAAAGGTGTCTTATTACGTTAGAGCGTTACATGAATGACTCAGATTATTGACTTTTCAGCCCTGATGAAGTCAATGATGCTGTATGTATGAGCATGACAAAACACGTGTTGGCTGCACTGGAAAATTGTTATATATGAAGAATTGCTCTTCTGGATACGGATCTGTACCAAAAGAGAAACTTTTCGGATTTTGAAGAATTTGGAATAAATTGTTGAAGATTGGACTTTTGAGAAATGTTCACTAACAGGATGCTCAGGGAGGATTTGTGTTTTGTATATTGATGTACTCATATGTGTGGGTATAAGTGGGGTTGTTAGGGTAACCAACCTCTCCCCCCTTTTGAGCACCACTATTTACTTGTGTGATTAGTTACTTTTACCCTATACTGAAAGTAGAGCTCCCTGTCTCTTACCTGGTTACCTACAGTGTTATTGTAAATCACTGTAGCCTCTACTGTGATTGGGCTGGTTGGTAGCAGATATTTTGATGCAAAAGAGTACTTTTGGAGATTTACGAGTCATGGGAGACAGTTGAGAAACCCAAGGAATCTTGCCTGCCGATCAGTGTTGAAAAATAGGTGCCAAAGGGGGTGGCCCTGGCCTGCCTCTTCCTGTCAATGACAGGCAAGGACGGGCCCGCCCTTCCCCACGTTCTGTGTCGCAGGGGATAAGGCAGTGCTTTTGAGTGTGGTGGAAGTGTCTCTCCCTCAGCTGCAGTGGCGGTGAGATCTTGCGTTGTACCCTGAGATTTGCAGTTCCACCAGGGTGAGTGTCAGCCCAGTGGAGTAACAGAAGATGGCAGGTGGTGCACCCTGGGTCTAAGATCCCACCAGGGTGTAGTTGCGTGATAGTAGATGCCCCCAACAATGGCCCTGCAGTGCCCCGTGCACAAACAGTGTCCCACTTACACAGTTATATTAGTTTTTGTTTTTATTTATATTTCATAAAGTGCATGTTCTCTCAGATAGCACGTTGGAGCTAAGCATATGAATCTGCAAGAACTGAGGCACAAGACAGCCAAATACAAAGAGTAAGTTAACCAAACAAAATATACTTTAACACTTTTTGGAAATATTCTCAATTCTTTATACCTGAATAGTAGGTTGTTCCATAGTTTGGTATGCCCAGGTAATCTATAGACCTCTCTGCAAAACATGCAAGTTTAACTAAGGCTAAGTCACAGAGAAAGGAAATCCCAGAAATGCATTTAATGAGCACTTGCTATTTATCGTATCGCCAGTGTAGCATTTTCTCTATCAGAAAAACTTGGTAAAATGTTCTTGTCAACTGCCTTCCTCATAGCAAACCTTTGAACATCATTTGTATTTGATCAATGTGGTTTCTAGACTTTCCAGTTGAAGGCATTACAGTAGTCAATCTTAGAGAGCACCCAGGCAGGGGTCACTTTCATATGCATGGCTCTGTGTAATGAAGGAACAATTTTGCCAAACATGCAGAAGGAATAAAAGTAACAGAAACCAGACAGCTTTTGCCAACAAAATTGTAGACTTGCATTGTGTATTAATACTTTCAGGTAGTATTTGGGGTAGGTGCTGTTATCAACTCTGGGATTCTCCTCACTAGAAAGAATAGTTGATCTATTATAAAACCGAAAGACTTGAACCTGTAACACTGAAACTTAGCACCAGCTGAATTCTTAATCTAGCCATGCCATGATCGCATAATGTAGAGATTTCCTATAGCAGCAGCTGTGGATCAGGATATCCGATACAGATGAAACGCATTCAAAGCATATTTGCACAAAGGAGCATAAAAAACCTGTGCCATTTTTATCTTAAAAGCATCAGCGCACATTGGAAATGAGGAACAGCAGATTCTCTGTGCTAAGAGGCAGGCACCATAAACAGATATGAGAAACATTTGAAAAATGTTCACAAATAGATAAAAAAAATTGTGGTACCTGATTTGAGAGAGCTTTGCAGGTTAAGGTAAAATGTTGTCAGTAGAATTCCGGTCCATAGTGCGGCCAATGTTTGCTCTTTGCCACACTACAATTGTAAATTCTGCCACATTTTGAAATCCATATCACGGTGACAGAGGCTTCTGCGTCAACATGGCTGTATCCAGCATGGGAAGTGCCCATTGTTTCATTTGAGAAAGGAAGAGTCCTGGAGCCCGCGGCCACTTCAATTAATCATCAGCGGACCAAATACTAAAGGGATAATTTATGAAAAGCAGCTACCACCAGAGTGTCACTTTTTTGATGCACCAGCAGCACAGGTCTCTCCATCATATCTATGAGGTAACATAAAACCACTCGGTGCGGCTTTAAATTGCCTCACAGATATGAATTAAGACAAAGCAGTGCAAGTCACTGCTACCCTACTCAGCGTCTATGAGGCATTCCATGGGTTTTGCAGCAGATTTTCCCATGCAGCACCCAGTCTCAAGGTGCTGGGGGAGAGGGGAGCAGTTCAGGTCAGTCGAAGAGCCAGGTCTTGAGGGTCTTTCTGAAGATGTGCAGGATGGGGGAGCGCCTTATTTCGATTGGCAGTTCGTTCCAGACCTTGGCTGCGATGTAGGAGAAGGTTCTTCCGCCTCTTCTTGCTCTACGAATGCGCAGGGGTTCGGCGAGGGCGAGGTCAGCAGATTGGAGGTTCCTCTTGGGTACGTGGAAGGAGAGCACAGAGCAGCAAGGTCCTTATTCTAAATTGGATATATGTTTTGCTTGCCAAAGTGGGTTGGATATCATCCAGGAAGGACTCAATCAGATACTCATCTTTAATTCCTAGAAAGTCAGCTGTCAGGTGTCTAAGGGCCGAGTCCCCCTGAATATCTGGTACTTTTAGCAACCTATAGGCTCTTGCCAATTCTGGGCATGAGATTACTGGACACGTTTCCTCAGGGTTGCTCCAAAAGCTAGGTTTACCCAACCTACAACATACTTCCTTTATATACAGAAACCATGGGATTTTACCCAGACCTGGGAGACTCAGTAACTACTTTAACTCTGACTAATAGACTGCTAGTTCCGGGATCACCCACAGTCTATGCCAGAAAGTTAGTGGCCTAATTCCAATCTTATCCGCGGTTCGTCTAAATCCTAAATCCAGGCCTAGTGGGGTGAGGAGCTGCTAGGCGGAAGGCCTAACTTCTGCCTCATAAAGTTATTCTCTATTTTGGTCATTCTGCATGAGGAACGGTCGCCCCATAATTCAGCCCCATGCATTGTGGTGCCCCTTGCTTGCACTTTGTAGATCTCCGCTATAGGCCCAGCGGTTTGTGGGAGGAGTTTCTATACATGTTTGTAATTCCCCTGCAGTCTGTGCTAGCTTAAGGCTTGCTTAGGCCAGTTGTGGGCCCCACTCAAACATTTCTGACAGAGTGAAACCTAGGTAGTCAAAGACTGACACCCTCTAAGCAAGGTACCATTTAGGGATTCGGATGGGATCTTTTTGCTGGGTTGAAGAACATAAATTTGGACGTCTGGGTGTTGATCTCCAGCCCCTTGTTTTTACAAAAAGTAGCAAAGCTATCAAGAACCCTCTGGATGCCCATGGGCAAATTTGATAGTAACAGTGTGTCGTCCATGAACATCATTGCTGGCACTTTTCAACGTGCCATCTTTGGGGAATCATTGTCCTTTACCTCATTAAGTTGTGTGACCAGAGCGTTGATAAAAATGCAAAACAGGGTAGGGGCGAGCACACGCCCCTGCCTTGCGATACAAACACATCAATTGCACATCACATAAAGTCTCTTTCAGTCATTTGCTGTAAGCACGTATACACCCGTTTTCTTTGTCCAAAGGAATCACGTAGTATTATCCAAAATCCAAGCTTTAATTCTTTTTAAGACACAGTTCTTGACAGCCGACGCGCGTTTCGCCCCCTATGGGCTTTCTCAAGGCAAATCTCCAATTAGTACGATACTTTGTCTTCCAATACTGGCGTATAGTAAGCTCCCTTTGAAGGGCGTCCGCCCATTCAACAATATCCAATTTTAATAGCACTCTAACAGAGGTTGTAGTTGATCTCGTTTTCACTGTGGAGCCATGATAAGTTCCAACTTGGATTTTATAACACCGTCTTCCACCGAAATCGCGCTCCAAACCAGGTTCCCCTGCCTTACTTCTCTAATAACTGGGAAGCGGGAGATTCATTCACCACATTTCCCATACCTTACTTGGTGAAAATTGCACTTGTGCAGTCTCAGAAGCAAACTCAAGTGGTAGGGGGATTTCCAGGTGTCTAAGTACATCCCACAGTTTATCTCTGGGGACAAGATCGAAGGCTCTCTTCAGATCTACAAATATTAAATAGAGCCTGCCACCCTATATTGCCACAGTTTTCCAATATAGTAGTTGGAGTCTAAAAATGTGATCAATGGTGGAGATATTTTTTCTGAAACCGGCTGGATATGGGCTAAGGATGTCATGCTCCTTCAACCACACAGGAAGGAGATCAAGGAGGATCCTTGCAAACAGTTTCTGGGTAACATTGATCAAACTGAGCGGCCTATAGTCTGTAGGCAGAAGCTTTGCTTGTTGGATCTTATCTCAGTAGAGTGCCACCATTTGTTTAATTAGATACCTGTCCTCGAGTTTGATAGCGTCTAGCAGGGCTCTCTTAGCCTTTCGGCAGGTGTCAATGAACCAGGATTGTTTGACCCCTTTTGCACCTTAGAAGGTACCCTGGGATAAAATATGTTGGTCAGGGTGGTTGTCAATTTGGCCTGCGATGCCGCTATTCTGTCAATGTTTGCTTGGGAGAGAGTCCATTGCTATAGCAACATCACCCACTTCTGCTAAGGGCAACATGATTAAAGAATATAGTTTGGCGAGCTTTTTGGGTGACTGCTCGATTGTCCCCCATCTTATTCTTCTTCTATTGTTGGAGAGAGTTAAACTACTAGTTAGGGGGATGCCGCTAGCCATGGGATTTTCAAGATCTGGCAGCTCCAACTCCATGGTCAAAGCATTGTGATTACTGTCCTGTCGCGTAATGACAGTGAAATCAACACCCCTTTGCCATAACCTAGTCTCAACTAGAATGAAGTCCTGCAGTGAGGATTGGCCTGTTCTATTAAAAGTTAACTTCCCTGGTCTGTCTGATTTGCTGTGGCCATTACAGGCTCTCAGGGAGTGGGTCAGTATGACTGAGCTAATCTGGAGTACCTGCGGGGTCTTAGCCTTAATCGGTGAGATTTGAGGGTCAGGGATTAGCCAATGCCGGTCCTGCTTGCTGGGAATTGTATCAGTAGGATCAGCAGGGGGCTTAAATTGGCAACTACAATCACACCTGATAACCAAGCTTATATTCAAGGGAACTGTAGCAATGAAGATGTTCAATTAATCAAAGGTTTGGAATTCATGGCTGAGGCTTACGGGACGGGAATAGTGATTAATAAAGGCTATTTTGAGGGTGGAGGAGAAAGTGAGTACAGTGCACTGGATATCGTTGTTCCATTGTACAGCTCAAGTGCATGGCGACCCAAGTACATAAGCCCCCTGATGGTCTTACGCTTCCCCCCAAAATGGCGGGAACATTGAAGGTTGCATACCCCATCCTTATGATGTCACCCCTTGCCCACGTTTCCTGGAACATGCACACTTCATGTTTCTCCACTAAAAGCCCCCATTCTGGGCAGTGCAATATGCTTTTTAGACCGACAATGTTCCAGGAAAAAACCCTCAGCTTGTTATCTAGGTTACGGTTGTCAAAAGGGGCTTCGAGCGCATAGGTATTAGGGAATTGGGTGTCTTCCAGCTGAGGGAGGAACTTCTTCTGCTTCCAAGGGTATACCTTCCCAAGATACACAAATGGTTAGGGAGACAAGAGATGTGGCAGGTGGAGTTCCAAGCAATTCTGTCCATGTCCCAATTACACCTTTGGCCACCAGTTGAGTTTCTTTTTGCAGGTCCAGTAAGTCTACCCCGACCCTGTACCAAGTGTCTGACTCGGCTGGATGCTGCTATGTCCCGTAGGTCCCTTCCAAACCCCGGTCCCCTGGTTCCAGGGGCTGGGCCGGCTGTCATCGCATGTCAATCCACCTCTTCTAGGGCCCCAAATCTATTCCTTACTGATATGTTGAATAGCAAGAGTCTAGGGGGTGGGCCCACTGTTTGGTATTCCAATGGTCATCTACCTGAAATGCTGGTGTTATGGGCCATAGGTTGGATAAGACAGTGGGAGTAGAAATAGTCCAATGGGTAAGCCTTAACCCCTGTAGATGGTTCCTGGGGGCAAGGATTCTGGTCTGCTAGGGTGTGGACAGTCAGGGTATTACTAAATTTAATTACTATGCAGTCCTCTTGGGCCCGATTCACAGAACTAATTTAAGACAAATTCCTAAACTTACTACTTTTGGTATTCACAGAAGTTAGGATTTTGTCTTAAGACAGACTTAAGTTAGGATTCTGTCTTAAGTCTGTCTTAAGTCTGTCTTAATACAAAATCCTAACTTCTGTGAATACCAAAAGTAGTAAGTTTAGGATTTTGTCTTAAGTTAGTTCTGTGAATCAGCCCCTAGTGTTGTTTTTATGTCTCTTGCCCACCCAGCCAACTCTACGAACCCTTGGGATCTCCCCTGCCCTGTCATAAGGGAACTGCCTATACCTGAGGTCTAATTGTGTTTCCCTCTGGCTGTTGTTGATTTCTGGTACTCCTGTCAATATGATGACATATGGAAGTGAGGCTGAGGGTAGATTTATAGTGGGGAGAATCACTGCTTCAGGACTTCTTGCTGTGCCCTTCTCAAGATCCACCCCTTCTGTACATTCCCAGGGCCCTATTTGGGTGGGGCTATTTTTGTTTGAACCCCTCTTATGGGGTGCTGGGTTGTTGTTCCCATTCTCGTTGTTAAAACTCCTGGGGCCAGTGACAGTTCTGGGGACTGGGACCTGCTGGTTACCTGGCCTTTCTAAGGGGGGTCAAGATGGATTTAGCTGCCTGGTTACTATGGTCATCTGCTCTACTGGAATCCTGTTGTGTGTTGGGGACTACATCCCTCGGGCACTGTGCTTTTCTGGAGAGGTCGGACCTGCACTATCTGTCTGAGAGTTACAGTCTTTCCCCCTCCCTAGAGCTTAGGTATTATTGACAGTAGTGCTGGTGTGCCTATTGTGCCCTGTTAATGGCCCTTTCTCCATGCGATTAAGGAGCTGAGCAAGTTCTTCCTTCACAATGACTCTCAGTTGGCTCTCTAGGTCCGCTATCAGGTTCTGCACAGAAGATGGACAAGTAGCGTCTGTCTGAGTGTTGGTAAGGTGTACAGCTGTTCTCTTTGTGTTTGCTAGCTCGGCGACACTAGGTGTTGGCTCAATGTTTTTCTTTATTTTGGCTCCTGTCCTGTTTCCTAGTTTAAACTTCCCATTCTTTGGATTACTGGTGATGGTTCAACATTTGCAAGTTACTGGCTTCGGTGGGATGGGGGCTGGAAGGACTCTATTGCCCTGGATGTGGGCACAGGAGTGACAACTTGGGAGGTGGGTACATCAGACACCAGACAGAATATGGCTGGGGTTAGTGACAAATGCCTCTCAGTCAGCTCTATTTCAGTAGTTACCACCCCTATAGCCCTCTGAAACATCCTATCAATTGAGGTTGGTGGCATTGGGGAGGGAATGGTCGCTTGGGGATGAGGTGGGTGTTTGGCTATGCATGTGCACTTTCCCAACCATGCAGAACTGAGGTGAACCTCCCCACTAGGATCAACCAGATAGTACCTGATTAAAGTTAAAACAGATGAGAACTATAGAAATGTGAGCCAGCACCGGATCAAAGAGCACTGTTAGCGAAAACAAGGGAAATTATAAAAAGTTGAATGGCCACTAGTCAAGATACAGAATAGCTCAGGTACTTCTCAGTGTGATACAGTACATGAATGGCTTACACACTTTTTCAAGTGAGTCAAGAGTGTACACTTTCCTGGTTTCTCTGCCAGCTCTTGCCAGACAATCACTGTACTCAATATACAAAACACAAATCCTCCCTGAGCATCAATATACAAAACACAAATCCTCCCTGAGCATCCTGTTAGTGAAAATGTCTCCAAAGTCCAATGTTCAACAATTTATTCCAAATCCAAAACGTTCCTCTGTTGGTACAGAGAAAGCCAAACACCAGATACAAGAGTGGTTTATTCGGAATTGGATCACGTACTCATGATTTAAGAAGCAAGAAGATATATGTGAGAACCAAGTATGAAGGTCTTGTGGAATTACGAAAAAATTAATTGATTTGATATATTGGCATGATATTCAGGATACATTACAAGAGAGCAACACGACTGAGGAATGTATTGAAGGCATATGAGAGTGTTACGATTGAAAGAAAGGTGTCTTATTACGTTAGAGCGTTATACGAATGACTCAGATTATTGACTTTTCAGCCTGATGAAGTCAATGATGCTGTATGTATGAGCATGACGAAACACGTGTTGGCTGCACTGGAAAATTGTTATATATGAAGAATTGCTTTTCTGGATACGGATCTGTACCAACAGAGAAACTTTTCGGATTTTGAAGAATTTGGAATAAATTGTTGAAGATTGGACTTTTGAGAAATTTTCACTAACAGGATGCTCAGGGAGGATTTGTGTTTTGTATATTGATGTACTCATATGTGTGGGTATAAGTGGGGTTGTTAGGGTAACCAACCTCTCCCCCCTTTTGAGCACCATTATTTACTTGTGTGATTAGTTACTTTTACCCTATACTGAAAGTAGAGCGCCCTGTCTCTTACCTGGTTACCTACAGTGTTATTGTTAATCACTGTAGCCTCTACTGTGATTGGGCTGGTTGGTAGCAGATAGTTTGATGCAAAAGAGTACTTTTGGAGATTTACGAGTCATGGGAGACAGTTGAGAAACCCAACGAATCTTGCCTGCCGATCAGTGTTGAAAAATAGGTGCCAAAGGGGGTGGCCCTGGCCTGCCTCTTCCTGTCAATGACAGGCAAGGACGTGCCCGCCCTTCCCCGCGTTCTGTGTCGCAGGGGATAAGGCAGTGCTTTTGAGTGTGGCGGAAGTGTATCCCCCTCAGCTGCAGTGGCGGTGAGACCTTGCGTTGTACCCTGAGATTTGCAGTTCCACCAGGGTGAGTGTCAGCCCAGCGGAGTAACAGAAGATGGTAGGTGGTGCACTCTGGGTCTAAGTTCCCACTAGGGTGTAGTTGCGTGATAGTAGATGCCCCCAACAATGGCCCTGCACAAACAGTGTCCCACTTACACAGTTATATTAGTTTTTGTTTTTATTTATATTTCATAAAGTGCATGTTCTCTCAGATAACACGTTGGAGCGAAGAATATGAATCTGCAAGAACTGAGGAACAAGACAGCCAAATACAAAGAGTAAGTTAACCAAACAAAATATACTTTAACACTTTTTGGAAATATTCTCAATTGTTTATACCTGAATAGTAGGTTGTTCCATAGTTTGGTATGCCCAAGTAATCTATAGCCCTCTCTGCAAAACATGCAAGTTTAACTAAGGCTAAGTCACAGAGAAAGGAAATCCCAGAAATGCATTTAATGAGCACTTGCTATTTATCGTATCGCCAGTGTAGCATTTTCTCTATCAGAAAAACTTGGTGAAATGTTCTTGTCAACTGCCTTCCTCATAGCAAACCTTTGAACATCATTTGTATTTGATCAATGTGGTTTCTAGACTTTCCAGTTGAAGGCATTACAGTAGTCAATCTTAGAGAGCACCCATGCAGGGGTCACTTTCATATGCATGGCTCTGGGTAATGAAGGAACAATTTTGCCAAACATGCAGAAGGAATAAAAGTAACAGAAACCAGACAGCTTTTGCCAACAAAATTGTAGACTTGCATTGTGTATTAATACTTTCAGGTAGTATTTGGGGTAGGTGCTGTTAAAACTCTGGGATTCTCCTCACTACAAAGAATAGTTGATCTATTATAAAACCGAAGGACTTGAACCTGTAACGCTGAAACTTAGCTCTAGCTGCTTTCTTATTCTAGCCATGCCATGATCGCATAATGTAGAGATTTCCTATAGCAGCAGCTGTGGATCAGGATATCCTATACAGATGAAACGCATTCAAAGCATATTTGCACAAAGGAGCATAAAAAAACCTATGCCATTTTTATCTTAAAAGCATCAGCGCACATTGGAAATGAGGAATAGCAGATTCTCTGTGCTAAGAGGCAGGCACCATAAACAGATATGAGAAACAATTGAGAAATGTTCACAAATAGATACAAAATTGTGGTACCTGATTTGAGAGAAGGTAAAATGTTGCCAGAAGAATTCCGGTCCATAGTGTGGCCAATGTTTGCTCTTTGCCACACTACAATTGTAAATCTTGCCACATTTTGAAATCCATACGACGGTGACAGAGGCTTCTGCGTCAACATGGCTGTATCCAGCATGGGAAGTGCCCATTGTTTCATTTGAGAAAGGAAGAGTCCTGGAGCCCGCGGCCACTTCAATTAATCATCAGCGGACCAAATACTAAAGGGATAATTTATGAAAAGCTGGCACCACCAGAGTGTCACTTTTTTGATGCACCAGCAGCACAGGTCTCTCGATCATATCTATGAGGTAACATAAAACCACTCGGTGCGGCTTTAAATTGCCTCACAGATATGGATTAAGACAAAGCACCTCAAGTCCCTGCTAGCCTACTCTGCGTCTACGAAGCATTCCATGGGTTTTGCAGCAGAGTTTCCCATGCAGCACCCAGTCTCAAGGTGCTGGGGGAGAGGGGAGCAGTTCCGGTCAGTCGAAGAGCCAGGTCTTGAGGGTCTTTCTGAAGATGTGCAGGATGGGGGAGCGCCTTATTTCGATTGGCAGTTCGTTCCAGACCTTGGCTGCGATGTAGGAGAAGGTTCTTCTGCCTCTTCTTGCTCTACGAATGCGCAGGGGTTCGGCAAGGCCGAGGTCAGCAGATTGGAGGTTCCTCTTGGGTACGTGGAAGGAGATTCTGTTGTTGAGATATTGGGGACTGATGTTGTGGAGGCATTTGTAGGCATTGGTGATTATCTTGAAGGTTACTCGTTTCTCAACGGTGAGCCAGTGGAGGTCTCGTAGGTGTTGGGTGATGTGTTCATGTCGAGGGATGCTGAGAACAAGTCTAGCTGCGGTGTTCTGTATGGTCTGGATTTTTGTGGAGCACAGAATTGTTGATCCCGGCATAGAGGGCATTTCATTAGTCCAGTCTGCTGGTTATGAGTGCGTGGGTGACGTTCTTCCTTGATTTGAGGCCAATCCATTTGAAGGTCTTGTGGAGGATGCGGATGGTGTAGTAGCAGGTGAAGGTGACGGCATTGACCTGTCAGGTCATGGAGAGGGAGGAGTTGAGTATAATGCTGAGGTTTCAGGCATGGTCCGTGAGGGTGGGGGGCTGCTGAGGGTGGTGGGCCACCAGGTGTTGTCCCATGCAGAGGACGAGGATCTCAGTCTTCTCTGAGTTGAGCTTCAGGCAGCTGCTGCTCATCCAGGATGTGATGTCTTTCATTCCTTCCTGGAATCTGAGTCTGATGGTTTCAGGGTCCTTCATGAGGGAGAGGATAAGCTGGGTGTCGTCAGCATAGGATACTATGCTGAGTCCGTGCTGTCTGACGATGGCGGCGAGGGGGGCCATGTAGATATTGAAGAGGGTGGGGCTGACCGACGATCCTTGGGGTACTCTGCAGTTGATTTACGTGGGTTCCGAGATGAAGGGGGCAGTCTGATTCTTTGAGCTCTGCTGGTGTGGAAGGAGCGAAGCCAGTCTAGGACAGTTCCCTGTATGCCGGCTTCAGGGAGTCTGGCAGTGAGTGTGCAGTTGGAGACGGTGTCAAACGCTGCAAAGTTCAAGTAGGATCAGGTCTGCTGTGTGTTCTTGGTCGAGGAGGGTGCAGATTTCGTTTGTAGCGGCGAGTAGAGCAGTCTCGGTGCTGTGGTTGCTGAGGAATCAGGATTGGGAGGCGTTGAAGATGGAGATTTCTCATTTGAGCGTTGGCTGTTTTCCCTTCGACTTTGGCTGTGAAGGGGAGGAGGGAGATGGGCCGGTAGTTCTTGAGGTCTGTGGGATCTGCTGTTGGTTTCTTGAGTAGAGGGCCTAACCTCTGCACGTTTCCAATCATCCGTGAAGATGCCAGTTTCAAAGTTGGTGTTGACGGTTCATCGCAGTTCCTGGGCAATGGCGGCAGCAGTTCTGCTTTTCATGGTCGATGCAGTGTCTTCGGTGGTGACTGGGGTCCAGAAGGAGATGGTGGGCTGGCCGGTGGTGGTGGAGGAGGGAGTAGTTTGGAGTCAGGTTTCTGGTTGTTGAAGTTGTCGTAGAGGCCCTTGAATTTCAGGTGGAAGTAGGAGCCAAGCTTGTTGCAGAGGTCCTGGGAGGAGGTGATGTCTGTGGATTTGCTGGGCGGTTGGTGAATGCCTGGATGACGCTGAAGAGTTCCTTGGATTTGCTGGAGTTTGCAAGGATCTTGTTCTAGATGAAGGTCCTTTTGGTGGATTTGATGCGCTAGTGATGTTCCGTCATTGTGTTCTTGTGGGAGGTGCGATCTTCGGAGGTTTTACTGTTTTTCAAATTATTCTTGAGACGTCTGCAGGTGCGTCTGAATTCTTAGAGGTCGGCGGTGAACCAGTCAGCCTTCCTGGGACGCTGTTTGTCGAGGTTGCATAGGGGTGCGAGCTCGTCTGCGCAGTTGGTAATCCATCTGTGGAGTTCTTTGGCTGTGAGGTTGTTGCCAGTTGAGGTTTTGGGGGCATCGCGGTTGAGGGTGGAGTTGAATAGCTCCTCAGTGACTTTGGGCGGTGTGGGTTTGTTGACGAGAAATTGTACTCAGTGGTGTTCTGTCCATGGTGTTTGCGTGATATGGCTGAAGCGGATGTTGTTTCCACCTGTGAAAATGGGGTCGAGGGCGTGTCCTGCCTTGTAGGTGGGGGCGGTGGTGAGTTGTTTCAGTCCAATGTTAGCAAGGTTGTCCAGGAGGGTGGTGGAGCTGGGGTAGCTAGGGTTGTTGAGGAAAGGACAGGAATGCACTGTATTTCATAAATACTGTGCATTCTTGCCCTTTCACATTGACGTAGAGCAGCGCAACAAGAAGACTTGCAGTTCTGCCTATGCCAGTTCCTCATAAATGAGGCCCTAAGACTGGTAATCTTTATTCCATCATCAGATACTCCCTTCTCTATTTTCTCACTCTTGCAGTTTCCTGCTTTCGTATCCTTTGCCTTTCATGTCTGTGAGTTTTCCCTCTCATGCATTCTGTAAATACCTGATATGGAAAAATAAGCGCAGGTCCCCATAAATAAATGGCAGTAGCCCCCATCAGCAAACACTGGCTCAAATTAAGCAGTGGAATCAACACTTCATTGGTTGTTCCTTGGTTTGCATAGCATTGATATGATTTCAAGGACAGAGAGGCATAGCCATTCTTTCCTAATATTTGACAAAAAATTTGCTGATTGGAATCTGCAAATCTTTAGGCATTTTTTTGATTGAACCAAAACATTAGCCTATTCCACCCAACAATGTTGTATCATAATATCACCAGACTATCATCTGACAAAAACATTGCCTCCTAAATATCATCTGCAACAACACTGCCCCATGGTCAAAAAATAAATCTACAACTAGGGGGTCAATAATTTGTAAACTATATTTTGGACACACTACTTAACTCTGACTTTGGGTGTCATTATGATATCAGGCTGTCGGACTACCGCCCACTATCCTGGCACTCAGGATACCACCTACAAAGCAGGCTGCAGTCTGACTGCCACATTATCATGTGCTCCTTTTGGCAGCAGCCTATTCTGTGGCCCAGGAAAAAGGAAGCAGCACGAGCCAACATGAAAATGAGCACATATGGTGCATGGTACACAGTGCATGGAAGTGCATGGCTGGCACAACATGTGCACCCAGGGCCACTTTATTGTAACCCTCGACGGACGGGGGCCTTGTTTCCCCCCATGAAAAGGCTGTTGGAAAGGGATATCATAATTCCAACCGCAGTGCCTGCCTTGGCTCCGCCACCATTAGGGACAATGAATCCGACCACCAACGTGTCGGGCTCACTAATCCTGGTGGAAGTGGCGGTCTTTCCCCGACTGCTGTGGGTCAGAACACAGGTATTGTAATCCAGCAGTCGTACCGAGGGGCTGTCGGCGGGTGGACCACCACTCATGGCCTCTCTGTAGTGGTCCACTCACCATCATAATCAGGCCCTTTATTTCTGTGCACAATATTCTGACAAACCAACCCTTAGCATGCATTCCTATTGCAAAAAATAACAAAATGTAGACATAAGTCTCTGAACACATGGAGATTTCCCTTGATGAAACAGTAAACGGTTCCATTCATAGGGGTAGCATGTTTCTTGTTCCAATTTCGATTATGATTATAATAATTGTTATTAATTTTAATGTTGTTATTATTATTATTATTAGTAGTAGTAGAAGAAGAGGTTGTAGTAGTGGTCACCCTATTATTATTATTATTATTTTTAGCTTTACGCAGTGCCTGGGTTTATTACAGTTTAGTATTTTTCTCTGTAGCAGCTCAGAACAAGTGTAATTACACTTTGTTACTTTTGCTTAGTAAAGCGTTTTAAATATTATAGAAAAGCCTAAACGTCTGACCTCATTAATTACACAAAACCGTAATATATGCAGCAGCCTCTATGCATTTTCTGGTGATTAATAAACAATTTGTTTAATTTCTGCACAGATGTCCTTGAAACCTAACATATAAAGGAAAATTGCATGATTATTGTCATGATTCATCCAAAAAGATAACATAATTTTTTAGAGGGCCAATAAGGAAAGAGAATATGCACATATAATTAAGCCCCACATTGAAATCATGCTCTATATTTTTTAGCTCAGGCATGTGTTATTCACTTCTCTAAGTGCAACCATTTGGAAAATAATGCATAGAATCACCCCTCTTCTGAAATGGATGTGGGAATGGCTTACTGATGAAGCTTTTCATGGCCATATATTTGGGGAAGAGCCAGTAAGCATTAGCATCTCGCAGGACCTCTCAAGATATTCTTCGACAGCTGTATACTGCTCATTGAACCATAAACAAGGAAAAGGTGCAGTCCCACTAGATGGTAAGTTCACGAGCTCCCCTCTTGCTATGGTCAGGTGATTCCTTCGTTGCATGCTGATAAGAGAAAGTATCATTAGGCGTACCCTGAACATCTGCTCACGCACAGAGCAGAATGCCTATTTCTATGCACTGTTTAAAGTGTATCTTGTTAAGCAAATTTCCACTTGAATGATTTTCGGACAGCACAGATTAGAAAGAAAAGAGTCTGGGGCATATTACCAATGGACATTTTGCCGCTTTTCCGGTGTGTAGCGCCCGAAAAGCGGCGATCATAATTTAACGATATTTACAATGAGCCACTAACATGCATTAGCGCATGTTAGCAGCAGTTTTCCTAACGATTCACATTGCATCGCTAATTAGATGCAAAGTTGGCGTTCCTGAGGAAAACACCATTGCAATACTCGCTGACACAGCTTCTCCAAATTAACAAGCTGGCAGCGGACCCGCAAAGTGAGGCCTGAACTCGCGCTAAGACCCCATTATCGCCTGATTTTAACGTCTGCAAAAAAGCAGACTTCGCATTATGTCCTATGGGAGGTGGATTGTGAAGTTAAATCCGCACTTCAGTATCTGCGAGCTCTGCCAATATCATTTATCTACGGATTTCTCGCGTTGAAGGTAGTTTTTGGCCGCTATCACTGGATTTTATATCGCCAATGCGCAAAGCATTGTTAATAAAGCGTTATCATGGCGATAAAATCCAGCGATAGAAAAAAACACGCGGCATGTTGTTAATATGCCCCATTGACTCTTCTCACTGTTCCTTAGCAGTGCCATAATCTGTTAGTGATAAGGCCACGTGTACTGCTTGCAATATGAGCGTTCAATCAGGAGCAACAATATCTTTCTCTGTACAAAATGAAAAAAAAGTTTATTAAGATACAATGGGAACTCAAAAATCCTTCAAGTGAATCGGATGTGGTAGTCTGGGCTCTAGGCACAATTCATGATTTATCAGTGAAGAAGAACTACTGAATAGAAGTTTATAGTTCTGGCGGAAAGCTACAGAAGACATGACCTAAGTCACCTTACCACGGTTGGGATGAGTTATTGGTTCATCTCAGTACACAGTTTTACCGATAGACGAGGTGTTCAAATATCTTCAGTAGTGCAACATTGGAACATGCAACAAGAGAATGCTTTGTCATGTGCAAATCAGTCTTGACACATCTCCAGTAGGAAGAGACCAGCTGAACCGACAGGCCAGGTCCTCCATGAATAGAAACACAAGCAACCCAAGGCCGGTTTCCTCTTTATTAGGGCTCATCATTTGAATATAACATGGTATAAATGGCAGAGCATGCACTGGACCCATGTCTGGGCACAAACGTCCACTTAGGGTGTTGCACTGAAATAAAAAGTGATGGATGGAATCCTTGACTTATTTTAGCCACTGATACTTGGGCGCATCCAAGTACATTATTATTTTGGACATCATGCCACCTTAGTTTGGTCCAAGCCAAATGCAAATCAAGCTTAACCCTACTCCAATGGGAACAGTGCAGCCTGAGCTGCTAAGTCAAGTTCTCCCTGAACTGGAACACAAATAACCCAAAACTTGCCCTGCCCTTATTAGGGCTCATCAGTCAGATATAACTTGATTCCAATGATACAGTGATACGAAACGCCTTTCTGGGTATACCTGTACCACTCAGGGAATCACACTAAAGTATTCAAAAAAGTAATGGATGGAATGCTTGAAATATTCTCAGCCAGTGGCCATTACTCAGGCCTCATCCCAGTCCACTGTTGTTTTGCACGCATTGTCACCTCAGTTTGTACCCACTCATATGCAAATCAGTCTTGACCTTGCTCCAATGAGAACAGTCTAGCCTGAAATGCCATGCCAGATCCACCCTGAACAGGGACACATGCAACCCAAGATCAGCAACTCTCTTAATAATGCTCAGTGGTCGGGTATAGCTAGGTTTCAGTGGCACAGTCTGCATGGGGGCCAAGTCCCTGCATACCCATCCCACTTAAGGCATCCCAATTTCTGAAGGCTCTTTTTTGCCACTTATAAAGGTGGGGTGCCATTTTAATCTCCTGTTTTTCCATTTTTTCCTCTTATTTGAATGTCCTGTTCCCTGCACTGCCCTTGTGATACTCCTTCTCCTTTCTACTTCCTTTCATTACAAACTCCTTACTCCATACCCAACATTACTCACCTTTTTCTTACACACACCCTTCTCTTCCCTTTAGCTTTATTCCTGTTTTTTTTACAAACCCTGTACGTTCAATCTCACTTTACTCCCTTTTTTGCAAACACCTTACTTCCACTCCCATTTTACTCCTGTTGGGTTACAAAATACATGATATCACTCCCACCTTACTTCCTATCCCTTACTCACTCTCCCGCCTTACTCCTGTTTTTACAGACTCCTTACTGCCCCTCAGGCTTTCCTCCCTTTTTTATAAACTTCCTATTACGCTCCTGCTTTACTCCCATTTTTTATGAACTTCTAAAACCCCCTCCCACTTTATCCCTCTTTTACAAATTCCATATTCCCAATTTTACTTTCATTTTTTAACAAACCTTTTATCCCCCATTGATTTTACTGCCTTTGTAATAAACCTTTAATCCCTTTCTGCTTTACTCCAAAAGATTTTTACAAAGACCTTCTTCTTTATCACATATTTCCCCATTTTGTTTGCATAACCTGTACAATCTCCCGTTCCTCAACCATGCCTCCCCCATTCTGTGTGTCCAGTTGCTTTTCCTGTTATATCTTTTTTAACCCGTTTGCTGCTTAGAACGTTCTGCGCCAGTGCGGAACGTTCTATTAAGCGGGCGGGGCCGCGTCGGCCAACGGACGTGCGCAGCACTACCGAGGTAGTGCTCGCGAAGGCCGTTGGTCGACGGCAACAGCAAATGGGTTAATGTTGCTCTTACAAACAAACATTTACCTTTCTTCACAAAAAAATGTTCCTCAACCATGTCTCCCCCATTCTGTATGTTCAGTTGCTTTTCCTGTTATATCTTTTTTTACCCGTTTGCTGCTTAGAACGTTCCACCCCAGTGCGGAACGTTCTATTAAGCGGGCGGGCCGCGTCGGCCAACAGACGTGCGCAGCACTACCGAGGTAGTGCTCGCGAAGGCCGTTGGCCGACGGCAGCAGCAAATGGGTTAATGTTGCTCTTACAACAAACATTTACCTTTCTTCACAAAAAAATGTATTTTCATAGAGAATGTATTTCTTCATTTTATCGCTTTTCAAAAATGAAGTTTCATCAGTCTATTTTCGTCATGCGGAATTTCTTCACTTTAGAACCTTTTCAAAATGACTCATTACATTCATCACAACTATAGTTGAGATCCACAGAAGCTTCCAGTTTCTTAGTTACTTCTTCCAACCTCTACATCCCTAACTATTTCACTCCTGGAATATAAGGGAGAAAAAACACTATTTGGTAGAAGAAATATCCAGTTGCTACTGATTTATTATGTCTCTTTGTAGATGTTAGCAGATTTCTCTATTCCAGGAACATCTGCACTCTGTAAATTAAGGAGAGTTCTCACAGGGATAAACATGGTCCACTGGAAAACCCCTGAAAATCTTTGTCTTTGTCAGGGGCGGTGCATCTCTTAGGGCATTGGGGCACTGCCCCCTACATATTTGTGGCCCCCATCCCCAATATTAATGTGTAATAAAGGCGCAATAAATCATTTTGATTTCTTTCTGGCCGTGACACGGCAGTCAACTGTTTCAGCTGCGTGCCATTTACATAAAGTAAACAACAAATCCTGAGGGAGGTGGGTGGGATAGGGCTAACACATGTGCAGTTAGTTAACAAAAGATTACATGTGACAGACTCACACAAGTTTGCATGTCGGGCTGGCCGCAGAAGGCAACAGTCCAAACCCAACATGCGCACTTGAGGCCTTTCATGCCTGCTCAGTTGGTGAGGCCAGAAACTTGCAGCTGCAACTCCCGGTCTCCTTCTGAGTGCTAACTTTGCTTGCACAAGCTGATCATGGCCCCCGGGGGAAGTAGGGTCGCAGACCAGTCTTCCCCTGGGGGATTCGCGCTGGAAGTACTAGGCTAGAGGTCAAGGGGTGGTGTTTGGGAGGGGTATAAGGATGCAGGGGAGGAAGGTTCTTCCTCTTCCTGCATCCGGCACCATCTGGGAGGGTAGGATTTTCTAGGTGGACCACCCGCCCACCCTACAAATTGGGAGTTGGGAGTGTCTGGTTGGTTGGAGCATGCCAGTTTAGGACAGGTTGTAGGTTGGTGGGGCAGTACTTTGGAGAGTTGGGGGAGTCATTGACAGGCCCACCCAAACCTTGGAAGGGAAGGTTGAATGATGGGGGTGCGGGATGCATGAGTGCGATGGCCGGTGATACAGGGGAGGATGTTCTAAGATAAATGAAGAAGTGAAAGGGATAGAGTGAATGAAACGTTGATGTTGGGGATTGTTATGGTTAAATTGATGTTATTGTTTAATTATTGGGTATGCAGCCTTGTCGACGACAGCGTGGAGTGGCTATTTGCGTGATCCAGCACTGTACTCATGCAGTGTCAGAATTGGCTCAAGAGACGAGTTAGTAGCCCTTTCTGATTCTCTGGTGCTTAGCACGGGGGTGCAAGGGTTTCTTTCAGGCTCACAGAGTTCGTGACCATTCACTGTATCGCTTTATTATGAAGCCATAACGTTTAGTCCTTACTCCTGTTGCCATGCTGGAGTCTGAATCTTCTTCCAGTTCCTGTGCATTTGCCTCCAGCCAGGACCACTGTCGACAGTGTTTGCTAGAGTGCACTCAGGGCAAAGACGATGACATGGAAGCCAAGTGTGGACGGTTGTGGGCCTCACTGTAAGCGTGCAAGGCAGCACTGTCTGGAGCCGGCTGGCATGTTAGAAAATGAATAAAAGTACACAAATATATCGAAAATAAAATGAAGTTAATTGGTCTGTGCTGTGATATTTTTTTTTCACGCTTTGCCCGGAGGTATGGTCAACAAGTGTGCAACTGTTTGCCATAACTGACATTGCCTTTGTTGAGTGTGACTTTTTCAAGCAGCAATGTGGCGGTGACAGGTGCACACAATTGAAGTTAGCAATCTTAGTCAAAATAACAGCAAGTTATAGCAACATAGTTTTCAGTTTTTATAGTATATCAGTACCCCAGGGTTACAGCTCTGTGTGTTGAGCCCCTGAGCTGCTAGGAGGGGCTGCCTGGGATGGCATCTTCTGACAATGCGTACCTTTGCCTCTTTTCTCTCTCCCATGCACTTTCTGCCACCCTCTTTCTGTTCTGATTCCATGTTCTCCCAGTGACCCTGGCTCTATCTCTCACCATCTCTCCCTTTCCTTTCATGGAAAGACAAGGATGTGTGGTGTATCCCCTGGTCTTTTACACATGGGGCATGGCAGCAGGGGAGGCCCACACAAGAGACCTCACCTTTCAATGTGGTGCAGCACACAGCAGGGAATAGGCCAGGCAATGTTGCACACCTTCTGTTAAGCCTGAGATTTGAAGTATGAATTTTGTGAAATGTGTGCCAAACCCTCTCTTTGCTATTCTTCAGATGTACTGAAGCACTTTTTAAAAGCCTTGCATGCTCCATCTCTTGTTGGTTTAATGTCACCGGATTTACGAGTTCCTGTCTGCAAACGGTGTAGTGGACAATGAATGCACTGTTACCAGGAGGCGTTGAAATTCAGTCCAGTGTGCGCCCACCAATTGACAAAAACACTATGAAAGGATAATCCACACAACAGGGCTAATATCAACTTCATCTTCCAAGGGATTGGTGACTCTCCCAGTCTTAATCATGTCCCCTCCCAATTCTAGCATCCTGGCGCCAAGAAAGGCAGCATTCTTTTGTTGCAGATCCAGGATCACCATTTATATAATACCAACACAATCTTTATGCAAATATAGTATAGGTTTTACGTTGCACACCTTCTGGGTGTTACCTGTAAACATCTTTCAAGAGCAATTGGCTGAGAGTTCTGAACAGCAGTAGCAGAATGTGTTCTCTTTTCCCTGTGTTTACATAAGGCCTGTTCGCATGTTCGGCCCTTTCCAATCACAATGTATGCAATTAAAAGTGCTTTCCAGAGTTATTTGCTTTTCTCATCGACATGGCTGCTTTTGTTTCAGCAATCGGCTCTGCTAGCCTCACAATAGAAATGTATCATCCCAGTGTCAGATATTAAGGGATTGGTAGTGTTTAATGCATTAACAGATGTGTTTGCTCTCCGAGGCTGGACTGCTCTTATGGAGCAGGGTCAAGACAGATTTGCGTATGCATTAGAATTAAAACTCATGGAATGGGCTAAGACCACTTAAAGAAATGGTTGCCACCACTAATATGTAATATTTTGCATTTCTGTATTTGGTACAGTCTGAAGGAGTGCCCATCCATTTTGGACAAAGAGGGGTTGCATGGAACCCAACCTCCAATTCTGCTTTTCAACAACCTCTGGGTTTAAGGAAAGGACACTGATACTATTTTATTTTTTCAAAGTAGTTAAGGGCTATGACTATGTATGTGGTCTATACAGTGGTCACATCATTTAGTGTCAGTTTGAGGCACAGAGCGCTGTAATAAACATTAGAAGAATGGAATTTTGGGAGTTCCATTGAAGACAATAAAGTGTCTCAGGGCTAGCAATACATGGTATACACATTTTTCTCCAGCATTCCAATGTTTGTCTTTCGGTTTCTCCCTTTCTAATTTAGAACATTATTCTACTCTCAGTAAATGGAATGGAATTATAGCCTTATAGCTCAGCTGCCTTGGGCTATACCAGTTGTTAAAGGCCCTCTCTCTTGTTATAGGTCCTTACCTATGACTCTAGCTATATCCTGGTATAGTCTGAATCAGCAGTCTATAAGGCTATATTTTTACCAGTCATATTGTGCAAAGGGGAGCTGTTGGAAATTTATTGCGATAATGCACATGCTAAACAGCATTTATACACAAATTTGAGTTATTGTTTTGCATCAAACCTTACACATTTTTGTTTAATTATCGACAAGTAACTTTCATATTGGTAAGACACCATGAATACAGTAGAGCAGCTACTTGCAAAGCCTTTCATTGGACTGAGACGTTAAGAGAAACTAATGGTTAAACAATTTGGAGCTGACAAAACAGACAGACCTAAAACTACAGCAAAGTGCCCAAGACAAAGGGGAGACTTACAGACGTACAATCTCAAGCCCAAATACACAATCAATCAATCTATTTGTAGAGCGCGCTATTTATCCATGAGGGTCTCAAGGCGCTGAGGGGGGGGGGGGGGGGGGGGGTTATAAGCTTCGCTACTGTTCGAAGAGCCAGGTCTTGAGGAGTCTTCTGAAGGCGAGTAGGTCTTCGGTCTGCCGTAGGTGGGTAGGAAGGGTGTTCCATGCCTTGGGGGCGAGGTAGGAGAAGGATCTGCCACCTGAGGTTGTTCGTTGGATGCGGGGGACGGCGGCAAGGGCGAGTCTGCTGTTCAGGTAGGCTGGTCTGGCATTGTGGAGTGCTTTATGCGCGTGGGTGAGGAGTTTGAAGGTGATCCTCTTGTCGACGGGGAGCCAGTGTATGTTTCTCGGGTGGGGGTGATGTGGCTGCGGCGGGGGATGTTGATGATCAGTCGGGCGGAGGCATTTTGGATGCGCTGTAGTCGTCGTAGGTTTTTGGCTGGGATTCCGGCGTAGAGTGCGTTGCCATAGTCCAGCCTGCTACTGACGAGGGCCTGTGTCACTGTTCTTCTTGTTTCGGTCGGGATCCACTTGTAGATCCTGTGGAGCATGCGGAGGGTGTTGTAGCAGAAGGAGGAGACAGCGTTGACCTGTTTGGACATGGAGATGGAGGAGTCGAGGATGAATCCAAGATTGCGTGCGTGGTTGGTGGTAGTCGGTGCTGTCCCCAGAGTGGTTGGCCAGCAGGAATCATCCCAGGCTGAGGGGTTGGGTCCGAGGATGAGGACCTCCATCTTGTCCGAGTTCAGTTTCAGACGGCTGCTCCTCATCCAGTCGGCGATGGCCTTCATTCCATCGTGGATGTTGGTTTTGGTTGTGCGTGGGTCCTTGGTGAGGGAGAGGATGAGCTGAGTGTCGTCAGCGTAGGAGATTATGTTGAGGTTGTGGTGGCAGGCTAAATGTGCAAGGGGGGCCATGTAGATGTTGAACAGCGTCGGGCTGAGGGAGGAGCCCTGTGGGAGGCCGCAGATGATGTGGGTGGCTTCGGATCGGAAAGGTGGGAGGCGGACGCTCTGGGATCTATCGGAGAGGAAGGATGTGGTCCAGTTGAGGGCCTTCTCTCGGATACCGGCTTCTTGGAGGCGTGTTTTTAGAGTGCGATGGCAGACCATTTTGAACGCGGCCGAGAGGTCCAGGAGGATGAGGGCAGATGTTTTGCCATTGTCTAATTGGCGCCTGGTGTCATCTGTGGCGGCGATGAGGGCTGCCTCGGTGCTGTGGTTTCGTCTGAAACCGGATTGGGACGGGTCCAGGATGCTGTTGTCTTCGAGGTGGTGGGTCAGTTGCATGTTGACAATTTTCTCGATGACCTTCGCCGGGAACGGGAGCAGGGAGATGGGCCGGAAGTTCTTGAGGTCCTTGGGGTCTGCCTTTGGCTTTTTGAGGAGGGCGTTGATTTTGGCGGGCTTCCGGCTTTTCGGGAATGTCACTGTTTCGAAGGAGATGTTAATGATCTTCCGTAGTTGGGGTGCTATGGCTGCGTCTGCCTTGTTAAATATGTGATGTGGGCACGGGTCTGTCGGTGATCCTCAGTGGATGGAGTTCATGACCTTGCGTGTCTCGACGTCACTGACGTTGGACCATGAGGTCAGGTGGTTGGTGCTGTTGGTGTTCGGGAGAGGGGTGGTGCTGTTGAAGCTTTCGTGGATGTCGGCGATCTTGCGGTGGAAGAAGATGGCCAGTGAGTCGCACAGTTCCTGTGAGGGCGGGATGTCGTTGGTGTTGGCGCTGGAGTTGGAGAGTTCTTTACAATGCGGAAGAGCTCTTTGCTGTCGTGTGCGTTGTTATCCAGGCGGTCTTTGAAGGAGGATCTCTTGGCTGATCTGATGAGGTGGTGGTGTCTGCGGGTGGTGTCCTTGAGGGCTGCGTGGTTGTCCGGTGTGGGTTCGTGGAGCCATTTCTTCTCCAGTTTCCGGCGTGCGCGCTTGGATACCAGAAGCTTGTCGGTGAACCAGGTGGCTCTCTTGCTGGCGTGGTTGTTGGAGGGTTTCTTCAGTGGGGCCAGGGTGTTGGCACAGTCGTTGATCCACTGTCTGAGGTTACGGGCTTCGGCGTCTGGGTTGGTGGGGTCGGTGGGTGGGTTCTTGGAGAGGGTGGTGATCAGCTGATCTTCGGTAACTTTGCTTCCGCAGCGTCGAGAGAGCTGTTGGCTGCAATGGTGCTTGGTTGGTTTTTTGAAGGTGAAGTGAATGCAGCGGTGGTCGGTCCAGTGGGGTTCGGTTGTGTGGTCGAAGGTGATGTGGGTGCTTGTGGAGAAGATGGCGTCCAGCGTGTGGCCGGCGGCATAGGTGGGGGCGGTGGCGAGTTGTCTGAGGCCGAGGTTGGCGAGGTTGTCGATCAGCGTGGAGGAGTTGGCATTGTTGTTGTTCTCGAGGTGGAAGTTCTGGTCCCCGAGAAGGATGTAGTCGGTGGAGGCGAGTGCGTGGGTGCTGGCGAGGTTGGCAATGGAGTCGCTGAAGCGGGCCCGGAGTCCGGGGGGTCTGTAGATGAGAGTTCATCTGAGGGTTGTGTTGGGGTCGGTTTGGATCCGGAAGTGCAGGTGTTCGGCGGTGTTGAGGGGGTCATCTGCGTGGGTGGTGACCTTGAGGGTGGAATTGTGGACGATGGCTATTCTTCCTCCGGTGCCATGGGCGGGGTCCCTGCGGGTGATCTTGTATCCGTATGGGATGGCTACAGTGATCTCTGGTGCAGAGGAGTCGTTCCACCACGTATTGGTCAGGAAGGCTACGTCCGGGCCTGTGGTGTCGAGCAGGTCCCAGAGCTTGATGGCGTGTTTGCGTGCAGAGCGGGTGTTGAGGAGTATTCAGCAGAGGTGGTTGGGTCTGGTTCTTGGTGGTTTGATGGTTCTGTCACAGGTGAATCTGCAGCTGTGGCAGGAGAAGGGTCCGTAGGTGTGTTTCGGGGCAACCTGGTTGCAGCGTTGGTCTCGGCGGGTGTTGAGAGCGTGGAGGGAGTCAGCGTCGTAGCCGAGTCTGGGTCGGGTGCGGTGGGGGGCGCGGAGGCCAGGGGTTCCGGCGCTGGGTGCGGTCCAAGCACGGATGGGCGCAGACGGGCTTGCCTTAGGTGCGTCAGCGGGCCGCCAGCAGCGTCCCCGCTGAGCGCGGCTGCTACTTCCATATGAGGGGATGAGGGAGGGAGGATCAGCTGGGAGGCGGGAGCGGGGCGGCGTATGGGTTTGCAGGTGGGCTGGGCCGCAGGGACACATCGGTGGGAAAAACGGGCGGGGCCCGTGGGAGAACTGGGCACAGGAAGGAAAAACAAGTTTAGGCAACAAAACAAGTACAGGCACAGAGGAATAAAAACATGTCTGGGCAAGAGAGCAAGTTAGGCACAGGGGAATAAAAACAAGTCTGGGCAAGAAAGCAAGTACAGGCACAGGGGAATAAAAACAAGTCTGGGCAAGAGAGCAAGTTAGGTACAGGGGAATAAAAACAAGTCAGGGCAAGAAAGCAAGTACAGGCACAGGGGAATAAAAACAAGTCTGGGCAAGAAAGCAAGTACAGGCACAGGGGAATAAAAACAAGTCTGGGCAAGAAAGCAAGTACAGGCACATGGGAATAAAAACAAGTCTGGGCAAGAAAGCAAGTTAGGCACAGGGGAAAAATACAAGATTAGGCCAAAACAATGCAGGCAATGCCTGCGAGCGGAGTCATAGGTCAAGTTGATTGGCTTACAGGGTGTACTTCAACAAATTCTCTGTTCTGCTTACCATACTTGCTGTTTGGTGGTGACATTCCTTGGACAAAAAAAGGAGTAACAAACTTGAAGCATTTGTTGGATATAATAAAGAGGCATGCACACAAAAGAATCCATATGGGAAACCTGACAAGACTGGGAATGTTGGAAGACACACCAATTGAAGCCCACATAAGTGACACGTACCGCAAATCAAAAGAAAATAGAAACACAATGAAGCAGGTAATAGAAATAGACACATACTGTCAAAAAGAATTGATTGCATTAATTAATGTTGTGCTTTTGAACTGGCAATGCAAGGGCATGATGAATCTGAAAGTTTCTCAAATCCTGGTATTTTCAGAGGCTTGTGGATTTAAAAACAAGCATAAACAGTGAAATAGAAGCACACTAAGCAAGTGCTACAGTCTTTTTAGGGCATCTCCAAAATGATACAAAGTGAACTCCTTGAGTGTATGCTAGAGATTATAAGAAGCTATACTGTTCAACAGTTGACAAACACAGACTTTGGGGCTATTCAGGCTGATTACACCACTGATGTGGTGACTAAAACACAGTCCTTATTAATCTTTCAGTACATTTAAAAAGTCAGTAAAGTTGCATAGAGGTTCTCTGGTGTCACCCATTAAAGAGACTCTCGTGCAGAAACCATCATTTCAGCTATACTACGTGAACCTAACTTGATTTTTTCAGAGCAGCCTCAAAAACAAAAACTTATTGCATACAGCTGTGATGGTGCTTCAGTAATGAGTACAATCTTTGGTGCAGTACAAAAAAAGAATTATAGATGTGTACCCTAATGTCCATTGTGTGCACTGTAAAGCCCAAAAGATGAATCTTACTGTGCAACAAGCAGTAGCAAACATCTACAAAGCATACATTTTCATTTTGGATGTATGAGGCATGGCAACATTCTTTTCCCATTCCCCCAAAAGAACAGAAGTACTTCAGGAAATAGTGGCCAGAAGGCTGTCAAGGGACATCCAACTTGTTGGAACTTTCACAAACGTACAATCAGCCTAATAGTCCAATATAGGGTTGATCTCGAGAAATGCTTCAAAACCATAGAAGCCAATGCTGACTTTGAATCCACAAGTCAGAATGAGGCTCGTATTAACATATTGTACAACCATATACAGAAAAGTGAATTTGACACTGTCTTTGTGCAAAGAGCTACCAGTCAGTTTGTCACCAGCATGAACAAAGTCAGAGAATGAATTGACAATTCAGACAGCAGACAGATAAGTGATTATAGTTTCTCAAACCACAGAAAAAACATCAGCAGTCTGGTGCAAATTGCAAAGGAGATATGTGTCACTCTAGTTTTTATTTTTTAAAGCATGTGTTGAGTGCCACATTACTGCAAAGTAATCTGTTTTCAAAATACAATACTTCTTTCCGTGAGCAAGCACTGAATGAGACTGTGGAAGCGTATCCTATCCTCAATAAAGAGGATCTTAGAACTAAATTAACTCTACTGTATGCAATGCATAAGTATCAGGATGTCACTGGTGCCATTTCTTTGCTCGCTTTAATTCAGAAACGTAACATGGAAAAGTCGCTCACAGACAGCGGCTTTACTCAATAATAGTTATTACCACTCCTATGACAAGAGCAGGGTCGGAACAATGTTTTTCCACTTTAAACAGAATCAAGACATTCCTGAGGAACACCATGATTGAGGACAGACTAAGGGAGGTATTTACAACACAATATCAGAGTGCGGTGCTTCACCAAAATTGATAAGGCCATGCTCTGACATTTTTTAAATGCAGGGATGTTCTACATTTACAAAAATACGGAGCACCCCTGTGTTTCCCCTAGCTCTGTCACTAATAAAATAGAGCTGCCTACTGCCAGATAAGGCACCCTTGCACCATTTTGAGTGGCAGAGGCAAATGTTAATGCAAGAAGAGCTACTTCCCTTCACATAAACAATCTTGAAAGGCAATTTGCTCTTTCTGTGTGTCCTGTAGAATGCAGCACACATGGAAGAGCAAACAACCTTGAGAAATTAATAATTTCTCCTCAAATCGCCAGTCTAAGACCAGTTATTTTCCTGGTCTTAGATTTTGGTGCTGCCCCAGCCAAGTAAATATGGGGCAGTGTCAAAAAGCAATGGGTGTTGTGGGAAAAGGTCCACTTCAAAATCCATTGCACGCCCCTTTCACACTTTGGGGTCGATTCCGATTCCGGTCGGAAATTGGCCTGACCAAGTCGTACCGGGAACGGAGTCCATCCAACACCTACAGGCACTGTACGACCTGTGCAGTACGATATAAAGCCCATGACCTACAACCGAGCCGTACGGAAAACAAGCCGTATGACCGAACCGTACAGAAATCAGTAATTCGGCGGAAACTGGACACGTGCCGCACTGACCGACATGAACCAGGAATGAACCCGACCAATACCTACCCGCGACGTCTGACACGCACAGTACGACGCAATACGTATGAAACCTGTCCGATTCGCACGGAGCCCAAGCCGCACTGCTGGCACGGCTAGAAAACGTACCTGAAGCGAGAGAGACCACCGCAACCGGCTCGCATGCAACACAGAACAATGTCAGCGTGAAAGACACGGAGCAGCCCGCACAAGCCAAAATGAGCGCCTGACTTGGTCAGAAGAACGTCTCCTACATGCCCACACAAAACAATGGGAAAAACACAAAAAAGGACCAGTCAAGCAAAGACAAATGCAATAAATAACATAAAAAAGTCACAAAGACACACCCACAACTCTACTTATAAGAGGGCCAAAATTCACTACCATGATCCTTGGCAAATACAACAGAGCAGCCAGCACAGAACTTAAGACAGCAACCACAGACACACACACAACTTGCCTATCACACAACCTACATACTATCAGCACCCCTCCAAAAGGTCTCACACATACACCTAACAAAACAGACACCCATCCACCCTCACTTGCACCCACCCACCCACACACATCACTCCTCAACACCAACCATCACCATGCCCCCTAAGAAGAATCCACAGTTCGCAGACATTGAGTTAGAAATGTTGGTAGATGAGATCCTCAGAGTGGAGCAAGTAGTGTAGTCAGTGCATACCCTATTTATACAGTGTAAGCCGCAAAAGTATATCAAAGTTAAACCAAAGGTCACGTGCTGCCTGGTGGGTGGGCGGCCAGCTCGAAAAATGTGAGCAACAGCTAGTGGAAATCCACTGGTATACCAGAGGCATAGCAGTAATTAAAGTATAATTCTAAAGTACAATTCAATTGTCAAATTTGTGATATAGTTGATACAACCAATTTATCAGAAAAATCAAATCACTCGATGATACAATTCATATTCATTTCATTATTGAAAAAATGTCATGAATGTTGCATAGTGTACGTATACAAAGAAACCACAGGAACATTATGCATTTTACACTTTGATAAGTCAAATGAAAACAAAAAGATTTTGTTGATATATTTCATAAACAATGATAGTCAAATCTTCTTGGTTAAGCCCAATGCATTTCGGGGTGATATCCCTTCTTCAGGGGCACTGGTAGTGAAAAGAGACATAATATGAGAAAAACATCAATGTAATGTAATCATAACAATATGAACAAGGTATTACACAAGTGCAATGACCAAGGATTAGCGATGTACAGAGCATCCTAATGTGCCTGCTGATAGTCAAACCCGAGTGGTGCTCACAGAAATATATTCACTGTGTATCTAGAACAAAGTTGGTAGACATTACCACTGTTTTCTGGTGTTATTAGTAGAGAACGTTAAGAACGAAAACTTGTTGCGTATGGTGAACAGAAGTGAAACAAAGACCTCTAAGATGTGCAATGAGTTAAACACAAAAGAGAACAAAAGTGATACAATGACGTCTCAAATGTGCAGTGCGTTAGACACAAATGACCTTAAGTACTCTTACTGAAATCCAAATAAAGGAAACACAACCTGCTGATAAAAGCTCAACAGTTGTCGATACCAAATCTGCATTGAATGAAACATAACCCGAGTGTCAATATTCATGACAATAACCAAATATCTCACAAAAATTATGTATGACAATAGTGTACTCACTTTTCTAACTGTGTCGATGCTGCCACATGCGGATTAAAAAGGAAATCAAGTGAATCTGTAATGTCAAAAGAATGCCTAATTACTCACATGTACAATATGTGCAAAATTTGTCAAAACCTCTTAAACAAAAACCACTAGAGTACCTCAAGAACGGCAGTCCTGAGGGCTCAATCTGACACCTACAAGGCCTAGCAAGCCCACACTGCACCATGCTCACCTGACCGGGGGTGGAAACTAACTGCCAAGAACTTTGGGACTGGGCTCTGTTGTGGGGAGCACAAGGCCCTGCAGGGAATTGGCCACCACCAAAAACCAAAACTCCTCTGTCAGCCATCTTGTCAGCACAGGCACACACCCTCACAGGGAAGCAGAGTCAAATGTTAACAGGGATTACACTCCTGTGTCAGCCACCTGATGGTCCTTGAGTAACAATGACCTTGTACATCGAAATCCATACATGAGCTGGGCATGCACACACATCAACATGCACATTGAAAGGCTTCATGTTGGCAGGACAATGTGCTACAACTATATCAATCTCAGTCAGTGACGGCTGAAGACAATGCAGTATCCAGGCATGCATGCTGACGTCCCATTGCAAATGTCTTGAATATGAACCATTGTTACAAAAATCAAGGAGGGGTGAATGGTTCACTCTTTCTGTGCAACCTGGGTCATTACGTATAGTGTTACCTCCATTGAAAACCTCACATACGTATACATGTGTAGTACGGGATATCATGCTTTTCCGCATCAGTGTACCGTAGCAGCATCATCATTGGCTCACTATTGTTGCAAATATGCTGTGCCTCCACCTGGACGTAAACTGGCTGGTTTTCCAGGTGTGTCCAGAGATGAAAACTGAGAGTGTGTGTCTGTGCCCAAGTGCTATGAGTCAAAATTATTTACAACACCAAAAGGCAAAGGAAAAATGGTGAACATTGTGATGTATGAAGTTGAAAACAAAGGTGATGTGTGTGTGGATCAAGCTACTGATCCACCGCACCAGGGGTGTTCACTGTTGGGCAACATGTTGCAGCCCCATGTGATCATAGAGACTATTTCTCCTCTCCTCTGGACACTACTGGGAAAGCAGCCAGTCTACCTGCAGGTGGAGGCACATCATATTTGCTACAATTGTGACCCAAAGAAAATGCTGCTACAGTACACTGAGGTGGCAAAACAAGATGCACTGCCCCATTCCTGTGTACGTATATGAGGGTATTTAGTAAGGAATGAGAATATGTAAATACCAAGGTTGCACAGGATGAGTGCTCCTTTCCCCCCTCCTTCATTGTTAGTAGTAGCCATTGCAAGCTGAATGTATCAGTACCTCTTCCTTCCTCCCCGTTGCAATATACATAGGTTAACCATTGATGCCTGTAGTAACATAACTGACAATGTCTGTCTCTTCCAAACACAGTTGGTACAGTTGAAACAGCAGCAAGTGAAGAGGAGTCCCTGTCCCAGACTGGTGGACGATGAGCTCTCTGGTGTGGATCTGGCTCTGTCCTCTTAGGATGACGAACAACAACCTGGCACCTCCGGAGTGAGTCATCATGCAGCCCCAGCATCACAAACATCTGCACCTCCTGCAGCCACACAAACAAAATCCAAAAGACCAAGCACCCCTGCCAACACGGACAGACCTAGGACACAGAATTCAAACAGCACAGGGACACCGGCCACCAAGTAAGCTACGGACAATGACACCAGTAGCAACACCCAAGGGGGCCCAGGGTCAACTGTGCATGCCACCACAGATCCTGCCGTGTGGCATGGGGTGGTGGGAGGGGTGTGAGGCAGAGGTCACAGCCTGCAGAGGGGCCTGGACTGCATGATGACCCCAAACTGGTATACGTCATAGATGCGTACCAGGATAGCACCGGTGGATTCAGCCAGGTCATGCAACAGGAGCAGGCTGGCCATCATGCATGCATGGCGGCCAAGTGTGACAAACTTACTGTGGTGCATAGCGACATATTGACTTGTCTCTGCCAAATCAGCAGAAATATGTCCACACTTTCCTGTGTGCCCACAACATCTGTTGCTTCAACATCTGCACATGCCACAGGGAGGGAGGATGAATCTGGTGGAGAGTCTGAGGCACCATAGATGCCTGCACCTGAGGATGCCCCCCAGAAAAAGAAGAGGGGTCATCCCAAGAAGGACAAGTGAGCCACAGTTATCCATGCACGTCCCCCAGGAAACCAGAACCTGTTTTGGATATTGGCCCTTGTTGCACATGACACAACTCCCCAACATCACATGGGGGGTCCATGTTGTTCTAATGTAGGAGATGAATGTGGACTTCACTCTGGACATTTCATCTACCAATACTTCAAACTCATCTGTGAACTTTGGATTTTAAACCTCATGTACAGCACTATCTCTACACATGTATGTAAACAAACTCACTATGACACTATACCTGCCTATGTTGTGATTAAAACTTGGTATGTGTCATGGAGCTGATGAAATGCCGAAGTACACAGTCCATGCAAACTACTACAGCAATGTCATTACCGTTATGTGACTCATGTTGATGTGACACATATGAGGGAGAAACACCAATAGGGCACCACAACATATACTCACCATGGTCATGTGACACATTGCCTACAAAGATGTTGGCCAGATATACAGTGGTAGGCACAGCCACCACACCTATCCACAGTCACTGCTAACAAGCCCACAGGTGAGGTAACCAAATGTCAGTCAGATATGTGAAGACAGACAACACTTATAAGTAAATGAAGCACAGGTTCATTACACAGTAGAAACAAGTTTATTACACAACTTTAGCAAGGTGAATCCACATGTCAGTGGGCACACGGTCACCAAGTGTTGTCAAATTGAGCTTCCGGGGTGTGTGGTACATCACATGATGGGATACTAGAAGTTCCACCCATGCATTGGATTCTGGTTGTTGGGTGTCAGAGTTGACTAAGCAACAGGCAAAGTACCTTGGGAAGGACAGAAATGAGACACTGTCAGAAGCACACCAGAACAGGATGGAAATGTAATACACATGAACAAAACATGTCACAAGAAACCTACACAGTAACAAGTTAGCATGTCAACACTATTGTGGACTACAGACCATCTGACAGGATACATCACTGCACGCATCCAGTCAAGTATCAGATGGACAAACTCAAACAGCAACTGAGCTGCACAAACACATCACAGGATAACTCAGGACATTGACATAACAACCCTGTGAACTCACATTCAGCTGAAGAAGTTGTTGATGAGCTGTGTGCGAACGTCCCCCTCATCATCACTGGCCTCGTGACGAAGGCCAGGATCCTCCACAGGTGGGGGATGTTGGTCATCGTTATCCTGTATGAGAGGCACCTTCTTCCGCACTGCAATGTTGTGTAGCATCCAGCAGACTATGATGATCTTGCACACCTTTTCAGGCTCATATGGGAGGCCCCTCTGGTCTTGTCCAGAACAGAGGGGCGGAAGCGGCTTTTTAGGAGACCAAACGTACGCTCAATCACTCGCCTGGTTCTACCATGTGACTCATTGTAGCGCATCTCGGTTGCCTTCACAGGGGTCCTGAGGGGTGTCAGCAACCACGGCATATTGGGGTAACCAGAGTCACCTACATACAAAGAATTGCACATTAGTTGAATACTGTAAGGGGGTGGGGGCCAACATTGCAATACACACACAATGGTAAACAGTACACACCAACAAGCCTGGCACGCTGGTTTGGCATCTGTGACATCATCAACAGTGTGCAACTCCTCCTCATGATATAGGCATTGTGCACAGACCCAGGTAAACGTACACACACATGTGTGATCACCATGTCCGCTAGACATACCACCAGAGCATTGATGGATTGGAAATGTTTCCTGTTGCGGTATGTCTGCTCATGTGCCAGTGGTGGTATCAGGGCCACATGTGTTCCATCAATTGATCCAATGACGTTTGGCATTGTCCCCAGTCTATAAAAGGCAGCCTTAATGTCAGCGAATTCACCAGGGCTAGGAAACCTGACGTACGAGTCAAGGAAATGCAACATCCCCTCCAAGACATCACAAAGCACGTGGCTGAACATAGTTTGTGACGTACCACCAGCAGTAGTCACAGTGTGTTGAAAGGTAACGGTGGCAAAGAAGTGCAGGGATGCTATCATCTTCACCTTTGGGGTCAGTGCTGTAGGATATGTCTGGCCAGGTAGCAGATGTGACGCCAACTGCTCCACCAACTCATCAATCAGTCTCCTGTTGAAGCGGTACCTTCGGATGCAGTCACGTTCCACCATGGTCTCAAGGTCAGGGAACGGTCTATGGACAGCTGGTGCCCTGCAGTACAGAGATGGCTGCAGTAAGAATTTACATTCATCTACCCATGTGGCACTGACCTAGCAAAAAATAACATGATACATCATAACAATAAACAATGAACTGATGTGTGGTGTTGGGTATGGACACATATGTCACCTTCCTGCCCATCAGCTCACAGATCAATGAGACTTGTGTACAGGAGTTCCATGGAGTGCAATGGCAAATCATTGAGCTGTGGCACAGAACCTATGTACTGCTGTCCCGTTCAGAACACACAACACAGTGACAAGTGAGGACTGATGTTTCACAGACAAAACAACTCCATGTAAGGGATATAGCCATGGTTCCTGTATTGCCACATGTGCACTGGAATGACATGGCATATCATGGACATCCCACAACCAATCATGAGTCCCACAGGTAGTGGCCCCTGTGGTCCCTGCAGGCCATAAATGGGCATCCCTGAGACACATACACACAGCATAAATGTTGACGCACAAAGCACATGGTGGACACTGTCTTCCATTGGGCACATGGAACCACAAACATCAGAGACTCAACATGCACACAGACTGTGGGTGTACATCATGATTGTGGTTGTGGGTCTCGCTGAGACGTACATAACATGCAACCCTGTACTCAGGGTGTATGTGACAGGTCATACATATCTCCAAACTGCTACTGTGTCCATGACTCATGCCCATAAGTGTACACTTGCACATAACATTGGCGAGGTGCACAACCTAAAAAGTATTCTGTCCCCATGAACCCATGCCCAGCCTGTAAGTACTGCACCAAAGTGCCACACAATAAAACAAATGTTGACCCCCCATACACACACAGGTGATGCAGCCTTAAATGCCATGGGATGTAGTGTGGTACAGAGGCCTGCCAAGTGTCAGGTATCAGGCGTGACGCTAACGTATTATAAATGATGTGACTATCACCTATCATGTGTGCCTCAGCCTAAGGCTTGCTATCAATTCACACCAAGTGCTCTAGTCCGCAAGTGCTGACTGTGTGTGACTCATTAGAGTCACAAGACTGAATAAAATTACTTGGCCAGCTCAGCTGTGCCACTGGCAGCAGGGCTGGAAAGGTAGCTGCGCGCCGACCGGGGCGGATGGGACCGCTTCAGGGCATTAATGTAGTTTTAGAGTTTCCTACACTACATCGGAGCGCCAAGGCTGCTGACTGTGAGTGACCTATGTGACTGTGTGTGCCTCAGCATGAGGCTTCCCAATGAATGCCCGGGGCCTGTCAGTGTCTGCGAGTCAGCTGACTGTGTTGAGTATGTGTTATCTACTTATTTTAACTGCACGTTTCTGGTAATGTGCACAGAATTTTTATAGAGTAGTGCCTCTCAAATAATTCTTTAATATCATGATAACAAATTTGTTTAACAGTACAATCAGGTTACAAGGGGACTAGGTTAGTGCTCTTCTATTTCTGGTGCTTTGAAGCAAATCATAGATCATCTTACAGTTTCTTGTAGCTCAAATGGGTGTAATGTATTTTTATTGACATGTTTGCCTAGTCTTCATTGCTTGGTTTTGATTGTGAGAAAGTGTCACTCATAGTCGTTCAAATGTCACGCATAATTACACTGAATTTCAGAAAATTTCACACATAGCAATCTGCAACCTTGGTAGCTATGGGGACATGCTGTGGTGTTCAAGGTGTGGCCATGGCAATGAAATCTATGTGGAATCCGTCTGCAAGTCACACCAATGTGAACCAACTCGGGTGCCTTGTATTGAGACATGCCATACATGCATGGACCGAGTAGTGTGCACACCTTGTCCATTGACTGCATGATGCATATGCATTACAGTCACCCACGTCGGTTCACATTGAAGACAATGGGCTATGCGTGTGAACGGCTCGATTCATGCATGTACGATGCGTACGCAATGTGACCCGATGCAGGTGACTTATATGCAGACGCGCCGTACATGCATGGACCGAGACGTACGCACGCATAGCCCATTGAATAATATTGAGACGGATGCCTGTGGATTAAAAAAATATGCGTCGTAAAGTCAGTTTACAGAGCCATGCGCACTCATTGGCAATGGGCTGTCATGGAGACGGACGCAAATTCAAGAATCGTTCGAATCGTGCACTGGAAATACAGTTGGATGCCTACAACAATGTTGCAATCCTAGGGTGTCCTGAAGGTGAAGGTTTTGAATGATGCGGAAGACGTGTAGGAGATTTACATTTCCATGGATTGGACAGATTTATAGAATGCAACCGTGTCGGGCCTATTAGTAAGGGGCAATGTCACAGAATCTGCCTCTGCAGCACTGATTTCAGGCTGGCAGGCCCCCAGGGAGATCACTTGCCTGCACTACATGTAACAGGACCACATATCTGATTCCACTGCTGCTGTCTATGCTTCCTCTGGATCCTGCAATGGCACGCACTCTGGAGAGGGCCCCAGCATTCACAGAGGAGGAGAACTAGGCCCTGCTGGACGTGGTCCTCCCAGAGTACAGCAAGCTGTATGGGAAACCAGGGGAGCAGGGGAGTGTGCAGTCCACTGCCTACCATTTTCTGCAAGTTGTGTGATTAGCAGTAATAGAAGTGTGCACAGCAGTGGGAGGCATATGCACTGACTACTTTCAGCAAGCAATTTATGTGGGTGCATGTGATGAACAGGTGTCCTGCTGCAGTAGTGCAGTAGTGCTAGCCTTCAATTCCTAGGCAATGTTACCATGTCAGACCTGCAGCACAAATGCACATTTAGATGGGTGCACTCCCTGTGTACTTCTTTTTGCTTTGTGATGCCTACAAGTATTTTCAACTGTATGCAGCACAATTATGTGACATGAGTGGTAATGTCCTCTTCACTTTGTCATCCTCACAGGTTGATGCCCACTAGAAGCAAGAGATCTGGCTGACCATCACTCGGGCAGTAAGATCAGTGGGGGTCTACAAGCGCTGGACCCGCAACTGCCAGAAGAGGTGGCAGGACCTACGTTACTGGACCCGGAGTATCCAAAGGGTCCAGCTGAAGCTGTTGCCTCCTCGCCTTAGGGGCGGACACCGGACCCTGACTCCCCACATGCTCCGGATCCTGGCGGTGGTCTTCCCGGACATGGATTGGGCAACTGAAGGCCAGACAGCAGCAAGGAGGTGGTAAATCCATGCCCAATCTGTGAACTATGTCCGACTTGCTATTTGCAGTCTTTTGTCCTGGTCATGCTTCCACATTATGTTGGTAGTCCTGGACTCATGTCCCTCAATCATGTGAGTCACACTCCTCATCTGATCCACATTTGTGGCCCCTACAGCCTGTGACTTTCTTCACATGGGCACTGTGTCTCTGCAGTCAGCCATGCTGATGTCCTGTACAGCATATGTTACTGGGACTGAGATGTGTGCTTTCTGAGTGGGTCTATTGTTTGCACTATGCCTGATCTCTGACATGTACTCTGTGTGTGCCTTCATATGTGTTCCAGTTGCTGGTCTGGCTCACCACAGGTGTGTGGGGTGTTTAAATCACACACATGCAGCAGGTGAGTCCATGTATTTTCCTCAGGAGTATGTATATCAAGTATGTCACACTAGCCCAGACACCTGCCTACTGTCCAGGCCTGTACACTGTTTCAGGTTTACCTGGGCAGTCATGCCCACCCCACGGCATTGGGAGACTCTGTGCTCATACTCCAGTGTATCAACCTATTGATTGTGCTTTGTGAAATGTGCCATCAGGTGTCTGACACAATGTCATTGTGGTGTGGCTTCCTTTTTGTGACAAATGGTGGGTCGATGATTTTTGTGTCAGCAGGATATCTGAGATGTGACTATGGGAGGATACATGTGCAACATTTAGGGGTGTGGTCACTTGACTGCGCAATGCTGTATGCAACAGTGACTTTCATGCAGCTGTGTGTCATTCGTAGCACACTGTGGGGTGCTCATGTTCAGATGGTTGTGTTTGTAGTCATTCATATGTCTGATTTTAGTGATGTGGGTTCATCCTAGTCCAAGAACAGTGTTTGGCAGGGGATGGACAAGTGCACTTGTCAGCTGCAGACTTTGCTATGGGCATGACACAGAGCAGACTGATGTTGTCCGGATGCATTGACCCATGATATGTGGCAGTGAAGACTGACTTTACATGCATGACTGTGGCAGGGCATTGACTTGCGAAGAGGGATCCTGCATTGGAGTCAAAGGTGCTCCATGCACCCCATTGTGTCATTGACATTAGGGACGTGAGGACGTCATTGTGTGTGGTACTGCTAGTCATCACAAGATTGTGAAATGTGACTCTGGCCATTTATTCAGCCTGACATCTGTACTGAGTGAATGGCATGTGATGTGATGTGTGTGTATATTAACGAATTTCAACATGGTCATTTGCATGTCCAACAACTGTGTAGGTGGTGCATGTGTGCACTTTGTGGTATTATCACTCAGCATGCAACAGTCATATGGGTACAGGTCAGGGAAGGATATGGGTGCCATGGCTGATGGTCAGACTGGCTATTGCCCTATGTACACCAGTGTAGGCAGTTTGAGCAATTATCAGCTGAGGATGCAAGTGCATGCCCTGTATTGTGCTGTATTCACTGTGTTGTGTGCAGTCAGTGCAGGCAACTAATGTGGGCCTAGTTTTCCTACTTATATGTAGATACATCCACGGGCACAGGAGACAGCACCACGGAACTGGAGGAGCCGCAGAGTCAGACTGGGCCAGCAACCGAGGAGTCAGAGGGACCCAGTGGCACGGAGGGTGAGGGGAGCCACACCGAGGAGTCCTTAGCACCATCCACCTCAGCTGAGGACCACAGCAGCTCAGAGGATGACTCCCTTAGTTGGGCGGGTGTCAGCAGCCAGCAAACCACAGATAGTGAGGCTGTTCCTACCACCACCACCCTCCCCTAAGCTTCCATCTCAGAGGTCCATGGTAGCTCCCGTGTTCGGGAACATGTCTCCTTTATGCCAGACACCGCACCCCCGCACCCCCTGCCCTGTGTCCCCTGCTGCCCTGAGTGTGGAGTCTGTGGACTTGCTTAAACAGATCCATGTCGGCCAGACATCAATACTGAGTGTCCTCCATTCACAAACCAGTCTGTTGACACAACTGGTGTTGTTCATGGAGGGCATTTCATTGGCATGTCTGCCCTACAGCAGACCAATCAGTCCATGGCCTCCTCCCTGACGGCAGCAGTATCTCTCGTCCAACAGTCCTTCACCCCTTCAGCCTCTGCCCCATCAACAATTCCTAGCACCCTACATGTCCCCAGCACACCCACACCAGCACAGTCACCCAAACACACAGACACAGACAGCACACAATCACCCATACCAAAGTCAAAACATCCACGCAAGCAAAGTCAGGGGACTGATACCACACACACATGGGATGGGTTGCAGACACACACACGAATGCATCCATAACCACTCGCAGTCCTCCAATTCCTCTCCCTCCAAGAGCCCTTCCCTTGCCTCACCTGCAACCCCATCTCCAAAGAAGCTCTTCCTGTGTGACCTTGGCCTCTTCCCCTCCGATCCAGCAGATCCAGACTACAGGGGGAAGAAGAAGTCCCCACACACAGAGAGGCATGCCCCTCACACCCGGACACCCTCCCTCAGGCGCAGGCAGACTGAGACCCCCACCAGCAAGTCACCCCGTACCCAGAAGAGCAAGACCCCAACCCCACCCCACAGCACCACTGCACAATCTGCTTCCTCTATCATTCAGGTCAGCACACCACAGGTTCCACCGCCACTCCCTGTCCCTGGTTCCCCCACCCACAGATACATCATCTACAAAATGCTCAGGCCCTCCCCAACTCTCACTTGCTTATCCACTCACACCACCAACAGTCTGTCTGTTTGTGCCACTGGTATGGGGACTGTGACCCCCCCAGCTGTCTTGCCAATCTCAACTAAACCCCTTTCCACTCCCAGGAAGTTAGGCACTGCAGTGGAGTCCACGACCACCCAGTCTGACATGGGCACTGCAGTGGGGACCATGTCCACTAAACCTGACCTGCCCATTGTAGTGGTTCCGGCACCCACCCTATCCGACTGATGCCCCACAGTTGTGACGGCACTCACCATGTCAGACGCCTCCACTGCAGTTGCCAGTGACTCTCCTGCACCCACCACCCCTTCACTGCCTCCTACTGCTGAACCCTGATCCTGCCCCTGCGGTTCCTGGCATGCCCCCATGTATGCCCCTCAGAGTGGATTTCCCCAGTCCTTAGCAGTGCAGGCAAGCAACGGGTGACAAGTGTCACTCACACCCTATTTGGACTTTGGATTTTGAGTGGACATTGAACTTAAGATTTTTTGGGACTTTCCCTTTCAGCTTTGAATTTACTGAATAAAGCATTTTTTGTTATTCTTGTGCATTTAATTTAGCTGTATATTATGATGATGATGTTTTTCCCTGACCTTGCTGTGATGATGCAGGATTTTCAATGTCAGATACTGAGGTGTTGATGTGATGTACTGCATGTGGTCCATGAGATATGTATCCTGTTCAGGTTGGTATCCATGTCATCCTTTTCAGCTAACTGGGTGTGTCATGATTAACTAATTTAGCACAGGGATGTTGACATTTCATTTCCATGCCAACATCTCTGGCTGGCACCCATGCACATATGATGTGCTTCACATTGTTCAATTTGTCACTTTCCCTGACTGTTGGCCCGACTCCACTGTACATGCAGGTGTGGGCATCATTGGTGTGGAGTCAATTGTGTCATCTGTGCAACTTATACATATGTATTGTGTATGTGCAGGTGACTTAAGGGACACTACCGTACCGAGGCGGATGTGACACTGCCTACATTGGTTGGTAAATGATGGTTTACTGACCAGTGTTGTGCTGACGTGACTGTGACCTGCTGGAAATATGTTTGGCACAGATGTGCTTCCACAGGAGCTGAGTCCCATCAAGTTAGTGTGTTGTTCTGTGACATTGCCTGGGCCCATGGTGTGTGTTGTGCGGGCATGTGTGTGTGTGTTACCTCCCTTTTTCTACACAGGCTGTGTTTCATTCATATGTTGGTGTTGGTGATGCTTGCAGAGTTGTCCTGTGCTCATCACACATCTGTGTTTGGGGCTCCCAGATTTGTTGGTGCACGTCACACTACTGTTCATGTGTGTGTCATCATTGGGATTTGTCAGTTCTGAGTGGTGATGTTGTGATCAGACACAGGTGTTACACAGTCAGGGTTCCCATGGGCACTTGTTTGTTTGCAAAGTCATGTAGATGTCCATAGGTGGTAACTTTTAGTGATTCAGACATGTGTGTATATGTGTGTGACTGCGCCCACTCGTCAGGTTCAGGGGTGCAATGTTGGCAGGTTTCAGCATGTGTGCCTTGTGGTTCTCCTTGACTTCTGCATTGTCCTGAGACTGTGTCAGGAATTCCTAATGTTAATGGAGGTCTGACGTCATGGCTATGAACCGCATACTGTGCAGAGTGTCTGTCATTCACTGTGGTTGTAGACTGTCCTTGTGTGATGAGTCTGTGCACCTTAGATCCTCACAACATTACTGTATTTATCACAGGTGCCAGAGCAATGTTACCAGTCCATGTGGGCTTCAGTGATGCACATCAGTGCAGTTCAGGGTGTGTGGTGTTGAGGGTGGACAGATGTGAATGTTTCCATGTGTGGGCCTCTACATCCCTTTTGTCCCTGGTTGACGTGCCATGCTAAGTGATTGGTGTATGTGTAGGTGTGATGTACATTTGTGTCACAGGACACCTGTCTGTGTTTCCAAGTTTGCACGACATCTCCCTTTGGCATCACAGTGGACCTTACATGCAGGCTTGTGTTACCCCAATATATGGTCCCTGGGGGTGATGCTGTTTATGGATCTGTCTCATACTGTTTCAGTTGATGTTCATTCCAGCTTGTGTCACATGTGTCTGTTGGTATCCCTCTCATCTCACAATGCCTGATTGCCCACTAAGGGGTGCACAATTGATGGCTTTCTTTTGTGTGGCACTATGTGCACATCAGTGCCATGGTGGTACAGCCACCCTCATGTGTTTTGTGTAGTTGCCTGGGGATACTGAGACACACACACACACATGCTGTGTGAGATGTACAGTGTGAGGTTGTTTGTTGGTATTTGTGCATCTGCACCTGTGCATTTGAATTGGTGTTATGGGCCATTGTCTGGGTGTTGTTTAGTTTATTTAGCCTGCTGTCCCTATGATGTATATCTCATCATTCTGCACATTGTTCCTGGTTGTCCCGTACCATTTCTGCTATGGAATGGTCTTTTGTGTACTGACACCTACAGTCTAAACAGGATGTATTGCTTTGTGTGTCTATGTTCGAGATTTGTGTATGCATTATGATGGTCACTTCTGCTTTTGGGTCATTGTACACTGTGTGCAATGTCAGCCCCCATGGGTGATGATTGTCTGCACATGGCTGAGTGTATGTTGTGTTTTCACAGCACTGTTTGCCTCACCAAATCTCTGTGGGTATGTGACACAACCATTACTTTGCCACAAAATGTGTATCATGTTCTGCGACCATGAATCATAAATACTTTTTGCCATTTGCTGCTATTTCTATGATGACACTTACCTTGAGGTCACTGTGATGATGGGGGATTTAGACTGTTTGCAACAATGCTCTACTTTTGCTGCAGTTTATGTCCACACATTTTACATTGGATCTACACACTGCTGTGACTTTTGAACACCGTACTATTGTGAAGCTTGACTTGTGTAGCCCACACTCTGGTGTTGGTCACATATGTGATGGTAGTTACATTGTGTGTCCTTACTGAAATCCACTGTTCGGGGTATTTGTCAAACACTACACACTGTTTTCATGATGTTGTGGGGAATGTATTTGGCTTAAATACCTTAGGTTGATGTTTGATGGATGTTTGGCGCATCACCCATCCTATAGGTGGGGGTGTTCATATTGTTAGACACACAGACAGACCCCTATGGGTGGGGTGGCAGTAGTGATACACAACATAGCACATATGGGTGGGGTGGCAGTGGTGGTAGGCAACATGCCCCCGTGGGTGGGGTGGCAGTAGTGATACACAACTTGACACATACGGGTGGGGTGGCAGTAGTGGTGGGCAACATTCCCCTGTGGGTGGGGTGGCAGTAGTAATACACAACATGGCACATATGGGTGAGGTGGCAGTGGTGGTGGGCAACATGCCCCTATTGGTGGGGTGGCAGTAGTGATACACAACATGGCACATATGGGTGGGGTTGTAGTAGTGATACACAACATAACACATATGGGTGGGGTGGCAGTGGTGGTGGGCAACATGCCCCTATGTGTGGGGTGGCAGTAGTGATACACAACATGGCACATATGGGTGGGGTGGCAGTATTGATACACAACATGGCACATATTGGTGGGGTGGCAGTAGTGATACACAACATGACACATATGGATGGGCTGGCAGTGTTGGTGGGCAACATGCCCCTGTGGGTGGGGTGGCAGTAGTGGTACACAACATGATACATATGGATGTCATGATAGTGATGGTGGGCAACATGCCCCTATGGGTGAGGTGGCAGTAGTGATACACAACATGACACATATGGGTGGTGTGGCAGTAGTGATACACAACATGACACATATGGGTGGGGTGGCAGTGGTGGTGGGCAACATGCCCCTGTGTGTGGGGTGGCAGTAGTGATACACAACATGCCACATGTGGGTGGGGTGGCAGTGGTCGTGGGGAACATGCCCCTGTGTGTGGGGTGGCAGTAGTGATACACAACATGGCACATATGGGTGGGGTGGCAGTGCTGGTGGGCAACATGACCCTGTGGATGGGGTGGCAGTAGTGGTGGCCATGGGTTCCCTATTGAGGCCTGTTGCTGGTGGACAGGGTCTGAACCCACTGGGTGTGTGTGACATTTGGCGGGTATGTAAATGTAAATGTGGGTGTACTTGTAAAGCGCACTGCGACTCCATGGAGTATCCTGGCGCTGAAGACCGCTGGGGAACCCGTCCTGGTTTTCCCTGTGAGATGTTCCCTTTGTGGGTATCTCTAAGGTGAAACCAGGCATCCCCAGCGTCTGTGGGGGGCCGTTGAAGAGATGCGGCAAGCTTAATACCCAGAGTTGCAGAGTGTGTTCCCTAGTTAGAGTAGGCACCGAGGCGAAAATTATCGAGTCCGTTTTGACCCTGGTCCATGACCCTGCCGTGTCGGGAATTGAACCCTGGTCCCGGGCCGTTCTCTGCTTACGGGTCTGCCGCCTCTAACCAGTGAGCCACACCACTCCACATATGTGTCATTTGTTTGTATGGTGGGTGTCCGACTTACCGTCTGCGCCGTCGGCGTCTTTTCCTGATCTGGTCATATATGTACAGGACTGATATGACCTGCGCGATTGAATTCATGTTACTCCATCTCGAGTAGCTAGCTAGCTCCGGTTCCAATCATTGGATTGTGTTCTGGCGCAATTCGAAGCTGGTATGCAGCTCTTCCGGATGCTGTGACGTGCTGTACATGGCGACCCATCCGGAACGTAGTAACTACGCATCGTACCAGCCAGAAGTAGCAGTGTTTATGGGTCCATGCAATGCGAATTGTGTGTTTCTGGGTCAGGCTCGGACGGAAAATGTGGATGGACTCGGAGCGTACGTGTCGGTCGGGAATTTGGCACTTTTCCGCATCATACTTCCTTGCCCGAACGGTCCTGCTCCCGGTACTATTCGGCCGTATGGTAAGGCTACTGACACGTCTTGGAGGGCTGGCCACCCGAGAACTGAATCGACCCCTTTGTGAAGCATTAAAAGGTGGCTTCAAGCCAAGTTAAGTGGCTTAAGGCTGCTTTGTAAATAAGGAGAATGGATATCACCACGAGAACGTCGCTAAAAGTATCTCTCTGATGGTGATATCCCCTTGAACATATCCCGCTGACTGCTTTAGCAATCATCTCTATAGAAAGAAACCTTGTTAAGAGAATTCCAGACTTTAATGTTCAAGTCTTTGAGAAGTTTGCAGCTAGTAAAGACAGACGGGCTGATTTTTTCTACAAAAAGTGAACAATATGTTTATCCTAATATTTCTTTAATGCTGCTAGTTGGTGACCTGCTCAGTTTTTGCTCATCTGCGTATAGGTATTGGAGACACTAAAGTCACTGGTGTATGCCTGACTTCATTCTGTCTAATGTTTACTTCATGGTTGGTTGCTCTCAATGAGACATACAGTGCCTAGTAGGGTGCCCTACTACCTTTTAATGTTTCTTCCTTGCTGTCTCTCTCTGAAAAGTCCAACAAATCACAATAGCTTGTATTTTTTCTATAGGTTTAAATTCTAAAGGTAAATCAATAAATAATAAAATCTGTGGGGTACTCAGCATTATTATCTTGATGTCTGTTATGAAGTTTTGTGATTATACTGAATAAGCAGATACCTATGTTATTATCACATGAAATCTCTTTATTGATGTCATAAGTACACTTTCACAATTGCTTGATTAACCATCTTGCTTCATCTAATTAGCAGGAAAATGCAAAATGTGACCACTATTTTTTCAAAAATTGCTCCCCCCCCCCCAGCCCCTCTTATCCCAGAAGGCTTCGCACACTCACCACAGTGCACTCAGCCAACTTTTATGTCCCACTACTTTTAAATGTCACCAGCGGTCACTGGTCCCTGTAGCATGAAAATGTTATCTGTGTATGCCTAAGCATCTTTTTAGTCCCCCTGATTCAATACAGAGATGCATGCAAACGTTGTGTCCGTTTAGTCCTCTGTCAGGCAAGTTGGAAGTCAATCTTCTTTTCTTTATCTGTACAAGTCAGTTTGTTTTCTATTTAAGAGTATCTAAAATAGTTAAACATTTGATTTTTATACCCACTGTGCAAGTCAATAACATTTCCAGAGGTTGCCTTTATGACATTTACAACAGTATGACTTTGTTCCTACTTCGAAATGGTGTTGTACTGAAATAGGTCCTTAGTATCACAATCACCAAAAATTGTTGCACATGGTTTCCTTATGTTCTACCCAACCCCACCCGAAGCCAGTGCAATTCTGACTCCTAAATTAATAAGAAAATCTCCACCCAGCTAAATCTGAACATCTCGTATTGTGAAAAGCTTCATTATGGTTGTGAGGTTCTACCTATAAGTAGAGACCAAATGTTTTGATTTGGTAGGAAAAGGTGTTGAGTATGAAAAAGACCCTAACTTAAACACATTGTTTTAACCTTTTGTTTTGATGACTCTTTGGTGAAGTTAATGGGCTGAGGAGTATGCAATATGTCTAAAGTCTAATAGCTCAATCTGATATATATATCTCTAAGAAAATGTGCTCTAGTATGAACTCAAATTATCCATATAATGGCAGCCAGATTTCTCCAATGACTACCTATTAAAGACCACCTCTGATGCCCATCAAGCAGTCCAAGGCATAGACCATTATATCTCAGAAACAAGCTCAGAGATATGCTTCCATGTGTACCTTGTTCTTAAGTAAACATCAACTGCTTAAAGCCCTTGGTTTAGGAGAGGTAAGAAAAGAGTTAGAACAGTCTTACTTGTTGCCTAAATATTAGGGCTGGCCGGAGTTTGTGGCCCAAAAACTCTGCCACGTTATGTGGAGTTCCAGAAGCGGTGGAGTGTGTTGGGTTACGCTGTTTGCACTGATACTTAGAGCTGGGTTTTTGTCCCACACTGGAACATCAGCACAAACGGCATCATGCACAGTACAAGTGGGTGCTGCTTCTTTCTGCCACTTAAGTAGATTTTCTACTCAAGCAGCAGCTTCCTCAATGCGACTGGAAGGTTTCTCAACTAGAGTGATGGCAGCCATCTGCGACCACCCATGTTGAGAAATCTCGCAAGGAGGTGCTGTGGCGTAAGATTTTCTTTGCTTACTCTCACCAACTCAAAGCGATGTGGTGAGCGGAGTGGGAAAAACTCTGCAAACTCTTTGATCGGAGCGGAATTTCACACCAAGGCATACTACATATGTGGAAAGCAATACTTTTCAGCTTTTGGTAACGCTCTCATGTGCTGCAATTTGGAGGTAAAATGGAGCACTTAGTTTTTGAATAACATCTTTTATCATTTGTACCACTAATTTATTGTGTTTGTTTTCCACATCAATACATTCTATGGATGTGTATCACACCTGGTAAAAGTCACAATAAATAAATAAAATGCATTTCAAATGTATTTACTTAAGTTTGATTTAAATCTCAAAATGAGATGAAACAATCTAAAGTACCTTGCATATTACACGTAATTAGCGAGTCTAATAAACACTATAAAAATTTATAAATCATATGTGCACACTAAGTTGACTGTCTAATATGTATGTCCTTCACTTCCTGTCCTCACATTAGTTATAAGAAATATCATTTGTAAATATCTTTGTCAAGGGATTACTAAAGCTGGACACATAAACGAGATGCTCTCGGAGACCTCAATCTCCACTGGAATGATCCCAATGATGCAGTTGCCAATAGTCTCAAAAACGTCCTCGCTGACGTCGACCTCACCCAAATTCGCAACAGCTTTACACACAATAAAAGGTATATCCTTAATTTAGTAATCTCTAAAGTTGATTCCATCCAGCTAGACACGATTCTTCCATGTGATTGGTCTGATCATCATGTTATCACCTTCTTCATCAATGAAACAGTGAAACTTAACTTGGGATAACCCACAAGGCCTAAAGTATGGACGAGGAATCTGAAAAACATTGACCCTAACACAATTACAACTTCCAGCTACAACTTACTTCGTCCCCGAAGAGATATCTGATGTTCATGATCTCACCAACCACTACTTCAATTCCATGAACATGATACTGAATGAGGTAGCCCCCTTCAATTAAAGAGAGTCTCCACAAAATATTCGAATCCATGGTACGATGGAAGACTCAACAAAGAAAGACGATCCCTAAGAATATCTGAACGCAGATGGAGAGCAGCTCCATCAGCCAATCACCTCAAGATACTAAGAAAGAAAAGAAATGCATACTACGGAAGGATCAAGTGCTCTAAAGCAGACTTCTTTAGCCACCAATTAGACCAGGCAAAAAAATGTCCCAAAAAACTTTTCGAATTAATCAAAACTCAATGTAAGGATGCACCTCACTGTCCCCAAGACAAATTAGGCCCACGACCTAACGGTGAAGAATTTGCTACCTTCTTCACTCAGAAGACCGATACCATAAAGAAGGACCTTCTCAACGTTATGTTCACACACTATGTCGCACATACAAACCCCTCACTTTCCCTTTTAAGTTCCCCACATCGAATATCATCCAGGTTTGACCTAAAAAATAACGCATCTTGGTCATCCTTTAATACCTACAATGAAGAATCCATTCTGAAAATGCTTACTGCCTTAAATCCTGCCAATCACTTCAGTGAATCTCTTCCAGCAAACTTTGTAAAAGACTTCACCCTGCTGTTGCTGACTCTCTGGACCAAGATCATAAATAACTCTTTATGCCAAGGTTGCATCCCTGACACCCTCAAAGCCGGGTAGGTATCCCCCGTTCTAATTGAAACCTACGGCTGGCACTGCAGACTTAAACAATTACCTTCCTATATCCAACATCCCTACCTTGGCTAAACTCTTAGAAAAATATGTACACCTCCAGCTGCTAAGACATATCGAACAGTTTAACCTACTCAACAAATACCAATCAGGTTTCCGTGCAGGTCACAGCACTGAATTGACCATGACCCATACAATTGACCAGGCCCTACAAATCCTAGATCAAAACGGAGCCTGCTTAGTCATCTTGCAAGACCTTTCCTCTGCCTTTGATACTGTCAAACATGATAACCTGATTGACTTCTGAAACACAGAATGGTATTAGCTGGATCAGTTCTAAGTTGGTTTACTTTGTTCTTCCAAAACAGATCAAAACAGTTAAAGGTCAAGCACTCCTTGTCCAAACCCGCCCCAATCACTTTAGGAGTCCCACGAGGATCTGCATTATCTCCGACACTGTTCAATATATTCATGGAACCCCTCACAGAAATTCTCTACTTGTTTAAGAGCAATATCACATGTACGCTGATGACACACAACTATACCTTAAGATCCTAGAAGACATCAAATCGCTTAACACTACTCTCAGGAAAACTCAGACATGGCTGGTAGAAAATCATGTAAAACTGAATGCCCTCAAATTCAAATTCCCCTTCATCCCTCACCTGCCCAAGTACCCATGATGCAAGACTGGATCAAACACCTCACTGCACTCAACTGCCAACCTCTCATCGTAGATTCAGTAAAATTGTTGGCAATATCACTGGACAGAAACCTCAATATGCAAAAACACATCAGCAATGCAACAAAGGGAGCAAACTTTCAGATAAATACTTTGAGAAAACTTAAAGCTTTCCTGCAGGATAACGACTTCAAGCTGGCAGTACAAGCTCTAGTCATCCTAAGAGTGGATTAAGGAGGTGCCTCTCTCTGTGGCCTGCCCAGAGCTGCAACAGCCCCTCTAAGAGCCTCAACAACACCAGAGCGAGACTTATCACTGGCTCCAAAAGAAGCTCCCACATATTCCCTGGCCTAAAATCCCTTAATTGACTACCTTTTGAAGAACTCATTTGAAAATAGCTTGTATGACACATAAAGCCATTCATCACAATACACCCAGCTATCTGGCACAGAAACTGGTGCCCTCTTGTGGTGTCAGATCCTCAAGAAGTGCTAACAACCTTCTACTGAAACCGCAAAGATTCAACAAGAAGAAAACATATAACCGAACCTTTTCAGGAATGGCTCTTAATCCCTCTACTGCATCTTTCAAAATAAAAGTAAAGTCTCTTCTCATGGCTAAATTTACTTGAGCAGGGACTACTGTTATTTTGCGACCCAACATATCCTCTACTTGGAACTTTATAATGTCCACTGCCCAGCCAGGTATTGTAGATATTGTATCTATATTATGCTTGACATACAGTGAACGTTTTGTTAAGTATCATATACCTTCTATCAACGATAGGATGATTATACTATCATTGTCTATCAGTGAACTTTATGCTATTTACTTGTTTCTATGTAACTAAGACACTTACCCTGTAAAGCATTCTGATATCCGCAAGGGTCTGGTTCGCGCAGTATAAAACTCTCTCAATACAAATAAATAAATAAATAAATAAAATCAGTTTATCATTTTGGGCCCCAGAATTGCAAAACAGACAGAAATTGTCTTCTCACCACATCCCACTGAGGAAGTACATAATTGCACCCCAGAAAAGAAGTACCTATATCTCAGATTTAAAACAAGCCTATGCGAATCACTGACAGAATATCGCCAGTCAAAATAGCGACTTGCCAAAATATTGAGGTAAAAATATAGAATGCCAGAATATCGACTTCCTATCTACAAACATGTAAGTACAAAAATATCGACTCCAAAATATTGATAGGAAAAAATATAGACAGTTAAAATATCGAATTTTTTAAATATCTTAAAAGTAATTTAAAAGTAATATAATAATAAATTTAAATAATTGAAACATACTTAAAATACTTAAATAAACTTAACATTTATAATTAATTAATGTAACTTAAAAAAAACATTTAATTTTAAAACATATATATATATATATATATATACATATTATTAACAAAACATATACAATATTTTTTCCGTAGGATAGCCAGAGGGTTAAATGTACTATTCACACTCCAGAGAGTGCAACAGTAGGGAAAGCGTTGGATAGCGTAGGGGTAAAAATTACTATTCCCACTCCAGAGAGCGCAACAGTAGGGAAAGCGTTGGATAGCGTAGGGGTAAAAATTACTATTCCAACTCCAGAGCGTGCAACAGTAGGGCAAGCGTTGGTTAGTGAGAGGGTAAAAATTACTATTACCACTCCAGCGAGAGCAACAGTAGGGAAAGCGTTGGATAGCGCAGGGGTAAAAATTACTATTCCCACTCCAGAGAGCACTACAGTAGGGAAAGCATTGGATAGCGTAGGGGTAAAAATAACTATTCCCACTCTAGTGAGTGCAACAGTAGGGAAAGTGTTGGATAGCGTAGGAGTAAAAATTAGTATTCCCACTCCAGTGAGTGCAACAGTAGGGAAAGTGTTGGATAGCGTAGGGATACAAATTACTATTCCTACTCCAGAGAGTACAACAGTAGGGAAAGCGTTGGATAGCATAGGGATAAAAATTACTATTCCCAATCGAGTGAGTGCAACAGTAGGGAAAGGGTTGGATAGCGTAGGGGTAAAAATGACTATTCCCACTCAAGTGCGTGCCACAGTAGGGAAAGCGTTGGATAGCGTATGGGTAAAAATTACTATTCCTACTCCAGAGAGTGCAACAGTAGGGAAAGCGTTGGATAGCGTAGGGGTAAAAATTACTATTCTGATTCCAGTGAGTGCAACAGTAGGGAAAGCGTTGGATAGCAGTCGGGGTACAAATTACTATTCCCACTCCAGTGAGTGCAATAGTAGGGAAAGTAAATACTTCATATATAAATATAAATAACATAAATATTAATACCAATTACAAAATAATTAAAATATTTTACAATTTTATAAAACATATTAATTAATCAATTAAAATTACAAATAAAAATTAACTAATATTAAAAATTACCTACTAATACTAATTATTTACCAATTATCAATACATTAATTTACAAATAAAAAATAAATAAACATTAGGCCCCATTTTTTTATTAAATGTAATTACTTACAATTAAATTACTTCCCAAGCTATTCCCCTATAAACACACAATCCACTACAGAAAATAATTGACAGTATGTGGAACAGGAGGAAAGTATCTCAGCCTGAAGGGTAGCGGGTGGGTCAAACCCAAAGAAAAGGGAGGGATTACGAAGCAACGATCGGGTACGACAATCCGCCCGTGAGTGGAAGAAGTACTGTCCCCTCCGCCCACTTGTTTTGATAAAGACCCGCCGCGACCACCAACTGGGGCACACTAGGGTCGAAACGTCGGCGCTCACCTGTGGTCCAGATACTCCAGGAGCCTATACATAAACTTTATGTTTCCTTGGAGATGAAACCAAACTCTGGCCAATCTAATCCTTGTATATAACTTGTATATATATGTTATTGTATTGCACTGTATATGTCTATTGCACTGTATATGACGATGCACTGAGCACTTTATTCACCATTTGTCACTCTCTTCATACTTGTGATTGACGGTCGTACTATCATTTTCTGAAATCAAATGTCGTCACTGAATAATTTAATTCAGTTGTAACTTCAGTCATTTTTGATCTCAATAATACAAAGTATCACTTGAAATCATTCTTTTGTCATACAGAAATTACTCATTGTGTTCTTGTTTCAGAGAGGTTGATTACACGTTTTATTGAGCATTTACAGCCTTTGTCACAGCAATTGTCTTTACCCAACAGAACCACCATTGTATTTAACCACGATTACCCAGGTTCTGAGGGACACAGGGTCACCCCTTTTTATTTAACGCTAACAGGACTCCTGCTACATGGTTGGATTGGGTGGGTGGGGTGTTCCACTTGGGTTGGGGTAGGAGAAAAAAACAAGTGGATCAAATCTTTTTCTTTTATACTTATGTGTGTTTCTTTATTTCGGTTTCAATATTTAAGTTCATACATCTGTGCAATGAAAGCTGTTATTTCTTTAACAAATGGATAGCATCAAAATATTTTTGTGTCACACGAATGGATTTTTGAATTTAAGAAAAGCAACTGCAATGTTGACTTGGTTGCTTTCTTTTTCCCCACAGGTGCTGTTCCTTCAGGAAACTCATTTTAGCTCTAACACACCTAAATTGATTCTTCCTAAGGGGTATCATCAAGCTTATTTTGCTTCTGCAAACATGTCAGTTCATGAGGTGGCTATTATATTTTCTAATAAGTGGAACTGCCAAGAACTAAAAGTTAGCCATGATGTTCAATGCCTATAGATCCATTTAAAATATGCAGTGTTCAATCTCTTGAATTATTACGGTCCGATATTCGATGACACTTCGGCTCTGCCCCAACTATATGACTTATTGGTTGTTTTTGAGGGTTCCATAATCTGGGGGGTATTTTAACTATATTCAGGATATTTGTTTCAATTCCAGCTAAGGAAAAATTAAATCCTAAATCAACTAAGTTGATCAACACGATGAAACAAGATTTTGCCTTGCAGGATCCTTGGCATCAAAGTCATCTTGGGCCTACCTGTTACTCTTCTAGGTATAGACCCCCTCTCGCATAGATTTTTCCCTGATTGACAATCTGTTATCCAGAGGGAAGTCTGATATTATTTCTAACTCCTTTTCTGATCATTCAGTCATTTCCATTAGAATTCAGATGAATGAAACACGGTCCAACAATAGCAAAGTTGTGGTATTTTGATGAATCTCTTCTGGAAGATGAGGAGTGGATTGCTGCAATGCAGCTTTTTTTTAAGCATATCTTCGAAGTCAAAGAGAATTCTGTTCATGTGTTTTCTGCATGGGAGGCTTTTAAAGCATCCTTCAGAGGCCAGGTAGTAGCATATACATTCACGGTGAATAAACTACGATCTCAAAAGATACTTTTTTTGCAGTTAGAGGTCAAAAAAGTTAGAGCTAACTTAAAGACAGTTAGGTTTGAATCTCCAAAAGTGGTTTTCCTTTAAGACGTAGCAGCAGCTACAGATAAACTCAGTCAAGTTTTTTATCTACAGGCAATTAAGGAGAGTAAGGCCTATAAACAGAAACTATATGAGAAGAGCCAACATATAGGACACCATTTGCCCTGGACTACAAAAATCCAGAATAGTAAACATACAGTCACTCAGAACAGATATCCGGTTATGGCTACAGTTGTGGAATCAAAAGTTAAAATTGCTGGGGATTTTCGGCGACATTTCAAAACTAATAAGGAGGAGACGCAGGAAATTACTCTAGCTTCACTTCACTACATAATTTTGAATCTCTAGAAGTGCCCTCTATCTCAAAGAGCATGAGTGACTCCCTTGATAAATACAATCTCACAAATCAAAGTCAGTAATGTATTAAAAACTATAGCTAATGCAAAAGCGCAGGTAATTATGGTATTCCTGTTGAAGTTTTAAAGACCTTTGAGCCCTACCTTCTGCCCTTTCTTACTAAATATTATAACGGTGAACCTGTATCTAAAAACTTCAAAGAAGCAGTGGTGGTTTGTTTTCTTAAGAAAGAAAAGGATCCTACTGTTAATGGCTTATATCGACCCATAAATCTTTTAAACATACATTGTAGGGGGCGTGGCCAAGATGGCGGGCTAGGAGGACGCACTCTCTGTGAGCTCCGGTGTCCCCGAGGCCCTGCACCGCTTCCAAGACGCTGATCTCCCCCGGATTGAGCGTGAAGGGAGCCTGCCGCTGCCGAAGACCCCGCTGGGCACTCTATATCCGCCGCTGGGCCGGCAGCCCTCGCTGAGCGAAGATCGGAATTTGGGAGGTGACGGAGGCCCGGAGAGCGGCCGGAGACCCAGGACCCGCCGCCCTACATCTGCCGGGGACCCCCTATCCCAGCGGCGACGCAGCAGTGGATGACCCTGGGCGACACCCTGACCCGAGTGAACGGCGCTGCTGGAGCTGTGAACAGACGTGAGGTCAGGTGGGTCTGACAGCCCGACGGGACCGGCGTGGGGAGGAGCCGACGAGAGGGGCCTGCGACAGCCCGGGGATCCGGAGGCCCAGCTGGGCCGGAGACGCTGCACGGCCCCCCGGACTCGCCCCCTCCCAGGAGCTGCGAGGCCTGTACCGGATCGAGTGCTGCACTGGCAGTCCCCAACGGCGCGGGACTGCTTCTGGCCCTGCTCGGCCCCTACCGCCGACTCTGTGGTGGAGGCCGACTGCCCATACGCAGAGCCCGGACCGGCCCTGGGACTCTGCCCCCTGGGCCTCCCTGAACTTCCAGCACGGCTACGCAGTGATAGGGCCGAGCGTACGTGTGGCCCTGGACTGCGTGGGCCTCGTGGGTGCGGCCCTGGGCATCTCTGGCTGACCCGCCGGGTGGCGCGGCCTGCAGGCCAACGTGGGCGAGAGTGGTGGTGAAGTGAATTGGAGGTGAGCCCGAGGCGGAGATCCGCTCGCCGGGGATTTCTCCGGCCGCTGGTGCGGCGCAAACGGACGCCGCCTGCCCCCTGAGTCCTGCAGCGCGCCTCCCTCCCCTGGGCCTGCCCGGGTGCCCCGTTGGTGGTCCTTGATCACAGAAGCCACGCTGGTTGTGCTCGCCTCCGACGCTCGGATTGTGCACTGCCCTACCGGTCTGACCTCAGGAGGCGCCATCGGAGCCACTGCGCGCCCACGTACTACAAATGTCGGGCACCAGGGGGGGTAAGAAGGGGGAGCGCACCCTACCTGAGATGTTGAGCCGAGGGACCCCTCGCCAGGACAGGGGCCAGACAAGCACTGGTCCCCCATCAAGCTCCCGGGGTGCGGAGAGTGGGGAGCCCCCAGTGACCAGATCCTTTCTGGAGTCGTTATTTGGCACCCTCAGGGAAGACTTCCAGGCGTTGAAGCAGGAGGTGGCTGGAGAGGTCCGCGAGGTGCGCAGGGAAGTCGACTCGTTGGGAGACAGGGTGGCCTCGGTGGAGGAAGCCGGCCATTCCAGGGATGAGGAGATTGCCCACCTACAGCAGGAGGTCCTACGACTCAGGGAGCAGCACATCGACCTCCAGACGCACAATGAGGACCTTGAAAACAGGTCCAGGCGCAATAACATTCGCGTGCGGGGCGTCCCATCTAAAGAGGAGGGAGAGGATGTGACCGCCTATTTGATGGACCTGTTCCGTGATATCCTGGGGAAGCCCGGAGACTTCCCAATGAGGATCGACAGGGCGCATAGAGTGGGCCCCCCCCGAAGAGCCTCGTTACCTCCGCCGGACATTCTGGCCTTCCTCCCGGATTTCCCCCTGAAGGAGCGGATCCTCCGAGAGGCCCGCAGGAAGCAGCCCCTATCATTCCGGGGGCAACAGGTGGCCCTCTTTAAAGACTTATCCGCCATCACTTTACAGAGGCGTAAATCATTCAAGCTTGCTACGGACTTCCTGCGGGAACATGACACGCAATACTCCTGGGGCCACCCCTTCAGACTTATTTTCCGATGGAACGGGAGATTGCACCAGCTGCGGTCCCTGCAGGATATTTGCGAGGTACTGGGCCTTACGGCAACTGAAGGAGAGACTCCCACGTCCGACCGCCGGCGTAGCACCAGGGATAGATGGCAGTCGGTCCGGAGGCGGCGTTCTCCCTCCCAGCCTTTGCGACCCGACTCACCCACGATCCGAGCGGGGATGGACAGTGCGCTCCAAGAAGTATCCAGGGAGACGGCAGCCGAAGAAGTGGCCTTAACGGCCTAACCAGACTCCGGGGGGAGATCAACATAGCCTCGTCATTAACGCAGGTGCGAGGGTTCCGGGGACGGGGGGGGGGCGAAGGGGAGTGGGTTGTGGCTGGACGTCCACTTTGCAAACTTTCCACAGCCTTGTCCGCTAGGGACCGGACTGGGACAATGGAGTTGAATGTAGGGCTGTGTGGTAGGGATAGGAGGAGTGGAGAGGGAGGGGCGAGGGGCCACCGGCTGGTGGGCTCCTTGGACACAGAGTGGGACAGCCTGAAGTTAGGGAGACCTGGTTTGTTGTTGGGGGTTCGGGGTTCCGGGTGTTGGGGGATGGGGAAGGGGGGGGGTTCTGAGTTCGGGGGGGAAGATGCACCTGTATTGCTAGTCGCGGGGCCTTCCCTGCACTGTCTGACCAGCCTGGCTTTGCTCTACCTGTGTACACTTCAATGATGGCCCTTAAGATTTTAACCTTAAATGTGAAAGGGTTGAATAACCCTGTTAAACGCAGGGCTGTGCTGTCCCTTCTGGATAACGCCCAGGCAGACATCTGTCTCTTACAGGAAACTCACCTCTTGGCCAAAGATTGCCATAGGATGCGCACACCGAAGTTCCCCACACAGCTCTTCTCTTCTGACATGTCTAAAACAGCAGAGGTTGCCATTCTAGTGTCTGGGAGGTTCAAGGGGGAGATCCTTCACAAAGTGGCTGAACAGAGGGGGAGGCTCTTGGCTTACAGGGTCAGATTGGGCGGCCTAGTGTTCACTATAGGCACGATTTACAGCCCCAACGACCGACAAGAACGGTTTCTGCTTCAGGCCCTAGAGGAGGTAACGACCACCCCTGACAGGCATATTGTCTTGGGGGGAGACCTGAATATGGTTTTCGATGCACCCTTAGATAGGTCGACTCAGAGACGCTCACAGGCGGGCAAATTCTCACAAGCTCTTAGGTCCCGCATGGAAGACCTTGATCTGCACGATCTGTGGCGGCGGCTCCACCCCACGTCTAGGACGTACTCCTACTACTCCCACGCCCATAGATCCTACGCGAGGCTGGATCACCTGCTGGTGTCGGGCCCGGTCTGTGAGCTGGCCTCGTCCTCTGAAGTGGGGGTGCTTTCTTTGTCGGATCATGCGCCGGTGGTGGGCGTTTTTCGATTGCCTCCTTTCTCCCCCTCACGAGGGGTCTGGCACCTTAGGGACACACTACTCCACAGGCAATCAGTGGTCACGAGTATACGTGACTCCCTGGCTGAATATCAGCGTAATAACGATAACGAGGACACCACCCGGGCGACGCAACGGGCGGCCCTGAAGGCGGTGCTTCGGGGTGAGTTCATCGCGATCTCCGCAGCGGAGAACAAGGAGCGCAGCGGGAGGAGCTTACAAGTAAAGTGAGGGAATTGGAACAGGTGCACCAGAGGACGGGGCGCCCAGAGTCTGACGACAACTTAAGGCCGCCAGGAAACTCCTGTCCGCGCTAGATATGGACAGAGCGGAATACGCGGCGTTACGCCTGAAGCATAAGTACTATACCGGGGGGTATAGATGCGGCCGCCTTCTTGCGAACAAACTTTGCGTGCAACACCAGAGACACCGGGTGAAAGAGTTGTCTGTTCCTGGTGGGGGGACGGTCACGGAGGATGACCAGATCGCGGACGGGTTCCGTCGATATTACGCCTACCTCTACACGGGGCAGGCCCCCTCGGCGCAGGAGGAAGATGACTATCTGGATACGGTCGCTCTCCCCTCCCTAACCTCGGACCAGGCTCATTATTTGGAACGAGACATCAGACCCGAGGAGGTGATCCCGGCGATTTCCCGCCTCAAACTGGGGAAAGCCCCGGGACCCGATGGCTACACCCCCCTCTTTTACAGGACGTTCTGCCAGGAGTTGGCGCCGATTCTGACGCGCCTCTTTAATTCGTTCTCGGAGCCTGGGGCTATTCCCCAGGACTTGCTCCTGGCGACGGTGTCGGTGATCCCCAAGCCTGGCAAAAACCGGGCTGAATGTGGATCCTATAGGCCGATCTCACTTCTGAACACGGACCTCAAGCTGTATACAGGGATTCTCGCGGCTCGGTTGGCACTACACATGCCGGGGCTTATCGACCCGGACCAGGCGGGATTCATTCCTGGTCGGCAGACGGTAGATCACACCAAACGGGTGGTCCTCTTGTTGGAGAAGGCCTCCAAAGTCCCTGGTGAACGTATGCTGCTCTCCATCGACGCGGAGAAGGCGTTCGACCGGGTACACTGGCCGTACCTCGAAAAGGTGCTATGTAAGATAGGCGTGGGGGAGAAGTTTCGCAATTTCATATTCAATTGCTATAGATCCCCTTCTGCAGTGGTGAGAGTGAACAGCTGCAGTTCTGGAAACTTCATGATAGGGCGGGGTACCCGGCAGGGGTGCCCACTGTCGCCGCTTCTATTCACCCTTTCCATGGAGCCATTCGCCCAGCGGGTTCGTACCAACCTGGCAGTGACGGGCATCAGGATGGGGGGGTTTGTGCACGTTCTTAGTCTTTACGCGGACGATGTCATCCTGACGCTGGATGACCCGGGTCGTTCCCTTCCCGCGTGCATCACTGAATTGGATAGCTTCGCCAGAGTAGCAGGTTTCAAGATGAACTTGGGGAAGTCGGCGGCCCTTGACATCTCACTGTCTCCCACGACGAAATCTGACTTACAGGGGCTTTTTCCCTTGAGCTGGTCTAAGGACTTGGTGCCTTACCTGGGCATCCTCCTGGCGCCCTCCCTTCCTGCTATGGTATCGGCCAACTACGCGGCTATGGGCAGAAAAGTCAAGGACAAACTCGCCCGGTGGGATAAAGGAATGCTGTCACTGCTTGGCAGGATAGCAGCGGTGAAAATGACCCTCCTCCCGCAAGTCTTATATCTCTTCCGAGCCCTTCCGCTTCAGCCTCCTAAAGGATGGATCCGACAGATCCAGGCGGATATCGCTCGTTTTGTTTGGCAGGGCCGCAAACCCAGACTTAAGAGAGCTCTCTCCACGCTGGCGCCTGAATCCGGTGGCCTAGGCATACCGGACCTGACCAAATATTTCCAAGCAGCGCAACTCCGACACCTGGTGGTGTGGAGTAGGTGGGAGTCCGACAAACACTGGTTGTTCCAGGACCAGGCAGTGGCGGGTCGTCTGCTACAGGAGGAACCATTCTTGCGTAGGCCCCACCGCCCGTCCAACCTATACGCTTCCTTTGTCACAAGGGTCCCACTGCAGATATGGGATGCGGTGAGCGGAAAAACACGAGCTTACTACCTTTCCGTCGCCGTTTACCCCGATAGTGGACAACCCGGACTTCGGTCCCGGTACGGAGCCAGGAGCGTTTGTGCGCTGGCGCTCGGCTCGATGCTCTGCGTTGTTCCACATGTATGGCCCGGAAGGGGCCACTCCCTTCCAGGACCTCCGACGGGACTATGATCTACCTGAAACGGAACGCTTGCGGTATATGCAGGTGCGTCACTGGGCGCTTCAACCGCAGGTGCGAGAACTGGCTGATCGGAACCTTACGCCTTACGAACGATGGCTGGTGACACGCTCCTCGGACGCCAAGATCATCTCGGATCTATATAAGCTTCTGCAGCCCCCCTCGTCCCACATCTATAATCCTGGTCGTGAACGCTGGGAACGGGAACTTGGTAGACAGCTGGGACACACTGACTGGGAACGCATCTCTTACCGGGCACGACACTCCGCCTACCACACAGGGCTCACCGAAACACTCACAAAAATTTCCACCTACTGGTACTACACCCCCGCACGATTGCACGAAATGAATCATAATATTTCCCAGACCTGTTGGAGAGAATGTGGACAAGTCGGGACACTCACACATGTCCTATGGGAGTGCCCCTTACTGGGCCCCTATTGGGAGGAGGTGCTGGAGGAGATAGATCAGTGCTTTGAGATTGAACTCCCGCGCTTCCCCGCCTATGTTCTGCTGGGTCTGCCCAACGACCTGATGTATCCTCTGAAATCCAAAAAAGGTAGGCAGATAGCGATTGCGTTGGGCTCAGCGGTCCAGAATATACTTATCCATTGGCGCACCACTACACTTCCCACTGCTGTTGGCTGGTTGCACAGGTTGTGGCATGTCTTGGGGATGGAGAAGATGTCCCTGGTGGCGGCAGGAGAGGTGGGTACATTCGAGGAGTTGTGGCTGCCCTTTCACACCTTGTTACAGTCCGAATTCAGGGAAATCACTTGTCCCCGGTACCTTAAACTGCTACGTCTGACGTCCCCGGCGACCCCGTCCACATGACCCACTAGTGGCCACAGGAATGATGGAGGGCCTGGGCGCTCTTCTGCATTGGCGACGTAGGGCACTCTTAGCACAGTACGGGGGGTGGGGGGTGGGGATAGGAATGAGGGGGGGTGGGGGGGGGAGTTGGGTGAAGGGGAGTTGAGTTTTGGTCATGTCTCACTCGACGGCGCGCCTGTCATACGACCTTGAATGCTGATGGCCTCTTCTCAATGTAGCCACAGGTCGCACTCCTGTAACGAATTGATTGCTCTATTCTCACCGAGACAACGGTATTTGTTGACCTGTGTGGTTTTGTGTTTAACTTTTTGATGCTGCAATAAAATACTTTAAACCTAAACATACATTGTAAAATATTCATGAAAATCTGGGCATCAAGGTTGGATCTGGTTGCACAACATGTGGCCCCTCAGGATCAGACAGGTTTTATACCTGCGAGGCCTCAGGGTAGTCTATGCGCTATATAAATATAATTTTCATTTCATTTCATTTCATACCTCATGGATCTATGGCCTCTAAAACATACTTTTTGACACAAGCAATTGATTACCTGTCAGTCAACAGGGTCATGGCAGCAATCTTAATGCTTGATGCAGAAAAATAATTTGACCCTATTGACTGGCAGGCTTTGTCTTCAATATTATCAAAGTTCGGTCTCTCTTAGCAGGTAGTTAAAATGTTATAAGAGCTGTATACAGGCTCAGAGGCTAGAATTCTTATAAATAAAGAAACAGCAGGTGAAGTTTTGATTTGTCGTGGTACTGGACAGGGATGCCCGCTGTCCCCTCTTTTATTTTCACTTTTTATAGAACCCCTGGCAATAAATAAATCACAATCATCTCCAGATAGTGCCTCCATTAGCAGTCCTGCCAAAGATTACAGTATTTGAAGATTACATCATTCTTTACTTATCAGCAGAGCCATCTAATATCCTCAATGCATTTGATGAAATATCTGCTTTTACACAAATAGATGGGTAACGGTTAAATTAAGCAAAGGCTGAGGTGCTCTTGTTTACTGCTCCTTTGGTATTGTTGCCCTTTCTTCCTCAACAGACTATTTCCAAACCTATTAGATATTTAGGCTTATTCGTGACTAAACATTATGATCAACTTTTTATTCTAAATTATGGAAGTACACTGAATAAAGCTAAGAGGTTATTACACATATGGTCTCTTCTTCCTTTAACTTTAATAGTTTGTGTATCTCTGGTTAAAATGTAAATTTTAACATTATTTTTATTTTTGTTTATTCACCTCCCAATTAAAATTCCTAAATCATATTTTATCAAGCTGCATAAATTAATTCAGAATTCTATTTGGGCAAAAAAACTGCCTAGAACTTTGTCAGCAATTTTACAATTAGATACAACTCAGGGGGTGCTCGCCCTCCCTAATTTCAAGGTGTATTACCAGGCAGCATTAACTTATTTTTTAGTTCAGCTCCCAATGATAGCATCTGAATTTGAAAATATTATGCTAAATACTATGTTGGCTGAGAGCACAATTCGACTACTACCGTTTCTTTGTTCCCCAAAATGGCCCAAAAAAAATCGAGATAATAATAATCGGATTTAGCTTGTCGCGTACAAGTATTTTTCAAATAACATAAAATTCCTAGATATAACTTATATTAAAAAAAAATGTGAATGCCAGGCTTTTGGCATGAGACTTTCTTGGGGATCCCTGCAATCATGGAAGGAGCTGGTTTTGAATGCTTAGGGAATTTTTTTAGTATATCATACATGATTACCAGCGAGTTGTTGTCCCTGCAGCTGGGCCCTAGGTGTTTTGCCCTTTCCTTTAGCTTTAATCAAATATCGAGCTTTTAAAAACAACTATGCGGTAATCAATAATGCAGCTTCAAGGATCTTAAGCCAACTGTATTTTCAGGGCCGAAGTGGAGCCGGTAATTGGTATTCCCGTTTAGCGCAGCTGGGGGAAAAGAAAGTGATTGATAACTTTTTTCCTAAACTATTAAAAGAAACCGGGTTCAGTGTCAGCAAAAAAGAATGGCAGTCTTTATGTGAAGTAGGCTATAGAGCATTGTGAGTCGCCAGTTATAAAAGAATGGCCTTCTTGTCAAGATGGCTAACCTACTATACGCCGAAAAGACTGAATAAGATGTCCCTGACTTCCTTAGAGTTTTGTTTCAGATGCAGAGGCCTAGAGAAAGGGTCTTGGAACCACATATTTTTATTGTTCTAATTTACATCAATTTTAGTCTGATGTATTTCAAAGGAATAATCAATCCTTACCACCAGCAGTTCATATTATTCCTTCTTTAAATTAGTTCTATTTGGGTGTTCAATAGAGGTCCAGCACTTGTCAAAGTATCAGCAATATTTTTGCTCCATAGCTATAGCAGTGGCTAGGTCCCTAACTCTTCAGAATTGGAAGTCTGATAATTCACCTACGATCCAGCACTGGCAAGAGAAGATGGCCAAGACATACATGTGGGAGGAAGCATACGGCAAACGTATAGGGACTCTTCGTAGATTTGATGCGACATGGTCAGGGTTTTCTAACAATGTATTTTAAATGTTTGACGACAGTCAAATCCCCAAAGGTTCTTAATGTTATTCTATCACGTAAGCTGTATTTCGTGTAGAGGGGAACTCATCTTTTGCTTACTAATATGCACTTTATCGCTTTGATTTAAATCTCATGTACAGTAAGATGTTGCTATCAATATAATCAACAGTGGCTGCTGCTCTTTTTCATATTTTGGCAATATTGGCACTCTTTCCTCTATCCTACTGTTATCACTTTATCTTCATCGCACTGACACTTTATTGATATATTCAGGAATGGATTGTTCTATTGGATATGAGATGTTCTGTGTAATTGTGCTGTTTTTGTTTTTTTGGTAATCCACTCAATAAGTAAAATATTCTGAAATATATATATATATATTAAAAATCTTTACTTTCTAATCCCTCCCAAATCCAACAATCTGCAAACAAATAATAAATATTTAATTATTTATCTTTAATGACAAACCCAACAAACTGCTAAAAATATTGACAAGAAAAACAATGCAATATTAACACGAAAACTAATACATTACAAAAATATCAAAAACAAATATTCACAATGATATTGACTATAACTATTATGATCTTTTTAACAACGTTTAAAAAAAATATTCTTCCCTGTGTGATTATGCTCCATGCTATTATTGTCTTCACAAAATGTTGTTTAGGAGATTGGTGTACTCCGATATTTTTGGAATGATATTCAGGCCGAATTAAAAAAAAAATACTAAGAATGTACAGTCATTTGGTTTATTACGCCTAAAGTATGCATAATATCTACAACAGATAGGATGCAAAGTCTTCATGGTTCTACATCGTAGAGCCTGAAGAGTGAAAGTCGGTACTTTCATAAGCATTTTTAAAGGAAATGTGAATGCATGAAAATGCAAGTCGAGGTATGTACTAAGAGTAAATAAAAAATGCCTGTGAGTTACTGGGGATAGGCGTTTTCCAAGTAATAACTTTAAAAATATAAGCAGGCATACTACTCGAGCGACAGAGTTCACAGTATCCTCTAGTTGGAAACTATGTGACGAATGCCTTGCATATAAATGGCTTATTTATGAGTTACCAGTGTAAACTAATACTTGAGCGAGAAAATTGCAGGGGTGTGTACATGGAGGAAACACTTGGCCTCATTTATGAGGCCGTGCGTCACTTTTACGCCGCCGGTGCGTCCCTTTTTGTGAGGCACCAGTGGCGTAAAAATTGCGCCTTGTTGCGCCATATTTACAAAGTGACGCATCTAGGTAGATGCGTCACTTTGTAAACCCCTGCGCCACATTATACCTGCGCCAGGTATAATGTATGCAATGGGGGGCGTATTGACGCAAGGAAGGGTCGTAGAAGTGATGCAGTTAAATCTATGAGATTTCACTGCGTCACTTTTAGGACGCCGTTGTGTCAAAATCTTGCACCTGCCTCATAGCAGGCGTAATACTGACGCAGGCCCTTTCCCATGGGGCTTGCCAAATGTGAAAGGACGCATTGCTGGAGTTGCGTCACTTTCGTGACACACTCCAGCAATGCGTCACTTTTGCGCTTATAGATACGTCAGATATACTGACGTATCTCTAACTCCTTGCGACATGATGCGTCATACAATAAATATGACGCATCAGGAATGATGCAAGGAGTGCGCACTGAGAAGTGACGCATCACTGCTTTCACGCAGCGATGCGTCATTTCTCATAAATGAGGCCCACTGCATATTACAGTAACGGAAATAGCCTTGTGTTACTGAAACTTTTCTCATCCTTGAACATGACAAAATATGATTTGCTTTTGACTGCCATTGGGGAATTCTAACTTTGGATATTGTACATTTTGCATCCTTTTACTGTATTTAGGCACCGGACTGATGTACCCAAGACACAGTAATCAGAATTCCTTTTGTCATACAAAATAAATTCGCTGTGATGTAAATTGGTTTAGATTACACTGCCTCTGTGTCTTTCTTGAGCCTATGCTAGCTATAATGCTGACAGAGACTCTTAACAAATACAGTTTAAAAATGCTTTTCATTTTAGTTTAGTTACAATTTACAGTGGGTAACAAGTTTACACGTCAAATCTAAGGAACGTCAAAAGGAACAAGAAATGGATGAGTCTGCATAGAGTTGTACCAAGTTCTCGAGAGTAACGTATTTACAAATTCATTTTTGGGTTTCTGAATTGCTGATTTCGCTCAAACTGAATTAAAGAATTGCAGCAACTATGCGTAAAAAGAAAGATTCTGCTTAAAAATGCACAATTCAATTATTTTATTAAATATTTCTGCATTAGAAATCTACACAAAATGACTGTGATAATAAAGTAAACCTAGATTGGGGAACCTATTAAAACATCTGTGGGGATCATGAGTTGCCGCAGTTAGTTAAGTATTCAAATTGCTAGTGGACTTGGTCACCAAAATCTGCTGAATACCTTAAAAATAATCATTTTCCTTATGGTGCCAGCACAATTGAGGCATTGTGATTGGATATTTGTATTCTAATGCAGAACTTAAATGTACTTTTAATTAACTCCATGCTGTTTGTGTTTGTATACTCATCTAAAATACATGAAAAACCTCTAGGGGAGCCTCTTCTGGAAAGTGCTGATTGCATGTACAAATTGTGCACTAACTATGTGGTATGGCAAATACCTTTCATTCTCAGGAAATATGGTTCTGCTTGATTGTAATTGAATACTGGTTAAATATGTACAAAGCACAACTTCAATTTCCTTTATATACGGAGGTTAATGTCAAACTATTAACTACAGTATCGATTAGTTGCTAATTGTGCTTTTATTATTATTATTTTTTAATCGAGCCGTATGAACTGCAGAGAGGAGGAAGACATATATTGCGGTTTACAGAAACAGGATATAGGGCTTTTAACAGCTGAGCATGTAAGGCGACCAGTTTATTGTGAATAATTGACGGTTTCATGGGTGAAAACCGAAAAGGAGATTGTAAATCTACAGGAGGTGTAATTGTGTCTGATTGAAGCAATGCACAGAATAAGCATAACATTCGCAATGTATGTAAAGCAAATTAGAAGGCTATAGGGAGGAATGTAAAGGCTGCACGTGACACTACCGTTCTATAGACAACAAGAGCTTTCATTCCTAACTGTGATGCCGTTTCTCAAACATCAAAGTTGACTTTGACAATTACAGTAAACTCAGTATATATCATATGGCCCCCTAGAGAGCCCCTCTCTATGTGGGATGGCTCATCCTAAGCCACAGGAGAAGTAAAAGAAAGAAGCAGACAGAGCCAGGGGACAGCTATCCACAGTACAGGAATTGCAATGACACAGGGCCTTGGAGTGAGAGGGGCCTACTGCACCGACATTGTAACTGTTTATATTAGCAAAGCCAGCTTATTGGGGCATGGGTGTCGCTTTCCTAAAAGGATAGGGGTGGCAGGAGTGACAGGGCATGTCTTTTGACCTCAATTATATTACTGGATGTGAGATGATGCGACTTTTCAACCTGAATGGATCCCAGGAAGTGAAGCCACATGACCTTGATCAAGGTGTCTTCACAATAACTGTTATGTATGAATTTCCAATCTAAAATCAGGCCATCTGAAACCGTGTTTGAATTCAGAGTGCAAATGAATTTCTGAGTTGGGACCTAAGAGAAGTGTGTCCTGACTTAAATAGGTGTATTCACCGCGCACCTTAGGAATCCCTCCTTTCATAAGTGCATGCATCAGAGAGATAATCTATTGATCACCCTCTTCTGGGATGGAAAAAGGAGGACCCCAGCACTGCACACTTTGGGAGAACTACCAGTCCTGCAATGCAGCTCATGAGAGCTCCAGTTCAGATGCATTCAGTGGATCAAGGTGCTTTGCAGGGTGTATCTGTTGATGTTATGGTAAATAAATTAGCATATCGCTATTAGTCAGGGAGTTCTCATGGACCTAGGAAACTGAGTGGCTACTGGCAATCCTTGTAACAAGAATCGCCTTTCGTTCATGGAATGTCAGGAACCAGAAACTAGAGGGATGGAGCCTTACACTAAGTGAAATGGTAGAGATGCTAAACAAACAAAGGTGACAGGGGTCAAACCCAAACTCTAGCACCTCATAAATTCAGGATAATTGTAAACAGAAACAAATAGTGTATGCTCAAATGAACAAAAGTACACTATGTCACTAAAATAGTGTTACATAAACATCAGAAAGAAACTTTCTAACATTAATAATATGAAAAGTATTTCCATAGTACCTCAAGATATAAGTAAAAAGTCAGTCAATCCAACAGGTCCAAAGTTGTTATCCAAAGCAAAACAATGAAAGTCAAATGGATAAAGGTCCAAAGTATGAGAAACACTAGATGAGTTTTAAACGTCCTAAAAGCTTGTATTATTTCTTTTGATATTCAATATCAGTGAAATCTAAGAATAAAACAGGCGACACATGTTTCGTATTATCTGACGACTTTTTCAAGGCTCAAAAAATCTTGAGTAAATATATCTGTTTGCAAAATGCAGCAAGCAATCTGAGCATAAATCACTCGCTTCCTCCTCGGAGCACCAAGGACAGAAATCAGGAGCAATTTTGGAAGACCCCAAAACCTTTTTTAGCCACTAATGTTCAAGACGTAAATTAAAGCGTTAAGCTTCAACAAGTAAAAATCGATAAAATTATGTCGCAAAGTGACGAAGGCCGTGATGAGCCTGCAATACGTAGAGGCAATATTAACTGAACGTCAGCAACTTCAAAGTGCGCGTTAGTACACCATTTGACTTTTATCTTTTTGCTTTGAATAACATCTTTGGACCTGTTGGATTGACTGACCTTATACTTATATCTCGTGGTGCTCTGGAAATGCTTTTTGTAAATGGTAGAGACATGGGATCACAACGCCTGTGTGCGTGAGTCACAGTACTATGAGTGGAGTTGTGCTGCACTTGCACTAAGCAATGCGGTGCATAGACCATGCAAGTCCAAAATATGATTTAGGAAGCCATGCAAGGCCACCTTGCTTAGCCGTGAGGGGTTTCATTGATCTGGAGTAAAACAATGCAGCGCAAATCGCTGTGTTGCATTACTCTGCAATTGGAAAGTATTACATGGGTGTTGCATGGGGATTCTCATGCAACTCTCATGGTATTTGACCCATTCCCAGATTTACCAAAAGTGATAGACTTGGAAATGTGCCAAGAGGATGCACCTTCCCTGGGGAGGTGCAACGAGTAGAGATATCTTTATTTCTCCTCATTACTTACTCTTTCTATGTGTGCTGCATTCTGCAGCACACACAGAAAGTGGAATACACCTTTCAGGATTGTTTTTGTGCAGGAAGGTGCTCCTTCCTGCACAAAAACAATCCTGCATGCAACACAGGCACCCTTGCACCATGGTGCAAGGTTGTCTGTGTCGCTGCTAGGCATCCAAAATGGTGCCTGAGAAGGGACAATGGCAGGAATGTGCTGTATTCTTTTAAATAAAGTGCACTACTGCCCTTTCCTGTATGAAGTGCAGCAAGGTAATGCTGTGCTGCTTTGCATTACTTTTCCGTAAATATGGCTCTATGTATCATGGAATCCTATGGCTGAGCTAGATGTTGTCCTGAATCAACACAGTTTAAGTGATAAAGAAGTGATTGATAGGACAGTCCACTGTGTCCTAAAAGCATCAATCCAAAGATGTACGTCAGATGGTCTAAAGTGGTCAGATGGTCTAAAGTGACTGACTATCTGGAAGTCTTTTTCATTTATAAAAGGTTCTGTGTAGGGTTCTCACATATACAGGAAGAATGGCGTCCAACTGGTAGCGGTTAAGAGTTAGAGCAAAATCAATAGAAATGTACGGTGCCACATGGTCAGAGGAGACCCCAAAAACTCTGCAAGTAGTGGCAAGGGCCCCCTAGTAGATACAACACAAGTCCTGTACACACGTGGAGGTAGGTTTATACAAATGTAGTCCAAAGGCAAAGAACAGTTTGCATCAAATGAGACAAGGTAGACACATTTCAGTGATTTTAAGCTTAGAGATATATTTGAACCTTCCTTTCTGAAAGGAGGCCGTCAAAGAGAAACAACCAGCCAACATGTGTTTCGTCAAGTGGGTACTTAACCCGTGACTTTTCAGGGCTGTGTTCAAGTCATGAGGTGTTGTGTCGAAATACCAGTGCTAATTCCGACCCGGTGGGGAATGGGTAATGGGTAAATTACCAGAAAGTGCCTCTGTAAAAACGCAAATCAGGCGGGCGGGTACATCCGTCTTGAAATGATCCTGCGATCCGGGGCAAGAGAGACGGGTAATGTCCTCCTCGTTGAATTAATGCTGCAGGATGGAAACAGTTAGGAACTCCTACTTCAATGTATTCACAGAGGATGGCCGGAACTCTGGAACACCCAAGATCCACCTGACTTACGTGGGCATCATTTGAGGCAGTCTCAGAGCTGAGGAGCAGCTCCCACTGATCCAATAATTGTGTGTCTTGTGGCTGCAGATGAAGGAGGTGTAATGGAAGAAGGCCCAAATGGGCAGTGGATCAATCTGGAGGAGTTCCAGAGGCAACAAAGAATCAGAACAAGGGTTTGTTATAATAGACCTGGACCAAGGCAAGTAATTGCCTCCTTCTTACATACAAGCAAGCATTTCAGGGCATCATGGCTTTGAAGAAACAAAGCTTTCCTACATGGCAAACATACAATGTATGAAGTGGATATTTGATTTTGGTGGTTTGAACTGGTCACTTTGTAGGTCACAGTCGAAAGAATGATCAAGGAATTTCGAGACCCTAAATTAATGGGCAAATATTTAGACTTTTTAAAAACTGGAGTGATAGACATCTTAGAGGAAGGAAAAACCCATACATTATTTTTGGCAAACATTGACAGGTCAACTGCCAACACCCAGGTGGCAAAGAGGAAGAGAGAAAAGAAAGTTGCAAGTCAATGTACAGCAAGAGGGAGAAACAAAAGCAGATGTCAAATTGAACCCTGAGAGAAATCATGATCACCCTTCAAAGCCACACTATTATAGAATTTGTAGTTTTGGTGGATACAATCAAGTTCCTCTTTTGTCAGGCAATTTAGATTAATAGTTTCTATGCCTCATTGATGATGGCAGAGTTTGCCTAACCATACCAGGGAATATATTTATCGTCGAGTCATTGTAGAATTCAGCTTTCATTATCACAGCTGATCACAGGAATTAGAGGATAGATAGACATGCTTTCCTTTCACTCATGTAGGAGTATAGGTCTTGCCCTTAGCAAGTCTTTGTTAAGGTGTTGCTGCTTGCAGGCTGACATGTCCAAACTGACTTCCTCCAGTGTGATAAGCGCCATTAGGGCCATTTACACTTTGGTGGATCAGTGTATTTGCCGCCACAACAAAATAGTTGGATGTGGGAATGCATCAAATGTGTCACCCGCTTGGCAAAGTTTAGTGCATGAAGTGGAGTTGTAGCACTGGTGGCTCTGTTAGAAGGACCGAGATCCTCACCAAGCAGTAAGGGATCTCCAAATCAAATTAGGGAGGCAGTCCCCAGCCACATAGGACAAAGACAAAGCCTCTGCTGAACTGGCTGATTGGATGCCCAGTGTCTTAAAGTGTGCAGTATTAACAATTGCTACAGAATATCAGAACATGACCAGTCTCATGACAATTCCGTTGGCTCTACTAAACTTAAGTTACTGCACCATTGATATGCTGAATGTTTGCCAGAGCGCATCAGTTACAGGAGTAAATATTGTGTATCTCCTTTCCTGTGGACTGCTATGATTCATGAGAAATCCACAACTGCATTTATTTTAAGGTGATGTAAGAGCAGAGAGTGTAACTGTAGTCTTGTGTTCTGTTTAGCACTAAAAAGCCATCACTTGTGAGATACTACAGAAAATGAGAGAGAACCTCCATCTGACAAGATGAGCAGTAGGAGTAGAAGCTGACACCACCACTTGTGTGCCTTTTATCATATCCTCATCTCCATTTATCCCTGTTATTTGACAGTGCTGAAAGCAGTTTATGATGGGGTCGGCAATGTTGATTGTGAGGCAGACTGGTGAGGTTCACATCATTCTCATAGCCAGGCTGTGTAAATTATTATTCTAATTTGCTCTCCCTGATTGGCATTTTCGGTGGACTTGTAAGTCCCTAGTAAATTGCACTGAGTGTGCCAGGGCCTGTCAATCAAGTGAGCACAGTGGGCCCAAAGCACTGATTAAGAAGCCCTGAAAAGGTATCTCAGACCTGCCGCTTAAGTGTCTGAGTGCAGTTTTAAAACTGCCATGTCAACCTGGAAAGTGCACCCACTTGCTAGGCCCTAACCTCTCCTTTTCTTTCATGTAAGACACCCCTATGGTAGGCCTAATGTACCCTGCTGGGCAGGGTGCAGTGTGCAGTGTGTGAGAAAGGTAGGACATGTACTGGTGTGTGTGACATGTCCTGATAGTGAAATATTGCAAATTTTGTTTTTCAGTATTGAAAGGCTATCTGCCCCATAGGATAGAATGGAAGATACCTTGTAAAATATTACAACAATAACTTCCCATTGGGACAAGATAGAGGAATAAAGTATAGACTCTCTAAACTCAGAATTTAATAACACATCTTTTAGTAAAGATTATTTTGTAAATTATATGTTTGAAAGACAACTTTTAGAAAGTAGCAAAAACAAGGAGATGATGGACGGAGCATTGAAACTTTTCAGTCACAGGTTTGGGTTTAATCCATCATCATTCATTAGCTCACTTTGTCACGCCAGTTCAGACCCAACCATATTCAAACCAAACAGTCTTCACCCTGTGCCTTTTCGGAACAGTCCAGCCCAAACTGCCATGCCAGGTCTTCCCTGGACTGGAAACAAGCATCCTGGCCCAGTAGATGATGGACAGAGTGTTAAAACTTTTCAGTACTTTGCTGTGAACCTGCTTGAAGAAGAATCTCCAAGAGCCTGAGTGTGCTGCACTCCTGTTCTGAAGTCTCAGGGACACAAGGATTCCCCACTCAGCTCCCCTGAACTCACTTTGCTGGGAGTTCTGTCCTGCCAGGAGGTGCTTATTCCACTGTTGGGACTCTGGAGGTTGTTCCTGCTGTTGGGAGCTGGAAGATACCAAAGATAAGTAAGAAAACCTGTCTCCGGCACCATCAGCGATACAGCTGTGATGCTGCGAACTATAGCAAGGCCCGGGGCACCACTCATGAAGTGAACGGCGGACCGCCCAGTATGTACCGCAGCTCTGACCCCCTTCAATGCTTGGTCATGCCTGCAGTTATCGACCTTTTACCGACACCAGCTCTTGCACTGACTCCATTATTGCCAGTGCCTGCAACCTGTTATCGCGATGCTGATAGCCGCTGAGGGTGACTCCATGAAATTTTCGACTTTGCATCATCACCAGAACTGATGTCTCACCACCGATGCAACCGTCTTCCCCTGTCCTGGACTCAACATGTCGCCACCTCCTGGACACGATGCCTCGCCTCCCATGTGGCAGCCAGGGAGCTAGCCTCGGTCGGCACCGACGCCTGACCTACATGACGCTGTGCATCATCATAGGCTTCGCTTCAAAGGTACTTTTTGTTTGGGGTTCCATTTGACTCCATGCCCGACGCTTCACTCCTTGCGGTCGGACTGTAGGAAAGCAAGGGTAGGGGGACGCTCTTTCAAACATCTGGCTCCTCAGTTATGGAACACCCTCCCCCTGTCGCTCCGCTGTACCTCGAACCTGTTGGCCTTTAGAAAAGGTCTGAAAACGTGGCTCTATGGACAATGATCAATCTTTTTTTTCCTTTGCCCTCTCTTCTGCTTCTTTTGTAGTTTTGCTGTGGGTTAGAAAGCGCCGGGACACTCCTTGGAGTAGCCGAGCGCTATATAAGACACCCATAACATTAACATTAACTACTTTGGAGTTATTGCTGTCACAACATCGCAATAGCCCCAAGTGGAGCTATTTGTTTTCTACAAGCTTTAGTTTTGCAATAACTGTAATAAAGGTATATCTTATTACTTGTATGTTGGACTTTTGTTTTCTTGGCATTGTTGAGTTTAGATGAAGATACTTTATTTTTCTAAACTGATGTGGTGTCCATTTGTGGTGTTATCACTGTCCTTGGTGTGTCTTGAGTATACTATACTTTACACATTGCCTTTGGGATAAGCCTGTCTGCTCAGGCCAAGCTACTCAGGGGATGAGCAGTGGTTATATGGAGTGTGTATCCCCTTACCCTGACTAGAAGCAAGGGTCCCTGCTTGGGAAAAGGTACCTACCTCTGCCAACTAGAGACCCCCCATTTCTAACATGTATCTTATCTGAAGTCCTATACATTCTATGTCAATGTACAATCTACTGTCAATGTGAGGCATTCATACTATTTCCATCTGGTAAGTGAGGACAAACTGGAGAAATGTTCGGAGAGAAAATAGCTCCATTTGTTGTAAAATATTGTAATTTAATGTATACTATTTGTTAAATATATCATATTGGATACATTCTATCACATACTCAGTGGTAATGTAGTTCAGAACCACACATATGAAAGAGGATTGTCTTAATTTCTCTTCTAAATAGAAACAGCATGTTTTCATGCTTCAACCTATTAGGCAAGGAATTCCAGAGTATCACTGCCTGTTTTTGTAATCAATTGCAACCACAGAAAAATCCATGGAGTTTGTCAGCGGGATGCAATGAAGGTGGACACTGCCACCCATCTTTCTCCAATTCTCATGAATGTCCAGTACCTTACTACAGCACAAACTATAGACCCTTTTATTATTGAATCTCTGTGTATGGTCCAATGATTACTGTTGTAGTTGACTCGAGCAACAACCAATCCCTGAGGACTGGTTTACACTCACCCCACACGCATCCAGGAGAGATGTCAGTGGATATGTGACTCTGGTAATAAAAGGGTATTGAGCACATGTGTCCGTACCCACTTCCACTATCTATCTGTGTCATTTTGTTAATTATCTATGCATTATACTGCCCCTGGGCGGTACCACATTAGATTGTGCTGTGGACAGCATATGCAACCATGTTATCTCTGGCAGTGGGGAAAAGTTTGGTTATGTAACTTTTAGGTGCATGGCTATCACAGGTGGAAGGCTACTTTACAGACCATGAATATTTATAAAGATGATGGTTGCATTTTGTATGTAGTGTAAGATATGTGTACATAGCAAAAAGTTTTCAAAAAAGCTCCATAAGAAGAAGAGGTGTGTCTCATCAAAAGCTGTGGAGAGAATGAGTAAAATGGGTGGTGTTTTCCAACTGCTTCAATGGGAAATGTTATGAAGTAATCAAATGCTTTTTTTAATGTCACATGCGATTGTGCAACTAGTTCTCAAGGAGACCGTACCCGGAGCAATTTTGAGAACATATATTTACTACAATATAAGTTTATTATAGTTAGAAATATATAAATGTTTAAAATATTTTAGATTATCGCTTGCTCTCATATACACTTTGAAGTTATTTAGATTTAGTTTTAAGACATTAAAAAAGAGGGAATGGCATATCCGGCGCAACACTATACATCTATGACGTAACACAGGGCTTGGCAGCGTGCACTCGTCGCATACGCAACGCGCAACGGGCGTGACCCTATACGTACATGACATTGCGTGTGGCTTGGTACTGCGTACCCGTTGCATATGAAAGTAGCAGCTGGTGTGACTTCATACGTATATGTTGTTACCCTGAACGTGGTGCCACAAACCCGTTGGATATGAAATGCATATCATTTACGAGTTTAGCAATATGGCTGATAGGATTCAGGTGATGATGGAGCTTGGTAGACTACTGGTACGGAACTCAAGTTTCCTCAACAACAACAAAAATAATATACATTTTTTTAAGATATAAAACATTACATAATTTTTAAAGTAAAAAAGAAGGATAATAGAGTTCCAAAATATTATACAAATTAGAAAAAATATAGGCTTTATACATTTTAAAATATGAAATTAGCATTTAAAAAAACAATGAAATTAACTGAAAAAACCAAAGGTTTTACAGACGTTATAGTTAGGAATAAGGGGTGAAAACACAACAAAGCCTCATTGACAGGTGAATGGTCTTTTAAAGACTACTATTTTTGAAACCATTCATACAACAATGCCTGATACTACATACCACCGACTATTTCCTAGGTCTATACACACATCCAGTCACTAATACATACAGTTACTCATCAATACAGTACTATAATATGCACTCATACACCTATACATAAAGTCACACTCCACCACTCATCCAGAGAGTTACTCACACACCTCGTAGGCCATGCAAAAAATGAATCACATACCCATTTACTCATGTATACAGTTATACACACCAGTCAGTTATTTATACACACACCACATCACTTATGTATGCAGATACTAGCAAATACTTACTGTCTTATACAATCACTGATACAAGAAGACACTCATTCATACACCCATTCTTCAAATAACTTACTCTCACGTACAGTCATTTATATACTCCAACACTCACTGCCTTAAAACATATGTAGATGCTCACACATACACCACAGACACATTCATTCAATCACCAACACACCCATACACACACTAACTCACCCATATAGCCCTTCCAAGATGCACTTTTGAATCTATACAACCAGTAAATCACCCACTCAGACATCTATGCACAGAGTCACACACACCCCCCCACCCACCCACACACACACTCAGGCACCCATACAGATACTCAGACAACAAATCAATAACCCATATAGACAGTCATGTTGCTACTCACCAACTCATGCAGCCACTTACACACCAACTGAGCGACTAATACAGAAGTTCACACAGTTTAGTCACTAACCCATGCATTCAGTAAAACACGTTCAATTACTCAGTTATACAGTCAGTCACATACATACTAAATAATCCATTCAGGCACTTGTAAATCCACTCATTCTTAAATACATCTTGGCATAGATATATATAAAAAATATTTAAACTTTACAGAAAGACACATTCACTGGAAGATGTCATCAGTGATGTCATCAGTGATGTCACTGATGACGTCATGAGTGATTCAATATGTTACGTCATCAGCAGTGCATTGTGGGCGCGCGAGTTATAGTTATCTCAACTAACTATAACAGGCAAATTTTTCTGGTTTTATATGAGTCAAATGACCAACTAAATATAACGTCCATGAAACCTATGTTTTTTTTGTGAATATATATATATGTGTATATATATATTTATATATTTGTGATGTAGCACTTAATTAAAATAGTCAATAGCTGACGCTGTTCTGGGTATGGAATTGATTGAAGTCCACCTAGTAGGAGAAATAAGCCAATTGCGAAATGATAGAAATTGAGATAGAAAATGCGAAGAAGGTTTTGATTCCTTGCAATGGAAAGCACCTACCGTAGCTTTTGTTTAATTAGCTCTAAAGTCTCTTATCTGACAGCACCAGAAGACATTTCAAAACAATAGTGACATAGCTGAGGCTTCTTATCAGTCAGGAAAGGACCTTCAAGAGCAGTTAGGAATAGAGGCCTGGGTTTCCATCTCTTGCACGCTCTTTGTGCTGCTCTGATTCAGATAGGTTGTTATAATGCACATGTTATGGAAGTTTGAACACAAAGGAGCTGTGAAACAACAGGACTCAGGTAAGGCCTCTAACAATAGCAATGCTCCAAGGGCAAAGGAAGGCTAAGACCGAGATACCCTTTCCCTCTTCTGCAACTGCAGGAGGTCTAGTAGAGATGAATGCAAAAATGCAAACAATGAGAATTCCAACAATTCTTTCGGTGTGCAGTCCATATACTGTGGCATATGTGCCAATGACTGAGGAAAACATTTCAGGTGAAGAAGGTACATGCATGGATATTGTGAATACATTTGCTGCAGAGCTACAACTGTCTCAACAAAAATCTATTTATATCAAGTGAAAGAGGACTTACAATGGCAGTGATTCATCTCTGTACCAGAAGTTTAGGATTGTGGGAATTTCTGATAAAGTAGTATGAGACAAACAGAAAGGGTCTGCAAGGTGTTTACTTGAACTGCTCATTAAAATGATGCTGGGATGCCATCTGCTCTGTAGATCGTGCCAGCTAGACCCCGGTGCCTGAAGGAAAGTTGTTGAACACCTATGCTCCTTTTTGGAGGCTCCTTTCATTAACAGTGGAATGGAGAAAACACATCTGCTGGTTAATCTGTCACGTATCAAGAGGTCTTATTGGCAAACGAATCGATTTCAACAACAACAAAAAACATTCAGGAAGCTCAGAAACTGAAGAAAAAGTGTGAATTTACAAATCCAAGTCAGATTTTTTTTCCCTGCTCGTACAGCTTTAGAGTGGCCTTCTAAATCTCAGAAAAACACGTGCAATGTGCGTTCTCTCATGCAACTACTCTGCATGAAGCCTTTATCAAAGAGAAACAGAAAGCCGGCCAACGTGCTGTCAGACAGAGAGGCCTTGCCAAAACACATACTTAAGATAGCATGGCATGCTGTGATAGCATATTACCATTTCATGAGTGGTTTATTTTTGTTCTCTATTTTTTTGTATTTCCCCTTGCTTGTGTCGTAGATTTTGAGTACCAGACAAAGATGTTTACATAATTAATTCACACATATGCATATTGCACATATGTGTGCGTGTGTGTGTATGTGTGTGTGTATATATATATATATGTACACACAGCCTTTTCACATAAAGTGATGTGTGTAAAATGGCTTTTTTACAAGGCGGCTTTAAGCTACAAAAAGTGGCTTAACACCCCTTGGAGAAAGGCATATTACTTACTAGTAGGTAATACAGTTAGAACCTAGTTTCCATAGATTTTTTTTTTGATTTGCTAATAACTTTGGTGTTGTTTGACGAATCTTTGCAAAATTCTCAAAAAAAAGGTCTATCCAGGTCAGCTCCTATCCTGAAAGTGGGGGCTGAGAAAAAAGAGGGTCCCAAATAGTGTTTTCTCCATGTTAATTTCGATAGAAAACTTTATTACAGGCTACAGCCCGAATGGCTGAACGGAATTGCTTTAAATTTGGCAAAAAGGTAGCGCTTGGTTCAGAAAGCAACATTTATTTAAATGGTGTAAATCCGTTTAGTAGTTACTGGGAAATTCAAAACATAAAAGTCTCAAAATCAATTTTTTATAGGAAACTTTAGCCATGGCTACAGTCCGAACTGCCGAACGGAATTACACCAAATCTGGCAAAAAGGTAGTGCTTGGTTTAGAAAGCAATTTACAAAAAGGGGGTGGTGATGAACAGAGTGTCTGAGTTAAACAGACCACTCTTACCCAGTCCAAAGATCAGGGCTTGATCCATCACCGTTATTTATCTCACTGCCCCATCCCAGCTCAGAACCTGGCTATATGCAAATCAGTCTGTCCCTGGCCCAGTGCATCATGGGAACAGGGCAGACTAAACTACCAAGCCAATTCTTCACCAGAAAGGAGACAAGCTACCGGGGACCGGTTTCTGGCATTTCAGCCTTCTTCGGCCCGGCTTGCTTGAATCCTGATGGAGCAGTGAGAAAGTTTTAGAAAGCAATCTTTTTTTTAAATGGTGTAAATCTGTTCAGTAGTTGCTGAGAAATTTAAAAAATAAAAGTTTCGATATCTAGGGCAGCGGTGGGTGTGCCAACCCTCCCAACCATGAGCTTCACTGTGATTGGCTGCCAACACTCCAAACCAGGAAGTGTTGGCAGCCATCTTGTGACTTGGTAGAACAGAATTACAAGAAAACAAAAGATAAAAGATAAAAAAAGAAGTAAAGGGGTTAGGTTAGAAACACCCTAACCCTCTAGGCCTGCTCAGGAGGTCCCACAAGGACCCTCAGGCCCCCCAAAAAAGACATGTTTGCGCGCTGGGTGCACAAATCCGGATGAAATTTTTTTTAAAAAAATGAAATGGGGGCTCCCTCACTTCATTTAAATGAGCCAAAGGGTGGGCCAGGTCCCGGGGGGCAATCCTATATTTATATTGCGGGGGCCTGTGGGGCCCCGCAGCCCCAGGGACCGCCACCTCCACCGGTTATGTTAATTAGGTGCGGGAGGGCACACAGCCCTTCCGCAGCCCCGAGGACCGCCACCTCCCCGGGACTTGCTTTATAATTAGTGGGGGGCCTAGGATGCCCTCTTAAGCCCTGGGGACCGTCACCCCCGGGGGTTTAATTAAATATTCTGTGGGGCCTGCATGGCTCCCACCCTGTCAAAGCAAACACTGATTTGCTTGCTTTGAAGCAAAGCTTCAACGAAGTAATGCAGGATTGTTTTTGGGCAAGGTGAGGTTCATGTTAGCAGCTCCCCTTGCCGAAAAGCAATGCCTGTTCCCGCAGGAGGCGGGGGGCTGGTGGGACCATGAGAGCATTGGGGCTCCCCCCACAGTCCCCAATGAAGAGGCAAGACCCCGGGGAATGGGGTTCCCGGGGCCAGAAGTGGACATGGTAAAGGGGACCATGCGGCCCCCCTTTCTAATGATTAATCGAAACATTCAAGAATGGGGCATGCCCCGGCGGATATGGTCCTCCGGGTGAATATAAATTGATGGAAGTGGACTGTTTTTTTTGTGAAAAGTTTGAAGTGCCGATCCTAACGTGGCACTCAGCCCCGCCCCCTAGTGTGAAGGTGCTGGGTGTGCGACGCTCAGTGCGACCCCCTAGTGTGAACGCGCTGGTTTCACAGCTCTCAGCGTGGTCCCCTAGTGTGAACGCGCTCGGTGCGCGGCTCTTAGCGCGGCACCCAAGTACTTCAAAGGTCTTTAAAAGACCATTCACCTGTTAATGAGGCTTTGTTGTGTTATCACCCCTTCTTAGAGCCCCTGCATCTCCAATCTGCCCATGACTGGGATAATTAGTCCCCACCAAAATTTTCATCAGCCTCCCCCAAAATCTGGCTCTAGTTGTGCCCCTGGCTGCCTTACGCCGGCTCTGCCCACTCAGCTTACACTTATAGAATTCCGTAGATTCTATCCGCCAAATGTCAATGATCCAGCTGTGGGGATGGGAATATCTTTCAGACTGGATTCTGCGCCTTTTATTACTGGTGCTTCACGAACCCAGCAGCTACCTTTAGGGGATCCAGTGGAATGAACTCCGGAGATCTAACAGTCAGAATTCCTTGATCCAGAGATCAACAACCTGGGAGGGTATCCACTGAATGAGAATGCAGAATACCACTATGAGAATTCCAACCTCCCGGACTCGTTTTTCCAGGCATCTGTGCAGTATTCCTGCTAGCCAGTGGCCCAGATTTTAGTGGGCGGGAGCCCAGGGTACTGGAGCAAAGGCTATGGGGATCCCGTAGCAAAGAAGACGGATGCCTCAGGAGCCGGCGGGTGCCTACTCACGCTCCGTGCATAGCATCTGCTCTCCTGAGGCTCCGCCGGGTTTGCCACTGGTTGGCAGCCAATTATAGTCAAGCTCGTGCTCAGGGGTTAGTCTCTGCCAACATATGCACTTATCCAATAGGTCTGCCAATCACCAATCACTTATAAATTCATCACCCACTCTCCTTGCAGTACTCTAATCATCCAGTCTCTAACCAGGTACTTATAGAATGACCCAGAGGTAACATGGTTGCATGCGAAATCAACAGCACAATGTGATGTGGTAGGGCCCAGGGTCATCATGCATACATAATGAACACACGGACAGAGATAGATAGATAGTGGAACTAGCTACGGGCACATGTCTCAGCCCCTTTTTATTACTAGGGTCACATGTCCAGTCGCGTCTGTGCTGGATGCATGACGGGTGAGTGTAAGCCAGCCCCCAGGGAATGGATGGTGCTGGAAACAACTATAACAGTGATCATCGGATCACACACAGAGATTCAATCATAAAGTGTCCATGACTTGAGGTGCACTAAGGTAGGTGCCCCAGATCTGAAATAACACACAAAATATTCCATTGTAAAGGGTCAATGACTTGTGGTATGCTGAGGTAGGGGCAGCAGATCTGAAATCATACACAAAAGATTCTATCATAAAGGGTCCATGAGTTGTGATGCAGTGAGGTAGGGGCACAAGAGATGAGCATGCTCATGTGAAGAAGTTGTTATTGTCCCTTTGGAATTTTCCTGCTGCCTGAGGTGAAATTGTTGCACCCGGTGTCTACAGCACGAATCATAAAGGGTCCATGAGTTGTTATGTACAGAGTTAGTGGCACCTGAAGAGCTCAGGGTGTGCGCAGCCAGCAATGATGGAGTGTCCTTGCAGGACAGGATCGAATTGGATATGTATGAGACCTGCTGACTGCAGTTTAGGCTGGAGGCAGCGGTCAGGAAGGGTCCACAACCATGTGGTGTTGACTTGTGGTGCACTGATTTAGTGGCAACAGTGGCGCTTAGCGTGTGCGCAGCCAACTATGATACGTGGTTCGGGCGGGCCGCACTGGGAGCAATGTCATTTGCCTAATCAATTCTGCCTCAATAAGGCCACGTGGTGGTGAATTGTGGTGAGCTGAGTTAGTGGCATCAGAAGCATTCAACATGTGCACAGCCAGCGATGATCTATGGTGCGGGCGTGCCGCAATGTGAGCAATGTCTGTTGCCTACTGGACTGTGTCATCTGCCATCGCAACTCGGTCTAAATTGTGAGCCCTGCTGTCCGCAGTGTAGATCGAAGGCAGTAGTCAGCACAGACGTCAAGGAATGCTTTTTGTCACTTCCTTTTGACAAAATCCGAGGACATAGAGTATAATTCCCTCTGCAATTAATAAATCAAGACTAAATTTGAATTGTGAGCCCTGCTGACCGCAGTGAAGGAAGGGGTAGCGGTCAGCAAGGGCCCACAGGCACGTGGCATTGAGTTGAGCTGCATGGATAGTGGCACCTGAAGCACTCAGTGTGTGCACAGGCAGCGATGATGCGTGATCCCGCCAGGCCATACAGGGAGCAATATCTGTCGCCTACTGGACTGCGGCATCTGCAATCGCGACTCGATCTGAATTGTGAGTCCTGCTGTCCGCGGTGTACATCGAAGGCAGTAGTAAGCACAGATATCAAGGAATGCTTTTTGTCACTACCTCTTGACAAAATCTGAGGACTTAGAGTACAATTAACTCTGCAATTAATAAATCAAGATGGATTTGAATTGTGAGCCCTGCTGACCGCAGTGTAAGTGTGTGGAACAAAAGATGAAGTATGTTTATAATACATTGTCGAAATATGTAGGTTTCAGGGCTTTTATAGTTAGTTGCCTACTGGACTCTCAAATTAATGAATCAAGACTGAATTTGAACCGTGAGCCCTGCTGACCGCAGTGTAGGACAGAGGCAGTAGTCATCAAGGTCCCACAGGAACGTGGCATTAAATTGAGCTGCACCGTTAGCGATACCTGAAGCACCTAGCGTGTACACAGCCAGCAATATTGCGTGGTCCGGCTTGGCCACATTGGGAGCAATGTCTGTTGCCTACTGGACCCTGCAATTAATGCATCAAGACTCAAATTTAATTGTGAGCCCTGATGACCGCAGTGTAGGCCGGAGGCAGCGGTCAGCAAGGGCCCACAGCCACATGGCGTTGACTTGAGCTGCACAGAGTTAGTGGCACTTGAAGCACTCAGCGTGTGCGCAGCCAGCGATGATGCGTGGTCCGGGAGGGCCGCACTGGTAGCAATGTCTGCTGCCTACTGCACTGCGTCATCTGCAATCGCGACCGGATCTGAATTGTGAGCCCTGCTGTCCACAGTGTAGGCCAGAGGCAGCGGTCAGCACGGGGCCCACAGCCACGTGGCATTGAGTTGAACTGCACTGTTAGTGGCGCCAGAGGCATTTAGCGTGTGTGCAGCCAGTGATGATGCATGGCCCAGGCGGACCACACTCGTAGCAATGTCTTTTGCCTAGTGGAATGCGTCACCTGCAATTGCAGCTCAATATGAATTGTGAACGCTGCTGTCAGCAGTGTACATCAAAGGCAGTAGTATGTACAGACATAACTCTGCAGTGCTGTGCCGCTAGGTTCGCAGAGGGCCTGTGTCGAGGGGGCAGGCGGTACCGATGGCGGCCTCGTGGAGGGTGAGGGCCACCACTCTAGCAGATGTGTTGGCCTTCCCAGTAGTGAACCATGCCCAGAGCCCCAGCCTATTTATTCACACGCTGGAGTGGCGTATGTTGGACCAGCCCACTCCGCTTCCGCTTCCAGGGGGGGATGACACAGCTACATGACTGAGATCTTCCCCACTGCCTGAGATAACATGGTTGCATCCATTGTCCACAACACTACAAGCACCAGCAATATATGTCCACATGGAGAGGTCTTTTGCTCCGCATAGTGAGGTCTGTATAGCACATCACCGCTGCACTTGGCATTGTGGGCATTCTTATTCATGGGTGATTTGCCTCCTTCACACATACTTGGTTTCCACCTCTCCCAATATTCAGCTATTGCGTGGCTGAGGGGCCATGCCATATTTGGAAGGTCCGCTGTCCTGTTCTGCGCTGCCTCGGTGGTAGTCCGGGGTAGAGGTCCTGGGGGTGGTGGCGGTGGGTGTTGTGGGCTTCTTGGGTGTCAGAGCTGCATGATCACTAGCTCTATGACATATGTTGATCTTCAGATTTGGCTCTGGACTGGGCTCCCTTTCATACTGTAGGTAGCTGTCCTGCTTTAGACCAGTAAAACGGTACAAAAGGGGGTGGTGATGGACAGAGCATCTGAATCAATCAAACACTCACACCCAGTCAAAAGATCTGGGTTTAATCCATCACCGTTCTTTAGCCCACTCTGCCACCCCAGTTCAGACATGGCTATATGCAAATCAGTCTGACCCTGTGCCTCATGGGAACAGTCCATCCCGAACTGCAGAGCCATGTCTTCCCTGGACCGGAAACAAGCTTCCGAGGACCGGTTTCTGGCATTCTAGCGGTCTTCAGCCCGGCTTGCTTGAATCCAGTGGCAAAGTGAGCAAGGGACTCACGTCTGAGCGTACCCTGCCACACTTATGGCGGCCAAAAGCGGTACAAAAGGGGGTGGTGATGGACGGAGCATCTGAATCAATCAAACACTCACACCAAGTCAAAATATCTGGGTTTAATCCATCACCGTTCTTTAGCCCACTCTGCCACCCCAGTTCAGTTATGGCTATATGGAAATCAGTCTGACCCTGTGCCTCATGGGAACAGTCCAGCCCAAACTGCCAAGCCATGTCTTCCCTGGACCGGAAACAAGCTTGCGAGGACTGGTTTCTGGCATTCCAGCCGTCTTAAGCCCGGCTTGCTTGAATAAAGTGGCAAAGTGAGCAAGGGACTCGCGTCTGAGCAAACCCTGACACACTTATGGCGGCCAAAACTGGATTCAAGCAAGCCGGGCTGAAGACGGCTGGAATGCCAGAAACTGGTCCTCGGAAGCTTGTTTCCGGTCCAGGGAAGTCATGGCTTGGCAGTTCGGGCTGGACTGTTCCCATGAGGCACAGGGTCAGACTGATTTGCATATAACCATGTCAGAACTGGGGTGGCAGAGTGGGATAAAGAACGGTGATGGATTAACCCCAGATCTTTTGACTGGGTGTGAGTGTTTGATTGATTCAGATGCTCCGTCCATCACCACCCCCTTTTGTACCGCTTTTGGCCACCATAAGTGTGGCAGGGTATGCTCAGACGTGAGTCCCTTGCTCACTTTGCCACTGGATTCAAGCAAGCCGGGCTGAAGACCGCTAGAATGCCAGAAACTGGTCCTCGGCAGCTTGTTTCCGGTCCAGGGAAGTCATGGCTTGGCAGTTCGGGCTGGACTGTTCCCATGAGGCACAGGGTCAGACTGATTTGCATATAGCCATGTCAGAACTGGGGTGGCAGAGTGGGATAAAGAACGGTGATGGATTAAACCCAGATCTTTTGACTGGGTGTGAGTGTTTGATTGATTCAGATGCTCCGTCCATCACCAACCCCTTTTGTACCGCTTTAGACCAGTAAAAGGCAGATGTTAAATTCCTATGGCTAACGCAGCTTATCGCCTGTTTTTGGATTGCATCACAGATTTGGCTGGTCGTTAAAAATATTGGGAAGTGATGTTTTCGTGTTTTTTTGCATTCTCTGCATATCATTTGCGTTAGGTGTCGCTCTCATTCGTGGCGATGTTTTTGCGGAAGCTATTGCTGGAAAACTGGTGATATTGGCAGTTTGTACCGTTTTGAGAATGAGATGATAATTCTTTCGCCACTTTTGCTTTGCTAAAGTGCCAATAACTCGGCAATACGCCCCATCGTTTTTTTTAATTTTTACGTCCAGATTCGCACACCCAGCCTCTATTTAAAAAAAAAATCATAATAATTTTTGGGCCCTGGGGTTTTTTGTGGAATCCCCTGAGCAGGAATAGGGGATCAGGGTGTTTGTACCCTGCCCACTTTTCTTGTTTTTTTTATTTTTTGTCTTGTGATTCGCATGTAGCTACAACAAAGTCCTAATAAACACAAGGGCTTGTTTTAGAGCTAACCTCTAACCCAATAGTGGGGACTTATCGCAGAGTTATTGGCACTTCAGCACAGCAAAAGTGGCGAAAGAATTAACACCCCATTCTCAAGTTAGTGCACACTGCCACACAAACACAGTGGACAACCAACATCCTTTCGCAGACAAAGCTGCCTGCTGTGCTGCACCTGTTGGCCTCTGGTACCTTCCAACTAACAACTGCCAGTCGGAGTCCAACAGCCAGCCCTATTAAACTTCCTCACACGTCTTGGATGCATGTCCACAAAAGCAACGTAGGGCCCCTGTATCTGCACCACCCTCTTGTCCCAAATTGTCGTATTCCTACACAACCAACCCCAACCCCAGCGTTGCTTGACACCTCCGTGCTCCAGATCCAAGACTGTAGTCACTGAAATGGGGGTGCGACAGGTCATAAAGTGTAGTAGTCAACAGCAGTGGAAAAATAGTACTTTATTAGAAAAACACAAACTAACAACACAAAAATATCAAACAATGAGTTGCATTCCCAATGGGGAACATCATCAGGGCAACTTGTGTATCGAAATAACTGTATATCGCCCTTGAAATGCCAATTCTCCATATTCAGAAACCTGTTGGATAAATGAAGACAATGATTAAGCATTAGTATGGTCACAAACGTAATATGGTACAATGTATTGCACTGGGACAAACCAGAATGCTCACAGGTATGATCAATCCTGCACAAAATGATCGTAACAGAAGTTTGTCTGGTCGTAAGCTTCGTAGGAAAGAAAAGGAACATTAGAACCAAACTAAATTCTGTTACTGTCTCATTATGCATGACTTATCATACCTGTAAGCAACACGGTTCGTTTCAGCTTGATACACCTGCATGCTCACTCCACCCACACTGTGCAGGAACAGCTGGAGACCAAGCAAGGTAACCACACCATAGCAGGCTTCCTGCTCTCATTGTTGGGGGCAATTGACTGCGCACATGTACTACTTTTGCCCCCTTCCAACACAGCACACAATCACTGCAACAGAAACCACACATATTCCAACAATGTGCAGGCAAAACTGGACCACTGGGGCCTCTAAACTAATGTCATCGTAAATGTCTCAGGCAGTGTGCATGATTCCTACATCTCTCACAAGTATCCCAGCCCTGGTCCCCAGACCAGTCTGCCGCCCAGCGATGACTGCCCGACTTGGCGCACCCAGACCTCAATGCTCACCTGCGGTCACTGGCGTGTCTCCGAGAGGGCCCACCAAGTGCCAGAGCAACCTACTCAGCGGTTGCTGGATTCCATGGCACAGGACCCCAGTGCATCCTGCTGCACTGCGCTGAGGAGTCATGTCTATACAGCAGCTACCTTTAAGGTAAACGTGGTCCAACTGAGCTCTCAATTCAAATCGGGTCTTGATTGCCAGGATGGCGTATCGAGGCCTTTGCATCATTGCAGGCTGCAGACCCACTCTGCTCTGGGGGCAATAACTCAGTGCAGCTCAAGTCGTTGCCACGTGACGGGAGGCCCGTGTCAGCCAAAATGCCTCAGCTGCCACCAACTCTGTGCACCTCAAGTCATCACCACGCTGTGGGAGGCCCGTGTCAGCCAAAGTGCCTTGGCTGCCACCAAATCTGTGCACCTCAAGTCATGGGCCCTTTATGATTAAGTATCTTGGTGCGGACACCATCATGTCACCTCCGGCAGTGGGGAATGTGATGTGGTAGGTCCCTAGGCCCTCATGCCTGAACAATAACCACACGGACGGTTTATCAGGTGTTTCACCAGTCGTGGTAATGAGTGGGTGGACCCGGAAGGAGGGACGTAGTAGATGTTAAATGTGAGGCAACACGCCAGTTAGACGATACCTCTTTTGACGTTAGACGAAAAAGACGAATGTTTTTCAGCAGGTATGCAACGGGGGGATGTGTAATGATGAGTGGGTAGAGGAACTTAAAATCAGGAATCCCCAGAAACTCGGTGCATTATGTTGCGCTGAACCTTAAGAGAGAGACAGCACACCTCATTCTGAGGTTGTGCCGTGATGTTAAATTTTCATATCCAACCAGAGCGCTTGATACTCGAGACGAGTTGTTAAAAAATGGGGGCGACAAGTACATTTTTGCTAGTTGTCGGGGTGAACACTCATATAGGTGTTAGCATTTGCACGTAAATGTTTCATGTGAGTAAAATGAGAAGTTTGAATGAACTATGGTTTATACATTAAAGCTTGCAATTTCACATACTCATAGAAAAATGTTTGTATATCTTTCCACCTAAAACACAGTGGTTCTTTGAATGCATGTCAGTTTCTTTGAAACAGATTTTTATTTGATAAAATTAAGACTAGATACTATGTAGTGTTGAAAAGTAAACTAATGTTTGTTTAATTAATTTTACAGTTACCCCTGACGAAGAGCCCCCAGAGGCCCGAAATGCATTGGGTTTTATTAAACTGCTCATGATGAAATCTGCTTTTTTACGTATTCTTGATTGACGAGGCTCGGATGGTCCATCTTGGATATGAGAAACAGTTGAACATTGGCATTCCCTTGCTCGTGGAGTGTAAACATGGTTGAGACAATGATTGAAAAGATGAATATTTTTGATCACATTTGATAAAAAAGGATGCAAATCAATTAAGATGTTGGCAAGAAGCAGCAGCGACAGTGCCATGGTTTGGGGCGCTATCATGGTGTCCCTACATAGTGACTTAATGAATACGTGCCACAGGAGCTGGGCACGGCACAATTGAGCACGCTTGACTTTAAATAGAATATGAAGGATGAATTGGGTTAACAGAGAAAAACAAGGTGTGCAACCTATCCCCATTTGAATCTTCACTGAACACAGCTCCACCGGGTTAGCACCCACCTTAAAGTGGAAAAAGAATCCCTAGGGACGAAGCAACGAGCAAGGAGGAAGATCTGTTTTCATCGTGCAAGTTTATTTCTAGAAGCGTCAGTAATTTCTTGGAACTGAATAACTTAAACAAATAACACTACAGGAGTTGCTCTAGCATTTTAGATGTTTAAATATGCTTTGACACACGGACTATTTGAATTATGAACGGCGATGTTTAATGACAATTTAAAACAGTTTTGATGCATAATGGGAGTTGTAGTATAAACATGCAGTGCGGGTTGATCGTGGTTTATCAGGTGTTTCACCAGTCGTGGTAATGAGTGGGTGGAGCCGGAAGGAGGGACGTAGTAGATGTTAAATGTGAGGCAACACGCCAGTTAGACGATACCTCTTTCGACGTTAGACGAAATAGACAAATGTTTTTCAGCAGGTTTGCAACGGGGGGATGTGTAATGATGAGTGGGTAGAGGAACTTAAAATCAGGAATCCCCAGAAACTCGGTGCATTATGTTGCGCTGAACCTTAAGAGAGAGACAGCACACCTCATTCTGAGGTTGTGCCGTGATGTTAAATTTTCATATCCAACCAGAGCGCTTGATACTCGAGACGAGTTGTTAAAAGATGGGGGCCACAAGTACATTTTTGCTAGTTGTCGGGGTGAGCACTCATATAGGTGTTAGCATTTGCACGTAAATGTTTCATGTGAGTAAAACGAGAAGTTTGAATGAACTATGGTTTATACATTAAAGCTTGCAATTTCACATACTCATAGAAAAATGTTTGTATATCTTTCCACCTAAAACACAGCGGTTCTTTGAATGCATGTCAGTTTCTTTGAAATGGATTTTTATTTGATAAATTTAAGACTAGATACTATCTAGTGTTGAAAAGTAAACTAATGTTTGTTTAATTAATTTTACAGTCACCCCTGACGAAGGGCCCCCAGAGGCACGAAATGCATTGGGTTTTAATAAACTGCTCATGATGAAATCTGCTTTTTTACGTATCCTTGATTGACGAGGCTCGGATGGCCCATCTTGGATATGAGAAGCAGTTGAAAATTGGCATTCCAATCGTGGAGTGTAAACATGGTTGAGACAATGATTGAAAAGATGAATATTTTTGATCAAATTTGATAAAAAAGGATGCAAATCAATTAAGATGTTGGCAAGAAGCAGCAGAGACAGTGCCATGGTTTGGGGCGCTATCATGGTGTCCCTACATAGTGACTTAATGAATACGTGCCACAGGAGCTGGGCACGGCACCATTGAGCACGCTTGACTTTAAATAGAATATGAAGGATGAATTGGGTTAACAGAGAAAAACAAGGTGTGCAACCTATCCCCATTTGAATCGCCTCTAAACTAATGTCATCGTAAACGTCTCAGGCAGTGTGCATGATTCCTACATCTTTCACAAGTATCCCAGCCTTGTCCCCAGACCAGTCTGCCGCCCAGCGATGACTGCCCGACTTGGCGCACCCAGACCTCAATGCTCACCTGCGGTCACTGGCGTGTCTCCGAGAGGGCCCACCAAGTGCCAGAGCAACCTACTCAGCGGTTGCTGGATTCCATGGCACAGGACCCCAGTGCATCCTGCTGCACTGCGCTGAGGAGTCATGTCTATACAGCAGCTACCTTTAAGGTAAACGTGGTCCAACCGAGCTCTCAATTCAAATCGGGTCTTGATTGCCAGGATGGCGTATCGAGGCCTTTGCATCATTGCAGGCTGCAGACCCACTCTGCTCTGGGGGGAATAACTCAGTGCAGCTCAAGCCGTTGCCACGTGACGGGAGGCCGGTGTCAGCCAAAATGCCTCGGCTGCCACCAACTCTGTGCACCTCAAGTCATCACCACGCTGTGGGAGGGCCCGTGTCAGCCAAAGTGCCTTGGCTGCCACCAAATCTGTGCACCTCAAGTCATGGGCCCTTTATGATTAGGTATCTTGGTGCGGACACCATCATGTCACCTCCGGCAGTGGGGAATGTGATGTGGTAGGTCCCTAGGACCTCATGCCTGAACAATAACCACACGGACACACCCAGATAGAGAGTGGAAATGACGTCGAGCACGTGCCCCCTGCCCTTTTTAATGGCCGGGTCACTTGTCCTGTGATGCCTGTGCTGGACGGGTGCCTGTTGGGTGTAAACCAGCCCTGAGGGAGTGGCTGTGGCATGCTAACAACTAGACCTGGGATCAGCAGATCACTATAGGGAAGACCTGGGACGCGTAGCATTGTAGTTTCCTCCCCGTTAGAGTAAGCAAAGTGGGCTGGCTGAAACATGAATCCTTCACAACTTTTCCAATATGTCGGTTTAAAGCCGCGCACCCACCGAGATAGGTACATAATGGGTGCGCAACTCCACTTTTTTCTAAAAAAATTAAATATATATATCTATTAATATTTAAGAAAACAGAAAACATTATAATATTTTAATAACAAACAAAAAAAATTACAAAAACTATTTTTAGGATATTAAAGTTACAAAATATCACACAAAAAACTTCAAAATGACTGAAAAAACTATAGGTTTAATGAGCATTAAATTTATAATTTGAAATTTAGCATTTTAAAAACCATTTAAATTCACTGAAAAAAACCATAGGTTTCAGGCACGTTATAGTTAGAAATTAGCATTTAAAAACCATTGAAAATCACTGAAAACAATGTAGGTTTCAGGCACGTTATAGTTAGAAATTAGCATTTAAAAAACCTCAGAAATTCACTGAAAAAACCATAGGTTTCAGGCACGTTATAGTTAGTTGGACATTTCACTCATACAAAACCAGTGAAATGTGGCTGTTATAGTTAGCTGAGCTAACTATAACTCACACCCCTGCAATGCACTGCTGATGACGTGACATATTACATCATTCATGACATGGTCAGTGACATCAATGATGACATCACTGAAGACCTCTCAAATGACATCACCCAGCATTCCCCAAAGGCATCCTATAACAATGGCACCTCACTTGTGTGGGTAGGCCTAGTATCCGCTACAAGAAACAGACCAAAACGCAATGTGGAAACATCAACATTTTCCAGTAAAAACTGACCATTTTTCTCAATCTGCCTAGCTGTGGATTTTGGACCCCAGCTCTGACGGCACCTAAGAAATTCTAGCAAACCTATACATTTTGAAAACTAGACATCCAGTGAATTCCAGGCAGGGGTGACTTGCGTGACTCTCACCAGGTTCTGTTACCCAGAATTGCTGGCAAACCTCAAACTTTGTCAAAAGAAATTTTCTCACATTTCTGTGATGGAAAATTTTAGAATCTGCAGGGAGCCACAAACTTCCACCCACCCAACATTTCCCACAATCTCCTGATAAAAATGGTACCTCACTTGTGTGGGTAGGCCTAGTGTCTGTGACAGAAAATGGCCCAAAATGCATGGAATCTGTTTAGGGCCACAAACTTTCACACACCCAGCATTTCCCCAAATCTCCAGATAAAAATGGTATCTAATTTGTGTATGTAGGCCAAGTACCAGCAACAGGAAATGGCCCAAAACACAACGTGGACACCACATATTTCCAGTTATAACTGACCCTTTTTTCACAATGTGCCTAGCTGTGGATTTTGGACCATAGCTCTGTCGTCACCTAAGGAACCCTTGCAAACCTACACATTTTTCTAAAATAGGCACCCAGGGGACTTAAGCATGGGAAGACTTGTGTGGCTCTCACCAGGTTCTGTTACCCAGAATCCCTTTCAAACCTCAGAAAAAAAGGCATTTTTCCTCACATTTCTGTGATGGAAAGTTCTGGAATGTTTGTGGAGACATAAATGTCCACCCACTCAGCATTCTTCCAGGTCTCCCTATAAAAATGGTAACTAACTTGTGTGGATAGGCCTAGTACCCGCAACAGTAAATTGTCCCAAAACGCAACATGAACACATCACATTTTTCCAGTGAAAACTGACCCTTTTTCGCAATGTGCTTAGCTGTGGATTTTGGACCCTAACTCTGCCGACACCTTATGAACCCTAGAAAACCTATACATTTTTGATAAGTAGACATCCAGGGGATTACAGTATGGGGGGATAGTTTTGGAATTTGCAGAGAACTACACACTTCTACCCAGCCAGAATTTCCACAACTCTCCCAAGAGAAATGGTACTTCACTTGCATTGGTAGGGCTTGTACCAACGACATTTAACAGCCAAAAACACAACATTGAAACATCACATTTTTCCATAGCTCTTTTGGCACTTTAGGAACTCTAGCAAACATGTACATTTTTAAAAACTAGATATCTTAGGGAATCAAGGATGGGGTGAATTGTGTGGCTCTTGCAAGGTTCTGTTCCCCAGAATCTCCTGCAAACCTCAAACACCTTTTCCTCACATTTCAGAGATGGAAAGTTAAGAAATCTATGGAGAGTCACTATCCTCTACCAATCCAGCATTCTCCAAAGTCTCCCGATAACAATGGTCCCTCACTTGTGTGGGTAAGCCTAGGTCCCGTGACATGAAATGGCCCAAAATGCAACGTGGACAAATCACATTTTTTCCAATGAAAACTGACTCTTTTCGCGCAGTGTGCCTAGTAGTGGATTTTGGACCTTAGATCTGCCTGCACCTAAGGCAACTTACAAAACCTATACATTTTTTTAAACTAAACATCCAGGGCAATCCATCATGGGGTGACACGTGTGACTCCCAGCAGGTTCTGTTACACAAAATCCCTTGAAACCTTCAGACTTTGTACAAAAAAAGAATTTTTCGCACATTTCACTGATGGAAAGTACTTACAATCTGTGGGGAGCCACATATTTCTACCCACCCAGCATTCTCCAAAGTTTCCCAATAACATTTTTACCTCAGTTGTGTGGTAGGCCTAGTTCCCATGACAGGAACCGGCCCAAAACACAACATGGACACATCACAATTTTTGCGATGTGCCTAACTGTGGATTTTGAGCATTAGCTCAGCTGGCACCTAGCAAACCTGTACATTTTTTAACGCTAGATGCCCAGTTTAATCTCGACTGGTGTGGCGTGTGTGGTTCTCACCAGGTTCTGTTACCCAGAGTCCATAGCAAATCGCAAACTTTGTCATAAACAAAAACATTTTCCTCACATTTCTGTGAAGGATAGTTCTGGAATCTGCGTGGAGCGGCAAACTTCCACCCACCCAGCCTTCCCCCAAGACTCCCTATAAAAATTATACCTCACTTGTGTGGGTAGGCCTAATTCCCCTCCAGGAAACTGCCCAAAATGCAAAGTGGACACATCACATTTTTCCACTGAAAAAATGCCTCTTTTTTCGCAATGTGCCTAGCTGTGGATTTTGGACAATAGCTCTGCCGGAACTTAGGAACCTTAGCAAACCTCTACATTTTTGTAAGCTAGACATACATGGAATACAAGATGGGGTGACTTGTGTGGCTCTCACCTGGTTCTGTTATGCAGAAACCTTTGCACAGCCCAAACTTTGTAAAAAAAAACACATTTTCCTCACTTTCTGTGATGGAAAGCTCTGTAATGTGAAGGGAGCCACAAACTTTCACCCAGCCAGCATTTCTCCAAGTCTCCCAATAAAAATGTTACCTCACTTGTGTGGGTAGGTCTAGTACCCATGACAGGAGATGGCCCAGAATGCAGTGTGGAGACATCACATATTTCCAATGAAAACTGCCCCTTTTTACCACAATGTGCCTAGCAGTGGATTTTGGACCCTAGCACTGCCTGCACCTTAGGACACCTAGCAAACCTACACATTTTTGTAAACTAGACATCCAAGGGAATGAAGGATGATGTGATTTTTGTGGCTCTCACCAGATTCTGTTACCCAGAATTCCTTGCAAACCTCAAACTTAAAAAAACAACATTTTCCTCACTCTTCTATGATGAAAAGTTCTGGAACATAAGGAGAGCCACAACCTTCCACCAGCCCAGCATTCCCCCAAGTCTCCCCATAAAAATGTTACCTCACTAGTGTGAGTAGGCCTAGCACCCGCGACTTCAAAATTATTGATTACAAAAATACCTTGTTTTGCGAGGGAGTCACCTGCATAATTGATCCCAGGCTTGGCGACCATCTAGCAAAACCTATCAGTCCCAGAGATTTTTTAAAACTAGACACCATGGGAGTCCACGAAGGTGTGACTTGTGTGGATCGCCCATCTGGTATCCTTCCCAGAATCTCCTGCAAACTTCAAATGTAGCTGAATAAATCAAATTTCCCTTACATTTCTGAGTGGGATCACCGTGCCGGCACAATTATCCTGCCACCCAGTGTTCCCCTTGGTCTCCCGATAAAAATGATACATTTCCAATGATACCTCTCCTGTGGTTTTCGGTGCTCGGGGGCAGAGATACCCCCACAAGCCCCAAAACAGTGAAAATGAAACTAAGTTTCAGTTTCAATTTCAATGTAATGACGTCAGCACTCCATGCGCATGATCGTCATACATTGAAACAAAAATGCGTTGGGAGTTTGGGGAAGCTCTTCCCCACCTCTGAGGCCAAAAAAAAGGAAACCCCTCTGCTGTTTACAGCAGAGGGATTCAGTGTGCTTTTGCACACAACGGAATGGTTCAGTTATGAGCACATGAGCACTGGTGCTCATGATGGAACCATTTCATCATGAGCACCAAAAAGGGTAAGACCTGTGCTGTGCATTGGCTCTCCCTGTTTGGCCTATTTAACTTACATTTAAGTCCATTGCCAATGGTGCCTCAAATGCACCTATGGCTTGATGTGTTAAACAAGGTAAAAATGGGTATTCAGTTCCTGGTGAAGTGTGTTTGTCTACTTAGGTCTGTTTTTTTGGTTCCAAAGAGCACGCTGGGACTGTGACTCTGCAGGAACAAATGCCCTCACACCCCTAAGTAGGTGTCATGCTTCATCATTGGGCTTTTGCTCCATATCAGGCTGGTGATGCAATGCCTGATAGGCACCCTCAATTGGCGCTCTTCACCAGAGATCTGTTCGTCGGCCGGTTGGTAAAGTGTGGGTGTGAGGGTCTAAAAATGTAGATTGGTGTTTAAATGTACGAAGCGTAAGCTTAAAAATAGGGCAAGGGGTTCTTCCCAAGAAAAACTTTAATGAACAAGTCCTCCTGCTTTTATTAAAGTACGAGATGCTATCTACTATAAGTTATTACCTAAAACAGCTGTAGGTTAACATGTTTCACGCTTTAATTTAGTCATATTAATAATCTAGTAGTTATTCTTCAGGACCAGTGTTACCTAATCTACTTTGTAACTGGAGTTTCAAAATATAGGTTCATGGATCTAATCCTAATCACATATACCTCTTTATTATTAGTTTATGAATTTATTTTCATGATGACCCTAATCGGGTAACGTGAAAGACTCCTCGAGTGGTGCACAATGGCACAGTATATACGTGGGTTTTTTAGGAGCTACCACACTGTGGACAACCTCCCCTCATCGGCCAACTCAGAAGTCGTTGTTCATGACTCAAGGCATCTTGAACATTACCCGATTCGAGTAATCACCAAAATAAGTTCCTAAACGAATGTATAAAGAGACATTTTTTCCTGCAGAGTCACGCTCCCAGCGTACTCTGTGGAACCAAAGAAACTGATCTGGGTAGACAAACACACTTTACTAGGAACTGCATACTCCTTTTTACCTTTTCTATGTACCTGGAGCACATATGCTGAACCTTGATGCTCTCCAAGTCCCTCCCTTTTGATATATTTGAAATGCTAAACACCACATGTGGGCTGCATTGTGTCTTTACAACAGCACAATATGTGACAAACATGTATGTCTGCTATTTGAAGAAAAAGCTGAATATCTATCTTATGAGTATCTCTTCTTAGAACATTAGCTGTTTTATTTTTAACTGGCACTGTTGCTATTGGGTCAGATTTATTTAGTGTGTTCAGTAAGAAGTGAACTTTACAGCTACTAGAGTCGCTATGCTACAGTCATCTTGGACATCTCTCTATATAAAAAGAAGCTGCACTGTGACTCGCAGCTTAATATTATGTTGCTGATTGCGAGGAAGGTGATCAAGCTGATCGCTTTTCAGGGAGACATTTCGTGTAGAGCACGATCTGTAGGCTGCTGCTCCTCATGTCCTCCGGGCAAGACAAAGAGGTCTTGAGATTGAAAGACAACACACATATCCATAGCTCATGGAACTTTAGTGTGGATGCTTTCTTCTGATGTCTTTTACAAGGGGTCAAAACATTTGTGGAATATAATGAGGTAAGAGGGCAAAAGCGCAACTACAGGGCCATCTTACTGTTGCTACATCTGGTGTTAAACGAAACTCAGAGGTAATGCAGAATTTGATTTTCAAACTGGCAATACTTATAAACAGTTGAATACTGAATGTGAAATTAATATAATTAACATATCCTGATAGTCTGCTTGTTGTTTGTTGCTTGTATGATGAAGTAAGGCCTTGTGGCAAATCCTTCTCTAAGGCTGCTTCAGAGAGAGAAGATTTGTTTTGAAAAGGTACATTGAGTAACCATTTGAAGGTGATGTAGGGAGTTTCAGTTAAGTTGGATAATCATCACTAACACTATTTCCTTTTCCAGTTACCTTCCCAGGCATTAACTTTATGATAACCCTTTTACTGGAATGGTGAAACTCAGGGATTTGGTGCTCATAGGAGGTGGCCACAAGAGCTTTGTGTCACTTTTGAAAGACATCGCTGGCTGGCTTAACAGCCAGGAGCACTGCTATGCTTGGCTGCGGTTTAAATGCACTGCAGTCAAACATGATTTATCCTGCTCAGGGCTTTTTTGCCACACTAAAAACTAGTTTAACTGGACCTCTGTGCAAAGATATCCATCATTCTGTACCCCTGCTGAGGTGCAGCTTGCAATGTTACCCCGCTGGAGGATTTTGACTTTCAAAAATTCCAGAAAACGTCCAAAATGTAACCTTGAACCAAATCTATCTGACCTGTGAAGTGAGCTTGGCAGCTATGAAATCCAGGATTGTCCTGCTTCGAGCTTTTGGTACCAAACCAACAAATTCACCCGAAGCTGGATGAAGAGATATCTGATGTTGCAGGACCCTTACTAGCAACATCTTTGGTCCTTGTCCCAGGGAAAGTCCAAAGGTAAAAACTTTGACTGGTGCAATCCTTTTTGCATATACAATCTACGCTCCATGGTAGTCAAATTGAAATCATACCTAGTTCCGGATCAGACAGGAACAGTGACTTTAAAGAGGTATTTTACCTTTTCGTGGCACTTTCTGATTAAAACTTTAACAATTCATATTTCTGGTTCTCCTTAATCCAATTTAATAATTTTGCTATCTTTGTGTGCATTGTATTTGATCTATTTTTCAAAAATTGGTTGGTAATTTATTGTGTTGTCATCTTCTCTATACAATTATTTGTACATTTCGAATTTAACACTAAAACTCCGGGTATTGTGTAAGCTCTGTTTTGACCAAACTGAAGGGGATTTATTAAGTTGGTATTGGTGATCTCTCCTAAATTGATAATCCCTTCTTGACATAGGAGCATTGTGCCAGTTTAAGCCGGACACACCAAATAATGGTGTGTGGCACCAGGGTCCCGGACTGTGTGTGCCTAATATGTAATTGGTCACCAGTTCAGGCTGTATTCATCCTTTTTGGGGTGTGGTGCAAGACTAATTAACATCTGGTTGCAAATATCTGCAATGGAAAATAGGTGAAGGAAAGCGGATTTCACTCAAAGCAATAATCACAAATAAAATATGGAAAATGTTGACTCCTGTAGCTAAATTTCATGAATGAGCTTCTTCATAAATAATATAGGGGCATAATATCAAGGACGGCATTAAAATGATCGCCAGTTTAGCGGCTGAAAACTGCCACTAAAGCGGTGATAATGGGCTTGATAATATGCCCTGGAGAATTCTGATAGAACTCTATGTTCTGGTGTGAACATGGACTTCTATTGGAATTCTCAAGTGCATAATATAAAACCCATTATCGCCGCTTTAGCAGCAATTTTCTGCCGCTAAAACGTCGATACTTTTTAACTCGTCCTTGATAATATGCCCCATAGTTCTTTGAGATCCTTATAGTTCCACATCAAGGGGCCAATTCATGAAAGCATTTGTTAGGACGTGAAGCAGTACTGAAGTAGTTCTCTTATATGTACACATGCATGCCTTTGAGAACCAGCCCAAAATGTCAATTGTACTAATTGTATAAGCACTATCTCTCTATTATTCTCATACCAATTCATAATGACAAGTAAGAGTATGTAAAAGAGTACTACAAGAGAACTACTTTACATAATGCAAAATGTCCTTGTGAATAGGCTCCAACTTGCATATAGTTTGCCTGAAACATGCCATTCCCAGTCTCTGTGAGATGCATAGCAGTTACACATATTTTTATTCAGTACCCTTATAACAGTATTTAGCATGGGAAAATAGTCAAAATAACGTGCACACGATAGGCATTGCTTTAAAAGCATTTAACAGGGTTAGTTCAGGAAAAAGTCATTTTAATGCCTCTATAAAACAAACACTAAACAAATTCTCTGCAGTCAGCTGCAGGTTTCAGGGCATTTAATGCCTTTCTCATGGATGTAGAATACTACAGAAAAGTAATGTGTAAATGAAATGCCAACAGGTACTCCCATGACTTCCTAAATGTAGACTCCTTTGCTAGTGTGCCATATTTTTATACTATCATGGAGATAAAAATGGCACTCCATATTTTTCTGTCACCATTCTCCAAGAGTAGGAAAAAAAAAACTACGTTTCCATGTCCTGTATGCTTGCGGTAAACAACACTCACAGTCAAAGGGGAGAGCTCTGATATTTCCCAATATTTTAGACTGTTGGTACTTCGTCTGCGATTAACAGATAGCCTCCTAATCCCCCAGAACTTCCTTGTTAGATGTGGAGGAGCAGGCAAGACTTAGCGAAATGATGGAGGCATCGCGTGAGTTCATGCTCACCACAATGCAATTCCTATAGTTTTAAATCAAGGTTGGAGTGGTGCACTACTGAAGATATTCTCAATAAACATGTCAACTTGTTTCGTTGTATCAATAAAACGCTTATTTTCAATGTCATCGGTGGGAAGAGATGATCCTTAGCGTCTGACCTGAACAGGACTGACCGTAGCGTTCTGCACCACAGAACCACGGTTCCTGGCCCTTTTAAAGGAGGCCCGTCCTATTGCATTTTTCTGTGCATGCAAGACTTCTGCAACTAACACTACAAGCATACTAGAGCAAGCTTGCATTTCGCTTGCGAAAACACATGGGGATCTAGGGATCATCTCTCCCCACCGATTACACACCCTTCATCGCCCTGAAGAAGTTCATTGTCTAATGAATGAAACGCGTTGGCTGGAACTCAGATGACATTGAAAATAAAGGATTTATTGATACAATGAAATAAGTCAACATGATTTATTGAGAACATCACTTGAGTAGTGCACCTCTCCAACTTTGGTTTAGTTCTCCTGTCTGCCTGGCAGCTGACACCCAATGACGGCAGGTGCAGGAGTTGTATGTACACACTGACTTGAACTACCTTTGGATAAATTTACAAGAGGAATACAGCAGGGAAGTGCGGTTACTCTGGTCCACCGTTGCTCGCACTCCTATAGTGTTATTGGAACAATTTTTAAAGTGAGGGGGCTGTCATCAATGATAGATCACAGAAATCACAGGGGTTTTAAAAAAAGCCAAGCCCCAACCCAAAAAAATAAATGTAGTAAATAGGCCACACCCATTCAGCAAGACAGTGGTAAGGGGGTAGTATCTGTCTGGAGGTGCATTTTGGAGCACACTGTCGAGACTATCCCTCAGATGCATCAAAGTTATGTTTTACGAGTCCTTAATAGCAAATTTTAAGGAATCGCCAATAAAGACTCGCAACACAGGATGCATGTAGCATTCACAATGTTATTTGCGATTCCTACTGATTCCTTATTTGCGATTCGCTAATTGCTAATCGCAAATAAGGAATGGCTTTCCCATTCATTCCTATGGGCCTAAAGGGAAAGCCATTCCTTAATTGCGATTCGCAATTAGCGAATCGCAAATGTGCCGCAATTTCAAGGGTGCCAGTGTGTCCAAAGGACACCCTGTTGCACCCCTGAAATGGTAATGTTCAATGGTGTTGCGCACACACATGTCCCAAGGACATGTGTGTGTGTAATACACAACCTAAAAAAATGCACTAAAGTGCATATTTCGAAGTTTTTGCTTTTTACCACGTAGTTTAGATTTGCGGTAAATAGCGACCCCAGAATGCGATTTCGCAATCTTGGAATGGTTCATGCATTGCATTTAAGGAATCGCAAATTACGATTCCTTAAATGCAATCGTAATTTGAGAACTCGCAATTATTTGCGAATTCTTAAATTACGAGTGCATGAACGCAAACGGCCGAATTTTGCGATTCACACAGTTTGCGCTTGCAAAAATGCTTGATGCATCTACCTGTAGATTACTAAAGCATGGTGTGGTAGCGCATTTTCATTTACAAACAGTACATTTGCAATTGAAATGCCTTGTAAGTGTTCACAGACATACAGTTTTACTGGAAAATGGGTTTCAGTGAATTTTTATCATTTGTGCATTACCAAGTAAATTGTCTTGGTTCCACCCCATTTTAGACTTGAAAATATGTCTCATTTGTGCTTTCCTTTCTGCTGATATAAATTTGTAATGTTTGTACAGTTCATAAACAGGTATTTAAATGTTGTTTTGTGTTAGAAAAAATGACATTCTAATGCCTTTCCATTCACACTTTCTGTACCTTAGCAAGGTTCCAAAAACCTCTCATTCTACAGACAGAAAGACAAGTATATACCAATATCCATTTTAAATAATAAGCAGCAATTAGTCACAAGCTGCAAGTTTTTATTGATGGATTTAGACCTTGACTGTTGTCAAAAATTAGATTAAATACAATGAATACATTGTTTTTAAACATAATAACTGTAAGTGCATATTCTTACTAAAACAATGATAAAAAATAATTAAAAATGTGTACAAGTTATGACAAATAAAGGTATTTGGGGTAAGTTGATTAAACCAATCAAAGCGTTAACAGTAAATAGATTATATCTGAAACATATGGGTTTTAAGAAACAAAGTCGAGCTTCTACTAAATCTTTATTTTGACAAATATTTAAAACAAGGGCTAAATCTTGTTCTCTTCCTCTACAAAGCTTGCACAATCATGTGTTGTCACTTGTTTGTCCCAATATTTAGCGTGGGCATCTAAAGGCAGTATCCCTAAACAAAGCATGATGATACAGCATCACACTCTGTGTTCTAGTATACATCTCAAATATTGTTGATAAGTTTTATAATAAAGAAACGCAGTATAGGACCTGAAGTGAGATAACTGAGAACAGTGTGCGGAGTCTAGGTGAAAGCTAGGGTCAGTGTCATATATTTTTTAAATAACTTGAGATGTGCTTGTTACCAAGAAAAAATAGTGCTATAGTGCAATTAAAGTGTCAGTCAGGGTTGGTAAAGCACAGCTACTCATCCACAAGGGAATGAAAGTGTTAAGGGGTTGGAGTGAGTGGCTACATTGAGTGCTGGGGTCATCCAAAGAGTCAGGTCTTGAGGTCCATCCTGAACTGGATCAGTGTATGGACTTGCTGGATGTGGAGGGAAGGTCATGCCAGTCCTTGGCTGTGAGGTAGGAGAAGGACTTTCCCCCTGTTTAGGTATTGTAGATGCTTGGGATGGTGGCTAGAAAGAGGTCAGCTGACCTGAGGTGTCTCTTGTGTGGAAGGAGAGGAATCTGTTTAGGTATGCAGGTACGATGTTGTAGAAGGCCTTGTATGCATGAGTAAGGACCTTGAAGATTATTCTTCTTTTGATGGGGAGCCAGTTGAGGTCGTGGCGATGTTGGGTGATGTAGTAGTCACTGGGGACTTCTCAGATCAGTCTAGCTGTGGTGTTCTGGACGGTCTGGAGTTTGCAAAGTAGATTATTTTTTTCAATAATTCTCTTTATTGAAGAACAAGACATGACAATCCAGCACGTGTGTATACATTAGCAAATTATGACAAAATGAAGATACAATGAAGGCATCAGATAGGTGATCACTTAAGCAAGCAATATAATAATCACAGTTTCCCAGTTCTCAGACTCAGTGCACCGATATCTTCTCTCGGTTGCAGGGACACACATATCTCTCCCTATAACTGTTGCATTTACCCCAGATCTGTGTCTATTTTGTGGGGAACCCCCTAGCTTTATATATGGTCATTTCTGTAACCATGCACCAATCCATATATTTACTCCAATCAGCTAGACGTGATGGGTCCCCGTTTTCCAATTGTGCACTATGTTGCGCTTAGCTACCATCAGTCCCAGAGTTACCCATATTTGCTCCTTGGAACTCAAGTATGTCAGGTCCCAGACCCCAGACATTCAAAATACATAGCTTAATGTTGGAGTCAATCTTTTGTCTGATCACTCCTCAATGCGGCCCGTGACTGCGGACCAATATCTTCGGATAGTCATACACTCCCAGAGCATGTGGATGAAAGAGCCCTCTTGCCCACAGTTCCTGGACACCTTCGGTCAGTTAAATAGCCCATTCACACTAACAACGGATCAGCTAGGTAGGACCTATGCAGTACCTTCAATTGCACTAATCGGAACTTTGAGGAAATGGCTACTTCTATAGGAGAGGCCACTGCCACACTACATTCTTCGTCGTCTGCTACATCAAAGTCCCATTTTGCCCGAAGCCAGAGCAGGTCTGCCGTGGAATTGACTCATTTTTTATAAATAAGTGATAATGTTTTCTCCGGCAAGTCGGGAGGATTTAGTTAGTGATTCCCCCCTGGACAGCATGGCTAGCAAAGCGTGTCTGATTTGCAAGTATCTGAAATACTCTTTGCCCGCCAGTTCATGCTCCACCTGTAGCTGGGCAAAGGATACCATGTCCCTCTCCTTCCACAAGTCTTCCACTCTTAAGATACCTATCAGGTCCCACCAGTCAAAGCCCTTTGTGCGAATCAGCTTGCCCATCTGTTCGGTATACCAGAGTGGTGTGGCTGGCGTGATCTTGTCCTCCTAACCCAGGCTCTACCTAGCCGCCCCCCACACCTGTACTGCGTGTTCCATGGGCCCTGTCAGTTTCATTTTTACAGGGCGTGAATATATTGCCCCTTCGAAACTACCGCCCGGTAGAAACCACCTGTCCATTTGGAATGCGGGGTCTCCCTGTGGTTTATATGTGCATGGTTGATAACGGGTAGGTAGTATGCCAATAGCATTTTTTGATGTCTGGGCGGCCAATTCCCTCATCGAACTACCCTAGTGTGAGCTTGAGAGTGGCGATTTGAGGCGGATTGCCCTCCCAAAGTGGGTCGTGAACAGTACTGTTGATTTCCCTAAAGTATGCTGACTCGACCTGGTGTGGAGCACTCTGCAAAGTGTACAAGAATCTAGGGAGGGACATCATTTTAAATAGGGCTGCGCACCCCAGAAGTGACAGAGGGAGGGATTTCCAATGCTGCATGTCAATCTTGAGCCGTTACAGGGGAGGCTTGAGGTTGCGCTCATAAAAATGAGACGGGTCCTTAGAGACTAAAATCCCCAAATATTTAAAGTCGTGTGTCGCTTCCGCAATCTGGAATCCCCGGGGTGTCGCATTCTAATCTAGGACCCTGATCGATACTGTGATCTTATGCCCCTATACGGCTATAAATCCATTTATTCCCTATATTGGCATAACCGATCAAATACAATATTCAGAAACTCGTCTCTGGCCTCACACGAACAGAGCCACATTTCAGAATCGCTTCCTCTGCAACTTCCTTTGCAGCTCATTAGTGCAAATGACACAGCAGAAGTTACTATCTAAGATTCCTAGATTAACACTCCGAGTTCTTCAACAAGATAAAAACTCAGCAACCTGGGAAAGCCCCGCTTGCTACGTTTTGATTAGTAATAGAACTCTAATGAGCACTGATAGACGATCACTTCCTAGTGACATCTTTATTGACGTCTTATGTCCAAAAACTTACGTCAAACAAGGCACCTTTCAGGTATAAACAGTACCAACGTTGCCTTAAGCAAATGCTGCTGATGATACCATCGCTGAAGAAGCTGCTGTTATGATGAAGCTATCGCTGTCAAGCTAATGCTGACACTATCGCTACTGCTATCGCTGCTAACGAGCGAACGATGGTGTGGTGAACACAGGAGCTGAACAGCCGTCCTCTGCAAGAGCCCAGCAGATGCAACCAGCCCACGGACGCTGCCCCTCCTCTTCCTCGATGCGCTGAGAGAGACGCTGTCTTTTCTCCTGTCGAGAAAATCCAGCTCCGGCGTTTCCAGCCTACTCTTACGAGTGACTGGGATATCGAGTTCCCTGAAGGAGATACCAGACCTCCAGCATTCTATTCCTGAGGTATGGTGTTGACTAAACCCTTAGAGAGAATTCTTGAAGCAAACCTTGGCAAAACAAACTTAACTTAAAGCTACTTACTTACTCCCATCCCAAGTATTAGGCTTAGGTCAGGTACACTTGGGTAGGCGTAGTTAGAAGCACCAGTTGAGTATTTTAGCCTAATGTATATATGTTTGTATATATGTTTTATTCATTTTAAACCATTGTGTGGCTAAGAAACCATATCAATGCTTTTACAGTAATATTTCGCAATACTCATCTTACTGTACGTACTTTTTATAATAACAAGTCTTGCAATTGTGGCAATACATTTCTCTTGTACGAGAAGAAAGACTGTTCAATAAATAATACCTTTTATTGAAAACGCCCGTCTCTCTATTCTCTACATATTGTGAAAGTAATCTGCACAACAACTGACTGAGTAAAATAACTGTCTATTGTTTCACACGACTCTAGAGATTGACTCTTATCTGAGGAGCAAAGTTGTCATGTTGCACGGTTGTTGGAAAACTGAATCCCTTCTTGTCTGTGCCAAGGAAGCTGATCACTTCCTATTCAGTCAAGAAAGTTTCCAGTGACCTCTGAGCTAGTTGGTAACAAACCCAATTAACTCTAGCATAGTCAGTAGAGGCCTGGAAGATCCGCACTTCTACGTCGATACTACTGTTTATGTTATTCCAATGCGCAGGGCCTATTGGGAAAATAGGAACTACACTACATGGCGCCCAAACGTTTGGTAAGGCGATAAACTAACGCAAGATGTTAGAGTAACTCAGTCGTGCATATTTCACACAGACCCCTTTCTCCCGTAAATACTTCAATAGACGTCTGGAGTGGGTGAAAGGTTAAAATCCGGCTGACCTTAGTAGGAAGAGATTCCTATGTAAAGCTCTGGTTTATTCAACGTTGAAGGATACAGTGTTCCAAAATATTGTGCACCTAATCTTTGTCTCCTTTGAGACCTGCTCTGCAAAAAACCTGCATTTTTAAAAAAAATGTCAGTAGAGAACAACGGAACTGATGTCGCAGCAGATGCGACTCAGCAGGGTCCCGATGGGACTACTGAACCGGGTGCGATAATCATCCCGGCACATTTAAGAAAATCTATAATGTTAAAACTTATAGAAAATGGACTGACCACCCAAGGTGGCACAGTCGTCTTTGTGATAGAGGCACACGAATATCGGCAGACAGAGGTATTCTATTCATGGATAAAATTTCCAGCGGCAAACACCGCAACACACGAGTTCCACTACTATGTAGTAGGAGTTCCACGGGATGAATACGCTCCTTTCGAGGAGATTGAAATCCCATTAAAATACCAAGAACATTTACTTTGGTTTAAAGGCGCCCTAAAAACATAATGATCACATTACCAGGCTCAGTCCACTAGGTAGACCAGGAGCAACGTGGCCGGTTCTAGCCAGCTACACACCGCATCCGGACATTGCAAAAATGTCTAGAGAAGAACTTTTAACACAGCTAAAAACATTAATTAAAATACATAGGCAATTAGTCCAATATGTAATGCGGACTGCAACAGTCCAAACAGCTGTTAATGTTCCACAGCTGACCCCTCATCAGGGGAACACAAATAAAATTACACCACAGAACATACAATCATGTCTTGGTAAAACACCCGTAAAACGGGAACTAATTCCTTTCTGGTTAGCACAGAAAATTACTAAAATAGAGGCAGTATTTCCAAATACTACCCCTATAGAGAAACACAGGATCCTGACCATCTGCCTTCCAATGGGGGTCGCACCACACGTGGAGGACTGTGACACTTGGGGTACAGTCTTTGCTTCCATTTACACAAAAACACATGGTGTTCCGTCTATGGCGGTAATACCAGAAGTGCTAAAACAGATTCAAAATGAATACGGTCCAGAACCTGCTTTAACTCTTGGTATGAAATTACTGAAAGACTTCAAGCAGGTCTCGGCTATATTACTAGCCAATATAAAAGGAGAAGCAGCATCTGTTGGCGATCCACCAGAAGTTGAAGGAAACAGATATAACAGATCAACCAATTGAGCTTGTCAGAATCATAGAGAAATGCTATGAAGAATTAGGTAGAGACAGCTTGGGTGGAAAACCAGTTAAGCCCCAACTGCTCGAAAATCCTGAAAAATTATTTATTAAAAATAATTCAAACACTCCTAAAAAGAGCTGGGATGGAAATAAACAATCCACTCCCAAGGAAAAAGTTTTCCAGTCCAGAGGAAGGTCTCCTCGACGGAGGGAAAGAACTCCGACTCGAGAGCACCAGTCTCCCCAGAGGGAGCCCTCTGAGAAAAGATATAACCTTAGAAACAGGGATAATCTGAAAAAACCTGATAGATATCAAAGTATTGATACACGTCCCTCTCGATCTTTTTCGCAGAATTCGGAAAGAAGAGGACGGTCAGACCCAGGAGAGCACACCAAGTCCAAAGACATGGAACCTGCTCAAAGTAAAAAAATCTCAATTTCCAAAAAAGAAGGTAGCCAGTATTAGAGTAATCGAACATGCCGAGAATATTGAGGACACAGTTGAAAAACAGGGAGTGGGCACAGACAATGTTAGACAGTGCAGCAGAAATCACTATAGCCCGCAAGATCTTGATGAGTCATCTGGAGACAGTGGACACAAATGAATACATTCAGGTTGAAACTGCCGACACCAGACTTAGCGAGCCCCATAAGATGTACGAAATAACACTTCGTATAGAGGGTGATAAGACTAGGAAAATAAGGGGTCTATTTTGGGATAAACTCTCAAAAGGCTATGATATTCTGTTAGCTGAAAAGGATTGGCCCCCAGAGTTTGTCAGGGAGTGCCCTCGTGGCGAAGAAATGATTATGACTGCCTTCTCGAATCACATTCCGATTCACAAAAAATATACTTATGCAAGGAAATGGGGTGTAGCCCAGGCACCAGCATTATATAAAAATCATGTAGGATGGGATGAGGACTCTCCTCCTCACAAAATCCAATTAAAAAGTGAACCAACTGCACAAAGGCAGTATCCCATTAAGCAAGAAGCTAAAAAACAAGTCAGGGAGATTTTAGATCAACTTGAATACCAGGGGGTGATTGAAACATGCACCTCTCAAATGAACAATCCTTTGTTTCCTGTCTCAAAGCCAGACAATTCATATCGTCTAGTTTTGGACTACAGACACCTTAATGCATGTTGCAAAACATTTGCAGTACAAAATTCGCATAGTGCTGCACTAATGAACAACATAGTTAGGAAAAAATATAAAACGACATTAGACATATCTAATGGTTTCTTTTGTCAAAACAATGCACCTGAAAGTAGATACTTGACCGCTTTCTCAGTAATGGGGTCTCAGAAAAATTTCTGTAGGCTCCCACAGGGGTTCAAGAACAGCCCAGGACTATTCTCAGCTAGAGTAACAGAGTTACTACAAATATATGATGATGAGGCATTATCTTATGTGGATGATATCTATCTCACAGACGACGACTTGGAGACTCACTTGAAAAGAGTGAACACCAGTATACTTGGGTTCGCAGCAGAGGGTTACAAATTCAACTTTAAAAAGTCCCGAATTGCCCATCTGACAGTATTATTTTTAGGATACGAATTATCAAGTGAAGGAAAAAGCCTAGCGGACAACTTCTTAGAGAAGTGCGCTGTACTCCAAGCTCCAAAAACGCTGCAGAATTTACAATCGATTCTAGGCTTTCTGAATTTCGGAAGAACTTACATTCTAAATTATGCAGAGAGGGTTAAACCTCTCTACGAACTAATTAAACTTGATTTTAAACAAATCACCTGGACTCCAAAACACACAGAAATTTTGAGATCACTGCAAACAGACATGTCAGCAAAAACAAAATTAGATACACGTGACAACACACGCAATCTTGTAATCCGAGTCATCCCAGGAAGATGCGGATTCAAGTACTTGACCTCTAATGAGGGAGAAAAGGTACCAATAGCTTACAAATCACATTTGTACACAAAGGCTGAAATAAAATTCAGTTCAACTGAGAAAATTCTAACTGCGGTTCAGACTGCTGTAGCAAAAGAAAGGCCCCTAGCACAAGGTAAACGAATAATAATTGTAACACCTATACCAGCTTTAGAAGCGGTAACTAAAGCAAGCATTCCTAATGCTAAAGCTTTGCATCCGAGATGGATTCAGTGGGTTAATTCTCTTGCTGCAACAGACATAGTTTACGAATTTGATCCTAACTTAAAGACACAGGAATTTTTACAATATGAATATCAATGTCCTCTGCCAATTGAAATCCTGCCTCTCGAAGAATACGGAAGTATTATATATACTGACAGATCAGCACAACCCGCGGTTGGGGGCAAACAAGCTTATAGTGCTGCGTGCGCGATTGTTAAAGGTCATTGGCACAAAGGAAAATTTAGACCAATGGTCACCAAAACACAATCTCTAGGAGATTGCTCAGCTCAACGAGCTGAATTGGTAGCATTTAAGATGGCGCTAGAAAATACTGATCGCGAATTCCCCACACTAATAGTGTGCGATTCTTATTATTGCGTACAATCTTATAATGAATACTTGCAGAATTGGGTGGAAAATGGTTTCAAAGATGCAAAAGGTGGCACAATAAAGCATAAAATGATTTGGGAACAGGTAGTTCTTTTACAAAAAGAACAACAAAAGACTCACGTGATACACACTCTGAGTCATCAACGTGATGGCGTTCACGTTGCAGGGAATTCATTGGCTGATGAAGCCGCGAAGGCAGCTGTGCAAACGGCTTCCGTAGCTGCGATAACTCGGTCACAAACAAAAATAGACAGCGATATTCTACAAGCTGTCTGTGCGTCAGTAAAGGATGATAAGAAAACACTCCCGAAAGGCTTTCCAGAAAAGTACTTATATTCAACAGATATGAATAATGTTCCTTTTGCTCGAATCCCTGGAGTGGGGGATAGAGTAATTCCAAACATGGAACACAGGTTAGGACTAATCAAAGCGGCACACGAAGGGCTTGCTTCTGCACACGCTGGTGTTTCCACAACAATATCACTATTAAAACAGAGATATTGGTGGCCGCGCATGAGAATACAAACTAAAAAGTATGTATTAGAATGCGAAATATGCCAAAGAATGAAAGTATCAACAGTAAAACGACCAGCGCAGACACCCCTTCTCATCTCGGATAAACCATTTGCATGTGTTTATCTGGACCACTGTGGTCCCCTGCAAAGGGACGGCAACTATAAATATATCATGGTAGCAGTGGATTCCTGTACGAGGTTCATATGGATGTTGCCCCAGCGCTCGGCTGACGTCAGAACGGTTATAAAAGATCTGCAAGTCTTTATCGGCACATACGCAATTGCCATGTTCCATTCTGAACAGGGTCCTGCTTTTAGCTCTCGAGCTTATAAGGAGGCCATGGCCAGCATGGGAGTTGGGTTGCGGTATTCTTGTCCGTCACACCCCGAAGGGAACAGTGTGGTAAAAAGAAAAAACCGGGACATAAAGCAATCTATAACAGCGAAGGTATTAGGTTCAGGCGCTGGGTGGGTCAAACATTTAATAAGTGTCCAGATCAGTCTTAATAATTTGCCAAGAAATTCTCTAAAAGGTTTCAGCCCATACGAACTATTGTTCGGAACTAGAAAAGGAGTTCAGGACTTAGATAGTCAGGTATCAGTGGTACAAGATAAGAAAACAGACTTTGACATCAAAGACCGTTTGTCTGTTTTACAGGACTTGAATGAAACAAGAAAATCCTTAAGCAACATAAAGTTAAAGCAACAGCCAGCTACCACTGACGAGGCACCACCAACAACAGCCCCAGCAAGGCCTGTCTGGATTCCAAAGATTGGGGATCTAGTCAGAGAAAAAATAGCGGTGAAGAAGGAATTTGGGCCTTCTTACAGAAAAGCAGTACCTGTCTTAGCAATCAACGGAACAAGATCAGTAGTACTACCGCCCCTTGCTGGTAAAAAGGAGAACAGAGTTGTATCAATCGACCTGGTAAAACCACAAGCATGTGGCCTATAATCAACAGTAGGCCCAGTGGACTCCCAAGAAACAACAAAATACCCAAACTTGCAACAATCCAAGAGGTTCAAACTGAAAGACTAATCACATTCGATCAGCCTGCAGTGCACAGAGAGGGACTATGCAATAATGCCATGGAACTCGTGCCTCTTGAGACACACATTGAAACAGTTCGTCAAGAAACACCAGTCTACAATGATATGGCATCAGAATGTGCTACCGGAAGACAAATTGAAAGAACAATTCCAACAATTGACAGAACTGCCTTTGGTTATTTCATCGACTTCGACAACTTTTCTGAGGATCAAAGTAACCCCGAAGTGATACCAGAAACAAAAAAGACTTTTAAAGAAAAAGCAACAGAACTCTTTCATCAACTGAAGTAAATTTATCTTATTTCTCCATGGTTAGAGTTCTGGTTCGGTCTAGGTGTGTTTTTCCTCCTGCTTTGGCTCATCATGGTACTTTGTTTGGGAAAATTCATTGAGGGAAAATATAGTACAATGGACAAAGCAAGTCAGAACATCAACTTAGTCCTCAAACCACACAGATCATCCCACGTGAAGAAAAGAGAACTGTCAACAGTAAATGTCACAGTCATTCCAATACCCGGTGGGGTAGTATGGGAGAAAACTGACTATGAGATCTATGGTCCGGTCGAGATCCTGAAGTATCCTCATCAACTCAAGGTTTCCTTAAGTGACTTTGTAAAACCTAGTACATTCTCTGATGATTGGGACTTTGACAGTATTATTAACATGATGTCTGATTTAGTAATGTCAGCTAGATTCACAGAACATGATTATTTACAAGGTTCGTCTAGTTAATAACAGATGTTCTGTTTCACACATTATGGCGATCATTACTTGCATAAATCTGCACAGCCTAGAAATGTTTTTAAGTATAATCAATGGGAACATTGTTCTACACCACCTAAAAGCAGTTCTAAAACATTCTTTGACAAATTCAAGTACTTCTCAGGGTTTAACACCAGTGATGCAGAAACGTTTTATTATAAACTGTTAGATAAAACAGGATTGAAAACAATGCTGACAAATACAAAATTGATATATTCAGATGCATTTTATGAAAAAATTATGACATTTAGTTTTGATTATTGGAAAAATAACATTGAAACAAAAACCATCTGGGGTACAAAAGAGTGGCAGGTACAAGGCATAGAAGCACTGTTTCGAGCCTGCATGATCCCGAGACAAATGATGGTTTTAAATGACACAATTCACCAAACATCCTGTCTTGGCCTAGCAAAGATTAAAGACCTTAACAAACCGTCTATTCCAAAGCCAATACCTGAGAATGCAACAACAGATATTGAGATAGACGTAACTAAAATTTTACATTTAAACAGAACACATCCTGATTGGAAAAAGTGGTTAATCTGGCCTACTGACACAAACAACTGTCAAGATAGATTCCTGAATAAAACACAGGGGTTAAAAATGTCCAGACAAGACCCTAGATACTCCCAGAGACAACATCCAGGGATAGTAACAACATACAGTGTAGGGAAACTCTGCCTTGAATGGCTAGGATCATCCACACTGGCTGAAATTAAGCAACACTTGTCTTTACTTAAAGAGGGTGCTGATTTGCACGATTTTATTATGGGACCACGCAAACAGCGTCAAAAGCGTTTCATAGCGACCAGTATCTATGTGGCATACAATGAGGCTTGGAAAATCACACAAATTGAAACAGCAGAAAAAATACGAGAAATTGATCGTATTAATTTGGAAAAATCACTTTCTGTAGTGGACAATGGGTTAATGACTCTGTCCTCCAGAATATATCCGTTGGACAATATTGTATCCTCTCCCTTTGATATAATAGACAGAGACTTGCTAATGTTACAGCATGGCCAGTCGCAATTACGTTCTATTGAACAATTAGGCTGGACGCTGCAAAATCTTCGTTCAGGCTATGTGCCTTGGCGTTTAATCAACACAACGTCATTGTTTTCCATCTTTAACCTTACTGATAAACAAATCAGCTTGGCACAGAAAGGAGCAGACTATACAATCCTGAGCATCGAAAAACTTGAGAGATTACCTTTGACAATGTCAGAAAGTCCTGTCATTGAATGGATAATACACGGGATTATCACAATTCCGATAACAACTTTCCGATTTAAAAATTGCCTTGAATACATACCTACTGGCCAGTATGAACGATTAGGTAAAGGATATGTAAAATCAGCATGGAAATTACCATACACACATTCATGCTACAGTGACAGCGACAACAATGTATTTCTTAGTGGTGAAAACTGTAAACCTTCACTAAGCGGTATACTTTTGTGCCAGGGTATTAATTTACACGGAGCCTGTGAAGGTAATTCTAACAACCTTTCATGTCACCAGCTTGTCACACCTGCAACGCAGATAGAGCCTTTCTTTATGCAACTCGCAAATGGGAGTTACATTCTAATAACGGATCACAGCTGTTGTGGCCTTTTGCCAGGGAAAGCCTATCTCGTAAGCCTAACTTCCATGCTCAAATGCTGTATGCAAGCATTGTTTCCGAGCGGCCCTGGAGACATAGAGACTCCCATATGGCCTCGTCTGAATTTCTCTTCTATACGAATTGATACTTTAAGCAAAATGAAGTCTGTGATTTTGCAGACAACAGTGCCCATCACGTCATCAAAAGAGACGTATGATCTCCTAGCTGCAAGGACAGCTACGGAGGTTCATGACCTTTTATCAACAAATTGCCCCGTGCATTTCGTAGAAATGCTGAGCCAACTTCTTAACATGTCTAGTGCCATAGGCATCCCAGGCATATTTAAGACGATTTTTACGGGACTGCTAACACCATTTCAAGCAATTCTGGGAATCGTTCCCAATTTTGTCCATTCAGTCTTTGGCGGCATACCCCTATTTTTGGGATTTGTAGCAGGGATTTTATTTTTGACCCTCCTGCTTCGATATGGCAAGCCAAAGCTCAGACATGACTCCTATGGGAATGGAAGAAACAATCCTAGCAGTGCGCTACCGGGACAGAATAACTAGAGTCCTTGGATTGGCCAGGCTGGGAGATCTAAACATGACCTGGTTCCTTTCATTCAGACCTATATGGCAAAACTGCATCTTACCTGTACTTCGATGTATGCTATGCGGAGATGAGTGCGTGTTGGACACCTGTCTTGCACTTCCATCAGCAGTACCAATGGATATCGATACTTTGCTCAGTCCGATAACGGCTCACGCATTGTGTTGTCCCCAGCGACTGCCAATCCTGATGACGGCATTCGTTGAGACTCCTGTACTACGACTAGGTGGTAACAGTGGAGCGAGTGACAAAAGCAACATCACCCAGGTACGACCTCCTGTGAGCATTGCTGATCCAGACTTTGATGATAGCAATCACTCTCACACCTGCCAAGTTACAGCGTTATCGAATTTGGTCGAACTGTCACCTGATTTTGTAGACCAATTCTTTGAGAGCCTGTCTGATATGATGTTCTCCCCTGAACAGAAACAATAACTTTGGAAAAGCATTCCGACACACAGCGTTCCCATGAACTCTGAATTCGGCCTTCAGTTTTGAACAACAAAAACTGCCAAAAAGCGTTGGAACTCTATTCCCCCGTTCACAAGAAAATATTTTTTGGATTGAACTATTTTTCATAATATTTTCCCCTTTTTTTCTGGCACAACAAAATTCTTTGCTTAAAGTAGACCTATTCATAAAGAACAGAAGCTTTGACTTCTATTTAGGTAAATCTAGAGACATAATAACTTTCAACCAGCCTCTAGCACATTTTACTGAAATGCATTTATATGTGATGAAATTATCTCGCCCTTCTTTTCTGTATTCAGAGATATTTCATGTGTAATTCTTTTTGCAAAATCGTTCATTGATTGCATATGCTATAATTTGAATGGTTTCTATGCTTCAAAGACGTACAGTACCTATATTTTCACGTATTTCAAATACGCCTATTTCAAATGCATATATGTATTTTGGGGTGGGCAATGTTACACATGCATCTTATTGCTATAGTTTTAGTAATTTGATGGACATAAATTTGTGGAGTGGGTGTCGCGTTCTAATCTAGGACCCTGATCGATACTGTGACCTTATGCCCCTATACGGCTATAAATCCATTTATTCCCTATATTGGCATAACCGATCAAATACAATATTCAGAAACTCGTCTCTGGCCTCACACGAACAGAGCCACATTTCAGAATCGCTTCCTCTGCAACTTCCTTTGCAGCTCCTTAGTGCAAATGACACAGCAGAAGTTACTATCTAAGATTCCTAGATTAACACTCCGAGTTCTTCAACAAGATAAAAACTCAGCAACCTGGGAAAGCCCGGCTTGCTATGTTTTGATTAGTAATAGAACTCTAATGAGCACAGATAGACGATCACTTCCTAGTGACATCTTTATTGACGTCTTATGTCCAAAAACTTACGTCAAACAAGGTATAAATAGTACCAACGTTGCCTTAAGCAAATGCTGCTGATGATACCATCGCTGAAGAAGCTGCTGTTATGCTGAAGCTATCACTGTCAAGCTAATGCTGACACTATCGCTACTGCTATCGCTGCTAACGAGCGAACAATGGTGTGGTGAACACAGGAGCTGAACAGCCGTCCCCTGCAAGAGCCCAGCAGATACAACCAGCCCACTGACGCTGCCCCTCCTCTTCCTCGACGCGCTGAGAGAGACGCTGTCTTTTCTCCTGCCGAGAAAATCCAGCTCCGGCGTTTCCAGCTACTCTTGCGAGTGACTGGGATATCGAGTTCCCTGAAGGAGATACCAGACCTCCAGCATTCTATTCCAGAGGTATGGTGTTGACTAAACCCTTAGAGAGAATTCTTGAAGCAAACCTTGGCAAAACCAACTTAACTTAAAGCTACTTACTTACTCCCCTCCCAAGTATTAGGCTTAGGTCAGGTACACTGGGGTAGGCGTAGTTAGAAGCACCAGTTGAGTATTTTAGCCTAATGTATATATGTTTGTATATATGTTTTATTCATTTTAAACCATTGTATGGCTAAGAAACCATATCAATGCTTTTACAGCATTATTTCGCAATACTCATCTTACTGTACGTACTTTTTATAATAACAAGTCTTGCAATTGTGGCAATACATTTCTCTTGTACGAGAAGAAAGACTGTTCAATAAATAATACCTTTTATTGAAAACGCCCGTCTCTCTATTCTCTACATATTGTGAAAGTAATCTGCATAACAACTGACTGAGTAAAATAACTGTCTATTGTTTCACACGACTCTAGAGATTGACTCTTATCTGAGGAGCAAAGTTGTCATGTTGCACGGTTGTTGGAAAACTGAATCCCTTCTTGTCTGTGCCAAGGAAGCTGATCACTTCCTATTCAGTCAAGAAAGTTTCCAGTGACCTCTGAGCTAGTTGGTAACAAACCCAATTAAGTCTAGCATAGTCAGTAGAGGCCTGGAAGATCCGCACTTCTACGTCGATACTACTGTTTATGTTATTCCAATGCGCAGGGCCTATTGGGAAAATAGGAACTACACTACAGGGGAAATGAGGGCATAGAGCACTGACTTGGCCCAATTTGTTTTGTAGCTAGCGAATCTGCCAAACACAAGGAAAATATGCAAAATCCTGTTCAGGGAGGCCACCCGTGACGCTAAGTAGAGTAAAATATCTTCAGCGTATAACGAAATGCGATCCTCCCAGCCCAGTGTCCATTTAAGGCCTCTGTCAACAGCATCTCTCCAAACCCATGTCATCAGTGGCTCAAGGTTCAGAGCAAAAAGCAGAGAGGCAGTGGACAGCCCTGTCTGGTGCCTCAACTGAGTGTAAGGATTCAAGATTTTCTGTTGTTGACTACTTTTTGGGCCAGCGGTTGCTTATAAAGGAGCCGAACTCAACTAATACATCCCTGGCACAGTCCTAGCTTACTAAGTACTGCAAACAGATAGGGTCATTCAACAGTATTGAACGCCATGGCTGCATCAAGAGATACCACCATCACATCTTCACTGGTCAACTTGGCTCAGCTTAGTACTCCGTGAAGTCTGCGCAGGTTAAGGGAGGTATTTCTGGCCAAAATAAATCCCGACTGATCCGCATAGACTAATTTTGTGATGACCCTGGGTAAGTGAGAGTCCAGGGCTCTTTCCAATACCTTGGCTTTCCCGTTGACCAATGATATCGGTCTTTAGGAGGAACACGCATTTTTAGGTTTGCCATCCTTGTGGATAACCACAATCGTTGCCAGCCTCTGGTATGTGGGAAGCGATCCCACTGCCCTATTCCCATTAAACATGTTAGTGAAATAGGGAGCAGTCTTACTCGTCGGGAGTTTAAACAATTCAATGGGTAAACCATTGGGCCCGTTGCCTTGCCCCGTGCAAGTCGTGGATGGCCTTTTCTACTTCCTTAATAGTTATCTCCTGATAGAGATCAGAGCGTTCCTCAACGGCGAGAACCCAGAGCGAGATATTTCTCAGGAAGGGGGATGCCTCTTCCTCAGTGTGAGGAGACTGAGACATATAGTCAGTTTGTTAGTACTGGCCGAAGTCATCCACAATACCTTGCAGAGCAGTGAGTCAGTTTCCTGATTCCATCTCTATCTCCACCACTATGCGGCTAGCTTGATTCCTTAGGTCCAGCCAGGCCAGCAATTTGCCAGCCTTGTCGCGACATCATCAATTCTGCTAAGTGTGACTCTGTGTTGTGTCTTAGCTGCATCGGTGGCTAAATCAGCATATTCCTTAATGTTAATGTGCAGAGCCTGTTTTACTTCTTCCGAGTCATTCGCCCAAAGCTGTAATATCTCTCCTTCCATGCGGGACATGCCTGCTCGTTTCTCCCTCCTAGACCCCACAATTTGAGCCAGTGCCGCTCCCCACTTTGTAGGCCTCCCACAGTGTCACAGCCAATTCCACTGACCCCTCAATTTCTTGGAAATTGAATTCCGATTCACACATGACTTTGTCCCTTATTTGGGGGACCGTAAGGTACCATGGGTTAATTGGGGCTGTCCAGCCCATCGTGGGCTCCCCCACTTCCAGTTGGCATAGAATGGGCGAATTATCTTATATAACCCTGGCTAAGTGATGTACTTCCTTGGTACTATCCACCTGGTGCGCCAGATTTAATATGTAGTCAATCCTTGACATGCTATGGTGTGCCCCAGAATAGAAAGTATATTGCTGTTCCAGTGGATGAAGCTTCCGCCATGCGTCCACCAGTCCCATTGCTCCCAAGAAGCTATGAATCTACCTCCGAGAGGAGGTCAGAACGTTCTGGAGGCAGTGGTCAAGGGAGTCAGAGACAATAGAGTTAAAGTCACCTTCGATCATTAATCTGTCCTCCGGCAACTCCAAAAGGAGGCTTCCGAGGTCTCTAAAATCTTGGTCGTGCAGACCTGACGGCTCATAGACAGTGACCAGGTTAATATTGCGCCCCTCCCATGTCCCTGAGGGCTCTACAAATCTACCCAGGCAATCTGTCCAAATATGGTCAATCGTCATGGGGAAGGATTTCCGAATAATTGTTTCTACCCCTCTAGTCCCGGATCCCAATGCGAATGCTCCACCAGCTTAAACCCCCACCTCAACATTGCTTTACAGGCATTTCCTAGTAATTGTGTTTCCGGTAATAGAATCACATCTGGGGAATGTCTCTTTATAAATTGGAGCACCATTCCCCTCTTGATTTTGTCCCGCATCCATTCACATTCCAAGACAGCAATTTGAGCCCTTGCTTAACTGTAGTCCTCATCGGCCGGGAGAAGGGATTCCGTTGTCTTTTAATACTTTCACTTTGTGTTTTTAATTGGAACCTCTGCACCAACTCCCCGCACAGCGGATAGAACGCTGAGGCGGGCGGGTGCTTCCTTGGCAGAAACCGACGCTATTGGGGGGGTTTCTGAATGGCACGCCAACTCACAATAGCCACGCCCCCTTTAGCATAAAGCGCGCGCTGAATACGAGCGCGGCGTTTTTAAAGCAGAATCTCCTGAGGCACAGCCGGGAGAAGGCATTCCGTTGTCTTTTAATACTTTCACTTTGTGTATTACTCTTGTGTTTTTAATTGGAACCTCTGCACCAACTCCCTGCACAGCGGATAGAACGCTGAGGCGGGCGGGTGCTTTCTCGGCAGAAACCAATGCTATTGGCCGGATCTGAATGGCATGCCCACTCACAATAGCCACGCCCCTCTATATCCTACTCCCATAAAGGATGTGTCCCTACCGGAAGAGCAGCGGACGAGCGCAGCGGGCGCGACGATTGCGCGCCGAAGGCGCGCCTAAGGAAAGCCCGTCTGCGCCCGTCCGCGATCGTACGCGGTCCAGGACCATACTTTATGCCCCCAAGGATGACCACGTGCGATGGAGTAAGCAGGAAATACTTAACTTACGCCCTAATGTCGACGAGTCCTGTAAGCATAATTTACGAGTGGAAGACAACATAGGTTGCGAATACTGCCACTTCTCCTATGATCTTGGTAAGAACACAACTAGCACGGACTATATCATACACTGCGGTCTGCTTAATGTACGATCGTTACGGAATCACAAGTTAGACCTATTTGACTTACTTACTGAGAAACAATGGGACCTTGTGTTTTTAACAGAGACATGGTTAGATAAGGACTCCACATCTGATGCCCTTGAGGCACTCCCAGCAGGATACACAATACATAGACAGGACAGACCCATAGGCAGAGGAGGGGGCATTGCAATTGTAGTCCAGGAAAGCTTGCGATGCCAACTCGACTGCTCTCCCATCTTGGACACTGAGGCAGGAAGTTTCACTATTAAAGTGAATAATAGCTATACGCTAAAGGGCATGCTAATTTATAGACCACCAGGCCCTATCGCCAAGTTTGAGAAGAGTTTGGTTGAAGGCATAATGGAAACTGCACTATAAAGTGATACATTTTTGGTACTTGGTGACCTTAATCTACATCTCAACAATCCAACAGACAGTGTCAGTAAGAATTTCAGCCAGGCACTAGGAGCCCTCCAACTGAATCAAATTGTTAGCGGTCCAACTCATCAGCTGGGTCAACTGTTGGATCCTATATTTGTCAACTGGGGGGAAGTAGAAGCCATGACCCCTATACCTATCCCCTGGTCAGATCACTATTTGGTCCCTTTTTCTATACGAATTCCAGGAAGTAGACCCCCGCAGCCAATAACATTGTATCACCTCAGGCGAAAATGGGCTACCTTCTCTCAGCTCAAATTCTCTGAGGAGCTGATTAAAGGAGGGAGCCCCGGAGGGATGATGCTGACACGGCCAATACTAACCTTTGCAAACGGATTAATAAGGCACTAGACTGCACAGCCCCTCTCTTAAAAGTCAAATCTGGCGGCCGTGCTCGAAAAACTGCCCCATGGTTCAACGACGAACTAAGAGTCTTGAAAACTGCACTGAAAAGAACCGAAAGAGAGTGGCGTAGGACCCTCTCTAAAGAAACCAGAAACACCTGACTGAGAGGCGACTCTACCATGGCCGAATTAGGAAACTCAAAACAGCATACTTCACGTCCAGAATAAATGAAGCTGGTAATTCAGTGAAAGAGATGTTTTCGCTCTACAAAACTCTTTCGAGCGGAAAACCAGCCACTGTCCCAGACAATTGCTTGCCCGAAACGTGTGATAAAATCGCAGATTTCTTTGCAGAAAAAAATAGACAAAATCTACTCTGCATTTCCAACGCAGCCCATAAATGGGTCCGATTTTGAGAAAACCCAAGGGAATGGGGAGACAGACTCAGATTGACCAACTTTGTTACCCCACCCCCAGAAGATTTCTTAAAAATCTGTAAATCTGTGAGGTTGGGTTCTCCACTGGACCCTACCACACCTAAGCGTCTGGCAGATAGTCTGGTGGTATTAGAACCTTACATCAGACATCTATTAGACGTATCTTTCACCACCAAGACCGTACCTAAAGATTGGAAAAAGACGGTGGTTCTACTCTTAAGGAAGAAACCTACTATCAGTTTTGAGAGACTAGAGAACCTCCGTCCTATTTCACTCTTACCCTACCTGGCCAAAGTAGCCGAAAAAACGGTAAATATACAGTTGATGGACTTTGTGGAAAGGGCTGCCTTATTACATGATACTCAGTTCGGCTTCCGACCTCGCCATTCAACGGAGTCTGCGCTCCTAACAGCGGTGGAGGCCTTATGTCAGGGGGCGGACGAGGCTCATACTACTGCCCTCGTCCTATTGGACCTGAGTACAGCATTTGACACTGTTGCTCATTCCACCTTGCTACAGTGTCTGAATAACGGCGGAATATCTGGAGCTGCACTCCAATGGATCCAATCCTTCCTGACTGGGAGAAGCTTTCAAGTCCGCCAGGGTGATTACTACTCTAGAGACATAGGATTGGGGCAGGGCGTTCCCCAGGGTTCATCCCTGAGCCCAACCTTGTTTATTCTTTATGTCTCTCCAGTGGCTCTGATCGCCGTGAGTCATGGATTGAACATTGTGTCATACGCCGATGACACGCAGCTGGTTATCTCCCTCTCACGTGCACCCGGACTTGCTATGGACAATTTCAGGGCTTGCATGCAAGATCTTGCAACCTGGATGTCCACCAACTGCCTTAAATTAAATGGCAACAAGACTGAGGTGCTCGTGGTAGGGAGGAACCCATCTGTTTGGTCATCCGCGTGGTGGCCCCCATGCCTAGGTGAGGCTCCTACGCCCCATCAGGAAGTTAAAAACATTGGCGTCTGGCTTGATGCTGACCTGTCTTTTGGCCCCCAAATAGACCGAGTAGCAGGTGTCTGTTTTGGCATCTTAAAAACTCTACGGAAGATCCTTGTCCTCCTTCCTAGGTCCGCTCGGAAAACGTTGGTTCATGCCCTCGTGACCTCACGCCTAGACTACGGCAACCTGCTGTACCTGGGAGCCACTTGCAAGGCAATGAACCGACTCCGGGTATTACAGAATGCGGCTGCCCGCCTTGTCTTAAAAATCCCAAAAAGATCGGATTCTAAAGCTGCCCTTCAAACCCTCCATTGGTTGCCAGTGAGAAGCAGAGTGGAATTTAAAGCCCTCTGTACCCTTCACCGTATTCTTGCTAAGAAAGCGCCAACACCACTTCAGAACCTAGCTACCGAGTACGTACCATTACGCACTTTGCGCTCTTCAAACGGAGGCCTACTTAAGGTCCCTAGGACAAAAAGGGCCCGCATGGGAGGGCGCTCGTTCCGACATCTGATAGCGAAGAGCTGGAACGCCCTGCCTCCCAATCTCCGCCTGGACTCATCTGAACCCAGCTTTCGGAAGAACTTAAAAACTTACCTGTTTACAAGATAATAGAGCTCTCTCCCTACTTCTGCTCTGAGTGCTTTTCAGATGTAGCGCGGGGACACGCTCACGAGCGTTACCAAGCGCTTTACAAGATTCCCTTATTATTAATATTATTATTATTATCATTACCTTGGGTGCATACCTTTGGTCACGATGGGAATCCCCCACCGGTGCAACTGTTCTGTGAGGGGCCAGCTACATAACCTGCCCGTTATACACCAGGGCGTCATCGCTAAGCATGTCAAGTTATTTGTCACTAGTATCTACCGCCTTGTTATTCCTCTCTGAAATGTGTCAGAACTGACTTAAACTCCCTGCCCCCTATCCTGGCACAAGAATGCGGCATTCTCTTGTAAGCACTCTGGTTATATCCTGAAACGGAGAGTCTAGGTGCACAGGATCACACCCCCTCAAACATGAACAACATTACCCCCTCCCTGCCTCCGTGCATGGTGGTCCCGGAACCTCCTGCCACTTCAAACTTAAAGAGTGTCTATCGACAGCCTCTAAAACTGTAAGGTGTGTGTGTCCAACCTGACACCCGTTGGAGACTTTAAAGGCAAGTGTTGGAACTATAATTCAATAGGCCCATAATTACATTCTTATATAACAATAGGCAGTCAATTTGCAAGTTCGTTTTGTAGCTGCTGATGTGTTAATTAAAAGATTCCAGCCATTACTAAACCCTGAAGAAGCGTGGCTATGGGGCCGTCCCATTTAATACAGCTACTACAGACCTGCTCTCATTAGTCTCCTGTCCCTGCTTCATGCTCGCCCAGAGGGCATCTAGCTTGTGGATCTCCGTGTGCTTTCTCTTGTCCATTGTGTTGACCTCGGTTATCCCTCCATCCTGCCAGCCCTCTAGCCAGTCCCAAGCCTCCTCAGGAGTGGCAAAGAACCAAACCTTCCCTTCTGACTCCACTCTCAATTTGTCTGGAAAAAGCATTGCATACTTAACTTTCTTGTCTTGTAGAGCCTTATTAACTTCAAGAAAGCTGCATCTTTGTCTTTGCACCCGGAGAGTGAAGTCTGGGAAGAAAGTCACTCTACTGTTCTGGAATTGGATTGGGGTTGCTGCCCGAGCCATCTGCAGTTTGATATCTCTGTCTCTATAGTTAAATATTCTTGCAACTTTCGGTCTTGGCAGGGCCCCAGGCTTCGGTCTGCCCCTGGGCACCCTGTGTGCTCTTTTAACCATGAAAAATGTTGACAGCCTAGTTGGTTTCAGATAAATAGTAACCAGGTCTTCGACAAACAAGTCCGCAGAGGGATCCTCTGCACGTTCTGGGACCCCCAAGATGCAATCATTATTGTGCCTTGAGCATCCCTCATACTTGTCTAAGTGCACCTCCAACCTCAGGCTCAGGGTCTGCAAGTCATACACCCTCTGCTGAAGGGCAGGTGTATCAGTAGCAAGGGAAGACTCAGTCATTTCAAAATCTTTGAGCCTGGTATTTATGTAGCACATGTCTGCTCTGATCAGGGACACTTCTGATGACACAGAGTCAATCCTGGACTCCAACGACGTCCTAACCGTCATTATGGCTGTAAGGATATCTTGCAGTGTAGGTTCTTTTGCCCCTCTGCTGTCTACTACTTCTCAGATGAGACTTCCCCTCCCTTGTGGGTGGAGCCAGGGCTCTGGTACCAGGCAAATGTTTCTAGTTTAGCCTGCATGGAGGCCTTGGAGTTGCGACCCTCGCCATAACCTGTCCCTGCAGGTCCAAATGGAAGTAGGGGGAAATCAATCAAGTGGGACCTTCTCGGGGTGCAGAGTAGAAATATCGCCGCAAAAACATTGTGGGACAGAAATATCAACGCAAAAATATTGAGGGGCAGAAATAGCGACAACAAGAATATAGTTGACAAGAATATTGACTGACAGGTAAGTAATATCAATTACATAAATATCTTTGTGATAAATATTGTTTACAAAAATATAGTTTACAAAAATATTGATTTATTAATAATTTAATGTATGTTAGTGTTTTAATGATAATTGTTTGTCATTTTATTACATTTTTTAGAGTTTTACTTGTTATTAATGTATTTTAAGTTTTATTCTGCATTTTTAGCTCCGTAGGGTGGTTTGTGGGTTTATGGGGGAATAGGGTGGAAAGTAATTTAATTTTATAACATTTATTGAATAATTAATGTTAATCGATCCAATAATAATGTTTAAATAATTAATTGTTGATTAATTTCAATTAGTCAAATAATAAATAATTAGGTTAATTGCTTAATTACTTTTAGGTGTGTGTTGTGGTGTTTTTATGTGTAAATTGTGTGAAGGGTGGTAAGTAATTATTTTTTTCTATTGATTCATTATTAAATACGTTTAAATTAATTACCATTATTTATTATTAATTGTAATTGTGTAATTAATTTTAGGTTTGTGTTTCGGTGTTAATATGTGTAAATTGTGTGAAAGGTGGTAATTAATTATTTTTTTATTGTTATTGATTAATTAATAAATAATAATAAATGAATTTTCATTAATTAATTCGTAATTATTAAATGTAATTGTGTAATTAATTGTAGGTTTGTGTTGTGGATTTTATAGTGTTAAATAATGGGTACAATTGTTTTATTATCTTTGTTAATAATATATTAAATTTATATATTCATTACGTTAATATTGTAAATTAAATTTAAGAAAAATGTTGACAGTTTTGTTTTTTATTGTTTTGGGATCGAGCGCTTTCCCTACTGTTGCACTCACTGGAGTGGGAATAGTAATTTTTACCCTTCTGCTATCCAGGTCTTTCCCTTCTGTTGCACTCAATAAAGTGGGAATAGTATTCTTTACCCCTCCACTATCTAGCACTTTCCCTACTGTAGCACTCACTGGAGTGGGAATAGTAATTTTTACCCCTACACTATCCAGCGCTTTCCCTACGGTTGCACTCATTGGAATGGGAAGTAGTAATATTTACCCCTCCGCTATCCAGCGCTTTCCCTACTGTGGCACTCACTGGAGTGGGCATAATAAATTTTATCCCTCCGCTATCCTGGGCTTCTCCCTACTGTTGCACTCATTGGAGTGGTAATAGTAATTTGTACCTCTACGCAATCCAGCGCTTTCCCTACTGTTGCACTCACTGGAGTGGGAATAGTAATTTTTACCCCTTCGCTATCCAACGTTTTAACTATTACATTTTTTAATTTGTTATTAAATATATGTATTATAAATGTATGTATTATTTTTTTAATAGTTGAATGTGTTAATTAAATATAAAATATGTTATTTTAAATATTTATATATGTGTTTCTTTTATTTTTATATAATTTAAAAAGTTTATAAATTTGTGTTTATATTTAGTAAATTAGGTTTATTTGCTATAATTAGTTTAAATATATATTAAATTTAATTTATTTCGTTAATAATATTATATTATTTAATTAATTTATTTAATTTATGTTATTTTTATAAGTCGATATTTTTTACATCTATATTTTTGAGTCAATATTACTGTACTTACCTCTTTAAGTATAGAGATTCGATATTTTTGTAATCAATATTTTTACATCAATATTTTTTTCATCTATATTTTTGTAATCAATATTTTAACATGGAACCCTTCTCGACATTTGGGACAACTCTGCTGGATTGTGTCCTCCGGTTAGTGGTGGGCATGGTACAGGTGAGGATATTGCTGCTGCGCCAGTATTATGATAGGTTTATTCATACCTGGGGGCGTACAGGCTGAGATCGTTGACCTAGCTCTCAGGCACTTGACCCGGCCGAGGTATCCAGGTGGGGTTACTGGCTTTCTCCTAAGTCTTTGGTGAGTGTCCCAGCTACGGGCCGATTAGTCCAGTGTCTCTCCCACCCTTCACCGCCGCACCAGGGTCCACCAGTCCGAGACACCCTCGCGTTAGGATCAGTAAGGGCTAGCAACCACTTGAACTTTTAGCAGGCAGTGGTGGGGAGGCCAGGCGGCAGGAGACTTTCCTTTCCATTACTGTCCTCACGAATCACCGGTGTCCGGAGCCCCTTGCAGCTTATAAATCAACACCGCTTCGCACAATATTTGAGTCTGCGATGGGCGTTTCTCGTATCTCCTGAGATGGTCTCCAATGCAGCCGTAAGGATCGGGCCACCTCCGTTGCATGGGAACTCAACAGGGGGCTTTGGTCTCCCTCTGTTTCTTGCACTGCCGGCACCGGAGTTCAAGCAGGATCCAGCGTCGTAATTGCGCTTCCCCCACACTTCGGCAGGCAGACCTTTGCCATGGCGAATTCTGCACTTCTCCTCCGCACCAGGGCCTAGCACTCTATGGCCCATTCACATACCGGGCGACTCATCGGGCGGTGTCACAGTGTTTCTGGGATCTCTACTAGGCCGGCAGGACCTCCGCTCTGGTCCTCTGGTGAGCTGGACAACTTTGGACTCAAACTACCATGCAGGTGCTCCTATCAGGGGGAATAACTGTGTATGTAGACCGGGGCTTACAGGGCCCTCTCCCACCACTGAGGCCACTGCTACAGGCTGCACACATCGTCGGACCTATCTCAGTCAGCGAGTGCTGAATCCAGCCATGCCATGATTCAAAAGGCTTACACTGCATTCATGGGCACAAATCTGTCGTTTTTGCCTCGCCTTACACGGATATTTGGATGGATTCACACCAGAACGGGTGCACTCAGATGAAGCCACCTCAAGGTGGGGCCATGTTGATCAGCGGTTGGCTACGCCCCATGCAAAGTAGATTCTTGTTGAATCCAGCATAGTGTTGCCATAGATCAGTCTGCTATTGATGAGTGTGTGCAGGACTGATTTTCTGGATTCAGATGGGATCCATCTGAACGTTTTTCGAAGCATGCGGAGGGTGTTGAAGCAGGCCGAGGATACAGCATTGATCAGGTGGTTCATCATGAGTGGTGAGTCAAGTATGATGTCGCAATTTTGAGCATCCTCCATTTGGGAGGGGTTTCTGAGGGTGGGGGGCATGTGGAAGGGGTAGAGCCAAGGATGAGGACTTCTGATTTCTAAGAGTTAAGTTTCAGGCAGCTCTTCTTTATCCAGGTGGTGACGGTGAGGAAATAGAAATTTTATGTCCAATGTGTCCCCTGCTTGTACCCCACGTTTAGTGTATGTACATATCATCCATGCATTTTTCCTCTCATATCCCTAATAATGATGCTTCTGCATTTCTGTCTCACATTAGAATGTCAGTTACCAAGCCTACCATAAAAGAAACGTTAATTCTGCATTGAGGCCTATGTTGCCAATGTATTTGCATGGTGCACGTTTAAAAGTCGAGATGAACCCGTTTTGTGAATCAGCCTGAGCCAGTTCCCGAATTAAGGTTTTTCATGACTCCAGACACTCTGAAAGCTGCAGCTCAGCTATGTATCCCTGACCTTTCGCATACTTCTGGTCCAGCCCGGCCTGCCAAGACAGTATTTTGCACACAGTTATCTACTCGCTCCACAGAAACACATTCCTGCTTAGTGAAGAAGGTATAAATGAAAAACAATGTCCCAATAGGAAATAATAAACAGTCAATTAAATATGCATGCACATTGCATTGCTAGCAAGGGAAAAAGGAGACTCTCTAATACATTTTCAAGCAAGGTAGTAAATCATCTTGTTTTATGAAGTAGAATTATGGTCGGAATAATACAGTTATAAGCAGCACTGCATATATTCAAATTAGATGACAACCAAAAAGAAACTTGGTTCTCTACAAAAGTGACTGTGGTGCAGGTGGCGACGCAAGTGAAGAAGTGAAACAGCAGAAACGGCGCACTGTGAGAGGGTGCAATTATCTACAGTGGGTGGTTCGGATCATGTGACAAAGTGAAATCACAGATACAATGCTATATTTCCATTTTTTGTTTTTAGGAACCACAATATAGAAAATGCGCCTATTAATAAGCTGTGGAGTCGACGGCGTTTCGATCCATGTAAATAAGGATCATCATCAGGACTTGGCTGTCTTGTTTGGGGCGGGCTGAAAAAATGGACGATATTAGATGATCGTCAGTAATTGAATGGTGACCTGCACGGGGGCTAGGTCTAGCGGCGCTGGGCGGTCATCTGTGATCCGCCGAACCAGCACGAGTCCTCAGATCAGCGTGCCGGCACCGGAGTGAATCTGCAGGTCTGTAGGGTTGTTGGCGTTCGAGTGGGAACCGGGAAAACACTTCCGCGTGTGGGAGGAGAGTGGGAGGGGCCGACTCCACAGCTTATTAATGTGGTTCCTAAAAACAAAAAATGGAAATATAGCATTGTATCTGTGATTTCACTTTGTCACATGATCCGAACCACCCACTGTAGATAATTGCACCCTCTCACAGTGCGCCGTTTCTGCTGTTTCACTTCTTCACTTGCGTCGCCACCTGCACCACAGTCACTTTTGCCTGCACCACAGTCACTTTTGTAGAGCTCCAAGTTTCTTTTTGGTTGTCATCTAATTTGAATATATGCAGTGCTGCTTATAACTGTCTTATTCCGACCATAATTCTACTTCATAAAACAAGATGATTTAGTACCTTGCTTGAAAATGTATTAGAGAGTCTCCTTTTTCCCTTGCTAGCAATGCAATGTGCATGCATATTTAATTGACTGTTTATTATTTCCTATTGGGACATTGTTTTTCATTTACACCTTCCTACCCAGTCCTAATTAGGTATATGGGTCATACTCCTGTTAACTGTACTATAGTGAAGAAGGTAAACATAACCCGCCTGCAGAAGATAGAGCCTAGCCTTCCTGTCTCCGTTTAAGTGATTTGCAGAGCTCGCATCCATAGAAAGCCCATGGCCCCCACGCAATGCACAAAGAAATATATGCACACACTGGCTCTTAGTGATGAGCAACCTTTGCTTGAGCGACCTTTACTTCAGATAATACATCCTCCAAACTTAAGATATCAGATAGTACCAGACGTGCAGGTCGTCCTGACACTCAAGGCTTCTCTAATAGAATGAAAGTCAGCTCCCTCCAGCTTCCCCCAGTTACACGTCAGTTGCACGTCATGACCAAAGATGTGCACATAAGTAGGGTAAAGGTTCCAGCTGGCCATGCAGACCCCCTCCATGTATCCACCCACTTATGACTCATCTATGACTCCTCAAGTGAACGCCCACGTGTACGCCTTCTTACACGCCCTTTTCACGCCCATGTGCTCTTATCTCTCTCTTTCTCTTGCTCCGCCTTCTCTATGCAATGTAATGTATGTTTAAATGTATAAATAATGTACTCTATGAATAAAGTTCAGAAGACCCTTCCTGAACCTTAGCGGTGATGAAACCCGATTCTCCCTTAACTCGAGTTACTGAAATAAAGCCCTTTTGAATCGGACACCACGGACTCTGCCTCTCATTATATGCATGACCCATTGTTTAAGTATAGAAATTCCGACAGGGTAATATTTTATTTACCACATAATCTGGCACCCGAATAGGGACTAGTCCCCCTCCCCACGCGCCGGTGATGTAGGTCCAGCCCTTGCCCCCTTCTACAGCCGTGACGGACTTCACAGTGTACACGCCAGCGGGATTTCCTGCTTACTCCCTCAGGCCCACGGAGGAGACGGACTGCGACCAGGCATCCACACGAGGCGGTGAGGATTGCGGATCATCCCAACCAGAGCCCAAGCCGTGAGAGAGCAAGGTCCGAGGTTTCCAGAGGCCCACCTGTTTCCGTGGCGCATGCGCAGGCAGTATCAAGTTTCCGAGGCCTTCAAGTTCTGCTTCCCGGTGAGTACCGTTACAGGGAACGCATAAAGTTCAAGACGGGTTCATTTATTTGAGCTCGGTAAAGACGTGCCTGTGCACGGTAAAGACGGGCCCACGGTAAACGTGGGCACGGTAAAGACGTGTCTCTTTACGAGACTGATATGGCTGTGCTGTATTTCAGTGCATAAAGTTAACTGTTTTCCAGTTCATGTTTTTCCCCATGTATCAGTCAAACTGTATCTGTTTTAATGTCCTAGTGTTGTAGTGTGAATGGTTGTTTAAGTCCGTCGATTTTGGTATAAATTGTGTTTTTGTTAAGACAGTCCCAACATGCCACTGTTTTCGAAATTACGTCAGATAGGGACCAGGAAAGGAATACTCGAAGAGTCAGTTCCCGTCCCGCCCAGAGACACACCCGGACATTTCATGTATAACAAACATGGGCTAGATGCCATATTGTTTTTAGACTTATGGGTAGATTACACGAAGGATTTAAAGGAGAAGTACAGATGGCCTGACTCAGGGACATGGGATTCTGAATGCATTATGAAAGTAGAGGAAGCGCTGTGGAAAAGGAAAGTAAGACCGTCTCAGAAAGATGCAATTGAATTATGGCGTAAGGAAGCGCATAGGAGAGCAGAGAAAGAATTCCACCAAGCAGAGAGAAGTAAACAAGCAGCGGAAAATGCCAAAGAAAAAGAACTGCGGGAGGAGGGGGAACGGGTCAAGGCGGAACAGGCCGATAGAGAAAGAAATGCCCTCGTCGCTGGTATTTACCCCGTCCTCTCAGAAGAACTAGCTAGAGCGACCCCCTCAGAAGTACCCAGTAAGTTGCCACCACCACCAGTACCATTTAGAGTACGTAGAGCGAAGCCGACAGCAGCAGAGGCTTTCCTTTCCTCCTATCTAGAGGAGCCCGCACCAGACTATGTGAACGCAGAATTCCCTCCGCCCCCATCAGCGGCTCAGCTCCAACAGTTTCCGCTCCAGCAGATCGTGAAAGACGACGTAGGGCCCGGGGCAGTGGGAGGGGGCTCACCGCCAGCGACACGAACACCGTTAGGGCTAGGGCCACCACGTACGCCACAACTGACATCAACACCATTTAAGTATGTAGGTGTAACGATCCCACGTTGTATATACGATCCAGTACCAGGTGAAGGTGCAATGCTCGTGTGTTCATTAAGATTAAGACACGCCACCGACTATTTGATCACATTACCAGGCATGAAGGAACACCTAGATAAAATATACCATTTCGTTAGAACGGGGGAGGGACCCGAGAGTATAGAAGAGGCCATGGAACAAAGAAAGGTGGAGGTTAAGAATTTCATTTTACGTTTTTTGATTAACTGTCTGATCAGGGAACAAGACCAACCAGACAAGGAGGTAAAGAAAGGACTGATGGATTGGAGTGATAACATAGCTGCCGGTCGGCATGATAAACAGGGACAGACAGAAAGTATGTACAGGAAAATACGAAAGGCGATCGTAGAAATACACAAGGAAGAGTCTGACGGGCAGTATGAGTCATCATCAGAAGATGTTGACCCGGAAAACGAGGAAAAGGACAAAATAAATTATGTAGGCAAAGCACGACAGTTTGACAGGCCTAAGTGTCTCGACTACCGTAAACAGGGACATGCTATAAAAGAAAGATTTTCCCTTGAAAATCTATTCCAAGCTACTGAAAAAGCTCTGAAACGACGGGTAGAGAGCGAGAGACCCCACACCCCACACGAACAGGAATTGGTCCGGTCAGCCGTCCAATGGGTGTCCAATTCTATCATATATAGCAATGACATAGTGGCCCAGACTTTCTTGAGCCTTCCACCGAACGAACAGCGTTTGGCTGGTATTTACATGGTTCAACATTTGATAACGTTGTACGAGAGTCAATATTCTGATCCCGGTCCATTGTATAAATTACTGGACGATATCCTTCTAGATAGATGGACAGGCCTAGGTACTGATTTAATTAATGTCATTCTGGATCAACGACATAAGTACTTGACTTCCCTGACCACATGTATGCTTCCTGCCCCACACCACGACAGAAAGAACTTGTACATAGACAGACAGAATCCCCTACGAGAGGTGCATCCTGTCAAAAATGAAGCGGGTGAGCTTCAACGAGTGTATGTTTACACACCCTTGACAAAAATAGAAATACTGGAAATGAAAAAGATGTTGCCCTGTCATGATAAAGACCCGGGGGGGTTTCACCGGGAATTAAAGGACATTCTCCGCATAGGGGATTACACGTACGCTGATATTATAAAATTATTGAAAGTACTGTTGCCTTCTGGTATTTACGAAAAGCTTAAGGAGAAAGACTGGGAGGTGGGAGAGAAAAAGATAAGTTGGACAGTATTGGAAACAGAGGATAAAGGCCGGCACCCGGGTGTTGGTCTTGGGGAAAAAGCTAAAGAACCACCTGAACTCCTGATACAGGTTTTGCCGAGACTATTGATTACTAAAAAGGAAGACTGGGATGCTATTTCAGCCTGTAAACAGAAACAAGACGAGGACAAGAGTGATTTCTATTCTAGATTCGAGAAATGTTTTTCTAATAATAGGGGCCTTAAGCCTAGTAGCGAGTCATATCCACATCTTTTCGTGAGCAAATTAGTAGAGAATTCCTTACCCCAGATCAAGAATAGAGTACTGAAGGTTGAGAGTACTTGGCAAGCAAATAGTCCTTCGCAAATGTTGCAAATGTTACAATATCACCAGAACAGAATTAGAGAGGAACAGGAGCATGAAAAGAGACGCATGAAAGATACGAAAATGAAAGTGCTGGTTGCCCAAACGGTACCAGCCAATGCGAACAAAAAGGGCACAACACTTGTTACTGGGAACTGTAATTATTGCAAACAGCCAGGTCACTTTGTAAAAGATTGTGCTGTCCTGAAACACAATATAGCTACAGGCAAGACAAAAGAACGACCACACGTTCCGAGACAGAATAGCACCCCACAGAACACAAACCAGACAGTAGCGACCTTACCACCCCCACCGCCACTGTTACTGCCCCGACACAAATGTACCAGTACACGCAGTCAGACTATCCAGAATACCAACAGTACTCATGAAACAGCCTAGAGAGGGAAATTGGCTTGCCCCTTATTGAGGTTCCTGTGGATCAAGAGGGTCCCTATGTACATAGTCGTGTATTGGGAAAGGACAGAAAATTTCTGATTGACACAGGGGCGAGCAGAACTACCATCAGTCATGACGAGGTTCCAGGGGCACCACTTTCAGGCTCACAGAATGTTTCCCTGGGATTTTCAGGAAAGCCTACTGTTAATGAAGTATCAGAACCAGTTTCCCTAGGAGTTGGTCCATTGTCACGTACCACAGACTTGCTACTTACTAAATCATGTCCAGAAAACTTGCTTGGTATAAAGACATTGAAAGAACTAGGAGCAGTTATTTGTTGTTCTCCGGAAGGAGTACGACTATTCTTACGTGATTTTAAGGGACATTATGTGTTGAAGGATTTTGACCATAGACTCCAGAATGTGCCACAGCATCTATGGGCACAAGGTCCGACTGACGTAGGTTACATGCACATTACACCACACCGTGTCACTCTGAAAACAGGAGTAGAACTACCACGTATCCGACAATACAAGTTACCACCTGATGCCGTAGTAGCCTTACTGAAAATTATTGACGAGCTCATTGCACAAGGGGTGGTAGTGGAGACTGACTCGAATGTATGTAATTCACCTGTCATCCCTATTCTTAAACGAACAGACCCTAATGCACCACCTGTTTACAGACTAGTTGTTGACCTTCGAGAACTGAACAAATGTATAGTCCCTCAATACCCAGTGGTCCCCGACATTTCTTCATTATTGACTGCTATTGATTCTGAGGCAACGTTCTTTACTGTTATTGACCTGAAAAATGCCTTCTTTAGTGTTCCAATTCATCCAGATAGTCAGTACCTCTTCGGATTCAGTTTAAATGGACGCAGCTTTAAATTTACGAGAGCTCCTCAAGGTTTTACAGAAAGTACTAGCATTTACAGCCAAGCATTAAAAAGACAACTAGACAGTATTCATATGCCTGTCAACACTGCACTGCTCCAGTATGTAGACGATATCCTAATCACAGCACGATCAGAACCAGACTGCGAAAATGCATCACTGACAGTTTTACACTTTTTGGCAGACAAGGGGCACAAAGTGTCCCCTTCGAAGTTGCAATTCTGTGCACAGCAAGTGGTATACCTTGGACACTTGCTGTCCAAGAGGGGTAGACAGCTGACACAAGAACGCATTCAGTTAATTGCTAACCTTTCACAGCCAAAGACACAAAAGGAAGTACAGGCCTTCATTGGCCTCACTTCATACTGCAGACAATGGATTCCCCAGTATGCCTATCTAGCCAAACCACTCATACAGTTGAAGACACAGGAGGCAGCATCTTCGACTGTCCTCCCTTGGACACAAGAACATACATTGGCATTTGAAGAATTGAAAAGAGTCTTATGTCAAGCACCAGTTTTAGCGACTCCTTGTTACAGCAAACCTTTTACGCTTTTTGTCACTGAACGAGATGGAACTGCATATCTGTCCTTACACAAGATCAAGCAGGAAAACACAAGCCTTGCGCTTATTTTTCTAGTACACTGGATCCAGTGGCCCAGGCTCTGCCTGCGTGCCTGAAATCAGTTGCAGCAGCAGCCCTAGCTATAAGACAGAGTGACTCCATAGTGTTAGGACACCCTCTGACAGTACAGGTTCCACATGCAGTGGAAGTTCTCTTGAACAGGACACAGACACAGCACTTAACTGTAGCGAGACTGACAGGATATGAACTGGCGTTATTTCAACCACACATAGAGATCAGACGATGCAATATTCTCAACCCTGCTACACTCTTGCCCTCAAGCACAGTAGACACTGCACCACATGACTGTGTGGAAGTAATAAATACAGTGATAAAACCAAGACAAGACCTGACAGACACTGCACTGCCAGACCCTGACCTGACACTTTATGTTGATGGTTCATGAATGAGAACAAGCACAGGAGAGCTAGTGGCTGCATATGCAGTGACCACTGCTACTGAAGTCATAGAGACACAGAGAATAGACACATTGTCAGCACAAGCAGCAGAGCTCATCGCTCTGACACAAGCCTGAATACGAGCCAAGAACTTGAAAGTGAACATATATACAGACTCACAGTATGCTTTCGGGGTTGTTCATGACTTCGGAGTGTTATGGAGGGAGAGAGGTTTCCTGACCTCTCATGGGACTAAAATTCAGCACGGTCCGCTCATTCAGGCTCTGTTAGAAGCAATACATTTGCCTACAGCCATAGCTATCATGAAATGCAAAGCACATACCAAAGTTACAGACACCATTTCCCAGGGTAACGACCTGGCAGACCAAACTGCTAAACTGACAGCTCAGACGCCAACAGACACGACAAAGACAGAGGTGCCATTACTGACAAAACACATGACAGTCAGGGATCCTTCACAAGATGTACTTGACATACAGACACATGCCACTCCAGATGAAATAAAGAAATGGACTGAACAAGGAGGGGTCCAGACTGACCAAGGTTGGATGACTAAAATCAGAGCTACATGGTTCCTCCCAGACTCTATGGTACAAGTCATCATAAACACAGCACATATTCCAGCACACTTAGGAGAAAAGGCCATGCTAGACAGCTTACAGAATATCTGGTTTAACAAGCACCTGCGTGCAGCAGCAAAACAGAAAGTACGTACCTGTATGATTTGTTGCCAGTTCAATCCAGGCAAAGGCATTCCGGTGGAACAAGGCGGATTTCATCCTCCTGACCATCCTTTTGAAGTCCTCCAGATGGATTATATCCAGATGGACAGATGTAGAGGTTACAAATATGTCCTGGTAGTTGTATGTGCACTATCTAGATGGACAGAAGCGTACCCAGTCCCAGATTATACTGCAGTGACCACCGCCAGGCAACTGGTGCGTGAGTTTTTTCCCCGATATGGATTGCCTCGTGTCGTGTACTCAGATAATGGTCAGCCCTTTTCTTCTGAATTAATGAAACAAGTGTCCCTTCTGTTAGGTTATCAATGGAAGTTTCATTGTGTACAACACCCTGAAGCAGCTGGACTTGTCGAGCGCCATAATCAGACACTCAAGACGAAATTAGCAAAAGTTTGTGCAGAAAAAGGCGTGGATTGGATGGTAGCCTTGCCGGTTGCCCTCTTTTACATGCGTATGGTAGCTCATTCCAGAACAGGCCTATCTCCTTACGAAGTGGTTTTTGGTAGACCACCGAATATGTGGGGTACGCCTATGCCTAAGAAAATAACTGATGTTGACAGTAACATGCTGACAGATTACCTGGCTTCCTTGATGTCTGCACTACTTTCTTGTCGTTCACAGGTTGCCGCCGCCTTCCCTGACAACACTCAAGTCAAGGAACATACCATCGTCCCTGGTGACCATGTATACGTTCGGAATTTTGATCGTTCGAGCCCTCTTGAGCCGCGCTGGAAAACACCGAAATTAGTTTTGCTCACCACGAGGACTGCCGTCAAGGTCGAGGGACGCAAGGGATGGCTGCATGCCCAACACTGCAAGAAATTCTTTGGAGTTCCTGGAACTTTGATCAAAACTAAAGACAGTCCCGATTGTACTGACTCTAAGCCCCCTTTGCTAGAAAAGACTCTGCAACAAGAATATAGGTCTAAGTTACGATCTAGTAAGTCAGACAGCGTTTAATTGTTTAAGTCCACTAGGTGGTGAATCGGTTAGACAGGTTCCTGACATGTATAAGATCGTAGACCCGAATAGTAAAAAGAGCAAGATGAGAGAGAAATACTGCAAGATATTACGCAGTAGATGTATAGTAACCCTGATTTTCATGTCACTTTTGTGCATCACTATTATATGTATCAGCTTGACGCTACATGTTTTCTTTCCTCCTCTTTCTTCACGTATACACTTCCCCATTAATAACACCGCAGAACATACATTTAGTGATCTGCCACCTCATGAATTGTCATATCGACTAGCCCTGCGCAACAATACTTTTATTCAAATGTTGCACCGTTCTCATCAGACCAGCAATGCAACAGATTGCTGGGTATGTGGCCAACTTCCCCCTTTTCAAAAGACGAAGGGAGTACTGCCCTTCTTCCCTTTTCCGTTCTCGCACAATGGTTCGTGCGGAGCATGGTTTGCTTTAATGACATCACTAGACAAAAAGTCCACAGTTTCCCAGGACGATTGGATATGGGGAGATTTGAATAAAGTAATGAATGAGGCATGTTTTCCAGACGATGACGGTCTCCCACAAAGGAAAGGTACCGCTCTAGAAAATGAAGAGTACGAGCAAGGAAATGCTTCCCTTAACTTCATGATCTTGAATGTTCAGCCCAAGCAAAATGTAGGTCCACCGTTTATAAGAGTTCTACCAGTAAAAGGTGATTTGTGCGTCAGAAAGAAAGGATCAGTACATTTGGGACACAGTGAATGTAATACTGTAGTCGAGTTTAATGATCAAGGAAAGTCTTCCTTTAACACATCTCGCCATTCCTATTTTATTTGTGGTCAGACAGCCTATGTACATCTGCCCTTAGACTGGGGTGGCACATGCTATATATCGTTCCTTCTGCCCCCTGTCTTTCTAGCCCCATCCCATTATCATCGTGATTCACGACTAGTGCACGTTAGACACAGGAGGGAGACTAATTCCCCAGTGATTGATCAGACAGAGACAGCTTGGGAGCAATATACAGACTTCAATAGAGGATTCTTCTTTTTCATAGGTCCTGTCCAAAACAGTAAACTCATACGCAGGTTAACAAGAACTCTAGAAGCAGTAGTGAATGAGACTACAGTGGCCCTGGCGAACTTGACCCAGGAGCAGTCTGCCATGCGACTTGTTGTTCTTCAGAATCGTCTTGTTCTTGACGTCATCCTGGCAGATAGGGGCGGGGCTTGTAGAGTGATCGGCTCCAGTTGTGGCGTGTTTATTCCTAATAACGCGCCATCCGTGTATGCAGCAATAACAAGACTCCACAAGATAGCTCACGAGATACATCAAGACCCAGGCACATGGACTTGGTCCGGTTGGCTCTGGGGTGTAATATCAGCATGGGGATGGAAAGTGTTGTCGTTCCTAGGAATGATACTGCTAATGATATTCAGCTGCTGTCTCTGTCTGCAATGTGGCCCGGCGATTTGCGGCTTGTGTGCCACTGCCTGTATTCCCCATCCACGTATACAAAAGAAAAAAGACGAACAAATGATGCTGTATGATCAGATATACGGTCTCATGAATATAGATATGTCCTGAAGGGCACAGTAGGGGACAAGGAGGGAATGAGGAAATAGAAATTTTATGTGTCCAATGTGTCCCCTGCTTGTACCCCACGTTTAGTGTATGTACATATCATCCATGCATTTTTCCTCTCATATCCCTAATAATGATGCTTCTGCATTTCCGTCTCACATTAGAATGTCAGTTACCAAGCCTACCATAAAAGAAACGTTAATTCTGCATTGAGGCCTATGTTGCCAATGTATTTGCATGGTGCACGTTTAAAAGTCGAGATGAACCCGTTTTGTGGCTCAGCCTGAGCCAGTTCCCGAATTAAGGTTTTTCATGCCTCCAGACACTCTGAAAGCTGCAGCTCAGCTATGTATCCCTGACCTTTTGCATACTTCTGGTCCAGCCCGGCCTGCCAAGACAGTATTTTGCACACAGTTATCTACTTGCTCCACAGAAACACATTCCTGCTTAGTGAAGAAGGTAAACATAACCCGCCTGCAGAAGATAGAGCCTAGCCTTCCTGTCTCCGTTTAAGTGATTTGCAGAGCTCGCATCCATAGAAAGCCCATGGCCCCCACGCAATGCACGAAGAAATATATGCACACACTGGCTCTTAGTGATGAGCAACCTTTGCTTGAGCGACCTTTACTTCAGATAATACATCCTCCAAACTTAAGATATCAGATAATACCAGACGTGCAGGTCGTCCTGACACTCAAGGCTTCTCTACTAGAACGAAAGTCAGCTCCCTCCAGCTTCCCCCAGTTACACGTCAGTTGCACGTCATGACCAAAGATGTGCACACAAATAGGGTAAAGGTTCCAGCTGGCCATGCAGACCCCCTCCATGTATCCACCCACTTATGACTCATCTATGACTCCTCAAGTGAACGCCCACGTGTACGCCTTCTTACACGCCCTTTTCACGCCCATGTGCTCTTATCTCTCTCTTTCTCTTGCTCCGCCTTCTCTATGCAATGTAATGTATGTTTAAATGTATAAATAATGTACTCTATGAATAAAGTTCAGAAGACCCTTCCTGAACCTTAGCGGTGATGGAACCCGATTCTCCCTTAACTCGAGTTACTGAAATAAAGCCCTTTTGAATCGGACACCACAGACTCTGCCTCTCATTATATGCATGACCCATTGTTTAAGTATAGAAATTCTGGCAGGGTAATATTTTATTTACCACAACGGCATTTATCCCTACTTGGAAGTTGTTCCCGGCGAAGTTTGGTTCTTTGGTGACGGAGAGGATGAGCTGGGTGTCATTGGCATAGGAGATGATGTTGAACCTATGGTTTTTGACAATGGTTGCGAGGGGGGCCATGTAGATGTTGAAGAGGGTGACGCTGAGGGAGGATCCCTGGGGCACCGCACATCTAGTCTCTGTTGGTTCCAAGAGGTAGGCTGGGAATCTTACTCTTCGGGTTCTGCCTGTGAGAAATTAGCATATCCAATCAAGGGCCTTTCTGCGGATGCCGGCATTGTGGAGTCTGGTGGCTAGTGTGAGGTGGGAGATGGTGCTGAAGGCAGCTGAACGGTTCAGGAGGTTGAGGGTTGCCATTTGTCCCTGCTCGAGGAGGGAGTGGATGTCGTCAGTGATGTCGAGTAGGGTGGTCTCGTTGCTGTGGTTTCTACGGAATCCAGATTGGGATATGTCCAGGATGTTGTTGGCTTCGGTGAAGTTTGCTAGCTGGGTGTTTATTGCCTTTTTGATTACCTTGGCTGCAATGGCCTTGGAGGCTCTGTGGAAGATGTGGGGTGGGCAGGGGTCTGAGGATGCTCCAGAGTGGATGCTCTTCATGGTCTTTAGGGTGTCTTCTGTTGTGAGCGGGGTCCAAGTTAGTAGGGTCTGTTGGGTGGCGTTGCTGTGGGTGGAAGCAGGAACGGTACATAGGTCTTGGGGTCGAAGATCATCTAAATCTTGAGGTGGAAAAAGGTGCTGAGTCTGTTTTGGAGGTCTTGGGAGGGTGGGGCATCTGTTATTTCATCCTTGATGATGGAGATGAGTTCTTTGATGTTGTGGACATTGGTGAGTATTCTTTTTTGGAGGAATCTCTCCTTTGTGGATTTGATAAGTTGGTGGTGTGCCATGGTTGCTGATCTGCAGGCAGTGTGTTTCTGGGATTCTGTTGTTCTTCAATATCTTTTTGAAACATCGGCAAGAGTGCTTGGATTTTTGGAATGCAGGAGTGAACCAGCTTGCTTTCTTGATGTGTCTTCCTGTGGCTTTCTTGAGGGGGCGATTGTGGCAGCCCAGTTCGTGATCCAGCTATGGAGGTTGTGAGCCGAGGTGTCAGCGTCTGGTGTTGTTGTTGGTGGTGGGGGGTGCTGAGGAGGGCAGAGGTGAATTGTTCTTCTGTGACTTTGTTCCAGCTTTTACAAAGGAGGCGGTGGGTGTGCTTGTGTACAGTAGGTTTTCTGAAGGAGAAGTGGATGCAGTGGTGGTCTGTCCAAAGGAGTTTCATGGTGTGGCTGTAGGAAGTGGCCCTGGACATTGCCTAGTCTTTCAGATGATCTAGAATATTTTATGAGTTGCATCCAGCAGTGAAATTTGTTTAGAGTTACTGGGAGAGAGGCAAGAGTCTTTCTGTAAGAGTGGGATGACAATGCCTCCCGTCTATGATTTTGGGATTTGAACAGTATCATAGCTGTAGCTGAAAAGTGGAGCCAGAAACTTGCACCATCCTTCAGGGTGGCTTGTAGGAACTTTTACAGGGATCTTATCAGGGCCCAGGCTCCTGTCCTCCTAATATATAATTACATACTGTTCCTCAGTAGGAGCAGTTATCCGATGAACAGTTTCATACAAGAGCTTCAGATTAAAAGGTTCTCTTTGACATGATTTGAACGGTTTCGCTTTGTAAAATTCGAGAAAATACTTTTCCATTTTGTTTTGGGAAACCAGAAAAACATTTAGGGATTTTCTACATCCAGTTACTTTAGAGATTAGAGCCAGAATAGCTGATTTATTATTTGCGAGGGTGCCACCTGTAGATCTACCTAATGTTTGTCCATTTTTTTTATCTTTTTCTGATCAGCCTAATTCTCTTCTATGTTTTTTCTGTAAAGTAGAGATTTATTTCTTCCTGGAGGGTGAGATGCTTATAATTGCTGTTTAATTAGCTTATTTATACATCCTGAGATGTCCCCTTTAGAATTATTCAATCTTCTTGGTGGTGTTTGATTATTATTAAGGGTGACTGGCTTCTGAAGTACTTGGATTACTGCAGAGAGGATTTGTTCAAAGTTTGAGACTGGAATGATTTCTTTATTATGTTGAAACAATTGCTGAACGATGATCATGGTATTTAGTTGATTCATACTGTGAGTATTCCTTATGATTCTACCCAGTTTCTAGGCTATAAGAGTATCTCCATTCATACAAGATAAGGACCAGGAAGGAGATCAGAGATGTAATTCTATTTTTAGGTTCAATATTGCATGATCAATGCTTTGAGTTAACTGAGTACTTAAGTGCTGAGATTTCTGGAATAAATTCTAGCTACAGAAAACATAGTCCAAAATAGTAGCGCCAACTGGCTCACATTCTTGTATACGTTGGTGGAATGTCACCTTCCTTTCTGCCGTTCAGGATTGCTCCGTTAATTCTGTTAACTATTTCTAATACCATGTTCCCTAGTTTGTTGCCTTTAATGGACTCAGAGAAGAGTGGGATTGGAAGAGACTATATTTATTTTAGATCTTTACTTCTAAAAGCTGTTATCATGGTGTTAGAAAGGTTCACATTGAAGTCCCCCATGAGAAGATTGATACCTGAGTCTAGAGTTGAATCAACTAGCTCAAAGATTTTTACCGATAGTGTATTCAATTTGAGGCCAGGAGGAACATACATTTTAAACAGGAATAGTGTATATACGGAAGAGGAATTTTCCTATGGGATTTTTAACTTGATACACTGGACTGTTTTACAAGGTAATTGGATTATTTAAAAGTCCTACTTGAATTTTTCTGATAAAAGAATTGCTAATCTGCCCTTTGTATGGCTATGTTTTACCCTTGTTGCTGGAATTTCAAAAACAACATGTATTTGGGGCCCAGTCTCCTGAAGGCAGGCAATTGCAGGAGAAGTATCTTATAGGCAAAATCATTTTAAAGGTTCCAACCCTGATATAGTCCAGAAACAATATTGACAATCTTGCTAAAAAGGGAGTGTGGATACTCTTCCCTGTCTACAGGCATTTAGAGTGCCAGCGATCCAGGCACAAGAGTTACTTTTAGGTGTTTTTATAGAGTTAGTGAGGTATGGAGGCAGATCTGTCTCTCTCCATCTTCAAGACAAATAGTTTGCTAACGGATGCAGAGGGTGGGTCATCTTTCTGATGAATAAATTATGATATGACTATCCCCTAGTTAAATGTGTGGATCTTACGGAGACTGTTAAGGTTGTTTTCAAGTTGACTCCAATTACGTCAAATCCATTGTTATCCAGCGTTTCAACTTCTTTTACTATATAGATGGGATCACATTAGAGCAGAATTCCACTCTTGCTGTAGCCCTATCGAACTTATCCGGGAAAGATACTTGTTTTATTACTAGAGATGTAAGTGATTAAAGGGAATTAAGATTATGGAGAAGGTTTAGGTTCCGTTGGCGATTTAAAGGATTGTTGCCTGTAGCGAAGAGATCAGATATCTCTAAAACATAGAATTAATTCTGTTGATGCCTGTATACTGTGTTTGGTTCGGTAGTGTTTGATACAGAAGTAAATTGTGTGGCTTATTGGTAGACCTGTAGAGGGGTGTGACTAATGAAATTTTTAATTTGAGGATTCAGATGCAAGTATACTTCCTCCCTGGGCGATATGTGAAATATACCCTTATCATGTGCTTGATTAGGATTTGATGGTTTTTCCAACGCCAACCTTTTTTCCTCTTCTTGTGGATAAGTTGATAGAGAGATGTGTTGGGGAAACACAATTTTTGGGGATTTCTGTTTTGGGAATCTTTGATTCTTTTTGTTTCTTTTCTTTGTTGGTGATTTTAATTGTACTTTCTTTTTTGCATTGGGAGTTCTTTAAATACTTAGTTTTATTAGTTGATTTGATTCCTAAAATATTTAGGGCCTAAGTATGAGTCTGGTGGTCAAAGGACCACCAGACTCATGGTGGCTCGGCAGTGGCGGTCTTGCGACCGCCACATTACAACCCTTGTGGTCGTGCCAGCTTGTGACCGCTGACTCCGCCGGGGAATGGCAAGAGGTTGCTTGGTGGTCAAGAGGAATCATAATGCATATTAATACTTGCATCTCCGCCACTGATTTTATGGAGGTCTTTCCTCGATGAAAACAATGGCGGAGATGAAAGAAAGAGGGCCCTTCAGGGCTCCCTTGTGCCTCACGGCCTATGGATGAACAAAGGGGGCACAAAATGTGCTCCTCTGTGAGCATGAGCAAAAGTTCCAGCATAGCACGCACTTTTGAGTCTATGCCTTGCTGGAACTTGCTTTGACATACTATTTCCAGTGCCTATTTTATAGGCACCGCTGTGGGAATGGCAAAGGAATTGCCCACCAATGAAAAAAAAATAATCATTCTCACATTCGTTTGGCGGTGCGCCACCATACCGTCAAACTCGTACTTGGCCCCTTAGTGTTATAATAGAGGCCATAAGTTGTTCAGATGGATCTCTTCGATTTAATACTTGATAACTGGGAAGGGATACATTTGATTCGCTGTCTCCTGTGGAGTCCTCAAAGAGTTTTAATAAAAAACAGATAGTATCAGCTTTTCTTTTTGTCTTTTCTGCTTCTCTTTTATTCGACTACAGGTTTGAGTGGCTCTTGCTTTTTTTGTTTCTGTGATTGGGTGTTCCGCACTGATAAAGTGATGACGTGTAATTGATCAATTTTCTCTCTGTTTTGTTCTTCTTTTCCAGTCAATAGACATGAAATAGTTTGCTTAATACCCTGATCACCAGGATGTTGTAAAATAAGGGTTTGGCTTACCAAACAGTGTTCCGAGTTTAAAACAGATTTTACTAAAAAAAATCAAGTATTGACTCTAACACCCTCTTTAGTGACAGGAGTGATTCTGAGAGGATTTCTTGCTTGTTTGTGGAATGAGGGGATAAAAATAATGGAACATCTTGGGAATGTGATAACATTTCTTTTGAGCCTTGTGGATTGCTTGGAGTACTATTGAATAATTTAAGGGACTCCTTTGGGTCTTTAAGTACTGTTAAGTGAGACAGCTGGCTCAGATTTATATCAGGAAGTGTAAAATCCGTACTAGGAATATTGGTTGTGGTTGGCTGTGAGAATAACGTTTGCTGATCCATTATTACAAAGTGATCTGAAGGATTGTACTTTTCCCTAGGTTGTTCTGTAGTTTTTCTGGGGTAGCGTCTTGGGCTTTTATTGCAGATGATGTATGGGATGGGAAATACTCAGTTATTAGAGATATCTCTTTGAGGGCGCCTATGTGCACAGATCGTATTTTGCTCTTTTGTAAAGATTGAGCAGTGCCGATTCTCTTCTTATAAATGGTAAAATTTCTCAGGTTTATGAAAGCCATTGCAACCACTCTAGTACGGAGACTTTGAGATATTATTTTACGACTTGTAACTGGTATTAATATTTAAGAAATCCTTCTCCTAACAAAGAAGATTTTGTCTGCGTGGGCTCAAGCTGCACCGGTCTGATGTCTGCCACCTCTGAGTAGTTCACAAGACACAGCCTTATAGTTAATTCAGGATTTTTGGGCCTTCATTGCAGCTCTTGAATGATCCTGAAGTCTTCCACTTCCTCCTGGACCTCCCCGCAGAAGAACCATGCTTATATGGCCTATGTGCATGTAAAAAGACTGGAGGAAAACTTCTTCAAAAATGTCTGCTAGGTGCACAGCTTGACACCGCAATTTACAGATGCATTCGGGCAGGGTTACGACTCACCTTGCCATCGCTGCAATGTTATATAGGCCCGTAGAAGTTCCAAGAACCGGTGACCACATCCGCCAGTAGGTTTCTAGCAGCTGCGGTCCTAGTTTTGTGTACCGCAGGGGGGTGATGACTCAACGCAAATGCAAAGGCATGAGCAGGGCTCACTGATGCACCCTGGCAAGCCACACCCCGGTACTAACCAGACTGCTTCCACAGGGATCTCAGGGCTCAGGCAGCTATAGAGTTCATGCCGATTTGCCAACTTGCAGGTAGACTCAAGGGTGGAGGGGGTGCAGCGGCTAATGTGTAGAGTAGTTCCTATATTTCCAATAGGCTCTGCACATTGGAATAATATATCCTGTAGATTAGACATAGGACTGAGGTCAACTAGGTCTCTATCAAATATACTAAACTTAATTGGGTGTGTGCCAGCTAACTCAGAGAACACTAGAAACTTTCTCAAATACATAAGAAGGGATTCGTTTCTGACAACCCCATAAACATGACAACTTTGTTTCCCAAGAATAGGAATATATCTCTCAGAGTCACGGAAACAAAACATAAGTATTTCACTCAGTCAATCGTGCATGCTTCGTTTCTACAGAGTTGCAGAGAAATAGTGAGACGGGCTTTTTCAATAAAAGGGGTTTATTGAACAGTCTTCTTTCTCATGCAAGAGAGGTGAACTGCTACACTCGTTATGCAGACTGTAAAGTATAATGCATACAGAGTAAAAAGTAATAGGACATATTACTGTAAGAGCATTGTATGGTTTCTGAGCCATATAAAAATACATACATAAATAACACTGACTAAAATGCTCAACTGGTGTTTTTAAAATACGCCTACCCCAATGTACCTAACCTAAGTCTAGTACGAGGGAAGAAGTAATTATTATGTAGCATAGGTTTAGTTTTTCCAAGAATCTACCAAAGGTTTCTCTATGTTCTAATCAGCTCCATACCTTGTTTAGAATGAAGGAGGTATGGTATCTCTGTCTCAGGACTCGATTTCCCAACACACCGCAAGGGGAGCCGGAAATACTGGCGCTGTATTCTTGGCAGGAGAAGGGCAGCTCCCTGATCAGTGCCTCAGCTGGAGAGTCGGCTTCCTTCTGCACTTGCTGTAGCAATCTGCGTCGGGCAAGTAGGACTTCGAACTGCTCTGAACCACTGTATCTTGCTAGAGCAAATGTAGGTATATTTATACCTAGAAGGTGTTTAGGAATGCCATAGTTTGACGTAAAGTCGGGCATATGAACGTCATGAAAGAACCCCTAGGGAATAGTTGTTCTTTGTAAGGTTACTGAGTTCTTGGACAAATCAATATTCAAACAAGGGGAAGTCCCTGACTTCTTAAGCTGGTTTTCCAAGAAATCGTTGTGACGTCTGGTACGGGTGGAAGTAGCCATGCCTGTATTTGGGTACCATGGGCTATGCCTAAATAAGGGCTTGATTCCTATGCCTATATAAGGGCAATGTGAATTGTACCTATATAAGGACATGAATCAGGAAAATTCACTCGGAGCTTAAAACGCCACACAACACCCACTCCGCTTTCTTAAGTATGACATTACTAAGATATAAACACATAAAATATATCTAAACATGATGTGTAAAAACCCACCCAAAATACATAAAAATGCATTGGTACTGGTTGTACATGAAAAGCATTTGTGCTGTATGCATTTAAACCAATGTTTCATTCAAAGCATATTGATGACATTTGAAAATGCTATCTGAATGAATCACGAAAATACATTTATGAAATGGCTCTTAATTACAGAAGAAAATGTCGAGAACATTTCATGGCATATTATATAAACTGATTATGGACGAGGTCAAATATTGTCTCTTGGAAGGTTTCAAAGAATACTAGTTCTCTATGACTAGTTCTACTTTAAGCAGATTACTTTGTGCCATAAAATGTAAAATACAAAGTTGGAAAAACAAGAGTTTGATCATAGAAAAAAATAGTGTTCCAAAGTTAGAACTTTGTTTTGAAAAATGAATGTCGAATTCACAGTCCCTCAGACACTGCGTGCCGAATCAAAAGTCAGTGTTATTGTTTGGTGAAAACATCCAATCTTCTGAAGTCTGTAAAGAATTCATCTACCATTGTAGGTGAAAGTATGATTACCTAGTTAAGATGATTAACCGCACATAGATGTGAAGCTTCGCAGTCAGCGTTGGTCGCATTAGCAATGTTTGAATTGGATGGTACCTGTGTGACGCTTTTCTCTCGTACCTCGCGTCAGCATTTTACGCATGTGAGATCTCAATGAATGCCACAGAATCGGTAGCCGCTGGGGACAACACAGTGCATGATCCGTCACTGGTCCAAGCAAAGTATCAACATCTGTTGGCAGGCATTTCTAAGTCTGACATCATATTATTAACAGTCTTGAAGTCCCAATCATCAGAAAAGGTATTAGATTAAATAAAGTCATTCAAGGAAATCTTGAACTGGTGTGGAATCTGCCACAGTTCCGCCCGACCGAAAATGTCATAATCAGTTCTGTCCCAAGCTATACCACCAGGTATAGGAACGGCTGTGATGTTCACTGATGACAAGTCTCTTTGTTCACGATGAGATGATTTGTGTGGCTTGAGGAGTAAGTTAATGTTCTTACTTGCTGTGTCCTTTTTACCATATCTTCCCTTTATCAGCATTCCCAAAGTTCTTACAAGAGTCAACCAAAGTAGAAGAAAAAGTACACCCGGCACAATTCAAAGTTCAATCCATGGTGAAACCAGATAAGTCTTTTCCAGGTGATGAAAAAGTGCTGTTGCTTATTCTTTAAAAGTTCTTTTTACTGGCGTTGTTTTAGGTTCGCTGGAATCCTCGGAAAACGTATCAAGGTTAATGAAATAGCCAGAGGCAGTTCTGTCAATTGTAGGGATTGCATCAGGATTCGTTGAAATGGCTGGAACCTCTTGATCACTTGTTACATTTGTATAGTCAGATTCTATTTCATTGTAGACAGGCGTTTCTTGAAGAAATGTTATTTAGGTCTAAAGAGGTACAAGTTCCATTGCTTTGTTGAATAGTCCTTCTTTTCGCACTGCAGATTCTTCAAAGGTGATGAGTTTCTCAGTTTGAACCTCTTGAACAGTACCCAGATTCGGGCGTCTGCTACATCTTTGGAGTCCACTTGGCCTACTGCTTATGATCGGCCACATGATGTGGTTTTACCAGGTCAATGGACACAAACCTGTTCTTCTTTTTACCAGCAAGGGGCCACAGTAATACTGTCCTTGATCCGTGGATTGCTAGGACCGTCACTGGTTGTCTGTAAGAAGGTCTAAATTCCTTCTTGCCCGCGATCCGCTCTCTTACTAGATCCCCAATCTTTGGAATCAAGACAGGTCTTGCTGGGACGGTCGGTTTCTCTTCAGTGGTTGTTGGCTTCAGGAACATGTTATTTTTCCCTATTTCTTTTAAGCCCAGTAAAATAGCCAAACAATCTTTGATATCAAAGGGTTTTTGTTCTACCACTGAAATCTGACAATCGAGATCCGAAATAATCATTCTTGTTCCATAAAAGAATTTCATATGGAGTGATTCCCCCTAGAGAACTTCTTCGTAGATTATTAAGACTACGTTGGACACTTATTAGATATTTGACCCACCCATCACCCGAACCTAATACCCTAGCTGTTATAGATTGCTTTATGTTCTGGGTTTTTCTCTCCACTATCGAATTTCCCTCAGGATGGAATGGACTAGAGTACCGCAATGCAAAGCCCAATTTGGCCATGGCCTCTTTGTAAGCTCGAGCGCTAAACCGAGGACCCTGGTCAGAATGTAGGGTGCCGACTGCGTATGTGCCGATGAAGACTCGCAAATCTTTTAGAACAGTTCGAGCGTCAGCCGCGCGCAGAGGCCACATCCAAATAAATCTTGTCCTAATATTTGTGGGACCACATTTGTCCACAGGAACGTTTGCGTGTAGATAGTCTAATGCTGTCTAACAATGGTGTGTGTACTGGGCTGGCTACACTGTAGTCAGGTATCTGGCAGCGTTCTCTGCTGCAATCTCTGTTGCAGTCATGGCAATTAATTGCAAATGTGTGCATGTGGGCATTCATCCCTGGCCACCAGTACGTCTCCTTTAATTCTAGTATAGACTTCGAGATCCCTTGATGTATCAGTCCATCTCCCAAATGTGCTTTGTGTATCAAAGCTACTCCACTTTTCCTGTGTGGAATCACTCTATCCCCCACTCCAGGAATTCGAGCAAAAGGAATGTAGTTTGGGTCAATTATGTATGAGTATTTGAGTGGATAGTTTTGAGCTAACGATGCACCGCTGCCTTTGCTTGTCGTATTGACAGCTAGCATTATTTCGCTGTCTTTTTTTGTTTTTGAACGAGTGATTGCAGCTACAGAAGCCGTTCGCACAGCTGCCTTTGCGGCTTCACCAGCCAATGAATTCCCTGCAACGTGAACGCCATCACGTTGATGACTCATTGTATGTATCATGTGAGCCTTTTGTAGTTCTTGTCGTAACTGAACTACTTGTTCCCAAAGCAACTTATGCTTGATTGTGCCAACTTTTCCATCTTTGTAACCATTTTGAATCCAGTTTTGCAAGTATTCATTGTAAGATTAAACACAATAATACGAATCGCACACTATGACTGTGGGGAATTTGCGATCTATATTTTCAAGTTCCATCTTGAATGCTTTTAGTTCAGCTCACTGAGCTGTACAATCTCCTAGAGATTGAGTTCTAGTGCCTATTGGTCGGAATTTACCATCGCGCCAGCGACCTTTAACGATCGCGCACGGAGCACTATAAGCTTGTTTACCCTCCGTAGCGGGTTGGGCCGATCTGTCAGTATAAATTATACATTCATATTGCTCTAGAGGCAGAATCTCAGTAGGCAGAGGACATTCTTGTTCGTATTGTAGAAATGCTTGTGTTTTCAAATAAGGGTCAACATTGTATTCAACATCTGTTGCAGCAAGAGAATTAACCCATTGTATCCATCTCGGATGTAAAGCTTTTGCATTTCGAATGCTCGCTTTCATCATTGCTTCTAAGGCAGGTAACCGTGTAACAACCATAATGTGCTTACCCTGTGCGAGGGCTCTCTCTTTTGCTACTGCAGTTTAAACCGCTGTCAGAATTTTTTCTGTTGAAGTGAATTTCATTTCTGCTTGGGTGTACAAATGTGATTTGTAAGCTATTGGTACTTTTTTTCCTTCATTAAAGGTTAAGTATGTGAATTCGCATTGTCCTGGAATGATTCGAATCACTAAGTTGCGTACGTTTACGCGTGTTTGTAAATGTTTTGTTGCTAACATGTCTGTTTGCAATAAACCCAATTCATTTCTGTGTTTTTTTTAGTCCAATTAACTGTTTTGAAATCAGGTTTGATTAATTCGTAGAGAGGTTTAACCCTTTCTGCGTAGTTTAGAATGTAAGTTCTTCCAAAATTCAGGAAACCTAGAATCGACTGTACGTTTTTCAGCGTTTTTGGAGGTTGGAGCAGCGCACATTTCTCTAGAAAGTTTGCCTCCAGGCTTTTGCCTTCACTTGAAAGTTCATATCCCAGGAAAAGGACGTTTAAATGGGCAATTTGTGATTTCTTAAAATTGAATTTGTACCCTTCAGAGGCGAAGCCCAAAATTATGGTGTTCACCCTGTTCAAGTGTCTATCAAAGTCATTGTCTGTTAGATAGATGTCATTGACATATGATAATGCATCATCATCATAGGTTTGTAGTAACTCTGTTACTCTGGGTGAGAATAACCCTGGACTATTCTTGAATCCCTGGGGGAGACAACACAGTTGATGCTGTGTCCCCATAATTGAGAAAGCGGTCAAGTACCTACTTTCTGGTGCAATGTTTTGACAGAAGAAACCATTAGAAATATCTAATGTGGTTTTATATTTTTTACGCGCAATGTTATTCATTAGTGCTGCACTGTGTGAATTTTGTACTGCAAACGTTTTGCAATAAGAGTTTAGATGTCTGTAATCCAAAAATAGACAATATGTATTGTCTGGTTTGGAGACAGGAAACAAAGGATTGTTCATTGACGAGGTGCATGTTTCAATCACCCCTTGGTATTCAAATTGATCTAAGGTCTCCCTGACCTATTTTTTAGCTTCTTGCTTAACTAGATACTGCCTTTGTGCAGTCGGTTGATTTTTTAACTGGATTTAATGGTGAGGAGAATCCTCATTCCATCCTACATGATTTTTGTATAATGCAGGAGCCTGGGCTAATGCCCATTTCCTGGCAAAGGTATATGTTAAATGAATTGGAATGTGGTTAGAGAAAGCTGACAAATTCGGGTGGCCAGTCTTGTTCTGCTAGAAGAATGTCATAACCATGAGAGAGTCGCTCCCAAAAAAGTGCTCTTATTTTCCTAGTTATGTCCCCCTCTATACGGAGTGTTACTTCGTATAACTAATGTGGGACACTAACCCTGGTATCTGCAGTTTCAACTTGGATGTACTCATTTAAGTCCACTGTGTCCAGATGATCCTTAAAGTTCTTGTGAGCTATGGTGACTTCTGCTGCACTGTCCAACATCATTTGAGCCCATTCCCCGTTCTTGACTTGTGTCCTCTAGATCCTCGGCATGTCTGCTTTTTAGACCTGCTACTTTCTTTTTGGTGAATTGAGTTTTCTTATATTTCTGAACGTGTTGATCGTCTTTGGACTTCACGTGTTCTTCTTTGTTTTCTGACCGTCCTCTTCTTTTGGATTTCTGTGACGAAGTCTGAAAGGTATAAGAGGAACGTGCATCGGAATCTTGATATGTATCAGGTTTTCTAAAATTATCCCTTTTCCTGAGGTTATACCTCCTTTCAGAGGGCTCCTTTTGAGGGGACCTACTTCAGGATTGAGAACGCTTCTCTATAGACGTTTGTTTAGTGTTCTCCCACTTCTTTTTAGGAGGAGTAGGAGTGTTTTTAATAAAGATATTTTCAGGACTTTCTGACAGTTGAGGTTTAAGTGGTTTCCCACTCAAGCTGTCTCTGCCTAATTCTTCAAAGGAATTTTCAATTACTCTGGCCAGTTCATGTGGTTGCTCAGTTACATCAAATTATTTTAGCTTTTGGCAGATCGCCACGGATGCTGCTTCACCATTAATATTAGCAAATATTGTATTGTATTGTATTGTGGTATATTTGTATAGCGCAAACCTGTCACCACCAATATTGTTGTTGAGACCTGTTTGAAATCTTTCAGCAATTTCATACCTAGATTTAGAGCATGCTCTGCCCCATATTCATTTTGAATCTGTTTTAGGACGTCTGATATTATCGCCATAGACGGAAACCCATGTGTTTTTAGTGTAGATTGCAGCAAAGACTGTACCCCAAGTGTCGCCGTCCTCCAGCTGTGGTGCGATCCCCATTGGTAAAAAGGTTATTAGAATTCTGTATTTCTCATGAGGGGTAGTATCAGGAAATATTGCTTCTATTTGAATATTTTTTGATCTATCCAGAATGGAATTTGTTCCCATTTTGAGGGTAATTTACCAAGACTGAATGTAGAGTCTATTGTTTAATTTTATTTATGTTGCCCTGGTAAGGGGTGTGTTGTGGAATCCTTATTGCTGTTTGGACCGTGAAAGTCTGCATGACATATTGAGCCAATTGTCTATACATTTTGATTAGCTCTTTGAGTTGAACTAATAGTTCTGCATCTGACATTTCTTCAATGGCAGGATGTGATGTATAGCTGGCTATTACCGGCTATGTTGCTTCTGGTCTACCTAGTGGACCAAGCCTGGTAATGTGATTTATATGTTTTAGGGAGCCTTTAAACTAGAGCGCATGCTCCTGGTAAGTTAGTGGAATTTCAATATCCTCGAAAGGAATGTATTTTCTTTGTAGAAGTGAAACACTTTTGTTCTTGGATCTGCTTCAGGGAAGACCATCCAAGAATAGAATACCTCTGTCTGGTGATCTTCGTGTGCCTCTATCACAAAAACTACCCTACCACCTCTTGCTGATAGGCCATTTCTTATAAGTTTTATAGTGATGGCTTTCTTTACATTTTCTGGAATGCTAAATAGCATCATCGTCTGACTCTTAGAAACCTGTAAAGTTTAAAGCTTGTACGGCTGGATCAGCCACAGCTCCACCGGTTTCAGTGTTGTTGTCGTTATTCGACATTGTTTAATCAAAGTTGCAGAGCCAGTTTCAAGGAAACAAAGATAAGGTGCACAATATTTTGGAACACTGTATCCTTCAACGTTGAATAAACCAAAAACTAATACATAGGATTTTTTGTCCTACTCAGCTACGGCGGATATTATACTTTTTCCCACTCCAGACGTCTATTGGAGTATTTGAAGGAAAAAGAGGTCTCTGAGAAAAGCACAACTGAGTTACTTTAGTATCTAGCATTAAATTAGTACCTTACCAAACGTTGGGCGCCATGTAGTGTAGTTCCTATATTCCCAATAGGCTCTGCGCATTGGAATAATATATCCTATAGATTAGAATTAGGACTGAGGTCAACTAGGTCTCTATCGAATATACTAAACTTAATTGTGTGTGTGCCAGCAAACTCAGAGGTCACTAGAAACTTTCTTGAATACACAAGAAGGGATTTGTTTCTGACAACCACATAAGCATGACAACTTTGTTTCCCAAGACCAAGAATATATCTCTCAGAGTCACGGAAACAATAGATAAGTATTTCACTCAGTCAATCGTGCATGCTTCGTTTCTACAGAGTTGCAGAGAAATAGTGAGACAGGTGTTTTCAATGAAAGGGGTTCATTGAACAGTCGTTTTTCTCATGCAAGAGAGGTGAACTGCTACAATCGTTATGCAGACTGCAAAGAATAATGCGTACAGCGTACACAGTAATATGAAATAATACTGTAAGGGCATTGTATGGTTTCTAAGCCATATAAAAATACATACATAAATATCATTAACTAAAATCCTCAACTGGTGTTTTCCTAAAATACACCTACCCCAATGTACCTAACCTAAGTCTAGTACGAGGGAAGAAGTAAGTATTGTGTAGCAGAGGTTTCGTTTTTGCAAGAATCTACCAAAGGATTCTCTAGGTTCGAATCAGCTCCATACCTTCGTTAGAAGGAAGGAGGTCTGGTATATCTGTCTTGGGACTCGATTTCCCAACACCCCGCAAGGGGAGCCGGAAACACTGGAGCTGGATTCTCGGCAGGAGAAGGGCAGCTCTCTGATCAGTGCGTCAGCTGGAGAGTCGGCTTCCTTCTGCACTTGCTGTAGTGAGCTGCGTCGGGCAAGTAGGTCTTTGAACTGCTCAGAACCACTGTATCTTGCTAGAGCAAGTGTAGGTATATTTATACCTTGAAGGTGTTTAGGAATGCCATAGTTTGACGTAAAGTCAGGCATATGAACATCAGGAAAGAACCCCTAGGGAATAGTTGTTCTTTTTAAAGCAACTGAGTTCTTGGACAAATCAATATTCAAGCAAGGGGAAGTCCCTGACTGCTTAAGCTGGTTTTCCAAGAAATTGTTGTGATGTTTGGTACGGGTGGAAGTAGCCATGCTTGTATTTGGGTAGCATGGGCTATGTCTAAATGAGGGCTTGAGTGCTATGCCTATATAAGGGCAATGCGAATTCTACCTATATTAGGACATGACTTGGGAAAATTCACTCAGAGCTTAAAATGCCACACAAAAAATGGGGCCATATCAGCTCAGTGTTGTACTCTGGACAAACTCTGCTCTGCAGTCCGAGTACCACTTTCACCCTCCCTCACTCTCTAGCTTGTAACTTGTAACTTGTGCAGAATTAGTCAGAAGTATTAGTCTGACATGTGCCCCCTGTCTTTGAAAGCATTATACATGTAACAAGATAAGAAGAAAAGTTAAAGCCATCTTTACGCTCATTCACTATCTTAATGGCAGCAATGTTACCTGGTTGTGCTCAAGCACTCTTCTTCTGCAAACTCACTTCCAGTGCACATGAATTTCTACAGTTGCAATAAAAATATGATTGTCCACTGAAAGTTGTGAGCACATAAATCTTCATCACAAACGCTGGAAATATATTTACATTATAAATAAGAACCAAATAATAAAACGTGCACAAAACACATACAAAGAAAGAATTGCAATGAAATTCAATACAAAGATAAAAACTAGTCAAAATCACAACCTGAGCACAGACACTGTGATGACTTTAGTTGATATAGAATTATTTTTCAGCTTGCAGGTACCGGTAGATATATTATTATTATTATTATTAACAAATTTTGTACCGCGCACGGTTACCCAGAGGCATCCCAGCGCTTATAGAGAATCAGAGTAAGCTGCCTGTGTGGAGCCGAACAGATCTGGAATTATTCTGGAAATAGATAAGTTTTCAGATGTTTCCGGAACCTGAGCAGGTTTGGTTCAGAGCGTAGTGAGAGTGGGAGGGAGTTCCAGGCATGTGCAGTATGGATAGAAAAGCTCCTGCCACCTGAACGGGCTCTCCTAATTCTCTTTATCTGAAGGAGGTGTTTATTATCGGAGCGTAAGGCTCTAGTGGGCTTATAGGGCCGAATCATGTCCTTCAGAATAGCAGGTCCTTTCCCCTGAATGCTCTTGTGGGCAATACAGAGGGCCTTAAAGGTCACTCTCTCTTTGACCGGGAGCCAATGGAGTGCCTTTAGAGCGGGCCTGGCTGATTGCCTGGCCGGAACGTTCCGCAGCAGCCTGGCTGCCGCGTTCTGCACTTGTTGCAGGATTTTGAACGTTGATTCCGGTGCTCCGAGAAAGAGTGCATTACTGTAGTCCAGGCGTGAGATGATTAGACCTTGGACTAACAGCTTCCGGGAGAGTTCAGGTAAGAGGGGGAGGACCTTACGGGCCGATCGGAGCAGTCCATAACACACGCCAGCGATCTTCTTGGCGTGTGTCCTAAAGGACAGATCAGGCTCCAGCCAGACCCCCAGGCTCTTAATCTCCTTCTTTGGGTCAGGCGGAGTGCCCATACAGTTGGGCCAGCTGCTCGGCGAGAGGGCAAAACTTGAGTGGCCCAAGATCATCAGCTCAGTTTTTGAGCCGTTCAATTTGAGCGATGACCTGGTCATCCAGTCAAACACCTCTCTTAGGCATGAATGGAGCGTTTCAGGCTGTTTCTCCAGCTGTGTCAGACCCACCTCTAGCTGAGTGTCATCCGCATAGCTTATGGTCTTAAAGCCAAACGGAGACACCACACCCTCCAGGGGTGCCATATACACGTTAAATAACGTGGGGATCAGGGATGAGCCCTGAGGCACCCCACAGTGAAGTGGAAGGGGAGGAGATTTCGCGTTGCCTTCCCAAACCTCGAAGGTACGCCCCTCCAGAAAAGAGGCCAGCCATTCCAGGGCCACTCCTGTGACACCTGACTCTGCTAGGCGTTGTGTCAACACTCCATGGTTGACAGTATCGAAAGCCGCACTTAGGTCCAGGAGGATCACTGCCACTGACCCCCCTGTATCCAAAGTGCTTCTGGCCTCCTCTACAACTGCCAGCAGAGCCGTGTCGGTTCCATGACCCGGTCGGAATCCCGTCTGGGAGTCCCTCAACCGACCATTCTCCTCGAGAAAGTTGGACAGTTGGCGGTTAACCAGTTTCTCTGCAACCTTACTAATCCCTGGTAGCAAGGAGATGGGCCTGAAATTGGCTAAGTTCTGTGGATCTAAGCCAGGCTTCTTCAGAAGCGATTTAACGACTGCGCTCTTCCAGTCCGGCGGTACCGTGCCATGAGCGAAGGAGAGATTGACGAAATCGGTCAAAGGCTCTCCTATCGATGGGGCAGCCTGCTTTAAATACCGCATTGGGACTGGGTCTCGAGGCGAGCCACTCTTCAAGCTCCCGAGGACCTTCAGTACTTCGCCTGAGGTTACGGGGCCAAAAGACGTCAATAGATTTTCCGACATGCTTAAGTCCTCAGACGGGGTCGGGGTTCCCATCACCGGGGGGAGAGAACTAATAATGGTGTCAATTTTATCTTTGAAGTAAGTGGCCAATTCCAGACATTTTTCCTGTGGTCTGTCGTGGACAAGAATGGGATCCGGTGGTTTAAGAAGCTCCTTCATCACTAGAAAGGTTTCCCTGGATGAGGACGCAGCATGACTCACTCTCTCCCCAAAAAAGGAGGCCTTTGCAGCGCGTATAGCAAGTTTATACGTCCTTAATTCCCTGCGGTATTTTTCCCTGCTCTCTGTCTCCGGGTTCTTCCTCCATAGTCTCTCCGCCCGTTTACAGTTCTTTCTCAGGGTTCTAAGCTCTGGGGAATACCATGGGGCGGACCCCACTCTCTTATCCCTAATAAGCATCTTCTTGAGTGGAAGCACATGGTCCAGTGCGTTGGTCAGCCAGTTCCTCATCATAGCGTCTGCAGTCACTGGATCCTGACCTTTCTCAGGCTGGGAGCCCTCCAACCGGGCATTCCAGGCCTCTACCGGGAGCCTTGACCATGCCCTGTCTATTCTAAATTTCCTGGGTGGGAGGGTATCATCTTCCTTTACCTCCCAGTTTGCCATGATCAGTGAGTGGTCAGACCAGGGAAGAACAAGAGGGGGCATTGCTGATAAACCCATCATGTTCGTAAAGAAGGGGTCCAAAAGGTGCCCTTTAACATGTGTGGGCCCGGTGTTTATCAAATTCATCTCCAGGGCGGTCAGCTCGCTCATCAAATTAGTTGCCATTGGGTCAGTTGCCTCATCGAAATGGCAGTTGAGATCTCCCAACAGAATAAAGTTGGACGAAGCCGAGGCCAGGAGAGTGGTAGTTTCCATAAGCGAAGATGTAAACTCCCCCACACTCCCAGGTGGACGATAAACTAGAAGGCCTGTCAGCGTGCAGGTAGGGGAGAATTTAAGGGAGAATTGGCAGCTCTCACAATCTTTCACCCCTCCCTGCCATGCTTTGCAGCCCAATGATTCCCTATAGATAATGGCCAAGCCCCCCCCCCCCCTCCCTGCGCCTCTGTCAAGATGGTAGATCAAATATCCCGGCGCCAGCGCTGTAACCACATCCGGACCCGAGGCGTCAGATAGCCAAGTCTCAGTGAGAAACAAGGCATCAACCTTGTGGTCCAGGAGTAGGGAGTTAATCTCCGTAGCGTGGCAGGGAAGGGATCTGCAATTCAGCAGGGCAAGACGACGCAGGGTAGTGGGGGTAGTTACTCCTAAATCCGATTGGCAGACTCTGCATCCCCTAAAACGTTTTCCCCCTTTAGCAATATAGCAGCATGTGGCATACTTCGGTGTTCTATAGGATAAAAGCTCATCCTTCGTGTACCTGACCGAAGTGGCTTGATGGGGGCTCGAGTCGGGCATAACCACTGGCCCTGGTCCCGTCTGGGCCCGGACGGGCACAGATGGGCTTGGCTCTGGCGAAACTCCGGCGCAAGTCCGGAGCGTCCACTGCACGCGTCCGCTGCGCGGAGCCATAAGGGACTATTTATATAGGGCGACTAGACCGCTCGTCGAATGTGACCCCACCTAAGATGGCCGCCAAAACGGGATCGAGCCCGGGACCTGGTCTAAACAAGCACCCAGGGATCGGGGACCGAGAGAAATGAATTCTCAGCCCAAACGAGGGTAGGAGCGTTCAGTAGGAGAATTCTAAACTCGATTTTAAAATTATTCCGTTTTTTTAAAGATTCCTAAAATGTTTCTTAAAATGTGGTGCAGGTGCAGGGGGGGGATCGGACACAAGGGAAAATTCAAATGCAGCTAAAATAAGAACAGAGCGCTCGACTAGCAGCCTCTCAATAATGCTCTATCGAGATAGGTTCATACGCAGGATCATGCGCTGGAGTTGGGAGGCACGTGGGATGAGATCAGGGTATGGGATAGGGAACGCAAACCTGGTAAAAAGCCGAAGGCAGAGCTGTTATCCTTACCGTGTCGTATTATACCTTACATGCACTCCCTTATTCCTCCGAAGAAAGTGGATTGGGATAAGGTGACAGCGTGTCGTCAGAAGAAGGATTAAGTGTTTCAGATTTCTTTACTAGATTCGAAGGGATGTTTTTGGACGTTAGCAGTCAGCATTTGTCACAGGAGGGTGGTGTTAGACTGTTTGTGAATAGATTTGTTACTAACTTGCTCCCCGAGATTGCAGCTAGAGTGCAGGCATGGGAGAGTACCTGGTCTACGTCTTCCCCATCAGTACTTTTGACCATAGCACATTACTATGAGCACAGAGAGAATAAAGACAAGGAGAAAGTAGAGAAGAAGGTGAAGGATTTGCAGACACGGTGTTGTTGCAGCAAGTAGCGAGGAGCAAAGGGAGAGGTTCTGGATAGGCCCAGCGGCTGCCGAGGTCTAATGGAGGTGGCGCTTTGAGTGCTAATGTGCGTATTGTAAAAGGGAGGGACATTAGCGAAATGAGTGTCTGGAGCTGTCGCAAAGGAGTGAAGCTCTGAGGTGTATAGGGTATGGCGGATTTGGACAAGGGGGAGGAGGCCGAGGAACATGCAGGCAGGGCACACATCACTTCATAGACAGAACGGGAATAATTTGATGACCCTGCAGCCGACAATACTATCACCAGGTTTACGACATAGACGAGGTGACTGGATTGTCCCATAGCTAGGACAACCAAGGACCGGGTGAGGGACCAGTCGCTGTGTCTATAGATCAGCGCGGTCCTTATGTTACAGTTGACTTACAGGGCACCACAGAGAAATTCTTAGTTGACACAGGGGCTATAAATTGCTCTGTTTCCCATTCACTGGTCCCGGAGGCAACTCCATCTGGCCAATCAAATATATCAGTGGGTTTTTCAGGTGTACTTGTTGTTAGCCCCATTCCACCACCTCTGGATTTGACAAATGGCCCCTTCACGGTTGATTCACCCTTCTTATTGACATCTAATTGTGGGGAAACCTGCTGGAGTTGGATTTGTTGAAAAGATTACATGCCACCATATCTTGTTTCCCGGATGGTGTCTATATGACCATAGGACCTGAGGTGACTGGTGTCAAGCAATGTCTCTACAAGGATGCCCTTCCCCCCGCTGAGTTCGAGGATGTTTCCCCTACTTTGTGGGCTAAAGGTGACACAGAAGTGGGATTACTTCAAATATTCAGTCTCAATTCAGATTAAGGACAAGGCCAAATTGCCATGTATTCCCCAGTATGAAATGTCCCGAGCAGGAGAACGGGCTTTACAGCAAATAATTCTGGATTTGATTAAGTCTGGTGTGGTTGAAGAAACAGTGTCTAATGTGTGTACTATTCTTTCCATTCTCAAAAAGGCACCCTCCAATTCATCTGATACTTATACTGATGTTTACTGTTTCGTAATTGACCTGAGAGAGGTCAATAAGATTGTGGTTCCCCAGTATCCTGTGGCTCCCGACATTACCTTGATTCTGACAATGATTCCCCATCTGTCAAATTCTTTTCCGTAATAGATTTAAAAAATGCCTTCTTCAGTATACCCATCCTCACAGATAGCCAATATCTTTTTGGATTTGCAATAGCCGGCCGGAGCTTTAGTTTCTGCCATGCTCCTTAAGGCTACACAGAAAGTCTTCGTATTTACAGCCAAGCCTTAAAATGTCAATTGGATTCTTTGGAACTCCCCACTGGTAATTGCTAGTCCAGTATGTTGACGATGTTCTTGTGCCCTCGGACACAGAGGATGGCTACAAAGAAGCCATAATAAAATTACTATTGCATTTAGCCTGTCACGGCTACAAGGTGTCACTTTCCAAATTTCAATATTGTTGACAGAAGGTCACCTACTTAGGTTACCTACTGTCGAAGGAGGGATGCAGATTAACACCAGAATGCATAACTGCCATTACTAACATTTCTGTTCCCATGACCCAACGCGAGGTACACACATTTATAGAAATAACATTGTATTGGTGGCGTTAGATCACTATTCCATATTTACAAAACCCCTTTTTTACCATACTACCAAAGATGTGCATGAACACCTGCGTGCCAACAAGCTTTTGAACAGTTAAAGTTTGCGCTTTGCTTTGCTCCTGTGGTTGGTACTCCTGCTTATCAGAAGCCTTTTTTTATCTATGTGCACAAGGTGGACAGTTGCACGCTTTCTGTTCCAACACAGGGTTTCGGTGGTAAGCGCCTGTTATTCCACTGTACTTTATAACGTCGCCAGAGTGCTCCCGAGCTGTCTGAGAGCTGCAGTGGCTGTGGCAGTTTCTATCAAACAATCGGCAGGGCTCGTCCTGGATACCGATCTCACAGTAATGGTATCTCATGCTGTGGATACCCTTCTGAACAAGACAAAGACACAGCACCTTACTAGTGAATGTCTTAGTGGATAGGAATTGACTTTGTTTGCTCCGCACATTACGACCAAAAGATGTGCCACTCTGAACCCAGCAACATTACTACCCCTCCCTTCGGAAGCAAAGGACAATGATGTCCATAATTGTTTGTTTCGGACGGAAGAAGAAAGGAAGGGACGGGTAGACCTGACTGATGTTCCCCTATCTGAACCCTAGGGGGAACTATATGTTGATGGCTCTTGCTTCAAATTATCAGATGGCACCACCACTGGAGCCTATGCAATCACAACATTACTTAATGTAGTTGAGACATCCCATACCAATCAGCCCAAGCAGCAGGATTATTGGCCCTCTTCATGGCCTGTGATTTAAGTGTGAATATGTACACCGACAGCCAGTATGCCTTTGGGGTGGTCCATAATTTTGGGCGCCTCTGGGCATAGAGAAGCGGAGAAGTGTGGCTCACTGGTTAGAGCAGGCAGACCCTGAAGCAGAGGTCAGACCCAAGACCAGGGTTCAGTTCCCGACGCGGCAGGGTCTTGAGCTCAAATGTCCATGGACTCGATAATTCTCGCTTCGGTGCCTGACCTAATCATGGGTTCACACTCTGCAACTCTGGACATTAAGCTTGCTTAATCTCCACAATGGCCCCCTGCGGAGGGATGCCTGGCTTTCACCTTGGGGATCCCCTGTAGGGGCTATCTCACAGGGAAAAGCCAGGACGGGTTCCCAAGGCAAGCGCGGAGATACCCCTTCGGGGGTCGATTCTGGCGCTATACAAGAAACATAATAATAATAATAATAATAATAATAATAGAGAGGGTTCTTAACTTCGCACGGATTGCGGATACAGAATGGCCCACTGATACACAGATTGTTGTCCCCATTGATACTTCCTTATAAGTTAGCAAATATAGTGCTCACAAAGCCATGAGAAATGTTGTCGGGAGGGGCAACGCGTTTGTTAACCAGACAGCTAAGGAGAAAGCTACATCAAAGATGACACAGATGTTTGTGGCAGGCCCGGCAAGATGGGTACCAGACAATGGGATGTTCGAAAATAGGGTAGAGAGCGTAAAGGAAATACAAAGGGAAGCAACTGTAGATGAGCTGGAGATGTGGGAGGAGAGAACTGGACGTCTGGACGAGGATGGGTGTTGGACTGACTTGTCAGGAAGACAGAGGTGGTTGTTGCCTAATGCCTTTGTTCTTCCCATGGTTACAAAGGCCCATGGCTCAGCACACATTAGCGCTAAAGGCATATGAAAGCTATTGGTTCAAGTATGGCAGAATGATAACATTCCTAAGGTTGCTGTACAATTGGTGAAGCAATGTATTATCTGTTTGAAGCACAATCCTGGGAGAGGCACCCCCATACCTGTTGGTAATTTTGCCCTGCCCTCCTTCCCTTTCGAAGTTCTCCAGATGGATTTCATCTAAATAGAATGAGTAGATATTCTGAAGTATGACCTGGTGGTGATTTGTACATTTAGTAAGTGAATAGAAGCTTACTCTGTCAAAGAGAATAAATCAATGGCCACTGCAAAAGCACTTTTAAAAGAGTTCTTCCTGCGCTACGGATTGCCACGGTGATCTTGAATGACAATGGCAGCCACTTCAATGCCAAGCTCATTGAATTGGTGTGTAAGGGCTTGCAGATTACTCAAAAATTCCGTGCAGCGAACCACCCCCAATCTGAAGGCCTTGTTGAGAAGTACAATAGTACTCTCAAGCTGAAACTTGTGAAAATACATGAGAGAACAGGGTTAAAATGGCCAGATGCACTTCCCCTAGCATTATTGTCTACGAGAGTAACAGCGCATTCTAGGACAGGATTACCCCTTATGAAGTGGTCTTCGGGCGCCTCGCTAATATTTGGGGCGTCCCTAGACCCAGAATATTTTCCGAGATGGAGCACCCTCTTTTGATTGACTATATGTACCAGCTGTCCAACGATCTTCGTTTTATTCATAAACAGATTTATGACACACTACAACCACTACCAGAGGATCCTGGACATCAACTGCAGCCTGGTGACTATGTGCTGAGCTGGCATTTGCAACAGAACAGTTGCCTGGAGCCGCGGTGGAAGGGGCCTACCCAGGTGCTGTAAGCCAACAGAACCGTCGTGAAGGTGGAAAGCCAGAAGCATTAGGTCAATGCCTTGTACATCAAATGGGTGCCTCTGCCACTGCCATATGACACCTGGGTCAGGACGGATTGCCGACCAAGAAGGTGAGCTGGTGCCATGCTTTGTCTTCTTCTTTGACGCACTGCTGAGAGGTGCCCAGACAGACGAGGAAAGCAACCAGGCTCTGTTTGAGGCGATCCCCCATGAGATAAGTGCTACCACAGATACTTCAGCTCTTAGTGCATCAACACTTGAGCCCCAAGGTCAACCTGAATGGGAGTTTCTTCCTCTGTTTTTTGATGAGGAAGTGCCTGGATGAACCAGGTACAATCTGCGGCCCAGACAGAAGGACAGTGCACTGGCAGGGCAAGACAGTAGTTAGGGACGGACTTGAGTTTAGGGTATAGGTGCTGTACCTCTAATGCCTATCTTAGATTAGAGAGAAAGAGTACTGGTGCACTGCCCTTGACACTGGACAGAATTGTTGAGAGTATTTGCCCCGGAGGGACATTGCCCTATCCTGAAAGAAGACAAACTTGATTTAATATGGGTCGCAGATTGCTTTTCAGCAAGGGCTGTGATTGTGCAGCTCCGCCATGGAAGTATTTGATGAACAATAGGAGCCTGCTTGTGAGGTTGTGAAAGGACACAAGAAAGAAGAATACCTCTCTGGTTGGTTGTATTTATGGTTTCGGTTCCTAAAAGTACTCTTTATGTATATATTTGGTCATTTAAACATGAGAGAGGAGTGCCCTTTAGTGGCTCCTCTGGTACAGCAGAAACGTCCTTCATGGTCAAGTTGGTCCATTGGGAATAGAGGTGGGGTAGTGGTGCTCTTTCTTGTGGTGATGATCACCTTGTTTGGGGTGGTCTGGTACTTGGAAGAACAACCCCCTGTGCATATTTTAGTGAGGACTACTCCCATTCCAGCTGAGCATACCTTCATCACTTTGGCCCCGCATAAAGAAAGGCACAGACAAACTTAAACTCACAATGCTTTTATCCAAATGCTTCATCAGGTTCACAGTACTACTAATCTTACGAAGTGATGGGTATGCGGACTACTCTCCACCGCAATACACAAGAATGATTTACTTATCGTGATGCCTTTGTCCTATTTAGGTAGCTGTGAAGCCTGGTTTAAATTATTATCTATGGTTTACATGCACTACTATGCGGATGCAATGCAAATGAGTAAAGCCAATTATGAAGCCGTTCTAGACTCTTTTAGGGGTGAGTCGGATTTTGCGTAATCAAGTTACGCAAATCTCTGCGAAACGACAGGATTTCAGCGAACACTCGGAATTTCTTGTTCGCGATGCTTTTTTACTGTTCACAATAGCTGTTTGCATGCTCAGGGGAAAATATCTCGCGAACACGCATTTGGGAACGTGAACAAGCAAAAAATTTTGCGAAGTTGCGGAACGCAGAATTTGGGCAATTTTGCGTTCTCCGCGGAACGCAAAATTACCCAAATTCCGCAAATTCCACAAATGGAACAGAATTTACCGTTCAGACCTAGACTATTTAGTAGTGAACCAGGGCTATACACCTAGGGAAGATGGAAAGGAGGATACCCTGCACCCTGATGCTTGTGTGCAGGTTTTCAAACTCTATGAGAATGTCACTTGGCTGAAAAACGAAATATTAAACTTTCAAGGATTCAATGTCACTGAATATGTTAGATGCTTTCAAGAACAAAATATTACTGAAGATAAAGCTAGGCCCATTCCTGTGATAAATGCAACAGCGAGCTTCTGTGTTCAAGGGTCAGGAAATGTTTCTGTGGGACAGAGCCATTGTAGTTATACTTATCAACTGAATACGACTAGTAGTCCACCCTTACTGACACCTCCGAATGTGTATTTTATTTGTGGAGAGCATGCTTATATGTGGCTCCCTAGGGGGTGGTCCGGCCAATGTTATCTCTCCTTCCTCCTGCCTCTTGTTTATATTGCCCCGTCCATATACCATAGGGATCATAGGCTGTATTGTAGGGATCTTTCCACACACCGAGCTAAAAGGGTGGTAAATATAGATGATATTGATCAAACAGATACTTCTCTGCAGCAATTCACAGATATAATGAAGAGTATTGTACCATTCTGAGGTCCTATGTTTAAGAGCTTCAACATACGCCGCCTTGCCAGGGTAGTTGAGGGAGTCATTAACACTACTGGGGGTATACTCACTAATATCACAGTCGAGCTCCAAGCTCCGAGACTTGTTTCACTTCAAAATCGGATGGTTTTAGACATCATACTAGCTGACTGGGGTGGAGCATGTTGTGTCATCGGTAGCAGCTGCTGCCTGTACATACCTGATAGCGCTCCAATTGTATATTCTGCCATACAAAAGTTACACAAATGGGCCTCAGAGATACACAAAGACAATTTGTCCTATTTAGGTAGCTGTGAAGCCTGGTTTAAATTATTATCTATGGTTTACATGCACTACTATGCGGATGCAATGCAAATGAGTAAAGCCAATTATGAAGCCGTTCTAGACTCTTTTAGGGGTGAGTCGGATTTTGCGTAATCAAGTTACGCAAATCTCTGCGAAACGGCAGGATTTCAGCGAACACTCGGAATTGCTTGTTCGCAATGCTTTTTTACTGTTCACAATAGCTGTTTGCATGCTCAGGGGAAAATATCTCGCGAACACGCATTTGGGAACGTGAACAAGCAAAAAATTTTGCGAAGTTGCGGAACGCAGAATTTGGGCAATTTCGCGTTCTCCGCGTAACGCAAAATTACCCAAATTCCGCAAATTCCACAAACGGAACAGAATTTACCGTTGAGACCTAGACTATTTAGTGGTGCACCAGGGCTATACACCTAGGGAAGATGGAAAGGAGGATACCCTGCACCCTGATGCTTGTGTGCAGGTTTTCAAACTCCATGAGAATGTCACTTGGCTGAAAAACGAAATATTAAACTTTCAAGGATTCAATGTCACTGAATATGTTAGATGCTTTCAAGAACAAAATATTACTGAAGATAAAGCTAGGCCCATTCCTGTGATAAATGCAACAGCGAGCTTCTGTGTTCAAGGGTCAGGAAATGTTTCTGTGGGACAGAGCCATTGTAGTTATACTTATCAACTGAATACGACTAGTAGTCCACCCTTACTGACACCTCCGAATGTGTATTTTATTTGTGGAGAGCATGCTTATATGTGGCTCCCTAGGGGGTGGTCCGGCCAATGTTATCTCTCCTTCCTCCTGCCTCTTGTTTATATTGCCCCGTCCATATACCATAGGGATCATAGGCTGTATTGTAGGGATCTTTCCACACACCGAGCTAAAATGGTGGTAAATATAGATGATATTGATCAAACAGATACTTCTCTGCAGCAATTCACAGATATAATGAAGAGTATTGTACCATTCTGAGGTCCTATGTTTAAGAGCTTTAACATACGCCGCCTTGCCAGGGTAGTTGAGGGAGTCATTAACACTACTGGGGGTATACTCACTAATATCACAGTCGAGCTCCAAGCTCCGAGACTTGTTTCACTTCAAAATCGGATGGTTTTAGACATCATACTAGCTGACTGGGGTGGAGCATGTTGTGTCATCGGTAGCAGCTGCTGCCTGTACATACCTGATAGCGCTCCAATTGTATATTCTGCCATACAAAAGTTACACAAATGGGCCTCAGAGATACACAAAGACAATGGTTCATGGTTCCTCACAGGGTGGCTCTGGAGCCTACTGACATCCTAGGGTTGGAAAATATTCCTCGTCCTGATAGCTATTGCAGGGGTTGTTCTCACTTGCTATTTATGCATTCATTGTCTTCCAGCTTGCTGCACATATTGTGCAAGAAGACTCACTCCTGGTGCTGTGCTACCCCCCCCTGATAATAAATATTACCCTATGATGGTTCATGAAATGTAGTCAATTATGTTGATTGATGAAGGGATATGTGATTATTAATGAACTAAAGCTTCTGAATGCGCCATTCAAATGCTTTATATGTGTTTTGCAATATGAATTTTTCAGCAATAGGTGTCCTTCGTGTAGAATTGTTAGCAATAAAGCTTCTTTTAGCCACTTATGCTAAAAGGAGGGTCTGCAGGGTTTGAAAATTCCCCTCCCCATTGTGCATTTATACATGTTATGTAAGTAAGTATATGTGGCTAAAAAGACGCCACTTGTATTTTCCTTGTGCAACCTGCTGAGTTATCCTAGCAATATGTATGTTCCGTTGGCCTATGTGCTTCACAATCACTTGCAGACAGCCTGGATTGAACCTGCACTAGCCTAATTTTTCCTTTCTTTCTTGTTTCATCTAAACTGTGCATAGATATTACTTCGTCTCTTGTTCAAGGTTGGAACATGACTTGCTAATGAATAGATGCTTTATCTTTGCATTCCTTTCTGTGTATGTATCTCAGCCCCCCTTAGGAGATGATGGGACTCGGCACAGTGGCCTTGGAGGTCTGATATGGCAAGGAGACTACTGGTCAAAATGCGTAAACCAGTCAGATACCCAGATAGAAAAAGGACACCAAGCAATCATAAATTAAATCGCACCTGGTCGAGAAAAAGATCCCATCAGCCCACCACACTGGTGGAGCATCATCATCTGGGAGCTGGTAACAATAAATCTGTGCAGTTCACCCCTAGTTCGGGGGACTGTACTGCACTAGATTAAGAACCAATGATTGGCCCAGCCAAGTGTGATCTCAACAATGATGCTGATAGTGTGCAGTGCAAAGTGAATGTGAAGATTAAAAATGGCTACCAGGACAAAAACTATGTTTAATGAAGATTGTTCTAGTGTCAAGATTAAAAACAAAGCCTGATAGTTTGAAAATATAACTATCTTATAGCGATAGGAGAAAGGTCAACATGTTTCAGCCGTATAGGTAACAATGCCCGGCTTTCGTCAGGACCTAAAGGATAGTACGCTACTGCAAAAGTGATACAATAATTGTGTAAAAAAATGAAAAACGTTATTCAAATACAAAACTTGTTCATTAGTGGTTATCAACCACCCTACCAGAACCTGGTGTGCACCAATGTGTTTATATTTCCAAGTTGGTACAGGTACAGTTTTCTTTCCTATAATGCAAGAATCAAATATTTTAATGTTCCTTAATGGTGTACCTTATTCTTCTGAGACACTGTATAGTTAACAGTCTTTAAGAGTGTTTATCTCCTAGACAAAGGTAGGTGCCCAGTAAGTGGCTAGGCTTATAATAAGCTTAATAATCCATCTTTTAATCATTTGAAATGTACTGACCCAGCTTTGTGTGGGAGTATGCCTCACCTCACCCGGCAACTGCTCGGTAAATGAGGCCCTGCTCTGTTCGTAGATGTAAAAGAACACACATGAAAATAAATCCCACGGTGTCCCTTCATCTATATCAGATATTATGACATTTTTAACCTTGATTGGTAATAAAATTAGATACTAGACTAAGGCTTCAAAATGCAAGGCCACAAATAATATATGTGGTCAACTGTTAAACTTTAATAAAACCAAGTTATCCAGGAAAAGTGTAGACCTGTCTGGAAAACTGTGGCTCTGACTGTGTTACTAGACAACTTGATTAAAATTGATGAAAGATACAATATCCCTCACTGCTAGGTCAAGTGAGCTTATAGTCTAAATAGCAATTCAAGAGAGTGCTCCCTTGCAAAAATTAAGGAGGAATTGTGGTAGCCACCTAACTCACCTGTCCGTCGGTACCTCAGCCGTAGACCAAGCCAAGAGGGAAGTACCAGACCGGAAGGAAGAGTTTGAATTTATAGCCCTCCTAATTAGATAAGTACCATGACTTAACAGGAACGCTAATCAGCGCGTAGATCTCACACATGCGCGTAATTATTAAACAAAGCCACTTTCTCACGTGATGGTGCAAGTTCTGTTCGTTTGAAAGGATATTTGTATATCGCGCATGTGCAGCCTCTGAACACAACCCTGCTCAAGCACGCATGCGTGCGAGTCGGGACGCTGTTACTCAGAGTGGCACATGATCAGTGTTTAGAACCCGGCACCAACAACTCCCCAGCTTAATAGAAAAAAAAAGGGAATGGTTAATGGACAGAAGATATGTCTCCATCTCTACTTCAGAGAAACACGGTTTCGCCATGGAGGATACGTTTAACGGGCATTGTTGTGAATCGTGCCAGTCATAACACCACGATGCTCAGCGTCCACTGAGACTCACGATCTCTTGAAACAGCAAATTTGATATCATTGTGTGCTGGTCATTGCCTATCATATGGTATAATAATATCATGTCTATAGCTCATAATGAAAGACAACCTTTGATAAAGTTGCTCGTTATTGCGAAATTTATTTAAGCCCATAGATAAACGAAGCATCGTCAAGACACGCTACAAAATGCCCATAGAGGACACCAATTGATAAGGAGTGATCAACAGCCATAAATAGATCATGATATACCATATTAAGTACCTCGTATATTAACTTCTTTAGATGGCGTTGTGCTCCTTTATTAAGTGAGAGTTAGAAATCGATAATTGACAGCTCATCCATTACCATAATGATCCAGTGACCACAGACTCACAATGATGTGTCCCTGGACTAGTGATCAAATGCGCTAAGGAGATGTTAGTGGTAGTCTCAAATAGTTAAAACAGGAGTTTTACTGCATCGTTGGATACTCCCTGGTGACTGGTCCGTTGACTGAAACTGAAACATATATAAGAGTCCCCTCTACAGATGTGTCTACCTACTAGGAGAGTCACTATAAGCCAAAACTGTTACTGCTTATTATATCCACATCATATACTGTTGTGCATCTGCAAGGTGTACTATGGAATACCGAGGGTGTAAGAGACTATTGAGCGATCTGGAGACCACTTCCCAACAACCTAGTCTTGTCCTATTATGTATCTGCGCTGAAGCACCTGCTTATAAGGAGACCCAGGGGATCTCATCATTGAGACCCTTGCTGTCGCTTTTCAATTTGTAAATCCATTTTTGTTCTTTAATGAAGAGGAATCTCGAAATGTCACTTATGTGTGATGGAATAAATGGCCGTTCTAGCACCAACCATCGCATGTCTTCTGCCCTATGTTGAAATGATTCATCAGACACGTGGATTGTTTGTTGCAACGAATGGTGCTTTTATGCTCGCTGATCCTCAATTACATTTTTCGTGTGGTGTAGCCAATGTATCTCAGCGAACAAGGACAGGTAATCATATAAATGACTCTGTCTGAGTTACAGTTGGTATGAGTCTTCAAAATCCAAGGTTTCCCTGTGCCAAGGTCTACATATTATGTCTTTCGAGTTTGTGGACAAGCACTACAAGATCCACAGGGATAGTGACCACGAACCATGGGAAGATTCCATAGTGTGTTGGTTGTATCTTGAGGCTGTGTCTTGGGCCTTGTGGGCACCAGACTGCCTCGTAGGGGAACGGGATAACCCTTCCTGCTATCGCCGGATATCCCTGCTTGATTCTTTTTTGAAAGTCACAAGCAGGGTCATTTTGAATCGCCTCCAACTATGGGGGGAAGATACCAACGTATTAAGTCAAGCACATTATGGGTTCAGGGAGGGGCGGGGAACCGTAGAGCAGGTGCTAAATTTTTCCATCTTACATGGAAAATATATTCAGGCCAAGGGAGGTAAATTATATGCAGCGTTCGTCGAATTAAGCGCAGCTTTCGACTGCGTAATTCATAGTCGGCTATGGCAGATTTTATCAGACTTAAAGGTAGATGAGGTAATTATATAATTCCTAAGACAACTCTACGTGGGTGCCACAGCCAAGGTGAGATACGGTCTAAAAGGTGAATGCTCCAAGCCTTTTCATGTAAGGAGAGGAGTCAGACAAGGCTGCGTCCTTGCACCCTTTCTTTTTACTTTATACACTAATGATTTGGAAAAGGAATTGATGGCTAGAGTAAGAGACTCACCCCAAGTCAACCACAATCAGATTGTATCGCTCCTGTATGCTGACGATGCAGTCTTAATGGAGAGAACACAAATTGGTCTTCAGACGGCACTTGATACTTACATACATTTTATGGACAACAGGGGCCTGAAACTTAATGTTAAAAAAACTTACATTATGACCTGTGGGAAAGGTAAGAACAGATCTTGCCCCCTGTTTGCTGGGAATGAGAAAATTGCACCCACTAAAATATTCTCCTATTTAGGCATCGTCTTAGAAGAATCAGGATCCTGGGGACCAGCTATAAAAAGTAGGACATTAATGTTTAAAAGAGCTACGGCAGCACTAATGATATTTGCTGAAACAAAATGGGGAAAAGGCCGGCAGAAATCCTGCTAAAAATGTATCAGGCAAAGTGTATAAGTACAGCTATTTACGGAGCAGGCGTCTGGGGAGCTTATGATACTTCATCTATTCAAAAGGTAGAAAATGCTTTTATAAGATTTATTTTAGCCATTCCTTAAAGTACTTCTGTTTTTAACTGTCACTCTGAATTGGGCATTCGCTACATAAGTGATCTGATAAGCATGCAACCTTTACTGCTATGGCACAGAGTCTGGACCTCACCTGACATAGTTTTAAATAGAGAAATAATCAAAGATTCTTTTGGACTGGATCAGGCTGCCAAGATCCCATGGCTGAGTTATATATGCAAATTTACAAAGGATTTGGGGAGACCAGAGTTTTATCATAAGCCAGACTCCCTACATAACATAACGAGAAAAGAATTAAAGTCACTCTGCTGGAATCATCTTGAAACACTAAGACTAAAAGTGGAACTAAACAAAAAAAACGTGTTACAACATCAACTCACCCTGGACTCAGCCTCAATCCAACCTTACTTGCTCTGGTGTCAGGAGGGGTACAATAGGTACATTCTGACTAGATTCAGATTTGATTACTTTTTTCGCCCAACTACCTTTCCTAAAGTAAACAACTGGTCCAGAATGCTCTATAAATGCCTGTGCGATAATCTATCAGATCAATCTACAATGCATGTAATATTTTTCTGTAAATTTTATGCAGCAGAGAGAACCAGATGGATTAGACCATTTTTAAAAATAGGTTCATGTCGTCAATGTTGCCCGACTTTAATCTTCCTACAATTCTTAAATGATGTATACTGTGTTGGTATAATGACAGGCTTTTTAAAAAGTATCTTGAGGAAAAGAAAAAGTTTAATCTGTTTTTAAAAATGTTATGGACGTAGTAATTGTTCTCAAATGTAATTCACTGGATTGTATGAATTTATGAATGAACTGTCGCTTTTATGATTTTATATATTTGTGAAATCGAAGAAAGCTTTTCTACTACTACTAGATGTGAATGTATGTGGCATTTTGGATTTATGGATATGCCAACTTCAAATCTCGGCTACCAACAAAGTGTAGTCATACCATGTGGTTTTTGTCCATTCCAAGCCCTTGGTGTGTCTAATTCAGGCAAACACCAAGCTTTTTGTATATGTAGCATTGTTTATTGTATACGTGGTGCACAGTCAAGGGGTTACCTGGCAATGCTCATGAGCTGGGTTTCCTTCTAGGATGACATATATATTAGGGGTACACCATTATTGAGGTGTTTCTCATGCCATAAATTGTTTCAGTTTATGGGTCAAGGACACCATCAAGCAAAGTATTCAGACGTATATTGGAATGGAGCATTCACTTTATATTGGACATTTCATCAGTAGTGTAGATTAGTGGTAAAATGTCTGAGAAGTGAGAAGGGGCAAAAGCAGTCCTGTATTTTGTTACAGTTCGGGTGACAAGGTCTCATGGTAGTAGTGTTAGCATTTCCATCTCTACTTACCAACACTTGAGAAAAGGTAAGCTGCATGACTAGTGTAGATCAGAGGTAGGATGGCTGGCAAGTGAGAAAGGGCAAAGGCAGTCTAGAATCTTCTTTACAGTTGGAGTAAAAAGGCCTCATGGTAGTTGTAGACAATTCAGTCTCACTTTAGCAACACTTGAGAAAAGGTAAGCTGCACAACTATCCAGATTAGTGGTAAGATGGCCAACACATGAGAAGGGGCAAAACCAGTCTAGCATCTTAGTTAGCGTTGGAGTGACAAGACTTCATGGTATTAGTGGAAGCTTTTTATTCTCCACTTACCAACACTTGAGAAGAGGTAATCTTCATGACTAGTGTAGATCAGTGGTAAGATGGCTGACAAGTGAGAAGGGCAAAACCAGTCTAGCATCTTGGTTAGAGTAAGAGTGACAGGATCTCATGGTAGTAGTGATAGCTTTCCATTCTCTACTTACCAACTTACCAACACTTGAGAAAAAGTAAGCTGCATGACTCATATGGATCAGTGATAAGATGGTGGTCAAGAGAGATGGGGCAAAAGTAGTCTAGCATTTTGGTAAAAGATGGAGTTACAAGGCCTCATGGTAATATTGGTAGCTTTTCAACCTCTACTTACCAACACTTGAGAAAATGTAAGTTGCTTGCCTATTGTAGATCAGTGGTAAGATGGCCGACAAGTGAGAAGGGACAAAAGCAGTCTAGCATCTTTGTTAGAGTGGGAGTGACATGACCTCATGGTAGTAGTGGTAGCTTTTCAATCTCTACTTACCAACACTTGAGAAAAGGTAATCTGCATGACTAGTGTAGATCAGTGGTACAATGGTGGACAAGTGAGAAGGGGCAAAAGCAGTCTAGCATCTTGGATAGAGTTGCAATGACAAGACCACATGGTAGCTGTACCAATTCAATTTCACTTTGGCAACACTTGATGCACTGTTGGTGTACCATAGCTGTGGGCAACATGTATTTGGGATGGACCATACATTTACATATTGACACATATCATGAGTCGAGGATTTATATTTTGTTTGTAATGCGCTCACAGACAGCATTGGAACATGTGGCATGTCATGGATTTGGATACATGTGCTCCTATTTTCATCAATGCCCATTGCCACATACCAACACAAATCTTAGATACCTTGAGTATTGCATGTTAGGAAAGTAGATAGACAACAAATTACCAAAAGCACAGTTGAAAGCAAACTGGACATTGTGGCATTGTGGCAGTTATTGAAGTGTAACTTACCAGATCCACTTCCATCTCTATTCCTGTCAAGACATCATCATGCAGGATAGCCAAGACATTAACAGGTACATGCATCAAGGTAGACTTTTGCGATTCCTTAATTGCGGTTATTAAGGAATCGCAATTAAGGAATCGCAAAAGCCTATGCATGTAGAAATAGCTAAAAAAATTGATTTCAAAACATTCCTTAATTGCGACTCGCAAATTGCGGCTCGCAATTAAGGAATGTCTTCCCATTCATTCCTATGGGCCTAGAGGCCCATAGGAATGAATGGGAATGGCATTCAAAATTTGCGAGTACCCAATAGGTACTCGCAAATGGCTCATGTAATTTCAAGGGTGTCAAAAGGACACCCTGTTGCACCCCTGACACCTGCATATGAGTACATTTTGTACACACACATGCCCTTCGGGCATGTGTGTGTGTAAAATGGAATTTTGAAAAATGCCCTTCAGTGCATTTTTCAAACTTTATGCAAATTACCACCGAGTACAAATTGATTGTAATTTGCTACTCCTATTAGCAAAATCGCTAATATTTTTACTTTAATGCATTGCATTTAAGGAATCTCAATTTGCAATTCCTTAAATGCAATCACAATTTAAGTAATCAGAATTTAGAGATTACTTAAATTGCGATTTTTGCATTTGCGATGATGCATCCCAAATGCAAAAATACCGGTCCCAAAGGTTCAGATTCTGAGAATCTGCCTGTTTGCGACTGGTTTTTCTTTTGATGCATGTGCCTGTAAGAGTTGTAATGGTGTGCTGGGAGGACCACCCCCAGTCGTCTGGACCTCTAGGTGGTGCTTGGAGGCCAGGGTATGCACCCTCAGATTGAGGTCATTCCACCTCTTCCCAGTGTCGCCCTGTGTGTGCAGGGTGGTACCTACAGCATTCACTCTGTTGACTATCCTGTCCCACATTTCTATTTTCCTACATAGAGGAGTCTGCTGGACTTGGGCTCCAAAAATGTGTGCTCTACTCTAATGACTTCACCCTCCATGACTGTCAACTCTTGTTCCCTGACGCTAGGTTTTTTCCCAGGCATTGTGAAAAAGAAAAGAGTGAATGAGTATGAGAATAAAATGCAAACAAGGAATAGAGGCAAAAATGCGCAAAAAATTAATTGAAGGTGGTGGAGAGTGCTAACTGGTAAGATGGAAAAAAGGGTGCCTTGCACAAAAAAGGCTGTATGAGCTAGTGGCTAATTTCTGGGCTGCAGTTTGGAAGCACAGGAATGTGGTCAGGAATCGGTGTGTTTTATAGTGTGATTTTCAGGAGTGTTCACTTGCCAAAGCACATCAGGTGTGCAGTTGTTGAATCCATTCAATGGTCACTGTTGTGTTTATTTTTTGTGCACATATCATATCAGTCAACCGCCGTTAGCTAATAGCTTTTTGTTGAGCATAACTAGGAGACTGCTAGGACGACCCTGTAATCATAATACGCTTAGCGGGTGGACCGTGGCATTCTCATCGCGCACACTGCCAACATTGCAGACCGCCATGGTCCCGCTGACTGTGTTTCTGACAGTTGAACTCATAATCTGGCGGGTGGTGGATCACTGGCACAGCGGTGGTGTTGATGATGAAGATGCAGGTTTCTGGCGGTCAGACCGCTGCACTTGTAATCAGGCCTTTAGTACTTTCTATAGTGCATTTATTGGAAAGCATGAATTTACAAATGCAAGAAAAAGTAATGTACACAGTTTGGTATTATTTCTTTCCACATTCACCTATAGATAGTGTAAAGGCTTATAAAAATTATTTAACTTACTTAATGAGACCTCTAGAGAAAGCATACATATTGGCATTAGAAGACAGATACATGAACATGATTAAAGTGACAGATAGAAATTGAGACTTTTTAGAGGATATATTGAAGAAGGAAGAAAACGAATTTAGAAAGAAGACGGTTTACCCATAACTCAGACTAGACAGACGACACAAAGGAAAGATTTGAAATTATAAAATGAGAACACCAAAAAGTACAAGAAATGTAGGGACTTGTGAACACATGTTTGAGTTGATGAGGGCTCTTGGAAAATATTACAGGGAGATGAAAATGCAATTCCAGGGGTTTATTATATTTGTGGATAAAATGCTTGTTTCATATTGCCAGCAGATTGGGAAGGAACTTGCAATTTAAGATGACTAATTTTAAAGATGTACAATGTTACAAGCTTAGATGTGTTAACTCTAAAACCAGTACACAGACAGAAATGTAGCACAGGAAAAGGAACTTGATTGGTGGGAAACATATTTGCAGCAGTGATACCACCTGATCATGAATGATGAAAAGATTAGAAAGTTAGCAACAGTTGTATACAAAATGGCAACTGGCACATCTGGAACTTTACTTGCAATAAATACCCAACTAATTGCTATAAGGTACATGGTTTTGCGGGACCGTCTTGCTTCAGACATACTACTTGCAGAGAAGAGAGAAGTCTGCCACATGGTCAAATTAACCCACTGCTGTGCACACATACCTGACGAAAGCAAACAAGTTAAAGGTTATACAAAAAACATTTCTGGTTTAGAAACCAAATTACACAAATTTGAAACACCAAGTTTGTATGACACTTTTGGAAAAGGATTGAGCACTGAAGGATTTTTTTTTTCAATAGCAGGGAAAGGTATACTGAAAGCTATATTAATGCCAATAGTGACAATGGGGATTTGTCTACTATTTCGTTATGCACGTTTGCTGAGTTGTAAATATTTCTAGTGCAAACAACAGGAAAATGTTCAGATGCACATGTACTATAGGGACATGGGATTATGTGGCATCATGAATGATGACTATATGAAGTAATTACAATTTAGGGAGGTAAAAATAAATTAACAATTCACATCTGAGGATAATAGTGCTTTCTGAAATTGAATTTGCATGTGAAACAACATTGTGCAATGACTTAAAAATCATCAGAAGTGAGGGATTGTTAGAAGCAATTTTCAAAATTAAAAATAGACTTGCTTAACAATTTATGCTTTCAAAACTCTGTTAAAAACTGTATAAATAAATCACACGTAAGAAACATGTGCTTGCTTTAAACTTGTAGGAAAATGTGAAATGGAAAATGCATTAGGCTATAATTTTCAGTGTGCTGATGTAACTAGTTACAACCCGTTTTCTTTTGACTCTTGCTCACAGCTAAAAAGATGTTTGTTTAGAATATTTTGCCTATCACCAACATCCTACTAAAGAATGGGCTGACTTTAAGATTATGTACTTATGCTTTCTTGCACTACATTAGCCCACCTGCTTAATTAATTTATTGTGGATTTATAATGTAGACTGTTGAAATAAGAGAACAAATTAGATTTATAATCTGCATGCTTATCCAGGGCATTTTCAGTGGATTTGTTCAATTACATTTTGACTAGCCCTTTGTCTTCACAACAGGTCATTAAAAGCAGCTAATATTTTAGGTATGAAAGTTCTCATGAGAACTTTATCCCATGTAGTCAAACATTGAAACAGTAGTCAAGTAGTTACCAGCATAAATGGTTACCATGGGAATCAATGGGAGAAGCAGCGGATGTCAACTACACCATCGAATGAGTGGTTTCCATTGTCTGGCCATGACGTACATCTACTAATTGTTTATTACATTATTGTGTAGTTCATATTATAATTGTTAGTTCCTAGCTAGGTAGAAGAATAACCTTTTACCTTGCACGACGCTTGATGCTTCATGTGTTCTCCCCTCGTTACTAAAAGCTACTGCTGAAAGTGACTTTACCCTCTTTTACCCTGACTCTATTTTATCAATGCTACTGCTGAAATCGTTCCTCTATCACTAATTTGTTTTCACGGTTACTACTGCAGCTGTGGGGAACTCAGCTGAGTTTCCAGAACTATCCTTAAGGGGACGTTTGAGACTTAGCTCTGCTCGGAAAATATTCTTCTTGTCATTAATCAACCTTTTTTCTCTCAATATTTCTGTAATTCGACTAATTTGAATAAAAATAATGAAACCATACTAACTCATTAAGATAAATAAAGGTTTTAGCAAGTTCTTCAACTTCACTTCATTGAATACAAATTAAGAACCTGACAGTGGATGATGTACAGGAGCGGTACTTCAGTTTTTTGCTCCATTTGAAAAGGGTGGTAAAGGTCTATTGACTTGAAGAAGCGCTACAAGATTTCGAGGGTCCAATCTGTAGGTTTGGAGTGATTGATATAAGACCTTATTTAACCAATCCTTGGGTGCTAACACTTACAGCACAAATACTCATATACACCATCATCGGCTCACGCCACAGAACATATAGCCCAAATCTAGCAGACCTTTGCCCTTGTATTATGGCATTCTTAAGATACTGGATTCAGTATCAATATCTACAAACTCATGTTGAACACATTTTTACCAACATGTTTTCCCAACTGTTCGTATAAAACCCTGTTCTGAACAGACTGAATGAACTATACATAGCTAAAAGAAAATATCTTAAAGGATATAGAGTCCAACAGATTTCCCCTATGATGCCTCAGATTTAATGATCAAGAGATTCCCTGACTCTAATTGGTTCATTACATCGGAATATTTGGAATATAATTGTAAATCTAACTGAGGGCACACAGCCATAGCTACATTTTAATGGATCTTCCTTGCATCAAGGCAATTTCTCAAACCGTTCTGTACAGCTAACTGTATACGATGAGATTGAAAAATGTATCACACAAATAAATCTTGTTCTGTTATGATGGTTGACACAATAATCCAGCACACAATTCACCTGAGCCTGTCTCAACAGTATAGAAATTGCAGTAGCTGGTGTTATTCATCATCAAATGCTGCAATTTACCATTTGCATCTTCTGTATTCAACCATTTGCCTTTTCAGACTAGATTCTCCTATCTATTGGCCTGAGACTTTGCCAGTCACGTCCTACTCAGACCAATTGAGCATTACTCACTCACTTAATACTATTGGCTTTTTATGTTTATTTTATTCTTCTGCTTCCAGTGGAGGGCTTTGCAAAGCAGGAGGGGCTATTTTACTTTTCAAAAGTATATTATATTGCATTGACAAATTGAATTTTTTTATGTCAGATTCACATTCATTAACCAAATCAATATATTTGTATCGTGTATTTAGTGCAGGAGGGGTGATCTCTGCTTTTGCCAACCCTTTAGTTTGAACCTGTCTTGATTGCTTTATTCTCTTCTTTGACATATAGGGCACTTGACCCCAAGAGGTGTGTCCTATCTTATACGACGGGGTCAGGGCTCCTGATAATATAAAAACAAACAGCAGCATCACTCCTATCTCTTTCCCTGTGTCACCCCACTGCTGTATCTGCTCCTGTTTGCACCACCCCAACCTTCTCTCTTTCCATTGTGTCTATCCTTGTTCCATCCCCCAAAACTACCATCTTGTTCCACTGCCCCCTCTTTCCCGTTTTACGGTGTATCACTTTTCATTCTTCCGACCTGCCCCTCCTTCTAGGCTGCTGGTCATCAATGCTACCGAAACAAGGCTTGTCTGACATCATGGCTTCTTTGCCTTCATTGCAGTCCTATTTTTGTTTCTATGTCAAATGAAGGTCGTCAGACAATGGTTTCTTCAATATAGGCATTACTTTCCTTCTACAGGAAGGTTCTAATGATGTGTTTCTCAGTGTGGCCATTGTAAACAGAGACTTACTGGGGCATACTCTCAAGGCAATATTTTTAGCGCCCTATTCACAAGCTGTTGCTAACAGCCGTTAGCGACAGCTTTTTGGCGAAAACGTCAATTTAAATGATCGAGACTTCTGTTAGCGATAATTATCGCTAATGACATGAACGGGAGGCGATCCCGTGCAAATCCTGCCATTAACCCAACATCTCCATATTCACAAGGGATTCCTTAAGTCCAAGGGACCACAAAAAAAATCTAACCGCAACTAGAGGCAGTTTTTTAAGACCAGAAAATATCTGGTCTTAAAATGGAGATAACCATTTAGGCCTCATTTTAGCAGGTTTTGTTGCAGGACCATGCTGAAAGCAATGTTGCACGCTCCCTGGCTACAAAATTACAGGGCAGGACTGTGCACCATCAATAAGATAGTGTGCATTCCTGGGCCATACTCATGAAAAGTGTTGCAGCGCTGCAACAAGACAGCGTTGCAACACTTTTCACTACCTCCTTCTTGCGAAACCACAAATGCGCTGTACTCATTGGACAGTCCTCCAATATGCAAGTAATGACAGATACGTCTGGAATCCTGACGTATCTGTCTGGGCTAAAGTCGCGCATTGCTGCAGTCGTGTCACAACCATGACGCAACTCCAACAATGCATGGTGCCAGACTATCCCTATGGGACTGCGTCAGCCTTACACCTGCCATCAGGCAGGAGTAATGTACTGACGCAGTGTCATCCATGAGGGGTGCCTGGGTGTCGGCGCAGTTGGATATCCATCATTTGGGCAGTGCGGTTTCATCGTCTGTAAGCATAGGCATAGTGTTGATGCTGAGGGAGTTGACAAGACATACTTCGGTGGCCATGATCCCCCTGCGATGTGTGCGATGATGGTTGGTCCAGGAGAGCCCGGTGGTGTGGCTGTAGTTGAAGTTCTTTCTGGCAAATGTGACCTGCTCGACTGTGTGTCCTGCTATGTGGCTTGTTGCGATGACTTGCTGCTTGTGTCTGTTGTAGGGGACCTTCCCCATGAGGGAGTGGTGTCCTGGTCACTGGGGTTGTCCAGGTGGAACTTGAGTTCACCGAGTATGATGTCGTTGGTGGTTGGGAGACCCCACGGGGGCGCATTGAGGTCTACAATGGTATTAGAGAATGGGGAGCCATGGCCCGGGGGCCTTTACATGAGGGTGCACTCAGAGAATGTGTTTGGACTTGGTCTGAAACTGGGATTCGAGGTGGTCCATGGTCACCCTGGGGTCATTAGAATGCGTGATCAGTCGGAGTGTGCTTCTGTAGGTGATGGCAATGCCTCCTCCTTGACGGAGGGGGGGCTCCTTGCGGGTGAAACTGCAGCCGTCAGTGATGGCGATGGCAATGTCCGGTCCGGAGCAGAGGTTGTTCCTGGCAGGCAGTGTGGCGTCCTGAGTTGACGGCGAGGAGGCTGCTGGCATCGTAGCGGTGGAGTGTCCAAGAGGAATGCTCCTTGGTGCTGATCGCGGTCCAGAGGTAGATGGACGCAAAAAGTGTAGCCTATGGGTTGCCTTTGGCACGGGAGACGACCATTACAATGTAGGCAGTGCATCGTTAACAAAGCAACTCAGACAACATAGGTGAGTTTACATCGAATTTGATGACAACGCATTGTGAGGTCTGTAATGGGGTAAGTTATTGGGTAGTATGTGTTGCAGATGTAAAATATGTAAATTAGGGTATGTTTTGGGGTGAATTATGAAAATTGGGGTGTGTTTTGGGGTAAATTATGAAAATTGGGTGCTTTTTGGGGGTAAAATATGTAAATTGGGGTGTGTTTTGGGGTAAATTATGAAAATTGGGGTGTGTTTTGGGGGCTCAAAAAGGTCTTCCTGGGTTCACGGTTGGGTGTGGGGTGAAAAGGTTAGTTTTGGGTTGCAGTTACTAAAGTGGGAATAGTGATATTTATGTCTCCACTATGTAACACCTACTCTACTGTTGCAATGTGCCTAGTATTAGTATGCATTGGAACTGAATGCGATGAAATGGCATGTGTCGCTAATACGTATGTGCCTTTGGCACATGGATGGTAAGCCCACTGTGCATGGGTGCCCAGTGGCCGCCATTGAGAAGTACTGGGGGGAGGCTAGACAGCTGTGAGGTGGTATGCACCGGAAAGAACATTGCATGGGGTGTGGAGGTGGGGATGTGTTTGTGAGCGGGTGTTGCAAAAATTTGAATGAGGGAAGTCTTACCTCAAAGCCGGGTCTGGTGTCTTCGTAGCTCCAGTTCTCCTGCATCTGCTTCCAGGAAGAGGTAGTTTACAGCCAGGCTCACTCCCCTGAGTTAATCACAATGCTGCAATGCGGCAGTGGGATTGGTAATTGGCAACTGAACAAGTCATGCAGCCAAGGGCCAAAGGGGTGGGCATGTTCTCCATGCAGGCTGTAATGCAGCCTGCATTGTGAACAGGGAAGTGCGCATGACGGATTTAGGCAGCCTGAGTGGGCCGACCAAACAGTCATTGCACACTTGAGTGGGCATGCCAATCTCCTCATGCCCTGCTCCATGTTTGGAGTAGTCCTACCCACCATCCCAACCCCTGAGGAAACATGGCATGATTACATCAGTTAGTTCTCATCATGTGATGATTATGCTCTTCTGCCATAGCGGAAAAGCCGACACTGGGGGTGCGTCAACTACGTGCGTTAGGCTTGAGCAACTTGAACCCGGCCATCCCGTGCCACCCATCCCACCTTCTCCTTACCTGGACATTGACACCATTGTGCAATCCACTGAACTCTCTCCAAATCTGTGATTCAGCCAGCAGGATCATCAGCCATGTGTGATTTCACTAGTCTGGGTACCGTATTCGCCACCTAGTACGCTGGTGGACCTCCAGATGCAGTTGATGCACCCGGGCCCCCTTAGCCGTGATGTTGCAGCACTCATGCAACACAAGTTTGGCGTAGCACAGGGGCCTCACCCTCTACAGCGTACGGCCAGCCCGACGTCATCCGGCCTGTGATGCAGGGAGACGGCACACATCGTTGGTAATCCCCTCCATGCACCCCGGTGTAGTGATGGATTGTAGTATACGATGCGGACCTCACTACATTGGTGCGCAGGACGACCTCTTTCATTAACAGCTCCAAGGGTCGCAAGGCGGTCTTCTCACACAGGTCAGCAATATGTCTCCATGCGACCTGCCAGACTTCACCACCAGGTACGGGCGATCGTTGTGCCTCAATGTCTACTGCCACGGCTCATCTACTCTACAGCTCCTCCGCATTCCATTCCAGGCTCCAGGCGAAGGACCAGCAAGGCATCAAGGCTCCAGACGCAGATCCAGTGAGGCATCCAGCTCAAGACTCAGGTCCAGTGAGGCATCCAGGCTCAAGAGGCAGGTCCAATGAGGCATCCAGGCTTAAGATGCAGATCCAGCGAGGCATCCAGGCTCAAGACGCAGGTCCAGCGAGGCATCCAGGGTCAAGACGCAGGTCCAGCGAGGCATCCAGGCTCTCATCCTGGTCATCCTGGATGTTGGGTGGCTTGAGGGGGTTGTTGATGTGAGCTGCCCTTGGCCCTGGCTGCTCCATTCTTCTTTTCCCTTTTTTGGGAGAAATATTTTCTATTGGGGATATACTGATAGGCTATTTTTTCAAATAGAGACAAAAAAGCTCATGTTAGGCTGACTAACGTCATTTTTTTTTTATCACTTATGGGCCTACCATTAGTTTTCTCCCATTAACGCTGGAATTCCTTTCCCCATCACATTAATGTTAGCAGCAGTTTTCACTGCTGATCCCTGTAGCTATCGCCATGTAGCCACGGGTTGTGAATACGTCGCAAACAAGGCAATAGTTTCCCACAGTACGCAGCGTTAAGAAAATTATCGCTTACTGAGGTTAGCGATAATTTTCGCCATTTCTTGAGAATATACCCCACTGTTTCTGCCAAATCTCGTGTTGCTGCTAATGTCCCAATGTTTAGCGCTATATCTACTAATATTTTTCGTTGACCTTTTGTGACTTTGGTGACGTTATACAAGAATGTGAACGTGTTTAGGATTTAGACAGTAGTCACACAAGTACATATAATATTAATGATGCTTTACCTTACGTTGTAGAATAAGAACCATCCCAGCATTCTTAATATGAAGATCGTCTGCAAGTTTACTTCAATATTTCTTATTCTAACTGGAATGACGTGGAGATGACTTGTAAAAGTGCCCTCCCATCTTTTCTTTTTTCAATTATATGAGATAGAAAAGAAAAACATGGGAAAAGTGTTATGTATAATGCGGATCTGGGCCTGGTGAAATCCGACTGCAAACTGTGATTTTTATCTGCTTCTATCGCTTTTGGCAGCTATATATCTAGTCATCTCTGTTTCTTTTAAGCATATCCATTTGCAGAATACATATGTGCTGCAATGAGCTACAATTGGCTTTTCATGGTTCATTGATGTCTCGGAAATTGTGATTCCTAAGTGCTGACATCTGCTTAATTGTCTCATTTAAATATTAATGACCCAAAACAGCCCCACTGTGTAGCAACACCGCAGAACGTTCGCTGTGTTTCTCCCAACCGTAGCTCGCGTTCTACAAGTACCTGAACCCTCCTCACGCGCTCCCCATTTCTAAAATTTTTTTACGTAGATCTATTTGGCAGGTGTTACGCTTCACCGCAACCTATTTAAAATGAGAGATAATCCTCTTAAACTCAAATAGTTTATATGTGTTCAATAAAAGCAGAGGATGTATGTATGATCTGAAATTATACATTTACGTTATGCTCACTAAACGTCTTGCAGCATTAATTTACAACAGGGGCAGATTGAAGACCCAATGCTGCCCTAGCAAAAACAGGCTTAAACCAGCCTCGCTCCCTCCAACTCCTGATAAAAGTTTCTCTTCATCCAGCCATCTATCCAGCCATTTTTCCTCTCTCTCTATCTCTCGCGTTCTCTTTACTTTCACGCCCACGTCTCTTTCTCTCTCCCTTGAGGCCTAGCTAGGCTTGCTGCAGTTAATCTCTGAGAGCTGGAGAAAGTGAAAGAGACGCCAGGAGCGGCCCTGGGTTTCCAAACTCAGCATTCAGTGTCTCCAGTCCACCAGGGAAATACCTGCTTGAAAAAAAGGGCTCCCCATCCCTTAGCTACCATTACATTTGCAAAGTTACCGTTACTTTTGCACGGTAGAACAGGATTTTAAGATATTTCTGACAATAATATTCCTCTTATGAGTGCAGATAATTCGTGACTAGAGAGTTTTTCCCTCTGCCTTAATTAAAGGGTTGGTGGTGTGAACTATGTACTGTCACGTTTGAGGAAAGAGATGGTCTTTGGGAATGGTCTACGCCTGCACTGTCCTCTCATCTGGACGGCCTTAGGGGCATATCAGCAACAAGATGCAATAATCATCGCTAAGCGCGGTTATCGCGTTTTAACTTAACGCCGACTATCGCTGGATTTTATCGCAGAGATTGCGCGCTATCAGCAACGCTTATCTCCAATGCGATAGGAAATCCAGTGATAGCGGCAAAAGTGTGCGTTTCTCGCTGGAAACCCAGCGATAACAGCAGAGCGATGGTCAAATCCTTGTTGATAGGGCAGGGCGAACTCATCCCTACAATCCACCTCCCATTGGCTATATTGGGTAAGTAATATTGAAAGCAGGCGTAAACAAAACAGCGATAAGCTCGTTTAGAGCTATTAATATCGTCTCTACGCTGGTTTGCGGCAAGATTGGTCATACGAGTAAGTTGTGTTAGCGATATGTCTCACATTATTTTAGTGAGGAACGCCTACTATCCATCTCATTAGCGTTGGAATGCTGGGCGTTAAGGAAACAGGCACTGAGGCATGAATTCACGCGATAGCGTGACCTTGCTGATCATGCAATAAAATTATCGCAGCTGTTCGCCGGAAAACGGACGCTAAAGCGGTGATAATTTTATTGTGCCGCCTTGATAATATGCCCCCAAGAGATGTGCTGAGGATTCTGGGCACTCAAAATATTCCCTGGTTAAGACTTATGAAATAAATCCTTGCAAAAATTGGGCTTTGTGATCTATGGGAAGTATGTGAGATCCTTCCAGCCCTTAATAAATGCATGATTAAAGAGAGTTATCACAAATACAAGTTGGGTCAGATACTGTCAGATTCTACCATTGACATTATGATGGAACAATTCCTTCAAGGAAAAGTATTTTATAGTCTGAAAGAATTCCTTGATGAAATCAAGCCTCCATTTGCTCACAAGCTGTATTTGCAGCTCCGGTACGGAACACTACCACATTACTTGCCTTGTTCATGGATTGAAATTCAAGCACCCAGGTGCGCTTGGACGTGTTCATGTGCCTGGAATTACAGGTACTTCTGTTCCCATAGTGCATTGTGAATTTAAATTAAATAAAGACTGGTAACTGGTTTCTCCGTTTCTTTACCTACCAGTTCTTACTGCACTAGGCACTTCTCCTATTTTAATCTGTTCAGGTCTGTTTTAGTTCAACGGCCCTTCACCTCAAAAGAAACACACTATTAGGGCACAGCCAAAATGGACTTCCCCCATCTTACGGCATTTGCACTTTACCTTAATTGAACTTTAAATTTGTACTCCAATCACTGACCTCGCTGTAGATTTCCTGCCAGCTCTTACTTCACTATGCACTTTACCAATATCCATCTGTTTTTTGCACACGTTCCATCCACAGAACCCCTCAGTCAATAAGTCGCTTGTTGTCCCAAGAAGATCCGCTCGGGTCTCTGATGCCCAAAAAACTTGTCACGCATATGTATGGTTGCTGCTTGCATCCTATTCACTAGATTGTTCAATTCCATTACTGCTACATTTGAGGATAACATTGAACCTGTTTGGTGTTTGCTTTAATTCATGTTGTCATCAAGTGAAAAATCATTCTATTGGCAATAACTTTGGCGTTGATTGATGAATCTTCATGACATTTTTCAAACTTTTGGCCAGCTCAGTTCCGCTCTTTCCCTGAAAGTGTGGGGGTGATTGGTCAAGTGGGGGCCGAGGAAAAAGGGGTGCCCCAAAACGTGTTTTCCCGATGCAATTTCCCTTAGGACTTTTAGCCACGCTACAGCCCGAACAGCTGAACGGAATTACACCAAATTTGGCAGAGAGGTAGTCCTCAGGTGTGACTTGTGCCTTTTGCTTATATGGTGAGAATCTGTTCAGTAGTTCCTGAGAAAATTACAGTTAAAGTCCTTTATGTATCTGTGGGCGCAGTGGATCCGGGGATTGTGCGAGGATTGGCATCCTAGCAAAAGCGCACCGTCCTGATCACGCACTTAATGCTAATTGGCTGTCAAGCGGTTGTAAACATTCGAAATCAGGAACTGTTGGCAGCCATTTTGTGCCTTGGTAGAAGCGAGGCTGAAGAAGTCTGTGAAATATTATGTGCAAAATGTGAAAAGGGGGCAGGGTAGACACCTCCTGACCCGCTAGGCCTGCTCAGGCGGTCCCACACGGACCCCTAGGGCAAAATCTATATATATATATTTTTAAATCACGGGATGCGCATTTTGCCGCCAAAAAAAAAATGAAGAGCTGGCTCCTGTGGTTTAAAGGTTATTAGCCCCCTGTGAGCCAAATCCTGGGGGCATTTTCAAAAAATAGTGTGGGGGGGTTCCAATCCTCCCACACTACCCCGTGGACCGCCTCCCCCGGCTTGTTAAAAAGGGTGGCCCTAGTCTCGGGGATCGTCACCCTTCTTTAATGTGTGGGAGGGGGCCGCGTGACCCCCCTCCTGGAGCCCAAGATGGCCCTGGGGACCACCACCCCTCAGGGCTGGCTCCTGCAGTGTCCCGGGTTGCCCACCCTAGGGACACTGCTGTTTGAAATGACAGGGTGGGAGCCTTGCGGCTTCCACCATGTCATTGCAAACTACTTTTCTGTTTGGAAGAGAGAGCAGGGAACCTGCTCTCTTCCAAATAGGAATGCAGATTGCTTTTTCTCAGGGGGAGCATCATGTTAGCTGCTCTCCCTGAGGAAAAGCAATGCCGGCTTCTGAAGGAGGCGGGGTGCATGCTGGGACCATGGGGGCATTGGGGCTCCCCCTACGGTCTCCAACATATTATATAAGCTCGGGGGGATGGGGTCCCCTGGGATAATAAAAATAACTAATAGGGGCAAAACATTTTTTGCAGTAAATTTAGGAGTCGCACACCCAGCGCGGCGCTCAGTGCGGCCTCTGGTGTACACGCGTTGGATGCACAACTCATAATCTGTAGAGTGCGTGACTCCAAGCCAAAAACAAATAATATTTTTCAGGTATACATCAAGCTTATGTGTTAAGTTGTTAGGTGGCTCTAAAAAGTGCCTTTGTGTTTATTGAGAGATTCTAGTACCTACAAGTAAGTACCGATGCAGAGTCTACAGTTCAAGAGGAAGACTCTCTTACCTTCATCTGTAAAATGTACACCATCTCTCCTATCGATGTCTTGCATATTGAAACGCAGATTGTTGTGGTATATGGACCCCATTTTATAGTCTTGGAGAAAAGCAGAAACTGATTTATTCACGTTTCCTAGTTTTCTCAATCTGTGGACAAAATTGATTGGACCAGTTCCATTTCTCCCTTTGGCATATGTTAGAATAGACAAAGGCATTTTAGGGGAAAAGTGACATCAATTCTCCAAAGGAGTCCTTCATAAGCATTTCCAGACCTACTCCAGTCAAAGTGCCTAGGTCATTGCCACCACAGTGCACACTTATGAGGTCAGGGTGTTGGAGAAGCAAAAAGGATTTCACCAATGGCATCAATTGGTGCCACTTTAACCCTCTATGTCCAATCCATTTAATGTCTACATTTGGTAAACCTAGGTATTTGTGATTTCCTTTGTGTTCTGCATACCTTTGACTCCAGAAAATATAGCTGTGTGCCACAGTACACACTCTAAGCATCTTGAAAGGAGGCCTGGATGCACTAAGATGGTCTCTGTAAATGAAGTGGCAGTTTGAAAACTAAGATTTTTCTAAAATGGTGGATAAGATGTAGTGTTTAAAAAAGAAAAGAAATGATTGGTTGTTTGAGAACATTTTACATAGAAAACTAGGGTGCATGTGTCTGTTTTTTAAAAGCCTGATTCTTATTGGTTAACACAAACTGATAGAAAAGAACGTTACATAAGATAAGCTGGTATATTGAAAAGTCAAGCACACTTGCTGTTTTGATTAGCAACATTGTGTGATGAACTTTTGACCTGTGTTATTAGTTAAGTGTTCCATGAAGTATTTCTATGGTAACAGGCAGAAGGTAGAATGGGGGTAGGGTTGAAATGTATGTCGTTTGGAAAGGATTGAAATGTCTAACCAGTAGAAATGTGTGTTTGGTTTTGAATTATTGTGGGAAGCAAGTGATTTGATGTGAAGGTGTATATGTGTTCAAAATGAGAGGAAAACTCTGCCATTCTATGGTTCTGGTGAGAGGTGTTGAAAACAGAGATTCTGAATAAAAAAATCTGCTGTGTGCCTGACATACTTCCTATTCTACAAAACAACTGGAACGGTGAGTTATTAATTTGTGAGGGAATGTATGTGGTGCATTTTGATTTTAATCAGAGTAATGTGTTTGACCTGCTAAAGTGCAGGGAATACTGTGAGTGTGTGTGCATTTAGAAAGTATTCTGAGATAAGTATTTGTTTATTTTATGTGTTTGCACACAGATAACTATGCTGTTCTAATGTTTTGGTAGAATTAGAAACCAGTTGTTTTTTAAATATTTGCAAAATGAGTGAAGGTTCTACATTAAAATGCAGTACTTGTTCTACACTATGAAATGTGTTTTGGTAAAATAGAAGGGATAGTGGTCTAGAATCACACAGTGAGTCTTCTGTGCATTTAGGAATCACCCTGAGAGAAGCCTTTTGGAAGTTCATGTGTTTCCCGACATGTAATTGGTTAAAAAGGTAATATGTTCTCACATTTTGGTAGAATTAGAAAATAGTCATTAGTTATGTGGTTCCAAAATGTATTTAGTATTAATAATAAAATGCAGTTCTGAAATATATGGAATGCATGCTTGATGTTTTTGCCGACAAATAGGTACATGTAGTCTTGCAGTGGCACTACCCCCAGTATGATTTCCAACACTACCCAAACACCACTGCACTGTAAACCCTTAATCTACCTCCAGCATGACTACGTACACTACCTATTCACCACTTTACTACCCTAAACCTTAAATCTACCTGGCCACAACATCCTACACTACCCAAACACCACTTTATTTCTTAGAATACTACCCTACTACGACCCCCTACACTACACAAACACCACTGCACTACCTTAAAGCCTAAAACGCTATCCCTACCATGACCCTGTACACTACATAAACACCACCACACTACCCTAGAACACTACCCCAGCACGACCTCCTACACTATCCATTTATCAATGCACCACCCTAAAATCTAAAACACTATAACAGCACAACACACTACAGTTCCCAAACACCATTGTACTACCCTAAATCTTAAATCTACACCAGCATATCCCCCTACACTACCGAAACACTACTGCACTGCCTTAGAACAGTACCACAGCACGACCCTCTATACTACACAAAAAACAGTGCACTACTCTAAACTCTAAATCTACACCTAGTATGACCCCTTACACTACATAAACACCACTGTACTACCCTAAATACTAAAACACTACCCAGCATGACACCGTACACTACTCAAACACCATTGCACTACCCTAAACATTAAATCCATCCCAGCAGGACCTCCTACAGTACCCAAACATGACTGCACAATCCTAGAACACTACCGCAGCATGACCCGTACACTACCCAAACACTACTGCACTATCGTAAAACATTACTCCATACACTACACAAACACCACTACACTACCTTAAACTCTAATCACTATCCCTATTATGATTCCATACACTACATAAACACCACTGCACTACCCTAGAATAGTACCCCAACACAACCTCCTACACTACTCAAACACCATTGCACTACCCCAGCTTGACCCCCTACACTACACAAACACCACTGACTATTTTAAATCCTAAAACACTATTCCTAGCATGACCCCATACACTATATAAACACCACTGCACTATCCTAGAACACTGTCCCAGCAGCACCCCCTACACTATACAAAGACAACTGCACTACCCTAAACTCTAAATCAATACCCAGTAGAACAATCTGCAGTACCGAATCACCAGTGTAGTACCCTAAACTCTAAAACACTACCCTAGCACGACCCCCTACACTAAAGAAACACTGTTACACTACCCTAAACCTTAAAGCTATGCCAGCACGACATCCTACACTACTGAAATACCACTGCACTACCCTATAACAGTACCTCAGCACGACTCCCTACACTAGAGAAACAACACTGCACTACTGTAAATTCTAAATTGTACTATTGCTGAACCATAGTGACTGTTTATGTACCATGTAGTAATCTATTTAGTAAAGTAAAAGTGAACCAATTATGAATTCACTCAGTGTCTTTCCTTATAGTATTGTGATAATTTAGTAATTACGCATGTAATCATACAGTGCTTCAAGTTCTAGTGTTATAGAGCGCTTCAAACTGCTATGCATTATGTATGTAGTGCTCTTATCACCTTCACAGTTGTGCTTGAGGCCTAAAGTTTTTTAGTCAGAATTTGTATGAAATGTGTGTGTATAGTAATAAAAATGTATAATTTTTAAAAGTTATTAATACATACTTATTTATGTTTATTTTTTACAGATACTGTTTATCATCGTTAAAATAAAGTTATCATGCCGCAGAAAGAAAGAAGAAGAAAAAGTCAGAAACAAGATACTTACTTGAACAAAATTCAACCACAAGTATTGGGAGACCACCATAATGTGGCTAAAAAGAGAAACATTTCTGGTAAGACTACAAAAGACTTCATAAAAATATTACTAGATCAAGAAAAAAAAATGCAAATGTGCAAAGCAGTGAAAATGTTCCAAGCACAAAAAAAGTGCTAAGAATAGGAAAGGCAAAAAAGGCAATGTAAAAACAAAGGATACAACTTATAGTAACAGAAGAGAAAATCATAATAAAGAAATCCGCAAAAAATTATTTTACAACAGAGTTGTCCATAATTTACTGAAACACACAAAGAAATATATAAAGAGAACACAATTTTATGAAAAGAAGAAGCATATCGAATCCATTGTTGAAAAGGCTTTTGAAGATAAGAGAAAACTCTTCATTTTAGTATTGAAGAGAATTCGATAACTAGATAAACCAATCCATTTAATGAAGGCCAAAAGTAAGGAAAAGAGTAATTAACAGAAGTAATTTTTGGGATATTTTTTTAGGGCAATGGAAACACAGTTTAAGTTCAGAGCCTTTTTTCAATGAAGAGAGTTATTTACAGAGCAAATTATTATTATTATTATTGATGACCTAAGCATGGTATCAAACTTAATGCTTACCTTTGTGCATTTAAGAATGCAGCACATTCTTAAAACAGAGTATAACGTGTTATTTGGAGGAAAACAATCAACGTTTTCGGAGATCTACTGCAACTGACTCCTGTAAAAGGATAACCAGTATTTAAAACACTTGCGCATGAAGACACCCGAAAGTCTCTGGGTAGTGTTGGAAACATGAACATTTGGTCATATTCTCAATACAAAGAACTCATTACAAATATGCGACAGGCAAAAGATGTTGATTATGGAACTATTCTCCAAGATATAAGAGTTGGACTACTGACTGATCATGGCAAACAAGCTTTGCAGAGTCGGTTATTTTCAAATTAGTTTCCTAATAAAGATGCAGTTCCTGTGAAAATATACCCGGAAATTGCAGAAAAGAAATCTGTAATCTGCTTAATGCCAACACTGCTTGGGTGTTCTATATTCAATGAACAACTTTTGAAACTGGAAAATGAAGAAATAATTAAAATGGAAGCCATCGATAAAATAGAGCATGAAGGAATCACTATTATTTTGACTGAAAAATTGAAGACGAAATTGGATTCTTTGGAAAAATCAATATCTAAAACTGCTGGTTTAGAAAAGAATCTATATGCATGTAGAAACTGTTGAATAATTTTAAGGCGTAATTTGGATGTAGAAAAAGGTTTAGTTAATGGAGCAATGGGCGAGGATTGTCATCATAGCATAAGCACACCGTCTTGATCACGCGCTCAATGCTAATTGGCTGCCAAGTGGTTGTAAACATTCAAAACCAGGAACTGTTGGCAGCCATTTTGTGACTCGGTAGAAGCAAGGCTGAGGAAGTCAGTGAAATATGTGTTCAAAACGGAGAAAGGGGGCAGGGTAGAAATTGTTTTTAAAACTGGGATGTGTGTAGGGTACGTGGACTGTGCCATAAAATAAATAAAATAAAAAGGAGGGTTTTTTTTAAATATCAAATTTACCAACATTTAGATTATAAAAAACAAGTGAAAAAAATGTGTACCGTTGTTTACGTGTATTACTGTTGAGGTACGTTTTAGTAAGTCTCGAAATGCACAATGGACTGTGTTTCCACATTGTTGAAGAAAAGGAAGATGGATGGACTAGATTTGTGCCACAAAATTCCAATGCAGACAAGTATGAAACGGGACAGTTAAGAACGCCTGTCTGCAAGATACATGGTATAGTACAGAATAGACTGATGTGGTTATTTTGCAGGTGTTGGTAATTTCAGAATTAAAAGAACTTAAACTCTTTAACTTAAACCACATCACTGATTGTTTTTGCACATGTCATATTAGGCCGCATCCCTTCCCGTCAGTAATATATAAATATGTCCTATCAGTTCCCTAAAACGTAAGTAGTTGTATTTATTTTTATTAAATATTTTTATTTATTTTATGTCAGCAGATAGTTATACAAAAAAATAAATCATCATACATAGAAACATGAGCAATCAATAATCAAGATAAAAGCCACAAACACAAGAGTATACCAAACAAAGAAGAAATCAGATCCACTTTGAGATGGGATCCCAAAGATTTCGACCAAATGTCTTTTTACCCAGACCCTTCAGTTTATAAACTGCATTCTCAAGTTGATATATAGATAATAATCGTGAATGGCAGTGATGAAAAGCTGGAGGATCAGGGTCTAGCCATCGGGAGGTAATACAGGATCAATATACAGACATAGAAATAAATAAAAAGCCTTCTTCTGCCCTTGATCTTATTCCAATTTGATCTGACTGAATTCCACATATTACTAATTCAGCGGACAATTCAGCTTGTACCCTCAAACTGTTATTCAGAAAAAATTGAACATCCGTAATAAATTGAAGTAATTTGGGACAAATAAAAAAACATATGAATAGAATCTGCAGCAATATGGCTACATCGATTACACCTATCACCACTTTTTGATTTCCATTTAGCTAATTTAGCGGGGTGTAATATAGATAAAAAATGGACATAAAATGTTGGCTTTTAAACGACCCATAAAATAAAGTACTAATTGACAATTCAATTGCTCTAGATAGATCTATTTTCTCCTTTTCTAATTTTCTTTTCCACATGTCTTCAAATACATATAAATCATCTTGAAGTCTATTTACCATCATCTGATATATTAAACCAATTCTGCTTCCACTTCTGCTAATTTCAAGTATATCAATTTTGTTAATCAAAGATTGACTTAAAAGACCCTTAGACTCCAAAAAGCTTCGAATTTGGAGATACTTATAAAAATCCATTCTAGAGAAAATATGTTTTTTCTGTAAATAAGAATAAGAAACCACTTGATCTTCTTGATATAAATCTCCTAGTATACACACTCCTGCAGCATGCCAGCTTGTCATTACTAGGTCTCTGAAGATCTCAGGTAGAATCTGGCTATTCAATAAGGATGTGTAATAATTCAAGTCTAAGCAGAAATTCAATCTTTTTCTAAGCTGCCTCCATATTTGAAAGGCAGTTAAAATAATTTTAGATTTGTTTTTTTATAATAGCTGGGCTCGATTATTCTCACCAAGCATTGTCTCGCTTCCTTCCTCAAGACCATTTCATAAATGGAAAGCCGGGATTGATTCATCCAAAGTAACATCTTGAAAAAATAGAATACCCCTATATCTTAATAGAACCGCCCAATAATACAGCCGAAAATTTGGTATCCCCCAGCCTCCTCTGGTTCTAGGAAGAGTACACAATTTCAGAGCTCTTCTAGATCTCGGGTAGCCCCAGAGGAACCTGGAGGTCATTCTGTCTATCTTGCCAAAAAAAACAGATTAAAACAACAGAGGTATCGTACGAAACAAATACAGAAATTTTGGGAATATTAACATTTTTAATACGTTAGTTCGACCATATAGAGAAAGATGTAGGCTGTTTAATCTCTCCAAGGTTCTATTAGCTGAATCTAATATAGGGTCTGCATTAAGCCGTACAATATAATTAATTTTGTGAGATATTAATATACCAAGATAAGAAGCTTGAGCGGAGAACACCAAATCATCCGGTCGGCCCTCTGCCGAATCAATCAGCTGAGTTTTTGAGATATTCAATTTATATCCCGAGAACTCCCCGAATTCCTGAGCCCGTTCTATTATCTTAGGTAACGCAAGTTTAATATCTGAGGTGACGATAGCGACGTCGTCGGCATAGGCAAAAACTTTATAGTCAACTTGGTGTATTTTCTCGGGAACAATGCCAGTTTCTTTTTCTATTCTGTTCAAATAAGGCTCAATATATAAGGCGAAGAGGAAGGGGGAACAAGGACAACCTTGCCTCTTCCCCCTTGTTATCGGCAAGGGATCAGAGACCTCACCAGCAATTCGAATTACAGCTTTGGGATGGTTGTATAATGCCAATATTGCATTTAAATATTCTATTGGAAAACCCTTCCATATCAACACAGACCACAGAAACCCCCAGTCGACCCTGTTGAATGCTTTTTCCGCATCCAGCAGGGCAACCCCGACCGGGGATCCCGTGGCCTGCGCCCAATCTAATAGAGCAATTATCCTTTTCACGTGGTCGGTTGTGTCCCTTTTCTTAATAAACCTGTGTTGTATTTTGAGACCAGGGTTGGCATAAAATCATTTATTCTGTTAGCCAAGATCTTGGAGAAGATCTTACTATCTGAAGTAATGAAAGAGATTGGTCTATATGACCCTAGCTCAGTGCCCACCTTCCCTTTTTTTTATTAAAGATAACTATAGTCGCCAGGGACCATGAATCAGGAGGACAGCTCAAGAAAGCCTGATGGAATACTTTAAGTAGCTCCAGCTCCAGTTATAGCAGACTATGAAAGGTACGATAAAATTCGAGCGGTATGTTGCCTGGTCCCATTGCCTTCCAAGAAGCTAGACCTAAGATAGCTATTTCGATCTCTTCCCATGAAATAGAGGCAGCTAGTAGGGTTTTTTGTACTTCCAGAAGTTCTATATTATCTAAATTTTCCAGATATTCTAGACCGCTTTTTGCTACACCACTGCCATCATTCGGCTCATTATATAATGACTGATAAAAGTCCCAAAACGCTTTTAGAACCCCTGCTTTAGATTCCTGAATTTCACCGTTCAGATCGATAATTTTTATAATGTCATTAGAAGCTGCCTTCTGTCTTAGCCTTTGGGCTAATACTTTACCCGTTTGCTCATTTAGTTCATAACATTCTGTCTTATATTGCCTATACTTAGATGCTATCTGGTCAGCTAATTAGGAATAAGCTACAGCACGTTTGATAGTTAGATCACATTGAGCATCTTCAATGTCTCAGCCTGATTTAATATTTGCAGCCAGCTTTATCTCTGCCTTCATTACCTTGTCCGATTCTTCCTTAAATTTACTCCGTCTAGTTTTCCATTAGAAATTCGAGTAGCTAAGAGTTTCTCCTCTGATTACTGATTTAAAAGTGTCCCAGACAATTTGGACAGAAGCTGTATCATTGTTGCACAAAAAAACCTCATTAATAATTTTAACCATATATTGGACATAATCATCATCCAGTAATAAATTCCTTTGAAACGACCACTTAGTTTTGAAGCCTTTTGTTTGGGAGTACTGTTGAATTTCAGATATTAAGGGGTTGTGATCTGATATAAGTTTTGGAAGAATATCAATATTAGCTTTCTCTATAAAATCTTGAGAAATAAAAAAATAATCCAGACGGACAAATTTTTGGTGTGAGGCAGAGAAAAAGGTATATCCAGGTTCACTTGGCCGGAATCTGTTCCATACATCAATAAGCCCATTCCCTAAAATCAATTCACGAAGAGCTCTAAAAGTCCGCTTTCCCTACCTATATACTTCCCACTTATCCTAATATTAAATCCGGCATCAATTCGAACATTTAGATCACCACAGAGAATTTTATTGGTTGACACCACGTGGCCAGCTCTAAATTAATTAAATTCATTACCTCACAATCTTCTAAATTCGTCTAAGTTCTGCCAATCCCCATCTCCCCCATTTATCTGCTAATGTTTTGATGCACTTCCCTAATCCCCGTTTCATAAAGATAGCAACCCCTCTTTTGATCCCCGTCTGTTTCGAGCATATTAATAATTCAAGACCTACATTTTTCAAAGAGTTCCTCTTGTCCCATGAAACGTGCGTTTCTTGTAAACACAAACTGTCAATTTGTAATAATTGAATTAAATTACATAGAATTCCCTTTTTCTTGAGATCATTAAGGCTGTTGATTTTCAGCGTGCAAATCTTCACTTTCCTTTCCATTCTTATAAATCACATAAAAAATAAGCCTTACTTTCCTGTTGTGATTCATACCACAAAAACACTCTAAAAATCCATTCTGCTGCCCATTCACTGATAACTACTGCTGACTTACACCCCACCCCCCTCCACCACCACCACCACCCCCACACCATCACCCATTCACCCACCCAACTCACCCATCCCACCACATGAGGCACCATTAGTCCCTGAGAACACAAAGTACCCCCACTCCCTTTCTTGGTCGGGAAAAAGAAATATCATTATTTAACATATGTATCTTTAACCAGTTTGACAATGTTCACTCAAAAAACTAGACTGCAACATAATCTCAAAAAATAAGCATTTCACCCAAAAAAACCATGATTATCAGCATAAACTCTTCAAAAGACTGAAAGACAGGGCCAAAGGACTCAATAAATTCAGATTCGTATTCATAATGTCATCAAATAATCCTTTGCCACTATCTCAGAGAAAAAAAATTTAGTTTGGCCTTTGACAGTAACTTTTAGCTAGGCTGGATTCTGTAGGTACACAACTGCTCCTTTCTCCTGAAATCCTGCAATTAATTGACGTAGGTGACAACGCTTGGAGACAGTGGCCAGACAAAAATCTGGCCGAACAAAAAAGCTACAGCCCTCTGCTGTTCTCTGCTTATCTGGTCTAGCAAGGCCAAACACTGCCTCTCTTGCCATAAAATTATTAAATCTAACCAAAATTGATCTAGGCCGTTCCACCTCTGATTGCTTGGCTTTTTTAATTGTAAAAGGAAAGCGATGCGCCCGTTCGATTACTATTGGCCAAGCCCAGGAGGTTAACTCTGGAAATGCCTCTCGAAAAAGCTCACAGATGAAATTACGTACATCGGGCCCCCCATATCTTCTGGAACTGCCAAAATTCGCAGATTGTTCCTGCGTGACTGATTTTCTAACTCTGTGAGCTTAAAATATATATTGTCACGTTGAGCTTTTATAGAGCTGAGCTCTGACTTTTGTGCCGCAACTTCGTCCTCTAACGCGGATATTCTAGTTTCTGCTTCAGTGACCCTTGATGAGATATCAGTACAAATCTTGGCGACTCTCCTGACAGCATTTTGAACCTTTCTACATGTGGTTTCTGTGCGAGAAATTTCAGTTTTTGATTCTGCTCTATGTGCCAGCATTGTCTGATAAATCATAGCTAAAGTCACCTCTTGATCTACATGAAATTCGTCAGATCGCTCTTCTCCAAGACCGCCAGATTCGGATACAGCTTCCGGGGCCACACCACTAGGGTCAGGTGCTTTATTCCTAGTACTTGTAGACCTTCTGGCTCTATGTTATTTAACGGTTGTCGCAGATCCAGGAGAAGTCTCACTTATTCTGGAATCATCATCCATACTGCTGTCGCTTGGATAATCTGCCCAATCCTTATCCATACTCTCATCCGATGAGTGATCTGACATTGAAAAAAATCTGTCAGCAGTCTCTTGAAGGGCCATAGAGTCAGGGTACAGAGCCTCCGCCACAACGGATAGCATTAATTCCTCAGAGGGCACATTCAGACCAGCAGAGTGCTCAGTAATTAAGTCAGCGTCTACACAAACTCCATCTCCCATAATGCAACCAGCCGGGCTTTTTTTCAACAATCTTTACTGTATCGGACAAAAAATCATTTCTGCAGCTGAGTTACTTAATGCCTCTGCAAAAAGGCCCCATCCCTGATTGATCTGGTTCGATAAATCCTTGTTGATAGCCATCTCAGAAGTCACAGCAACATCAATTGGTACACTTTCAGAACACACTAATACATTATTTTTCATTAACTGCGTTTCGAACATCTCAGGCAGTGTTTGTGCTACATGATTCATATTGTGTATTTTCTTTCGCTTCCCTCCCTTTTTGCAGCTCAATACAGGTTCCAACTGTGCGGACGACTTTTCAGCACCCGCAGTTCCATCCTCATTGTTGCACGCAGCTTCAGGCTGCGCAGAAATCTTTGATTTAACGCTTCTGGTGACCGGGGGCTTCAAAGGGGCTTCGGTGGCATTCTCGACTTTGAACCAGCAGCCCTGAACAGGTAGAGTCCCGGAGAAAGGGGAGGGAAGCGCCACGTCGATACTCAGGAAAAGCCGAGAAACAGTAATTGCGCAACCATACGCTGTTAGCACTCTACGCGTCACACACCAAAACTTAGAAACGCTGGAACGGCTGAGATGATACACCAGAATTCTTTTTTAGCGCAAAGTCTGATTTCCAGTGCTCTTCATGTACCAGGGTCAGGAGGCAGAAACGCTCAGTTAAATCATAAGGATTCGGAAGCCAGTCTAGGTGAACATCGCAGATTGCTCCTTTTCCCGACCAGGAGCATAGGAGCAGGCACTTCACACAGCCACTGCAGCGGCCCCCATCTTGCCCCTATAAACGTAAGAAGTTGTAAATGTATCTTGTTCTCTGTTTTCAGTACAGAAATGTACTCCTATAATAACAACTGGCCTAGTCATTAACTCTCTTTCTTATTTATAAGGTAAAGAAAAGTCATTCTGTATAGCTTTTCTTTTCCATGTAGATATAATCTCAATATACACAGCACTTTGCGTTGAAAAGGTGTTCTATAGGTTTTGCTGTGCATGTTTGCACAGAAGACTCATAGAACAAGACACATCTCCAGAGTTACCAGAAATCATAAATCTGAACATGTTTGTGAAGGGAAACATCCTTTACAACGCAACTTTTACCACGCAGTGCTTTTACATTACAACTTTTACAACGCAAACCATTACAACGCATTGCGCTGGGGGGCGCTCTAGGATAGGGAATAGATTTAATTTACTATCCAACACCTTCCCTACTATCCACGGGGACTGGAGTTGGAATAGTAAATAAACTATTCACTATCTAGCACCCCTCAACACTATGCGTTGTAAAGGCATGTGTTGTAAAACTTGCAATGTAAAAGCATGCGATGTAAAAGCATGCGTTGTGATGTCATACATCCATTTGTGAATGCTGCACCATCCTCCTATTGGTGTAGCAAAGCACAATGAGGACAATTGTTTTAACTTATCCTCATTAATTTCACTTTAAAAATATGCTACAATGCACAACATATATTGAAGGAAAAAAATGCCTTTACTGATTGTTTATGTGCCGGAAGGTATCCCTTTCTGGACAAAAACAATCTCCACATGACACAGACATCCTTGCCCCTGGTGGAAGGGTGCCTGTGTCACCACATGCCTGCAGTTTAAGCAGCTGTGCAAAGTGAAGCACAGACATGCAACATATTTATATACATATGTTGCATCCTTCTGCTTCGGAAGTAACACAGCATGCTGTAATTAAGTAGTTTACAGTGTCATGCTGCAGCAGTTCCTTATAATTTTGCACTTATACATTCACCATACATCACAAATGTATTTTTACAGTCAATTATGCACTACACATACATTCATCTAAACTTTCACACACTAGCATACTAGTTTAGCTCGTTCTTTAACCAGAGTAGTTAGTTCTAAAAATAACTTTCTTTTTGTTGTTTAGGTTTTTTGGGGGGATTTTTTGAACGGTTTTGTATTTTTTTTGTTTTTTTTAAACAGGGGAAAAATGAGAACTGGGAAAAGAGAACTGTGGAGTGGTGTGGCTCACTGGTTAGAGGTGGCAGACCCGTAAGCAGAGGACGGCCCGGGACCAGGGTTCGATTCCCGACGCGGCAGGCTCGTGGACCAGGGTCAGCGGGCTCGATAATTCTCGCCTCGGTGCCTACTCCAGTCAGGGACCACACTCGGCAACTCTGGGCATTAGCTTGCCTCATCTTCACAACGGCCCCACCAGACCGCCGGGGATCCTTGGTCGCACCTTAGAGATACCCATTAGGAACCATCTCTCAGGGTGAGCCAGTACGGGTTCCCCAGCGGTCAAAGCGCGGAGATACTCCTCCAGGAGTCGATTCCTAGCGCTATATAAACCCGCAATTAAATTAAATTAAATTAATTAAAAACTGAGAGGAGAGGAAAAAAGAAAATGTAGCTAAAAAATATGAAAAATATGTATACTTTAAAATTATCATTTAAAAAACCTTTGAAATTCACTAAAAGAACCATATGTATTGCATATGTTCTAGTTAGGAATTAGCATTTAAAAAAACTTAGAAATTCACTGAAAAAACCATAAGGGTGTTATAGTTAGCTAGACATTTCACTCGTATAAAACCATTGAAATCACCCGTTATAGTTAGTTGTACTAACCTGTAACTCACATGCCCACAATCCACTGCTGATGATGTCACATATTACATCATTCATGACATGGTCAGTGACATCACTGATGACATCACTGATGGCATCTCAAATGACATCACTGATGACATCCCTGATGACATCATCCATGTGAAAATCAGATACACCCCATCAAACACTAGTATAACCTTTCACCACTCAATGTAAAATACAGAGTACTATATTTGAATTCATTGACACACCAATACACGTTTCTAAAAACCCACTTAGTGATTCCTATAAGTACACACACATCTACTCACTTACCTATAGATTCACTCATACATGCTGTCAATGATCAATAGAAAACTAGCAAATAAACCTATACAGCTATATAGATATTACACACCAGCACACATCCTATTCGGTTATGCAGTCATCCTACACACTTATGCAAACAATAGATCATTCTTACATTTACTCAGCTACACACGTATACAAACACCACTTTATTTATTCACATAGATAGTAACTCATACTTTTTTTTTGTATTTAATTTTTATTGCAGATTCACAGGAAGCCACAGACAATCAATCAGGTGTTTCAGGTATACATCATAAATATCACATCTCATAGTCCACAGCAGGATACACGTCCATTTAGCCCACATCCCCAAGGGAGGGCGGCGAGTCATGAGTGAGCACTGTCAGCTCTAATGCATATATAAATGTAGGCTTTCAACGGGCGTTCCTAGTATCTGTTTTTTTCCTTTTTTGTTACCGAGCCCCCCCACCCCCCCTAACAAACAAGAACAGAAGCTGGTTATCCTCAACACATATGTACAAAAGAAAAATATCAGCAATCACATTTCCATCCCCTCCTTTGTCTCTCTATTGCCAGCAATGTTCGTAACAGTTCTGAACCAGAGATCACAGATGTCCTACGGAGTTCCACAAATTTAGGATGTCTCGTCTTACTCCTTGTAGAGAGGTCCTAGTTCCCCTTCTCATATTCCCTGCAGGCCATCCCCCCTCACATCCCCCCATCCAGCCCATGATACTGTCTCCACTTAGACCAGACCCTGCGGAATTTTTTGGGACATCCCCTAGCCTTATAGGTCACCCTCTCGGCCGCCATATACAGATCCAGCCCTCTCCTCCATTCCTCCAGATCTGGAGGCTCCGGCGCCCCCCAGTGTTTTGCGATGTCCCTCTTTGCAACTACCAATGCAAGCACTAAAAATGTAAGGAGTGGGCGGGTCAGGTCCACCTCGGTGGTCATACCCAGCAGCGCCAGTCTGGGATCTTGCGGGATCGAGGCCCCTAGTGCCTCTTCTAGCTCCTTAAATACCTGTATCCAATATGTTTGTATTATGTCGCATGTCCATATTGTGTGGTAAAAATCCCCCTCTCCCTGATGACATCGGAGACATCGTGGGTCCTCCACCCTCCCCATTTTGCTTAGCCGTAACCTATCGTAGTAAGTCCGGTGGAGTACATTGAATTGGATCAGCCGCGAGTGTGACTTGATTGCCAACTCCAGGGGATGCATCAACACTATTTCCCAGTCCAGATCTTCCATCTCACCAACCTTGGCCTCCCACGTAGCCCTGAGGGTTGTCAAATCCCCTAACATGTGGTTGGTTAGCGTTTTATATGTCAGTGAGGCCGCTTTTTCCGTTATCTGCTCTTGAAGGAGTCTCCCCTCCAGCGGTGCATACTCTGGGATGTCTGTGAGTGTAATGTGTTGGGCTTGCCAAGCATGTCGTAGTTGGAGGTACTTGAAATGTTGTGTAGTGTGTAGCCCAAAGACTGATCTAAGAGCTTGAAAAGATTTTAAGTCCCCCTGGGCTATCACATCCCCTATAGTAGAAATGCTGATGTCGTCCCACCTTTGGAAACCTCGCAGTTTTTGTAGCTCCGCTATCCACTGGCAATGCCACAACGGAGTTTGCCGTGTGGGCCTTTTTTCCCAGCCCATACGTCTCATGGTCTTCGTCCAAGCGGCAAGTGTTATGGATGTGGCCGGGAGGAGGGGCGCCCTTCTAAAGGTCCCGTAGAGATAACACAGTAGGTTTTTTGACGATAGCTTCGTCCTTTCCAGAACGCAGGTTGGGTGATCTGCCGGGGCATGTAACCAATCATTTACTGGTGTTAAATGCTCCGCCCAATAGTAGGCCTCTAGGTTGGGAAGCGAGATCCCCCCACTATACTGATGTCTTTGAAGCGTGGACAGAGCCACCCTGGCGTGCTTGCCCAGCCATAGAATGGATCTCAGGTCCGCATGTATCCTGTGGAAGACCATCGCTGGTAATGGATAATACTCATTTTGCAAAGCATAGAGGAATTTCGGTAGGATGATCATTTTGTACATGGCCGCTCTGCCCAGTAGTGTTAAAGGGAGCTGTCGCCATCTGTCCATATCTGCCACCGCGTTGGTCATGATCCGTTCCAGGTTCCTATGGAACGAGAGGGTCCCGTTTACGGTGATATAAATCCCAAGGTATTGGAAACCATCTGTGGTTGTCAGTAGGTTTTCCGGCAATCTCCCCCACTGGTCGTGTCCCCCTGGGTCATAAAGTACGGACTTATGCCAATTTATTTTATGTCCTGCTTGTCTACTGTATCGTTCCAGCTCTCGGAAGATCTCTGGGACTGAGGTTTCTGGCCTAGTTATGTAGAGCAAGACATCGTCTGCTTACAGTGAGATCTTTTCTGTTGCCAAGTTGGTGTCTTTGCTCGCAAAGCCGTGGATGTCTTTGTTTTGTCGAATCCTGGCCGCTAGCACTTCAATGGTGAGCGTAAAGAGGAGAGGGGACAGGGGGCACCCCTGACGAGTGCCCCTCTGAATCTGGAACTCGTGTGAGAGTATCCCGTTCACTCTCACCTTGGCCCTCGGAGCTGCATATAGAAGCTGTACCCATTTAATAAAGTTTGGCCCGAAACCGAACTTACGGAGCACCGCAAACAAGAAGGGCCATTGCACTGCGTCAAACGCCTTTTCGGCATCTAGGGAGAGGAACCAATGTGGGTCACTACGCCCCTTCACCTCTTGCAGCCAATTGTGTGTTCTTCTAAGGTTCAGTTTAGTTGCCCTATCTGGTAGAAAACTGATTGATCTAGGTGAACCAGATCTGTATTGACTGTTCGTAGGCAGGCCGCCAAGATGAATGCTAACAGCTTCACCTCCGTGTTTAGTAGGGAAATGGGCCAATAAGAGGCACAATCCTCTCGTGGTTTGCCCTCTTTATAGATTGGGACGATTGTCGCCTGAGCGAGATCAGGTCTGAGCTCTCCCTCCTTAAAGGCATCCGCAAAGAGGCCCCGGAGATGGCGGGTCAGGAGATCCACAGCGCATTTAAAGAGCTCCGCTGGAAGCCATTGGGGCCCGGGGTCTTGCCCGGTCTCAACCTGGCGATGGCGTTCGTGATTTCATCAGCCGTTATGTCTGCCTCCAGGTCCTCCATGTTCTCGGGGGTAGGGCCAGTAGGATAGTGTCGTCTAAATATTGTAAGGCTTCCTCCTGGGTCGCAAGGTCCCGAGCTGCGTAAAACCTTTCATAATGGGTAGCGAAAGCTTCCGCAATCGCAACATCGGTGCTAACAGTGGTATTTATACTATCTATCCATCTTGACGCCCGCTCCTTTTTACTGAGCCACGCTAAGAGTTTTCCTGATTTATCCCTTACATCATATAATCGGTGGAGGGTGGCAAGGGACTGGGTCTTCGCCTCATTGGTTATCAGTTCCCTATATTGTTTCTGGGCATCCAGGAGTTTCCGGAGAGTCTCAGTGCTCTTATGGGTCAGATACTCCCTCTCCCAGTTTAGGACAGTCTGTTCTAGGGCAGCGATCTCTGCCTGGAGGCTCCGTCTTTTTTCCCCCAGTCTGGATTTTATTCTGTCTCTCAGTACTGGCTTGAGAGCCTCCCAGAGGGTAACACTGGAGTCTACCGTGCCCTCATTTTCTGCGATAAACACCTTAATGTCTGCCCGTATGCCTCTCAGAATGTTCGGATTTTGCAGATCCCAGGCGGCTAAGCACCAAGAACCCGTGTCCCCACTCCGTTTCTGTCCCACCCTCACATATAATGGCGAGTGATCCGAAATGCCCCAGGCTCTATATTCTGCTGTGGCGCCCACCCCTAAATACTGGCGGGACATAAAGACATAGTCGAGTCGGCAGAACACCCTGTGTGCCCCAAAGTAGTACGAGTATGCTCGCTGTGTCGGGTGGAGCCACCTCCATATATCCGTAAGGCCTATTGTAGACATTTGGTTGCATAGTGTGGTCCGGAGCTCGCCCCTCGCAGTGTCTCCTGATCTGTCGAGGCCGGAGTTCATAACATCGTTGAAGTCACCTCCCACCACTTGTACTGTGTCAGCTGTGTCTAAGAGTATGTTGGCAAGCGCTGTGAGTGTACGGGACTGTAGTTTAGGAGGTGCATAAACAGAGAGGAGTGTATAGGTGCGTCTGTTCCAGGTTCCCTGAACTCCCGCGTACGTCCCTTGAGGGTCTAGCCAAGTGCGGGAGATGTTGAATGGTGAGGACTTTTTTACGATGACTGCCATCCCCCTGGAATCCGATGTATACCCCGCATGCGCCAGAACCCTGTATCGACCTCTAGCAATGAAGGCGCACTGTGTGCCCTTGAGGTGTGTCTCTTGTAAGAAGATGAGATCCGGGTCCACCCTTTTAATGTAAGCATTCACTATGCTTCTCTTAATCTTGGAGCCCAGACCATTGACATTCCATGTCAGGATGTTCATTCTCTTGCCTCCCTCATGTGGGGTGCCTACGGTACTTGCCATTGGAATGCTCGGTGAGTGCATGTGTTATGTCTCTGGCACGTGCAGGTGCTGTGGATGGTCAGTACGTGTTGCTGCGTATTTCCAGCTTAAACATTCCCCCCCAACTGTCCCCACCCGAACCCCCTCCAATACAAACTTGAGAACCCCTTCCCCCACCCTCCTCCCCACCTCCCTCCCCTTCCAGTCTTATCCCGGAGCAGGACATAACTTTCCGTAGGAGTAGGCCTGTCGCCCACCTGCCAGACCCTCCCAGCACTGTACCCAAAAAACTGTAAAACCTATAAAAACAGGAGGGCATGTCAACTTGCGTGCTTCCCTGAAACGGGCTGCCAGTTTTCATTCTCCAAGTTCACCAATGTTCTGAGGGGATATCGGCTCATTTGTATCTACGATCCCAGCCACTATCTATTAAGATTTAGAGTCTTGGGTCTCTGATTAGGGTGCACTGTGTTGTCCAGATAAGTCTTGCTCCATCACCCGGATCTCGTTCTCCAACGGGTGTACAGATTGACTTCCATCCTCGTCGTCTATGCCTCCAGACGTGCGACTATCAAGTCCTTCCTCATCCTCACCCTCCGAGCGCGTATTGGACCCTAGAGTGGCAAATCTAGATCCTGTCGCACCTTTTGGAGAGGCCGAACGTCCTTTCCTCGCATATCCAGTGCCCCGGCCTCTGTATGGTGTCGCCGGCGGTTGTCTCTTAGATCTCCTAGATTTCAATCTCTGCACCTTCGGAATTTCCTAGTTGGTTGCATTTCGCAGGGATCTCTCCAGCACGTCTCGCCCAGCTTGTTCTCTACTGTTGAGGATCAGGCGCTCCTCTAACCATTGCCATGCGTCTTCCGGGTGTGTGAAAAAGAGGGACTGCTCCTTGTAGACCACCTTAAGTTTGGCCGGGAAGAGGAGCATGTAGGAAATCTTTAAGTCTCTAAGCTTGGCCTTCACCGTATAAAACGATCGCCTCTGTTTCTGGACTTCCTGGCTATAGTCCGGGAATATCATGATATGCGCGTTTTCTAGACGGATCTCTCCCATCTTCCTCGACTCTCTGAGAATCAAGTCTCTGTCAGCAAAGTTCAGAAAACGCGCAATGACCGGTCGCGGTCTCGCTCCCTCCGGGGGTTTTGCAAGAAGGGCCCGATGAGCCCTTTCAATGATGAAACAGGGCGAGAATTGTACCGTTGGGAAGGTTTCCATTAGCCACGCATGGAGGAAGGACACCATATCCGACTTCTTGATCCCCTCTCTAAAGCCGACGAAGCAGAGGTTGTTCCGCCGTGCTCTGTTTTCGGCGTCGTCCACCTTCCAGAGGAGTTGGCGATGGGATGCCTTGAGCTCCGCCATATCTTTCCGAAGGGTTGTGATCGAATCTTTGGCCTCGCCCATCCGCGTCTCTGCCGAGGCGACCCTGTCTGACAAATTTCGAAAGTCCTGTCTCAGAAGTGTCACCTCCGAGCATACCTCGCCAATCTTGACTTCCAGGGCCGCTCTGGATTCCTGGATATACGTTCTCGAGGCCTGTATGGCTTCCATAAGCAATGCGGTATCCGAGCACGGTCCGGGCGCAGCAGGAAGGCCCTCCGTCACCAAACGTGGCGCAGCATAATTGTCCATCGGCCCCTGCTTGGGCCCTTTGGGCAGTATCTCCTTCTTGCCCATGTCGTGCCGAAGCGGTTCATTGGGCCCACCGGTCGGGAGTATTGGATCTCCCGGACGGGCTGGAGAGTGTCGTCACGAGGGCCTCATGGGCTTCGGTCTTCCCCGCTCTGCGGATGGCGACCGAAGGCACCGCAGCGCTCCTCCTCCGGTGTGCACAACCAGGCCGTGGGTCTCCGAGCTTCAAGTAGCAGGCAGCGGGGTTCAGGACTGTGGCCAAGGGCCTCCGGCCGGGCTCCGGGTCGCTTGTGTCACCGCGCGGGGCTCCGCCATCGTCACCTCGGCAGGGGAGGGAGGAGGAACCTCCTTCTGAGTTCTCCGGCGTCTAGATCTTGGACGTCCAGATCCAGCAACCGATGGCCTGTTGGTGTCGCCCTCTCTCTCAGGTGCAGGGCACGGTCACCGAGCGGGGAGGTCGGGTGTCAGTACCTCTGCTGCTCTCCGCAAGGCGTGGCCGCCATCTTGTCTTCAGCTTGGCGCTCCGAGCGATGTCGGAAAATCTGTGTAGAAAGCGCTGCGAACAGAAATTCCTCTCGATTCTTCGCTCTCGGAGGGTACCAGAGTCCCCTGATCAGATTCCAGTATTTGGATGGCGATTTGGGTGATTTTAAGTCGGATATCTGGGCAGCTCGTCGGGAGCTCGGGAGCCGCACGTCTTAGCACGCCATGGTGTTGGCCACGCCCCCGATAGTAACTCATACTTATTGTGTTATAACATCACTATTACAAGTATACAGTTATCCATACAGTCACTCATGCAATCACTGAGTCTTATGTATACTTATTTATATACAACAACTGTCACATATACTGTGTTTTATATTTCTACTTTGTTGGACATGTTTCATTGAGAAATATATTTAATTATCACTACACCCATAAACACATTCACTCACCCAAACAACTGTTAGAACATGTAGTTTTAACTTCATATATCTACTGAATCAATTATTCACACATCTTTGGGCAGTCATACACCCCCCACCGAACCACACACACATTCACTCTCCCATACAAATACTCAGTTAACTAATCAATAAATATTATAGACTTTCACATAGCTAGTAACTAACTGGTGCAGCAGTTTACACAACAACTGACAAAGTGGTACAAATATTCACACAGTTTAGTCACTATCCAATATATTCAGTGAGACACTATAAATAGTCAACTAAACAGTCAATCACATTGCTACTAAAACCTCCATCCAGATATTTATATATCCACTCATTTGTTAATGCAGATTGCCATATTTATTATACATATTTAAATAACGAAGCAAACCATATTCACTGGATGATGGTATCAGTGACGTCATCAGTGATGTCATTTTAGATGTCATCAGTGATGTCATCAGTTATGTCACTGATAATGTCATGAAAGATGTCATATATGACATCATTCACAGAAAAAAACATAGGTTTCAGGCACGTTATAGTTAGGAATTAACATTTAAAAAACCTTAGCAATTCACAGAAAAAACATAGGTTTCAGGGGCTTTATAGTTAGCTGGACATTTCACTCGTACAAAACCATTGAAATTCCCACGTTATAGTAAGTTCAGCTAAGTATAACTCACGCGCCCGCAATGCACTGCTGATGATGTCACATAATACATCATTCATGACATGGTCAGTGACATCACTGATGACATCTCAAATGACATCACAGATGACATCATCCTGTAAATGTGTGTCTTTCTAAAAATTTAATATTTTTTATATATTTATATCTCAATGTCGATGGAAGAATAAATTGGTAAATATGTGTCTAAATGGACAGGTTTTTTGTAAAATAGATGGTATAACAGACTAATTAAGTGTATCTTACTGAATTCAGTGGTTAGTGAGTAATGTTTAAATATGTAAATATCTGAATCAGTCTCTCACTTTGTGTATAAGTGGCTGCATGGGTTGGCGAGTAGCTACATGAGTGTCTATATGGGTTATTAATTGGTTTTTTGAGTATCAGTATGAGTGTCTGAGTGTCTGTATGGTTCGGTGGGGAGTATTACTTAGCGCATAGATGCATGAATACGTTTCTCATTGTATGTGTTTTGAAGACAGCATGTGTGCTGGACTCTATGGGTGGATGAGTGTTTTTATGGGTGTGTTAGAGAGTTAACGACTGTCTCGATAGTGTCTTTATGAGTAACTACATATGTGTAAAACTAGTATATGTGAGTATTGGTGTATATCAGTGAGTATATGTGAGAGTGAGAGATTGGAAGAGTTCCTGTATAAATAAGTATGTGTTTCTATAAGTGATTGTTTAAGAGAGTAAGTATGTGTGCGTTTCTGTAGAAGTAAGTGTAGTGGTGTGTGTATAAATGTATATGCAAGTAAATGAATGTTTTATTCTTTATTAGCATGAGTGACTATGTGTATGAGTAACTCTATGAATGAATGGCGGTGAGTAACACGATGTATAGGAGTATGAGTTTATATGATGAGTGAGTACATGTATGAGTGACTATATAGGACTGATGGTGAATGAGTGGATGTGTATGTAGATTTGGAATTACTGAATAGGTTGCTGTAACTGGTATTGGTATGTCCATATCTTGGAAAACTTTAGTTTCTATTTTTGAATATGTGTATCAATGGTCATATTGGGGTGAGAAGAAGTCTGCCACTCTCTCACAAGGATGATGTCATCAGTGATATCATCAGTGATGTCATTTGAGATGTCATCAGTGATGTTATGAGTGATGTCACTGACCATGTGTGACATCATCAGCAGTGCATTGCGGGTGCGCGAGTTATAGTTAGCTGATCTAAATATAACGTGGGAATTTCAATGGTTTTGTATGAGAGAAATGTCCAGCTAACTATAACGCCCCTGAAACCTATCGTTTTTTCTGTGAATTTCTACAGTTTTTTAAATGCTAATTCCTAGCTTTAAAGTGCCTGAAACCTATGTTTTTTTTCAGTGAATTTCTAAGGTTTTTTTAAATGATAATTTCTAACTTTAACCTAACTGAAACTTATGTTTTTTTTCAGTGAATTTCAAAGCTTTTTTAAATGCTAGTTTCTAACTATGCCTATTGAGGTAGGACATGTGAAGAAAGAAGAAAAAACACACAGAAAAAAGAGAAAGAAATGCAGAAAGAAGCAACAGAAGTCCTCAAAGACGGAGAAAGGTGCAGGAAGAAGGAAGACGTGCAGAAAGAACAAACTTAGGAGCAGCAAGAGGCCTTGTTGCAAAAACCTGTACCCTCAACTTTTTCAGATGGGTACTGGTGGTAACTGACTCTGACTAACCAGTCCTAGAGCCAGTGCTATGCTAAAACACACTTAGAATACAGTTAAAACACCTACATACACTAGGGAACACTATGCATTGGGGTACCCCTGTTATTAGCATGACCTCTTCTGTAAGCCCCCAGTATATAATAGGGCAGCGGCATTAAAACTACCTCTTAAAACACTCCACAGGGTGCATTTGCACACTGTTGAAGGGAGGGGGGGTGGCTGAGCCAACGTGTGCAAACACGCCCTGTGGCCGTTTTAGTTTGGGGGATAAAGTCCTCTTGAATTCTGAGTGTCCCTTGGGTACAACTAGCCCAGCAGGTGTCTCTAGTTAGCACCTAGGCTGCGTTGCAGAGAAAATGGGGACGCCTGCACCACCCCTCTGCAACGCAGTGCAGTGGCGCTTACTGGAAGCACCTGGTGGACTAGTTGGCCCCCATGGGCCTCAGGATTGAAGAGGAATTTTTTCCCCTACTTAAATCTCACCATAGGGCGTTTTTCAACACGTCATCTCAGGCCCAGTCCCCTCCCTTCCCCATTGTGTAAACGCGCCCTGTGGCAGTTCTAAGTTGAGAGATTAAGTCCCCTTGAATTCTTAAGGGTCCCTAGGGTAAAACTAGCCCACTAGGTACCTCCAGTAAGCACCACAGAGCTGCCTTCCAGAGAGGTGTAAAAAGGGGCATGGCCTCTGAACACCTGTCTGCAACGCAGCTCCCTGGTGCATACTGCAGATACCTGTTGGGCTAGTTGGCCCTCAGGGACCCTCAGTATTCAAAGAGAATTAATTTCCCAACTTAAAACGCGCCACGGGACGCGTTTGCACATTGGTGAAAAGGGGGCGTGGCCTAAGGTGACATCTCTGAAAACACGCCCTGTGGTACGTTTTAAGCTAGATAATTAATTCCTCCCCAATCTTTTGGGTCCCTGGGGGCCAGCTAGCCCACCAGGTACCCCCAGTATGCACCAGAGGGCTGTGTTGCAGAGAGGTGTACAGAGGTCACGCCCCTTTTTACAACACTCTGCAATGCAGCTCTGTGGTACATACTGGAGGTACCTGGTGGGCTACAGTGTCCCGGGAGTAGGCAACCCGGCACACTGCAGGAGCCGGTCCAGGGGGGTGGTGCTCCCCAGGGCCATCATTGGCTCCAGCGGGCCCCCCTCCCACCATTTTTCAAAGCCGGGGTGGTGATCCTGTCCCCCCAATTTTAATATTTACAGCCCCATGGGGTGGTGGTCCCCGGGCTTCGGGGTGCCTTAGAGGCCCCCAACATTAAACTATTAAACCGGGGGTGCAGGCGGGCCATGTTCCTCCAGCAATTATTCTTACTTTGCCCCAGGGGGTGGCTGTCCCTGTGGCAGGGGGGTGGGGATTGGGCCCCCCACACTTTATTTTCAACATTCCCCCGGGACTTGGCCCCCCTGAGGGCTAATTAGCATCAAAGTGCGAGAGCCCGTGCTTCGTTTTTCTTTTTTTATTGGCAGGATCCGTGCACACTGCGCGGATTTTGCTGATTTAAAAAAAAACTATATATTTTTTTCACCCGGTGGGTCTTTGTGGGACCCCCTAGGGGGTCAGGGTGTTTCTACCCTGCCCCTATTTGCGTTTTTCATGGTTTTATTTCTGCTTTCTTGCTAACACTTCCTGGTTTGGAGTGTTGACAGCCAATTAGCATACAGCTCGTGCTTGTCAGTTGTTGTGTAAACTGGTTCTCCAGTTGGTTACTAGGTAAGTGAAAATCTATATTAGTTATTGATTAGTTAATTGAGTATTTGTATGGGAGAGTGAATGTGTGTGTGGTTCGATGGGGGGGGTGTGACTGCCCAAAGATGTGTGAATAGTTGATTCAGTAGGTATATGAAGTTAAAACTACATGTTCTAACAGTTGTTTGGGTGAGTGAATATCTTTATGGGTGTGGTGATAAGTAAATATATTTCTCAATGAAACATGTCCAACAAAGTAGAAATATAAAACACAGTATATGTGACAGTTGTTGTATATAAATAAGTATACATAAGACTCAGTGATTGCATGAGTGACTGGATGGATAACTGTATACTTGTAATAATGAATTATAATACACTAAGTATGACTTACTATCAAAATGAATAGATGAAGTGGTGTTTGTATAAGTGTGGAGCTAAGTAATTATGTAAGTATGATCCATTGTTTGCATAAGTGAGTCGGATAACTTCATATGTGAATAGGTTGTGTGCTGGTGTGTAATGTCGATATAGGTGCATCAGTATTTTTGATAGTGTTCTATTTTTCATTGACAGCATGTATGAGTGTATCTACAGGTAAGTGATTAGATGTGTGTATACATCTTGGAGTCACTGAGTGAGTTTTTAGATACTTGTATTGCTGTGTCAATGGATTCAAATATGATACTCTGTATTTTACAAAGGGTGATGAAAGATTTTACTAGTGTATGAAAAGGTGTATGTGATTGTCACGTGGATGATGTCATCAGTGATGTCATCAGTGATGTCATTTGAGATGTCATTAGCGATGTCACTGGCCATGTCATGAATGATGTAATATGTGACATCATCAGCAGTGGATTGCGGGTGTATATATATTACCTACTGGCGGTCGCCAGTAGGTAGTTATAGTTAGGACATTGTTTCCATAGGAAATCCACAATGTTCTATTTGGAATAACTTTGGAATCGGGGGACGATTCTTCGCGAATTTCTCCTAGAAAATGGCCTGCTCAGTTCCGCTCCTTTACTGAGAGTTTGGGGGTGTTTCGTCAAGCGGGGGCTTAGAAAAAAGGGGGGTCCCAAAACGTGTTTTCCCCATGCAATTTTCCATAGGGACCTGTAGCCAGGGCTACAGCCCGAACGGCTGACCGGAATTACACAAAATTTGGCAGAGAGGTAGAGTTCTGTTTGCAGATTGTGCTTTCTGTTAAATGGTGTAAATTTGTTCAGTAGTTTTTGAGAAAATTGCAAGTAAAATCATAGTGATATCTAGAGTCGGAGTTAAGTACGTGTACTGAAATCTGTTCAATTATGAGCGTGAGCTGCATGCTGATTGGCTGTGAACTGTCTGTCAATACTCGAAACCAGAAAGTGCTGGCAGCCATGTTGTGCCTCGCTAGAACCGAGTCAGAAGAAAACAGTAAAACAAAGTTGAGAAATAAGGGAAGGGGGTAGGAAAGAGATATTCTGACCCTCTAGACTTGCTTAGGCGGTCGTACATGGATGTTTAGGCATATTTTTTATTTTATTTTTTTAAAGAAAAATCGCGGCATACGCGTATGTAAATACCTACAATTACGAGCAGGAGCTGCATGCTGGGAATCTGCAGGGCCATTCTTGGCCTCTCTCCACTGGCTTCCAGTGGCTGAACGGATTCAGTTTAAGGCAATGTGTCTGGTCTATAGATCCCTCTCGGTCACAGGCCCACCGATCCTACGATCTATCATTCCCCCTATCATCCTAACAGAGCTCTGCGCTCAGAAAATAAGGGTCTTGCAGTTGTCCCGAGGATAAACAAAGCCCTGAGTGGAGGTCGCCAGTTTACATTTATTGCCACCAAGCGCTGGAATCAGTTGCCCACTAACCTTCGCTTGGAAACCAATTATACGTCCTTCTGGAAACTTTTAAAAACGTTCTTTTTTCGATGACCCCCACATACAGCTCAGTGAGTACTTTTTGTCTCTAGTGCTGGGAGGCCTTCTGGTAACCATGCGCTTTACAAAAGCTCTTTTATTTCATTCATTTAATTTTATTTCATTTCATAAGTGAATAGGATGTGTGCTGGTGTGTAATGTTGATGTAGGTGTATATGTATATTTGATAATGTTCTATCGATCTTTGTTAGCATGTATGAGTGAATCTATAGGTAAGTGTTTAGATATGTTTGTAGATGTAGGAATCACTTAGTGGGTTTTTACAAACTTATATTGGTGTGTCAATGGTTTCAAAAATGGTACTCCATATTTTATAATGAGTGTTGAAATGTTTTTCTACTGTATGATGAGGTGTATTAGACTGTCACATGGCTGCTGTCATTAGTGATGTCATCAGGGATTTCATTTGAGATGTCATCAGTGATGTCACTGACCATGTCATGAATGATGTAATATGTGACATCATCAGCAGTGGATTGCAGGCGCGCAAGTTAGAGGGAATTTAAATGGTTTTCAACGTGTGAAATGTCGAGCTAACTATAACACCCCTAAAACCTATGGTTTTTTCAGTGAATTTCTAAGGTTTTTTAAATGCTAATTCCTAGCTATAACATGTCTGAAACCAATGTTTTTTTCAGTGAATTTCAAAGTTTTTTTAAATGTTAATTCCTAACTATAAAATATCTCAAACTTATGTTTTTTTAGTGAATTTCAAAGGTTTTTCAAATGATAATTTTTAAATATATTTATTGTTGTTTTTGTGTTATTTTTTTTAACTACATTTCTTTCATCTTTTTATTTTTAGATATGTTATTTTCAAAATTACATTACACATATTTTTTTATAATTTAAAAAAAATATATATATATTTTTTTATTATTTTAAATTGTTTATAATATAGTTAAGTTGCTATGTGACTTGCATGCGACTTCTGGCGCATACGCGAGATATACGTATTACGTGATATGACGGACGCGCAGTAGCACATGACGTCATATGCATATCGGACGCGGTAGGTGCGCGACTCCTGCGAAATCGTTTTAATGTTCAAAAAGTTATATATATATTTAATAGAAATATTAAGACGAGACATTATCTGAGGTTATAATAATAAAAATAATATTCTTTAACTTTCGTAAAAAGTACATCACTTTTAAATGGAATTTTGCGAAGTCGCGCTGGATGCGAGCACAGTGCAAGCCGGGTGCGTGCTGAGTACCCCATGTGACCTCAAAAAAAGAGATTTGAATGATTCATTAGACTGCCTATTGAAACTATTGAAGGACCTCTACCATTTCAATCACTCTTCTTAGACCTTTTCTTAGGGAAAAACCTGCTAAGGAGAACTGCTGTTCCTTCCTGATTGGAGAGAGAGATTCAGCTGATTCCATATATTCCATATATGTATATATATTACCTACTGGCGGTCGCCAGTAGGTAGTTATAGTTAGGACATTGTTTCCATAGGAAATCCACAATGTTCTATTTGGAATAACTTTGGCGTCGGTGGACGAATCTTCGCGAATTTCTCCTAGAAAATGGCCTGCTCAGTTCCGCTCCTTTACTGAGAGTTTGGGGGTGTTTCGTCAAGCGGGGGCTTAGAAAAAAGGGGGGTCCCAAAACGTGTTTTCCCCATGCAATTTTCCATAGGGACCTGTAGCCAGGGCTACAGCCCGAACGGCTGAACGGAATTACACAAAATTTGGCAGAGAGGTAGAGTTCTGTTTGCAGATTGTGCTTTCTGTTAAATGGTGTAAATTTGTTCAGTAGTTTTTGAGAAAATTGCAAGTAAATTCATAGTGATATCTAGAGTCGGAGTTAAGTACGTGTACTGAAATCTGTTCAATTATGAGCCTGAGCTGCATGCTGATTGGCTGTGAACTGTCTGTCAATACTCGAAACCAGAAAGTGCTGGCAGCCATGTTGTGCCTCGCTAGAACCGAGTCAGAAGAAAACAGTAAAACAAAGTTGAGAAATAAGGGAAGGGGGTAGGATAGAGATATTCTGACCCTCTAGACTTGCTTAGGCGGTCGTACATGGATGTTTAGGCATATTTTTTATTTTATTTTTCTAAAGAAAAATTGCGGCATACGCGTATGTAAATACCTACAATTACGAGCAGGAGCTGCATGCTGGGAATCTGCAGGGCCACTCTTGGCCTCTCTCCACTGGCTTCCAGTGGCTGAACGGATTCAGTTTAAGGCAATGTGTCTGGTCTATAGATCCCTCTCGGTCACAGGCCCACCGATCCTACGATCTATCATTCCCCCTATCATCCTAACAGAGCTCTGCGCTCAGAAAATAAGGGTCTTGCAGTTGTCCCGAGGATAAACAAAGCCCTGAGTGGAGGTCGTCAGTTTACATTTATTGCCACCAAGCGCTGGAATCAGTTGCCCACTAACCTTCGCTTGGAAACCAATTATACGTCCTTCTGGAAACTTTTAAAAATGTTCTTTTTTCGATGACCCCCACATACAGCTCAGTGAGTACTTTTTGTCTCTAGTGCTGGGAGGCCTTCTGGTAACCATGCGCTTTACAAAAGCTCTTTTATTTCATTCATTTAATTTTATTTCATTTCATAAGTGAATAGGATGTGTGCTGGTGTGTAATGTTGATGTAGGTGTATATGTATATTTGATAATGTTCTATCGATCTTTGTTAGCATGTATGAGTGAATCTATAGGTAAGTGTTTAGATATGTTTGTAGATGTAGGAATCACTTAGTGGGTTTTTACAAACTTATATTGGTGTGTCAATGGTTTCAAAAATGGTACTCCATATTTTATAATGAGTGTTGAAATGTTTTTCTACTGTATGATGAGGTGTATTAGATTGTCACATGGATGCTGTCATTAGTGATGTCATCAGGGATTTCATTTGAGATGTCATCAGTGATGTCACTGACCATGTCATGAATGATGTAATATGTGACATCATCAGCAGTGGATTGCAGGCGCGCGAGTTAGGGGGAATTTAAATGGTTTTGAACGTGTGAAATGTCGAGCTAACTATAACACCCCTAAAACCTATGGTTTTTTTAGTGAATTTCTAAGGTTTTTTTAAATGCTAATTCCTAGCTATAACATGTCTGAAACCAATGTTTTTTTCAGTGAATTTCAAAGTTTTTTTAAATGCTAATTCCTAACTATAAAATATCTCAAACTTATGTTTTTTTAGTGAATTTCAAAGGTTTTTTAAATGATAATTTTTAAATATATTTATTGTTGTTTTTGTGTTATTTTTTTTAACTACATTTCTTTCATCTTTTTATTTTTAAATATGTTATTTTCAAAATTACATTACACATATTTTTTTATAATTTAAAAAAAATATATATATTTTTTTTTATTATTTTAAATTGTTTATAATATAGTTAAGTTGCTATGAGACTTGCATGCGACTTCTGGCGCATACGCGAGATATACGTATTACGTGATATGACGGACGCGCAGTAGCACATGACGTCATATGCATATCGGACGCGGTAGGTGCGCGACACCTGCGAAATCGTTTTAATGTTCAAAAAGTTATATATATATTTAATATAAATATTAAGACGAGACATTATCTGAGGTTATAATAATAAAAATAATATTCTTTAACTTTCGTAAAAAGTACATCACTTTTAAATGGAATTTTGCGAAGTCGCGCTGGATGCGAGCACAGTGCAAGCCGGGTGCGTGCTGAGTACCCCATGTGACCTCAAAAAAAGAGATTTGAATGATTCATTAGACTGCCTATTGAAACTATTGAAGGACCTCTACCATTTCAATCACTCTTCTTAGACCTTTTCTTAGGGAAAAACCTGCTAAGGAGAACTGCTGTTCCTTCCTGATTGGAGAGAGAGATTCAGCTGATTCCACTATGGCTGCAAATCAACCACCTTCCTCTGAATCAGACCATTCTTCAGCAGAGGAATTTGTTGCAGAACCTTCCCCTAAAGAGAGATACTCAAGAATTGTGTGGACATTTTTCACATTTCCTCCAGGCCTGAAGAAAGTAAATGCTACTAAAGTTACTTGCCGCATTTGCAAGGCAGTGCTTTCTATGGGAGACCCCACAAAGAAATACTCATGTGGTACTGCGAGTATGCGGAAGCACCTGCAAACAAAACACCCTGCGAACTTTGCATGGGAGGAATTGAGAAGATTGGGGGAGAGTCCTGCTGATCCTTCGACTGTTCCAAGTACTAGTGGAGCAACCCCATCAACGTAATCAACGCCTCCCGACATCTGTCCCCATTTTGGGAAAGTCAGGATGACATGTATAAAATGCGCTCGTCTCATTGCGTATGTGGAGCAGTCAGTGGATCTGGTGTGTCCAGCCATTGACAACCATCGTTGTTAGTTTTCTTTTTTTCTCTCCTCCCAGTTTTTAGATCTGTTTCTCCAGTTCACATATATCCCCTCTTTTAAAAATATAACAAAACAATACAAAATTGTTTAAAAAAAAGAAATACAAAACAACAAAAAGAAAAAAAAAAGTGCTTTTCTGAACGAACTACTCTGGTTAAAGAAAGAGCTAAACTAGTATGATAGTGTGTGAAAGTTTAGATGAATGTATGTGTAGTGCATATTTGACTGTAAAAATACATTTATGATGTGTGGTGAATGTCTAAGTGCAGACTTATAAGGAAGTGCTGCAGCATGACACTGTAAACTCTTTAACTACAGTATGCTGTGGTACTTCTGAAGTACAGGGATGCAACATATGTATATAAATATGTTGCAGGTCTGTGCTTCCCTCTGCACAGCTGCTTAAACTGCAGTCATGTGGTGACACAGGCACCCTTGCACCATGTTGCAAGGATGTCTGTGTCAGGTGAAGATTGTTTTTGTGCAGGATGGGACACCTTCCTGCACAAAAACAATCAGTAAAGGCATTTTTCTCCTTCAATATATGCTGTGCATTGAGGCATATATTGAAAGTGAAAAAATGAGGACAAGTGAAAACAATTTTCCTCATTGTGCTTTGCTACACCAATAGGAGGATGGTGCAGCATTCACAAACATGTCCAGATATATGATTTATGATAAATCTGGAGATGTGTCTTGTTCTATGAGTTTTCTGTGCAAACACGCATAGCAAAACCTATAGAATGCCTTTTCAATGCAAAGTGGTGTGTATGATGAGATTATATTTACATGGAAAAGAAAAGGTATACAGAATGCCTTTTACTCACCTTGTAAATAAGAAAGAGAGTTAATGGCTAAGCCAATTGTTATTATAGGAGTACATTTCTGTACTGATAACAGAGAACAATATACATTTATAACTACTTACGTTTTAGGGAACTGATAGGACATGTTTATATATTACTGAAGGGAAGGGATGGGGCCTAATATGACATGTGAAAAACACTCAGTGATGTGGTTTAATTTAAAGAGTTTCATTTCTTTTAATTCTGAAATTACCAAGACCTACAAAACCACCAGATGTGTCTATTCTTTACTATACCATGTATCTTTCAGACAGGTGTTCTGAAGCTGTCCCCTATTTCATACCTGTCTGCATTGGAATTTTCTGGCACAAATCTAGTCCATTCATCTTCCTTTTCTTAAACTGTGTGGAAACACAGTCCATTGTGCATGTTAAGACTTACTAAAACTTACCTCAACAGTAATACACATAAAAAAGCTACACATTTTATTCACTTGTTTTTTATAATATAAATTGTGGTAAATTCCATATCTTAAAATTAAGATCTGTAAAAGAAAAGAAATAGTTAAAGCATGTAATAATACATTTTTAATAGCACAGCATAACTTTAACATTTTACAAAGTAATTGTTTTGCCTTTTTTGCTGTTCTCAGATTATATTGAATTTCACTAGAAATAGTGATTTCAATCGTACTCATCACATAACAGCGGGCAAAAAAAAAACAATCAATTAGATTGTTTAAAAAACGAAAACAATAATCCATCTATAGTAAAATACTAGATAATACAAATCACACATATATAAAATAATTACTGCTAAAAAAAATGTATAACTTAAATTTATAAACACTATAAATGATGCCAGTTAAAATTATACACTGAGATAATGTGCAACAAAAGTCCATAATTCAAAGAAATACCTTTCCTTGAGGCCAAATTGTATTTTTGCAGTCATTTTTATGTAAATAGTCCAATTTGTAATCCTATTAAATGATAATAATAAATTCCTCAGAGGCTGAATTATCTTCCTAAATCTTTGGCTTTAAAAATATTAGGTAGGAATTTGGTAATTCGAAAGGCAAACATCAGCATCATTACAAAGACTCCAGCCTTTCTCACTTTTTAGATAGGCAGTGTAATGTCCAGATGTTGTTGAACGGCCATAGTGGAAAATTATATCTACTGCGACAAAAGTCCTTCCTGATATTGAAAGTTGACTCACTACAAAATGTTTTATTAAAGTGTCCAACTTTCTTCCGTCAGCTGTACAATGTTGCATCATTAAAATTATATATTTTCCATATCTTTGTATAAATAATGTTGATAACATTTCTGATTTGCATTGGCTACACTCCATGTTTTGATTTGTAGCTTTAACTAATTTACTGAAAGACACTGATTTACAGTCCGGTAATGTCAAATATAGAAATATTTCAGTGTCTACATTAGTGATACATGTATACATACAATTTTCACATTGATGTTCCCATTTATAACAAAGGCCAAAAATATTCTGTATGTCTACACCTTAATTTTCCAATACAGTAAGCATATACATTAGAAAGTCCTGAGCATCTTGTTGGATATTTTGTGTAAATTGTGTAGAACCAAAACATACATCCAAAATATTACGAACATCAGAAACGCTTTGTATTTTACTTTTATCAGTTCTCAATTTTTCATGAACAGAATGCAACAAGGAACACAATCTTTTTTTCAGATTCTCTAAAATGTGCTGTTGCAAACCTTCAAGAAAAAAAACAACATTGACCACTACATTAGCATAGAAGTTGACACCAGAACTATTTTCAAACTGATAACCAACAATATCTTCAACAGTATCCTTTTTCTATTTGCTTGCAACTACAAAATTATCTTGTTTTTTTCCCTTTTCTACACCTTCAGTACAGATATTCTCATACCTTCTTTTTTGACCAACCACACGCTTTTCAAATACAGAATATTGACCTGAATTAGGAGCATATGTTCTTCTTAACCTATTGTACTCTTTGGCACAGTTGGCATCTGCAGTTACTTTTGTATCATTAAAATCAATCAAAAACAAACCAGATAATGTTCTGATACGCGGCAAAGCAACATATGCGATTCCCTCTTTAAACACAGTATTTCCAATGTTCACCAAAGCACTGTCAACACTTAAACCTTGAGATTTATGAATAGTCACTGCATATGCCAAACAAACTGGAAACTGTTTTCTATGGACGTATACATCTTTAACAAGCAAAAAATGAACAGAACAACTACCAATTTCTTTAACTTCTTCAATCTGATCAAATTTATTCTTTAAGAATTCAATACCATCTTTATTTTGATAATGAACAAAATCCACAACTTTGCCCATTGCTCCATTAACTAAACCTTTTTCTACATCCAAATTATGCCTTAAAATTATCCGATACATTCTACATGCATATAGATTCTTTTCTAAACCAGCAGTTTTAGATATTGATTTTTCTAAACAATCCAATTTTGTCTTCAATTTTTCGGTCAATATAATAGTGATTCTTTCATGCTCTATTTTATCTATGCGGTACAAAAGCGGGTGGTGATGGACGGAGCATCTGAATCAATCAAACACTCACACCCAGTCAAAAGATCTGGGTTTAATCCATAACCGTTCTTTAGCCCACTCTGCCACCCCAGTTCAGACATGGCTATATGCAAATCAGTCTGACCCTGTGCCTCATGGGAACAGTCCAGCCTGAACTGCCAAGCCATGTCTTCCCTGGACCGGAAACAAGCTTCCGAGGACCGGTTTCTGGCATTCCTGCTGTCTTCAGCCCGGCTTGCTTGAATCCAGTGGCAAAGTGAGCAAGGGACTCACGTCTGAGCATACCCTGCCACACTTACGGCAGCCAAAAGCGGTACAATAGGGGGTGGTGATGGACGGAACATCTGAATCAATCAAACACTCACACCCAGTCAAAAGATCTGGGTTTAATCCATCACCGTTCTTGAGCCCACTCTTCCATCCCAGTTCAGACATGGCTATATGCAAATCAGTCTGACCCTGTGCCTCATGGGAACAGTCCAGCCTGAACTGCCAAGCCATGTCTTCCCTGGACCGGAAACAAGCTTCCGAGGACCGGTTTCTGGCATTCCTGCCGTCTTCTGCCCGGCTTGCTTGAATCCAGTGGCAAAGTGAGCAAGGGACTCAAGTCTGAGCATACCCTGCCACACTTATGGCGGCCAAAAGCGGTACAATAGGGGGTGGTGATGGACGGAACATCTGAATCAATCAAACACTCACACCCAGTCAAAAGATCTGGGTTTAATCCATCACCGTTCTTGAGCCCACTCTTCCATCCCAGTTCAGACATGGCTATATGCAAATCAGTCTGACCCTGTGCCTCATGGGAACAGTCCAGCCTGAACTGCCAAGCCATGTCTTCCCTGGACCGGAAACAAGCTTCTGAGGACCGGTTTCTGGCATTCCTGCCGTCTTCTGCCCGGCTTGCTTGAATCCAGTGGCAAAGTGAGCAAGGGACTCAAGTCTGAGCATACCCTGCCACACTTATGGCGGCCAAAAGCGGTACAATAGGGGGTGGTGATGGACGGAGCATCTGAATCAATCAAACACTCACACCCAGTCAAAAGATCTGGGTTTAATCCATCACCGTTCTTTAGCCCACTCTGCCACCCCAGTTCAGACATGGCTATTTGCAAATCAGTCTGACCCTGTGCCTCATGGGAACAGTCCAGCCCGAACTGCCGAGCCATGTCTTCCCTGGACCGGAAACAAGCTTCTGAGGACCGGTTTCTGGCATTCCAGCCATCTTCAGCCCGGCTTGCTTGAATCCAATGGCAAAGTGAGCAAGGGACTCACGTCTGAGCATACCCTGCCACACTTATGGTTGCCAAAAGCGGTACAAAAGGGGGTTGTGATGGACGAGCATCTGAATCAATCAAACACTCACACCCAGTCAAAAGATCTGGGTTTAATCCATCACCGTTCTTTAGCCCACTCTGCCACCCCAGTTCAGACATGGCTATATGCAAAACAGTCTGACCCTGTGCCTCACGGGAACAGTCCAGCCCGAACTGCCAAGCCATGTCTTCCCTGGACTGGAAACAAGCTTCCGAGGACCGGTTTCTGGCATTCCAGCCGTCTTCAGCCCGGCTTGCTTGAATCCAGTGGCAAAGTGAGCAAGGGACTCCCATCTGAGCATACCCTGCCACTCTTATGGCGGCCAAAAGCGGTACAAAAGGGGGTGGCGATGGAGGGAGCATCTGAATCAATCAAACACTCACACCCAGTCAAAAGATCTGGGTTTAATCCATCACCGTTCTTTAGCCCACTCTGCCACCCCAGTTCAGACATGGCTATATGCAAATCAGTCTGACCCTGTGCCTCATGGGAACAGTCCAGCCCGAACTGAAAAGCCATGTCTTCCCTGGACTGGAAACAAGCTTCCGAGGACTGGTTTCTGGCATTCCAGCCGCTTCAGCCCGGCTTGCTTGATTCCAGTGGCAAAGTGAGCAAGGGACTCACGTCTGAGCATACCCTGCCACACTTATGGCGGCCAAATTGGTACAAAAGGGTGTGGTGATGGATGGAGCATCTGAATCAATCAAACACTCACACCCAGTCAAAAGATCTGGGTTTAATCCATCACCGTTCTTTAGCCCACTCTGCCACCCCAGTTCAGACATGGCTATATGCAAATCAGTCTGACCCTGTGCCTCATGGGAACAGTCCAGCCCGAACTGCCAAGCCATGTCTTCCCTGGACCGGAAACAAGCTTCAGAGGACAGGTTTCTGGCATTCCAACCGTCTTTAGCCCGGCTTGCTTGAATCCAGTGGGAAAGTGAGCAAGGGACTCACGTCTGAGCATACCCTGCCATACTTATGGCAGCCAAAAGTGGTACAAAAGGGGGTGGTGATGGACGGAGCATCTGAATCAATCAAACACTCACACCCAGTCAAAATATCTGGGTTTAATCCATCACCGTTCTTTAGCCCACTCTGCCACCCCAGTTCAGACATGGCTATATGCAAATCAGTCTGACCCTGTGCCTCTTGGGAACAGTCCAGCCTGAACTGCCAAGCCATGTCTTCCCTGGACCAAAAACAAGCTTCCGAGGACCGGTTTCTGGCATTCCAGGCGTCTTCAGCCGGTTTCTGGAATGCTGGACTTATTGCATAATACAATCTTCTCACTAACTTCGGCATTTGAGTATGATGTACTGTCAACATCCTAAAATGATGAAAAACACTTTGATATACTTTCCTAGAAAGACAACCCTGAAAATGGCCTTGTAAACCAGTATGTTTTCTCACTCTGCAAGGGTCTAGTCTTTGCATCACCTTAATCTTTTGTTTAACACTTTTTTTACAATATGCTTGTAAGAAATTGTATAATTTATCAATAGATTGTTATCGTAAACTACAAATACTACTACAATCCCAAGTGTACACTGTAGCTTTAGGACATCTGCCTAGAACCTAATCAGCTATCACTTCTTTTGCATTTCTAGGAACCATTTGTTCTTTCTCAATTGGACAACTATTTCTAACCTCATAACCTTGGCCACTGGTGTCAACTGCATGCAACAAATCATTGCTTGGTAAATAACTCTCTTCATTAAAAAAAGGCTCTGAACTTGAAGTGTGTTTCCATTCCCCTAAGAAAATATCACAAAAATTACTTCTGTTAATTACTCTTTTCCTCTTACTTTTGGTCTTCATTAAATGGATTGGTTTATCTAGTGATCGAATTCTCGTTAATACTAAAATGAATAGTTTCCTCTTTACTTCAAAAGCCTTTTCAACAATGGATTCGATATGCTTCTTCTTTTATAAAATAGTGTTCTCTTTCTACATTTCTTTGTATGTTTCAGTAAATTATGAACTACTCTGTTGTAAAAAAAAAATTTGAATTTCTTTATATTGATTTTCTCTTCTTTTACTATAAGTCCTATCCTTTGTATGTACATTGCCTTTTTTTCCTTTCCTAATCTTTGCACTTCTTTTTGTGTTTGGAACATTTTCACTGCTTTGCACATTTCCATTTTTTTTTTAAATCTAGTAATATTTTTTATGAAATCCTTTGTGGTCTTACCAGAAATGTTTCTCTTTTTAGACTCATTATGTTGGTCTTCCAATACACGTGGTTGAGTCTTTTTCAAGTAAGTATCCTTCTTCTGAGCTTTTCTTCTTTTTTTCTCCGGCATGATAACTTTTTTAATGATAATAAACAGAATCTGTAAAAAAAATCATAAATAAGTATCTATTAATAACTTTAAAATTATACTTTTTTATTACTTTACAAACACATTCCACATAAATTCTAACTAAGAAATGTTAGGCCTGAAGCACAACTGTGAAGTTGGTAACAGTATTACATACATAGTACATACCAGTTTGAAGCACTCCATAACACTAAAACCTGAAGCACTTTATGAGTACATGCATATTAAGAAAATTATCACAATACTATAAGGAGAGACACTAAGGGAAATTCATAATTGGTTCACTTTTACTTTAGTAAATAGATTACTACATGGTACATAAACAGTCACTATCGTTTAGCAACAGTACAGATTTTGAGTTGAGAGTACTGCAGTGGTGCTTGTGTAGTGTAGTGGGTCGTTGTGGAGTACTGCTCTAGGGTAGTGCATTGGTGTTTGAGTAGTGTATGAGGTTGTACTGGGGTAGTGTTTTAGCGTTTAGGTTAGTGCAGTGGTGAATGGGTAATGTAGGAGGTCTTGCAGGAGGTAGATTTAGTATTTACGGTTGTACAATGTTGTTTATGTAGTGTAAGGGATCGTGCTGAATTACTCTTTTAGGGTAGTACAGTGGTTTTTCGGTATTGTAAAAGGTCGTGCTGGGGTGGGTTTAAGGTTTAGGGAAGTCCAATGATATTTGGGTAGTGTAGGGGGTCGTGCTTGAGTAGTGAATGGGTAGTGTAGGTGATCTTGCTAGAGGTAGATTAAGGTTTAGTGTAGTGCACTTGTCTTTGTATAGTGTAAGAAATCGTGCTACGGATAGTGTCACTCCCAGAGTATATGTATTTATATGTCTGCAAACACGTAAACCAACCAAATCATTGTCTTTCAATTTTCCCAAATAGACACTGACTCACAGTGGGATTCTAGACAGATAACAATATTTCTTATAAATGGAGTACTAGGGTAGTATAGTGGTGTTAGGGTGGTGTAAGGGGTCGTGCTTGGGTAGGTTTAAGGTTTAGGGTAGTGCAATGGTGTTTGGGTAGTGTAGGAGGTCGTACTGGGATAGTGTTCTAAGGTAGTACAGTGGTATTTGGGTAGTGTAAGAGGTCATGCTGTGATAGATTTAACGTTTAGGGTAGTGGAATGGTGTTTGAGTAGTGTATGGGGTTGAGCTGGGGTAATGTTCTAAGGTAGTACAGTGGTGTTTATGTAGTGTACAGCATCATGCAAGGGATAGTGTTTTAGAGTGGTGTTTGTGTAGTGTAGGGGGTTGTGGGGGGTACAGTTTTAGGGTATAGGGTAGTACAGTGGTGTTTGGGTAGAGTAAGAGGTCATGCTGTGATAGATTTAAGCTTTAAGGTAGTGCAGTGTTGTTTGTGTAGTGTAGGAGGCCGTGCTAGGGTAGTGTTCTAGGAAAATACAGTGGTTTTTGGGAAGTGTAGGAGGTTGTGCTGGGGTAGATTTAAGGTTTAGGGTAGTGCAATGGTGATTGAGTAGTGTTTTATGGTTTAGGGTACTGCAGTAGTGAATGGGTAGTGTAGGTGATCGTGTTGGAGGTAGATTAAGGATAGTGCACTGGTCTTTGTGTTGTGTATGACATTTTGCTAGAGATAGTGTCACTGCAAGAGTACATGTATTTATATGTCTGCAAACACATACACCAACCAAATCATTGTCTCTCAATTTTCCCAAATGGACACTCACTCACAGTGTGATTCTAGGCAAATAACAATATTTCTTATAAATGTAGAGGTAGGGTAGTATAGTGGTGTTTGGGTAGTGTAAGTGGTCGTGCTTGGGTAGGTTTAATGTTTGGGGTAGTGCAATGGGGTTTGGGTAGTGTAGGGGGTCATGTAGGGGTAGTCTTCCAGCAGAGTACAGTGGTGGTTATGCAGTGTACGGGGTCCTGCTAGGGATACTGTTTTAGGGTTTAAGATAGTGCGGTGCTGTTTGTGTAGTGTAGGAGGCCTTGCTAGGGTAGTGTTCTAGGAAAGTAAAGTGGTGTTTGGGTAGTGTAGCAGGTTGTGCTGGGGTAGATTTAAGGTTTAGGGTAGTGCAATGGTGTTTGAATAGTGTAGGCGGTCGTGCTGGAGTAGTGTTTTAGGGTTTAGGGTACTGCAGTAGTGAATGGGTAGTGTAGGTGATCGTGCTGGAAGTAGATTAAGGGTTTAGGGTAGTGCACTGGTCTTTGTGTAGTGTAGGAAATCATGCTAGGGATAGTGTCACTGCAAGAGTACATGTATTTATATGTCTGCGAACACATACACCAACCAAATCATTGTCTCTCAATTTTCCCAAATGGACACTGACTCACACTGTGATTCTAGACAGATAACAATATTTCTTATAAATGAGTAGTATAGTGGTGTTTGGGTAGTGTAAGGGGTCGTGCTAAGGTAGGTTTAATTTTTAGGGGAGTGCAATGGGGTTTGGGTAGTGTGGGGGGTTGAGCTGGGGTAGTGTTCTAAGGTAGCACAGTGGTATTAAGGGAGTGTAAGAGGATATACTGTGGTAGATGTAACTTTTAGGATAGTGGAATGGTGTTTGGGAACTGTAGGGGGTCGTGCTGGGGTAGTGTTCTAAGGTAGTGCAGTGGTGTTTAGGGTCATGCTATGGATAGTGTTTTAGAGTTTAAGGTACTGCAGTGGTGTTTGAGTAGTGTAGGGGGTTGTGCTGGGGTTCATTTAAGGTTTAGAGTAGTGCAATGGTGTTTGGGTAGTGTAAGAGGTTGTGCTAGGGTAGTGTTATAAAGTAGTGCAGTGGTGTTTATGTAGTACACAGGGTCATGCTAGTGATAGTGTTACACAGTTTAAGGTACCGCAGTGGTGTTTGTGTAGTGTAGGGGGTTGTGCTGGGGTAATGTTCCAGGAAAGTACAGTGGTGTTTGGGTAGTGTAGGAGGTTGGGCTGGGGTAGAATTAAGGTTTAGGGTAGTAAAGTGGTGAATGGGTAGTGTAGGTGGTTGTGCTGGAGATAGATTAAGGGTTCACAGCAGTGCAGTGGTGTTTATGTAGTGTAGAAAATCATACTGGGGGTAGTGTCACTTCCAAAAGAACATTTACTTATTTGTCTGCAAAAACATCAAACATCCATTCCATATATTTCAGAACTGCATTTTACTATTACAGCTAAACTCATTTTGGAAATAAATAACTAATGACTATTTTCTAATTCTACCAAAATATGAGAACACAATACGTTTTTAATCAATTACATGTCAGGAAACACATGAACTACTAAAATGCTTCTCTCAGAGTGATTCCTAAATGCACACAGACTCACTGTGTGATTCTTCTCAAGCAACTCTATCCCTTGCATTTTACCAAAACACATTTACCACTCAACACAACTTTAGGTGACTCTACACATTGCAAAACATTTTCTACTACACATTAGTATAGAGTGCTTCTATCAGAATGATTCATAAATGCACCCAATACTCAATATGTGATTCTAGACAAACAACACTATCTGTTGCATTTTACCAAAACACATTTCATAGTCTAGAATGAGTACTGCATTTTAATTTAGAATGTTAGTCATTTTTGCAAATATATAAAACAAAATGGTTTCTAATTCTACCAAAACATGAGAACAGCATAGTTATCTGTCTGCAAACACATACAATAAACACATGCTTATCTCAGAATGCTTTCTAAATGCATACACACTCACAATAAAATTCTAAAGAAAAAAAATATTCCCTGCACTTTAGCAGGACAAACACATTAGTCTGATTAACATCAAAATGCACCACATGCATTCAAACTCACCTTTCCAATTGTTTTGTAGAATAAGAAGTATATCAGTCACACAGCATATTTTCTTATACAGAATCTCTGTTTTCAACACCTTTCACCAGAACCAAAGAATGCAAAAAAACGATGGATTTAGGCCCAGATCTCTGTACTGGAGTGAATGTATGACATTGTTCTTTCCATCAACTGTTGTTTTTGCATGAGAACCAAAGAATGGCATAGTTTCCCTCTCATTTTGAACACATATACACCTAAAAATCAATTGACATTGTTCTGCATTCTGTCCATCAACTGTTGTTTTTAGATTTGTCACCCTGAGTGGGATTGGTATGCTCAGACGTGAGTCCCATGCTCTTCACACTACTGGAGTCAAGCTATCCTGGCTGAAGACGGCTGATAGCCAGAAACCGGTCCTAGGATGCTTGATTCCGGTCCAGGAAAGACATGGCTTGGCATTTCCGGCTGGACTGTTCCCATGAGGCACAGGGTCAAGGCTGATTTGCATATGGCCATGTCTGAACTGGGGTGTTGTGGAGTGCAAGAAACCGATGGATTTAGGCCCAGATCTCTGTACTGGGGTGAATGTATGACATTGTTCTGTCCATCAACTGTAGTTTTTGCATGAGAACCAAAGAATGACATAGTTTCCCTCTCATTTTGAACACATATACACCTAAAAATGAAATCACATTGGTTCCCACATTAATAAAAAAGAAACACACGCTTCTTTTGGTTACACATTTCAACCCTTTCCAATTGACATAAATTTGAACCCTACCCCTATTCTGACTTCTGTCTGTTACCATAGAAACACTTCATGGAACACTTAACTGAGCACACAGGTCAAAGGTTCATCACACAATGTTGCTAAGCAAAACAGCAAGTGTGCTTGACTTTTCAATATATCAGCTTTTCTTATGTAACGATCCTTTCTATCAGTTTTTTTAACCAATAAGAATCATGCTTTAAAAAAACAGAAATATGCACCCTAGTTTTCAGTGTAGAATGTTGTCAAACAACCAACCATTTCTTTTCTTTTTTCAACCATTTACAGAGACCATCTGAGTGCATCCAGACCTCCCTTCAGGATGCTTAGAGTGTGGATTGTGGGACACAGCTATATTTTCAGGAGCCAAAGGTATGCAGAACACAAAGGAATTCCCAAAGATCTAGTGCTTAGATGCATCAAACAAAATTGCATTCGCAAACGGTGCGAATCGCAAAATTAGGCCGTTTGCAAATGCAATTTATGCTTTTGGAATGCATTGTTCATTTAATATTTTCGCATTTTTTGGAATCGCAATATTAATTGCGATTTCTTAAAAAAATCGCAAGAATTGCGATTCTGTGGAAAATTGCGAAAAAATGCAATGCATCAAAAATCGCAATTTGCGATTTTTTAAAAAATCGCAATTTGGATTTCTTAAATTTATAGGAAGTTCAACCTGGTGCTAATGTAACTAACTACTTGCACTGCAGCTCTCAATCATCTGTGCTGCATATAAGGACCTCATAGACCTTGAGTTAGCCTTTCAGGATGGCTGCACTTTTCTTTTTGGCTCGCAGGCAGAGGATGAGAGTAGCTGCAGGATGGAGGAGAAGGCTCATAGAGGAGAGAATCTTTAGAGTGCGCATAACCTTACTGGGCCAGGCAGAAGCAGAGATATTTACTAAGTATAGGCTGAATGGCACTTTAATATTAGATTTAATTCAGGAATTGGACCCAATTTTGCAGAGGCAAACACGCAGGACACAAGCCATACCAACCCATGTGCAGGTATTGTGTTTATTGCACCTCGTTGCTTCTGGGTCATTTCAGGGGGTAATAGCCATTGCTGGTGGTGTCTCCCAGAGTTCACTTTCCAGATTTTTTAATGCCTTTCTAAATGTCATGTTACAAAGAATAAGGTATCATATAACATTTCCTAGCACACAACAGGATTTAATGAAGACCAAACTGGATTTCTACAACATGGCTCAATTTCCGCATGTCATTGGCTGTGTAGATGGCACACATTTCCCCATTTGCCCACCCTCAGAAAATGAGTATATTTTTCGCAACAGAAAATGCTTCCATTCAATTAATATTCAAGCAGTCTGTAATTCAAAAACCATTATTACAGACCTAGTTGCAAGTTACCCAGGAAGTACCCATGACTCCTACATTTTTAGACATAGTGTCATTCATGCTAGACTGCTTGCTGGTGAATTTGGAGATGGATACCTGCTAGGTAAATGTCTCATTCTACTAAACAAACTTTCCCTTTATCTTCACACATTTGTTTTTGTAAACTTTCAATTTACATTGTTTTCTTTTGCAGGAGATAGTGCCTATGCAGTAAGGTCTTATATCTTAACACCATACCTAAATCCAAGTACAAGGAAAGAGCAGCACTACAACCAGGCTCACATATCAACCAGGAATGTGATAGAGAGGACCTTTGGTGTGATGAAATCACGCTTTAGAATACTTCATAAAACTGGTGGAGCATTGCAATATCAACCAGACATTTGCTGTAAAATAGTAGCAGCATGTGCAATGCTACACAATCTAGCAACTGAGAGAGGCATAGAACTTGATGAGGAAGATGTTTTACCTCCAAATGTCAATCAGCCTCCTCAACCACAAGCAAGAGCACATGGACCAGAGGCAGCAGAGGGGAGAAGGAGAAGGGCAGAGATCACACAGCATTACTTCTAAATGAGGTAAGAAACACTCTGAAAATGTATTGTTGTTGCAAGCAATGTAAATTTTAATTCAAAATGAAACTGAAATGCATTTCCTTCATGGACTTTCACTGTATCCCAAACTTAATTGTGGTCTTTAAATCAGACAAATGATAAGTATTGAACCTTAAACAACTTTGACCTCATGAATACCACTCAAGAGGCATCACAGACAATGTCATTTCTTATGGCCACGCACTCCTAATGCCTTCCCTGTACTTTTCCCACTGTGCGTGGTGGTATTACTGGCATCATTCTGCTTCCTATTACTTCGCCGTGTGCCACTTAAGCAATGCTCAGATGTGCCACTCACAGCACTGCCGGTACCACTCTCCCCCATTGGTATTTGCTTTTCTGGGGATGCCTTAGACTGTGAAATTCCTGATGGCTCAAAGGTAGTCCCCACTCCCTTTTGAATATGTTCAAATGTTTTCATCAGGAGTACCTGGGTTGAAAGGGTCTGCTTGCAGAGGCCACGTGTACAATTTGAAAGGCGAGTCATTTCCCTGTTATGAGCCTGCATGTTGGTCAGTAGTCGTACCTGCCCTTTTCCACTTATATTTTGCTGTTTTTGCATCATTGTGCACATGGTCTCCAAAGAATTGGCAATGCGGTCAAGCTTCAATGCAGATGTTTCATGTCCTGTCTTCATTACATTGATCATTTTATTCATACTGGTAGCTAATGTACCCATTTGTTTGCTGATATGTCCCAGTTTTCCTTTAATAATCCTAATGTCTTTGCCTTGCAGGCGCTGTACCTTTAGTATTTTGTCCTCAACAAGATTGCCAGTGATGGGACCCTCTCCAACATGACCACTTTCTCTCACAGTACCTCGGCGCAAAGAAAACTGCTGAAGTCTCCTTCGCCTACTCATCCTTGGATTTGTGACTGTAGGAGTGCTTTGAGGTTGCCTTTCTGGTACATTGACATTCTGCTCAGTTTCAGAATCTGTCTGGAGCAGTTGTCGCACTCTCTGTCTTTCCCCTGGTTGTGAATTGGCTGCTGAAGTACTGGGAGCATTTTCCAACTGTGTTTCTTGGACTTCTTGGTTGTGGAAATCCCTTAAATCCTGCTCAATTATGTCTTGCAGTGCCTCTATGGTTTAAAAAAATGCAAACATGATGTTAATTGAAGTTTGCACTTTCCTTTTAGTATGTAATAAAATGTAAAAATGTTGTCAGTGAAATGATTCTAGTCTCATTCATGATATTTCTTTATAACAATGAAGTAAAAAAGAGAAAATGTATAGTTTGTGTGCATGATGGATTCCTAAAAACTACAACTCCCATAATGCACTGCTTTCATTTAACTAACATTACTTGGCTGTTGCTGGTGACACACACAGATCATTTAATACACAACATAATTACAATGTTGAAAATCCATCAACAGTCATTAAATTAATGGGCTCCATTCAGACATTGAAAAGCACACACAATTCACTTACCTTCAGAAGGAGTTGGAATCTCTTATGTATCAATGTTTATTACTCTGATTACAGCCTCAGTCAACAGTGTGCCTTCCACCATGTCTTCCAGGGGAGTGTTGGGTCTATCCCTGGGTGTTCCACCTCCAGTAAGCTTTGCTGATTTCATCCTCTTTGCTAGCTTCTCTTTTGCACGGCTGCGCAGGTCATACCATCTTTTTTGTAGATTGTTTATATTGCGATGTGCCACTCCTACTGCATTCACCTTTGCTTGTATGGCAATCCATAGGTTCCTTTTAACAGCCTCAGTGACCTTCAGAGACAGCTTACCAAAAAGCTGCTCCTGTCTTGCAGTCACCTCCTCAATGAGGATGTCCAACTCTTGATCAGAAAACTTAATTTTCCTTTTCCTGGCTGGCCCCTCTTCAACAGGATTCTCATTTTCCATTTTTCAATCAAATTGTGAGGCACAGACTGCAGCAGCAACCTCCAGGGAAAGCTCACTCAGCAAACTGCCAAACCACACTTTCAAACAAGGGAGCAGCTGTGCCTGATTGCTGTACTGGCTTTCAGGCAGCTGAATCAATGAGATTCATCATGTGTGTAAATTCGCAATTTGCGATATCGCAAATTGCGAATTCGCAATTAAGATTTCACAATTTTAATGCGATTCGGTAAAAATTGCGATTTTTACTGAATCGCAATAAAATTGTGAAATTAATGATGCATTGCCATTTGCGATTCCTTATTTGCGATTCCTTATTTTTCGCAAATAAGGAATCGCAAATTAAAACGTTGATGCATCTACCCATAGGTTTACCAAATGTTGACATTAAATGGATTAGACAGAGGTGGTTAAAGTGGCACCAATTGATGCCATTGGTGAAATCCTTTTTGCATCTCCAACACTCTGACCTCATAATTGTGCACTGTGGTGGCAATGACCTAGGCACTTTGACTGGGGTAGGTCTGGAAATGATTATGAAGGACACTTTTGGAGAATTTATGTAACTTTTCCCCAAACTCCGTTTGTCTATTCTAACATATGCCAAAGGCAGAAATGGAACTGGTCCAATCAATTTTGTCCACAGATTGAGAAAGCTGGGAAACATGTGAATAAATCTGTTTCTGCTTTTCTCCGAGACAATAGAATGGGGTCCATATACCACAACAATCTGTGTTTCAATATGCATGGCATCTATAGGAGAGATGATGTACATTTTAGAGATGAAGGGAACAGAGTCTTCCTCTTGAACTGTAGACTCTGCATCGGTACATACTTGTGGGTGCTAAAATCTCTCAATAAACACAAGGGCTCTTTTTAGAGCCACCTAACAACTTAACATATAAGCTTGATGTATATCTGAAAAATAATATTTGTTTTTTGCTTGGAGTCGCGCACCCAACGTGCTAAAGTCGTGCAGCCAACGCGTGCAAGTCATGCACCACATGCACTGGAGTCACGCACCCTACGGATTAGAAGCTGTGCATACAATGTGTGCACACCAGGGGCCGGACTGAGCACCGCGCTGGGTGCGCGACTCCTAATTTTATCGTAAAAAAAATAAATAGCCCCATTCACTAATTTTTATAATCCCTGGGGCCCCATCCCCCGGGGCTTATATAAAACGTTGGGGACTGTGGTGGGAGCCCCAATGCCCCAACGGTCCTTCGGATCCGGCATTGCTTCTCCTCAGGGAGAGCAGCTAACATGCTGTCCCCCTCAGAAAAAGCAATCTGCTTTCCTATTTGGAAGAGAGAGCAGGTTAACCTGCTCTCTCATCCAAATAGGAAAGCCGTTTGCAATGACAGGGTGGGAGCCGCGGGGTGGGCACCCTGAGATACTGCAGGAGCCGGCCCTGGGGGGTGGAGGTCCACAGGGCCATCTTGGGCTTCAGGAGGGGGCCACGCGGCCCCCCTTTCACACTTTCAAGAAGAACCCGGGGTGGCAGTCCCCGGGGCTGGGGGGCCTCAGAGCCCCCTTAATTAATGGTTTGAAGCCCTAGGGGTGGTGGCCTAAGAGCCCCCCTACCCATTTTAAACAAGCCCTGGGGTTGGCGGTCCCCGGGGCTCCGGGGGGGGGCCCGTGAGCCCGTTTCATGTGCTAAGTTAGAGCCCCGCGTGTGGCAGTCAAGGGGAAGTGTGGGGGGGATTGGGACCCCCCACACTTTTTTTTAAATGACCCTGGGATTTGGCCCCCTCTGGGGGCTAATAACCTTTAAAGTGCTTTGTTTTTTTTTCCAGACGCAAGATGAACAGATCCTACACGCATCCCGCAATTTAAAAAAAATAAAATAAATAAATAAATCTGCCTTGGGGGTCCTTCTGGGACCCCCTGAGCAGGCCTGGGTGTCATGGTGTGTCTGCCCTGCACCCTTTTCACGTTTTGCACACATATTTCACAGACTTCTTCAGCCTTGCTTCTACCGAGGCATAAAATGGCTGCCAACAGTTCCTAGTTTTGAATATTGACATCCACTTGACAGCCAATTAGCATTCAGCGCGTGATTGGGAGGGTGCGCTTATGGTCCGCTCATGGTGCACCCAGGGTGCGCGGCCATAGATATATAAATGGTTTTAACTGCCATTTTCTCAGGAACTACTGAATAGATTTACACCAAATAGGCAAAAGGCACGAGTCTGAACCAAGGACTACCTCTTTGCCAAATTTGGTGTAATTCCATTCAGCAGTTCAGGCTGTAGCTGTGGCTAAAGGTCCTATTTTTAGGACCTTTAGCATAGGGAAAACATATTTTGGGAACCCCCTATTTTTCTCAGCCCCCGCTTGACGAATCATTGCCAGACTTTCAGTGTAGGAGCAGACCGGAGCTGGCCAAAAGTTCAGAAAATGTCACAAAGATGCGTCAACTGGCGCCAAAGTTATTCCAAATAGAATGTTGCAGATTTTCTGTGGATAATTGGTCCTAACTATAACTACCTACTCGTGACTGCCAGTAGTTAATGTATATAAATATACATATATATATTACATACTGGCGGTCGCCAGTAGGTAGTTATAGTTAGGATTTTTTTCAATGCAAAATCTCAAAATTCTATTTGGAATACCTTTGGCGCCGGTTGACGAATCTGCCTTAAAATTTCCTCAAATTTGCCTCGCGGATCTCCGGTCCTTCCCTGAAAGTTTCGGGGGCCGAGATAATAGGGGGGTCCCAAAATGTGTTTTCCCCATGTTAATTTCCATAGGGTGGTCGAACTCACTTTTAGCCCGAACGGCTGAATGGATTTCCACCAAACTTGGCAAAATTGTAGGGACTGGTAGCCCGATGTGCCTTTGCTATGTCTCAAGATATGTGCTCCAGTGGATTTTGAGTAATTTAGGTTAAAAAAAATATATATATATCTATGGCAGCGCCCCGGTACGCGCACCGGGGCGCGTACCGGGCTTGACACGGGACTTGCGTGCGGAAAGCTGATTGGCTCTCGGGTGTCTGTAAACATTCCAAACTGCCTGGAGCGGCTGCCATCTTGTGTCTCGGTAGGATCGAGACACAAGAGGTGGCAAAAACAAAGGGGGAATAGACCATAAGGGGGCAGAGTAGACCCCACCTGACCTCCTAGGTTTGATGTGGGGGCCATAAAAGGGCCCCGTGGGGGGGGGGCGCCCGGTACGCACACCGGGGAGCGGACCGGGGGATGCGTACCATGGGGAAAAAGAATGACAGTTTAAAAAAAAGTAGCTGTTTTAAAGAAATTTTTTTTTTTTTTTTTTTTATTTTAGTACCTACTTGTAGGTACCAATGCAGAGACTTAATTTAATGTACACCGTCTCCTCTGTGGATATCTTGCATGTTGTTACAGAAGTGATTGTGGTATATGGAATCCATAACATAGTCTGTCAGGAAAGCAGAAACAGATCCTTTAAGCACTCCCTTCGAAGTGCTAGGGGATCATGGGTAGTCTATCCTGCTCCCTTATGATGAAAAAGAGATGTGAAATACACATAGGAGATAATATAGTGGTAGAAAGGTAGTAACTATGAGTAAACTTACTATGTAACACAAAAAAGTTGCACAGTATACTATAAGTCTCATTTTATAATATAATTATTTTGGTAATACTTCATGAGTTACATATAAAAATGAATATTGTCTCAAACAATTTAAAATTATTAAATATAAATGTATTCTTCTGATTCTTTTTCATAATTTAATACAACTTGTAACATAATATTGTCCGGTATTTCCTCATAATTATAAGTACATGAATCCATTTGTTCCAAACATTCTATTAACTGTTGGTCCAAAGAGTCATCCATGAAATCAACTTTATCTTTTTGCTCTTCTGGATTTTCCACCTTTACTTCGATAGAAGTAACATTTGCTAGTTTTTCTCCTTCCATTTTCTTTCTGAAAATGGCATAAAAATTAACTATATTAGTAGAGTTAGGGTACTGTTGGGTTTAAGTTTAGACAGGTACTTCTGAGTTTTTAACAGTGAAGTAATTTTTGGCAGTGTATGGTTTCAGGCAGGAAGTAGAACTATTAAAATGTGCATGTAATAAAGTCTAAGTATATTCATAATTATACCAGAGAAGCCTAACTCAATCTATAACTATTACACAGGGATAGTATATAACTATCAGAAAAAGTTTTCCCAAATTAACTTAAAGTGCACAACATAGTTCCCCTTTCAAATTAACAACTTACCTTTTTCAAAGTAGTTGAAGTTTTCTGTCAAAATTCAATCAACATGTACCTCAGGTAGTATTAGTCAAAATGGCTGTGTTTCCCTGTCATTTTTCTTATATATTCATGTACTTAACCAATCAAATGTCAGCACATAAAAGTACAAAATGTAAGTAATATTTTAATTGGTTGTAAATTCCAACACTTTCATATGTGTTTTTGTCATGTAATTTACCTCAGGATATTTAGACAGGGCTACAGCCCAAATGGCTCAATGGAATACCATCAAATGTGGGATAATGGTAGGGACTGGTATGTAGTAGGGTCTATGCTATATTTGGTGAAAGTCTGTCCAGTGGTTTTTATGTAATTTCGTTTCCCACATTTTTTAGGTGAGCGCTCACCGGTGCGCGCCCCGGCAGGCGTACCGGTAAGCGCTACGGGAGTCCTCCATTTTGTGTTTTGGTTGAATTGAGACACAAGATGGAGGACAAACAACATTGGGAATGGGTAAAAAGGGGCACAGTAGACACCCCCTGACCCTCTAGGTTTTCTGAGGGGAGTTTAGGAGGGGCATATATGCCCCCAAAAAAATTTGCAGGGGGAGCGCCCGGTACGCGCACCGGGGAGCGTACCGGGGAGCGTACTCTGGTGAAAAATAGTGAAAAAAGTTAGAGAAAGATAATCATTTTGAGTGATCAGAGGTAGGGTAGCTCTGAAAAGAGCTTTTGGGTTCTGTGGCTGATTTAGGTACCTACAAGTAGGTTCCAATGCACAGTCTTAAATTCAGGAGGAATATTCTATTCCCCTCATCTGAGAAGTGCACACCATCTCCTCTGTAGATATCTTGCATGTTGAAACGCAAGTTATTGTTGTATATTGAACCCATTCCATAGTCTCTCATTTAAGCAGAAACAGATTTATTCACATGTTTCCGTGCTTTCTCAAATTGTGGACAAAATTGGTTGGACCAGTTCCATTTCTGTCTTTGGCATATATTGGAATATACCAAGGCAGTTTGTGGAAAAAGTGTCATCAATTGATCAAAGTTGTCCTTTAAAAGCATTTCCAGACCAACCCCAGTCAAAGTGCCCAAGTCATTTCCACCACAGTGCACTATTAAGAGGTCAGGGTTTGGCAGATGCAAAAAGGTTTTCACCAATGGTATCAATTGGTGACATCTCAATCCTCTCTGGCCCATCCACTTGCAAGAGTTAGATCCTTGCAGAGTGAGAGAAAACACAGATTTGCATGGGCATGCACTGGCTTGTCTCTCTAGGAAAGTATGTCAGAGTGTTTTTCACCATTTTAGGATGTTAGCAGTGCATCATAATAAGGTGAGGAAATTAGTGAGAAGGTTGTATTATGCAAAAAGTCTAGCATTTAAGCTTAAACAGTTAAACAGTGCTCTTTTGCATGGATCTGAAGTAGATGTGAAGACTATTTGTGAAGAAATTGAGTTTTGGTATTTTGGGAACAAAGAGGACAGTGTAGAAATGGATATAGTCATGGATGGTAATGTGGAAGACAATGTACAGATTTCAAGTATAGAAAAGCTTGACAAGGAAATTACCAAGTTTAAGGTGAAATCAAGTGAAAGACCTAATTTAACTTGTGTGTGTTGTCGACGGACTCAATATAAGATTCAGACTAGGTTAGTTGATTTATATACAAAATGTGAATTGGAAAATAATAGTGAATGGAAGGATTTTGTAAGTTATTTGTTGGTGGAGAATTCTTTCGATTTGAGTTTTGATCAACGTATTTGTACTTATTGTTTGAAAAAATTAAATGAAAACAGAATGCCTGCTAGAGCTGTTCATAATAATCTTCAGCTGGTAGATATTCCTTCTGAATTGATGGATTTAAATACTTATGAATCTATTTTGATTCAATGTGTCCATCCTTTTCAGGCTATTGCTCGCATGGAGCCTAAGATAGGGAAATTACCTCCTACAGATTTACAAAGAGGATTAAAAGGAAGAGTTGTTTATTTGCCTCTAGATGTCAAGAAAAATATTGATACAATTGGTGTAGAAAGAGTAGAAGAGAATCCTCTGGTTATTCTAGTTAATGGGGTTCCAACAAAGAGTAAGAAAATATGGCAAGATTTAGTGGATGTTAGGAAAGTCAAAAAGGCAACGTTGTATTTGGTCAAAAACAATGAGTGCTATAAAGATGTAAGTGTTGGAGCAGAGGAAACAGCTACAGAAGAAGACAGTGATTGTTCAGTTGGCCAAATTGAAAAAGTTGATGTGTCTAGAAGTGAAGAAATATATGAACATTATTCTGTTCATCCTTTGCTTTCCAAAGAAATAATGGGGAATGCAATTGATTTGTTTCAAATGAAAGCAGCAAAAGGAAGTCCTATTAGTGTATGGGAAGAAAGTTTGGAAGCTCGTTGTTTTCCACAGTTATTTCCAATAGGTCGAGGTGGACGATATGACGATCGACCAGTTCAAATTCCTGCAGCTGAATACCGGACTTTAAGGTTATATGCTGAAGATTCAAGGTTTCGTCAATGAATTTCGTATTTGTTTCATCTACTGTATGAAAGTGATTTGTCTGGGCTTTCTTATGCAGTTAATCATATACTGAAAAGTGGAGCTCATCTGCAAAATGTTTCGGCGAGGGACTTTATGGAGAAAGTCAATTTGCAAGACAGTATTTTGGAATCTCAGCTAATCAATCTCATGGCATGTCAGCGTGGAACAAACGAGTATTGGTTCCGTCATCATGGGGAATTGAAATGTGTGCTAAGAAACTTAGGAACTCCTACATGGTTCCTCACTCTTAGCTGTGCTGAGTATTCATAGGACGACTTACTTCAATTTCTACGAGAGGCAAATGGAAACATACAAAATATAGAATTGAAAACACCTGGAGAACTGTGTTCTTTGGATCCAGTGAATGTTTGCAGATATTTTAATCATAGATTTGAAGCTATGATGTCTTTTATTACCAACAAAATAAATCCTCCCCTTGGAGAGGTTTTGGATTTCTTTTGGAGGAAGGAAAATCAAGCGAGAGGTGCTCCTCACATACATATGTTGTTATAGATTAAAGATGCACCCAAATTTGGAACTGATTCGGATGACACAATGATGAGTTTCATTGAGGAATATTCAACATGTGCTGTTCCAAAAACTACTGAAGAAAACAGTTTAAGGCAACAAGTTTTACGTTTTCAATCTCATCGTTGTGGAAAGTACTGTCGTCGAAAATTTAAAAACAAGAAGAAATTCTACACGAAATGTCATTTCGCGTTTTCACGACCAGTGATTTCTAAAGGAAGAGTAAATAATTTGATGTCTTCTCTGCGACATACTGTGACAAGGAAATCACCAAAAAATACATACAATTTAAAAAGAAACGAAGAGTCCAAGTACATCAACGACTACAACCCAGTGATTTTATCCTTGTGGAATGCTAACATGGATATTCAGTTTGTTGCTGACAACTCTATTGCTGTGGCTCGATATGTGACGTCTTACATCACAAAAAAAGAAAAGACTGAACTGAAGGAAATGTGGGAAGACATTTCACATGAAAAGAGTATAAGTAAAATATTATACAGTTTCAGTCTGAAGATGTTGTTGCATCGAGAAATTGGAGCATATGAATGTTCTGATCGGTTATCATCAGCAAGTCTCTCTGCCAAATCAAGAACAATCATTTGGGTGAGTCTAGGTCTTGCTGCAACACGAAACCGAGTTTTGAAATCTGTACAAGAAATTGAATATTTGGCAGAGAAAGAACCAAACAGTATAGATATTTTGAAGTCAAACATGTTGGATACATACTATCCAAATAGAAGTACTCACCTTGAGAACACTTGTTTGTATGAAGTTCTGCAAAACTACAGTTATAAGAGGAATATCACAGAAGATATCAATAATGGGAAATATGCTGTCATTGGGTATGAAGGATGTCTAGTGAAGCAGAGAAAAGGCCATTTGATTAATCATCGAAAATTGAGTTGCGAATCTCCAGACAAAAGAGAATTTTACTATTTAGCTCTTTTGCAACTCTTTAAGCCATGGCGTGCAGAAGAGGAACTACTTACTACTTGGAGATTTTCTCTGTTATGAAGACTCTTTTAATGCAACCAAGGATACCATAGAATGTTCTGTTTTTCCAAATTATCTGCAAATGTTGAACGAAGAAATAGAGCAAGAAACCACAATTGCTGAAGAGATTGCTAGAGACAGTTCTCAAGACAGTCAGAGTTCTACTTCATTGAGTCAGGATCCACTAGGAGGACCAATTATCCAAAATGAAGCTGCAACTGCCATGGATGAGGTGGAAAGAGCTATGGAACAAGCTCAAGAGGATGTAGTTAACTTAGAAGATTTGGTAAAGCAACTAAACGTTGAGCAGAAAATGATATATGACGAAGTCACAGAACAGATAGAACATGGATTCAGACATGAGAAAAAAGAGTTCTCATGTACATCATTTAAGCCTGTCCGACTGTACGTAAGTGGAGAAGCGGGAACAGGAAAAAGTTTTCTGATTAAAGCCATTGCAACTTATTTGCAGAAAAGGACTGAATCACCACCGTCTTGTGTTGTAACCGCTCCAACTGGACTGGCAGCACATAACATTAAAGGGATTACTCTACATCGTTTACTGATGCTGCCAGTTGAGCATGATAATAAATTGCATTACAACAAGCTATCTGGAGATGCGTGTTCTGAAGTTTCCAGAGACCTGAAGAAAATGAAACTTCTTATCATTGATGAAGTAAGCATGGTCTCAAATCTAATGCGTGCTTTTGTGCATTTGAGAATGCAAGAAATTCTTAGAACAGAGTATGATGTGTTATTTGGAGGAAAACACATTATTGTTTTTGGAGATCTACTGCAGTTGACTCCAGTAAAAGGACAACCAGTGTTTAAAATGCTCACGCATGAAGATACCAGGAAGTCGCTTGAAAGCATTGGAAACGTTAATATATGGTTACATTTTAGATATGCAGAACTGCTTCAAATATATGCGACAGGCAAAGGATGACGATTATAAAAATATTCTACAAGATGTAAGAATCGGAAAAGTAAGTGAGCTTGGGAAAGAAACTTTACATGCTCGATTAATTTCAAATTTGTATCCAAATGAAAACATTCTTCCAGAGAATATTTTTAAAAAAATTACTGAGAAGAAATCTGGGATATGTTTGATGCCAACTCTGCAAGGATGTTCCATCTTCAACAACAAAATGTTAAAGTTAGAAAATGAAGAGATTGTGAAACTGGAAGCAATAGATAAAATAGAGCATATGGGTGCAACAATTGTTTTGTCAGAAAATTTGAAAACAAAATTTGATTCATTAGAGAAGAATATTTCTAAAACAGCTGGTTTTGAAAAGACTCTGAATGTGTGTTTAAATTGCCGTATCATTTTGAGAAGGAATTTAAATGTTGAAAGAGGTCTGGTAAATGGAGCAATGGGTCATGTTGTTGATTTTGTGAATTATAGAAATAGAGATGGAATTGAATTTTTAAAAATAAAATTTGATGGCATTGAGCAAGTACAACAAATCAGTTGTTGTTCTGCTAGATTTTTGCTTGTAAAAGACTTATATGTTCGCCGAAAACAGTTTCCTGTTTGTTTGGCATATGCGGTGACAATTCATAAATTTCAAGGTTTAAGTGTAGATAGTGCTTTGGTGAACATTGGAAGTTCTGTGTTTAAAGAGGGTCTGGCATATGTGGCATTATCACGAGTCAGAACTTTATCAGGATTGTACTTGATTGAGTGTGATGAGACAAAGATTTGTGCAGATCTAGATTGTGTTAAAGAATACAATAGGTTAAGATGAGAGTATGCTCCACATTTGCCTCAATATCCTCCGTTTGAAAAACGTGTGGTAGGCCGAAAAAGAAGAAATGAAAATAATTGCAGTGAGGTAGTAGCAAAAAGACAAAAAGTAGATGAAACTGTAATTGTAAGCAGAAAGAAAAAGCATTCTGTTCAAGATGTTGTTGGATTTCAATTTGAAAACAGTTCTGGTGTCAACTGCTATGCTAATGTAGTGGAGAATGTTGTTTTTTTTCTTAAAACTTTACAAGAACAGATTGTTGAAAATCGGGATCAAAGATTCTGCGGTTTATTGAATTCTGTGTTTCAGAAATGTAGCAGTGATAGAGCAAAAATAGAAAGTGTAACAGAAATTCAAAATATTTTAGACATGTGTTCTGGTCAATATAAATTTTCATAGAACATTCAGCAGGATTGTCAGGAATTTTTAATGTATATGTTTGGTGTTTTGGAAGATGAAGGTGTAGGTGTAGAAAATATTTTTAGCCTTTCTTATCAATGGCAGCATGATTGCCACAATTGTAGTTTATCAAGTACTACTAGAATAGACACTGAAAGATTTATATATTTGACTTTACCAGACTGCAAATCAGTGTCATTTAATAATCTAGTTAAAGCAGCTGATCATAATATGGTGTGTACCCATTGTAAGTGTCTAATGCTGTCCACATTATTTATAAAAACTTATGGTCAGTGTGTCATTTTAGTTTTCCAACGATGTAGACCTGATGGAACTAAATTGACAACTTGTATCAAAAATGTTGATGCTTCTCAGTTATCAATTTCAGAAAGAACATTTAGAACTGTAGCTATTATTTATCATGACGGTCCTTCGACAACATCAGGACATTATACATGCTACTTAAAATGTCAAAAAGGTTGAAGTTACTGCAATGATTCTCATTTGACTTATAAACAAAGTTTGCCTTTTGACTTAAAAAATTCTTACCTAGTGCTTTTAGAACTAAAGTTTTAGTAAAGGTAATTGGCCTTTGAAGACGGGAGCAGGTAATAAAAGGTAGTTAGTTAGTTAGTCTAATGTTTAAAATTATTTATCTCATATAGGTACTGTAAGTGGAGCTCATAGTAAGTGATTTCAGTTTAATAGGAAATGTTGAACATGAGTGATCAAAAAAGAGAATATGAATTTTTAAACATTTTGAAAATGTCATATGATCTTTTCTTTGAAAACTTCGGGTAAACGGTAATTTCAGAGTTTAATTAGAGAAAATTCAAAATATACTCATATATCTGATACTGTTTGGCCGTAAGGAAAGTTCAAGTTATGAGTAATAAGTCATAACTTAACACAAGGAGGAAAATGAAAATGTTGAGAACAACATCTGAATGCTGTTCAGATGTTCTTAGATCTTTTTTCATAGAAAGTCGATGAAATGGAAAGTTTTAGAGAACAGCGAAGTATTTTCCTACGAAAAGGACCTTCACTATCTACTATTTGGCCTCAAGGAAAAGTAAGTGAATCAAAGATTAGTGTACATATATGATTTGTAAGTTTATATGGGATTTTTTAAACACAATCTTTTAGATTTTGTTTTTTCTTTTCCCGCTGTTATATGATGAAGAGTTTGAACTGACTGTTTTAAGTGAAATTCAATATATTCTGAGAACAGCAAAAATAAACAATGTAACATATTGTATAAGTCATTCTATAGTTTGCATTGTGTAATTTATATTGTATTCCCATTGTCTCACACTCATTTTCCTTTTTCCACCCTTATTCAGCTCTCTTTACTCACTTACACTGCCTTTCTTTCACTTTGTTTCATCGCTGTTCCTTTACTCCACTTCTTTCACAACTCCTCAATCCAATTTCAACTGTCTGCATTTCCTCTCTCCCTTGCACCACTTTTCAGCTTTCTCATATTCTCTCAGTACCACTGCTTTAGTTCTCTTCCCCTCTCTTTCCTTCTTTTGCTCCTTTACTCTTTTTCCTTTCTTCACTCATTGTACTGCACTTTACTCTCCTTCTCTTTGTCTTTCTGTGTACTTACTTCCTCACTCATTTTTCCTCTATCGTTCTATATTAACCTCATTCCTTTCATCCCTTCACTCTGTGACTCCCCTTCACTCACTCTCAGTCATCTTCAATTCCTCTTTCTTGTAAATAGATCCTCATTTAGACTCCTTTCCCTTTCACTCATTTTCCTTTTACTTACTTCTTTTTCCTGATTTCGTTTTGGTATGTCACATTCTTTTAGTATCTTACTTACCTTAAGTAATTTGTTCTCCTTCTATTTCTTTTTCCCTCTTTTTGTCTTTCTACATTACTTTATTTACGTTTCTGTATCCTTCACTGTTGCTTTATTTCTTAGTACACTTTTTTTGATTTTTTACCTCTTGACCTGTTTCTTCTATTTTAAAATATATATTTTACTAATTATAACTTTTTTTTTCTTTTGTCTTTCACAGATATAAAGTGTAGTTTAAACATGCAAGTAAGTTTTCATTAATTATATGGTAAGTGTGACTAAAAAATGTAGTTTGTCATCACCCTTTGCTTTAACCTCACTACTTTTCTCACACCCTACCTCACCTCTGTTTCCTTAATCTGCTTCCCTCACTTATTCTTATCCCCCATGTTTATTTCCCTTTTCCTTACTTTCCTAACACATTCAACTTCTTTCAGTCTTCCTGCTCACCCACACTCCCTCGCTTTCCTTTCTTTTCTGGTTCACTCAGTCCCTTTCTATCCTTCCTTCCTTTACTCTCTCTGTTCTTTCTCTCTGTCACTCCCCATATCTTACCCTTATTCACTTTTATCCACTCTCTTTCACTTCTCTTTACTTACAATCACTGCTCCTTTCTTTCCCTCCGTTACCGCTGTTCCTTTTCTCTGGTTCCGTCACTACCCGTCATTCCCCATCCTTTACTTTCCTTCCTTTTACTTTCATCACCCATTCACATTCTCCCAGAATCTCTGCTTTAGTCTTCTTCCTCTTTCTTCTATTCTTTTACTCCTTTATTCATTTTCCTTTTCTCAGTTACTTCCACTTATACCTTTTCTCTGTTTTACTATCTATTACACAGTCCCTCTGTGTTCTTCCTTCTAGCTCTCTTTCTCTTCACACCACTATCTCTGTCCCCTTTGCTCATGCTCACTCCTTCATTATTTTTTTTTCTTTTTTTTTTGGTACGCTCCCGGGCTGCGCCCCGGTACGCGCACCGGGCCGCGCACCGGGAGCGCTCCAGAATGAAACATAAAAAAAATGAATATACTTTAAAAAAAAGTTATTATATTAATATACATATATATTCACTGAAAAAACCATAGGTTTCACACTAGTTATAGTTAGGGATTAGCATTTAAAAAACCTTTGAAATTCACTGAAAAAACCATAGGTTTCACACCAGTTATAGTTAGGAATAAGCATTTAAAAAACCTATTAAATTCACTGAAAAAAACATAGGTTTCACACCAGTTATAGTTAGCTGGAAATTTTACTGACATAAAACCTTTGAAATTCCATGTTATAGTTAGTTGGACTCACTATAACTTGCGCGTGTAATGCACTGCTGATGACGTCACATATTTCATCACTCATGACATGGTCAGTGACATCACTCATGACATCACTGATGACACCATCCTTGTGACAGAGTGACAGACCTCCTTTCACTGTAAAGTAACCCTTGAAACACATATTCAAAAATAGAAACTAACATTTTCAGAAAAGGAGATACCCATACCAGTTACAACAACCAATTCAGTAATTCCACCATTTATATACACATCCACTAATTCACCAACAGTTCTATATAGTCACTCATACATATACTCACTCATCATATGTAGTGATACACCTATACATCCTGTAACACATCTGAAGATAGACCTGTTGCACACCAAATGGAGAAAGTACCGAAATGATGTCTCAATGGACATTTAAAAGTTCAAGTATCCACATTTGTAGAAGAAAGAGGACGATTGGTAGTATGGTTCCTCTTTAATTGTTATGGATAGCCAGCCGACACATGTTTCGTCGCCAAGCAGTTACAATACTTTGGTGACTCCTCAGGGCTGTAGTCGATGAGTATCTAGCCACAGGTCGCTGTGCCGGTGATAATTCCAACCCGGCCCCGCTCAAGACCAGGTACAATGGGTGTAGACGTCCGGACGAGTGGTCAGCACACATGTTTGGAGGGGTTTAGGGCCTGTATCCCCTCACCTGCATGCACCCTCACCTATCCATACCTGTGTTACTTCTGTGAGCAGTGCGCCCAGTATTTCCCTCAACTAAAAACCCTGGTCTCAATTGTCTCATCCTGTAACACATCGACAGTCTTCGGAAAGTTGCTCACACACATACTCACACATGCAAATAAACTATTGAACATCCATTTATTTGCATATGCAGCTATACACACACTACCACCTTACTTCTAAGGAAACGTACACATACTTACTCTCTTAAACAATCACGTATGAAAACACATATTTAGTTAAACAGGAACTCTTACAATCTCTCACTCTCACATATACTCACTTATAAACATCAATACTCACATATACTAGATTAAAACATATGTAGTTACTGATAAGGACACTAGTGAGACAGTCATTCACTCACTAACACACACATATACACACTCATCCATCCATACAGTCCTGCACATATGCCGTCTTCCAAACACATACAAACAGTGAGTCAGTCATTGATGCATCTATGTGCTAAGTAATACCCCCACTAAACCATACAGACACTCATACTGATACTAAAAAAACATCTAATAACCCATATACACACACATGTAGCTACTCACCAACCCATGCATCCACTTATACACAAAGTGAAACACTTATACAAACATTTAAATATTTAAACAATATTCACTAATATATGTATTCACTAAGATACACTTAATAACCCAGTTAACCAATCAATTTTTTTTTTAAAAACATCCATTAAGACACTTATTTAAACATTTATTCTTCCATTGACCTTTACATATACATACATAAAACATATTTATTTTTCAGAAAGGCACACATTCATTCACTGGATGGTGTCATCAGTGATGTCATGAGTGATGTCACTGACCATGTCATGAGTGATGTAATATGTGACGTCATCAGCAGTGCATTACAAGCGCAAGTTATAGTGAGTCCAACTAACTATAACGTGGAATTTTCAATGGTTTTATGTCAGTAAAATTTCCAGCTAACTATAACTGGTGTGAAACTATGGTTTTTTCAGTGAATATATATATATATATATATATATATATATATATATATATATATATATTCGGAAACAAAAGCTTACGCGGCACACTTCTTGGCAGTAGATATTTTCTTTTTATTTCAGGTCAAATCGCAAAAACTCCTACGCGTTTCGAACAAATGTTCTTGGTCACGGCAGTGTTTAGTAGAACACTGCCGTGACCAAGAACGTTTGTTCGAAACGCGTAGGAGTTTTTGCGATTTGACCTGAAATAAAAAGAAAATATCTACTGCCAAGAAGTGTGCCGCGTAAGCTTTTGTTTCTGAATTAAAAAGGAGACACGTTCCCGGTCTCGAACGCGGGCACCAACAGAAAAGCGTTCCCTCTGCGACGGGAACAGTTGCGAGGAATATATATATATATATATATATATATCCTACTGGCGGTCGCTAGTAGGTAGTTATAGTTAGGACCTATTATCCATAGGAAATCTGCAACATTCTATTGCCAATAACTTTGGCGTAGATTGATGAATCTTCTTGACTTTTTCCAACCTTTTGGCCAGCTCAGTTTCGCTCCTTACCTGAAGGTTTGGGGGTGATTGGTGAAGCGGGGGCCGAGAAAAAAGGGCTGTCCCAAGATGTGTTTTCCCCATGCAATTTTTTATAGGACCTTTAGCCACGGCTACAGCTCGAACTGCTGAACGGAATTACACCAAATTTTGCAGGGAGGTAGTCATCAGTTCCGACTTGTGCCTTTGGCATATCTGGTGTCAATATGTTCAGTAGTTTCTTTGAAAATTGTGGGTAAAGTCATTTATATATCTATGGACGCAGAGAATCAGTGGATTGTGCGTGGATTGGCATCGTAGGATAAGCGCACCGTACCGATCACGAGCTCAATTCTAATTGGCTGTCAAGCGGTTGTAAACACTCAAAACCAGGAACTGTTAGCAGCCATTTTGTGCCTCGGTAGAAGCGAGGGTGAAGAAGTCTGTTAAATATGTTGGCAAAATGTGAACAGCGGCTTGTTAGACACACCCTGACCCCCTAGGCCTGCTCAGGGGGTGACATAGGGTTCCATAGGACAAAAAAGTAAGACATTTTTTTTACAAAAAAAGTCACGAGATGCACGTAGTATCCAATCGCTGGAAAAAACGAAGCATGTATTTTTGAGATATATTTTTGAGATATATATCAAGCTTATATTTATAGATGTTGGGTGGTTCTACAAAGAGCCCTCGAGTTTATTGAGCGATTTTAGTAATTACAAGTAAGTACCGATGCATAGTCTAAAGTTCATGAGGTTTCTTTCATCTGTAAAATGTGCACTATTTCTTTAATAGGTGCCATGCATATTGAGACACAGATTGTTGTGGTATATGGACAATATTCTATAGTCTCATAGAAAAGTAGAAAGATTTATTCACATGTATATTCCCTTATCTGAGCAGATCAGGTGTTCCAGTCTTCCCCTATCTCGACGACTGTTTGTTGAAGGCGAGCTCACCCCAGACAGTCGTCTCCCTCCTCCAGACTACGGTCGACCTCTTGCACCTTCTGGGGTTGTCCATCAACATGCAGAAGTTGCACCTGTGCCCCTCTCAGAAGCTCCTCTTCATCGGAGCGGCTCTGGACTCGGCGCAGTTTTGGGTTTTTCACTCTGAACAGCGGGTTTGGGATATTTAGGCTCTGATTCTTATCTTTCAGCTTTCTCCCGGGTCTTGGTCAGGTATACGCTGCGACTCCTGGGGCTGAAGGCCTCCTGCATCCTAGTGGTGCATCACGCAAGGTGGCATGTGAATAAATATAAACATAGGCCACGCAGTTTGCGTCCTGTAATATACAAATTTCAGGGGATGGTGGTTCCCGGGGCTTGAGGGGGTTGTTGAAGCCCACATACTTGTAATGTTGTATGGGGGTTTGGAGGCAAAAGTGGTGCAAGGGGTTTGTAAATCTGGTCCACAGTGTTTTGTTTTGCTTTGCTTTCCTTTCTGTGATGTAGAAGATCCTGGTTAAATATAACAGTTTTTGTACAGCCAGTAACTTTTATCCCTACCACTAAACGGCTTTCTGCCTTTTACCATAGTAACAGTTCATGGAACACTTACGTGAGCATAGAAGTTAAAACTTCACCACACTATGATGCTAATAAGTTAGCCTCAGAATTATACTTCAAATTATAAATATAATTTCTATTGATGACTGCTACCCCCACAAAAAAAAACAGGCGTATGTTCTTTTTTTATTAACTTTTATTAAAACAATAACTGAAACTATAACTAAAAGATAACAATACAATAAATATCTATAACTATAACTAACAAAACAATATATTAAACAACATATAATATGGAGTCCAACAGAAGTATTGTACTTAATCTGCAAAACAAAAAAGAAAATTAATGAGGTCAAACCTTACAAGTCAAAGTAACACTTGACGATATTTACATTTTTTTAAATGTTTGCAGTGTGTCTGAAACGCTTCGACTGGCTTGTACATGCAGACTTTGGTCCACCCTTTTATCAATTTTTGTAGTTTGAGATATAACGTCCTACCTCTGTTATTCATCTCCTACTTTCTCCTTTCAAAGAGGTTAACAACAATAAAAAGGAACATTTTCTGCATATTTTTAATGAAGCATTTGACACAATACATAGTGACACCGTATTTATTGAATTTTCACAAGTTTAAAAAAAGGCAAATGCAAGAAAAGTTACTTGCCGCATATGCAAGACTGCTTTCAAGAGGAGACCCCAATAATATGGCCGGGATGCCTGTCACCCCCTCCCAACACAATCCCCAAGGATGGGAAGACGGACGCAGTTCTGATCTTTTGGAAGGCGGGAGGGAGTCACCCTCCCGGCCGTATTTATTAAAATATGAAACAAAATCAAAACATTAAAATAACAGTTTCATATCATGTACAATTTTCATTTATTACATTTCGATGAAGACATGTTCTTTGGCTAACCTTAACAAATCTCTAGTACAAAGGTTTTCCTAGCCGAGTCTAACATCCTGCAAATGCATACTTTCGAAATTAAAATTGTACATCCTAGCATTACGGGCCAACGGCAAGGTCGCAACCGGTGTCAGATCTCTACTACCAGAACTCTCCCCCTCACGATGTGAGGGCGGGCGCGCAGAGGACTGTACCTCTGTGCCAACTCCAATTTCCCTTGTCTTGCGGGGGCCCCCTATTTTAACTCGACGCCATCTTAAGGGTCGTCCGAGGACTCGTGTGAGGTGTCTGTAAGGAGGTAGCGTGGACCCCCCTCCCACCCCACACTGTCTATCACATCCACCGTCGCGGATATCCGGGCCCCGGGAAATTCGTAGGAGGGGCATCTTAGCCGCCTCCTCCCCTGGAAGGGGCCTATGGCCGTCTTCCCTTAGGCGACCCATACTTAGTGGGTGCCGCCTCCCCGTGTGAGGGGCCAATGGCCACCTCCCCCCGGGCGCTCCCATCCATAGTGGGTGGTGCCCCCCCTCTAGGGACCTTGAAATTACTGCTCACCGATCATGACCTTACCGCCCGACCAAAATAAATACGACATTTGTTTACCTACTAAGGGAGAAAATTATACTGTACCTTGCAATATTTGTCTCTACTACTAGACATTTTATCACATCATTAAATTTAGACCGTTATCATTCGCTAAACCAGGTACGAAGATGTTATCAAGCAAATCACTTTATTACAGTACTAACATTGTCCTGTTATTAACCGCTATACAACGGAAAAGATGTTATCAAAGCAAATCACTTTATTGCAGCACTAACGTTGCCATTAGGGGCTGGTGGGTGGGTCAAAATTGCTCCTTGTTCCGTCGAGGGCTCACGTGCAACGAGTGGGTGCAGCTTCCAAGCACAGGAACAAGAGGACGCTTCTTCAGATTCCTGCTCTCTTTATTCCTCTTTGGGAGGGCGGGTACCCTCCTCCGGTACGCCTACTGGGCGTGGCCAACGGTGTAGGTGTCTAGGACAACCCCTCCTGGGCGGGAAAAGGCGCGCCCCGGCTACGCCACTTCGGGCATACCAGCCGTGACACGCCCCCCGCCCAAAATGGTTTCCCGGGGGGATCCGGGCCCCCTACCATACGTTCGGGGGGATCGAGTGGTCGCCCCTTTCCATATGGCCGGGATGCCTGTCACCCCCTCCCAACACAATCCCCAAGGATGGGAAGAAGGACGCAGTTCTGAACTTTTGGAAGGCGGGAGGGAGTCACCCTCCCGGTCGTATTTATTAAAATATGAAACATAATTAAAACATTAAAATAACAGTTTCATATCATGTACAATTTTCATTTATTACATTTCGATGAAGACATGTTCTTTGGCTAACCTTAACAAATCTCGAGTACAGAGGTTTTCCTAGCCGAGTCTAACATCCTGCAAATGCATACTTTCGAAATTAAAATTGTACATCCTAGCATTACGGGCCAACGGCAAGGTCGCAACCGGTGTCAGATCCCTACTACCAGAACTCTCCCCCTCACGATGTGTGGGCGGGCGCGCAGAGGACTGTACCTCTGTGCCAACTCCAATTTCCCTTGTCTTGCGGGGGTCCCCTATTTTAACTCGACGCCATCTTAAGGGTCGTCCGAGGACTCGTGTGAGGTGTCTGTAAGAAGGTAGCGTGGACCCCCCTCCCACCCCACACTGTCTATCACATCCGCCGTCGCGGATAGCCGGGCCCCGGGAAATTCGTAGGAGGGGCATCTTAGCCGCCTCCTCCCCTGGAAGGGGCCTATGGCCGTCTTCTCTTAGGCGACCCATACTTAGTGGGTGCCGCCTCCCCATGTGAGGGGCCAATGGCCGCCTCCCCCCGGGCACTCCCATCCATAGTGGGTGGCGCCCCCCCACTAGGGACCTTGAAATTATTGCTCACCGATCATGACCTTACCGCCACAGGCCGGATAGTTGACCGGCTATCCGGCCCCCCCACAACTCCTACTAAAGGTCATGCTTTTACAAACCCCTTAACCATGCTATGAAGTCTCCTATGAGTAAGACATTCCCCTCCCGGGACAAATGGACCCCATCATCGAGATACATGTGATCCCCCCCGAATACATCCATGCAGAATACAGTGCAACTGCGCCGAGCGAAACAACCTACCAAGTTTGTTATTGACCTTTTTCACTGAATGGTTCAGAGCTGACACAGAGAGGCCCCCCGCCACACCTTCCTGGGAATCATGTGGGACCATGCTATCGTGCACCCCGGGATCCTTCTCGCCAGCCAGCTAACAGTAGATAGAACTCGCTCGAGTAGTACTCGCCGACCGAGTGTCACCAAGTCATTGCCCCCCAGATATGCTATGATTACAGATGGCGGTGACCTCTGCCGCCCTAACAGTTCCTCAATAAAACATTGAAACTGGTCAATACAGAGCCCGCCCCTTCCGTGGAAGGTCACCCTGTACCCGTATTCCCCAGCTGCGTGAGTCACGTCACCTGCGTTGAATACGTCCCCGGCCCGCCTCACGTATGAGTGGCCCACGACCCACACCACTCTCTCCTCATCCGGTGATCTCTGACCGCTGATCCCCAGGTGCCGGGTCGACTGCACAGTCCTCCCCGCATGGCATGCTCGTGAAACTGTAAACCAAACAGAAGACAAGAAGCGTGAGTGCATGACATTGACTTCACAACATGTGCAACCGCACATACCTTTTATAACAGTTCGAGGACCATCGTCCCAGTTGTTTCACCTTCTCAACACTCTGACCCCCGGCTGTAGCCTCTGTAGCAGCCCCTATCCTAAAGGAATGGGTCCCGAAATCGCCCGGGTCCAAGCCCGCTGCTGCGATTGCCATTGTTAGCACCCTCTGAAACTGAAACCTCGTCAGTGGGGTGGCGTCGATGTGTCTCAGCAGGCTTCCCCCCTATGTATCCGCCCTTCGCGCCAAATATTCCTCAACGCACTTCACCGGGCACATGGGGGACCCTCGCATGCGCTGGACAATAACACTGTCTCCCATAGCACACTGGTTGGTCTTGGACCTGGTTATTGTGACCACCATTGAATCACCCTTAATCAGAATGTGATCCCGACACAGACCTCCCTCCACATCTTTCTTATTTCTTGCAACCAGCTCGCTCACCCGCATAGCCCCATGGAACGCTAATGCAAAAGCGGCCCGGAACAGCACTGCCTCGAACTGGGAGGAACATGTCGTAGGGAGTATCGCCATTAGCAGGGACAACCTTTCTAACCCAATCGGGCGCCTCTCGTCCACTCTACGACCCTCAAGGCGTTGCCAACCACAAAGGGCTCTTTTTACCAAAAAGGACGATGTTGGGTCCTTGATGCCATGCGCCTGCGCCATGAATGAAATGGCGGCCCGGTGCCTATTGGCAGTTGCCGCTGATCGGCCTTCCCTGTGCAGTGCTACTAGAAACTTCAGGACATAATCCTCCTGACCCCAATTGTCCCCCACTGCCGGACCCAAAAATGCACAATAGGAACGAAACGCTCCTTCGTATGCCTTCCTTGTCCTGAGGGCTAAGCTTGCTGCCACGAGGTCTTGTAATCCGGGGCACCGAGTAGCCAGAGTGCTTCGGGGAATGGTGCCGCCGCTAGGTCTGCGGAAGGTAGATAACCCCTGAAAGCCTGCATGTGTGAACGAGAGAGTGCATCAGCCGCCTGGTTCAGTACACCTGGCACATGCTTCGCCCTGAATTGTACGTTCAGTCTCATGCAAAGTAGTACAATTTCCTTCAGTAATCTCAATATCCACTTGCAGCGTGCTGCCTGATTATTTATACATTCAACTACAGTCATATTATCGGACCAAAACACCACAGAGCGATCTCTGAACTCATCCGGCCATGCCTTCAGAGCCACAAAAATGGGGAACAACTCGAGAAACCCAATGTTACCTATGAGACCGCTGGTGTGCCACCACGTCGGCCATGTCTGTGCCGACCATCGATTACCAAAGATGGCGCCAAATCCCACGCTCCCCGCCGAGTCGGTCCACAAACCCAGCTCGTCCGAAGACGCTGGCGGCTTGTTCCACACCACTCGACCGTTGAAGTCCGCCAGGAATGCCAACCAGATGCGCATATCCTGGCGAACCTCTGCCGACAGTCTTGTGCGGTGGTGTCCTTCCTTGAGACCAACCATGGCTTGTGCAATAGAGCGGGAAAAGGGGCGGGCCATTGGTATCACTCTTAGGGCAAAGTTAAGCTGGCCCACTGCTTGTTGTAACTGATGAAGAGTAACTTTCTCTTTGCTAATGCACAGTTCCAGGGAAGCCCTGAATTTCGCCACTTTCCCTACTGGCAAACGGAAACATCCCTCCACAGAATCGAGCTCAATTCCAAGAAACTCGAGTGAAGTAGACGGCCCAATCGTCTTACCTGGTGCCAATGGCACCCCGAACCTCTTCATGAGAGTGCAAAATTCATGTAAGGCCTGCGCACATTTTGTGTCGCTGGCTGCCCCCAAGAACAAAAAATCATCCAGGTAATGCATAACATGGCTATGGCCAGTGGCTTTGGTAAATACCCATTCCAGAAAACAGCTGAATTTCTCAAAATAAGCACAAGAGATGGAGCAACCCATTGGCATACATCTATCCATGTAGTAATGGCCCTGGAACACAAAGCCTAACAGACGCTGATCCCGTGGGTGTACCGGGAGCAACCGGAACGCTGACTCGATATCTGACTTTGCCATCAGCGCTCCGGGCCCCAGGCGATTCAACATGGCGACGGCATCATCGAAGGATGCGTACCGCACCGAACAAACTCCTCGGTCAATCACATCGTTCACTGAAAGACCCCTTGGAGCAGACAAGTTATGGATCAGCCTAAATTCCCCCGGGTCCTTCTTGGGGACTACTCCCAACGGGGAACAGATGAAATCAGTTACTGGCGGGTGCCTATATGGGCCAGCAACCCGGCCAAGGGCAACCTCCTTTGCTATCTTCCTCTCCACCACCGCTGGATTATGCTGAGCCGACAGTTGGTTTCTACAAAGTGGTTCCCCACGAAAATCCCCCGCCGGGATGTGGAAACCATATAAGAATCCATTCCTCAACACCCCAGCGGAGACATGATCAGGGTATTCGTTTAGCCAGGGGATCATTGCCATGATATCAACGGGGGTAGGTAGCAGTACATAATGGTCCCCCTCAGACCTGTTTGGCCCCTCCTCTACCCCCCGTATCACCGTTCTTGGCTCTGCACGAACTCTCGGGGTGTGAAGAATTTCCGCAACCTGCACACACATGTCTGAACTTACATGTCCCTTGTGGCCTTGTGCAATTGCCCCTGTTAAAATTCCAACAGACCCCTTTCTTACCCCCATTCCCACCATTCCTTGGTTGGTGGTCGCCAGCGGGGCCCGCTCAAAAGGGCGCCGCAGGCTGATGGCGGGAAGGCCCCGACCCATTTCCGCCAAGCGAGGACGACTTCGTCGCGCCCTGCAGGAGCTGCTTCTGCCAAGAGATCGAGTCGAGACAATCCCACGTCAGAGATGAATCGAACTCCTTGGCCTTACGAAACTTCATATCGTAACCCATCCACTCATTGCCCTCATACGTTTCATAAAAATCCATTATTCGTGCCTGATAGCAGGACAATTCGGTCAAAACCTCGGGCTTACATTCCCCAATAATTGCAGAAAACATCGCAAAGGCCTTGGCCCAATTTGAGATTGTCTCATCAACCCTGAATCCCGCCATTTTGGCTCGCCATACACTCGGGTGCCACAAATCCTTCTGTGTTTTAACATACTCCATCTCGCGATGGTCAGTCAGCAGAGAAAACATATTCACATACTTATCAGCCCATATCAATTCTTTCGTGGCCAACGGTATATGTTGGACCACCTTCTCCCGTCTTGAGGGCAAAGACCCCTCCCTTGCCATTGGCAATGCCTGCTTACCCGGCTCCGTTGTTGTTCCCGCAGTTTTTTCGACACCAGCTGCCGGTCCTTCCGAGGTCACCTGTGGGGGTACAAGAGGGATATTTGCCTTCGCGGCATCTCGCGACTGCCGCAACTGCTGCATTAGTAACTTGGCCTCTTCGGCCGTATCTCCCGGTGCCGTAGCACCCCCCTTTCTGCCAAGCCATGCGGCCAACTGGGCGGCTAATTCCGGAGGCATGTCCTCCTCGCTGGCGGGCGTAACAACAACCGGAATCGGTTGACCCGTGTCTGGGATCGGTACTGGGGCCTCGACTGGAATGACCGGGCTTGCCGGGGGTAACTCGGGAACCGGGACCTCCTCCCCTGCCGTCCTATTCCTGGCCCTTTTACCCCTCCCCGTGGGGACAACTCCCAGCAATGCCGGGCCTATAACCTTTTTCGGTTTACCCGTATTGTTCATCGCTGCCATCTGCTTTTTCATACTCGCCATATCCTTTATCAGCATGCGAAGCATCTGATCAGTCCCGGACTTCTTTCCCGCCTTTTTGCCAGGCATTGTTAACGGGTATTCGATCCTCGTTGCTCAACACGATCCTGGACCCTTAGGCTCGAAGTCGCTGAAAGAGAAACACACAAAATTACAAGTTCTCCAAATTGCTCCTTGTTCCGTCGAGGGCTCACGTGCAACGAGTGGGTGCAGCTTCCAAGCACAGGAACAAGAGGACGCTTCTTCGGATTCCTGCTCTCTTTATTCCTCTTCGGGAGGCCGTGTACCCTCCTCCGGTACGCCTACTGGGCATGGCCAACGGTGTAGGTGTCTAGGACAACCCCTCCTGGGCAGGAAAAGGCGCGCCCCGGCTATGCCACTTCGGGCATACCAGCCGTGACACGCCCCCCGCCCAAAATGGTTTCCCGGGGGGATCCGGGCCCCCTACCATACGTTCGGGGGGACCGAGTGGTCGCCCCTTTCCAAGAGGACTGGTGCGGAACTGCAAGTATGCAGAAGTACTTGCAGACTAAAAATCCGGTCAACTTTGCAAGAGAAGAGTTAAGGAGATTGAGAGAGACTCCTCTTGCTTGATGAGGAGGCCCAAGTACCAGTGGAGCAACACAGTCAACCTCTACTGCACAGCCTAATTTTCGTTCCCAATTTGGAACCCTTAAGGAAAAAAAGTAGGAAGGTTGGGAGCTCTGTATGTCATCCTAATACCTTATCATCCTTTAGTTATACAGAGATCTACCCTGTATCAGACCTATCCATACAAGTGTGAATTTGAGTTTATCTGCCACCAAAAACCCCTCAAGTACTTATATCCATTACATTTTAACTTCGTCGAGTAGTCATATTGTGAGTATTTACCTTAAAGTTGTCCGTTAAAAATTTGTGAATCTCTCTGGCTTCATACAACTAGTTCATGCCATATTTGAGACATCTGTGAAATGAACTGGAACAGGAGGATATACCTACTTCAATGTTGGTAACTTACTGCTGACTTATGTAACATTGTGGTAACTGAAAAAAGAGTTAAAAATATATATGTTGTACATATGTCCAAGCTTAATTTGAATGTTCATAAAAACAATTGTTCTTAATAGGATTATGGATGAAAAGTAATCATCAGAGGTTATATTTGGACAGCAAAATAGGAAATGGTATTGCATTATACAAATGTTAGGTCGAGATTGAACACTCACTTCATTCACAAACTCCTGGGCTTGATCTGATAGAACCCTTTTTGGTCTTCCATGATCTAGAAATTCTGAAATAAATAGCAAGGATAATTAAAAGACAAGTTTACAAAAAAATCAACATTTTTACTTTGTATCTGAAGTACAGGCTGAAAACATGTAACGAGCATTAAAATGAGAAATGAGTTTCAGAAAGAAACGTCTATAAGACTATCACAATGCAGATTTATATTTTAGAAAAATATTTATAGAAGCAAGGAAAATTATAACTCATACATTGCTCAATTTTAAATCACATATTTGGTCAATAAAATTGGGAGAACATGCTTTTTTTTACGTTTGGTTGAGTTCAGAATGCCTACGAATTCTAGTAAAACATGACAATAACACAGTTATCCGTCTGCAAACACATGAAATACACAAGTGCTTATCTCAGAATGGTTTTCTATCATGAAATGTTGAAGACAAACCTTATAACTCCATTAGGTCCATTGCAATTTTCGACTGATAACACATGGAGAGCAGTCAGTGGATCTGGTGTGTCGAGTTGTTCACCACCACGTGTTATAGTGTATGGGAAGGACAGCTTGTGGCGACCAGTATGTCTCATGGTTGAGATATCTGTATAATGAGATAGAACAGGGGGCTAATGAAGTTTAAGGTTATTAAAAAACCTGGAGAGCGTGCTAAAATACAACATTGACCAATCAATTACATGTGCAGTGCATGGGGAGGAAGCAGCAGGTGACGCACTACTTAAAAAAAATTATATGGGGCAGGATTAATTGATTTGCTCAGAAACATCGCCTACCAAGGCAAAATATTTAAGTTATAAGAGCTGGAAACCATGCTAAAATACACTTTTGCCGAAAACATTATTTTTGCAATGCATGGGCACGTGCACACTGTTGTAGGAGCGGCCACATAGCGCTTGGCAAATTAAACAAATAGACCAGGATTAAGTGATTTGCACAGAAACAAAAGTTACGAAGTCAACTTTAACAATATAAAAAAGCAGGAAAGCATGCTTAAAAACAGCATTGCCAAATCGAACATAAATTTGCATTTACGCGGTATTTAAAGATTGTTCAGATTAATTAATTTAATTACTCTTTTAAAAAGTGCTCACCTACGAAGAAGTGAATACGAACACTCCTAATGGCTGTGACCGCGGAATAGGAAAAGTTCAAGAAGGTTGGCAGCTTATAAATGCTTTGCAGAAGGATGATCTGTTGAGCATGATGTCACTGGGTGAGAGAGCTGTGATTGGGAATGTTGTAATTGAGCATGTATAAATAATATGAAATACGTTAGGGGTACATTGTCAGATGGTGAGACGTACTGTGCGCATGCGTAACATTAACATGCATGCGCTACCACAAACATGAATGCGCAAAGTGGGTAAATACATAGATGAAGTTCGGATGTCCCAGTGGTTTTGAAGTGGCTTCAGAAGGGGGGCTTTGCAGCCCTCCTCCATAAAATACCAATAGATGATTAGCCATGCCCCGGGGGCTAGGGGCCCCGGTGCCCAGAATTGGGCACTGGAGGGGGCCACGTGGCCCACTTCCCATAAAAAAAATTGAATAAGTATACTCCGCTTATTGTCATCATACCATAAGCGCACCCTTCTGATCATGCAGTGAAGGCTAATTGGCTGTCAAGTGGTTGTCAACATTCGAAACTAGAAACTGTGGGCAGCCCTTTTATGTCTCGGTACAAGGGAGGCATCTCGCATGCGCACAAGGCATCGCGCACAAGTCGAATAGCAACCGTGTGGGAAAAGTTGTACCCGTGGCACACCCTTCGCGGATCCTAGACAGCGACCCTAAAATGGTGGACATGTTTTGCGCAGTAAATTAATAGGGTGTTCGTAGGGTGTGCAACTGCAAAAAAAAAGAAAAAAATAATAAGAATAATTTGAGTATATTATAAACAATAAAAAATTATTAAAAAAAAGAAATTATGTAAAAAAAATATTTATAAATGTGTAATGTAATTTAGAAAAATAACATCTAAAAATAAAAAGATACAAAAATTTTGTTAGAAAATATAAAAAAACAATACAAATATTTACAAATTAGAGTTTAAAAACCTTTGAAATTCACTGAAAAAACCATAGGTTCCAGACAAGTTATTGTTAGGGATTAGCATTTAAAAAAAAGTTGAAATTCACAGAAAAAAACATAGGTTTCATATAAGTTATAGTTAGGAATTAGCATTTGAAAAAGTGAGTAGGATGTCTGCATAAAGTAATAGGATATGTATATATATAAGTATATTTAATAGTGTTCTATTGATGTTTGTTAGCATGTATGAGTGAATCTATAGGTAAGTGTTTAGATGTGTGTGTAGATGTAGGAATCACTGAGTGGGTTTTTAGAAACTTGTACTGGTGTGTCAATATTTCAAATATGGTACTTCATATTTTATAATGTGTGTTAAAAGATGATGCTACTGTATGATCAGGTGTATCAGCTTGTCACATGGATGATGTGATCAGTGATGTCATCTGTGATGTCATTTGAGATGTCATCAGTGATGTCACTGACCATGTCATGAATGATGTATGGAAAGGGGCGACCACTCGGTCCCCCCGAACGTATGGTGGAGTACCCCGATCCCCCCGGGAAGCCATCTTGGGCGGGAGGCGAGTCTCGGCTGGTATGCCCGAAGCGGCGTAGCCGGGGCGCGCTTTCTCCCGCCCTAGAGTGGGTTGTCCTAGACACTGAAGCCGCCAGCCACGCCCCCGGAGGCGGGCGGAGGCGGGTTTACGCCCGCCGGAAGAAGGATAAAAGGAGCAACAAGCCAAGGAAGCATCCTCTTGTTCCTGTGCTCTGAAGCTGCACCTCCCCGCTGCACGTGAGCTCGAGACGGAACGAAGAGCCAATTTTGAGAGTTGTAATTTTGTCCTTGGTCTTTCAGATATCTTCGTTGGAGAATGCCGAGCAAGAAGGTCGGAAAGCGGGTCGGTACCGATCAGATGCTCCGCATGCTCGTAAAGGATATGGCCGAGATGAAGAAGCAGATGGCGGAAATGAACGGGGCAGGAGGCCCGAAACGCATCGTCGGGCCAGCATTGCCGGGTGTAGTCCCCAGCGGTAGAGGCAAGAGGTCCAAGAGGGGGGCACCTGGGGGAGAGGCCCCGGTTCCCGATACACCGATTGAGGAGCCAGTCTCGGTTCCGAAGGAGGGGCAACCGATCCCCGTCGTAGTCACCCCTGTGAACAAGGGGGATATGCCTCCCGAGTTGGCTGCACAACTGGCAGCGTGGTTGGGGAAAGATTGTGAGGGCACCACGGCAGATGACGCCAGGGCAGTAATGAGGCAACTGCGGGAATCTAGAGAGGCTGCGAAGGCATCATCTTCTGTTCCCCCACAGGCTCCGGTGGGTGAAACCGCAGCGGGCACGAGTTCGGCAGCGACTACAGCTTCTACTTTAGGTAAGCGGCTACTGCCGATTGCGGGGGAGGGGTCTGTACCCTCACGGAGGGAGAAAGTGGCCCAGCATATTCCAATTGAAGTCAAGGAAAAGATTTGGGCTGATAAGTATGTAAACATGTTTTCTTTGCTTACCGATCACTACGAGATCGAGCATGTGAAGGGTCAAAAAGAGTTTCTGCATCCGAGTGTTTGGCGTGCAAAGATGGCCGCCTTTAAGGTCGATGAGAACATAGGTACCTGGGGCAGAGCGTTTGGCATATTCACTTCAATTATGGGGGAACGAAGGCCTGAGTTGTTGGCGGAGTTGCCCATATATCAGACACGTATCATGGAGTATTCTCAATCATACGAGGGCAATCAGTGGTTTTGCTATGATAATGTTTTTCGTAAGGCCAAGGAGCACGACCCAGCTTTGACCTGGGATTGTTACGACTCCATTTCTTGGCAAAAAATGGAGAATTCAGGCATGTTAAAGACACCATTGTCGGGGGGTAGTGGGGGTGAGTTTTCCCGCCATTCGTCTGGGACGCCCTTTCGGACGGGGGCAGGTAACGAGCATCACTCGAAGCCGAGTGGCACCGCAGGTAAAAAGGGGATCTGTTGGAATTTTAATAGGGGAAAATGTACAAGGCCCCAGGGGTCATGCAAGTTTAGGCACGAGTGTGGGGGGTGTGGACAGTCCTCGCATCCTGAGACCATGTGCAGAGCCAAAACGGGTGATAACGGTGGTAGGGGAAGCGCCAAACAGGTCTGAAATAGTCCGAGGGGCGCCTTTACCTACCCCGGTTGATACCATGGCGATGATTCCTTGGCTCAATGAATACCCGGATCATGTCTCCGCTGGGGTGTTGCGAGACGGGTTTTCGTATGGTTTCCGCATTCCAGTGGTGAATTTTCAGGGTAAGGCACGTTGTAAGAACCAACTGTCGGTCCTGCAAAATACGGCTGTGGTACAGGTAAAGATTGGGAAAGAGGTGACTCGAGGGCGGGTTGCCGGACCATTCGATATACCACCGGTTGCTAACTTTGTTTGTTCCCCCTTAGGAGTGGTCCCAAAGAAGGACCCGGGTGAGTTTAGACTAATACATAATTTGTCAGCCCCACGAGGTCTTTCCGTGAATGATGCGATAGACCCGGAAGTGTGTTCGGTGCGGTACGCATCTTTCGATGAGGCCGTCGCCATGTTGAATCGCCTGGGGCCCGGAGCGCTGATGGCAAAATCAGACATCGAGTCAGCGTTCCGGTTGCTCCCGGTACACCCAGACGATCAGCGTCTCCTTGGTTTTATGTTTCAGGGTCGCTATTACATGGACAAATGTATGCCAATGGGATGCTCCATATCTTGTGCTTATTTTGAAAAATTCAGTTGTTTTCTGCAATGGGTATTCATGAGAAAGACGGGTTTCCAGCATGTTATGCATTATCTTGATGATTTTCTGTTCCTGGGGCCAGCTGGGGATCCAGAATGTGCACAGGCTTTAAAAGAATTTTGTGTCCTAATGAGTCAGTTTGGTGTGCCATTGGCACCAGGTAAGACTGTGGGGCCATCAACTTCGCTCGAGTTTCTTGGAATAGAGCTCGATTCAGAAGATGGTTGTTTTCGGCTACCCAAGGAAAAGGTGGGGAAATTCAGGGCCTCCCTTGAAACATGTATTCGGGAGACTAAGGTGAACTTGCATCAATTGCAGCAAACTGTGGGTCAGTTGAATTTTGCCCTTAGAGTGATGCCAATGGCCCGCCCCTTTTCCCGCTCGATTGCTCAAGCCATGGTCGGTCTTAAAGAGGGACACCACCGCACGAGGCTATCGGCAGAGATTCGCCAGGACATGCGCATTTGGTTGGCATTCCTGGCAGATTTCAATGGTCGAATTGTCTGGAACAAGCCGGCGGTGTCCTCCGAGGAGCTGGGACTGTGGACAGATTCGGCGGGGAGTATAGGTTTTGGCGCCATATTCGGTAATCAATGGTCGGCTCAAAAATGGCCGTCATGGTGGCACGAGTCCGGGCTGACGAGTAACATTGCTTTTCTTGAACTTTTCCCTATTTTGGTGGCCCTGAAAACATGGCCGGAGGGGTTCCGGGATCACTCTGTGGTGTTCTGGTCTGATAACATGACCGTGGTCGAGTGTATCAATAGTCAGGCAGCACGATGCAAATGGATTCTGAGATTGCTCAAAGAAATTGTGTTATTGTGTATGCAATTGAATGTGCTCTTTAGGGCAAGACATGTGCCGGGGGTACTGAACCAAGCGGCTGATGCGCTTTCTCGTTTCCGTATGCAGGCCTTCTGGGGTTTTCTGCCCACAGCGGACCCGGTGGCGGCACCCTTTCCCGAAGCTCTCTGGTCTCTCGGTGCCCCGAACTACAAAACCTGGTGGGAGAGAGTTTAGCACCCAGGACAAGAAAGGCATATGAAGGGGCGTTCCGTTCCTATTGGTCCTTTTTGGGTGCTGCTAGGGGGGAGTTTTGGGGCCAGGAAAAGTTTGTTGTAAAATTTTTGCTGTCGTTACATCAGGCAGGCAAGTCAGTAGCTACGGCCCAGAGGCATCGGGCCGCCATCTCCTTTATGGCAAGGGCTCATGGGATCCAGGACCCGACAGCGTCTTTCGTTGTGCAGAAAGCGCTACGTGGGTGGCAACGCCTTGAGGGTCGCAGAGTAGATGAGAGGCACCCGATAGGTCTGGATAGGTTGGCCCTGTTATTATCCGTACTCCCTGTGACATGTTCATCTCAGTATGAGACAGTGTTATTCCGGGCCGCTTTTGCGTTAGCATTCCATGGGGCGATGCGGGTAAGCGAACTGGTGGCGAAGAACAAGCGGGATACGGTGGGAGGACTGTGCCGAGAGCACATTCAGGTTAAGGGGGAGACGATGATTGTCTCGTTTGTCAGGTCCAAGGCCGATCAGGGTGCGATTGGGGATTGCGTAGTCATACATCGGATTCCCGGATCTCCCATGTGCCCTGTGGTTTGCGTAGAGGAATATTTAGCGCAGAGGGCGGCATCATGGGGGGGGACCTTGTTGAGACACGCTGATGCCACCCCACTGACGAGGTTTCAGTTCCAGCGGGTGCTTACAATGGCAATTTCGGCCGCGGGCTTGAACCCCGGCGAGTTTGGGACCCATTCCTTTCGGATAGGGGCTGCTACTGAGGCTACAGCCAGGGGTCTGAGTGTGGAAAAAGTGAAACGATTGGGGCGTTGGTCCTCGAATTGTTACAAAAGGTATGTGCGGTTGCACATGTTGTGAAGCTGCTATCATGTACTCACGCTTCTTGTTTTTGTTTGGTTTACAGTTTCGCAAGCTTACGAGGCGGGGCGAACTGTGCAGTCGACCCGACACCTGGGAACCAGCGGTCAAACATCACCGGCTGCGGAAAAAGTGGTGTGGGTCGTGGGCCACTCATACGTGAGGCGTGCCACGGACGTATTCAAAGCAGGTGACATGATTCACGTGGCTGGGGAATACGGGTACAGGGTTGACCTTCTACGGAAGGGGCGGGCTCTGTATTGACCAGTTTCAACCTTTTGTCGAGGGTTTGTTAGGGCGGACAAGGTCACCGCCATCTATAATCATAGTCCATCTTGGGGGCAACGATTTGGTGACCACTGGTAGACGACTTCTTCTCGAGGCGATACTTTCCACAGTAAGTTGGTTGGCGAGAAGGGTTCCAGGGTGCACAATTGCATGGTCCCATATGATTCCACGTAAGGTGTGGCGGGGGGCGAATTCGGTGTCTGCTATAAATCATTCGGTAAAGAAAGTCAATAACAAATTGAGTAGATTGTTTCGTTCAAATGCATTGCATTCTATTCCTCATGGTTGTATCAAGGGGGACAATATGTATTTGGAGGATGGGGTCCACTTGTCCCGGGTGGGGAATGTGTTACTCATAGGAGACCTCATAGCTTGGTTAAAGAGTTTACAGCATGACCTTTAGGCAGGAGTTTTGTGGGGGGTCCGGATAGCCGGTCAACTATCCGGCCTGTGGCGGTAAGGTCATGATCGGTGAGCAGTAATTGGAAGATCCCTATGGTGGGGGCGTCACCCATTACGGATGGGAGCGCCCGGGGGGAGGTGGTCATTGGCCCCTCAACGGGGAGGCGGTCCCTTCTAAGGATGGGACGCCGAAAGGAAAGGGAAGGCGGTCAAGGCCCCTCCCTGGATAGGAGGGGCTACGGTCCCCTCCTGGGAATTTCCCGGGGCCAGGACATCTGCGACGGCAGATGTGGTAAGTTGTGTGGGGTGGGGAGGGGGGTTTACGCTACCTTCTAGACACCCCACACGAGTCCTCGGACGACCATAAAATGGCGTCGAGTTCATTGGGGCCCCCGTCAAGTCAAGGGAAATTGGTATGTGCACATGAGGTACAGCCCTCTGTGCGGTCGCCCCTCGCAAGTGAGGGGGTAATTCTGGTTTAGGGATCTGACACCGGTTACGACCTTGCCGTTGGCCCTTAACGTTAGGATGTACAATTTTAAGTTAAAATGTATTTGTAGGATGTTAGTTTCGGCTAGGAGAACCTTTGTATTAGAAATATGTTAAGGTTAGCCAAAACATCGTAATGTGGAAATAAAATTGTACATAATATGAAACAGTTATTTTAATGTTTTGATTTTGTTTCATATTTTAATAAATACGGCCGGGAGGGTCACTCCCTCCCGCCTTCCAAAAGTTCAGAACTGTTTCCGGTTTCCCATCCTTGGGGATTGTGTTGAGAGGGGGTGGCGGGTATCTCAGCCATATGGAAAGGGGCGACCACTCGGTCCCCCCGAACGTATGGTGGAGTACCCCGATCCCCCCGGGAAGCCATCTTGGGCGGGAGGCGAGTCTCGGCTGGTATGCCCGAAGCGGCGTAGCCGGGGCGCGCTTTCTCCCGCCCTAGAGTGGGTTGTCCTAGACACTGAAGCCGCCAGCCACGCCCCCGGAGGCGGGCGGAGGCGGGTTTACGCCCGCCGGAAGAAGGATAAAAGGAGCAACAAGCCAAGGAAGCATCCTCTTGTTCCTGTGCTCTGAAGCTGCACCTCCCCGCTGCACGTGAGCTCGAGACGGAACGAAGAGCCAATTTTGACCCACCCACCAGCCCCTGGAGACAGCAAGTGGTTTTGAAATAAAGTTGTGATGTGGTAACTTGATTTCTTACAGGTTGTTGTGATTAAAGTGTGGTTGTACTATGCAATAAAGTGAATGATTCCTTACAGTATGTTTTTCGAATAAAGTATTTTGCACCAGTGTTGATCAATGATGTTCCAATAGTCATACTTAAAGCGGTTATTGTCTTGTTTTTAATTTAGTATTGCTAGTTAATGTCGTATTTATTTTGGTCGGGCGGTAAGGTCATGATCGGTGAGCAGTAATTGGAAGATCCCTATGGTGGGGGCGTCACCCATTACGGATGGGAGCGCCCGGGGGGAGGTGGCCATTGGCCCCTCAACGGGGAGGCGGTCCCTTCTAAGGATGGGACGCCGAAAGGAAAGGGAAGGCGGTCAAGGCCCCTCCCTGGATAGGAGGGGCTACGGTCCCCTCCTGGGAATTTCCCGGGGCCAGGACATCTGCGACGGCAGATGTGGTAAGTTGTGTGGGGTGGGGAGGGGGGTTTACGCTACCTTCTAGACACCCCACATGAGTCCTCGGACGACCATAAAATGGCATCGAGTTCATTGGGGCCCCCGTCAAGTCAAGGGAAATTGGTATGTGCACATGAGGTACAGCCCTCTGTGCGGTCGCCCCTCGCAAGTGAGGGGGTAATTCTGGTTTAGGGATCTGACACCGGTTACGACCTTGCCGTTGGCCCTTAACGTTAGGATGTACAATTTTAAGTTAAAATGTATTTGTAGGATGTTAGTTTCGGCTAGGAGAACCTTTGTATTAGAAATATGTTAAGGTTAGCCAAAACATCGTAATGTGGAAATAAAATTGTACATAATATGAAACAGTTATTTTAATGTTTTGATTTTGTTTCATATTTTAATAAATACGTCCGGGAGGGTCACTCCCTCCCGCCTTCCAAAAGTTCAGAACTGTTTCCGGTTTCCCATCCTTGGGGATTGTGTTGAGAGGGGGTGGTGGGTATCTCAGCCATAATATGTCATCATCAGCAGTGGATTGCGGGTGCACGAGTTATGTTTGAACAACTAACTATAACGGGGGAATTTCCATGGTTTTATATGAGTGAAATGTCCAGCTAACTATAATCCCCCTAAAACCTATGTTTTTTTTCAGTAAAAAAGATAAATAAATATATATATATATATATATATATATATATATATATATATATATATATATATATATATATATATATATATATATATATATATATATATATATATATATACATATACATATATATATATATATATATTACCTACTGGCGGTCGCCAGTAGGTATATATAGTTAGGATTGTTTTCCATAGGAAATCCCCAACATTCTATTGGGAATAACTTTGGACCTGGTTGATGAATCTTCGCAAATTTCTCAAAGAAGATGGCTCGCTCCGCTCCGCTCCTTCCCTGAAAATTTGGGGGGGATTTGTCAAGTGGGGGCTGAGAAAAAAGGGGGGTCCCAAAACGTGTTTTCCCCATGTTAATTTCCATAGGACCTTTAGACTCGGCTACAGCTTGAACTACTGAAGGGAATTACACCAAACTTGTCAAAATAGTAGTGTCTGGTACGCAGATCACGCTTTTTGTAAAATCGTGTAAATCCCTCCAGTGGTTCCTGAGAAAATTAAAAGAGAAACAAATTATATATCTATAAGCACGCACCCGTGCACGCACCCCCCGCGATTTTTAAAAAAAAAATGTCTTTTATTTTGGTCTGTTTTATTTCAATTTCGAGGGTGCTTACCCCTCATTTTACCCCCGAGGTCACCGCCGCGGCCCGAGCCGTCTCATAATGGCCACCGCCGCCGCCTGGTTGTGGGCGGGGCCGGGAGGACTTAGTTTCCGCTTCCCCCTGCCTGGGGGAAGCCTTTGATGTGTCCGCGTCCGCCGGTCTCCCGTGCCGAGGGGGAGACCGGGCGATGCTGCCTGTTGGTTTCCCGCGTCCGCCCGGTCTCCCGTGCCGATGGTGCTCATGTGCGCTCCAATACCTTCGGGTCGAGGTCGCGCTACATAAATCTACAAAATAAATAAAAGTCAGAGCTGGCGACGTTGGAACTGGGAAGCCAGGTTCGAGTCTCTGTGGTGGCTAAATATAATATTTTTGTGATTGTAACTGGTGCTAATGGAAAGCGCTCCAAACCATCGTTAGGGTATAAAACTGCAAAAATAAAGGAAAACGCGCCGCCATCAGCACTCGGAACCTGCAGCTAATATAAATATAGTGGGCGCATGCGCTTTCCGCGAACGCGCAAGGCAGTCGCTGTTGGAAGGACCACCCTCTTCCTGCTAGACAGCAAGCCCTGCTCCTGTAAGGGGATGAGCCCCACTGGGGAGGGGGCGAAACTCTGAACAGGAACTACTCAAACTAGACTAAGGTAAGAGCCTGAGGCTGGGTGTCCCATCTTCCTTTGACCCTGGTGCTGCCGTCGCTTGGAGCAGGAGGACCCACTGCCACAGCATAGTGTGAGGTGGTCCCGCTTATGTAACTTGTAGTAGGGCATGCTATTATCCCCACCTTTCTGCTCCAACATGTAGGGGTCTGACGCCACCAGATAGCGGGCTCCATCGCCCACAGCTGTTACCATTAGGAGCACTTTGGCAAGCACCCTTGGGGGCCACCACGGGCTGCTTGTGCCACCAGTGACAGTCATTTTACGATCCTGCGGTGGCGCAGCGTGGACAAAATTCAGAACCTCCTGCAACTACCACCAAGCCTCTGCCTTGTGACTCCACTTGTGCTTGCTTTATGGCAGTGTTTTTCATGTGTTCCTGTATGCGTCACGATTGATGTATCTCTTGTTTATCTGTGGTACAGAGTAAATACACACTTTGTTTTTTTATTTAGGGTGTAACCGTAGTGCACTTGTAAAGGAAATGGGTTATTTTCATAAATTGATTATTGCAGTTTTGATATTTGGCCGTGGCTCTGGTATACTTTGCGTTGGTTGGACCTATGCCCCTATTAGGGCGGCGAAGGTCGGCATTTTTCTGTTCCTTCAATGCTCTTATGTTCGTGTTAGTTAATAAATCATGTTTTATTTACAACAAATCAGTTATATCAAAATAATTTATGGACATGATGCTACCAAAGAAGATATTGGTTGTGGTGGAGAACCGGGTATCTGCCAGCGACCCACCTCCTTCCTTAAACTAATCTACTTTGTCATATTTGTCTACACATTGTCATTTATTTGCGTGTATAATTGACTTTGAGCATGTGAAATTTCGCATAACAAACCAGAAGAAACGGCAGATCGATGTTAACTGTTGTTATTGCTGCTGAAGCATCTCAAATAAAACATTCAACACAGAAAAGTCTGGCTGAGACAGGGTTATTAAAACCAGAATGCAACTCTGCTAGGGAACATGACAATGAAATTGGATCAGCACACAGACACAACTGTTTTACATTACACGTTTTCATCACACAAATCTGTATACATGTCACACATATTTGCAGTGTCAAGCACACGGAGGTGACGTTAATTTAGCAGAATCACAACACTGTTGTTGGTCAACAGCAAACTGAGAATTTAAATACTGCCTCCCACTTTCACTCAGATTTCATACCACAAGCACACACCTCCCTTCACTTAAAAAGGGGAGTGGGAGGGGACTGTCACTGGCTCCAACATACAGAATGTTCAAACCTTCTACCACCCTCGACCTCCAGCGAAGTGTCGCGGATACCCCATTTGTTTTTGTATTCCACGGTGATTCACACTGAGGTGGACGGTGACGTTGCCCTGTGCCCACGAGATATGACTAAGCCTCCCACAGTATAACGTTTAGCTCTTTGGCTCATCGCAAGTAGTAGGCACTTTTGGAACCTTGATACTTAATTTTTTCTGTCGTTCGCTATCCTGAGGCTGAGAAGCTGCACGTCTTTAATTCTTCCGGTCTACTGTTAACGAGGCTTGTGGCTTTTTTTGCTCTGTACATCTCGAAGGACGTTTTAAAACGTCTTAAATATTTATTTCTGTATTCTAGCAGCAATTCATTTGTTGGTATAAATAACACAGGCACTTTTTCGCAGTTTTGTTGTATGCCCTTTTTGGGCATTTATTTTTCCAAAATTGCTTGCACTGCCTTGCTTTTGCTGCAAATTATCGAATGTGTCTCTCTTACTCTGTCGGTTTAGCTCTGCCAAGTGTTCAAAGAGGTGGACATGAGAAAAAGGAGCATGTGGGATTCCCAAAGAGATTAAACAAGCAGTGACCAAGGTGCTCAACTTTAATGCATGACACTTTTCAGGGTATCAGTAATCGTATATTGAATTTAACCACCCCCTTCCCCTAAAAAAAAAAATAGAAGGCAAATGCGAGCTGCTTCAGTGTAGACTTTGCATGTGGATTCTCTGTGCATTTCGTAATGATGTGAGTGTCTGACAAAATATGCTCTGGTTGCTCTGGCATGCAAAACCCTGAGGTTCAGAGTTATTATTGTTATTATTAATAATAATTCCACTTATGGAGCTCACTGTTACCTACAAGAGGTTGATGATATATATATATATATATATATATATATATATATATATATATATATATATATATATATATTCACTGAAAAAACCATAGGTTTAACACCAGTTATAGTTAGCTGGAAATTTTACTGATATAAAACCATTGAAATTCCCACGTTATAGTTAGTTGGACTAACTATAACTTGCACGTGTAATGCACTGATGACACCATCCAGTGAATGTGTGTCTTTCAGATAAATAAATATGTTTTATATATGTATGTTAAGGTCGATGGAAGAATATTTGTTTAAATTATTGTCTTAATGGATGTTTTTTTAAAAAAAAAAATTGGATATCTGCCTTATTAAGTGTATCTTAGTGAATACATATATTAGCGAGTGAAAGTAGGTCAGTCTCTCTGTCATCAGTGATGTCATGAGTGATGTCACTGACCATGTCATGAGTGATGTAATATGTGATGTCATCAGCAGTGCATTACACGTGCAAGTTATAGTGAGTCCAACTAACTATAACGTGGGAACTTCAATGGTTTTATATCAGTAAAATTTCCAGCTAACTATAACTGGTGTTAAACCGATGGTTTTTTCAGTGAATTTGATAGGTTTTTTAAATGCTAATTCCTAACTATAACTGGTGTGAAACCTATGGTTTTTTCAGTGAATTTCATAGGTTTTTTAAATGCTAATTCCTTTGTATATCGAGTTTCTAACCCTTTTTTTTTTTTTTACAATTTGCTGTTTTTTTTTAAGTATTCATTTTTTTTATATAATTTTTTTTTTTTGCGCTCTGGGTGCGCGCTCCGGGAAGCTTTCAGCTAAGCTCTCCGGTAAGCTTTTCCGTGAGCTCACCTGAAAGCGCACCCAGAGCGCTACTGTCGTTCGTGAAAAAAATATGAATGAAAAGTTAATAATAATGCAAAACATTTCGTACCATACAAATAAAATTAGTTTTTTTTAATAAGGAAAATGATTATGCATTTCTGTAAAAGTTTGATGACGTCACTTCGGCGCGCAACGTAAGTGCCCTCGGATGCGCCTACGTTCGCGCCGCGTAAACGCACGCAAAAGCGCCTACGATCGCGCCACGTTTGCGCCCCGGAAGCGCATACGATCGTGCTGCGTAAACGCACCCGGAAGTGCTCCGGAGCGCGCAGCGTAAACGCGTCGGGTCATGTGACCCTAAAATAACACTTTTCATTGGTTGCTAACAGTTCTTTTTACAATGAATGAAATCCCCACCCATTTCCTTCACTTCTTCTTTCACTTTTGTGACTGAAAGACCTGTTTTTTGCACCTGGATCTTTTGTGAATTACCATGGCTGCCAGAGAATCCAGCAGTGAGGATGAACCTGAGTTCATCAATGAAGAGCCTCCTACCCCAAAGGTGAAGGAACATTTCATCTGGAAATTTTTTACGTTTCCAGCAGACCAGAAGAAGGTGAATGCACCAAAAGTGGAGTGCAGGATCTGCAAACAGGTCCTGTCACGGGGTAACCCCCAAAAAAAGTACTCTTTTGGGAACTTTACCATGATCCGACATGTGGAGAGGAGGCACCCCCAGAATTTTGCCCGGGAAAGTGTCAGGGCTCTGGCACAAGAGGTTCCCAGAGATGGGGCCTCTACATCAACCGGAGGAGCAACTTCTTCTGGGAGAGAGCAATCGCAGGAGCAGGTGCCAAACATACAACCTGCATTTAACCATGGGGTCGTCAGATGCAGATACTGCAATCAACTCCTCACCTATGGGGAGCAAAGTGTCCAGCTCATGGTTCGAGCATTGGAGAACCATCGCTGCCCTTCCCACCCCTAATTTTTTTGTTTTCTTTTTGCTCCTGTTGAGCAGTTTCCATTCCCTGTTTTTGTTCCTCTTCAGTTAAAAGAAGAAAACCAAAAGTTCTTTTCAGAACTACCTCCAATTCTCAACAAAGAGCTATATTCTTAAAAAAATGAAGAGTAAGTGAAATATAGTGCATTGATAATTGAAAGGAGAATGAGTAAGAAAGAACAGAAAGGTATGAGAGGTGAAAGGAAGTGAAGTAGGAGGAATGAAAGAAGGTGAGTGTTAGAAAAGAAAGTTATGACACAGTGAATAAACTGGAGGCCTCATTTCTGAAAAGTGACGCATCGCTACGTGAAAACAGCGATGCGTCACTTTTCTGGTCGCACTCCTTATGACATTCCAGATATGTCATATTTAATATATGACTAATCAATTCGCAAGGAGTTACAGATATGTCAGTATTTCTGACGTATCTGTAAACACAAAAGTAACGCATTGCTGGAGTGCGTCACAAAAGTGACGCAACTCCAGTAATGTGTCCTTTCACATGGAAAAAGCACCATGTGAAAGGTCTGCTGTGAAGCAGGCGCAAGATTTTGACGCAACAGCATCCTAAAAGTGACGCACTGCGTCGTTATTACCAAGCTTTTTGCGGGGGAACACCCCCTCTGCATGCATTATACCTGACGCTATTTTTAAAAAGTGACGCATCTAGGTACATGGGTCACTTTTTAAAACTCTGCGCCACATTATATCTGCATCAGGTATAATGTATGCAGAGGGGGCAATCCCTCGCAAAAAGCTTGGTAATAACGACGTACTGAAATCTATGAGATTTCTCTGCGTCACTTTTAGGATGCTGTTGCGTCAAAATCTTGCGCCTGCCTCGCGTCACTTTCATGTTTACAGATATGTCAGAAATACTGACGTATCTGTAACTCCTTGCAACATGATTCGTCATACATTAAATATGACACATCTGGAATGTCATAAGGAGTGCGCACAGAAAAGTGACGCATCGCACCAGCAGTGTAAAAAAATGTGCCTCGTTGCACTATATTTAAAGGACGCAACAGCATCCTAAAAGTGACGCAGTGAAATCTCAAAGATTTCACTGCGTCGCTATTACAAAGCTTTTTGCGGGGGAACACCCCCTCTGCATGCATTATACCTCACGCAGATATAATGTGGCGCTTAATTTTAAAAAGTGACCCATCTACCTAGATACGTCACTTTTTAAATATAACGCAACGAGGCGCATTTTTTTACACCACTGGTGCGATGCGTCACTTTTCTGTGCGCACTCCTTATGACATTCCAAGTAACGCATTGCTGGAGTGCGTCACAAAAGTGACGCAACTCCAGTAATGTGTCCTTTCACATGGAAAAAGCACCATGTGAAAGGTCTTGCGTCAGTCTAACACCTGCTGTAAAGCAGGCGCAAGATTTTGACGCAACAGCATCCTAAAAGTGACGCAGTGAAATCTCAAAGATTTCACTGCGTCGCTATTACAAAGCTTTTTGCGGGAGAACACCCCCTCTGCATGCATTATACCTGACGCTATTTTTAAAAAGTGACGCATCTAGGTACATGGGTCACTTTTTAAAACTCTGCGCCACATTATATCTGCGTCAGGTATAATGTATGCAGAGGGGGCATTCCCCCGCAAAAAGCTTGGTAATAATGACGTACTGAAATCTATGAGATTTCTCTGCGTCACTTTTAGGATGCTGTTGCGTCAAAATCTTGCGCCTGCCTCGCGTCACTTTTATGTTTACAGATATGTCAGAAATACTGATGTATCTGTAACTCCTTGCAACATGATTCGTCATACATTAAATATGACACATCTGGAATGTCATAAGGAGTGCGCACAGAAAAGTGACGCATCGCACCAGCAGTGTAAAAAAATGTGCCTCGTTGCACTATATTTAAAAAGTGACGCATCTAGATAGATGCGTCACTTTTTAAATATTGCGTAACAATGCGCATTTTTTTACACCGCTGGTGCGTCACAAAAATTGACGCACAGGCGGCGCAAAACTGGCAGCGCAAGGCCTTCATAAATATGGTCCTGGATTTTCCCCGTGCTTCGCCGGTGCGCGTACCATGCGCTTCCCCCGCGCAAAACGAAAAAAAAAATAAAAAATGTAATGCCCCGCAGGACCCTATTTTAGCCCCCACATCAAACCTAGGGGGTCAGAGGGGGTCTACTCTTCCCCCTTATGGTCATTTGCCCCTTTTTTTTTCAAACCCCTTGTGTCTCGATTTTACCGAGACACAAGATGGCGGCCGCTCCAGACTGTTTAGAATGTTTACAGACACCCAAGAGCCAATCAGCTTTCTGCGCACAAGTCGCGTGTCGCGCCAGGAGCGCACTCCGGTGCGCGCACCGGAGAGCGCCTATAGATATATATATTTTTTTGAACGTAAATTACTCAAAATCCACTGCAGCACACATCTTGAGACATAGCAAAGGCACATCGGGCTACCAGTCCCTTCAATTTTGCCAAGTTTGCTGGAAATCCATTCAGCCGTTCGGGCTAAAAGTGAAATCGACCGCCTTATGGAAATTTACATGGGGAAAACGCGTTTTGGGACCCCCCTTTTATCTCGGCCCCCGCTTGACGTATCCCCCCCAAACTTTCAAGGAAGGACCGGAGCTCGACGAGGCCATTTTCAGGAAATTTTCAGGCAGATTCGTCAACCGGTGCCAAAGTAATTCCAAATAGAATTTTGAGATTTAACATTGAAAAAAATCCTAACTATAACTACCTACTGGCGACCGCCAGTAGGTAATATATGGTTTTTTCAGTGAATATATATATATATATATATATATATATATATATATATATATATATATATATATATTCACTGAAAAAACCATAGGTTATAGACCATATATAGTTAGGAATTCGCATTTACAAAACCTTATTTTACTCACACAAAACCATTGAAATTCCATATATAGTTAGTTGCACTAACTATATATCGCGCACCCGCAATCCACTGCTGATGATGTCACATATTACATCATTCATGACATGGTCAGTGACATCACTGATGACATCACTGATGACATCTCAAATGACATCACTGATGACATCACTGATGACAACATCCAGTGACTGTATGTTTCTGTAAAGTTAAAATATGTCTTACATATTGAAGAATGAGTGGATGTATAAGTGTCTGGATGAAGGATTTAGTAGGTGCATGACTGACTGTATGAGTGAGTGATTAAATGTGTCTCACTGAGTGCATGGGTTAGTGACTAAACTGTCTTAATTTGTGCATCATTATGTCTGTTGTTCTGTAAACTGTTGCATGTGTTGATAAGTAGCTACATGAGTAACTATATGGGTTATTGATTGGTTGCCCAAGTATTTGTATGGGAGACTGAGTGTGTGTGTGGGTGGCTGGGAGGTGTATGACTCTGTGGATAGATGTGTGAGCAGTTGATTCACTAGATGTATGGTTTCAAAAGTGCATGTGGAAACAGCTGTATGGGTGGTTGACTGTGTGCATGAGTGTATTGGTGAGTGAATGGATAGCTCAGTGCTACATGTCAAAGTAAGTACATATGTAAAACACAGTACATGTGAGAGTTGACATATATAAATAACTGTGCATAAGAGCCAGTGAATGTGTGAGTGGCTGTATGGATCATTGTGAACTTGTATCAGGGATTGTATAAGAGAGTAAATATGTGTTAGTATATGTTTGAATAAGTAAAGTTTGTATAACTGTATAGTTGAGGAAATGGAGGTGTGATTGATTCTTTGCATGACTGACTAGGTGTGTGAGTAACTCCATGGATGAGTGACAGTCTGTGAGTGTCTGTTTACACTGATTGTATCTAAGGTTATATTAGAGTCTGAAGAGGTTCATCGTATTATCACATGAATTATATCATCAGTGATGTGATCAGTAATGTCAAATGAGATGTCATCAGTGATGTCATCAGTGATGTCATTTGAGATGTCATCAGTGATGTCATTTGAGATGTCATCAGTGATGTCATCAGTGATGTCACTGACCATGTCATGAATGATGTAATATGTGACATCATCAGCAGTGGATTGCGGGTGCGCGATATATAGTTAGTGCAACTAACTATATATGGAATTCAATGGTTTTGTGTGAGTAAAATAAGGTTTTGTAAATGCGAATTCCTAACTATATATGGTCTATAACCTATGGTTTTTTCAGTGAATTTTCAAGGTTTTGTAAATGCTAATTCCTAACTATATATGGTCTATAACCTATGGTTTTTTCAGTGAATTTTCAAGGTTTTGTAAATGCTAATTCCTAACTATATATGGTTTATAGCCTATGGTTTTTTGCAGTGTATATATATATATATATACATACATATATAAACATATATCATCTGTATATCTATATAAATACAAACATAAATGCATGCATACATATACTTATATGCATACAGATGCATGTTATTTACATGAAAGTTGAAAAAACACTAATAAAAGCAAAGCTAAAAAGCCACCTCATTACAAACAGAATGGCTTTAACTTAAACGACGGCGAGATCTATTGCATTTTCAATGCTTGTTTACTTTGGTTCCATCAAGAAGGCATTCAGATGTGTCACACATTTGCCATGAATTCTGAATGTTAGCACTCTAGTTGCACATTAGATCACTGTAGTAAAGCTACTGCTCACCAGGGACGTCTGCTGCTGGTATTCAAAGTGCATGTTTCAGTCTGCATGTCAGAATTTTTTTAATGAAATAGAAGAGGATTTGAGAAGTCACTCAAAATGATCCCTAATTTTTCTTTCTTAAGCACTAATCATACTTTCTATGGCAAAATTAACCCCCTCATGTTGTTCCTTTTTAAATGGAGTGTTTTCAGACTTACCACTTCATTCCAATCAAGATGGCTTCTGGTGTGCCATACTTTTGTCATAAGTAAGACTGTTAGCGCTCTAGTTGTTCTTTAGAACACTCTGGGACATTCTGTCATTGGGCTATACTTGGGGTACATCTGGGTGATATTTGGGCTACATTTAGGCTCTTTTGTCTCTGGTGGCCATCTTGGGAGACTGTATGTCAGAATTTTTTAATGAAATTGAAGAGGGTTTGAGAAGTCACTCAAAATGTGCCCTAATTTTTCTTTCTGCAGCACTAATCATAATTCATATGGCAAAATATACCCCCTCATTTTGTTCCTTTTTAAATTAAATGTTTTAAGAGTTACCACTTTATTCCAATCAAGATGGCTTCAGGTGTGCCATACCTTTGTAATAAGTAGGACTGTTAGCGCTCTAGTTGTTCTTTAGAACACTCTGGGACATTCTGTCATTGGGCTATACTTGGGCTACATCTGGGTGATATTTGGGCTACATTTGGGCTCTTTTGTCTCTGGTGGCCATTTTGGGAGACTGCATGTCAGAATTTTTTAATGAAATAGAAGAGGATTTGAAAAGTCACTCAAAATGTGCCCTAATTTTTCTTTCTGCAGCACTAATAATACCTTCTATTGCATAATATACCCCCTCATTTTGTTCCTTTTTAAATTAAATGTTTTAAGAGTTACCACTTTATTCCCATCACGATGGCTCCAGGTGTGCTATACCTTTGTAATAAGTAGGACTGTTAGCGCTCTAGTTGTTCTTTAGAACACTCTGGGACATTCTGTCATTGGGCTATACTTGGGCTACATCTGGGTGATATTTGGGCTACATTTGGGCTCTTTTGTCTCTGGTGGCCATTTTGGGAGACTGCATGTCAGAATGTTTTAATGAAATAGAAAAGGATTTGAGAAGTCACTCAAAATGTGCCCTAATTTTTCATTCTGCAGCACTAATCATACCTTCTGTTGCATAATATACCCCCTCATGTTGTTTCTTTTTAAATTAAATGTTTTAAGAGTTACCACTTTATTCCAATCAAGATGGCTTCAGGTGTGCCATACCTTTGTAATAAGTAGGACTGTTAGCGCTCTAGTTGTTCTTTAGAACACTCTGGGACATTCTGTCATTGGGCTATACTTGGGCTACATCTGGGTGATATTTGGGCTACATTTGGGCTCTTTTGTCTCTGGTGGCCATTTTGGGAGACTGCATGTCAGAATGTTTTAATGAAATAGAAAAGGATTTGAGAAGTCACTCAAAATGTGCCCTAATTTTTCATTCTGCAGCACTAATCATACTTTCTATGGCAAAATATACCCCCTCATGTTGTTTCTTTTTAAATTAAATGTTTTAAGAGTTACCACTTTATTCCAATCAAGATGGCTTCAGGTGTGCCATACCTTTGTAATAAGTAGGACTGTTAGCGCTCTAGTTTTTCTTTAGAACACTCTAGGAGGCTGCAGTAGAACACAAAGGAATCAACTGACAGTCTCTGTCCTTGTTGGATGTACATGTTTTACTGAGAATGTCAGACTTCATTTTCACATGACTGAGAAAGATAATGTGAATTTACAGAAAATATGCTTTCAGTTTAGCTTATAGATCCCCAACCACTGTGGGAAAATCATGAGATATTAGTTTTCTTTCAAACAATATTCATGATATCACAGCAGAAGGTTTTTTCACATGGTAAAATCACCTTAGAACCCACCACAATTCCTAAAACGAGTATGGTACCATCAACAAATGATTTATAATGTAACTAAAGTCCTAAAACCCTCTATTAACTACAATGCTTTTTAATGAGGTGCTATCATGTATATTGGTCCCAAGATGGCTGCCAACACTTCTTGGATGAAGTGCTGACAGCCAATCAGATCAGATGTGTGGTTAGGCTCCGCCCAGATATATATCTTTTTTTGAACCTAAATTACTCAAAATCCACTGGAGCACATATATTGAGACCTAGCAAAGGCACATCGGGCTAACAGTCCCTACAATTTTGCCAAGTTTTGTGCAAATCCATTCAGCCGTTCGAGCTAAAAGTGAGGCCAACCGCCCAATGGAAATTAACATGGGAAAAACGCGTTTTGGGACCCCCCCTTTTTTCTCCCCCCCCTTGATGAAACCCCCCCAAATTGTCAGGGGCTGCTCAGAAACAAAATGTTCCATTTTCCTGAAAATTTCAGCCAATTCCGTCCACAAACGCCAAAGTTATTAGACATAGAATTTTCAAAAATCCCATAGAGAAAAAATCCTAACTATATATACCTACTGGCGACCGCCAGTAGGTAATATATATATATATATATATATATATATATATTCACTTAAAAAACCATAGGTTATAGACCATATATAGTTAGGAATTCGCATTTACAAAACCTTATTTTACTCACACAAAACCATTGAAATTCCATATATAGTTAGTTGCACTAACTATATATCGCGCACCCGCAATCCACTGCTGATGATGTCACATATTACATCATTCATGACATGGTCAGTGACATCACTGATGACATCACTGATGACATCTCAAATGACATCACTGATGACATCTCAAATGACATCACTGATGACATCTCAAATGACATCACTGATGACATCACTGATGACATCTCATTTGACATTACTGATCACATCACTGATGATATCATTCATGTGATAATACGATGAACCTCTTCAGACTCTAATATAACCTTAGATACAATCAGTGTAAACAGACACTCACAGACTGTCACTCATCCATGGAGTTACTCACACACCTAGTCAGTCATGCAAAGAATCAATCACACCTCCATTTCCTCAACTATACAGTTATACAAACTTTACTTATTCAAACATATACTAACACATATTTACTCTCTTATACAATCCCTGATACAAGTTCACAATGATCCATACAGCCACTCACACATTCATTGGCTCTTATGCACAGTTATTTATATATGTCAACTCTCACATGTACTGTGTTTTACATATGTACTTACTTTGACATGTAGCACTGAGATATCCATTCACTCACCAATACACTCATGCACACAGTCAACCGCCCATACAGCTGTTTCCACATGCACTTTTGAAACCATACATCTAGTGAATCAACTGCTCACACATCTATGCACAGAGTCATACACCTCCCAGCCACCCACACACACACTCAGTCTCTCATACAAATACTTGGGCAACCAATCAATAACCGATATAGTTACTCATATAGCTACTTATCAACACATGCAACAGTTTACAGAACAACAGACATAATGATGCACAAATTAAGACAGTTTAGTCACTAACCCATGCACTCAGTGAAACACATTTAATCACTCACTCATACAGTCAGTCATGCACCTACTAAATCCTTCATCCAGACACTTATACATCCACTCTTTCTTCATTATGCAAGACATATTTTAACTTTACAGAAACATACAGTCACTGGATGTTGTCATCAGTGATGTCATCAGTGATGTCATTTGAGATGTCATCAGTGATGTCATCAGTGATGTCACTGACCATGTCATGAATGATGTAATATGTGACATCATCAGCAGTGGATTGCGGGTGCGCGATATATAGTTAGTGCAACTAACTATATATGGAATTTCAATGGTTTTGTGTGAGTAAAATAAGGTTTTGTAAATGCGAATTCCTAACTATATATGGTCTATAACCTATGGTTTTTTAAGTGAATTTTCAAGGTTTTGTAAATGCTAATTCCTAACTATATATGGTCTATAACCTATGGTTTTTTCAGTGAATTTTCAAGGTTTTGTAAATTCTAATTCCTAACTATATATGGTCTATAGCCTATGGTTTTTTCAGTGAATATATATATATACATACATATATAAACATATATCATCTGTATATCTATATAAATACAAACATTAATGCATGCATACATATATTTATATGCATTTTAGGGTTGTTAGGGCATTTTCGTGTGTATTATGTTGCTTTTTTAGGGCTTTTGGGTCAATTAAGTAGGGTTCCCGGAGCCTAGGGCTGAGGGGCCGGTTCAGTTTCGTGCGTATTGGTGTTGGCAAGGTTTTGAGGGATTTTGGCGGTTTTTGGTCGAGATTTGGGCGTTTTATGGCTTTTTTTTGTGTTTGCGGGGGGCGCGTATTCGGGTTGAAATTCGTCCCCGTTCCAGTGGATGGATTGGGCTGATTTTTGGTGAGATGTTAGGGAATCCCTGGAACTAGTGTCCAGCCAAGTATGAAGCGGATCGGAGCAGTGGAAGTGCTTTAAAGAGCAATTTTTGTGCGGAGTAGCGAATTGCCATGTTATTCAATGGGAGTTTTTGGGGCGCATGGAGAAGGTGAATTTGGGGTGTTCCAGTTGCGCTAGAGGGACGGGGCTTGGGTGAGCTGTAGGGAGAGTGGATCGGCAGGTGTGCCGAATTTTTGGGATTTGTTGGCCGAAGGGAAGGGTGTGCTTGGGCAAAGTCGATTTGGTGAAAACGGTGCGTTATTTACATAAAAGTTGAAAAAACACTAATAAAAGCAAAGCTAAAAAGCCACCTCATTACAAACAGAATGGCTTTAACTTAAACGAGGGCGAGATCTATTGCATTTTCAATGCTTGTTTACTTTGGTTCCATCAAGAAGGCATTCAGATGTGTCACACATTTGCCATAAATTCTGAATGTTAGCACTCTAGTTGCACATTAGATCACTGTAGTAAAGCTACTGCTCACCAGGGACGTCTGCTGCTGGTATTCAAAGTGCATGTTTCAGTCTGCATGTCAGAATTTTTTTAATGAAATAGAAGAGGATTTGAGAAGTCACTCAAAATGATCCCTAATTTTTCTTTCTGAAGCACTAATCATACTTTCTATGGCAAAATTAACCCCCTCATGTTGTTCCTTTTTAAATTGAGTGTTTTCAGACTTACCACTTCATTCCAATCAAGATGGCTTCTGGTGTGCCATACTCTTGTCATAAGTAAGACTGTTAGCGCTCTAGTTGTTCTTTAGAACACTCTGGGACATTCTGTCATTGGGCTATACTTGGGGTACATCTGGGTGATATTTGGGCTACATTTAGGCTCTTTTGTCTCTGGTGGCCATCTTGGGAGACTATGTCAGAATTTTTTAATGAAATTGAAGAGGGTTTGAGAAGTCACTCAAAATTTGCCCTAATTTTTCTTTCTGCAGCACTAATCATAATTCATATGGCAAAATATACCCCCTCATTTTGTTCCTTTTTAAATTAAATGTTTTAAGAGTTACCACTTTATTCCAATCAAGATGGCTTCAGGTGTGCCATACCTTTGTAATAAGTAGGACTGTTAGCGCTCTAGTTGTTCTTTAGAACACTCTGGAACATTCTGTCATTGGGCTATACTTGGGCTACATCTGGGTGATATTTGGGCTACATTTGGGCTCTTTTGTCTCTGGTGGCCATTTTGGGAGACTGCATGTCAGAATTTTTTAATGAAATAGAAGAGGATTTGAAAAGTCACTCAAAATGTGCCCTAATTTTTCTTTCTGCAGCACTAATAATACCTTCTATTGCATAATATACCCCCTCATTTTGTTCCTTTTTAAATTAAATGTCTTAAGAGTTACCACTTTATTCCCATCATTATGGCTCCAGGTGTGCTATAACTTTGTAATAAGTAGGACTGTTAGCGCTCTAGTTGTTCTTTAGAACACTCTGGGACATTCTGTCATTGGGCTATACTTGGGCTACATCTGGGTGATATTTTGGCTACATTTGGGCTCTTTTGTCTCTGGTGGCCATTTTGGGAGACTGCATGTCAGAATGTTTTAATGAAATAGAAAAGGATTTGAGAAGTCACTCAAAATGTGCCCTAATTTTTCATTCTGCAGCACTAATCATACTTTCTATGGCAAAATATACCCCCTCATGTTGTTTCTTTTTAAATTAAATGTTTTAAGAGTTACCACTTTATTCCAATCAAGATGGCTTCAGGTGTGCCATACCTTTGTAATAAGTAGGACTGTTAGCGCTCTAGTTGTTCTTTAGAACACTCTAGGAGGCTGCAGTAGAACACAAAGGAATCAACTGACAGTCTCTGTCCTTGTTGGATGTACATGTTTTACTGAGAATGTCAGACTTCATTTTCACATGACTGAGAAAGATAATGTGAATTTACAGAAAATATGCTTTCAGTTTAGCTTATAGATCCCCTTCCAAACCACTGTGGGAAAATCATGAGATATTAGTTTTCTTTCAAACAATATTCATGATATCACAGCAGAAGGTTTTTTCACATGGTAAAATCACCTTAGAACCCACCACAATTCCTAAAACGAGTATGGTACCATCAACAAATGATTTATAATGTAACTAAAGTCCTAAAACCCTCTATTAACTACAATGCTTTTTAATGAGGTGCTATCATGTATATTGGTCCCAAGATGGCTGCCAACACTTCTTGGATGAAGTGCTGACAGCCAATCAGATCAGATGTGTGGTTAGGCTCCGCCCAGATATATATCTTTTTTTGAACCTAAATTACTCAAAATCCACTGGAGCACATTTATTGAGACCTAGCAAAGGCACATCGGGCTAACAGTCCCTACAATTTTGCCAAGTTTCGTGCAAATCCATTCAGCCGTTCGAGCTAAAAGTGAGGCCAACCGCCCTATGGAAATTAACATGGGAAAAATGCGTTTTGGGACCCCCCTTTTTTCTCAGCCCCCCCCTTGATGAAACCCCCCCAAATTGTCAGGGGCTGCTCAGAAACAAAATGTTCCATTTTCCTGAAAATTTCAGCCAATTCCGTCCACAAACGCCAAAGTTATTAGACATAGAATTTTCAAAAATCCCATAGAGAAAAAATCCTAACTATATATACCTACTGGCGACCGCCAGTAGGTAATATATATATATATATATATATATATATATATATATATATATATATATATATATAGGAGAAAAACTCGTCCAAAAAACCTCCAACACTGCCAGATATCGCGCAGTCCTGAAAAGACGAAGAGAGGAACCCAGAAATGGTGCCAAACAAAGTGCGTGTTTATTTAAGCTCAATTTTGCTCAGCATGCCCGCCATTACGCGTTTCGACAGTATCCACTGTCTTGATCACATTCATTTATATTGAAAAAACCATAGGTTATACACTATATATAGTTAGGAATTAGCCTTTAAAAAACCAATGAAATTCACTAAAAAAAACATAGGTTTTAGGCCTTATATAGTTAGGAATTAACATATAAAAAACCATTGAAATTCCTCCTATATAGTTAGCTGGACATTTTATTGATATAAAACCAATGAAATTCGACATATAGTTAGGTGCACTAACTATATATTTCGCGCATCCGCAATCCAATGCTGATGATGTCACATATTACATCATTCATGACATGGTCAGTGACATCACTGATGACATCATCCAGTGTCTGTGTGTTTTTGTAAAGTTTAAATAGGTTTTACATATTGAAGAATGAGAGGATGTATAAGAGTATGGATGAAGGATTTGATTGTATAAGTGAGTATTCACTTGAATATATAAGTGAGTAAGTATGTGTTTGTATATCTGTGAAAATGTAAGCTGTTCTGTGTTTAACTGCATAGATGAAGAAATCAAAGTGTGATTGATTCTTTAGAGGACTGAGTAGGTGTGTGAGTAACTCCATGGATGAGTGGCAGTGTGTGAGTGTCTGCATAGGTGTATGAGTGCATATGATAGTGTTGCAATGATGAGTGACAGTATGTACGAATGTCCTTATGGGTGAATGAATGAATGTGCATGTAGACGTAGGAATCAGTTAGTGGGTATGTAGTAAATGGTATTGGTGTGTCAATAGTTTCTAAAATGATACTCTGTATTTTACACTAGGTGTATTAGAGTGTAAGGAGGTGCATTGTATTATCACATGAAGTATATCATCAGTGGTGTAATTATTGATGGTAAATGAGCTGTCATCAGTGATGTCACTGACCATGTCATGAATGATGTAATATGTGACATCATCAGCATTGGATTGCGGATGCGTGAAATATATAGTTAGTGCACCTAACTATATGTTGAATTTCATTGGTTTTATATCAATAAAATGTCCAGCTAACTATATAGGAGGAATTTCAATGGTTTTTTATATGTTTATTCCTAACTATATAAGGCCTAAAGCCTATGGTTTTTTTAGTGAATATATATATATATCCGAATAGACGTACTCGACACACTTAGAGTTGCTGGTGCACAAAATGTATTTGGCAGGAAACTGTTTCCTGCCAAATAAATTTTGTGCACCAGCAACTCTACGTGTGTCGAGTACGTTTATTCGGCGACCCCCCTGCGAGCGGGACTGGCATTCTTACAGGAACTTTGGATTATATATATATATATATATATATATATATATATATATATATATATATATATATATATATATATATATATATATATATATATATATATATATATATATATATATATATATATATTCAATTCAAAATGCCCAACAGCAATGGAAGCGCATGTGGGCCATGATGCTGAGCAAGTTCGATTTTTCCGCTTCTGAAGTGCTAACGCGAGTTCTGGCAAAGTTCCAACTCGCAGCCTCCTTGTAGTTTAGCACGAGTTAAGGCAAAGTGCCAACTCGCAGCCTCACTGTGATTTAAGGATGGTGCAGCTTCCCACGGCAGGGCTGCCGTGTAAATATGTTCAATTCAAAATGCCCAACAGCAATGGAAGAGCACACGACTTCAAAACCCCCTCCAGGTTTATTTAAAATGGAAAACAAGCTGTAGCATTTCATGACATTATTCTCCGACGCGTTTCAAGGCTGTCTGCCTCTTAATCATGGAGTTTCAGCATGCATTCTGCTGATGTCTCTCACAGCCTGCTCATTTAAATACCCTTAGTGGGTCTAATTAATTACTCCAGTCCGTGAATGCAGGCTGGGACTTGTAGTCAAGCTAAGAGTTAATTTACACCCTAAAGTGGGCTCTGCTTCGTGCATGAAATTAAATACCTTGTGTCCCTTCAGTGGGCCATGATGCTGAGCAAGTTCGATTTTTCCGCTTCTGAAGTGCTAACGCGAGTTCTGGCAAAGTTCCAACTCGCAGCCTCCTTGTAGTTTAGCACGAGTTAAGGCAAAGTGCCAACTCGCAGCCTCACTGTGATTTAAGGATGGTGCAGCTTCCCACGGCAGGGCTGCCGTGTAAATATGTTCAATTCAAAATGCCCAACAGCAATGGAAGAGCACACGACTTCAAAACCCCCTCCAGGTTTATTTAAAATGGAAAACAAGCTGTAGCATTTCATGACATTATTCTCCGACGCGTTTCAAGGCTGTCTGCCTCTTAATCATGGAGTTTCAGCATGCATTCTGCAGATGTCTCTCACAGCCTGCTCATTTAAATACCCTCAGTGGGCCTAATTAATTACTTCAGTCCGTGAATGCAGGCTGGGACTTGTAGTCAAGCTAAGAGTTAATTTACACCCTAAAGTGGGCTCTGCTTCGTGCATGAAATTAAATACCTTGTTTCCCTTCAGTGGGCCATGATGCTGAGCAAGTTCGATGTTTCTGCTTCTGAAGTGCTAACACGAGTTGTGGCAAAGTTCCAACTCGCAGCCTTCTTGTAGTTTAGCACGAGTTCAGGCAAAGTTCCAACTTGCAGCCTCACTGTGATTTAAGGATGGTGCAGCTTCCCACGGCAGGGCTGCCATGTAAATATGTTCAATTCAAAATGCCCAACAGCAATGGAAGCGCACACGGCTTCAAAACCCCCTCCAGGTTTATTTAAAATGGAAAACAAGCTGTAGCATTTCATGACATTATTCTCTGAAGCGTTTCAAGGCGGTCTGCCTCTTAATCATGGAGTTTCAGCATGCATTCTGCAGATGTCTCTCACAGCCTGCTCATTTAAATACCCTCAGTGGGTCTAATTAATTACTTCAGTCCGTGAATGCAGGCTGGGACTTGTAGTCAAGCTAAGAGTTAATTTACTCCCTAAAGTGGGCTCTGCTTCGTGCATGAAATTAAGTGGAAAAATCGAACTTGCTCAGCATCATGGCCCACTGAAGGGAAACAAGGTATTTAATTTCATATATATATATATTCAACAATGTTCCTGTTTCACCAGTCCGCGGTGAAATGAACCAGGTAAGGACCTCGTAGCGTGACTTCCTTTTCAAATTTGGCAAAAAGAGACAGCAATGATGTTTTTCAGTGAGAAGTGAGTATTTATTTCACACAAATGAAATAAAGAGACATGGTGTCGTCCATGACGCGTTTCGCTCCTAAAAGGAGCTTGTTCACATAACGCGCCCCGGGGAGTAACCACAATTTATATTAAGTGCACAGGTAATTTGATTTAGACAGATAAGTACAAGGGTAGAAATAAAAAAAGGACCAAAGTGAGCGCCATATTGTAAGAGTCAAAATATCATAGTGCCTAAACAACACACCGTAAAGGACTCAAATAGTGCTATACAATAGTCTGATTAACATCGAAAGACATTTTGTAAAGTGCATTTTGATCAATATATACAATATGTACAATAAAACAAATCATATCACACATGAATGTGAAAAATAATCGACAAGTGTCTTAGTCTATATACATTAAAGAATCAAATACGGAGAATGGAGCTAAATTTTGACAAGTGTCTAAAACGGATCCATAGTTGGAAATGTCCATCCTCAGAAAATTACATTTATGCATAAATATGTACAATTTGTATGGATTAAATTCATATCTCAAATCGATGTAAAAAGTTAATGAAGAGAGTGATCGACAAGTGTCTTAATCAAAATACATCATATTAAAGTGCATTCAATGGACAAAAAAACTCAATTAATATTTAAGTCTTATCCACATTAAAGGATGTCCATTATTAACAATTTTCATTATAATTCAAAGTTCATTGTAGTCCAAAGGAATTTTTTCTTTCAAGAGTTGGTGTTGTGGTTTGGCAGTAGAAAATCATGTTGCAAAATATGGCCTAAAATTAAACAAGAAATGCATGTATAAAAAAAGGGGACGTGATTTAACCGTGCTAAATCATAAATAAACAGTGAGTTTTAAAAACAATTATCAAAAGTAGCAGCAGAAAGACTTTGAAACCAAACCTACATGTTGTTAATTTGTAGGTTTAACACTAAATTGCAAGATACTGAATACTGTAAAAGGGAGTACATCTCAATGCGTCAAAAACAGTTCAACTTATAGATTGTAAGTGGATTTGAGTACCCAATGTAAGACCGCAACACACAAATGTCTATGGTAGCTTTGGATTCATAAATAGACAACTTCATACGGTTTAAAGATAGATGATTATACACAGATTTAAATTGGATGCCCATGAATTTGATCAAGACAGTTTTAGATGATTTATAGGAAGACATGTAAATCTTCAGTAAGATTCAGACCATTGTGAGCTCTGATATCGAGAAAAAGAATGAAATGTGATTCTTTCTGTCTTAATAAACGCTTACGATCACCGCCCCGTCCCGGGACTGGTACTGAGCATAAGACAGTATACTCTAGGTCTTTTAACTGGTTATTATGAACAGCTTTAAAATGTCTTGCGACAGGATAATCACTATTGCCGTTCACAATTGCACATATGTGCTGTAAAATACGTCTATGCACAGGGAGTTTCGTACTCCCAATATATTCCAAATTGCAGGTACATTTAAGTTTGTAGACTGCAAATTCTGACTTTCAAGTCAGATTTTCTTTTATAGGAATTTTGATGTCGCTAAAAGCCGATGTATAATGTGTTGAATTGCGGGCAAAGGTACATGTGCAACAAGAAGTGCATTTGAAAAAAACTGTTTTATGTAACCAAGATTTCTTAGGCAGAACTTCCGGCATTGGTCTATCTAGAGCATCTCGCATAGAAGGTGCTCGTCTAAATGTAATAGATGGCAATTCTGGAAGAATCGGACTCAAGATGTTATCAGTCAGGACAATTGGCCATTCAGAACAAATTATGCGACGGATTGCTCTCTCTTCCGAACTAACGGTGGTAATTAGTCTAACAGAGCAATCCGTTTGATGGTTTGAATTGATGGGCTTATGTTCTAGCAGAGTATTTCTGTCAAGGGACTTTGCTTTAACAAGAACCTGCTTCAGTATTTCCATGGAATAACCCCTCCTGAGAAATCTCTCTACAGAAGGTATTAGCCGCTGTCTCCTCACTACAAATTCTTCGAATTCGAATGAATTCGCCGTAGGGGATGCTATTAATAGTGTGGATGGGGTGCGCACTCTGAGCATGCAGTATGGAATTTCCTGTGGTGGACTTGCGGAAAAGTTTAGTTTTCAACTCAGCGTTCTCCACATATAATTGAACATCCAAGAATTCTGCTACATCATTATTGATAGATGCCAGTGAATTTTAAGTTCAAGTTATTAGTATTGATTTCATTAACAAAAGACCTAGCCTCTGCTACAGTCCCATTCTAAAAAATACACACATCATCGATGTAGCGCCAGTAGTGGGAAATGTTTGGCAACCACTTAGCGTGTGTGACTCTGAGCACGCGCTCCTCCCACCAGCCAACATGGAAACATGAATAGCTGGGGGAGAAGCACGAACCCATTGCCACACCACGCAGCTGTTGATAGATATTGCCTTGAAATTTGAAATAGTTCGAAGTCAAACAAATCTGTATCATTTCCAACAGCATTGTATTATGTCCCTGAAACATGATATCACGCTTAATCAAATAATACTCTACAGCATGCAGCCCCTGAGAATGGTTAATCGAGGTATACAATGACTCAATGTCCATTACCAAAAATATATAGTCAGACTGCCAACATACATTTGTCACCTTATTAAGAAAATCCGTAGTATCTTTAAGATACGAGGGTAGAGAAATCATATGGGATTGGAGACAAAATTCAACATATTTGGAAATCTTTTCATTGATGCTACCAATGGCTGAGATGATCGGGTGCCCAGGTACAGGGGATACCAACTTATGTATTTTAGGAAGAAAATACAGGAATGGAACAATAGGATTTTCAACATTCAAAAATCTAAATTCATCTTTGGACAACAGACCTGACTTGTACCAATTGAGTAACCTCTTACGAGTAGTAACCTCAATATTGAGCATAACATGCTGAGTAGATATTGTATAGCATGATGAGTCTGACAAATGTCGGTTAGCCTCAATTAGATAATCAGTTCGGGCCCAGAGTGCAGTATTTCCTCCTTTGTCTGATTTTTTAACTATGACCTCACGATTATTCTGCACTTTTCTTACCAGTTGATGGTATTGGCTGTTAAAATAATTTGTTTGTCTAGTTTTACTCAGAACTTTACGGTTTAGAATTTTAAGTTCAGTGATCACTCTGTCACTAAAGACGTCCAATGCATCTCTAGGCATGAGAGGAAGAAAAGTTGATTTAGGTTTGAAAGTGCTAGTGGCAGTTGAGTTGCCAGCAAGAACTTACAGTAGGGCCAGGTTGTGAATCATCCTCATAAGCCAGGTCATAGAGATTTTGTAAGCCACCGAGTCCACAGCCTGCATTGATGTTAAACCATCCCTTTTAGTTGGACCTATTGGTGTTTTTTTGCGTTCAGAACTCAATTTGAAATATTTCATTAATTTAATTTTCCTAATGAATTTAAAAACATCAATGCGTGTTTGGTTGTAAGAAAATCTATTGTTGGGACAAAAACTCAAACCTAACGATAGTAACTGTTCCTCAGCTTTAGTAAGAATAGCATCAGTTACCACTGTGTTTTCCGTGATGTCAGTTATTTTCTCCAGTTCCTTTTGGTCTTTACTTGCAATATATTTTTGTTTGTGTTTCCGTTTCCTTGCGCGCCAGTTTTTGCTGTTTGATTTGCCGGTTTTGACGGAGGATTGCGGGAGCGCGGGGAATAACGCCGGTCCTCGTTGACAAAATTCAATTCATCCATTAGGGAAAAACTGGCCAGACTCGATAGTCCAGGTGGCACAGATGTTTGATTGTCCTCAGAGTCATTAGAAGTTAAGGAATTAACGGAGGTTAGCGAAATCGTGTCAGATTGATCTTGTGGTGTTACATTTGCACCTTCACTTTCTGTTCCCAATGGGTTTGAGTTCTGTTTGCTGGGGCCAGCCATTGCTTTTCGTTTGTAATTGTCATACTTTTTAGAAAAAGTGAATATTCTGCCACTGACATAATCATCTCCGTCACAAGCGAATTGGAATACCTTTCGCTCTATTATGGTTTCCTCCAGCTTTTTAATCCTCTCATCAATGTCCAATTTAGCTTTTTGGATTAGATCAGTTTCGCCAGTTGCTTCCAAAAGACTATTAACTTTGTCAATTTCTACCAAAATTGCATCACGATCGATCTCCGCGCATTTAATTAATATGTGGATCATATTCATTGAGCTTTGTAAGTTGTTAACTGCCCATTCTTGCAACATTTGGGGGTTCGGATTTTCATATGTTGGTACAATGAGAACCCTTAGACCTCATGGAACTCTGTTGGCATCGCAGTATTTTTCAAGTGACTTTTTCTCCCACCACTTTGAAAGTTCAGTACTCAGGAGCTTCTCCAATGTTTTAAAAAGTGATTTAACATCTTTGTTGGTGTTGGTAACAGTATTCATAATCGGTTCATTAGTGGCATTAGGTAAATTTTCAAAGCGTGCCTCTGCCGCACTTTCGCTGGTCCGGAGCGCGTCGCTGGATATTATCATGTGTGTGATATTTTAGTACTTTAATATACTTCCACTCCAAATAATGTTATTATATCTCAAAAAGTTGCTGCCTTAGTTTGTAGCCTACATCAGTGATAGTCACAATGCCGCAGCCCTCCAAATCGAAAACAATGTTAGTTATTCAGCAGCCGCTCGCAGGTGCTTTTTACCGGAATCGGTGCCGGTGCTCCATGTCAGTCAGCCGACCGACCGGCCAACCAGCTACCACGCCGCTAGACTTCACCACTCTGGCACTGTAAACTTGACAGCATTCTGGCGGGGGCAGAGCAAAGCAAGACTCGACTCAGTCCAATTCCGAATACGCCAAGACGTAGTGCGCTGCGCCGGCGCTGTGCCACAAGAAGCGGGAGGGTCCAAAAACCAGAAGCAGCTTTTCCGGTAGATAGATTCAACAATGTTCCTGTTTCACCAGTCCGCGGTGAAATGAACCAGGTAAGGACCTCGTAGCGTGACTTCCTTTTCAAATTTGGCAAAAAGAGACAGCAACAATGTTTTTCAGTGAGAAGTGAATATTAATTTCACACAAATGAAATAAAGAGACATGGTGTCGTCCATGATGCGTTTCGCTCCTAAAAGGAGCTTGTTCACATAACGCGCCCCAGGGAGTTACCACAATTTATATTAAGTGCACAGGTGATTTGATTTAGACAGATAAGTGCAAGGGTAAAAATAAAAAGTGAGCGCCATATTGTATGGGTCAAAATATCATAGTGCCTAAACAACACACCTTAACGGACTAAAAAAGTGCTATACAATAGTCTGTTTAACATCGAAAGACATTTTGTAAAGTGCATTTTGATCAATATATACAATATGTACAATAAAGCAAATCATATCACACATGAATGTGAAAAATAATCGACAAGTGTTTTAGTCTATATACATTAAAGAATCAAATACGGAGAATGGAGCTAAATTTTGACAAGTGTCTAAAACTTATCCATAGTTGGAAATGTCCATCCTCACAAAATTACATTTATGCATAAATATGTACAATTTGTATGGATATATATATAATATATGGGCCTTAAAAGCGTAAAACTATGTGCCCTACTGCTAATCACACCTTATTGCATTCTATGCAATATATTGATGCTTTAACTTTACAAATGTTTTCTTCTAGAGTACTGAAAAGTGAAGGTACCTTGTGAAAACATTTGTTATACTTCTTTACCGGCGTTTAGATTACCAGCATTCTTTACAGCCTATCAGCAGCTTTCAATTCCACTGTACAGATCTGACCCAAGTCCCAAATGCCAACAGCTATCTATTCTGCCACTATGGTTGGCCAAGGGGCTTCCTACTGAGCAGGTTCGCCTACAATGACTTAACTATGCTCCATTGATCCTTTTCCAGTCATGGCTTCCTGTAGTTTGGGGCTGCTTTGAGCGTTTTTGCCAGGGCTGATTTTGGTTTCTTGTCCTAACTTGACCTAGTTAACTCCAGGTCCATATTTTTCAAATGATGTGCTATTTGGGTTAATTTCCTTTTGCTTTGATCCTAACCTGTCCCTTCTTTATTAAGCAGTGCATGTATTTACTCAATGTAATGAAATTAAATATCTGGACTTGTTATTAAAGTTGCTCTTCTACTAAACTAAGAGCTTTAGTTAATCAGACTCATTCGTTGTTTGCAGCCACACACCACACAAAGTTAAATAGAGCACAACAGCATACCACTCATAAATGTGTTGCCAAATAACACAACTAAGTCCCTTCGTCTGAGACGTTCAATGACGTAGCCCAGCACTACTAATTTGTTAGTAGATTCTTACAGTCTTTAGTTTGAATATAATGATTCACGTATTGATTATTGGAACGCGAAGTAGCATTTCTGCAAGAAATACAGGGGAATATTACCGAGGTGTGCGTTGCAAAACGCACAACGCACATCTCTGTATCGCCGGCTATCACCGGATTTCATCGCCTAATTAGCACGCAATTATCAATGTGCATCAGGCAGGCGATTAGAAATCCGGCGATAGTCAGCGATATGGCACATTAGCGCATGAAAACAAGCGCTGTTTTCATGCGCTAATGTGGGCCTTGATAATATGGGGGGGTGGATTCAGCTTAATGATCCACACCCCCATGTTAACAATGCCTAACGCCTGGTCGGAGCAGGCATTGGGAGACCTGCGATAAATGAGTTTATCGCAGGTTTTTGTCTCCCAACGCCTGCCCTGGTAATAGGGTTTTCCCACCTCCAACCACATTTTACATGTGGTTGGACGTGGGAACGCCCACTTTGCAAGTCATTAGCGATGTTTATCGCCGACATGCAAAGTGGGCTCGGCCCAGGCTTTAAAGTGACCTTTGTAATAGGGCTCTAGCTGTATCGCCGCTTTCTCGGCACAATTCGCCGAGAAAGCGGCGATACTAGCCCTTGGTAATATGCCCCATAGTCGCTTAAGCAGTAAAAAAATATCCGACCACTGTAAGTTGCATTGGTACGAAAAAGGAACCCATATCGAGTGTTTCTATAGGCAATATTTATATAGTAGTGAAATGTACCTAAATGAAGACTACATGACCTGTATCTTCTGGTTTACTCTTTTTTAAACGGAATTTCGCCTGTGAATTTAGTTTTAAATGATGTTGATCATTTTAGCACTCTCATTTTAACCGTGCTAATACTTGCAGTGCAATGCAGGTTCTTGTGGTTTCCAAAATAAATTAAAACAAACACAAAACTGAAGTTCAAGCTTTCTTTGTGGTGCAACTGAAGCATGAAGACAAATGTTCCCGAGTCAGCTCTGCAATAACTTACTGTTACAACTGTACTTCCTAATTGCTTCTGAATTTTTTAATACTTACAATAGATGATTAATGTCTTTTGCACTGCACAGCATTCTTTGGGAATTACTTAAATAACTTTCATCTAATACCGTGGGCTATAATTACTTAAAAATGGATGTATCTCGTGAATGATGCAAATCATCTTTCTGAAAATATTTAATACAACTAAAAGAGCAGAATATGTTTTTTTTCTAAAAGCCACGAGCTGTCATGTCATTCTTTTGGGGCTTTCCATTACCGAAGCCTCGGGGATTTTTATTGTTTCAGCTGTTTCATGTACAAACACATATTGCTTTTAACTCGTTCCATAAATAGACTGTCCTTTGTCGTCCCTGAGCCACGGGATGTTTCAAACTCCATTTGTTTTCATGATGTCCATTTTTTAAAATTAAAATGTGTTTATGTATTTTTGCTCATTTTAATTAAGTGTTTGCTTCTTTATCGATGACAGCCTCTCCTTCGGGGTGCCTCTGTTTTTCATTTTATTGTTATGTCTTATGAGATGTTAATTTCCCAGTTCTCTTGCATGTATGACCCCAATAAATTATGATTGTTAAATTGATTTCAGTTGCAAGGCTAGAAAATATGGCAGTTTAATTGTGGGACAGGCATGTAAAGACAGCCAAAGGAAGTTAAAATAGATGACCTCACACAAAAAACTGGGGATGTCCTTCTAATGACTGACAAAATATCAACTTTGCCCAGGTCTGTTGATCTGACAGCCACTCGTGAATTAAGGTTCACTTCTTTTTACATGATTTGTTTATCTCTAGCTTGGCAGTGCCCCTGTCTGCAAGAACTATTGTAGCCAATACTTTAACATATACCTAGTTGTTTTTGGCTCCCTCCCGAGTGGAGAATTTGTAGTTTACTTCATGCTACTGGCTTTTTTTGCTATATCCTTTTGTCTTCCACTGCAATGCAGAAGCGAGTGCCCTACATCTAAAAAGGCACTTTGATTAATCTCTCATGGCCAGATGTAGGTAGCCCAATACCGGTCGGTAACGGCCGAAAATCGGTATTTTCGTCCGTTACCGACCGGTATTGAGCATTTGGGATGTAGGAGTCCGAAAATCGTCCGATTAGGTAAATTTACCAAATCTGTAAAGTTACCGATTCGGTAAAATACCGAATCGGAAAATGTATCGAATCGGTAAAGTTACCGACTCGGTAAAATACCGAATCGGAAAATTTACTGAATCGGTATATTTACGGAATCAGTAAATTTACCGAATCAGTAAAATTCCGAATCGGTAAAAAAGAAGTGGTAAAATTGAAAAATGAGATGTAGGTAAGCATTAAAATACCGAATTTGCTTCAAATTCGGTATTTAAGAGTTGGTATTTACCATGGATTGGAATCAGGTGGTAACCAGGTGCAACCCATAAAAATGGACCCAAAATGCAATTCTTCTTGCACAATGGCGGCATTTAATGTCATTGCAAGACGGCTACGGCTACAGGAGGAAGGACAGAGGGAATAGCAGAGAGAAGAGCAGGTCTACAGACAGAGGATCACCCTGTTCATGCTCACAGAGGCAGAGATTCTCCAGAGGTACAGGTTGGACTCAGACACCATCTTGGACCTCATCAGGCACCTCCAACCACTGTTGGAGCACACTACCCCAAGGGCACACGCTATTCCACCACATGTGAAGGTGCTGTGCAGCCTACACCTGCTTGCGTCTGGTAGCTACCAGAGTGTGGTTGCTGCGGTAGGTGGGGTGACCCATAGCAGCCTGTCAAGGTTTTTCCACAAATTCCTTGACGCCATGTTACAGAGGATGGACCATTACATATCTTTTCCTGCAACCCATGCTGAACTGGTCCAAACAAAATCAGACTTTTACCAGATGGCACGATTCCCCAATATAATTGGCTGCATTGATGGCACGCATATTCCCATTTGTCCACCTGCTGCCACCGAATATATATACAGGAATAGGAAGTCAACACACACCATCAATGTGCAGGTGATCTGCAATGCAAAGTGCGCCATCACTGACCTTGTGGCAAAATTTCCTGGGAGTACCCACGACTCCTATATATTTCAAAACAGCGGCATCTATTAACGGCTGACTGCAGGGGAATTTTGTGAAGGATACCTCCTAGGTAAGACACAGTGTGCGACCCCCATAACACCTATTGCATTTAGAAGTACATGTATGCATGCGAGTAATGTATTCCCATTTCCTTTTAGGAGACAGTGCATATGCCCTCCGCTCCTTCATACTCACCCCCTACCTCAACCCCTCAACACCCAGCCAAAGGAGATATAACCGGGCCCACAAGAGCACAAGAAATGTAGTGGAGCGTACGTTTGGTATCTGGAAAAGTAGGTTCAGGTGCTTGCACAAGAGTGGAGGTGCAAGGCAGTATACCCCCATCACCTGCTGTAAGATCATTGCTGCATGTGCTATGTTGCACAACCTTGCTGTGAAGAAGGGTACTGAGGTGAAGTTGTCAGACTATGAGGATCATGACGACGACATTGCTGTGCCTGAAACACAACCTGCTGGAGTGGCAACACCAAGTGATGGCAGATACAGACATGATGAGATTACACGCAACTATTTCTGAGTAAGTAATGAGACACAGACAGGTTGTGTATGGGAACAACGTAATTTAATGTTGCCACAACGTACAAGCACGGAAGTGCAACAAAATAAACATTATGTACGTGGGGACTGTATGTCCCGGTTACTTCACCCATGACCGGTAAATTCACTTGCGCCCGCGCTTCCCTGAGCCACTAGGATGTTTCTCGCTGTGTTCGGCATGCCCTGCAGCCTCAGCTGGGCGCCTACTACTCCTCCTTGGCTCCAGAACAGCGCTTGCCATGCTGCTCCGGCTACTACTGTCTTCAGCCTCTGCCACGTCCAGGGCTGGATTCTGTGCAGTGTGTGAAATAAGCATAGTCTCTAGAGCACTTGTGATTCTGGCCATGCCCCTGGTGACCTCAGCCGTGTTCTGGGTCAAGGCCTCCTGCATATTTATGCCCCTACGGCAAAGCAGGGATGTGGCAGTGGCCAGACGATTTATGGCCGTATAGTGGACACGGGCCTCCCTGCACCTTGTGTGGGATAGACTGTCTAGTTTGGAGCAGATCTGTGTAATCGAGTTGCTCATCTGCTGCATCCCACCTGCAATATCCGCATTTGTTTTTGCAACCTCCCTATTTGACTCAACAATGTCACTCATCCCCTTCCCCATGTCTCCTATTTTCTCATTCAGGACTCGGAATTGGCGATGACAGGCTTGGATGGATTTGCCCTACATCCGTTGTATGCGCACAATACTCCCCTCCAGGCCACGGAACAGAGTGTCATCTCCACGTTCACCTGCACTGCTGGGTGTGAGTTGTGTTCTGCGCTTTGTGACTGGCTCATTTGTGGACTGCAGTGCTGCAGAACTCACATGTACATTGATTTGAGCCTCACCCTCACCCTCTGCTGCCTCCATTACTGGTGGTGGGGCCACGACATGCCTCCTGCCTGGTGGGGTTGCAGGAGTGTACAGGAACAGTGATGGGGAGGCTTCTGGTGAGAAAACCAGGGGAGGGGATTGTGAGAGCTGTGGGGAGTGCAGCAACTCTGGGGTCTGTACTGTCTCATCTTCTTGGGAGATGCCAGTTGTGTCACCTTCCTCCTGCGAGGCTTGAACTTGGCTTGGCTCTGCTTCATCACTCTCCTCCCTCGCTGGTGCAGTCCCTTCTGTTTCTTTGGGTCAACTGGCTGATTTTGCACCTAGGTATAAATAAGTGTATATCAACTGTGTGCTACTGTGTCACAGTCACTACAATAAATGCTTTACACATTTCACTTTCATTTATCTGCATCACTTTCAGTGACTTGCTGATGTCTGCGCAGTTACACATTGTCTTAAATTAGCTGACTACATTTCCCATAATGCATTGCTCCTGTATAGTGCTAGCAGTACTGGACTGGGGTAGGTTTGTCCACAAAGGGTAAAGGGAAGCAGGTTGGTATGGGGTGTCATGCTGCGCATGCGTCTTACCTTTTTTTGTTGCTCTGGCTGAGCTGTCAATATCTCCAAGTCCCAAGACGCTGCCTGCCTCAATGGTTGAGGCCGCCAACTCCTCCAGGTCAGTCAGGGGGGGCGCTGGGTTCCTGCCTGCACCGGTGACACCAGCCTGCTTGTGTATTTCAGACATCTTCTTCTTGGTGAGGCTCCTGATGTCATAAAATCTTTTTTTTAGATCCTCAATATTCCTGGGTGTGACTCCCACTGCATTAACTTTTTCTGCAATTGCCAGCCAGATTTTTCGTTTGACAGACTCAGAACCAGTGAGGGAGTGCCTGCCAAAAAGTTTGTTGTGCACTCTCACAACCTCCTCCATTAGTACCTGCAGCTCCATGCTGCTGAACTTTTTTTTCTCTTTCTTTCAGCCTTCTGACTTTCACTGCTGCTTGCCATTTTTATTTTGAAAACTCTCCCTGCTGCTCTGTGTCTCTGCTCTGCTCTGACTGCCTCTCCAGAACCTTCTAATTAGTTGCAGCTGCCTGGGTAGCCACTTCCTGGTAGGGAGGGGGAGGGTGGTAGCACCTGATTGGCTGTTTTCTTAAGTTTCACTTTTGCTTGCTTTCCGATTCGGTATTTACCAAATCGTTATTTACCGAATCAGTATTTTCCAAATCGGCATTTCCCATTCATTCCTATGGGCCTTTTGGCCCATAGAAATGAATGGGAAATACCGATTCGGAAAATACCGATTCGGTAAATACCGATTTGGTAAATTCCGAATGTCCGATACCAAATTTTACCGATTCCGTAAATAATACCGATTTTTCCCCTACATCTGATTTACCGATTCTGGAATACCGAATCGGTAAAAATCAGTATTTAAGAATCGGTAAATTGAAGTTACCTACATCTGGCCCTCAATCATTTATTTTCTAATCAGGAGGGGGGAGGTGGAAAAATGGATCCTTTCAGTTTCCACTTGTAGTACACACTAATCAAAGGAGAAAGGATCACTTGTCCTGTACAACCTTTAGGTCTGCAGGAGTCTGTTAGAGTTGCATCCCAATGTAAAAGACCCTCATGCACGTGATGGGTACGATGGTATTCAAGCGGTATATCTTGATTCTCCGCTGTATATGTCACGTGTGTGCATAATCATTGGGTCAGTGAGTTATGCAGCCTCCACCTGGAGGATCTAACCCAAGGTTGTGCCAGTAGTGAGCCAGTGATAGGGAATCTAAAAAAACCCGGAAAACCAGATGGTTGACATTTATTAAGACTGGGTTCGGGTTCTGGTAAACTCTATAGGTGTGCACCTTATGAGGTATTATGCGTCACAGATGCACCCAGAGTTAAAGGTTAAAAACTAAGGTGTAAGGGGAGTAGGGAATGGTCAACATGTTTCTGCCCTGTTCGCCTTGGTTAGGACTTACAGGCATTCGTCAGGACCGTTGTGCGACTGGAGTGAGGGAAAAAATAATTATAAAGTGCTCTCAAATAAAGTGATCAGAAAATAGGATAAGTTAACCTGTTTTCCTTGCATAGAGGTCTCAATGTACCTGGAAATAAGTAACAAAAATACTTATGTAACATACAAGGGGAAGGGGAAACAATTACGAAGGGACACACATAAAGCAGGCTATCTCTTGTTAGACTGCATTCACAACTAAAAAATGGCAATACTTCATAAACCAACAGTATATCATGGCAAATGTCAACTCTCTCATCTCACACTCCACGCTAGTGCAGTGGTTTGTAGCATGCTCAGAGTTGGTGGATCATGCATGTCGTCTAAAATTCACTCGTGTTCAAATTAAACAAGGGTTCACTCACGTGGTGTTTGTGTAAGTGATACCCACATAGTGCTATATCGTATTTTTTACCCCTCACACATGGTTTTCTTTGTGGTTAGATAACAAGGTCTTGCTAGCCAGTTTAATATAGTGCCAACAAACGTGTGATTTCTCGATCGTGAAAACAAACGTGGTAAATGTTTTTCGTTACCTCGAGCGTCTATAGTATGCGCTCCTATCGGGTTCAGGGCTCGGGAAGGACTGGTGTGGGAGAACGGAATCTTAAGTTAATATTTAGAAAAGCACCAGATTACTTGCGGTTATGCAGTTTGGCTCCGATTTCCCTCGGTACCTGTTGCGTCCATTCCTCGCGTCTACGTTGCAGACGCTGCTCGCTGTCACCCGGAAACAAAGGGTTCTGTTTCCGGGTGGTTCTTAGAGGCTTCCTTCAAGGGGCGTGGTCTGTACTTGGTGATTATGCCCGGTTGTTATGGAAACCACGAGGCCGAGTTGGTGAACGGTCTCAGTTGTAAACATAGACGTTCCGTTTTGAAAAACACCGTTATTTTAATAAAATAACCATTAGTTAGTTTGGGGAATATCTCGTGGCACGGAACATTCCATTTATGGAGGGATATTGACATAGATTACCTTATGTACTCAAAATGCTGATTTGAAATCTAATGTGTTTCCTGGTACTAAATATATGGATTTTATACCCAGTTGCTTACTGTATTTAATTAAAACCAAGGATGGTCATTACTCATGTTTCATCGTCCTTCATTTTTCTTATCTTGTTCATGGAACATTGGGGAGGTGGTTTTGATGATTATATTGGATAGTCAGGCTATCTCATTTTCTGGATAAACTGAGCCACGGAATGTTATCATTCAGTCCCTCGTGGTCAGTTCCCAATCTGTGCACCCATCTCTGCTCCTTTTCGAAGAGAATTCTCTCAGCATTGTTGTCTTTCCTTGATAGAGTTTCTAGGATAACCCAATTTAGATCAAATATTGTGTGACCTTTTTCTAAAAAATGGGTAGCCATTTTTGTGGTGCTCTTTTTACATTTTACATTACTTCTGTGTTCACACAGTCTCTGCTTGGCTTTTCGGCATGTCATGCCTATGTACCTCAGGTGGCATGGGCACGTGATCATGTAAATTACATGACTCGTATTGCAATTAGTATGGCTCCGTAGAGTCCATTTGAAGTTGGGCATTAGTTGCAGTTCTTTCGTCGGTTTCGTTAAGCTGCAGACAGAGCAAGAGCCACATGGGTAATGTCCTGTCACTTGAGGAATGCCCCACAAGTTTGTTGGTTCTTTAGTCATTCTTGGGGCAGGTTTGGTGTGGACCAGAATGTCTTTGAGATTTCGACTTCTTTTGTTCGCGAAGCGTGGTTTAGGCCATGTGAGATTTCCTGATGTTACAATAGACCAGTTCTTATTTATTATTTTCTTTACTTTGTTCGTCATCGCATTATACGTAGTAACACATGTCAGGATGTCATCTGGTGGAGGTTTTGGTACTGTTTCAAGAAGAGATTCTCTGTTCTGATTTTTAGCCCGCTTTTGACATTTGTTGATGATTTTCTCTGGATAATCACGGGCCGTCAATTTTTCATGTAAGTCACTAGCTTGTGCTTTGTATTCTTTGATATCACTGCAATTCCGCCTGAGTCTGAGGAATTGGCTGTATGGTAAGTTTTCCCTCAGTGGGCGGGGATGATAACTATTGTATGAGAGAAAGCTATTTTTTGCAGTGGTTTTGAAAAAAGTGCGGGTTTTCAAAGTGTTGTTATCAGCGTAAATGGTTATGTCAAGGAAGTCAATGCTTCTCTGATCTGAACAGTAGGTGAAAGTCAAGCATTCATCTCTTTGGTTTAGCCATATGTGAAATTGTGATAGGCTGTTTTTATCTCCTTTCCAGATGACCAAAATGTCATCTATATACCGCTTCCACTAGCGGTGCCTCCAGTACTGGCTCAGATCAAGAAGAACAAAACAATCCCAACAGAAACCACTATCAAAATAGACGAGGAAACCGACGTGGTCGAGGTTTTTGGCGCCCTCCATACTTTCAAATGAATAATCAAGGAATACCCTTCCAAGCCTTTAACCCTCAATTTCAAGGTTGGATGAACCCATATTTTCAAGGCCCGCAAATGATGAATCATCAGATCCAACATCAAGGAGGTCAAAATTTCCAACAACGAGTGCCTTTTTTAGGGAATGGCCCAGTAACACAAAGAACACGAAGAAGAGGAGTAACTTGGTCCGACCAAACCAGACAGGTAGAAACGAGGAGCGTGACGAAAGCCAAATCCGGAGCAACAACGAATCCCTCATCGTAAATTTGTCAAATAAGATCTTAACCAAAGATGAAGAAAACGTACTTAACAAAGGACTAGGATACGTCCCCACACCAAAACTAGACCTGTTTAAAACAAAATGCGAAGTGGCAGAATTCTGCCGAAAACTTAAATTGAAAGCTTTCTTCAAAGGATCTCCTCCAATCAATGAAGGAGACACCGGTCTCAGAAACAAGTCATCGTTCTGCCCACTAAATTTTCAGGTTCCTATTGAAATACAAACCTTTGAATCAGCAACCTTCAAAGCTATTGATGACCTGAAAAATGGACCACCAAAACCCTTTCAGAATATAACAAGAGCAGAACAACAAGCACTGGATGCCCTTAAATCGGACCAAAGTATAGTCATAAAACCTGCCGACAAAGGCGGAGGAATAGTTCTACTTACGGCGGAAGGTTATGACCTACAATGCATGAGTCTACTCTCTGATGAGAAATTCTACAGAATTCTAGATGTAGACCCAACCCTAAGGCTACAAAGAATCATCATGTTGATGGTAGAAGAAGGAGAGACCAACAATTGGATCACAAAAAAAGAAGGAGACTACCTAGTGACCACAACACCTCGAACTCCGTACTTCTACTCCCTACCAAAGATACACAAAGGCCGTGTACCACCTCCGGGACGACCGATCGTGTCAGGCATAGGGTCCGTATTAGAACCCCTTTCGGAGTTTGCAGACCAATATCTTAGACCATTAGTACAAAAGACTCCCACATATTTAAAGGACACTCGAGACCTCCTTAATCAACTATGCAATTTTGAATACTGCCCTGATACTATGCTTCTTGCAGGTTTTGATGTAGAGAGCCTCTATACAAGCCTCCCCCAAGAAAAAACCATGGATACCCTTGAAAGCATTCTTTTCAATTCGAACTGGACGTACAAAACCCCAAGACATTTTGTACTAGAATGTTGCCGCCTGGCACTTATGGAAAAATTTTTCCAATATAAGGATACACTGTACTTACAACGCCATGGGACTTCTATGGGCAGTACCTTTGCCCCCAGTGTGGCTGGATTATATGTAAGCACATTTGAGGACAAACACATCTTGGATGAGACTCGTAATCCATATTGTCATCATATACTGTTCTGGAAGCGGTATATAGATGACATTTTGGTCATCTGGAAAGGAGATAAAAACAGCCTATCACAATTTCACATATAGCTAAACCAAAGAGATGAATGCTTGACTTTCACCTACTGTTCAGATCAGAGAAGCATTGACTTCCTTGACATAACCATTTACGCTGATAACAACACTTTGAAAACCCGCACTTTTTTCAAAACCACTGCAAAAAATAGCTTTCTCTCATACAATAGTTATCATCCCCGCCCACTGAGGGAAAACTTACCATACAGCCAATTCCTCAGACTCAGGCGGAATTGCAGTGATATCAAAGAATACAAAGCACAAGCTAGTGACTTACATGAAAAATTGACGGCCCGTGATTATCCAGAGAAAATCATCAACAAATGTCAAAAGCGGGCTAAAAATCAGAACAGAGAATCTCTTCTTGAAACAGTACCAAAACCTCCACCAGATGACATCCTGACATGTGTTACTACGTATAATGCGATGACGAACAAAGTAAAGAAAATAATAAATAAGAACTGGTCTATTGTAACATCAGGAAATCTCACATGGCCTAAACCACGCTTCGCGAACAAAAGAAGTCGAAATCTCAAAGACATTCTGGTCCACACCAAACCTGCCCCAAGAATGACTAAAGAACCAACAAACTTGTGGGGCATTCCTCAAGTGACAGGACATTACCCATGTGGCTCTTGCTCTGTCTGCAGCTTAACGAAACCGACGAAAGAACTGCAACTAATGCCCAACTTCAAATGGACTCTACGGAGCCATACTAATTGCAATACGAGTCATGTAATTTACATGATCACGTGCCCATGCCACCTGAGGTACATAGGCATGACATGCCGAAAAGCCAAGCAGAGACTGTGTGAACACAGAAGTAATGTAAAATGTAAAAAGAGCACCACAAAAATGGCTACCCATTTTTTAGAAAAAGGTCACACAATATTTGATCTAAATTGGGTTATCCTAGAAACTCTATCAAGGAAAGACAACAATGCTGAGAGAATTCTCTTCGAAAAGGAGCAGAGATGGGTGCACAGATTGGGAACTGACCACGAGGGACTGAATGATAACATTCCGTGGCTCAGTTTATCCAGAAAATGAGATAGCCTGACTATCCAATATAATCATCAAAACCACCTCCCCAATGTTCCATGAACAAGATAAGAAAAATGAAGGACGATGAAACATGAGTAATGACCATCCTTGGTTTTAATTAAATACAGTAAGCAACTGGGTATAAAATCCATATATTTAGTACCAGGAAACACATTAGATTTCAAATCAGCATTTTGAGTACATAAGGTAATCTATGTCAATATCCCTCCATAAATGGAATGTTCCGTGCCACGAGATATTCCCCAAACTAACTAATGGTTATTTTATTAAAATAACGGTGTTTTTCAAAACGGAACGTCTATGTTTACAACTGAGACCGTTCACCAACTCGGCCTCGTGGTTTCCATAACAACCGGGCATAATCACCAAGTACAGACCACGCCCCTTGAAGGAAGCCTCTAAGAACCACCCGGAAACAGAACCCTTTGTTTCCGGGTGACAGCGAGCAGCGTCTGCAACGTAGACGCGAGGAATGGACGCAACAGGTACCGAGGGAAATCGGAGCCAAACTGCATAACCGCAAGTAATCTGGTGCTTTTCTAAATATTAACTTAAGATTCCGTTCTCCCACACCAGTCCTTCCCGAGCCCTGAACCCGATAGGAGCGCATACTATAGACGCTCGAGGTAACGAAAAACATTTACCACGTTTGTTTTCACGATCGAGAAATCACACGTTTGTTGGCACTATATTAAACTGGCTAGCAAGACCTTGTTATCTAACCACAAAGAAAACCATGTGTGAGGGGTAAAAAATACGATATAGCACTATGTGGGTATCACTTACACAAACACCACGTGAGTGAACCCTTGTTTAATTTGAACACGAGTGAATTTTAGACGACATGCATGATCCACCAACTCTGAGCATGCTACAAACCACTGCACTAGCGTGGAGTGTGAGATGAGAGAGTTGACATTTGCCATGATATACTGTTGGTTTATGAAGTATTGCCATTTTTTAGTTGTGAATGCAGTCTAACAAGAGATAGCCTGCTTTATGTGTGTCCCTTCGTAATTGTTTCCCCTTCCCCTTGTATGTTACATAAGTATTTTTGTTACTTATTTCCAGGTACATTGAGACCTCTATGCAAGGAAAACAGGTTAACTTATCCTATTTTCTGATCACTTTATTTGAGAGCACTTTATAATTAATTTTTCCCTCACTCCAGTCGCACAACGGTCCTGACGAATGCCTGTAAGTCCTAACCAAGGCGAACAGGGCAGAAACATGTTGACCATTCCCTACTCCCCTTACACCTTAGTTTTTAACCTTTAACTCTGGGTGCATCTGTGACGCATAATACCTCATAAGGTGCACACCTATAGAGTTTACCAGAACCCGAACCCAGTCTTAATAAATGTCAACCATCTGGTTTTCCGGGTTTTTTTAGATTCCCTATCACTGGCTCACTACTGGCACAACCTTGGGTTAGATCCTCCAGGTGGAGGCTGCATAACTCACTGACCCAATGATTATGCACACACGTGACATATACAGCGGAGAATCAAGATATACCGCTTGAATACCATCGTACCCATCACGTGCATGAGGGTCTTTTACATTGGGATGCAACTCTAACAGACTCCTGCAGACCTAAAGGTTGTACAGGACAAGTGATCCTTTCTCCTCAATCATTTATGTCAAATATGTGTTATAAAACAAACACATTGAATTTTAAAACTAAATGAGCACTTTTAGATGTCCCTGTGTCGGGACACGAGTTTCACATTGCTCCCTATTTTTTATAATTATTTTTCAGATTGGAATACCTATTGGGGTCAAGAGGATATGCAAAACGACATTGTGTATTTTCTTCTAGTTTCCAGAGCTGATCCTCATTGCCTTTGGGGCAGACTGTGGTCCTCATTTATGAGGCTGTGTGTCACTTTTACGCCGCCACTGCGTCACTTTTTGTGACGCACCAGTGGCGTAAAAAAATGTGCCTTGTTGCGCCATATTTACAAAGTGACGCATCTAGGTAGATGCGTCACTTTGTAAACCCCTGCGCCACATTATACCTGCGCCAGATATAATGTATGCAAGGGGGGGCGCATTGACGCAAGGAAGGGTCGTAGAAGTGACACAGTGAAATCTATGAGAGTTCACTGCGTCACTTTAGGACGCCGTTGCGTCAAAATCTTGCACCTGCCTCACAGCAGGCGTAAGACTGATGCAGGCCCTTTCACAAGGGGTTTGCCCCATATGAAAGGACGCATTGCTGGAGTTGCGTCACTTTTGTGACACACTCCAGCAATGCTTCACTTTTGCGCTTACAGATACGTCAGAAATACTGATGTATCTGTAACTCCTTGCGTCATGATGCGTCATACATTAAATATGACGCATCAGGAATGTTGCACGGGGTGCGCACTGAGAAGTTACTCATCGCTGCTTTCACGCAGCGATGTGTCATTTCTCATAAATGAGGCCATGTGTTTTTTAAAACTTTGAGCCTCAGCATTGTTTTCTGACTTGCGACAGGAATGTTTCTATAGAAATAATGTTCAGTCCCTGGTATATTTATTAAACAATCTTAAGTTTCCTCTGGATCACCCAGACTGACATTAAGTTTGTATTCTAATATTTTTAAGTGGATACCAAGGAAGACTTTAATATAGATATGTGCTGGTGTCTATGCACTGAGAAAACACAGGGATATAATGAAGCCTCCACCGCCATCTGATGTTCATTTTATATAGAAACAAAATTAGAGATGGATGGGGAAAGAGAGGGTTATCTCAACTGAAATCTTTTTAACGGTGCAACAAGGAATTTTACTGGGTTTTGAGGCTGGGGTGAGCTGCAGTACATTAGGATCTGTGAAGAAGTGGAAGAAGCAGTGGATTAACTGTGTAAGGAACAGGCAGACTTTGGAGGAGGAACGACAGGCAAAGAATGTAGTGAGCCAAGAATATAGTTTGGCTCTATGACTGAAGTAGTACTAGCCAAGGTGAGGGGAAGAGATGAAAGAGAAAGGGAGTCAGAGATGGGTGTCTGATGCACAGCCTAAGGAGGGAAGAAGTATAGGAGATAGAGAAGGTTCTAGAAAAGAGAATCATTCCTTTGGCTCAGACTTATATTGGTGTTGACGTGGGTCCATCACAGAAGTGCATCTTTCAGGAGGAACTTCAATGTCCCACTGCAACAGATTCTGCGTGGATGGATGCCCAGGCTGCTCTGAAGCATCTATTCCGGCCAGGCTATTCTAAGGCTTCAGCGGTCTGTTCAGGTAAGCGCGGTGTGGTGGAGCGAGTAAGGAGGGGAAGGGGGAGTCTCCAGACGACGGAATAGGAAAAATTAAATAAATATTTCCTACTCCATCATCTGTGGACACCCCCCCCCCCGGCCGCCCCACTGCGCTTACCTGCACAGATGACTAAGGGGTCCGACAAGAGGCATGAAAGGTGAGACCGAGGTACTAAGAGTGCTGAACAGTTACAGTAGAGTTAAATTGGTGCTCTATGGGGTCTGCCCAGGAAAGGCATTGGTGCAAACTATGTTTACGAATTAAAAGTCGAACGATGGAGGCCATCTGGAATGGCATGTGTGAGACTGGTGTGATGTGAAAATTGTAGGAGTTACCCAAAATATCTAAGTGGACCATCCAGGTGTGTTGTAAGAGAAAAGACACACTTACAGACGCAATCATCTGCTGCCTGCTACTTTGCAGGGGGACTACAGGCCCCAGAACCCTCTGCTCCCTGGAGGGAGAGACCGCTGACATGCTATAGAAGTGCCTGTAACCACCCCTGGCGCGACGCATGCCGGCCGCAAATGGGTGAATCCCGGGCCAAGGGCGGGCCCATCATTGACAGGAAGAGGCAGGGCAGCTTCCCCTCTGGGTTTTGGACAAGGCGTCTTACTCGTGAGTGCATTAACCACTTTGACTTTTGATTTTGATTTAGACTGCTAAGACTGTTTTTTTCTTCAAACTGTTTCTATACTTGGGATCCTCAACAAGAGCTGACTAGGACCAATATTGGAACTTTGCGGTAGGGCGTTAGGTATGTGACTCCCAGCAACATTGTGTTTGACTCATGATAAGCCCTTATAGTGTTGATTCCTCCCCCTTAAGAGTGTGATATTTTCTTTGTTTGATTGTAAAATCATTCTATTGAAGTTTGCCTCCTTCATTGGAACCTTTCTCTTTAAACATTTTGTTTTTGGGAGCAGTTTACAAATCCCAAACTTGCTAGGCTGTGGGGGTTGTGAGTCCAACCTTATTTTTATATGTATCTAAGTACCAAGTGTTGCTATGAGGTAGAGGAAATCTAGCATGTTTGAGGCAGGGGAAAGAGGTCCTCGGACCAAGTTAAACAAAGCTGAGCAGGCATGCAAGTCCGCAGGAGGCAATTGCATTCTTGATTGCATCGACTATCTTCTTGTCGAATGCGAGAACATTCTAGGGCCACCAAAGTATTTATCTATGACCTCCCGCTCTCCTAGCACACATTGTCCATGCACCTCCCCAGCAGTTCAAAGCTCACCCAGCCCAAATGTATTCCACCAATGTTTAGGACACTTAAAACACAAAGTCTTCCACAGTGTTCCAAACACTAATGACTAGTCCTGAAGTTGAAGTAAGACAGCCTATTGCACTTCTTAGGGACATTGATAATGATGCAACTGATACTAACTTAGCTATTGACCTTATTTAATCCTATAGATTCCTCCCACTCCAGTACGCATCACACACTGTAGAGGTAGAAAGTTATGGAGAGTCTCCTGTTCTTATTAGCTGGGGGTTGGAAACAGAAGATGAAGGATGGCCCCTAGCTAACCTCGTAAAGGAGAACTTCCCAAACGTCCACAACACCAAGGGTCAGGACACTACCAGGATAATAACAGATTTGAGGACCAAGGTAGACCAACTAAAACGAGCTGTACAAGCTCTCACTGAGCAAATTGCACTCTTAATAACTAGAGAAGATTCAAAAGGTCACACAGCTAAGCAGACTCCTAAAAAATCCATGGATTTACCCAGTAACCTCAGCAGGCCATCTGCCCCAGTATCTGTAACATGCGTACCAGCTAAGAATTCCACCCATAATTTGTTCCAGATCTGCCATATGGGAAAACTAGTAGTTATACTAATAGTGCTCATCGGGCAACACCAGGCTTGCTTCTATCTAGCGGCCAACCATCCCATCTTTCTACAGATAGAGGCTACAAACGATATCCAAGTGGTAGGAGTGTAAAGCCCGAGGGCCAACTGAGAGCATCTACATGACTAATGTCCCCAGGGCTACTTGTCATGGAAAATATGAGGGTGAAGACTCTTTAAATAACAAATGCATACATTGGATTTGTTATGTGAGGGAGTGCTGTTCAGTGATCAGAGAAGATATTTTATGGGCAAAAAGGTTAACCCATATAAATTCCCAGATAGACTGCATAGAATTGCACCTGGCAGTTGAGAACTAGTTCCACAATCTAATAGCACTGGAAGCTAGGACAAGTCCACCATCTTACACCAATGATCGACTGAAATACCGTTCTTCAACACAATCATTGTTACTAGCTACATGCCAACCTGTTGCCCACTAGTGCTTAGACTTGCCTCTTGACACTAATGATTGACTTGAGCGTCAAACCCCTTTCACAGGTCTTATAATACATCCACCCAAGTCAACCCTCCCACCAGCTAAAACTAGTCATTCTTATGTTGCAACTTCACTATCAGCCACAACCACCAGTCTCAGTCCAATTAATCATCACAAGGGTACTATCCACAGTTTGAATGAGGGAGTTTGCCTCTTGGAACCCCAGCTAGGGATGCAAGCTGAGTCCAGGGCTGATAGGGATCCTGCTATTTACTTAGGAGAACAGATTGAACCAACAAAGCTTAACCTATTATCTTGGAATGTGGCTAGGGTGAGGTCTAAGGTAAATCTTGCTCACTGGATCCAATACCTAGACCATTTTGATATTTGCACTTTGCAAAAAATATTGTCTCCCACTACTATTTTTATCCCTGGGTATGCTACATTCCGCCACCCAGTGATTACCAATAAACGTGGTTGCCCAGCTGGGGGTTTACCGATTTAAGTCAATTTCAGGCTTCATTGCACTGTCCAAGAACTTAAGATGAATAGCCCAGATATCCCATCAGTTCAGATCAGGGGGAAGATGGAATAGGGGTGGATCTCTTTAACGTCTACGCCCATGGGTCTAAGGCTGGCTGTACATCGTCCACACTACGCGTACTGGAGAACCTTCTTGATGCCAGGGAAAATTAATCTCCTCTAGTAGTTTCTGGTGACTTCAATGTCACATTTGAACCTCTAGGGCAGGAAGACCTGTGCTATACTAGGGAGGAAGATGAGCTGTAGTACATTCCTCTTTTAGATTTAGACCCCATTAAAAAATGGTCCCAAACGGCCTTGAAACTCAATGCTCTAACACTCGAGTTTGGACTGAGCGTCACCAACTGGTGCACTGAATCAGGCAAGTTTGGAGCAAGTACTTACAACCAATCCACCAACACTAGTCGTACCAATTATTTCCTGTTCTATCTGAAACTGTGGCCTAAAGTAATTGATATGGTAGTAGGAACCACTACGAATAGTGATCACAACCCGCTCAAGCTCACCTTGACTTCACCCTGAGCCAAAAGCCCATCCCCCCAGATATCACATTCACAACTAGTGAGGTATGCCCTACCAATGACTCCAAACAAATTAGATGGGTACATATAGCCATGAATCCTGAGAAAATCGATTTGATGAATGCCGACCTGGAGACTAATACTAATCAGATGCTTAGACTACTAGAGCTCCTGGGAGACTTGGATAAGCTCGCTATATTGCCACACCAATTTCTTTATTCAGCTGGCCTTATCATTTAGAACATCAGGACTCACCCAGCGTGTGTCTAAGGGCTCTAGCCCACACCATTCCTGGTTCAATCGTGAGTGTAGGAACTTGAGATCTAAACTGGATATAGCTATTCAAGCTAATAATGTGGTGGTAGTGAAGGTTACTAGAAGGGCGTACAAGATGGCTTTAAATAAAGCCAGAAAGGAATGGGAACAAGATCGCTGGTCGTTGATCAAGGAAGCTTGTTATAAAAACAACATACATCGATTTTGGCCCATGGTGACCAGGGGTGATGCAGCAAGACCTCGGCCACCCAGTAACAATATTGCTATTGATGCCCGGCACTGACATTTTTACTCATTATACACTAGAGAAAATGAGCTCACAAATGTGGCCTTCGAGTTCGAAATCAATGTACTTCAGAAGACTGGGTTTTTCACTTTATCAGCTATAATGTCCAGGATTAAATCAATTGTTAGATCCAAAAACCCCTGGGCCAGATGCCGTTCCTGGAGATGTTTTCTCAGTAACATTGAGAATTGGTCAATCTATATTCTTACTTTGGCCAATGGTATTGCAGCAGGTTCCACAATATCAGCTTCCTGGAGGGGGGCAGAAATAATTCCGGTGTTTAAGAAGGGTGACTACTTGATACCCTCGAATTACAGACCTATTAGCTTGATCGATAGTGCTCAGGCGGTCTTTGCCCGTGCACTCCTTGCTAAAATACAAACTTGGATGAGTGACAATAACATTCTATCTCATTATCAAGCAGGATTTCGATGGAAAGTAAGCACTATCGACCATGTTTTCTGCTTCCTACTATTGGCATGGAAGACAGTAACTATTGGTCAGGGAAGCTTATATGTAGCCTTTTTTTATTTCAGGGCTGCATTCAACCTTTTCTCCAGACGCAGACTTTGGTGTGTTCTGAAGGAGAAAGGCCCCCCTCCGAGATACCAGCGTTGGTTGTTCTTCCCCATGAGAATAACTATGCAAGGGTCCGTTGGGATTTCCAGGACCAACTGGGCGACCCCATTAGAGTAGAGAGGGGAGTTCACCAGGGATGCGTGCTAGCTCCTACCCTCATTTCACTTTTTATCAATGGCGTTGTACAGTATCTCACTGACAGTACAGCTGATGCACCGACCCTGGGGGGGAGTACAAGATAACAACCTAACTTTTCGCAGATGAAACCCTGATAGTCTCCAAGACCCCTAGTGGCCTGCAACATATTTTAAAATGCTTTTAATCCTTTTGCGCACTGAGAGGTCTTGAGCTTTATACCACAAGATCAAACTTTTAATGTTGAACCCCCATAGAACCTAAGGGGTAAGTTGTTTCTGGTTGGGATCCCTCTCGAGAAAGTAAGTACCTTTGATTATTTGGGTATTACTCTCTCTGATGAGTTGACTTGGAAGCATCATGTTAAGTGGCCGGACCTCCAGCTCACAAGAATTACAGGGGCTCTGATCAAGGAGCATAAAAACTAATCAAGTAAGCCAATAACTGCCCCTCTTTGCATGTGCGACCATAAGTCAGTGGGTGCAGCTTTATATGGGGCCGAACTCTGGGGTTTGACAAAATGGTTGCACTACTCGACTGAAAACAAATTCTTAAGGTCATTTTGCTTGCTCCCCCAGAGTACTCCCCTGCATCCTATCCTGTTAGACATGGGCAGAAGTTCAACTGTAGAAAAGGCCAGCTAAGACCTGTACTCCTCTGGCTGCACCTAAAAAACGTTCCTGGGTTACACCCTTATACTGCTGCCCTAGAGGAGGTATATGCACTTGATCACTTCAGCACAATTGAACGGATGATTAAGGTGAGGATTATGCTTGATACTTTAGGGCTGAAAGGCGCATGGAACACTAAAGCCCAAGCATTGCTACTAAGTTAAGCCCTGATCAAGAAGCAATATTGAGACTGGGTGTCACAGTCCTCTATTACTTGTGTAACTTAAGGCCGTTTGACACTTGATTTTATGGAGTTTAAACTGACACGCGCCTCTGAACAATGCTTGGAGACTATCACAATACTACAGGACAGGAAGTTCTACATGCAATTTAGATTTGGCTCACTTGCCCTAAACACCTTTACAGCTTTCTGGCGGCATTCCCCCACCGTATCGCAGCTTTGCTCAGGTTGTGCCTTGCAGTCGAGTCAATCAGCCAAATTTTCTTTGTGTGCTCCAGATACCAACTGCCAAGAACTAAGTGGTTGGCTCCGGCTTGCAGTCAGCTTGGTACTCGACGCCATAATGAAGCCTTGCACATTTTAAAATCTGACTCAAGTCTTTTAATAGTTTGTGCAGTTGACACATTTTTTGGTAAGGTGTGGATCATTAGGAGGTCTGTGATAAAAATACAGCCATTGAAACTCTTCATAACAATCCATTTTCATACTGTTTTTTTCCATGTAAATATCCATTTCAGGTTTGGTTTAAGTGTTATCTCTACGGCAGGTCATGCTGTTCTGTTTCTACAGTATAGACTTATGCAGAACCTCAGAATTTACTTCTTTTGTTCCGTATTGCTTTCGTGAAGTTGTTTGCATAATCCTCACTCGAATTAACTTCTTCAGGAGGTTGGGTCTCGCAGTTGCTAATATTTATTTTTACAGCATGGCTTTGAGAGTGGTGTATCTAAATTTGATTTCAATCCTGTGAGTTGGCTGTCAATTAATGGTCTACATCGCACAGCTAACGTGGAGTATGGTCGCCCTACTTTCCACTCCTCCTTTTGGAGGAGAAAGAGACGTTTTATCATTGTTTTAGTAATTTTGTCTAATTGGCAATGCTAGACGAGTTAGATCCACTGCTTCTTTTGCATATATACATCCACTTTCCTTGTATTCCAAGCTCACCATCCCCTAGGCTACAACTATAATATTGTCGATCAGAGTCTAGATGGTTTGAGATAGTTCTTTTCTTTCGTTATGCTCAATCTTTTACTGCTATTGTATGCACTTGCACTTTCTGGCCCGCGCTGCCTTGGGTTGCAGATTACTCATTGCCCCAGACATCAAAACCATATAGTTATTAACCTCCTTATACAGGCATTTAGATGGACTGTGCTAGTGTTTAGCTACCAGTTTTTAGCATGCTGCTCCATTTTCCCCACTGCACCTTATACATTTGCACTTTTTGGTCTTCTCCCCAGAGTTTGTAGACCATTAGTTGTTCTGTATTTCAAATTCATCCTGCTATTAATCCCCGCATTTGGATACACAACTTGCTGATTGTCATAATGAAGGTTTGGTGAACCGACAGATAATGAATTTATATGCCTGCTTTTATTCCCTTTGTATTGTATGCGTTGCACTTTTATGATCGTAATGACCGAAATAAAGTATTCGATTCATATAAAATAAAAATAAATAAAAAGATAGGCTAAGTTAGCCAGTGAATCTATTATGCCCACCCGTGAACTTGGTAGGAGCAACCTAATTTTACAAAGTTGATTAGTCTATAGTGTCACCCAATGAGTAGTGCAGATATGACCCAGCGATGCCCAGCTCACGAATATGTTGCAGAGTGTATAACAGTAGTCTTTGGGATCCTCCTAGTATCTTTATAGAGTGTAGGGAGCACCCAGTGCAACCTACTCTGCAAACAGATTGCACCTATGCGTTTAGAACAATATGTATTGGGCGCAGATGGCACCTATTGAGAGTACTCATATAATCGATAAATCTTGGCATTTAATGTCGGCACCTGAACATATGAGCGAGATTCCTGTCTAAGTACTACCTAGGTATGGTCGTGTTTTTGTTTCATGTTCATGTATGTATTTTGTCTGTAGACTACCTTGCGCGTGCATTATGACAACATCAGAAAGTCGCAATGTAAATACTTGTAAGTTTCTTGCTGGAAATACTGCCATTTACGGACATTGTATGATACAGCAACACTTCTGGGGAAAAGACTTGGAGTCCTGCATCTGGCGTTTGTTTTAATTCTTAATTGTCCACGTTACATATTTTGTCATCATATGCCTCCTGTGTCTATTCTCTCTTAACTGGGTGTTCTATCAAGCATAGGAAATTGGGCACAATATAAATCTGGAGTTTAATCTTAGGAGCAGCATGAGTTGAGTAATAATGTACCAGTCTGCGCTTGGCAGATGGAATAGTCTATACAAAAAGGCTATTACGTTTCTTAAATGCAATTGAAATGGTTTTCAAATTAATGTGGCATTTAATAGCATAATTTACAGGAAAATCTGCTCTTCTTTGTTATTCGCAAACGAAAACTTCAAATTGCATTGCGTTTCTTTGGAGAGGAACCATGCATTCAGATTATGATTGTCTGTGGTTAAGCAACATAAACAGAGAACCACTGGGTGTGATAATATGATTATTTGACATGTATTTTACACCAAAAATGTATATTAAATGTATATTAAAATACCACGCGAAGGTGGACTTGCATACTTCTATTAAGAAGCACTATGGTAGCAATAACAATTTTGCTTAATTAAGAACGCATAGATAATAAACTAAACATACTTTATTATCTGCTAATCTGAAGAGCAAGATGCTTAATAAAGGACAGTCAGCAGCTGATTCGTTCATACTATTTGATAATACATTTACAATTACAGGACTAATAGTGAATAAGTGGCATGTGGTCATTAACTATAGCACAACATCATTTGCAATGTTCTAAACAGCAGAATTTAATAGATAGTGTGCTGCGAACTGAATCAGAGATTAACAATTATTTTAAATACGAACAGGAAAAATAAATAAAAGTTGACAGACCTGCCCAAAAAAAATGTCTGTGAAATAAGACACTGTAGGAAGCGGCCGCTCCCCGTGCATCCTGCCTGACTGCCACAGCGCTTCACAGAGACTGGTATTGTAGCGCTATACGCCTGCCTGCCATAGTTTTGCCTGCCACTGCTGCCGCCTTGTATGCCTGCACTTTAGGTTTAAAAATAGCATTGTGCGCTCCATTCCGATTTTGATAACGTGCACCTCGGCATTTTGACTTCGATTGTCAGCCAGCGCTCAGACTCACTTTTGTAACTCTACGTAGCGCCGGTGCCACTGCCCTCAGCGTCTCTCCTCTCATCCACCCCAACCTCGCCCAGGCTGTATTTCGTTCCCCCCACCATTCTGATTGTTGTGCCTGACCAGCACCTAGAGCCCACCTCCCGCCTCCCAGCTGCCCCTCCCCCACACGGACTCAGAAGGCTTGCCCTGCCTGCTGGTCCTCTGTGACCTCTCCTACCTCGTAGGAAGCGGCCGCTCCCCGTGCATCCTGCCTGACTGCCACAGCGCTTCACAGAGACTGGTATTGTAGCGCTATACGCCTGCCTGCCATAGTTTTGCCTGCCACTGCTGCCGCCTTGTATGCCTGCACTTTAGGTTTAAAAATAGCATTGTGCGCTCCATTCCAATTTTGATAACGTGCACCTCGGCATTTTGACTTCGATTGTCAGCCAGCGCTCAGACTCACTTTTGTAACTCTACGTAGCGCCGGTGCCACTGCCCTCAGCGTCTCTCCTCTCATCCACCCCAACCTCGCCCAGGCTGTATTTCGTTCCCCCCACCATTTTGATTGTTGTGCCTGACCAGCACCTAGAGCCCACCTCCCGCCTCCCAGCTGCCCCTCCCCCGCACGGACTCAGAAGGCTTGCCCTGCCTGCTGGTCCTCTGTGACCTCTCCTACCTCGTAGGAAGGGGCCGCTCCCCGTGCATCCTGCCTGACTGCCACAGCGCTTCACAGAGACTGGTATTGTAGCGCTATACGCCTGCCTGCCATAGTTTTGCCTGCCACTGCTGCCGCCTTGTATGCCTGCACTTTAGGTTTAAAAATAGCATTGTGCGCTCCATTCCGATTTTGATAACGTGCACCTCGGCATTTTGACTTCGATTGTCAGCCAGCGCTCAGACTCACTTTTGTAACTCTACGTAGCGCCGGTGCCACTGCCCTCAGCGTCTCTCCTCTCATCCACCCCAACCTCGCCCAGGCTGTATTTCGTTCCCCCCACCATTCTGATTGTTGTGCCTGACCAGCACCTAGAGCCCACCTCCCGCCTCCCAGCTGCCCCTCCCCCGCACGGACTCAGAAGGCTTGCCCTGCCTGCTGGTCCTCTGTGACCTCTCCTACCTCGTAGGAAGCGGCCGCTCCCCGTGCATCCTGCCTGACTGCCACAGCACTTCACAGAGACTGGTATTGTAGCGCTATACGCCTGCCTGCCATAGTTTTGCCTGCCACTGCTGCCGCCTTGTATGCCTGCACTTTAGGTTTAAAAATAGCATTGTGCGCTCCATTCCGATTTTGATAACGTGCACCTCGGCATTTTGACTTCGATTGTCAGCCAGCGCTCAGACTCACTTTTGTAACTCTACGTAGCGCCAGTGCCACTGCCCTCAGCGTCTCTCCTCTCATCCACCCCAACCTCGCCCAGGCTGTATTTCGTTCCCCCCACCATTTTGATTGTTGTGCCTGACCAGCACCTAGAGCCCACCTCCCGCCTCCCAGCTGCCCCTCCCCCGCTCCGCCCCCTCCACTATCCATTAATGTCAGATGTCCCAACGCGCAGCGTCCACGCCGAAGGTGCGCCGAAGGTAAGCCCGTCTACGCCCGTCCGCGCCTGGACCGCGCCCAGCGCCATACCCCCTGGCCCCCGTCCCTCCAACCCCTCCCGCATTACTTACGATGCCACCTCCCTCCTAGCCCTTAACCCCGGCCGCTCCCCCAACTGCGTCCAAGCCGCCCCTGGACTCACCCATGGACCCTTCTCATGCAACTCCTGCAAGTTCGACGGCACCAACACCTACTCCTCATCCACCAACGCCGTACAGAGACCTGACACCAACCACCTACATTGCATCCTGCTCAACACCCGCTCAGTCCACAGACACGCCATCGACCTCTGGAATCTACTAGACACCTTCTCACCGGACGTCGCCTTCCTAACAGAAACATGGATGAACGCCTCCTCAGCCCCAGACATCACCATTGCCATCCCTGAAGGATACAAGATCATCCGTAAGGACCGCGTCAAGCACACAGGAGGAGGCATTGCCATCGTCCATAAGAATTCCATTCGCATCTCAACCAGCTCAGACGTCAACCTTGCCAGCGCCGAGCACCTTCACTTCCAGATCCACAACGACCCCAAGACCACACTCAGAGGCACCCTCCTCTACCGGCCCCCGGGACCCCATGCACAATTCAATGACGACATCACTGACTTTATCACCCCACACGCCCTCCCCTCCGAGGGCTACATCCTATTGGGAGACCTCAATTTTCACCTGGAAAAGAGCAATGACAACAGCGCCACCACCCTTCTGGACAACCTCGCCAACCTCGGACTCAAACAACTTGTCACTTCCCCCACCCACATTGCAGGTCACACACTCAACCCTATCTTCACCTCCAGCAAACATGTCTCATTCAGCCACACCACAGCTCCTCATTGGACGGACCACAGATGCGTTCACTTTATCTACAATAAGACCACAATCCACAACCACCCCCAACCCACCCTGCGTAGAAATTGGAACAAACTCACCATCGACCAGATCTCCTCATCGCTCCTTCTATAACCTCCTGTCCACTCTTCAAACCCCGACCAAGCAGCCATTAACTTCACCCAATGGCTATCCAACAGCGCCGACATCCTAGCACCGTTGAAAAAACGTCAAATCAAACTAGGCAGCAAACACGCCTCCTGGTTCAACGATGATCTTAAGAAATCCAAGAAACTCTGTCGCTCCCTCGAGAAGGCCTGGAAAAAAGACCCAAACACCAGCACCAAGGACGCCTTCAAAAACGCCACCCGCATACACCACCAACTAATCCGGTCTGCCAAGAAAGCCGCTTTCAAAGACCGACTAGATAACAACGCCCACAACAGCAAGGAATTATTCAACATCGTCAAAGAATTTACCAACCCATCAGCCAACTCCAATGACATCACCCCCTCCCAAACCCTCTGCGACTCCCTAGCTTCCTTCTTCCACAACAAAATCGCAGACATCCACAACAGCTTCGACAACCGACCCGGAGACCAACCCACTCAACCTACTGCAGGACCTTCACCCCCCTTGAACATCCTTAACGACTGGAACCCAATCTCCACTGAGGACACCATCCGCCTGATGAACTCCATCAACTCAGGATCCCCAACTGACCCATGCCCTCACCACATCTTCAACAAAGCAGACTCCATCATAGCTCCACACCTCCGAGACATCATCAACTGCTCCCTTAACTCCGCCACCTTCCCGGAAAGCTGGAAACACGCAGAACTCAGCGCCCTTCTGAAAAAACCCACAGCTGACCCCACCGAACTCAAAAACTACCGCCCCATCTCGCTTCTTCCTTTCCCGGCCAAAGTCATCGAGAAAGCTGTCAACAACCAGCTTGCCACCTTCCTCGAAAGCAACAATTCCCTCGACCCCTCACAGTCCGGATTCCGAGCCAAACACAGCACTGAAACCGCACTCATCGCAGCAACAGACGACATCCGAACTCTATTGGACAATGGAGACACAGTCGCCCTCATCCTCCTTGACCTCTCCGCAGCCTTCGACACAGTCTGCCATAGCACCTTGCTACAGCGCCTCAGAAACATTGGAATCCAAGGAAAAGCACTGGAATGGATCACCTCGTTCCTCACCGGAAGAACTCAGAGAGTCCGGCTCCCTCCATTCAAGTCAGAGGCCTCGGAAGTCATCTGCGCCGTGCCGCAAGGATCGTCACTCAGCCCCACCCTCTTCAATGTGTACATGAGCCCCCTTGCAACCATCGCTCGCCAACACAATCTCAACATCATCTCCTACGCTGACGACACCCAACTGATCCTCTCACTCACCAAAGACCCTAACACCGCCAAAAACAACTTACACGAAGGAATGAAAGAAGTTGCCGAGTGGATGAAGTACAGCCGTCTGAAACTTAACTCAGACAAAACTGAAGTCCTTATCTTAGGCACCTCCCCCTCCGCCTGGGATGACTCTTGGTGGACAGAGGCCCTTGGAAAAGCTCCCATCCCGACAGACCACGCACGGAACCTGGGCGTCATTCTGGACTCCTCACTCTCGATGACCAGACAAGTCAACGCCGTCTCATCATCTTGCTTCAACACTCTTCGCATGCTCAAAAAAACATTTCGCTGGATCCCCACCGAAACTAGAAAAACGGTCACCCACGCACTGGTCACGAGCCGCCTGGACTATGGAAACACCCTATATGCCGGTACCTCCGCAAAACTCCAGAAAAAACTCCAACGCATCCAGAACGCTTCAGCCAGGCTCATACTAGACATCGCGGGTAAAGAACACATCTCTGGTCACCTGAAAAACCTCCACTGGCTCCCCGTAAATAAGAGGATTACTTTCCGCCTCTTAACCCACGCACACAAAGCACTTTACGAACTTGGACCCGAATGTCTCAACACACGACTGTCCTTCTACACCCCCCCCGTCAGCTACGATCCTCCAACCAAGCCCTTGCCACTATACCTCGCATCAACAAAGCCACAATGGGAGGTAGATCCTTCTCCTACCTGGCAGCTAAAACCTGGAACTCTCTTCCCACTCACCTCCGCCTTACTCAGAACCACCTAGCATTCAGAAAGCAACTTAAAAGTTGGATATTCGACAAGTAACTCCCCCCCCCTTCCTCAAGCGCCTTGAGACCCTATGGGTATGTAGCGCGCTATATAAATCTTGACTTGACTTGACTAAAAACCTTGGGATTAAAATTGACAACACCCTTTCACTGAAATCCCAAATTACAGGTCTCACCAGTACTTGTTTTGGTCTGTTAAAAATGCTGCGCAAATTCCTTCCTCTGCTCCCTTTGGTCCACAGGAAGTTGACGGTACAGGCTTTAATTTGTTCCAGGCTTGATTACTCCAATGTCCTCTACCTTGGTCTGCCAGACTACCTCCTGCACAAACTTCAGGTAGTCCAGAATTCCGCGGCAAGGGCCATTTTTGACTTACCTCGCCATGCTAGGGCATCGGAGTTGCTTCTTTCCCTTCACTGGCTTCCTGTCAGGAAGCGGATTACATTTAAGGCTCTTACATTGGCCCATAAGGCACTCCATTCGGTAGGTGCCTATTACATTCAGAAACGGCTTTCTCTTTATAAGCCCACTCGATCTCTTAGATCTGAATTCCTTGGCCGGGCAACTGTTCCACCCATCAAGAAAGTCAGGATAGGTGGACGCTCATTTAAACATCTCGCCCCTAAACTGTGGAACTCCCTTCCCGTCGATCTGCGCCGCATTCCTAATCTGCTGGCCTTTAGAAAGGCCTTGAAAACATGGCTTTACAATCAATAGCTGGTATGTCCCCTGTTTTCTTATCTCTCTTTTCAGCCATGGGTCAGAAAGCGCCGGTACACTCCTTGGAGTAGCCGTGCGCTATATAAGACACCCATTAACATAACATAACATAACATAACAGTTGCGATCCAGTAATGATCGTTGTTTTCATTGTGCTTTTTATGATCTAGAATTAAGCACCTATATATGTGTTGCTTCATGGAGTGTAAAAGAAATCAATCAGAAACCTTAGAAGTTGATGTGACAAAATGCTTGAACATTGATGGTGAATGAACATTAATCATCAAACATTTCGGGACATTGTTCATAATCCTATGGCGTGCATGTGATGAAAGGGGATTTTAAAGGTTTGTCATAGAGGTCACTATTGTGATATTACAGTTGGTGTACTACTTATTTTACACAGCAAACAAGCAGTTTTTCTATATTTGAAGCAAATTATCTATTTGTTTTGCAGTTAGTGTGTATTGTGATATTCAACCAAGTCTACGAAAATGTAAAGAGTTTGGAGAGGTGACTATAATGTGCTGGTAATTACGGGGCATATTACCAAGCAATAGCGATAATTATCGCTATTGCTTGGTTAGCGTGAAAAATTTACCGCTGAGCTGCTGCGATTTTTACCGCAAATAAACCTTGGTATTACCAAGGTTTATCGCAAATGCGATAAAAATCGCCGCAATGCATGAATATCGCTGAAAAGTCAGCGATATTCATGCATTACCGAGCTAATGCTCTTAGCCATGTTATCCACCTTCCATTGGATACCATGGCTAAGAACTGCTCAGGGCAGGTGTTAGCTTTTGGAGATATTCGCGCTTAGCGCGAATATCTCCAAAAGTTGGTAATAGGAGATAGCGATGTTAGCGACTGTTTTCAGTCGCTAACATCTTGGCACGCCCACTTTGCATGTCATTAGTGATAAATATCACTGACATGCAAAGTGGGGCCCAAGATGGTCGCTATCTCCTACTAGCTGTCGCTAACTGGTGTTAGTGACAGCTAGGTAATAGGGAGATAATTTTATCTCCGCTTTCTTGGCTTTTAAAGCCAAAAAAGTGGAGATAAACCCCCTTGATAATATACCCCTACATTGTTTTATGATCGGTAACTAAAGCTTAGTAAAAGTTGCACTAAACTTCTAAGGGAGGGTAAACTAACGTTTTTTTAGTAACCATCTTGAAGGTCTATGGTGAAATAGCAGTTCTGCGATAGTTGCACATGTTTTCACTTTGTCATTTTGAAATCCAAATCAAAACCTTTTGGAACAATGTATTCCGCAAGTGTCCCTTTCTAATCCAATAGAATGGGTCTAGCTAAGATATGTTTATAACAATCAGATAATTATTTAGAGTTTTGATGAGCTGTTCACTTACCGGCTAGGGCCTCCTCTCTGGTCCAGAAGCAAACTTCCTGCCTTGAGAGATCGATGCCAGCTTGATGAGGATCCCATCGCTAAAAGTGTTTCTCTGGCACAGCAGTAGCACTTTTAGTGAAAATGTAGGCCGGCCATGATAATGGCTAACCAACTTTTTTTCTTTTCAGAAACCAACACCCAATTTGGGTATTTGTTTCTACAAAACAAAATAAATAGGAACATCTGAACATTAAGGGGTGCATTTCATGGCAGTCACTTCTCCTTAAATCATGGCACAGGTTTCTCATTGTACAATCACTGTGATAAGACAACCTAGAGTTCCAGTTGGAGGACTGCACCATGAAGCTTAGATACAGTTTTCCCTGTTCTTGAGTTTTTAAAGATTCCTACAGACGATAAGTTGTAAAATGCTTTTCACAGCGGAGTTATCAACACAATACCAGACACTGACCTCTAGTACCATTTAGTGGCTGGCATGTGGAGCGGTGCCCCTTTCTGCAGCTTCAGCTACAGATCCTAAAACATTACTCTGTCTTTGTGGAACACAGTCAGTTGCTATTAGGACACTGCCCCAATAGCCACTCATTTATTCCCAACACGTCAACAGTCTATACTTCTACTCTTTCCTCCTACCTTTGCTGCATCTTCCTCTCAGGGAGCCATCTTGGATGCTTGTTTCCATTTAAGACTGCATCCTTCCGATATTAATCCTAACACAAATCTCACCCAATACATAAACATTAATACCTGAGTTACATTTTATCCTTTACACTGACAGCTCCTTGCTAACCACAATTTCAACTTCATTTCCATTGCGCCACCACCTTCCTTCTTCTGATGTTTTTCTTTATCCAACCATGCTCTTTTCACTTGACAGTATACAGAAATATCCTCCCACAGTAATCGATCAATCAATCAATCAAAGCATTTATAAAGCGCGCTACTCACCCGGAGGGTCTCAAGGCGCTAGGGCAGGGGGGGGGGGTCCGCTACTGCTCGAACAGCCAGGTCTTGAGCTGCTTCCTGAAGGCGAGGTGGTCCTGGGTCAGGCGGAGGTGGGTCGGAGGGAGTTCCAAGTCTTGGCGGCGAGGTAGGAGAAGGACCTTCCCCCTGTGGCGGCTCTTTGGAAAGCGGGGGACGGCGGCGAGGGCGTGGCCGGTCGATCGAAGCTGGTGTTTGGGAGCGTAGAAGTTGAGGAGGCTGTTGAGGTACCCTGGACCTTGGTTGTGTAGGGCTTTGTGTGCGTGGGTGAGGAGACGGAAGGTGATTCTCTTGTTGACCGGGAGCCAGTGCAGGTCTCTCAGGTGTCCGGAGATGTGGTTGTGGCGGGGGATGTCCCGGATGAGTCCTGCTGAGGCGTTCTGGATCCGCTGGAGTCTCTTCTGGAGTTTGCCGGTGGTTCCGGCGTAGAGGGAGTTGCCGTAGTCCAGACGGCTGATAAGGAGGGCCTGGGTGACCGTCTTCCTGGTCTCGGTGGGGATCCACCGGAAGATCTTCCGTAGCATGCGCAGGATGTTGAAGCACGACGAGGAGACGGCGTTGACTTGTCTGGTCATGGAGAGGAAGAAGTCCAGGATGAAGCCCAGGTTGCGTGCGTGGTCTGATGGTTTGGGTGCGCTGCCTAAGGCGGGGGGCCACCAGGAGTCGTCCCAGGCGGAGGGTGAATATCCCAGGATGAGGACTTCTGTCTTGTCCGAGTTCATTTTCAGGGGGTTGTTCCTCATCCATTCGGCTACCTCTTTCATCCCTTCGTGTAGGTTGGCTCTGGCGGTGGCGGGGTCGTTGGTGAGGGAGAGGATCATCTGGGTGTCGTCGGCGTAGGAGATGATGTTGAGGTTGTGCTGGTGTGCGATGGCTGTGAGGGGGCTCATGTAGACGTTGAAGAGGGTAGGGCTGAGCGAGGAGCCTTGAGGAATGCCGCAGATGACTTCAGTGGCTTCTGATCTGAACGGGGGGAGACTGACTTTCTGTGTCCTTCCGGCGAGGAAGGAGATGATCCACTCCAGTGCCTTCTCCTGGATTCCGACGTTGCTGAGGCGCTGCACTAGGGTGCGGTGGCAGACAGTGTCGAAGGCCGCGGAGAGGTCCAGGAGGATGAGGGCCGCTGTATCTCTGTTGTCGAGCAGGGCTCGGATGTCATTGGTTGCTGCGATCAGGGCGGTCTCGGTGCTGTGGTTGGCCCGGAAGCCAGACTGCGAGAGGTCGAGGGATCCGTTCGTCTCGACGATGGCGGCCAGCTGTTTGTTGACTGTCTTCTCGATGACTTTTGCAGGGAACGGGAGCAGCGAGATGGGGCGGTAGTTCTTGAGGTCGGTGGGGTCGGCTGATGGCTTCTTTAGTAGAGCCCTGAGTTCGGTGTGCTTCCAGCTCTCCGGGAAGGTAGCGGTGTCGAAGGAGGTGTTGATGATGTCCCGCAGGTGGGGTGCGATGACAACGTCGGCCTTGTGAAAGACGTGGTGAGGGCAGGGGTCGGTCGGAGATCCGGAGTGGATGGAGTTCATCGTGCGGACGGTGTCTTCGGTGCTGATCGGGGTCCAGGCGTGGAGGGTGGTGGTGGGGGTTGGTGGTTCAGTCGTGGCGTGCGTCGGTTGAGTGCTGAAGCTGTTGTGTATGTCCGCGATCTTGTTGTGGAAGTAGGAGGCGAGGGAGTTGCAGAGGTCTTGCGAAGTAAGATTACTGTCTCTAAAGCCAGATGCCCCAAAGCAAGATCAGCGAGCCAATGAGTTGATATTTTAATTAAAGCACCTTATACTATTCATTATGTTCCTGCCTCTTATACTTGGTAATTCCCCATAAATTTGCTTCCATTGCTGATTGAGTATGATGGTGAAACAGCTAAACTGAGAAAAGCTCCACATTGGGTCTATGCTCTTATTGGCTGGGCTTCCTTCAAAGTACAGACAAAGGAGCAGTAATTTGACGTTTTGTAAGAGCCATACCTGCTACTCTGGATTCCCCCACTGCGCACTTTGTAAGTATCCAATGTGACCACCATTATAAGCAGAGCAGGAGGGGGAAGAGGCTGGTATGGGGGGGCGTCCCCCCCCTGCTGCCTCTGTGCTATGTTTAGCCAGGGGTTTGCTTTATAAGTGTAAAACCGACAAAAAGTGTGTTGACATTATATTAAAGAAGCTTACAATGCTCATTGGATTCTTGAGCTATGTACTGTGTTTATAAGTGAATAATGGCTGCTTCTGCTGCCGGAAGAGCAAGGCAGTGAAGTGGCTGAAGAAACACATAGTGAATGGCACAACCTTGGCATGAATCAGGCATGTTGTTCTCAAACTATATATTGCTATAATGATGTCTGACAGTAGGTACAGATGCCCCTAACCAGCTTCACTTCCTTGGTCAAGCTATGACAGCTTGTGGCTCTGAGATTTGCCTTTTATTCAGATCCTATCTTACAATGGGATGATCTCATGCTAACCAGTACAGATGAGCAGGAAAAGGGTCTCCCTGCAAATACTACAAATCACTGAAATCCAGGGCAAATGTTTGATAAAGATGGGTTAAGCAAGAGCCCATTCTTAAACACTACTTCTTTGAGAAACAAAACAATGTGATGGAGCTTGTGCCAGTGGTCAATAAAATTATGTTGCCCTTACTTTGAATGCTAGTTGGAAAGGGAACTTTTCAAATGCCCCAGTAAATAATTCTTCAGTGGTCAATTCTCAGGTTACCTTTATTCCATCAATAGCAACTGTTGCACAGATGCATGCTACAAATACCCATGATGGTTCTGTCTTGTAATAGTTAGCTCCTTCCGAGTTTTACTATTTCCTCAACCTAGTCTCCATTTAAAATAGATCTGGTGTCTTGGAAGTGGAAGATTCTTCAGAGCTGATAATAAAGGTCTCTGATATCCAATTATTGGAGGACTGACTGCAGGGCCGGACTGGAAACCAAAACCAACCCTGACAAACAGCTCGCCCGCCCATCCTGGGGAGTGGGCTGAGCTGTTAGCTAGGGTCGGTTTCGGCCGATTTTGTTACAGAGGGCTGATATTGTGGGCTTCCGGTAACAAAAACAGCCCTCAGGGACCCAAAACCAGACCCCAACTTGACGGCCCACCGGGGAAATGCCCGGTGTCCCCTATGGCCAGTCCAGCCCTGACTGACTGCCTCAGGGCCTTTTAATAGTACTTAACATTTTGGGGATTATAGTCATGGAAAGCAATTCCTAAACTCAGAAGGAACTATATCATGGAGGTTCTTTTTTTGAATTATTTTTCAGAAGATAGTAAATTAATCTATGTGTTGCTGATTTCTGTTTATGTAAATGTTCATCAAAGTAATGGAAGAAACGTGCTTGATAATATTTTAGATTTATTATGAAGCCACTTGTGCTTGGGAATCATATTTTCTGATGATTTAAGTCTTGATTTGATGATTCAAGTGAGGATGAGCTTGTAGGTTGAAGGAAAGGTAAATGAAAAATTAGTCAGCATCTCCGGAAAAGTAACCGATTGGGAGGCTTCCAGGCTAATTGTACTGGTTAATGGCACATTGAACTCCAAACTGGCAAAAGTGGCCAGATCCACTGCCTCTTGTGTTGATAAGTTTGAGGAGTACTTCAGATAGAAGGACAAGATTGTTGCATCACATAGTGATCATGGGATATGTGATGAGGCTGTCAGCTGTTTTTGCAGATACAATAAGAGTAAAATTCATGGAGTGAAAAGAACAAGAGCTGATCATGAATTGGAAAATGTGGAATGGAGATTTTATGATGAATTAAAAGCTTTCAAAGAGAGTAGAAGAAAGAGGTTAAAAACAACACGTACATTATCTGTGATGAAATCTGATGTGATAGATAAGATGATGCTTTTATTCTCCATCAGAGGAGAGACTGATGCAGCTTGATAATATACACCATGTTTATAGACAGGAGGCGCAAAAAGTTGAAAGTACACATTGCACACGTTAGTCAGAGCGACACAAAAAAACAGAGACAAGTGTAGTAGAAGCATTGTAAACATGTGTTTTAAAATGTGAGATGAAGTAAACACATTTATAAAACAACACTAATGCATATAAACTAGTTGAGATAATGAATTCTTTTTAATGCATATGTCGCCTAAAGACGTTTATTAATGAGAATGTGATGCTATGTGAAGTGGCATAGGCCCTTATTATGAGTTCAGCGGTCCAATGGACCGCTGAAATTGTAGTGGCGGGCTGCGAACCGCAAGACTGGTGGTCCACCCATTGCATTAGGGCTGTGGTGGATGCACCACCCCTGGACTGCTGCTGCCTCCAGGGATCCATGATCTCTGGCAGTGCTTCAGTGGTTTGAAGCCTCTGATAAACTGGCAGTGCTGCTGTGGCACCGCCAAACATAATAGGAGTTTCCTCACAGTGCAGGGAGACCGCCATGAAAAGTTTAGTAGTGAGGAAACAAAAGGGGTGCTACATAGGCCCCTGTTGCCTCTGTAGCATGAGGGGCATGCAGGGGGCACAAGCTGTGCCACCCTGTGTGCATGGACCCCCACTACCTGCAGGGCATGAACCACACAGTCAATGCCCTGTAGGAACTGTCTTAGGTACTTTTTTCAAAGGCACTGCAGTAGGACCGCTAAAGACCTACCCGCCAGAGTAAAATTTAGTCGTACTCTAGTGGGCGGTCTTTAATGGCTTTGCCAGCTTCAGAGTAATGTGGAAGTGTGTCAGCCTTGCTCAGAGACCACCAAAGTCATAATAGGGCACCTAGTATTTTTCATATTTAATACTGAGAATGCACCATTTAGAAAGTCAGAGCAAAACTGTGCAGCAATGAAATACAAGCTTGAGATTTTTTAATATGACATTAGAGATTCTACAGTTTATGTAGAATAACATTTGAAAAATGTGCATTCATATGAATGTTGTGTAAAATTGTGATAGAATGGCATTTCTGAGGCTACCATTTCCAAGTATTAATATTGTGTGAAAATATGCATATTCTTCATTTTTAAGTGATTTCATTTCATTATATTTAAACTAAAGTTACAGCTCATTTCAGTTAAACGTGCAAATTTATGGGGAATTACCAAGTATAACATAATTTATTTTCATAGTCATATCATAAACATTGTTTGGTGTGTACATAAAAGGATTAAAAAACATTATTATTTGTTTCATTTCTATATCTAACTCTTATTATTATAGCTGCCATTTTAGAAAATGAAAGGGTTGCTCTGAGGAGTTATTTTCTGTCTCCATAATACTGCTTGACCCTCAAAACATATGTTTGACACCAACAGGAAGTATATAGGTCTCTTGGTTCCTGAAATATTACATCATCCCTGCAACACATTAAGCAATTTTAAAAAATGTCATCCGGAAATTTTTGACCCGAATCAGCCATGTCTAACCAACCTAAATAGCTTCTTTAATGATGCAAAATTAGAAATCCAAAATGAAAATCTCTGGACAACAATTTTTTATGGAGGTATATCAGGGGGGCAGTATTAAGTAGGGCCAGGGAGGAGTGGTCCACGAGAAAGTAGTCTATTCTTGAGCAGGTCCCATGTACACAGGTTATGAATGTTCATTTCAGCTCGTAAACTTTATTCAGTTGAAAAAAGATACAACCATAAAGGTGCACATAAAAACACATACATATATATAAATATAAGCAATAAAAATCCCCAACCACATCATCCAAGTCTCCAGATTATTTCGTACATAAAAGACAGTAGGGTATATAGCCCCTATTATATTGCAACGGTATTGCATATAAAAGTACAATAATGATACTCCTAAAATTATATGTACAATCAATCTAAAATGTTCTGGACAACAATCAGTAATGTAGGGAAATCTAAAAAGTCAGGTAGGTCAAAGAACATCAAAAATATATGGTACCCAGTTCCTTAGCTGTTGCAATATGCTTTCCTTATTTGAGTAGCATTCAATATAAAAAGTGCAACATTGTAATACACAAAGGGGTCACCTGATGTCCGAAGAAATTCATTGCAGTTTTATGAGATCTGATATTCTGAGCATTAAACATGGGTTACACATAGAGGTACCTCAAATTCTGGTACAGTTTGCTGAATAATAAAAAGTGCAGGGGCCCTTGCTCACTTTGCCACTGTATTCAACAGCCTGGCTGATGACTGCTGATTAGCCAGAAACCTGTCCCAGGATGGTTGTTTCCGGTGCAGGGAAGACATGGCTTGGCAGTTCAGGCTGGACTGTTCCAATGAGGCACAGTGTCAGACTGATTTGCATATGGCCATGTCTGAACTGGGGTGGTGGAGTGAGCTAAAGAATGATGATGGATTAAACCCAGATCAGTTGACTGGCGGTGAGTGTTTGATTTGCTCCAACGCTCTGTCCATCATCCCTTTATGGTATCTCTTTATTCGCCCTAAGTTGGCAGGGTATGCCCAGACATGGGTCCCTTGCTCACTTTGCCACTGGATTCAAGCTAGCCTGACGGATGACGACTGATTAGCCAGAAACGGGTCCCAGGATGCTTGTTTCCGGTCCAGAGAAGACATGGCTTGGCATTTCGGGCTGGACTGTTCCCATGAGGCACAGGGTCAGACTGATTTGAATATGGCCATGTCTGAACTGGGCTGGTGGAATGAGCTAAAGAATGATGATGAATTAAACCCAGATCAGTTCATGGGGTGTGAGTGTTTGATTTGCTCCAACGCTCCGTCCATCATCCCCTTTGGTATTGCTTTGTTCGCCCTAATTTGGCAGGGTATGCCCAGACGTGGGTCCCTTGCTCACTTTGCCACTGGATTCAAGCTAGCCTGGCTGATGACTGCTGATTAGCCAGAAACCAGTCCCATGATGCTTGTTTCCGGTCCAGGAAAGACATGTCTTGGCAGTTCGGGCTGGACTGTTCCCATGAGGCACATGGTCAGACTGATTTGCATATGGCCATATCTGAACTGAGGTGGTGAAGTGAGCTAAAGAATGATGATGGATTAAACCCAGATCAGTTGACTGGGGGTGAGTGTTTGATTTGCTCCAACGCTCCGTCCATCATCCCCTTTGGGATCGCTTTCCTTATTGGAGTAGCATTGAATATAAAAAGTGCAGCTTTGTAACACACAAAGGGGTCACCTAATGTCACCAAGTAATTCATTGCAGTTTAATGAGATCTGATATTGTGAGCATTAAACATGGGTTACAAATAGAGGGACCTCAAATTCTGGTACAGTTTGCAGAACACTAAAAAGTGCAGGATACTTTGTGTTCTTTGTCCATCACAGAGGCAGGGGGTCGTATCAGAGGGCAGGACCTCATGTGAGGGAAGGCAACTAAGTGATGCACAATACCACATCTCAGCTTTATCAGCACAAAATGGTGCTGCATCATAGTTACATTTAAAAGGTAGTGGATGTCCCCCTCTTCCTTATCCAAGAACTTGTAGAATATTGCTGACAATTTTTTCCCATCATCTAGCTCGCGTTTATCTAACCTAGGGGCTCATTAGGATCGCGGTTAATCTGCATCCTCCGGGCCGGCGGAAGCCACCCCCGGCCCGGAGGATGCGGATTAACCGCTGCAGACTGAAAAAGACTAGGATGGCTGGGGATCTTTTTTCCGTCCGCTGCTTTTCTGCCGCGGTCGCCTTCCGACCGCGGCGGAAAAGCTCTAACATGGCTGGCGGTGTCTATCAGACACCGCCAGCCATATTAGGATGTCAGTGGTCCTATGCCTTTACACAGTGGAATTTCTGCCGTGGAAAGGCATACGAACTTTCCTTTCGGAGCCCGTTGCGGGCCCCCAGGCGTGAAGTGGGGGTGGATGGTGCACATGGGGGGTACCTATGGTACCCCCTGCCTTTGCGTGCACGAAGCAGCAGGCACTGCGCGGTGCCTGCAGCTTCATGCACGCGAAGGAAAACATGTTTTTTTTAACATTGCAGCGTGTGCTGCTTCAAGCAGCACCCGCCGCAATGTTAAAAATACAGGATGTGACCGTCAGGGTGGCGGTCACATCCTAATTAGCACGGAGGGACCGCCGCTGCCCCTGCGGACGGTCCCTCCTCCTCTGGGTTGGCGGACGGACGCAGGTCCGTCCGCCATCCTAATGAGCCCCTTAGATCGAAAAACACATTTTTAATCCTATTCATGGTTAGTAGTATAAACTGAGTAGGATCTGACCAGAATGACAAAGTAAACAGTTTACCATGAACAGAGTTAATGTAGGATAGCCAGGGTATACTTAAGGCCATATCCAAGGCTAGACCGTCAAGGATAATAGTTCTAGTGGAGCTAGTTTCTTCCTTGGTCCAGAGCAATATCCATAATAACAAGGGTCTCACCAAAAGGTGGTCTTCTAAAAACTGCAAGCCAACCTTGTTATGAACTATGGTATTTGGTGCATAAGGTGGCAAACATAAAAGCCATTTAAAAAAATAGCTTTCCTCTATTTGCAGGGCATGGCCCCAAAAAACCAACCCCACACGTAGCAGTAGTCACTTCCTTAGAGTTATATTTAGCTACCATTTCCTTGATGAGACAGCTACCCAGTTTAGAGGTAAACTTAAAAATCCTCTGGGATACCCGGCTCATTATGGCTCTATTGTTCAATACATGCTATATCCATGAGTCATTGCCCGCATAAAGAATCCCCAAGTAGCAAAAAAAATACACTGAAACTGTTGGGGTACTATTGATGGAAAAAGTTCTGCATGGTTTCCGTTTTGGCCACAGACCATAGGGAATGTTTATATGAATGTATATACCATGTCACAATACAATTCCAGTCTCCACCTATGATTGTTTTGACAGTGCCAAACTCTGCCAATACTCTGGAGAGGAAAGAAAGGAAATCGGCCTTGTCCTGATTTGGGACAAAGCCGAATCCTGCTAATAGTTAGTGATCTTGGGCCAGATGTAGGTGTCCATTTACCAACCGGTAACGGCCGATTTCGGCCGTTACCGACCGGTAAATGGACATTCCTGATGTAGGTGACCTATTTTACCGATTCAGTAAATTTACTGAATCGGTAAAATACCAAATCGGTATTTATACCGATTCGGTAACTTCCTAATGTAGGTGGGACTCTTCTGAGTCCCACAGGCCTCACAGATTCGGTATTTTACCACCCAATCCAAGTGGGTGGTAAAATACCGAATCCAGGTGTGCATGCACATGTGTGCATGCACACCAGTGCCATGTGACACATAGGCATGCCCTTAGGGCATGTCTGTGTGCCACATGGCACACGTGCCTGAATTCAGGGTGCTAGAGGGTGTCAAAGTGACACCCCCTGCACCCTTGCAAAAATCGGTATTTGGCTGCAATGCCCATAGGAATCAATGGGCCTTACCTATTCGGTATTTACAGAATCGGTAAATACCGAATCTTAGCGATTCGGTATTTACTGAATCTGAAATACCTACATTTCCCCCCTTCTAATTTACCACTTCTTAAATACCGAATCGGTATGATTCGGTATTTTAGAAGTGGTAATTTAGAATTACCTACATCGGGCCCCTATTGTCTTAAGCTTCATAAATACATAACAACCAAGCATTGCGTGGGGGAACAAAAAATGAATAGGAATGGCTATGCCACACCTCTTTGAGATCTAGAAAACCCATATGAGTCAGTAGTCTGGCCAGACTCTCCAAAGATACTGCTGCTAACAATCTGCCTACCCAATTCCTTTTAGGTTTTCCCAATTCCAGAGCTGATAAATGGGATTCCTGATGTAGGCTTTTTGAGGCAAGGTATGCAAGAGGCTTTTTTTGCTTAATTTAGTGGGTGAGACCATTGACATTAAGGGAGAAAATACATAGAAACTTTGGCTGGGATTGTAGGAACATGTGCATGTCCCACTTAAACAGGAAATGGGTGATCAAGGGTGTGATTCAAAAGTCACAGAGCAGTCTACAAAGTTTTCAGGGCAGCTACTACAGGTGCCCCTAGGTTTTGCTGACAGAGAGGGTAGTGTGTCACTGGACAGCCTGAGAGATGAAGGACCAGCAGAAACAAAATAACCAAGAACCATACAGTATAATACAGTTACGATGCAAAAAAACAGTATGCAAGAAAAGTGTCTAGTTTCTTCTTGGTCTATAAACAATAGAAAATGACAGAAAAATAAGAAAACTACTTCGTATGAATGAGTGTACTGCATAACATACATGATCTGTGCGGTGTTACCAGTTGTAGGTGATTAAGCCAGGACGGGCCTACAGAACGATTGTGTTCCTGGGCGTCCTCCTCACCGGACACCAGTTCGAGTTTGTAACATTTATAAACTCGCGAATGTTCTCCCGCATTTGAGGGAATACTCTTCACACACAATTCTGGAGAGGTACGGATCGTTTTGACCTACCCGCCTGTTGGGGTACCATTTTCTCCGAAGTACGGAGGAACCCAGAGTGACACTGAATGCGACAGTCCTGAAGAAGACCGGAGTGACCTTATAGGCGCATACAGAGCGGTCGAAACATGTTGGTGGTAGGAGGGAAGCCTTGAGGTTCCTAATTATCTCTTTGAGGCTTTTTCCCATCCTTTCTCATTTATTTTTTAATCCTGGTAGGGGTGTCAAGAAAAGTTTAATAAAGGTTGTGTTTTGGTTGACACCTTTAATCAGTTTTAATCATTCCCCATACTGCACCTTTTCGTCGCACTTCTCGGTTGAGATCACTTGGTGTCTGCACGATTCTCACCAATTTATGTGTTACGTGTTGTCTTTGTCCACTTGTCCTGACTATACATTGTGTTAAGAGAAATTTATTATTTTTTCCACCTCCCTCATGCTCCGCCCTGTGTGGGGATACACCAGGGCGTATTGTAAGCAGGCCCGATGATGAAGCATGTCACATACCTTGGTATGTGAGTGAGGGCAGTTTTCTCAAATAGAGCGATTTGCCCTACCGGGGCCCTCTCTGTTTGTTGTGCATATATGTAATATATTTTTTTATGTTACCTACTCTATTCACCCCTCATGTGTGTACAATTGAGGTCCTTGGGGGTCTGGGGTGGTAGAGTATAAACTAATTTGACCCTCGCCCCTCTTTTGTGATTGAAGAATGTACTGCATAACCCTCATCCTTCCCAGCACCTCCGTGATCCAGCATATTCAACAAGCAGTGCACCCCGGGAAAAGAAATACCCATGTTGAGCTGTGAATCACGGCAATCCCAACATGAACAGAGAAGAGTGGGGTGGCCTCAGCTCAAGAAAGTGTTTCCTTTTGACCACAGTCTCATGAGAAAAGTTCAGCTGGCATATGGATCCTAGCATCCTTGTAAAGAAAAGGTCCATTATGATGCTTGGTATTGGTTAGGAGTTGTTGTGTCTGCAAGTAATGCAGGAAGCTGGCGATGATTAGTCTAGGTGTTTTCTGAGTTGTGTTTCACCTAGTGCTTCAAAAATACAATCTCGCGCGCGGCATTGACTTACCATGATTCTGCGTTCGCGGATGAGTTTTCCTCTTTGTTCACGTGTGCTGCGAGATTTTGTTAGCTGGCCGAGCGTGGCCGCGATCGCGAACATGTCATTGCGACCCGAAACAGGACATTGCGAACGCAGTCACGTCATTGCGACCCGAAGCAGGAAATTGCGAACGCGAACACGTCATTGCGACCTGAAACAGGAAAAAGGCATCGCGAGCAGGCTAGTTAAGTGTAAACAACATGTTCGCGACTGCATGCGCAAGTTCTCGTTCCCTGACTGGTAAAAAAATCGCAAGCTCGCGGAATTTGGCGGATTTTTGCAAATCGCGATTACGAAATCAAGCGAATTTGCGTGAATTCACGTATCACGAATTCGCAAATTCCGCCCATGCATAGAATTCAGTATGGATTTTGTGGGTTTTGCAATATGCACTCATATGAAATTAAAGATCCTTCAGTTTATAAATAATTATTAGACAGTTATCCACATTCTCAATTTCTTTAAATTAGTCTGAAGGGGGGGATTGTTGGGGATCTCCAGAGTTGAATTATTCATTGCATTGCAAAAGAGCTCCACATGTGAACTGATGCCCAGAGGCCATCCTTCCTGTCAATAAATATGGCTAGCGAGACTGATGTTGGGAAATGATGGCCAAACCGGAGACCAGTAATCTGTAACCTTTTACTTACATTGCACCCTGCCCTTAGGGTTCCTACTGCCTACCTTAGGGGTGCTTTGTATGAAATAAAGGGGAGTTTCAGGCTTGGCAAATCATTGTAAATGCCAAGTCAGAGTGCCAGTAAACTGCACACACATTCACTGCAATGGCAAGCCTGAGACAGGTTTGAAAGGCTAGTTCTGTGGGTGTCAAGGCAGTGCTGCCGCCCACTAGACACATTTAACTTACAGGCCCAGAGTGTATGGGATACCACTTTATAAGGGACTTCCAAGTAATTTAGAATGCCAATGAGGTATACACCATTGTCACCATGTTTGGGGGAGATGCACATTCGCGCTGGTTAGCAGTGGTATAGTGCTCAGAGTCCTAAGGACAATAAAATGAATCAGCTAAAACAAGATGTAAAAGGAAACACATCTGGGGAGAATCACCCTAAGTATGACATGTCCAACACTGCTTCTTTGAAAAGCAGTTGCCCCTGCGGCCGATTTCATGGTCTGAAACTAGGCACAAAATTAAGGAAACTCAGGAATTCCTCAAGTTCAAGGCGCAGGTAGTGGTTGTGCAAGAAGAAGCAAGATTGTGCACTGTGAAAGTGACAGGATGAGTACAGAGAGTTAACCACCTCCCACCACAGCAAAGAAGTCTGCTTTGTAAATTGCAGATCTTGGGAGCAGTGGGGACTGCTGGCGTCCACCACAGAGGGAAAAAGTTGCATCATAATGAAGGTCCAATGGCTTCCACAAAATCCATTAGAGTTTCAGTATAGGCCTTACGGTTAATGATGCCAGGCGTGCAGTAGGGGTACTTGAAGTGTATTTAAAGGCGTCTGTTCATTTGGAGGGTGTGGGTCCTATCTCCAGAATGGAAAAGCAGGACATACTGGAAATAATTGAAGTGTTCTTTACTGGATACTCATCGAAACAAAGGCATAGTTTAAAAAATCACATGCTTATCTACATTAAGGCTGAATCACCCAGGGGTGCTGAATATTTCCTATTTATTTTCATGTATAGGGAATGGCACTGATTACAATGACAAATTCAGGTGCATAGCTGCCATTTTGTCTGCTACCATTTATGACACAGCAGCCACTTATCATCATCCAGCGAACAGCCCTTTGCATTCTGAAACTCGTAGGGGCATATTATCAAGAAACAGCTTTAAAATTATCACCGCTTTAGCGGCAAGAAACTGCAGCTAAAGCAGCGATAATGATCTTGATAATATGCCATTGTGAATTCCCATGGAAGCCCATGTTCTGGTGTGAACAAGGGCTTCTATTGGAATTCTCAAGGCCATATTATCAAGCCCAATATCGCTGCTTTAGCGGCAGATTCCTGGCGTTAAAGCGGCGATAATCTTAACGCCCTTCTTGATAATATGCCACCAAGTGTCTCAATGAATATGTTTTTAAACATCTTGCAATGCACAATTTCGCAGGCTAAACATAAAGGAGACGAAGAAACAATTATTTATTTATTTGTTCAGTAACAGTGTCTCTTCACACATTGTCCCCTATAAGACACATTTGTATATGTTTTTACTCTTGCAGAAAACAACCTACACAATTTCTTTCGAACTACTCTCAATGAAATACTTGCCTTAATAAAGCAACTGCTAGGCAGCAGTAGTTCATGTGGCCCCTGTCTTCTCCTTTCATTGTGGTATTTGTGGTCTTGCTTTTTATAATGCTGCAAGTAGCCGAATGGAAAGTACAATCCAGAAGTTCATGGGCTGTTCAGTCCTAATGTATGGTGACTTTCGATCTTTAAGATAGTAAAACCAAAATTGAAAAGACAAACTGTATATCCACTGAAACATCTATTCTCTGCAATTGTCACTTTTTGTGTTTCTATGTGCTGCTATTTTAACTATTTTGCATCCATGGTAGGTGCCCGTGCTAATTCCTCCGTCTATGTCAGTGACCAGGCGACTTTGAACACAAATGGAACTTATTGACCTCCATCTTCTGCACAAGGAGCAGGTTTGCGTTTCGACAGTTTCTGGATCCTACCAGCATAATGGGGCATAGAATGTCCATTCTTTTCCTATGTGTTCTAATTATATTATTGTATGTGGGTGAGGACGAACAATTCCATACCTTTTGATTGACAATTGCAATCAACCCAAGACTAATGACCATGAGATAATAAATATGAGAATGTTATTTACAACGTCCAATGAATGTAAGACTTTCCGAGGCAGTGCAATTGATATATAGCCAAAAAAAGAATTCCAAAATACAGGTAATAGTTGGAAGACTATAGACATTTACAACTCAAGTTGAGTTCATGAATAGCACTAGTATCATTTATGTGAGGAGAAAAAATAAAAAAAGCAGTATGGGAAGTACCTAATCTATACCTTGAAATGCTGTGAAAGGCGTTAGGAAGAATAGACACTAAAATAGCCATTCAGCTAGCAAAGGTGGAATCTGCCTTTTTTTTTCATTCCAGTAAAGCTAATAATATATTTCCCTGAAATTAGTATCAGACCTCCTCTTAATTATGTGGAAAGCTGGCAAGCTCCCAAATTGAAAAATTAACCAAGCCTCCAAGGCAGTAGGCATAAAAACATAAACAAATCGTCCAAACCATATTCAAGATCACCCAAGAATATTCACCACACCAAGACCTTATGTCAAATTATGCGTATGTTGTCCGTTAATCAAAGCTCCCTCTTCCGTATTCGACAGCAGACTTCCCTATATTTCAGAGCCATATATGAAACCACTGGCAAGCACTCAACAAGACAATTGTAATTCACAAAATGCAGCAATTTATCCTTGGTTAGTGTCTTAAAAACCTCTTGCCAAATCATCTTGTTTCTGAGTCATCAATAAAGCTCAGCTAGCAATCAGTAATAGTTTGGAAACTAGTATATGTCTTCCACAGAACCCCCAGGAGCATGCCCAATTGATACATTGGGGGCAAGCCCTATCATGTAGTCCATTTCTGAGTGTGTCAGCTCAAAAACCTGAATGGGTCGGCCAGCTCTGAAGGATGCCGACTAACAAGCACATAATGTCCACATGGCCTCCAATATATCGCACATTTCAATGTCTAATACTGTCTACACAGCTCTTACAACAGTGTGCAACCTCATGAATGCTTTTAGTCTGTTTATGCTGCCTGTCTTCACTGCTGATTTCTAGCTTCAGTTTTTTCACAGCGACAATTGATAGGCCCGGACCTTATTCCTCTCTAACTCCATTCGAAGTCTATAGACCCTTAAAATCAAGAGTGTATTTTCTGGGAAAACCTACAGAAATATTCTTAACTTCTAAGTGGTCAGATAGCACCTTTCTTTATCAATGGACTTTTCATTCAATGCCTACTTTGGACAAATCATTTGTGTTTTCACTCCGAAGTCTACTTTAAGCACTAAGGGCTTCTCTTGGGCTGTCTTGGGCTCTGATCTCTCCATATGGTCCGAGAAATGGTGGCCTCAGATGATGGGAACACCTCCCATCCCAGTAAAAAAGGTAAAAAATCTGGGAGTCATTTTTGATGACGGTTTTACGTTCCAATCTCAAGTTAATAAGGTTGCCTCTCAGGTGCATTTAACTCTAAAACTAATTCAGAAGGTGAAACCCTATATTCCGCCATCTACAGTTAAAACACTGGTAACATCTTTGGCATTAGCCAAACTGGACTATGGCAATGCCCTGTATTTGGGTCTTCAAAAACAACACCGTTTCAAACTTCAACAGGTTTAAAACACTGCTGTCAGGATGTTGCTGAATATTCCCAAGTTCCAGTCTGTGTTCCAGGGCCTTAAATATCTTCACTGGTTACCAGTAATAAAGAGAGCAGAATTTAAGGCCTTATGTTTGGCTTTCAAGGCCCTTCAGGGAACAGGACCTGAATACCTGAAACGACATCTGCTATAGTATCGTCCAAATAGGACACTTCGTTCAGCCATGAGCAAACTTCTTCAGGTATCCAATTTCAGGAGGGTGCGCTGGGAAGGAAGCAGTTTTTTCTTCCACGCTGTTAAATTGTGCAATACACTGTTGCTATCCATAACGAACAGTACAACTCTTCTTTCCTTCAGAAAGGCGATAAAAACTTGGCTTTTCTTGCACTAACCTCTGTTTCTGGTATTTCTCCTCCGCTGCAGCGCCTAGACGCCCTTGGGCATTCGAGCAAGATATAAATTATAAATTCATTCATTCTGCACTCTACATATCTTTCATTTTCAGACATAGTTCTTTCTTCTCCATTAGTTGTCCAATCAAGGGATGAAATCAGAGAAACAGAAAAATTGTGAAAAAGGAGAATAAAAATTGTTGATGAAGGGGCACAGTCACTGACTCACATACACCTAGCATAACCATTGTGCAAAATCCCTATTGGTGTAGCATCAACAGAAGTGCAGAAACACTTTCTGGCACTTGAATACATCTTTGTTCCAGTCTACATACGTGTCACTTCATCTACATTGAGAGGCACTCTTTAGGCAGGTAGGGTAACTCATCTAGCAGACAACAGCTGAGGTGAAACTTGAAATACTCATCTGGCATAATCTAAATTTAAAATACACTATTTCCATGCAACGGCTGAACATGTCGGGTGCGAACAAATGACTGTCGGAGACTGACACTAAGCCCACTTACGTGTAGTTTTCATTGTAGGTTACATGAGCTTTGCCATATTGACAACTGTGTTTGGGGGTAGAACTAAAATGACCTGCCAAGCATTTAGAAAACATAATTATGAGTATCTGAAGAAGCAAAAAAGAAATACACCTTTCCGGAACCTGCTAAAAGAGAAGACATTCTTTTTTAACTGTTTCTCCATGTCGACCGAAAGCAGTTTCTCTAAAAACACACTTATCGGGGCATGCTCACCTGTGTCTGCTCATTGTGAATTGCAACTAACCTCTTCAATACCATGGCACTCATCTGTGCATGATCACTAGTGCCCACTCATTGTGAACCAAGTTTATTCTTTATACCTAATCATCACATATTCAATGGTAATACATTTCTAATAATATTGCATTTATTTTCTTTATTTCTGTTTACAAGGAAATACACTAACAGAGAAGACCTTAAGCACTTCAGTATGATCAGCCACTGAACATTAAAAAAAGATGTTAACCTCTCTTGCGGGCTTGCTCATTAATGTGGTATCTTTTCGTGTTCAATTTCCATCTCCTGTATGTGCATATTCATATTATTTTGTATTGGCAACACTAGAAACACCGCGGAGGCGGAGCAATAGAGCCAAACAAACAATGCTGCTGAGAAAGACATTCCGCTGGGATAATTCAATACGTGATTACACTTTATTCAAGCATTGGCAATGGGCAAAAGGGATTAACTTAAAAAGCTAGTGGCTGCAGGGGCTGAGCAAAACCCCACTCTCCCCCTGTTTGTTATTGATTGTCAGAACAAAGGCTCAGACTACACCAGATCTGAAAGAAAGAAAGGGATCTTTCCTACCAATCATCTAAACCGATGTTATAGATATACGAAGACACAATAAGAAATACACCTGTAGTAAATGTGCTCTGAGTAAAGGCATTGTTTACTCATACATGCTTACTGTGACCATGAGTAATTTCTAGAAATACATAATCTTCACATGCTCACTATTGTGTGATTTTTGAAACAAATATAACCTCCAGTACAACTCCATTGTTCAACACCTGCTCATAGCTCTTCCACATTCTGAATCAAAGTCAATATTTGCAGTAGAGACACTAGAAAGTGCATGTTTACTTGACTGAAAAGATTTGTTGTGGAGGTACACTAATCACTGATTTTTTACTTTACACTGCTTCTATTGTTATTTCACTTTAGCTTGCCATTCTAAAGATATTTGTAAATACCATAAGACAGCATATAAAATAGAAACATATTATTATCATATGCCGAGATGAACGATGCCAATCATCAGCCTATGCTCAAATATGTTTATCCAGAAAATGGAATAGGGCAAATAAAAGCTGAGCATGCATAGCAAAGTGATCTTGTTCTTAAATGCTCACAGGGGAAACTCTCATTGTTGGTGATGATCAGACAAGACCTTAATCACTGGGCACGAGCATCTCCTGAGCATTGCCAGATATTTTTTGTCTGCCTTGTGGGAATTCTCTTTCATGAGCCATTCTTTTGTATCCAGTGTCTGTCTTCTGGTCATGTAATCTTGGCATAAATTTGTGGTAGTGAAAGCTCCCCCGTATGCAGATTCATGCTCAGACAAACAATAGTAATTAAATGCCTAGCTTTACAATTTGTGACTACATTGCATTTAACAAGTGAAAATAAAACTAGGCTTACCATCAGAGCATGATTGTTGGAAATGACCATGTTTTGCCTGGTATTCCATAGTTGTATGCCTTCCTTTGCTGAAACGGGGTTTGCTGGCCATAGCAGTGTAAATAACAAGGACCCCCTGTTCGGAATATAAATTTTTAATACAGGGAAATATACAGTGTAAAAATCATGGCATAATATCAACTAAATAAGTGGGAGAAAGTGCATGAAGGAACCACAAGGCAATATAATTATAAAAAACTTTGTTTCATTTAATAAATATACAAATGTTCATATTAAAAACTATCAATAAAACAACATAAGTTCAAAACCAATTATAGAACAAACAAATATACAGTTTCCATACAATATATAAAAGAATATAAATAAAAATTACAGTGACAATCAATAATGTTCACAGTGGCAATCAATAATGTTCGACCCGCGTTTCGGCGTTGTAAGAAACGCCTTCTTCAGGAGGACACAAATTTTATCTGAAAAACATAGTTTATTCAAAAATAATACAACTTATGTCACTACTCTTCATCAATCATGCATAAAATTTCGATTTAATGTGTTCATGAATCTTACGTGTATTACGGCAACCATAGTTGATAGTTCTCATCTTCTTTTCAACATCGTATTACCCTACTCCAGACTAAAATCAAGGGACATAGAAATAAAAAGAGAAAGAAAAAGAAAGCACAGTCCTCGGTACACCATCACCCTTAGGATCTGAAATTAGGTAAGTGCTCCACAGTTAATAAAATTCAGGTCGCAAAACTATATAGACCTTGAATCATCAACTTTCAAATAATCGAGAGTTAGCTAACTCCAGCACCTGATATACGTATATACATCTATAAACATCCAAGTCATGGCGGACATACTAATGAAGAAAAACCTATTTGTAGGTAATAGTGGTGGCTAGATAGGCCTGCCCCCTGCAATACCACGCATATATATCTATCCATCTTAGTAGACTGTGTATATTTCTGTATTTTGGGTAGAGACCGTCACAAGGGGTACACCCATAGATTGGTAAGCGAAGTATGAGACTGTTTTCCAACCTAGTGTCTTGGCCAAGTCCCCATGTTTATTCAATAAGTGTATAACTACACAGTTTATATCAAATAAACCTTTTTTGGTTCTGAATTATCCTTCTCTGAATTACAACTGCTCAAATATAGTACTACTAGTTTTGTACCTTGTTTAGCTTTATTCAGTTTGCTATACAAGCATAGGGTTGGGAGGAAATCTCATTAAGGCACCTGTTTTTGTTTTTTTGACATTTATGTAAATTAGAAATGTTTTTAAAATTAAATGGCCACAAAAATGGTTGTATTAATTTTGAATAAACTATGTTTTTCAGATAAAATTTGTGGCTCCTGAAGAAGGCGTTTCTTACAACGCCGAAACGCGCGTCGAACATTATTGATTGCCACTGTGAACATTATTGATTGTCACTGTAATTTTTATTTATATTCTTTTATATATTGTATGGAAACTGTATATTTGTTTGTTCTATAATTGGTTTTGAACTTATGTTGTTTTATTGATTGTTTTTAATATGAACATTTGTATATTTATTAAATGAAACAAAGTTTTGTATAATTATATTGCCTTGTGGTTCCTTCATGCACTTTCTCCCACTTATTTTGTTGATATTATGCCATGATTTTTACACTGTGTTTGCTGGCCATAGGCCTTTGTGCACTTTGCTCCTGCCAATCCGTGGTAAAGTGCTTTTGCTTGCTTATCTAAACATGTTAGAATTGACACATTCCTAATTGGCACATTTTCAATTTACTTGTAAACCCCTAGTGTATGGTAGAACAAGTTACCAGGGTCTGACAATTAAATGCTACTAATGTGCTACATCATCCACTGTGCCACCCACTAAGGTAGCACTGTAAAGCATGTCCCCAGGCCTTTAATCGCAGTCTGTGCGTGCAAACCGTTTGCCTTGCCTAAATATTACTGTTTTATTCTTATATGTTACACCTAAATGCCCACAGGGCAGCGTGTACGGTGTTTAAAAAGTAGGGCATGTAAATTTAATGTTTTACATGTCCTGACAGTAGCCCCCCAAAAGTTGATTTACAAAGTGGCAAGGCTGGCCCTCCCATAGGTTAATTTTGGTCTACACTATAAACCTTGCATGAGTGCTAAATTCAGTTTGGAGGGAGCTACAAAAATATTTTAAGGACTCTTTTTAATACTAATTTTAAATCCAGCTTAATTGTCAAGTTGTATTTTATGTTACTGTTTTTGAAATTACACTTTCAGAAAGTTGCCATAGTCCTTCCCAAAACCTGAACCCAGATGGCTCCCCAGTGGTAAGATATGTATTGCTCTCAGACAGTAGACAAAAGATCCTGTAAGTTAGGAGGGTGACTTCTCCCGTGATATGATACCCTGTGGGCTGTGCCTAGCCCCTTCCTGCCCTCTAAGCAATGCTTGTCACTAGCAGATGAAGTTCAGATCTAGGCCTGATCCCCTTTGTCCCTCTAGTCAGGCTGCCATGAAGCCCAGTGAAGGTAGAGGAACTGACAGAACTGGTTTAGCAGTGGCCAAAGGCTTACCTTCCTCCTCTAGGTTGACAATAGACATAAAAGTGGACCCCACAGATCCGTCATTAGAATACTCCAGGAACTGTGAAGAATCAGATTAGGAACTTCTCTGCTTTCTAAAACCTTAAGGAAGACTGGATGTGCTTGCCTTGAATCTAGAACCCCAGAGGTGATTCAATTGGCCAGTTGGCTAAACTCCTGTTTGAGCTACAGGGACCCAATCTTCTAGATACCTCTTTCTATGCAAGTTCCCAGCTGGCCAGTATAAACTGGACCTGCTCTGGACCTTGCTGTTGGCCTGTGCTGGAGTTAAATTAACCCACAATTGGTGTCACAGAGGCCTTGGACCCGTGGCTGGTGTTAAAGTGTACTCCTCCTGTCCTCAAACTGCAAGAGATGGGATTTAGAAACATTTTGCTAACTTTCTCTATCTGTAAAACTGATGTATACTGTGATCACCGTAGAAGCTGCAGTCATTGATTTCAACGGCCAGGTAGATTGTTTGTAAGGACCTAATCTAGTACCACTTATCCAATAGATCTAAGCGGACACACTTTTCATATAGTATTTTTTACTCAGTCTTTCATTTTCAAAAAAAACATTCATATATGCCCGAACAATGATACCATTTCAGTAGCAAAATTCACATAAAAATACATTATTCATAACACAAATTTAACAACCACTGTGAATGAGACATATTTACATTTACACCATATATACAAAAACACAGACAAAAAATGCCTATCTTCATTCAATGTTTGAGGCACCAGTCCTGATATAAATCCAACAAACAAGCAAGTGGCCGTTCTGTATTTCTGCTGGCCTGCTTGCTTGATTATGCTGGAACCTTCTTACTTCGAGGGTCAAAACTCAGGTAGATTTTATCTACAATTAGAGTCCTGATGTGCCCTTCCTGAATCTTGTTCCAGCATAGAGTCAACGCGTTTTGAACCCACGGGTTTTTAAGGGGTTCTCCTCAGGACCTGGACTGGAAACTGTCCTGTACTGTGAAATATAAATAAAGTATTCGTGTGAGAACAACTGATCCCTTTTATGATTTATATCAGATTTCCCTTCTATCTCAACTAGGAATACCTGAAATGTAGCCTTGACGGAGCAACAGTATTCTCTCTCTCAGGGGCACTGTAGTTCTGTATTTCTGCAGATATACAAAGAATGTGTCAACAATGCCTAGATTTTCTACAATGTTCTATTTTGAGAGGCTCAGTCAACAACAAACCACTGTGCGTGGTAGATTGTCCTACCATACGGTAGAAATGTTCTTCGATGATTCAAAATTCTAGGGGTAGTGCCCGATGCTGTATGCTGTGAATGACAATGAAACGTAGATTCAAATGCCTGTGTTCAGTATACAACTCGCACGTGGCTCATCTGAGGCACGGCTTGCACATACCTCATGGGCGGAGATGGAGCGATTGAATGAAGATGGTCGGGGGAATATTACTTCATGATCCTGCCTGGTCTGTGGATGTAATGTGAGGCGCACATTTAGACCATAGCGCCCCTAGCCATTTTCATACAAAAATTGAATCCAAATGCTGTCACTTACATCCGCTCGATGTTCAGCATTGAGTGTATCTCTCCGCTCGCGGATTCCGCGTACGTCGTCAGCCCGCAGGACCAGGCGTGTCGGTTTATTGAGCAACAACGCGAGAGGATGTTGCAGCGGCGTTACTCTCCGGGGCACTTGGTCTTTGTAGTGCAGACAATGTATTCGTCCCGTTCAATTGCTGTATAGAGGCATTGTAGACTTCACAGGTTTTGAATCAGATAAGGTGGTCATGGGCACCACCCTTATCTCAAATTGCTCAACTCCGACAGTTCGTTCAAACCAACGTTGGTTGTATTAAATTTCAAAATTAGAAAGGCCTCCCTGCGTGACAATTGCAGATAAGGGTCACCTCCAGATCCTGGGGAGATTTTGATGGCTGACAGAATAGTCCATTTGAATTCGTTTGGGCTGTGTTTGTTTTCCAGAAAATGAGCCACTAGTGGGGCAGACATTACCTTGTTCTTTACTGGATCGGTGTTGGATAATCCTTTGAAGCACTTCCTGCGTCGTTTTTCCAATATATATTAGATAGCACGGGCACTTGATGGCATATACAACGTATTTAGATATACAGTTTGTGAACACGTTGTGTCTCCAAAACGTTTTGCCGTCACTAAACATTGTGCCTTCTTCCGTGGTGTCACATACCGAGCAGGTTCCACACTTGTGGTGTCCTTTAACTGGGCCTGACCCAAAGATTGTGCTCTGGACAGTCTTTTTCACCAGTGGACGTGTTGACATTATTTGTTGCCCAATGCTGCGATTTTTTTTTTGTGCAAAAAGAGGTTTTCCCACCTGGGGGATGGCGTCCTCCACCAAGTGCCAATGATTACGAATGATTTTCTGTAGAGATTGTGTGTAGGGACCGAATGTGGTAACACAAACCATCCGTTCTGTAGGCGATTTGTTTTTCTTTTGAAGCAGATGTTCCCTAGGTGTCCAACGGGCCCTCTTCATCGAGTGTTTGACCAACTTCCTTGGGTACCCTCTTTCTTGTAGCTTTTTGCACAGTGCTTCGCCATGTATTTCAAACGCTTCGACCCTTGAACAATTCCGTCTCACCCTCGGGAATTGCCAATAGGGGAGGTTGTTTTTTAAATTTCTTGGGTGATAGCTGCGAAAGTGCAAAGCATTGTTCTTATCCGTTTTCTTCAGATAGAGCGAGGACATCAGCCCCTCCGGGGTGTATTTGATTTCAACATCCAAAAAAGGAAGAGATTTGCAATCATAAGTTAGGCTGAATTTGATGTCGGGCTGCGATTATTCAGCCACTGATGGAAGTTCTCCAAGGACGTGGGTGATCCTTCTCAGATACACCACACGTCGTCAATATATCATAGCCACTGTTTTATATGTTGATGATACAGGTTGTTGTTGTATACAAACTTATCTTCGTATTGCGCCATATATAGTATCGCCATTTCCGGCGCAAAAGGACACCCCATCGCGGTTCCTTTGATCTGTATGAACAGATCCCCCTAACTTTCAGATATGGTTATCAAGACTCTTGGGTATGTATAATCAAGAGAAGGCGATTTTTGCCTGTAAAGGGTTGAGGGCTAAAGCTCGGGGCATTAAGATTTGGAAACCAATTGAGAATTGGAGCAAATATTAGAGCTGCTAGTTAGACTGTGCCCACCAGAGTAAATAATATTGTGTTTTTTTCTTTTTCCTGATATTTGCTTTCTATCTTAATTGTTGTATTTCACTTCTCGTAAATTTGTTTTTGAGACTAAAACATTGTTTTTATATGTTTACTTCTGCATTTATGAATTGCCAAATAAAATAAAAAAATTAAAAAAAAAGAAAATGGCTGGGGGCGCTATGGTCTAAATGCGTGCCTCACATTACATCCACAGACCCGGCAGGATCATGAAGTAATATTCCCCCGACCATATTGATTCAATCGCGCCATCTCCGCCCATGAGGTATGTGCAAGCTGTGCCTCAGATGAGCCACGTGCGAGTTGTATACCTAACACAGGCATTTCAATCTACGTTCCATTGTCATTCACAGCATACAGCATCAGGCACTACCCCTAGAATTTTGAATCATCGAAGAACATTTCTACCGCAAGGTAGGACAATCTACCACGCACAGTGGTTTGTTGTTGACCGAGCCTCTCAAAATAGAACATTGTAGCAAATCTAGGCATTGTTGACACATTCTTTGTATATCTGAAGAAATACAGAACTACAGTGCCCCTGAGATAGAAGGGAAATCTTATATAAATCATAAAAGGGATCAGTTGTTCTTACACGAATACTTTATTTATATTTCACAGTACAGGACAGTTTCCAGTCCAGGTCCTGAGGAGAACCCCTTAAAAACACGTGGGTTCAAAACACGTTGACTCTATGCTGGAACAAGATTCAGGAAGGGCACATCAGGACTCTAATTGTAGATAAAATCTACCTGAGTTTTGACCCTCGAAGTTAGAAGGTTCCAGCATAATCAAGCAAGCAGGCCAGCAAAAATACAGAACGGCCCCTTGCTTGTTTGTTGGTTTTATATCAGGACTGGTGCCTCAAACATTGAATGAAGATAGGCATTTTTTGTCTGTGTTTTTGTATATATGGTGTAAATGTAAATATGTCTCATTCACAGTGGTTGTTAAATTTGTGTTTTGAATATTGTATTTTTATGTGAATTTTGCTACTGAAATGGTATCATTGTTCGGACATATATGAATGTTTTTTTGAAAATGAAAGACTGAGTAAAAAATACTAAATGAAAAGTGTGTCCGCTTAGATCTATTGGATAAGTGGTACTAGATTAGGTCCTTACAAACAATCTACCTGGCCATTGTTTTTGCTGTTTCAATTTTGAGTGGTCTAGGCCAGTTAGTATATAGACCCAAGCCTTCTTTGTTTCCCTTGTCATTGATTTCAAGTCACTATCAGCCTCAGCTTCCTAGCTTCCTCATTTGAAGGAGATCTGACTGCCAGAAAAATGCCTACGTTGAATGTAAAGAGTTTCATCAGGGCCAGTGCTGAGCATCAACGTGGAGGCCTTCGTGGGCACAGAATTCACACTTTGCCCAGTCAGAGCTTTCCCACCTTTGTTGACGAGCGCAACTCTCAGCAACCCACCGTAGTCAAGTACCACTTCAGATCAATCTTGCAGTTTGCCCACTGATGGCTCATTAATTACCGTTGTTCCTCCATAAACGTTTCCAATTCAGAAGGTAAACATTTCACAGGGACCAACATGGTCCCTGTATATGATTAGCACTCCATTGCGACCAGCCTTTACTTTTGACTTTGACCTGGTATCGCGCAACTAGATAGTCACAGTTGCTTTGTAATTTTGGCGCGTTTTTTAATTCAAACTTTAAAAAATCAAATAGCTGGTTCTACCTATTGGATATTTTCACTTTGGTGAAATTTTATTTATTACAATTGATTATTTTTTTCTAAAGTAGTTTGGGATTGGTCTTACATTGTGTTTTCCCTTTATTAATGTTTGAGTGTTGCATAAATACTTTACTCATTGCCTCTAAGTTAAGCCTGACTGCATTTGTGCCAAACTCCCAGAGTGTTAAGCACAGGTTAATTTAGTGACCTTAGTGGTTCACCCTGACAGTGATTGTTGCTGTTGTTGAGCAAGGTTAACACCCCACTCAACCAACAACCCAATTTCTCAGAATCAATCTACCCTTCCAACCTTTGATCATTAATCTTCCACCTATCACCATCTTTCCACTCACATTTCCAACCGTTCATCCATTCTTTTAATCATCTACCTATTTTTAACCTATCCATGATTTCACCCTCGTTTTATCAATATTGATCTATCAATGATCCTTTCCCCATCCATCTAGGTTTCCAACTACCACTCCATTCACCCATCCATACATCCTTATCCTCATTCCAGTCATTATCTCTTTCATCCATCCATGGAAATGTTATTTTACTCATCCTTCCATTAATTCATTCATCCTTTTGACTTGTCCCATCGTCCATCAATCTTTTAATCCTTTTGACCCTTTATGCCCATCCTTTTACTCTTTCTTCCTGCCCTCTCTCTATAATATTTTCTTAGAATTTTACTTTCTGGGACTCCTTTACTATGACTCGCTGCATCTCTTCTCGCTGCTTTAATTTGTCCTTTCTTTGTATAAGAGCTTTTGTCTGCAGGCATTCAGACAGAACAGGTTCATAAATAGTTAATCAGTGTTTATAGTGTCAGCTTCACCCCGCTTAAGCTGCTAAAGTGGGGACTTCACAACACCACTGCCTGTATCACACACGATCTGCTCCATTAAACCTACTTTTGGGAACGTTGGATCCCAAAATATTCTTCTATACATAATATAGTACACGCTCCTGACTCACTTAAAGCACCAAATATATATGCCCAAGTAAAAAAGAAACACAATGGAATCTGCTATATTGAAACCACTGAAGAGACAGTAGACTAGAACATCAACTACACCTAAGTAGCTCAAGCTATGCTTAGTCCTCCCTCCCACAGCTACATTGTTCATGGCTCATTTATATACTCTTGCTCTGATAGCCCTTGCTCACATTCCTATCTACATTTCTCAAGCTCCACCATATCTCCCTAACCATTCTCCTCCTATAACAGTACTACAATATTTCAACCTCGATTCCAGGTCCTCTTCAGTTGGGTCACAGCTGTGGAGGTTGAGATGATTTGCCAATGATGCCCCAGGTCCCATCCTATTATAGTTCTGCAAACTGGTCCAAGAGCAACCCCTTCCACGCCTAACTATCTTGAAGTGAGGGCAAGCAGTTACAGCGTCTCATGGAGATAGTGTGGGGGTACTCTATCCTAGAACCCGACAGTCAGCCAAGAAAATTAGTAAAGTAAAGTCCCAGCTCCGTCTTTGTCTTTGGGAGAAAGAAAGTATGTTTATGCAATACAAGCTCCAAGAGTCATATACTTAATTAGTGTTTCTAGCTGCTATCTCCGGATAGTGCTGCATCAACCACTCTCCCTCACCACCTACTTCCAGAGCTGTCTCCAGGTAGGGGCCCCCTGGCTCAGTTCAAGTTCAGTTTCAATCACCCAAAGTTCACCAGATATGTGCAGTCTGTTTGTTTTACCAATTCATGTGCAGAAAAGTCTCATCAATCCTTTCATCTGTTGCTTTTCATTCTGAAAAATTCTACTGTGCAATTGTGGAACCCTCAGATCCCTGTTGCAATCTGTTGAGCGGGTGCTGGCCATGTTCAGCAGTGTGTTCACATAGCTATTTTTTTATGGTTGCTGTGCCAGATCCCATGCGGTTGGTAGAGGAGCCAGCCTGGATGGTTGGGGTCACAGCAACAACAGGTGCACCCTGTAGCTTGGTGAGCATGATTCCTGAAGTGATGCAGTCAGAATACACTGTAGTTAAGTCTCAGGATGGCCCTCTGCAATCAGCAGTTGTAAGCCACACCTGGGCCAAACGACAGCAGCTACAGTCCCACCTACAAATTCAGCAATTTAGCAGTTGCAATCACACTCATACCATCAGCAATTTAGCTGTTGCTGTCCATCAGAAATTGGTCAGGTCCAGCTCTGCCTTGACTTTCAGTAATTTGGCAGTTGCAGCCCTGACTGTGCCTTCACTTGCCATGTAAGTGTAGCCCTGACAGGGCCTTCAGCAATCATTTGATTGTCATTTTGTGGTTGCTGCCAGGAACCTCAATGAGAGTCTAGGAGGCACAATAGCATCAGAGTCCTTCCAGTTATTCTCAGGAAGTTAGTTTCTTCCTGGGTGTCCCATAGACACTGGGTATATGCAGGACCTCACTGTTCCCAAGACAGTCTCTCCTCCTGCAAAGCAAAGTAGTCTTTTCCGTTCTCTGCAGGAAGGATTCCAGGCACTTCGGAGCAGGCACGCATCCGCTCTAGCAGGAAATTAAGGCTATAGGTGATGTTCCCTCATCTCTGGAAGACTAGCTGTCAGACATACACCAGCCCCGGTTGCACAGTGATCCTCTTACTACTCTTTAGAGCATCACCTTCCTTGATCATGGAGAATTTGTAACTGGAACAAAGTGAGATGGTTTGGCACTAACATTTATGGACAACTTCCAGACAGGGAATCTTTGATCCTCTCTCTATAACTGTAGAACTTATTTGCAGTGGTTCTTCTTTTAAATGTCCATCCCAGCTATAATTAATGCAATGAATTTGAGCAGAGTGCGCTATCACACAGCAACTAGCACTGGGACTCCCTCTATCCTGGAGCACCCACAACAGAGGCACAAAAAGAGGTGTGAAGTTTCTGCATCTTGCTGTTGTTAGTCCAGCTGAAGAAGCATTCCAAATATGAACACAGTTGTGCATTTCAGGCAGAAGAACATATCCATGGTCAAGCAAGGGATTTTCCCGTTCTGACTCCTCCCATCCCTGTTTCTCATCTTTATATGCGAACTACTCCTACAATCTACCCAATGAAGTCCTGTCCAAATGCGCTTCCTCAACAGCTCAAATCTAAACCTTTTATTTGCTAGCCCACCATTTTGGGTGACAACAGGCACACCAACTCTGTTTAATAATCTTTCACTGACAAACTCATTTTCCTCTACTTTCATCTTGTCAGTAGATGATGCACTTAAAATCATGGATGAAGGGGATGAGTGACTGCTATAATAGGATCTTCAGCAACTTTCAACACCCTTGGCTATCAGTCCCTTATATGCAGCCTAGCTATGATAATGTGATTCAAAGTTTCAGTCTGAATTGGAGTATATGTTTCGGAATCACAGCTTGTGAAAGTAAACTCATTTGCATCACCCACTATCCCAGTTAAAAGCTGGCACCCCCCAAGGTTCTGTTGTCTCATTATACCTCTTTAACCTATTTATGGAACCCCTAGCCACAAAAGTTTTAAGACAACAACATCAGTACACACCAATATGCTGAAAACATGCAACTCTGCCTAAGGTTCTACATTCCAGCCAGCATAACAAATTTATAGATGTTCATCGAAAAGCTAACCAACTGGATGTCCTCTGTCACTGTGAAACTGAACTTAACTAATAATGAATGTGTGCTTCTTGCTCCAATGACTCTCCACTCCAAAAACATAATTGACTGGAGTCTCTTTATCCTCTAGGGTTTTCCCCCAGTCTGGTTCCTCCCATTAATTTAAGGGATTTTCCATTGACATTGCAACCTAACAAACCACATCACTAAATTGACAAGCTGCTCCAATTTGCAACTCCACCTTCTCAGGAAACTAAAGCTGTGCATTTCTCATTCAGACTTCAGATCACCAGTGCAGGCCCTAGTCTTCAGCAATTCATACACAGGCAATGTGGTCTTTGCATGCCTTCCCAAATCCACTCTGTTGTGCATGCATCTGCTCATCTAGTCATGGGAGCCAGAAAATCAGACCACATCACATCCTTTCTAAGACCCCCTCCATTGACTCTCCCTGGAAGTGAGATTTACCTTCAAGATTGCATGTTTAACCCATAGAGCATTACATACCGGTCAACGTTTATATCTGAAAGACAAACTTCAACTTACCTTGAGCTTCAGAAACTCTAGGAAACCCCTTAGGCATTTGAACTCTGTCCCTGACCACATTAGACTGAGACAGAAACTCCTACTCTTCCATAAGGAACTAAATACCCACCTCTTCACAATGTATCTATCTTACTAACATAATTCCAATTTCCTATTTTCCATCCCACTCATGAATGTAAGTTATAGGTATTATTTGCCTAGTTGTATTTAAAACGCATTAATAGTGGCTAGTTTAGCGCTATATAAAAATACAAATAAATATATGTATGTTAGCAATATCTCATTTTAACTGACTATTTACTTCAATATGAAGCTACTAGTCCCTAAAAATAGTGAAGAGGGGGGGGTTGTCTTGGGTATCGTTAACGTGGATGTCTGCTCAAAAATTGATGAAATAGCATTTTAACTTGTTTTAAAATCTGTCTTTTGAAAGTGATGAAATAGGGTGTCATTTGTTTTTTATCATTGCACTCTCTTGGGAAATGTGTTACTAATAATATACAATTTCCTGGTTTGCCCTTCATCTCTCTTTTGTTCTTACATGCTGTTTTTAGAGTATAACTGGGGGCATAAGTAGTGTTATGTGATACCAGGAGGGTTTGAAGGCACATTCCATATTGAGCGCAATCTTAGCAGTAGCGGTTCACATTCTCACTTGGGCGGACTAGTGTATTACCCAGGCCCAAGATATAAAGACAGCGCTGCACGTCTGTCTGCACGTCAACGTGGACCAGGGCCAGAGACACTGTTGGTTTTGCCTTTGATTCCAGAAAAAAGGAGATCCCTGCCCTGTTGCTCTCTGTCTCCTGAGCTAAGAAAAGCGGTAACACTTTCTCCCATGTTCTTAACAAACTCATCCCATAGGGAAACTGTTTCTGTAAATAAACCAAGTAACCCAGGTAAGCAGCCACAGGTTATTAGCTGTACCTTAATTAATGCTCATTCCCTTAGCAGACTCTATCAGGAAATCCATGATTAAATTGATGAAAGTCAGCTGTATTGTATGTTTGTTACTGAACCTAGCTCAGGGAAGGTTCAGCACCTGATATTGCTACGGATGTGCCTGATGACTACCAGAAAATACATAAAGACCTGGTGGGCATAAGGGTGCTGAGTGGTGTGCTTTAGTAGGATAATTTTTGGGGTGTCAAAATTCAATATAGCTTGCATGCTCGTGGCTAAAACTCTATTTCTCAATATCAGATCTTCTACCAATACAGTACTAAAGTGCATTCTTGTGTACAGACCTCATGGGATGGCTGCAGAATTTATTCCTGATTTGTTTGGGACACTTTCAGTATCTATGTTTGACTTCAGCAAGACCATTATTTTGTAAAATGTTATTTATTTGGATGTGGAGGTGAAAGATGCACCCTGCTAAGATGGTTCAGTGACGCACTTAATTTAGATGTGTTGACGACCGGCTCCACCGACTTAGCAGGCCACACTTTAGACATCATTCTTAGCCTTCCATTGTGCGCAGCCCTAAAAGCTTATTTTCTTGTCTTTCATAACCTGTGAGGTGGGGGAGGTTGGACCTCATTAGTGCAGCCCCAGGAACAACAGAGTACAAGTAGTTGTTTGAATTAAATAAATGACTCCAAAAGGGCAGCCATGTTGGCAAACTCCCGGCTGCAATTTGGTAAAACCAATCCAGTTAAGAACACATGGATGATGGACAAGCTGATTCTTAAATCTATTGATTCCATCACCCCGTTAGAAGTTAGAGCTAGAATAGAGGGGATTACTCTAAGCTCTGGCTTACTCAGGAGTTGAAGGGGTTTCAGAAGGATTGCAAAAGGTTAGAGTGCACATGGATAAAAGGCTCTGAGGAAGCATAAAACGCTATATAGCTAAGTTACAGGCTCACTATAGTTGGGTGAAGGTGGTTAATGCTAATTTTTTGTAGACCACAATTCTATTTCCTTAAACCCTGCCTCAGGAAGTATTGAACATTTTTAAAATGGGTGAGTGTACATAATTTACACCTTCCCAAGAGCTGTGAGGCAAGATTTAAGATTTCTTCCACACAAAAATAACTACACTGGTGGGTAAACTCCAGGCCAACGTTAAGGAGTCCACTCCTCCTGATGTGGGGAGTATGAATTCACTTTGGGAACATTTTACTCCTGTGACAGCAGGGGAAGTGGAGGCAGATTTACTGTCCATATCTTTAGGCCTGCCTTTGGATACAGCCCCTATCAGGCAGCTGAAAAGTGTTGCATCAACTGTTGCTCTGGCTCTGAAAGAGCTGTGCAACGTCTCACTTGCTTTTGGCCGTGTGCCTGGTTAGTGGAAGGATGCCATGGTCACACCACAATTGAAAAAACCCTTGCTAGATCCAAATGATGTTGCTAATATGCGTCTCAATCTGGCTTCCGTAATGGTTTCAGATCAAAGATTGAAATGAAGGGCGCCCTGGTTTTACTTGATTTATCAGTGGCATCTGAAACCATCTCACACTCTATTCTGATCCATAAACTGCTTGCTTTTTTACATAGGGAGTTCAGTGGTTTACAAAGGTTTTCAGTGGTCATGGTTTACCTCCTTTTTGCAAAGTCGTCCCCAGAGACTGAAACGGGCGAACTTCATGTCACTCCCCAAGCAAATTTCTATGGGAGTGCAGTCTTGCTCCTTGCCGCTGCAGCGATGATCTAGAATGTATGCCATCAGGGTGTAGAATCTGCCACTAAAGTCAGACTGCAGCTGGTGCCTTTACTGATGACAGTGTGGACCTACTGTTACTGATGTACCTAAATAAATCCACTGAATACCTCTATGGTCAGTGTACTAATTTTCACTACACACCACAGCAAATCTATGGAGAATGCTTCCAGCTGGGTTCAAGAGATCTGTGAAACATGAGTGGAAGAGCACACCGGTGAAATTGATGCAACAAAGGAAGTGTCAGGAAAAAGCTGTGATGTGATTAACAAAGGTCACAAAACTGGTAACAAGAGTTCTCAGATGTACTTGGATAAAAAGGAGGTGAAATGCTGCAGATGTGTAGTACATCACACCTTTCTATCAGTTTGATTTCTCATGCCAGAAATGCACTATGTAAGAAATTTGGAAAAAGTAGCCCTAGTCGATGAACTCCACTCAGTTTGCTGAGTTTTTCGCACTCCGTGCTCAGCAGATTTCATGGAGCTTGTGAACTTCGAAAAACTCCACTCCGCATAGTTGAGCAGAAACTTTTCCTCGCTCGTGATCCCCAATGGTAAGTTGGCAAGAGGGGATATTGCAGCGCTAGAACGCTTTCCAGTGAGATTTCTCAACGTGGGCGGTTGCGAATCGTCACTAAACTCTCATTGAGAAACATTCCGTTTGCATTGAGGAAGCGGCTGCTTGAGTAGAACTTCTAATTGAGTGGCAGAAAGAAGCAGTCCCCTCTTGTGCTGCGCATGATGCCATTCGCTAAAAATCAGTGCGAACGGAGTTACATACCGCACTCCACCGCTCACGGATTTCCTCATAGCTTGGTTGAGTTTTTTTGTCACTACGTGGAGCAATGTAGTTTTGGTAGTAACGGATGGGAATATGATTGATAGTGGGGGGTTGAGTATGCCAGAGGATGTTGTGGATATTGGGGGAGAGACTTTGAAAGCCCCGATGGATTCTGCGTCCAGGTACACTATGGTGGGGGACCAACATTGGAATTGAACACTTTGGTTATAAAGGCATTAAACTGATACCATCTGATATCAACTCTGTGGGTTATGATGGGGCAAAGATTGATGTGTTGCGGTACACAATCTTAAAATTCATTTCTATGGCAGAAAAACTGTGAGTAAAGTGTATGTTGTGATGCATGGGTACAATTTATTGGGCTGGAGACATTGGGGGATATGGGCATCATCGTTAGGCCTAATACCTCAGAGCCTATTTTGTTGGTGGCGAACAATGGTAATGAAAATGATGTGATTAGTGATTTTCCCAAAGTGTTTGGTGAAGAGTTTGTATTCTTACGTTGCTTTGAGCACAAAATTGTGTTACAAAAGAATGCAGTGCAATGCAGAAAGGTCAGAAAGGTGCCAAATTTGATGAAGGAACCCCTGAAGAATGAACGGGAGAAGCTATTTAAGTTGGGTATTATTGATGAGATGATGTCTTCAAAATAACTTGCCCCAGTGGTGCTGGCCCCCATGGATGGTGGGAAGAGGGTCTGGATGTGTATGGACATCAGGGGACTTAACAAACACATTTGGGTCAATCGCCAACCCCTTCCCAATATATCTGAGATGCTGGAAGTCCTCATGGGTGCCAGAGGATTTAGCACATGGATTAGCCTCAGCCTACCATCAGGTATAGTTACATAAAGAATGACTTCATTTAGGACAATGTTGGGAGTTTTTACATTTTTAAGAATGCCCTTTGGGTTAACATCTGCAGTGTCTGTTTCCAGAGGGTGATTAAACAGGTGATGAAACGGATCCTACAGGTCTTATTCTTCCAGGATGGCATTCTGGTGTATGCGAAGGATAAGTGTGCTCTTGACAAGATTTTGAGGCAGGTGTTGAAAAAGTTGCAATCTTCTGATCTAACCTTGAAGAAGGACAAATGCAGATTTGGTGTCATGGTTGTCAGGTGTCTTGGATACATGATCTTTGGGGAAGGTATAAGTCCCAAGATAGACCTATTGTGGAGGCCAGGACTCCTGAGAATAGAGATCAAGTCAGATCTTTCCTTGGCTTAGCTAAATTTTGTTCAAAGTTCCCACAGAACTTTGATTGCGCGGTCCAACTGCAGAGGAGCATACTTAAAAAAGGTACAGTGCTCTCGTGGCCTGCTGAGTGTGAAATTGCGTTCCAGTCTGTTTGAGATATCCATTGGCAAACTACCCACTTTAGGACAGTTTGATACATGTAAAAAGACCCTTTTATCAACTGATGCCAGCCTGACAAGACTTGTGTTGTCGCAAGTAGTTGAGGAGGAACATAGATTTGATTTTTTGCATGATGATCCTTGTGGGGAGCTGGAGGACATTACTCTGTGACAGAAAGCAAGGCAGGGGTTTGTGTGGGTTGTAAAAATTTCTCAATTTATCTGTAGGGAATACCTTTCAATATGAGGTCTGATCACCACTCATTGTTGCAAATCTTTACCTGCAGGGACCAGGATAATATGACACCAAGAATCAAAAGGTGGATGGAGGGACTGATGAAGTACAATCTCCAGGTAGAGTATCTGCCTGGTGAGCAAAATATGGCAGCAGATTGTTTGTCAAGGTTACCCATGGAGATTGGAGATTAGATTGATGAATTGACATTGACGGGAGATGCTATGAAGGTGTTCTGGGTAAACAAAAAAGTGATTACAGAACAGGAGTAGGAGCAAGCAAAAGGCAGTGATGAGGTTTGCAACATTTTATCAGACTTTGTAATAAGGGGATGTTCCAACCCTAGCAAAAGGATTTTGAAATGTCAAAGAGAAGTTGAGTTTTTTTGATGGTGACCTGTTGAGGGGCACACATCTTGTACAAACAGTGAGTTTGAAAGAGAGAATCATACATTTGGGGAGTTAAGGTCACTTAGGGAGGTATTTGATGAAGTCTCTGGTACATGCACTATACAGGTGGCCAAATTTAGATAGACAGGTTGATCATATTGTTAAGGATTGCCGGCTATGTGCCAGAATGACAACAGAAATGTGACCCAGACTGCGCTGCTCTCTCCTGTAGAGATATCCATTGAACCTTGGAAGAAACTAAGGGGTATATTTACAAGAACTGCTTCTAACTAGCATTAACGTTAGTTAGCAGAAATTTTCTTACCATCGCGTATCACCGAAAACTATTGCCTTGGTACAGTCGTATTTACAATACATCGCTACATGGCTATAGTATCAGCTATAAGAATAAACAATGGTCCAGAACCTATTTCAGAACCTTGAACCTGTAGCATCAGTTCACCATCGCTCCTGTCCTGCAGGGATCAGGTAGCGTTCTGCCATGGTTGCAGATCTCCTTAATTCCCAAAGTGTATCCGCTGTTTGGGAATTTAGAAGATCTGCAACCACGGCAGAACGCTACCTGATCCCTGCAGGACAGGAGCGATGGTGAACTGATGCTACCGGTTCAAGAGTTTCCCCATTGAGTGAGACAGAGAAGGAGTAGAATATTAAAAAACGACCATGATCAGCATATCTTGATGGACGATTGAATCATCTTGTTTAAAAAGGATTCTTTCTTGGCTGACTAGGAGGCATACGTTGTGTAGCCTTGCACCTTCGGGTCATCTTTAACCCTTGGTTGCTCTACTATTGAATGTCCTGATGAAGACTCGCACGGTCCGGGTTTAACTCACCGGATGACCTTAAGTCGAGTCGAAACGTCGACGTTACTAACTCCACCTTGGACCCAGTTTCTGCTAAAAAAGTGCACGCATTTGACATGACTGTTTGTACTTAGATAATCCAGAGATTAGTTGTTATTAACTTTCATGTGGGCCAGGTTGTTGCATTACGGAAAATTGTAAGACCGTAATTACTGAAAATCAATGTGAATATTTTGTCTATTTTCTTTGAATTTCTATTCTTTTCTTGATTCACTGCACTCATCTTTGATCACTTCCTTTTGTGCACGCTCCTCCGGGCAACCTCTTTTATTCTAAAAATATTGAGAAAACTGTGTGGAATATCAACCTTGTGATTAGAGACAATGAATTAAACGTTGTTTCCCCTTTTTTGATATATTGGTGTTGTAGTGATATTCCTTTTATTCTGAGTAACTGAGTTCATTTATGGCTTGGTGCAGATTTGTAAGGAACGCCCATGAACTTATAAATGTTTGAATATGCACTGATTGAATCAGCTTATTAAGAAATAGGTTCTGGACCATTGTTTATTCTTATTGCACTATGCCCAAGTTCGTATCCTTTTGGGTTGCCCCATTTTTATTAATGGTTATAGTATCAGCTAGCCATGGTAAAAACTGCCACTAAGACTCATGTCACAGCGATCAAAAAGTTGATGTTAGTGATAGAAAAGTAATGAAAGGTCATTTGGTGGCAAAAAAAACTCATGTTAGCCAGCTCAACATCACTTTTCAGCCTCTAGAGGCACAAATAGCCTATAAATACACCTCTAATAAAAAAAACACAATAAAAACAATGGAATGCTGGATGGATCAGCCAGGGCTAAAACCAGTACAGGTCACCAACCCCACCCACCTCCCCAACAGCCAGGATGACCAGCAAGAGTCCCAGGGGAAGAGGTAAGACAGAATTGGGGACTCACTCATGAAAAGAGAAGCATCATTGGGGACAACCAGTGATGCAGCACTTTTCTTAGCGCTATCCTTGCCACACCATGACAGCCAATGCCTGGAAGCGCGGACAGGAGGCCTCACTGAGCCTGCGTCTGAGACCCGGAGTGGGAGGCAGCAGTGCTGTGGAGTTTCTGAGGCTTGACGGTGGACGGCGGCCGCGTCGGGTCCAAGCCTGTGGACCATTATGGTAGACATTGAGGCATCAGCGATTGCTTCTACCTGAGCTGGTGGCGAAGTCTGGCAGGTAGCATGGAGACTCATTGCTGACCTGTGTCAGGAAACTGCCTAGCGCCCCTTAGATCTGTGATCAGTGGAGGCGCTCCTGTGCACGTATGTAGAGAGGTCTGCATTGCATAACACATGCCGCCACCACACTGAGGTGTACGGAGGAGATTGCCAATGGTGGGCCGCGCCTCTCTACATCACAGGCTCGAGGATTTGTCTCTGTCTGGATGCTGTGGAGGGTGAGGCCCATGAGCTGCGCCAAACTTGTGTGACGGGAGCACTGCAAGTTCACACCTAATGAGGCCCTGTTGCATCCCCTGCATTGGGAGGTGTCCCAGCAGACTTGTTGGCAATTGCTGTACCCAGGCTTGTGAAATCCCACCTGGCTGAGGAACCTGCTAGCTAAGTCACAGAAGGTGTGGAGTGGATTGAGCCCCAGTGTCAATGTCCAAGTGACGAGAAGGTGGGACAGGGAGCATAGGAGGCCTGGGGTCGTGTCACCCCCAGGCCTAGCATACACTGATTCCTGAGCAACTCCTGTGCTGTGGCGTACCCATCTTGCTGAGGACACCATATAAGATTGGTGAGGGACTCCGCTAACTGGCTCCTGTCACTGATTTCGAGCATTGGAGGCAGCAGGTGCCAGGGGCACGGGGTCAGTTTGGGGCCAGGCCCTTGGTTTTGCAGCTTGATCCGCTGTTACTCTCTAGGGAACATGGAATCAAGTTGCTACTGTTATGTTAGATCGGAAGAGGGTAGCAGGAGGTGCTGCTTTTGCCCCCTGTGGGTTTCCTGTGCCGTCTGGTAGCTGCTGCCCCATCTGCTGCCGCTGACTCCTCTGACCCAGAGGTCAGTTGCTCGAGGCCCCCTCCACCGCAAGCTCCTGCCTGCACCTCATCCCTGGTTGACCAATGGTAGACCGTCACTACTCTACTGCTTTACTGCCCTTCTGTCACTCTCTTCTGCTGTTCCTGTCCTTCTTTCTGATCTTCTCGCTGCTTTTCTACCATTGGCTTTTTTTTCCTTTACTTTATTTGGGTTTATTTTCCTGCTTGACTGCCCTTCTGTCCCTCTCTTCTGCTATTCCTTCTCTTTTCATTGTTTTTCTAGCATTGGCTTTTTCTTGCTCTGTTTTGGTTTGTTTTCCTGTGCGTTTCTTCAGATCATTTTTCACTCTCCTCTCCCTTGTTGCCACTGTGAACCCTATGGCCCCGGCCCCCCAGTGTCCTTTCTGGCGTTTCCCACATCCCAGCTGTCAAGCCCCCCGCAGCACTACTAAATGGCATCGCTGTGCAGCCATGCACAGTGGGCGTGTCACTGGTGCATCAAAGGCAAGCCCATCTGCATCTGTCTGCCCCTGGACCATGTCCAGTGCCAGGGCCCTGCCTCTCAGACACTCTACCACTACGACATCAGCACTCTCCTTGCCCTCAACCCTGGATGCCAAGCTGCTTGCCATCTAGCATCACCGAAGAATACCCTCACACCCTTCACCTGCCGAAACTGCAAACACACCCTCTGCCACATCAACACACCAGCGCATCTTGCCGCTCATCAGACCAACAGCGCACCGACCAGCTCAACTGCATCCTCATCAATGTGCAGTCCCTCCACAAACACACAACAGAAATCTGGACCACATTGACGCCACCTCTTTAGACATCACCTTATTCACAGACACCTGGACTAACCTCTGCTCCAGACATCACCATCACCATCACCATCCCCAAAGGCTACAAAATCACCTGGAAGGACCACCCGACCGCCCAGGAGGAGGCATTGCCATCGTCCACAAAAGCACACTCCAACTGACCACGCACTCTAATGACCCAACAGCGACCATGGAACACCTCCATTTCCAGATCAACCAGAAGAGCACCCTCCATGGTACCCACGTCTATATGCCCCTCGGCCCATGACCCCCCTATTGACCAATGCCACTGAAGACCTCATCACACACCAGGCACTCCCATCCACTGATTACATTCTACTCAGAGACAACCCCAGTAATCACAACACCACCCCCCTCCTGGAGAACCTCGTCAACATAGGATTCAAGCAGCTAGTCACCACACCAACAAACATAGCCCGACACACGCTTGATCCCATCTTCTCTGCCATTAGGAACTTTAACTACAGGTACACCACCAAACTCTCCTGGACTGAACATCATTGATACATCATACCTTCACCACACCCACCGTACACCACCACCATCATAGCTGCCCCTGTTGCAGCTGGATTAAGGCCCATGAAGAACTTCTTGTCAACTCCCTCATCCCTACCAACACTTACATGTGCCAACACCGGAGCGTGCAACCTCCACCGATGGATCTCAAACTGCATCAACTCCTGGCAGCTACTACATGACAGTAAACTGAGCGGCTGGGGTCGCTGTCCACAAGGACAGGGGACAGCAGAAACCCTGGATGCCAAACTAGACTCTGTACTCGCGGCTGTGAAGAAAATAGGTACCTCCCTCGAAAAAAACATTCACTTCCTTTGAGGGCAGCATTGGCAAAATCACAGTCGACTTCGACCTGGAGCAAGCAGCTTATTGCAAGCTGACTGACAAGGTACACAACATTGAGCAAGAACTGGCTGAAGGCCACCCTATCACACAGAATGAAGCTTTGGAGGTACAGCAGCTAATGGCACTTGTGAAGTCACTAGAAAGAAGAACCTAGGATGCGGAGGGCCGCTTCTGGCAGAACAATGTGCTGGTGATGGGTATGCCCAAGGAAGCAGAAAGAGCTGAGGCAGTGGAATGTACTCAGACATGGTTGCGTGATCTACTAACAGCAGTTGCACTCACCCCATTCTTTGTTTTGGAACAGTCCAATCAAGTGCCGGTGAGCTGTCTGCTGCCAAGGACAGGCCCTAGTCTCTTTCTCTTCTGTCTCTGACAGGGATTGTGACACTATCCCAAGGGAGGTATGCAAGCTGGGGTAGGTGAACGTGGATAAAGCCCCAGTACTTATCTTCCCTGACTACACCAGGAGGGCGTTTCTAGTGGTTAAGTGATGCCTCTGAGAGTTGGACATCAAATCCCTCCTTCTTCCGGCAAGGCTGTAAGTGGTCTCAGATGATAACATGCGATTGTTGGACACATCTGTACACGTCTGTACCTGGCTGGAATCTACTGGTCACCAGGAGGTGGGGACAGGGAGTGAAGTGTCTGCGCAACAAGCTGTCATTTGCGGAGCCGGTCTTAGTCTAGGCGTAGGAGGCGCATGCATCCCCGGCACAACTACAAACCACACCAAATCTGGAGCAGGTTATACAAGAGAGGTGGACTGCGCTGCATGCGGCAGTGACAATGCAGTACTGCACTCAGAGTCAGGATCCCATCTCTTTCTCGGAACACTCCCCCGTGACATGGGCTGCACTACGCTGTGGTCATCCGATGTGGAGTCCGTGCAGGGCATGGATTTGACTCCTCAGATGGCAGATAACCTATTAACATTTTGACCGGCTGTGCATCTCGCCTTCTTTCACTTTACAGACAGCTCTGGATTTCTGCAGTTCCTGATCTCCTGTTGCTGAAGTTCTGGTCTACTGAGGGGATCAGGTCCAGTCATCACCCAAAGGGAACGGAGCAGTTTTTCAGGTGAGCAATGCATGGTGGTGGTGGTCTCCTTGTTGCTCCTAGCTGTAATCGCAGAAGTTCCATGGCCTCGTTGATCGTGGCAAGGATGAATTTGGGGAGTTCTTCTATTATCCAAGGGTTTCATTTATGAGACCCTAGCTGCACTCTTGCAATGGTGTAACGTTACTTGTTTGAAGTTCCAGTTGCGCAAAGTGCCACAACCTCTTTACAAGGCCACGTAAAGTCACTTTACCTAGCTTTTCATATACTTGTGAATATGTACCCCTTTCATGCATTAAACAGTGTGAAAGGGGTGTTCAATGCGTGTTGGTGTGGGTATTCCTTTGCCAAACAAATGGAATCTGAAGCATTCCCAGGTGTACATGAAACGGTACACCTTCGGAATGCGTCAGAATCTAACACCACCCCAAGGGTGGTGTTTGGGAAGTGCTACGAGGAGAAATGTTTTAATTTCTCCTCTTCTTTTCACTTTTTCTGTGTGTGCAGCATTTAGCAGCAGACAGAGAAAGAGGAAATACCATGGATGATAGGTTTTGTGCAGGTAGATGTCTGTCCCTGCACAACTCCAGTCAACTCTGCAACAAGTCACCCTTGTACCATGACTCCCTGTGTTGGCGCATGGCAGCCATTGCGCACCAATGTAGGCGAAAAAGACAGGGGCTTTAATCATGAACCCCTTCCCACAGTTTAACACTGCTGGTGCGTCATTTTCTTAACGTACATGCAGCATGATTTTTGCAATATATTGCGCTGTATTTACAAAGTGTTGAATCTAGGTATGTGCCTTACCTTGTAAAACCCTGCACCACATTATACCTTCGTCAGGTATGATGTATGCAGAGTGGGCATTTACCGGCAACAAAGCCTCATATCCAACCCCTTAGCCTGTTCCAAGAGGGTCACAATAATTCCATCATCTGTGACATTCACCTCTGTTATTCCAAAATCCTGTAAAACTGTTTTTCTCATTGCACTGAATTATGTTGGTCAAAATCAAGTTTATTTTGTTGTGATTGTTTGCAATGTTTTATGTAAAACTTTTTGGTGTTAAAATATTCCACCTTCTTAACTAAAAATGTAATTGTTCCAAATGTCTGTCTATGATTTATCTATACTTTTCACTTTTGGTGAATATATCTGTTTTTCTATAAAAATGTTCTGTAGGACACATCTTTAAGCATAATAAATGAATATGTTAATATTTGGGTGGCTGACTCCGGAATCGTTCGATCCCCGGGGCCGGTGGCAGATTAGCCCAGCACCATGTGACTCTGGGCAATAGCTTGCTTAATCTTCCCGACGGCCCCCAGCGCCTAGAGACCCTAACGGGTGATGGTTCGCGCTTTACAATTGTGGATTATTATTATTATAATGTGAAATAAATGCACAGACCAAGGTTGAGAATTCATTTGACTTGGTCTTTTGAAATAAGTGTTTTTAAGCGCCATAGACTATTGTTTTTGATTTAGCTTTTAGAAAGCTGGCATTTTCTTACTTTAGTCATTTGGTGCCTTTTGCCATCTCTGAATACACATCTGGTGTGTGTGACAGCTGGTCTTTGTGCATTTCCTCTATACTCACACAAACAAAGGTTGCTTAGGTGTGACTTATGGGCCTTTCACATCCTGATGGGCCATCCTGGGCATAATGGGATGGAGGGCCTCACACCTACACCTGAATAGGCTGTGTGCAGTCCCCATAATAGGGTCTGGTTACCCACCTGTAGTGAGTCTGGAGCCATTGCAGGAAGCAAGAACCTAAGTGCACTTCAAAGGCCTTTCTTTTAAGTCTTCCCCCACTTCAAAGACACAACTGGGTATGAGTACTGGACCTCTGATGCCATGTGGAGTGGTGTGGCTCACTGGTTAGAGGCAGAAGACCCAGAAGCAGAGGATGGCCCGGGACCAGGGTTCAATTCCCGACGCAGCAGGGTCGTGGACCAGGGTCAGCGGACTTGATAATTCTCGCCTTGGTGCCTACTCTAACCAGGGATCACCCTCGGCAACTCTGGGCATTAGCTTGCCTCATCTCCACAACAGCCCCCCACATACACCAGGGATGCCTGGTTTCACCTTGGAGATACCCAGTAGGGACCATCTCACAGGGAAAGCCAGGACGGTTTCCCCAGCGGTCTACAGCGCGGAGATACCCCATATGGGGTGATTCATGCGCTTTACAAGACATCATTACATTACATGACCTTAGTACACTTCTGGACCTATGAAGACTCTGGCAGGAAGAAGAACTGCTGTGCTGCTGACAGGATTGCCACTCTGCTAAACTCCTGCATTGTTGGACTCTTGCCTTGCTGATCTGACCTGCTGCCTACTGTTCTCATGCCTAAGTGACAAGGACTAGACCAGAATCACTTAAACCCAGAGTGACTCCAGAAACAAGAGCATCACACTCAGAACCAACAGATTACTGCAGTTGTGTGGAAAAAATCAACGCATCTCGTCCACTGCAAGGCTCAACACTGACACATTGCTCTGACTGCACTTCACATCTTTGTCATGGTAACTAGACATAATATCGAAAACAAATTATAGAATGGACAGAATATCAAATTCAAAATACAGAATGGACATACTATCGAATGGACATAATATAGTGGTTAATAATATCGAAATGCCGGTAAGTAATATCGACTGTCAAAATATCGAAGTACATAATATAGGTATTAAAATATATCGAATTTTTAATAATATCAAATTTTTTAAGTGTTTTGTATGTTAGTATATGTGTTAAAAGTGTATATTATTTTTGCAATGTATGAATCATTTTTTTAAGTAATGAATTTGATATTATGTAATATTTGCGTAATTTAATTCCGTAGCGGGTTGTGGGTTTATAGGGGAATAGGGTGGGAAGTAATTTAATCATAGTAAATTAGTAAATTAAATATTAATTTTTTTAAATTATTAATTATTTTTAATTTAATTTTGCCTTTTAGTTCTATAGCGGGTTGTGGGTTTATAGGGGAATGGGGGGGGGGTAATTTGATTGTAATTTAGAAAATATTTATTTTTTATTTATTAGTATTGATAATTAATTTATTAATTATGTTTATTTAATTATTGTTAATTCATTATTAATTAATTATTAAGTGGTAATTAATTTGGATTAATTGGTAATTTATTTTTATTTGATTAATTGATAATTATGTTTATTGTATAAATGTATTATTCGGAGTGGGTTGTGGGTTTATAGGGGAATAGGGTGGGAAGTAATTCAATTGTAATTAAGGTAAATATTGAAAATATTTTTGTGTATTGATAATTATTGTATTGTTAATTAATTATTATTTGGTATTTTTTTATTACTTATTACATTTTTGGGATTGAAAATTAATTGGTTATTAATTAATTATTAATAGGATATTAATGTTTAATAAATAATATTTATTAGTATTTCGAATTAATTAACTATTACATATGTTGTAATTGGTAATTCATTGTAATTACGTTTTTAATAGGTATTGATAATTCTTTTATTCTCAATTAAATATCAAATTATTACTTTCCCTACTGTTACACTCAGTGGAGTGGGAATAGTAATTCTTACCTCTACGCTATCCAACGCTTTCCCTACTGTTGCAGTCTCTGGAGTGCGAATAGTCATTTTTACCCCTGCGCTATCCAACCTTTTCCCTACTGTTGCACACTCTGGAGTGGGAATAGTAATTTTTACCCTCCTGCTATCAAACGCTTTCCCTACTGTTGCACTCACTGGAATGGGAATAATAATTTTTACCCTCCCGCTATCCAACAGTGATGTAATGTTTTTTAGGAGATTACATATATTATTTAATTTAAAACATTTTTAAATAAATGTAAGTATGTTTTACTTAATTATATTGATTATTTATTTAAGTTAATATTACTAATCACATATTTAAAAAATGTGATATTTTTCACAAACTATATTTAATATAACGATATTTTGTATTCGATATTTTTGTACTTACCTGTCCATCGATATTTTGGCGATGATATTCTGTCCAGACGATATTTTGGTCATCGATATTGTGTCAGTGAATCAAGGTACTTTGGTTCAGTGGGTTCAAGTGGGTCCGTGTATACGGTCAGCGCTCCTTTGTTGTCTCAACTTTTGACTTTGCCGTGGTCCAGTGCAACCAGATATCTCATTTAAGCACTTGTTGCTTGTAAGCACATTTTTACTTTTATTCTTTAAATATTCAATTTCCTCGGACAGAGTGAAAACCTCTGCCACCCAGAAACCTACTTGTAAACACACCCCTTCCAAATGGAAATTAGTAATAGTCTTTTAACTCCATTTAATGATTCGAAAATCTTTTTCCAAATCATTAAACCGTTATGCGAAAAAGGGGTTTGACATCTGCAAACTCTCTGATTTAGCGAAGCAGAGTATTTGAAAAGGCTACAACCAATTGCACATGATGCCCTATATTCTATGTATAATAACTGTAATCCCCAGGTCAGCTAGCTCATTCTACCATTTCTTTGACTACATGTATCTAAGGGACTCGTAAATACCACACTGTCATATTGCTGGTATTTTTTTACTTCAGAATATGTGAGGAAGGCAGGGCCGGACTGGCTACCTGGGATTTTGATGCTGGGTGCTGATTTCATTGATGGGGACCTGTGTGTGCTTAAAAACATTTGTTTTGCTTTGTTTATTTAGAAGCACATGGAGGTCCCCTTCAACAAAATCCGCCCCCACAGCAGTGAAATCAGCTCCCAGCTTGGCAGCACACCAAAGCGCCCGGTAGCCAGTCCGACCCCGGAAGCGGGTCATATCAAATGTGTCCCTTACTGTCACAGGGCATCTTGTAAGTTGTAGACTGAGTGCTAAAGTCAGAGGTGGAAATAGGCACTGTGTGTATGGTAGCTGGGGGGTAATACAGATGTTGGATTCAGGTTTGATTCAAGGTATTTGTACTCATAACAGCACATTCCACAATGACCTACCAACAGGTCGTTGTTTCAAAGGATTATGAGTAAGCCTGGGCAAAGCACTATGCTACGCTCGCGTAGTTTGCAAAGCTTGAGCTACTTCGCAGTACGCGAATTGCACGTAGCACAGTGCAAACACGCGTAGCATAGTGCAGCATTATTGTTTTGCTTGCCCGCTGTCCTCAACGTCACGTTGGCGACCGTGAGCAAGCAAAATGACATCCTGGTGAGACTTTTTCCTCATTCACGATCAGCAACATCAAGTTGTCAATTGGGAGCGTGGAAAAGAAACCTCCAAGCGAGCTTCTCAATGCGGGAGGTCAGGTACTCTTTGCGAGTGGCCGCATATGCTCTCGACCACTCGCAATGAGAAACTATCAGTCCACGTTGAGAAAGCTACTGCTCGAGTAGAAATCTACTTGAGTGGCCGAAAATGACCGCTTGCACTGTGCAAGATGCAGTTTGCACTGATTGCACAGTGCGGACAAGCATCCGGCACTGTGCAATCAGTGCGAACAACATTTTGCACAGTGCACTGCGCAGTTCACGTAGCTACGCGTAGCTCGCGTAGTGTGAAATGCACTTCGCGTAGCTATGCGTAGCAATACTTCGCAAACTACGCCCAGGGTTAATTATGAGCATGAAAAAAGCAGAGCAGCTGTGGAGAACAAAGCTTTCCAACTTGCTCTAATAATTGATCCTCAGGGCCATAACTTTATCAGTCAATTAAGAAGAACAATTTGCCTAGACTTCCTATAAAGTACAGAATGCCTCTACTTTGTATTCTGGTGTACATCCACCTGCAGAGACTGTGGTGAAGGTTTGTTCTTGGTCATTTATGGTTTCAGAAGAGACACATTGAAGATGAGGTGAATTGGCAGGGTGTGGGGGCAAGTCTTATTCCCTAGCTACTGTATTTTTTAAATATTTGTGATGAAAAAAGAACATATTAAAAAATGAAAACATTTTCATGGTCCTTTGACTTTGAGATTTTTAGTTGAAATCTAAGCATGCATTCCTACTTAGAATGAAAGACCTGATCAAAAAAGTTTATCAACCTTGTCCGTGTATATCTTCTTTGCTTTCACAAAATCTTGCTTTACATCCCTCAGTATTTACTGAAGTGGGCATGATGTTCTTCTACCATCTTTAAAGGTCTAGAATGTTCTCTAAATGTAACATCCTAGGATGCAATCCAGTTGACTAAAAGAAAGGTGAAATCCGAGTGGAAGCATGTATTGAATTGTTATATGCAAACTCAGCTAGATTCAAAACTTCCACCTAATTCTCGGAGATGAGCAATAACAAGCAGCAAAGTTATCTTTCCATTCTATGGCAACAGAATCCATGACTACAGTATACAATTGAGCAGGTTAGATAGTGATTGGTTGCAAAATGCATGCAGGACTGCTTCAAGAGGCATTGCTAAGTCCACAAATGCAGCAATTTTGAATACATTCATGCACATACGTAGTCATTTATTTCCATCAGATCATTTCTAAATTAGACATAGTGTCTTGTCAGCCTGATGTGTTACTTGAAAAAGGTTGAGGAGTCACACCAAGCCAACACTTTTTTCTTCAACTGTCTGACGGGAATGAACAAGGACTGGTCTTTTAAAAGGAAGTCATTGGTGACGGTGTGTGTCTTATATTTTAGCCATATCTAGGTATTGAGACTACTGTTTGTTGCAGAATTTGTGTCAAAACATATCTGAATTAGTTGCCTCAATAACTAAATCTTCCTGCAAGATGGATCCAGTCAAGGTAAAGCATATGATTTATTGTTTTGGAACCAGATTGAAAGATTAATACAAAATCATATTAATAAATAACATCCAGAGGAGCTCTTAGGATGAAAGTGGTCGAGCAGAAAAAAAGGAATTGAAGATTCCTATGATCAGTGCAGATTGACGTGATATTATGAGCTCTCACCATAAACTGCCTCCATTCCTAAAAGGTGGCCATAAAAATTCAGAGCTTCCAGTTTGCACTTGATAATTTTGCTAATGCTGGCAATAGTTCCTGGAAAAGAATGCCTCTGGATGGATCTGTCCCAAGGCTGAGGCCATCTGAGAAAGAACACCTTCTATGGCCAGTTGAAAAACATTAGCCTCAATAATAAATGGTAAGGATGGGTATGGATGACGTAATACAAGGGTGATTGTGTAACTCTTCTGCAACTCAATTAAGACATTATTTGCCTCTGTGGTCCACCATAACTTAACTTCCTTCCTCAATAGACAAGTGATTGATTTAACTAATTTTAAGAAAAGTGAGATGAATTTGCAGTACAAATTCACAAAACCAAGAAAGGTCCTTATGCCCTTGGCACGGATGGGAAGGGAGCATTTTAAAATGTCCTTGGATTCCATTTTAATACATGAATGGGGATGTAGAAGGCACAACTGTGGTCACAAGAAACATGCACACTTCACAAGTTTGACATACAGGCTTCTCACCATTCCTGTAAAATGTTCCTGACATGTTGTATGTGTTCTTTCTCATTTTCAAATATATCAAAATATTATCATTATAGACCACCTGAGAACCATCAAGAAATTCCCTCACAACTTTATTTATTAAAAGTTGAAACAAGCTGAGGCATTGTAGAGTTCAAATGGCACAACACCGTATTCACGGAGACCATTGTATGAAATGCAGATTTCTTTTTTTTATAATTGATTAGGAAAAAACAAGCTTCAGAAACAAAGCAGTTCAAGACATGTATGAACAATTTGAGTATAGGACAAGGTAATTACAGAACCCCACGACTCATGGCACCCACACACATTCAACGTAGATTTCACCACAGTACAAGATTAAAACGCTCCTCTCAAATTTATAGGATACAACATACTCTACCCCACAAGAACCCCCTCACAGCCTTCTATACAGAGTCTATGCCCCCCATATTTTCTCCCACTTGCAAGGGCATCCACAACTTTGATAGACCACTTGCTCCTCATTGTGGCACCAGTCCATATCGCACAGCCCTGCATTCACCTTTGGGGGATCCCCTGCCCCACAAGCCCGAGCAATATTCCTCTTGGCGAAACTCCCTGCTAGGGTGAGCCAGAGCTTGGCCCACTGCGGCCATGTGATCTCCCCATGACACCCAGGATGTGCCTTCTGGAATCCAGAGGAACGTGCTCACCCACTACTGCCTCCATTATGCGGGTTATACTCCTCCAATACGACTGAATCCTCAGGCATGACCATAATATATGGAAAAAAGATCCCTTCTAGCCAAACCCCCTAGCACACATCTCAGAGCCAACACCCCCAATATGGACCTGAACCATTCTTGAGGCATAGGATCTATGAAGAATATGGACAAGCCTGAAGCGAGCCCTGATGACTATAGTTCTGGGACTCTGAAGAGCCTCCCCCCAGCCGCCATCTTCCAACAAACCCAAGTCAGATTCCCAGGCCTCCCTCAGGGAACCCAAGCAGTACGGGAAGTTGTTCACCAATTTTTTTATAAGTAAGGGATATTGCTTTCACATTCATGGGGTCTAAAAGGAGTCTATCTTCCAGGTGAGAATATTTGGGCAGCTCTGTTCCTTCCTGCAAGTGACAATGAAGTGCCAAACGCAATTGGCGATATCTAAGGAATTCCCCATTTGAAAGCTCTCCCATAGAGCATCGAATAACACTATTTTACCTCCCTTCCAGACATCCCCAAGTAGGTCAATGCCAATCAGGCTCCATTTCTTGAGTCCCTGCAACCAACATACTTCTTTAAAAAAATCTCCCTCCCATATTGGAGGCTAGTCTGTAATTTTCATCTCCCAGCCCATCATTTTAGTTGCCCTATGCCAAATATTGATGACCGTCTTAGTACGTAGTGGGAGAGATACGGAGCCCCTACCCCTATGGTACAGTTCACATAGGTGACTTTGGTGACCCATTGCTAGTCTGTCCACCCTGTCTGCTGGTTCCTCAAGTGGAGAGAAGACCCAACCATTGACATTGATGAGGTGGGAGTCCCAGAAGTATTTCCTGATATCCGGAATTGCCAAACCTTCTTCATGTACCCCATTCTGGAGCTTTCGGAGCTCAATCCTCAGACTGCCTCCCCCAACAATTTACGCAGGTCATCCTTGATTGTTCGGAAGAACGAGTCCTGGATCCCATAAGGGGTGTTCTGAACTGCATACAGTAAGCAAGGAAGGGCCATCATTTTGAAGAGGACAGCCCTGCCCATGAGGGAAATCGGAACCTCTTTTTAATGTGCCACACCATCCCATAAACTATTAATTCGCACCAGCAAGTTCAGTTGCAGGAACTTTTCCACTGACTTAGTTATCCAGATACCCAGATATGTAACCTTATCCTGCGGAAGCAGCTCCGATCATGCCAACGTCAATAATGGAGGGTCACCCGCCAATGAAAAAAACAGGAATTTGTCCCAATTAATGCTGTAGCCCCAGTAGGAGCCAAAGGACCGTATAATTTGAATTAGCCTATGAAAAGTATGCAGAGGGCTGTATGCATAGAGAATGATATCGGCAGCAAACAAGGATATGCGCTCTTCCCAGCCCCCCCTATATCTATGCTCTATACTATCGGGTCTCTTCTGATCCAAGATGCCAGGGGGTCCAAAGCAAGTGCAAAGAGCATTGCTGACAGTGGACACCCCTGACGGGACCCCCTGTGTAACGCAAACGTTCTGGAGACAACGCCATGACCAATACCCACCTTCTCTAAGACAGCAAAGAAGAAGGACCACTAGATGCTTTCGAAGACCATTCTCACATCCAGTGATAGGAGAGCGGCCGGTACCTCTGGCTGCTGTCGGGCCATGTGCATGAATCCATATAGACGCCACAAGTTGAGCCTAGTGCTCCTGTGTGGCATGAAGCCAGACTGATCGGGGGGGATCAAGGACTGCATGATATCACTCAGGCAATTCACGATAATCTTAGCCAGAACCTTGGCCTAGAAATTTAGAAGGGAGATAGGTCTGTCGGAGCTTCTGAAGTCGTGCGGTTTGCCTTTCTTTAGGATGACCACTATTTTTGCCACTTCCGTGTCACCAGGTAATCAGCCCTTATCGAATGCCTCCAGAAACATATCAAACATGAGGGGAGCTACCTTGCCTGCCACACATTTAAACAGCTCTGTGGGAAGCCCATTCGGTCCCACCACCTTCCACGATTACAGGTCACTCATGGCATTTTCTACTTCTTCCACATGGAAGTCAGAATCCAATTCCCCTCTATCCTCCGACCCAAGGGTCATTAGAGAGATGGCTTCTAGGAATTCCATTCAGTCCGGCTCACCCTGCGCGGATTGTGATTGATAAATGTTTTCATTGTACTTGGCAAAGATTTCTGCCAGGTCTGAACCTGTACCACCCTGTGCTCCCTCTGCAGATCTGATCGCGGTGACCCAGTTGCGGCTCCTATCCCTCTTTTCCAGCCATGCAATCATTTTGTTTGCCTTGTCACCCAGTTCATAGATCATCCTCTGTGTGGCAATCGCATGACGTTTTCCGTCATGTCCCGAAGGGTTTTATCTTTGAGTTTGAAAGTGTGTTTAAGCCCTACAGAACCCCTGAGTTCAGCGCCCAGTGTTCGTTCCAAATGTAGTATCTCTTGCTCGAGCTCATCACACTGAGCTTGTTTTTCTTTTCTTAGGGCTCCGCTCAAAGCCTAATCAAAATCCCTAGCCACCGCCTTGTATGCTTGCCAAAGAATTCTGGCGGAACTGACTGAGCCGAGATTGTCTGTGAAATATTGGTCAGTATGCTCCTCAAAGCACTCTCGGAACTCGGTTGAGGCACACTGTGTGGATGTAGGAGCAGAACAACACCACAGTCTGGTCCCCTTCTCCAAGCTCAAGGCAGCCACTGGCTATTCCCCAATGATATCGGCATGTGTACCAAAACCCTGGACGCAGCCAGCCCGCCTCGTGCAGCAGAACGGACCAAATTCGGACCTCCCCTTAGGTCTTCTGATACCTCCAGGATAATGTAGAAGCACACTCAGTACAATCAGGCTGCTCTTCTTGTGCCTCACAAAGTAATAAAGTGCCCTGTCAGTCCAATCACATGGGCACCCTTGGGAGTGAGTCCCTTCACTAAACCTTTAGGGCCGCCAAATAGAAATTGAGCCCCCCAAATGGGAAGGCGCCGGGTATTTCAGTCACAGATTTATAGCTCGGTGTCCCTTCTGCCTGCCACTGTCGATGCAGGCCCCAGCATAGCCGCTACTCACCCCCCAGTCAAAGGCGCAACCTCGATCAGCACTCCGACCCCAAGTTAGAGCCGCATGGGCAATAATTAGTAGGCACTTCTGCGCCCCTCTCCTGATCAATTAGTGTCGTCCCCCCTGCCGGTCGATGTGTTCCTGGCCTCTTTCTCCCGGTCCGTGCAAGCATGACTTCCTGCGCTCGGGGGGCTCACCTCGGTAGCTGGTTGAAGTCAGGGAGCCCTCTGCCACCAATTCTTGCTCTGCGCTATCTTTGGGGCAGTAGCACAGGCTCCATAGCTAGCGCCCACTGTCGGCCCACCCCAGCGGATCTCGAGTACCTGGAGCCCGAGCCGCTCAAGCTGGACGCGAGCCTTGGGACAACGAGATTCCGCCCCCTTTGGCTCCAATCACACTGCAGATTGCGGCGTGGGCCTCACCGCTCCACACACGAGTCACAGCAATTTTGGTGGGCGAGCACGCAGCCCCAGTCTTGGGACACTGTTCGGGAAGGAATCACAGCCATTGCAATCCTCCAGTCGCGGGAGAATGAGCGGATATTGCAGGCTTTGTCTAGGGCCCGGTCGGAGCTCTCAAACTATTCCACCATTTTGGCAGATGCCAAGCTACGTCCCTGAAATTCAGACTTTTAATCAGACCACTTTCAGACTGTAAGGTGGTATGCCATGCACAAATCCAATTTGTTATAATTTGTAAATTCCCTGTCCTGATCTAAGTTTACTGGAATCAAGTCAGCAGCTATTGATTTTTGATGGCTACTTAAGTCAGGACTTGGTAGTCTATACATGCCCAAAGCACTCCACTGTTTATTGGCACAAAAAAAGAGTGACACTTACACAGGGGACTGTGAGGATCCTAAGAAACCATTTACAAGGAGTTTGAGAAGATAAGCTTCCATATAAGCAGTTACCTAGTGTGTCAATGCATGCATTCTGCTATAGCACATACCCTTGTGCTGGCGGTTTATTTTGCAATCTCATATCCAGCAGTAAACCTTTGTGTTACCTTTTCTCCAATACATCCACAAACTCTCTAAACTGTAGGGGAAGTGAATTACTAACTTCAGAGAAATCTGTGATGGCACAAGCTTGTGGAATAACCGATGTATGTTGTAAATAAATTATAGAGAGTATGGTAACAGTCACACTTTACTCATCAGGTTTGCCAATCTATTTATTGGTTAATTAAGCATAAGATGGAATCCTAGGATGATTCTGAAGAGTAGAGCGTCTATGTGACCACACCATTTGGAACTCAGTAGGCTCTGTGGCATCAATGGTACATACATGCTCAGGATTCCCTTACAAAACAGTGAGTACTCCGAATGTTTTACGCAAACCTTAGGATCATGAAGAGTCCCATGACGCCTGAGTCCACAAGGAAATGGACTGACATTTGGTGTTGGGTTCACAGATATTTAGTTGCCAGAAGAGGTAGACGGTGATGAGTAGTTTCAATATTATTTACCGAGGTTTGAGAGATTGTGATAAAGGGATTAATCACCAAATTGACCTCCTTCTTTGACGAGCTTGCTATTTTTCAATTGCTCAGAGCTAACTTCTTGGAACACTGGTGCTACCCTAGATGACTTTGGTTTGACTGGACATTGTTTTGTGAAATTTCTGGCTTTACCATAAGTACAGACATAGACCCACCCTTTTTCTCCGTCCTTTTTCCTTCTTGACGAGGGGTTCCTTCAATCTCTCAAATCTGCATTTTTTTCAGTAGCATTAGAAGTCTGATAAATCCCGCTCTTCGTTTTTTAACTACATTCTGCAATTAATATTGAATTTTTTTTTCTGCTTGCTGCTTTCCGCTCACCTAACCTATGACCCAGTTTCACTATAGGATCGATCAACTTATCATAAATTGTCATGCAATCCTCAAAAATATATATATTTTTTCCTTTGGCCAATATCAATTGAAGGGTAGATGGGTAGAGGGAGCCAGGTATACCAAAGGCATCGATTCCCCAGCTTAATGTTCAAAACTGATTATCCTAAGCCTGCATGTGTATGTCATTTTTGCACTGCTTCCAAGAAAGCTCGGAAATCATATATACGTTTTCTGTATCTTTCTACTAAAGGAATGGATCAATTGCTGGAAAAAAAAGAAATAGGAAAACACAGATGTCACCTTCACAGAATCATCTGGACAAGTTACCCTGTAGCAAAACAATTGCAAGTGACCCTGATTCATGATGACTGCATATTTTGCACTATCACCATGAAATGTTTCTGTCAGAGTGCTACCTGTGGGAGACAACCTACATGTAAGGTCACTGTTTTGTTAGTACAACTAGGGAGGGGAGAACATAGGTTAAAGGCTGTCTGGAAAATTGGGCAATGTTAAGCGAATGTTAATGTGAAGCGAATTTAGAGGGCTGCAGGACTAAGTTTGGAAACCACAATGGACAGGAATTCATAGGATACCATAAGTAAGGTCCAGGGGGTGTGACTGGTGCTTGGATGTTAACCCTTTATTTTTGCTGTCAAGGAGGTTTTTCCCTGTCTGGTTTCATTCAGTTCTATCTAAATAGAGGCCTGGGCACAGGCTTTATATGCTATGGGCATTGGTGGTTCCTGAGCAGATTTGGGTAAGGCATCAACCATATCTGATAGTCCCTTGCCCATGAGGAACAGTTGTATGGGCACTCACAGGTAAGTGGGCTTATCTTTCTCTTAAGACTACTGAGCTGTGATCCCGGTATGGTACTGATGTGGCTCCATCAATTCACTAATGTCTGTTTGTGCTAATCCGCTCCTTAAACAGTTTGCTAAAAAACAGACATTTGAGGTGGGCAGATTCAGAGTGTCTCTGGTGTTGTAGGGTTCTCTATATAAGAGCTGCTCTTTTCAAATAAACTTGGGAACTGCCCATAGTTCTCTGTTTATTTTTTTTGCATAATTTATGCTGCACTCTAAGCCTGAAAGGGTATTGTTTTGACTTATACTGGGTGCTCCCTTGTATCTGGAAACAGTTGTCATGGGGTGCTTTTGTTTATTCCAGGTTGACTTGGTTTTTTTACCAATTCAAAGTTGTAATACTGCGTCTGGAGTGGTAAAAGGCTTTTATCATCTTAGAGTTTAGTGGGTATCACATTGTGCTAATCCTATGCCTAAAGACTTCGCTGCAGAAATGGCAAAGTACTTTGTCCCTTTTTAGCTCGACATGGTTGGCACTGTGCTCATCGTACGCTTAAAATCTTTGCATGAAAAACCAACATTTGAGGTGAGCAGATTCAGAGGGTCACCTGTGTTGTAGTGTGCTGTATAAATCACCTGCTCTTCACCTAAAATTGGGAACTGCTCAGAGTTCTCTGCGTCTTTATTGTATAATGTATCCAGGACTCTAAGCCTACAAGGGGTTTGCTTTCATATATATATATTCCAAAACATTAAATAAATTACGAAACAAATGTAAACAAAAACCACAAAATATATTATAAAACTTTGAAAACAAAAACAAATTATATAAAATTAAAGTAAAAAACAAATATTATTAATATATATATATATATATATATATATGTATTCAAAATTAAGAAATATATTGATTTCTGGGAACAATAGATATACTATTCCAACTCCAATTTATGCCACAGTAGAAAAAGTGTAGGACTTTGGAGGGGTTAAAAGTATTATCACACCATACTCCTACAAACCTAGCAACTCACACCTAAACTATAAGTAAAGCACAATTTAAATAACTGTTGATCAATACATAAATATTTAACAATTAATAATTAATTGTTAATTAGTTATAACTTAATTATCTTCCCATCTTAAAAACCCAGCAGCCCACATTTATATTGTAACTAAAATATTCACCTATTACACAATTCACACAATTATCAATCGATTGAAAAGTTAATTATAAATTAATAATTATTAGCTGATGTTATAAAATCAATTTATTAACTAAAACACATTAAAGAAAATAAAAATGATATTGTTTGCAACAATATTATTGTAAATGATATTAACAACAACGACATGTTTAACAATTATATTACTTACCTGAAAAAATATTATTCATGACAGAGATATTTCTGCATCACAATATTTTTTTTATTAAGATATTTTCCCCCCCTATTTAGGTTTCCCCATATTTACAACTTGATATTTTGTCCTAATATTGGGAACGTGATATCCAGTACTTATTGTATATGTTCTGCCCCTAAAACAAAGTTGAAATTTGCTTAAAACCACATTTGGCATATTTAATTTTACTATGAGTCCGTTATATGGGTGTAAAACTACCTTTTTGCCTATAAGATACAGTGCACAGTGTCTTGAAGTGGCACAAGCCTAAATTAAAATTAGCATGTACCTACAGTGAATACACCATGAAAAGGTATTTTCACTATATTGCTTTGAGCTGGTTCCCCAGGAAACACTGCTAAAGCATATTAAATCACTATTTCTGCATTATCTAATAGAAGACAGCCCAAAACAAGGTCAAGAACTTTTTCTGTTTTTAAAAATGTAATTCATTGGTAAAATTAGTTTTTTTTAAACTAGCTAGGCAATATAACTTTCAGAAAATATGCATCCACTTGCCTGAGCCACTGTTGGCTAAGTACCTTTAGTTTGTGGCTGTTGTCTAGTTCTGCCCTCCCTGTAATAAGATGTTAAATTCTTCCTATGAGCCACAGTAATAGACTGCTATGATTGACAAGTTGACCTAATTGGGCATAGGTGACCCATCTGACCTCAGAAGAAAATTGACGGTTGGGGATTCTACCCCTCCGGTTGGCACAACAGTGTCAAATCATACATGGCTTGGCTTTCTGGGGCACATGTAAAACGTTTGCACCTTTGAAAGGGATCAACAAGCCCAAATCTCATGTTTTGTATGTCCACTGCCTTTACTGGAGGATTCTCCTTTGTCTTACTAGACATTTGTCTCATTTTTTGTGTGGGTCCAGGGCATACTTTAAACTGAATGGTAATCTTATATGTAGGAGGACACTAATTATGTTCATAGAATACTCTCCTAAATGCCCCTAGCTCTCCGATCCCAAGATTAATATGACTGAAGCTGCTGCTTTTGGACTGTATGCCCCTTGAGAAGGGGCATACCTAAGGAGGTTACACCCTCTTCCACTTGCGCTTCAAGGACTGAAAGATCTCCACGGATTATAAGAATGATCAACTGGATTGCTCCAGGAACGTAAAAAGGTGGAAAAGAACATTCCTGAGAAGATCCTAGTGAAAAAGTGGCAACGGGAATGGAACTGGACTTTGCTGTTGGCGTCTCCTTGATACCCTAAGATTTCTAAGTATTTTTCCCTGAAGTCCTAAGGCCTAGAAGTATACTAAAATAATTGCTTGGGAACCAGATAAAAGTTTGAAAACGTTTGAAATATATTTTCCTCCAGAGCTCCAGAAATTTGCTGGTCCCGCCCAGAAAAATGATCTGACTAGAAGTTTTACACCATCAAAAAGGATTTCATCTCCATCCCACTTAAAGATTAGGAAAACATACTTGCTACCAATTTTACGTGAGGCAGGCTTTGTACAGGTCAGGCTAGCACTCATGTTCCTGCAACTTTTACCCACAGCAAAAGTAACATTCCATGTAGCAAATTTTTTAGTTGCTATAGTACGCATTAACAAGAATCGCTCAAACTCAGGGTCTTTTTATAACTTTATAACTTTTAGATACCATCCATATGTATTAATTTCATGAAATATGGTTGTATGAATTTCTTACACTTTTTAAATTCGTAATCAATAGATCAATGTACTGTGCTTGTAATGTTGTAATGATGTAATGATGAAATGTATTATGTGTCCATCTTTTAAGATTTTTATTAATTGAATAAAGAAACTTGACTGACTGACTGTCACTTAAATATCTCCACACCCCTAAAAAGACGACTAACTTCCATTCTGTGCTGGGGCTTAAAAGAAATTCAGTGAGAACCCTCAAAAGCTCAATAACACCAGTGGGACCAACCTGCTGCCATTTTAGCAGAATCCCATGTGGAAAGATTTTTCTGCTCAAAAGTCCCATTCCGTGTTTGGACTTAAAAGAAAGGTTAGTACTTTTCTTCAAAAAAGTGACAAGTCCTTTTTCTGCAGTGTGACTTAAAAACATTTTTAAACTTTTTGACTTAGATACCTTCTACTTGGTGTGTTTGAGTCTGGCTCCATAGCAGTCAGTTTGAAAGTTTACGTTGGTCCCAATCTACCACTACTATTGACTTACATTAGGTACTTTATTTTCCTTGCAGTTTTTTCACTTTAATTCCTTACAATGCATATCTTTGTTCCCCTTATCGGATTGTTGTAATTTCGGTCATATTTTGCTTACAATCCTTTTTTCTTTACTTTAAAATTAGTTGCATTGTGTTTTGGGCTACTTTTTTACTGTTTGTGCACTGCTGAAACACTTTACACATTGCCTTTGATTTGAGGGCGACTGCTTTGTGTCATGTTGGTGTGTCATGTTGCCAGGAACTGAAAACAGGTTTTTATTTATTTTTTGTGTGACATCTGGCAGGCATTGGCCTTATCCTTTTAGATGGACACTGCTCCACCCCAAATAATATCCCCCTTTCTACAATGCACAACACAAGGTGTTCACTGTTCCCTATACAAAGGCAGTCCGCAAAACTATTTTCCTTCAGTGCCTCTCAAGTTGTGGCTTCCCTCCTTTTCGTTCTTCACATCTGTTTGCTGCAATGTATACTACTCAACTGTGACCCTACGCAGATAGGCAGTAAGAACCTGTGCACTCTCAAATGTACAGTGGCTTGAGTTGTCAACATATGTGGCTCTCAGGGGGAAGCAGCAGCACCAGCATGGCCTCTTGAATGGGCCACTCTCATTGTAAATGGTGCTTCAGTCATTTTCCAGGCCTATTCCAAGTTGTGCCTGCTCGCATAGCAGGAGTTAACCATGTTGATTTGAATGATTGATTCATGAGATCACTTTCATAGCAACATCAGACTAATGTGGATAAAGAAGCAGCCAGACCACTGATATAGTTTCACCTCACACACAGTTACATGGCGGATATCTTTTCTGTGGCTCCCTTCTTCAGCAATCGGAATTCAGTAGAAAGACCATGATGCAATCTTGCCATTCCAGTAGGTGAGTAGAGGCAATGACTTGTGTTTTTCTTTTTTTTTTTTTTGTCCTCATCTCACCTTCAAGCATTGTGCAAAATGTTATGGCCGTAATTCTGAACCTGAGCTCCCTCCGGCCAGTTGCTGATGCTTTGGTCCCCTGACCAACTCTTTCGTATTAGAATTTTAAAGGTGTAATCATAGGACTGATGGCCTTAAGATTTTCAGTGTCTATACCGTCTCAGATCTCTACCTATTATGAGGAGTGGTTGCCATATACTGTTTTGAGCCTTATCGGCATTAGCCGTATCAAGGCGAGCCATCGCAAATGCAGAATTTAGCCAATCTTCCAACCTTGGGGGATTTGGGTCTTTCCATTTCAAGCAGATTTACCTGCACGCTAATAGGATCAAGCACAGTAGTAGTCATTGGTCCTTTGCTGCTAAAGCCTTTGTTGTTTTCCGGTCATCGGCAAAGAAAACCAAGGTCTCATTAACTGCGATGTTAGTTGCAAAAATCCTGCGCAGATAGCCACCTACCCCTTCCCAAAATGCTGCCAACTTTGCACATTCAAAAAAGACGTGGATGTCATTTGCCCTAGGGGTCAAGCACCTATGGCATTTCTGTTCAGGGGCTGATGCAAATTTTGCAATTTTTGCTGGGGTGTAGTAGATGCGGTTTGCTACAAAAAAGTGTTTTTTCTTTAGACTAGCTGATTTGGTGTATTTAAATAGGAGATTTAGTGAAGGCTCTAATAACTCCTCAATTACTGGTTCAAAAGGCGATTGTCTCCACACCGAGGCCTGAGATGGAATATCTTTGTCATCAGCTTCGAGCAAAACTTTATACCAGATTGATACCTCTTTTTTTAGGCGATGATCGGACATAAAAAGGCACTCAGTTTCCCATTCTCCCATTATGCCCCGGCTCTCCGCCTCACACCAAGATTTTAATTGCAAATACTTAAACTTGAAAAATCTAGGGCCTATCTTAGCTTTTAGTACTTCCCAAGGATACACCCCATTGTTATCCCCAGGTCAGACCAGGTTCGAATTCCTGCCTCCCTGATGGGGACAGCCAGGCCATCCATAAGACAAAGGGGGGTCCCCGGGGAATCCCAGAAGGGGGCCTGGTCAGAGTAGTACCCTATCTTACACTTAGTCCTGATTTTGCACCAGATCTCAAATGCATTCTTCAGGAATTTCAGACGCACCTTCTTAAAGAATTTCTGTGCTCCAAATTTGTAAAGAAACCCTTCGTTGCTACCCCCTTCCATGTTACTAATCAGCTCTCTAAGGAGAAGCCCCCAAGATGAAGTTATAGGTTCCATTAAAAGCATCCTAATAGATTTAAATTGAAAGGCAACCAGGTACCAACTAATATCCGGAAGGGCTAACCCGCCTTTCAACAACCTCCGCCTCAACTTCTTCCAAGACAGTCTCACTCCCTTATCTCCCCAAACAAAACTCCCAATCTTGCTCTGTATTCTTGAAATGTCAGGTTGAGGGAATCTGAGAGGGACAGCATTAAAGAGGTATGTTAACTTGGGGAGAGCATTCATTTTGATTAGGTTCACCTTACCAAATATGGTCAGGGGAAGATTTTTCCACCTGGCAAACAAACGCTCCAATTCTTTGCTTACTCTCTTCAAATTCAAAGGGGCAATCCTTTCCAAGTCATTCACTACAGCTATACCAAGGTATTGAAATTCTTTACTGGTCTGTCCCTTCCAGTTAGTTATGTTCCAACACATTACCTCTGTCTTGGAGGAATTAGCCAGAAAGCCTGAGATTGAACCGAACTCCTCCAAGAAGGCCTCCACCCTTGGCATAGTGGTCGTTGGATTGCTAGTGTAGAGGATAATATCATCCGCATATAGAGCTAATTTTGATGAATAATGCTGAGGCTTAAAAGGCAGGATCTGGTGATCAAGCTTTATTGCCTGTGCGAGCGGCTCTATATATAGGTCGAACAGGAGCGGAGAAATGGGACAGCCCTGCCGGGTTCCCCTCTGTATTTCAAAGCAGGAGGTAAGAGTCCCATTTACTAAAATTCTTGCAGAGGCTCCCAGATAGCATTGTTGGAGTGTGTGAATAAACACGGGGCCTATACCCATAACCTTCAAAACTTCCCATAGATAGGACCAATAAACCCTATCAAACGCCTTGGCGGCATCTAAGGCCATTACAGCCAAGGGTTCAGATCTTACTGTTGCCAGGTCAATATTGCCGATGAGAAGCTTAGTCTGTTCCTCAATAAAACGCCCACTGATAAATCCCTTTTGGTCTGGACTGACCAAGCCAGGGGCCAGTTTGGCCAATCTCCCTGCAAGAATACCTATAAAGATTTTATAGTCTGAATTTAGCAGGAAGATTGGCCTATAGGAGTCAGCCCTCCACGGATCCTTCCCTGGTTTGGGAATTAACACTATGGTTGCCTCACGCCAGGAATTTGGAATTAGCCCTGAAGGGCTATAAATTGATTCAAATAGGAGACCTACAGTTGGTACAATCTCTTCCTCAAGAGTTTTAAATATCTCATTTGGAAGCGCATGTAGACCTGCTGCTTTCCTATTTTTTGATAACTTTATTTGCGTTCTAATTTCCTCTTGCGAAATCGGGGAGTCCAGCATGTCTCTACCTTCCTGCGTTAGGGACGATAGTGATTTAGTACTCAGCCAGATCTGGATTCGACTTGTGTTTTTCTTGACATCCATTGCCTCATCTCATGTCCCTCACAAACACTTGCAAGTTACTGAGTGCCTCCCAACAGTTGCTGCAATTCCTCAAAAGTGTTATAGCCTTAACATTTACCGGATTGCATGTCTTAGCTCAGCCCTTTTTGGACTTTTTCACACACATCTGGCCCAGCACATGGCAAAGTGGCACACCAGCAGACTCCATAGTCATCATCGTTCATCTCCACATCCTCGGGATCTGTGTCATCATGGCATGGCCCACATGGGCCGTGAACATGAGCACTTTCCTTTCCCAGCATCATCTATCTGTACCATTATCCTTTAAGATTGTACAACAATTCTTCGATCGTGGATCATAATGAAATAGCTGTGCATTCAAAAACTCTTTATCCACGAGGTGCAGAGTCCCAGGGGCCTTTTTAAAAGCCCCTTACACCAATGGAACGTTTTACTTTTTAAAACGGTCCGGCAGCGCAAAGTGCAGACCCATATCTCTGAGACCACACAAGGCCACTTTTCATGGCTTTTCATGGCCTCATAGATATGGTGTAAGGCAACGCAGCACAAATCGCTGCATTGCTCTACACGGCATGAGGGATTCATTCCATGGGTGTCATGGTGGGTGTTCCCATGCAACACCCATGTCTTTTGATGCAGTTCCAGATTTACAAGGATCTGTGAGCCTGGGAAAGTGGCAAACCTGTATGCCTTACAGGGCGGGTGAAACAAGGAGAAATATGTTTATTTCTCCTAATTCTTTCCTCTTTCTATGTGTGCTGCATTTCACAGCACACACAGAAAGGGGAAAATGCCTCCATTGGATGTTTTTGTGCAGGAATGTGTGCCATCCTGCACTAGAACAATCCTGACAACTATGCAGACCCCTTGCACCATGGTTAGGCACCATATTGTTCACCGCACTGGCTGAAAGGACAGAATTGCACAGTATCTCGTAAATACAGTGCATTCCTACCCTTTTGATTTGGCTTAGGGCAGTGTTGCAAGTTCTGTGGCAGCGCTGTCCTACACCAAATCATTGTAAATGAGGCCCCCATTCTCTCTGGGGTGAGCAATGAGCTTGGCACTGGGATTTGGATTACAGGCATGCCAGGAGAGGTAGCAGAAGCCCATCTCCTCAGGTAGGCAACTTGGCCTCGCCCCTAAACCTCTTTTCTTAAAAAATATGTGTCTCAATGCTAAAGACATCTCAGGGCATCAGTGGATTTCACCTGTCAGCCTTCGGCAGCGCTGGAAAATCCTCTTTTTAATAAGGACACAATGTTTACCTATGTTATGCTCATGAGTGATGAGAGAATGATTCAGACTTTAGAACTTCACACATTGCTAGGCAAGAAATAAACAAGCTCAAATTATACCATGCTTCCCTGGTCCCTGTATGTGAATGCTGGATTTGTAATTCCTGCCTAAAATGACTATACTTTTGTGCTTAACTTGTAGTTCTACTGAGTTATATTCTATTTATCATTGCTATTCTCTCAAAACACCTCACAGATGTCCGAGATGAGCCCTCCTGGGCTGATTTTAGTGACAATAAATTGAACTTAATTAATTATTTTTAGTGCAGGCATTGCCAACTTAACCGTAACAACTAGATGAGTGACATCTACATTTTGTTTTTTATTTTGCGTTTTATGTGAACAGGCCACAGGCAATACAAGACCCTTCTGCTCTGACCAGCCCACCATCACTTCAGATGCAACACCGAGTCACCCCAGAGAGCATTTGTCTGCAGACCACAAAGGTTGACACCGAGAAAACATTTGCTTCGAGCACAGGGATCATTGGCCTAATCAGATTTCTGTAATATCAGCCTGTGACCTTTACGATTATTAGTGAATTTATTCATGATGTGCTCCCATGTTCCCTTTATGCTTTCAGTGGGTTTGTCCTACACAAATTATAATTATATGAACCTCTTTGAGCATTGTTCAAGCTTAATTCAAATTTTAGTGGAGTGTTGATAACATTCATGAAGGTGACTCATGTTTATTACTTAACAGAGGATAGCATTGTAAAATCCAATCAGTAAGGCCCTCCCTCTCTCTGAGCATCAGTAATTTGCACGCACGAGCACCGCAGCCATGAAAACAGTCAATCTAGAATGCAAAATACAGCAGTATTAGAACTACACAAACTACAGCAGCATTGGAACTATGCAAAATACAGCAGTATTAGAACTATGCAAAATACATCAGTATTGTTACTATGCAAAATACAGTAGTGTAACAACTATGCCAAATATGGTAGTATTACAACTTTTCTTATAGAGAAAGTGAAATTTCCAAGGGAAATTGATGTTATCGCTACAATTTTTGTAATCAATTCACGAGTTCAAGGTTTTTCCAGGAGGCAAATATGGGTATACCTCGTTAAATGTGCTGAAGATAATCCTAGATGCTGCAATAATGCATTAAAACAGATGCAATGATGCAAGAAAATTGCATTACTTGTAATCCGGTGGAATTTCCGGTTTTGCCTAAAGTGGTATTACGAGGAAACTCGGAATGAAGATCTTAGACTTTTATCCATGTCTTGAATCCCTCAGTAATTTACATTCCTATCAGGGTGCGAACATATTTGCATCTTTGATTAAAATATGCCAAAATTGTTGTTCACATGTTAACATTTGCTGGAAATGGTTCACATTGTGCGATTAAATTTATGTGTCCTCGGATGGAGTATGAAGTCTGACACACAATCGGCTCACTAAAAAAAACAAAGGTGTCCAAAAGATAAATAAATAAGGAGCAAAGATAAGCAATTTCAAATGTACGAGCATTGTTAGCACCACTCTGTTTTTAATTAAAAGTGCTGTTTTATACCTATATGAAATGCAAGAGATGAAAGTTTATTATTTTATAGTAGTATAAATCTTTATTCGGTAAATTGATCACCATAAAAGACAACAATATACAATTTTAAAATACATTTCATAAAATCAAATTATACTAGCAACAACAAGGGTTGACCATACTTAAAATACGACCGAGCACTGACATAATTAATAAAACCACAGACAAAAAAAATACTCCAGGCACTCAGAATTAGCAGCTTCAAACAACTCCACTCTAGGTAGGTAGAGGCCTTGCAATCATTCCCAGAGATCTTGATCTAATGATCCAGGCACTGCCTAAAAACTTTGCCACCCCGCATATCAATGGGGTAGATGATAGATCCGATGTAATCACTCGTAAGGCCGAGCGATGGCACCTCAACCCCAAACCTTTACATACTGGTTTCAACCAGTTTTTCCGCGCCACTTTATATGCGGGGCAGGCAAAAAGAAGATGGGCCACGGACTCTTTAGGGGCCGCACAGCCAGGGCAAGATCGCAAGGGGCCGCCCTGGTTGGACCATTTTGAAGTAAATTCGCGTACCGGGAGGGTACCGTACCTTAATTTTAAAAAGAGGGCCCTGTCAAGAGGCTTAGTTATCAAATCAAGGAAGGGTTCAAGTTTCCTTACACTCTTACACTCCAGAAAAGACTCTGTAAGTGAGCCCCCTGTTATACCACGTGATGCTTCAGCCTGAACCCAATCCCAATATAATTTCTTGATCACCATTTTGGGCGGGGGCACTTGAGACTCCCAGATATCTCTCAAACCCAATTGGCAGACCAATAGCCTCAAATTTTTCAACCAGCCAATTTTACACCCAGAGTCGAGTAGAATTAGCTCGTCCAGTACTTCAGCATATTTAGCCAACTCCTTAGTCCGTCTCAGGCGGACCCAAAAAAGCAATGGTCGCAGCCTCACTATATCCTTTAGGGCACGTCTACCAAGGTCTAACCGCAAGGGGATAAGCGGGGTGGAAACAGGGAGTGCCACCACATCTCTCAAAAACTTATTTTCTGCTAAGGTTAGCTCATTTGCATTGTCGAACCCCCATAATTCGGAGCCGTACAGTGCAGCCGGGAGTATCTGGCCATCGTAGATGGCCATTATCGGGGACACTGGTTTGCTAATTGATGCCCGGTACTCTCGTAAGATCACCCCCGACACTCTTTTGTGGCCCAATAGCATTTTCGCTAAGTGATCCTTCCAGGTCATTCGGCTATTTAGCCGGACCCCTAAATAGTCGAATGCCTCGACCAACTCCAAGGGAGTCCCATTAAGCAGAAAATTGTTTTTAAAATTTTTGGTGGGTGAAAAGGCCATCAATTTGGTTTTAGTGGTGTTGATAGTTAGGCCTCTCTCTGTACAAAAGGAGGAGAAACGCTGCAGGAGTTTGTGCAGGCCTATCGGGGATTTAGCTATCAGCAAGGTGTCATCAGCAAAGAGCAGGGTCTGAATCTTTTCCCCCGCCAGGGTTGGGGCATCCGTCTCTTCTCCTCTCAGATGGTCCACCACTCCATTCACAAACAAGGAGAAGAGAGTCGGAGCCATGACACACCCTGGCGGACTCCACTCCTCACAGGTACCCTATCTGTCAGTTGGCCCTGTGTACCCCATCTGATCCTAGCGTATGTCCCCTCGTGTAGTCTTACAATTAATCTTAAGAGTGAGCCAGGAAAGCCCAAACTTTCCAGAATCTCCCACAGTTTAGCACGGGGGACCAGGTCGAAGGCCGTCTTGAGATCTATGAAGGCCATATATAGGCTCCCCTTCTTGATGGTAACTGCCTTCCAATAGATCCCAAACAGCCGAAAGACCTGGTCCATCGTGCCCACCTTTTGGCGAAATCCGGCCTGCAGATGAGAGAGAATGCCTTCCTCCTCCATCCAGTCGCCCACCCTGGCGATAATGACCCTGCCAACCACTTTCTGGATTATGTCTATCAGACTAATCGGTCTGTAGTTGGCAGGGTCATCTCTTGCCCCCTTCTTGTACACTGTGACCACCTCGGCACCCTTCCATGAATCTGGGACGGGGTGTCCCTTTACTAACAAATTCATTATGGTGGCTATTAAATTTGCCCAGGCTAGGGGTTCAGCAATCAAGAGGTCCCCAGGGATCCCATCCGGCCCAGCTGCCTTTTTGGGCGTCAAATGTTTAATTGCTGCCACTACTTCGGAGGCCATAAATAAGCACTCCGTCTCCCCGTCAGAAACCCTTCCCTCCCCACAAGTAACCAAAGGGCCAGATGTATCTTCACTGCCGCCATACAGAGATGAAAAGTGATTGAACCATTGCAGGCTGGTTATATGGGTTGCTAAAGGCTGGGATTTACCCTGTCTAGCTCTATTAATTAAATCCCAAAATAACGTCGAGTCCCTCCTACTGACGGCGTCTGTTATTTCCCTCCAGTGCTCCTCCTCCCACTCGCGTTTTGCCAGAGCAATTGCTCTCAAGTACTCCCTCCTGGCCGCTCTAACCAGAGTAGGATTCCTTGAGAGCAAGGCAACTGACAGACTTTTCCTCTTCCCCCTGCAGTCCGTTGAATACCATGGATTGCTGGATATGGGGGGAGTCCTATTTGATCTGGGGGATTTCCCTTTAGAGGTGAAATAAAGACTCACTTGATCTATCGTGCCTTTATATGCAGAATCTAATTGTAAAGAAAGGCACGGAGGGCTAGCAACCACCCGATCCATTACTTCCAAGTCCCTGTACAGGGCTTCGATGGTAAATTTAATGGACTCTAGTTGGTCTGCGTTTAACTGAGCCTTGTCCCACTTCAATCTACGATTGTTTTCGTAGGGGATGATCTCTTTGGTTAATTTCAACGGTGCACTCATCCCTTTCCCTTTAATTTTGCCCCATTTAAACTTGCAGCAAAGCGGATTATGGTCGCTATCCTGGGTGGGTACCACCTCCATATCAATAAGGTCCATCCACATACTAACACTCATTAAAATATAATCAATTCTGGACGGGGCCGATAGCCTGTTAAAAGTCATTGCACCTAATGTATCAGACCGGGTCCTGCCATTAAGGGCTCTTAATTTGTGCTCCCTAGTGAGGGCGTTCAGTTGGATTGCCCTAGCAGACCATTTCCGGATGGGGGGTAGCGTCAAGGGGGGGATAGACCACCTGGAGTCGTCCTCCTCAGTACCTAGTGGATCATCACCAAGAAGAGGTTCGAACGTGCAATTAAAATCGCCACCCACCATAATTCTGGCTGAGGGAGGGCAATTAGCTAGAGCAGAATCAAGGCTCAATATGGTTGCCGAAGTATTATCCCCCGCAGCCCCTCTAGCGTATACATTAAAAAGTTCAAGCCTAATCCCCTCGATATGACCCCTGGAAGAAAGGTGCATTAAATCATTACACTGGGTGTCATTAGAGGCCATGTCCCAATCTAGGTCAGTTCTTATCCAGACTAAAAGACCTCCTGCTGGTCTACCTTTCCCTCTACTTATCGCTGGGGAAAAGAAGGTGGTGTAGCCAGATTTATCAATTGGTGTCAAGCACCAAGTTTCTTGAAACAGGCAGACATCGAACTTCTCGATGAGTTCATGCCATTCAGGAATGTCTAGCTTCCTTTTTAGCCCGGCTACGTTCCAGGAAATCAGGTTTATTACCCTAGAACCCTTGTGCACTAGAGAGTACCCTTCCGTGATCGCCACCCCCGGCTCCATTCCCACACCTCTAAATTGGTGGCTGTTACTCACACAACAAAATTGCCTGTCGGGTTCAGAACAATCAACAACAATAGACATATCCGGGGCGTCAAGATGAGGCATATTCGAGTGGATGACATTAGAGTCTTCTATAGTTACCTCCTGGGAATTGTCACAAATAGTTCCTCCTTGCTGGGGATCCACTCCATGTCTACCGCCTCCCTCCTCCATAGGCTGTAAGCATCAATCGCAGTCCTCCATGCCACTGAGCTGCGAAAACCTGTTGAAAGTATCTAAGGGGGTGAAGGGTCTAAGATGCTCCATTGCACCATTGTAGCTTGGGTGATGACTCTGAGGAACCGTAAACCAACCAGACTGACCATTAGGGTAAAGCTGATGCTGGCCAAATACCTGATGAGTACTATTATAACCAAACTGCTTGGGCCATAGGGCATAAGACTCTTCCCTATGTTTGGGGGGGGTAAGGAACCGGTCTCGGGTAAAAGTAGGTTAAGGGCCTAGGTGTAACAGAGTTTCCTCCTCCTGCATATGGCCAGTTTAAGATGTAGTCTACTGCACGGGGGTCTCTAAAATTGACCACCACTAGATCCCCGTCAATATCTTTCCTAGTGTTACCCAACCACGGGATCCTTCTAACATGTACAATATCTCCATCCACATTTGGGGCTATAGGCCTGAATGTCCTCAACCAGTGAATTATTTTATTTTTCAATTGGCCATAACCTTCCTTCTTATTGTCTGCTAATGGAGGAACCCCGGTCATGACTACTACATAGGGCACCGCCTGGGGTGGGATTTCCACTTGAGGTACCCTAGTGAAAGGACCTCTGGTGCGTCCCCCTTCCCCCTGTCTCTCGCTAGTGTTTACTGGGGGAGCCTTTAACATTGGCCTTTTGGCGCCACCTTCTGCCCCAGCTACAGAAATGGTCGGGTTCGTTGTAGGATTTTCTTTATGTATAGCAGGCGCCGTCTTACCCTGATGCTGAGACGACTGTTTAGACGGCTGGAGTGGAGCAGAGGGGGTAGCTACTGGGGGTTTTACAGTCTCGCTAGACGAGACCCCAGTACAAGGTGTTGGTTGTGTTCCCCCACTCCCCTGAGCCCTGGTCACCGAGGCCATACTATTTAAGGCAGCCTCTACTAAGGTCAATCTATTTTCGACTTTCCTAAGGCTCTCAATCACGGGTTGCAACAGAGACCTCAGTAAAAGTTCGAAATCCCCTACAGGTGGAGGAGGAGTCGATGAGTTTGTAAGTAAGGGCCCCTGACTGTTAACTAAAACTGCTATATTGGGGACCTCAACAAGCGGGGTAGCCACCATTGGTGGTGCCTCTGGTATTACAGTAGTTGCAACTTCCATGGTAGCCCTTACATGCGGTGAAGATAATTTAGGGCCTTTGTCAAAGTCTAAATGGGAAATTTTAACTTTGCCTTGACCCGCCCTTAATTTCCTCCTTTTTTTATTTGGTGGTGGACCATGTATCTGTGCAACCACTAGTTGCTTAGATTTCAATGGTTTAAGCTTCAGGAAGCAGCAGGGTGGCATGGAATCTGGGTAGGGGGGTCAATCACAATAGGATCAAGGGACATACCAGGCGAAGATGTGCAGTCACGCAGTAAAAGTGGGAAGCCTTCTTGACTAACGGTTTCCCTCCCAATGTCAATTAAGTCCCCCTCGGTGAACAAGGATACAGACGCAGAGTCAATAAAGGATCTGTTTTTCAAGCTTTCGATTGAACGCCTCCGCTCAGCCCTGCGTTCAGCCATGATCAATTCCTTCTCCCCCTCGGACAGTACCTTGGGAAAGTAATTGTCTAGTGACCCATTGCGAAGTTTGCCCTTCTTCCCAGGTGACCCCCCATCAGGTAGGGTAGCCATTAACTAACCTGTAACACAAGCCTACGGAGTGGGTTTTAGAGAGTGGGCCCAGCCCGGCCTGCTCTGGCCTACGAGGGCCTCAGAGGGCCCGCCCTTTGCCCGGGCTTCGCCCCGGGCGCTCCCGCGCAGCGAGTTACAAAGGTTTATATGGGCCTAAGGCTGGAATAAGCTGGGCGGGGCGGTCAGGGAGAGCGGGCCAGATGATAGGCCGGAGGATTGCCGGGACTCCTAGGAAAGCGAGTCCCCGTTCCTTCGCTCCCAGCCCTGTCGCACGCACTCTCACCCAGCTGGCTCCTGTGACTCCTGGGCTCCGGTGGCGGCAGCAGCGCAGCGGGACCCGCGAAGCGGGTTCCGCAAGTAGTGAAGTTGTGAAGTTGGTCTCCCAACGGCAGCAGGAACACACACAGCAAACGACCCCAATGTCAGTAGGAGGCGGGGATTTTTAACGGTGAGCTGGGCGGGGCGGTCAGGGAGAGCGGGCCAGATGATAGGCCGGAGGATTGCCGGGACTCCTAGGAAAGCGAGTCCCGGTTCCTTCGCTCGCAGCCCTGTCGCACGCACTCTCACCCAGCTGGCTCCTGTGACTCCTGGGCTCCGGTGGCGGCAGCAGCGCAGCGGGACCCGCGAAGCGGGTTCCGCAAGTAGTGAAGTTGTGAAGTTGGTCTCCCAACGGCAGCAGGAACACACACAGCAAACGACCCCAATGTCAGTAGGAGGCGGGGATTTTTAACGGTGAGCTGGGCGGGGCGGTCAGGGAGAGCGGGCCAGATGATAGGCCGGAGGATTGCCGGGACTCCTAGGAAAGCGAGTCCCGGTTCCTTCGCTCGCAGCCCTGTCGCACGCACTCTCACCCAGCTGGCTCCTGTGACTCCTGGGCTCCGGTGGCGGCAGCAGCGCAGCGGGACCCGCGAAGCGGGTTCCGCAAGTAGTGAAGTTGTGAAGTTGGTCTCCCAACGGCAGCAGGAACACACACAGCAAATGACCCCAATGTCAGTAGGAGGCGGGGATTTTTAACGGTGAGCTGGGCGGGGCGGTCAGGGAGAGCGGGCCAGATGATAGGCCGGAGGATTGCCGGGACTCCTAGGAAAGGGAGTCCCGGTTCCTTCGCTCGCAGCCCTGTCGCACGCACTCTCACCCAGCTGGCTCCTGTGACTCCTGGGCTCCGGTGGCGGCAGCAGCGCAGTTTATTATTATATTTGCATATTTCTGCTGTAATTATTTTACATATGGAATAAAGTTCCCGCTGCTGTACATTATAATGATAAAGGCGGCTAGATGCATCACAATTCGTCTGCACCGCTGAGCATTCAGTTTGAGTGGAGGGATCGAGCGCCACAGCCGGAAGTGTCCCCTACCATTTCCGGTTTCCACGGAGGTTAGCAGTCTAGCTGCTCGCCTCCCCCTGCATAAAAGCCACATGCCTTCTCCTAAACGCAGCAGGCACGCCAAAGCCAAGCCCGTCTGCACCCGTCCGTGCCTGGATTGGGCCCAGGGCCACCCCCCCTGGCCCGACCCCTCCTCTCACCAAACCACAAAACGCTAACTTACTCCTCAGCCCAACTCAAAGCGATTAACACCTCACCCAATGAATCCCACCCTCCTCCACCTGCCCTTACCTTTGATCCTATCCCAGAACCTTTTTACTGCCCCCTGTGTAACATTGAACCCCCTCCTCCTGGCCCGTCCCTCTCCATGGCACTACCCGACCCCCCGATTCCATTCCTCGCCGCCCTTATAAACGACCGGTCCCTCCTTAAACACAAATTTGACATCCTAGAGCTAATTACCAACCACAAATTAGATCTTTTATTTATAACGGAAACTTGGGGTGACCTCTCTTCCGGGCCTGACTTCTGTTCAGCTATACCTGAGGCGCTCAGACAGGACAGAGCCGTCAGGAGGGGAGGTGGTCCTGCCATCATTCATAAAGACCGCCTCAACACCAAAATCGAAACCCTTAACTCTTTGGGTTTTGAGGCACTCACTTACTCCATTGTCCTCTCTAATAATTAATCATTTAAAGGAACTCTTCTGTACCGCCCTCCAGGCCCCCGAACAATCTTCCTTTCAGCCCTCGACAATCTAATGGAGCCCTCAGCGGGAGCCCACGACTACACGATACTAGGGGACTTCAATTTCCACCTAGAATCTTTTAACGATAATGACACCACCCTTCTTACCTCCGATTTACAAACAGCTGGACTCTGCCAGCTAGTCACCACTCCCAGTCATCAAGCAGGACACACCCTTGACGGTCTTTTCACAAACAACCCCGACATTGCCTTCCTCTCTGCTATCCTCCTCGTCTGGACAGACCATGCCGCAGTACTCTTCACTATCCAACCCCGGCTAACCCCCTGCGGTCCAACCCTCCCATCCCCAAGCTCACTCGAGATTAGAAAAATATCGACATTCCCCTCCTCACAACTACCCTCTCCAACTCCCTCGAGGAGCATAATCCCGACCCCGAAATAGCATCCAATAACTATCTTAACCGGCTATACTCTGCCTTCAGTTCTCTTGTACCTCCCAAGTTGACCTACTGCAACCGAATCACTCCTTCGGCCCCTTGGTTCACGGAGCCCCTCAGGTTACAGAGACAACATTGCAGAAACCTAGAGAGACACTGGCGCAAGCACTATAACCCGCGTGAGAAACAAACTTATAAGAACGCTTTTGCCATATACAAATGCCTCATCATCTCAGAAAAGAGCAACTTCTATTTAACTCAAATTGAATCTGCTAACAACACTCCCAAACAGTTGTTGCAAGTGGTCAATAAGCTTTCCAACCCCCCTTGTCCACTTTCTAACACCTCACAGGCCTTCTGCGATTCCCCTGCCAACTTTTTTGCGGACAAGGTCACCACCATTTTATCTGCTTTCGCTTCTCACACCCAGCCAAACCGGACCAATCCTGACCACCACTACACCATCGGGACCCCCACTTTTTCAAACTTCCAGCAGGTGTCCCCCGAAAACATCTCTCCACTAATCTCCTCCATCAGATCAGGATCCCCTCTGGACCCTTGCCCACCATCCATCCTTAAACTCATTCCTGACGCTATAACCCTCCCCTCAATAACATCTGTAACACCATGTTCCTCACAGGCTCCTACCCCTCCGTCTGGAAAAATGCAGTTATCAAACCCCTCCTGAAAAAACCCACCCTTGTTCCCACTGCCTCATCTAGCTACAGACCTATCGCCTGTCTTCGAAAAACTAATGAACAGACAACTATCAGAATTCATCAACCTAAATCATCTTCTGGACGTTACTCAATTTGGATTCAGACAGGGTCATGGTACTGAAACTGCCCTTATAATGGCAGCCCACAAGATCAGGATGACCCTAGATCAAGGCGGCGCAGCAGTCCTGATACTTCTCGACCTGTTCGCTGCCTTCGACACGGTCGATCACGCCACCCTGATCGACCGTGTCTCAGCCTTGGGTATCAATCACACAGTCAGAGACCTCCTAGCCTCTTTCCTCACCAATCGGACCCAATCAGTAAAACTAGGCTCCTTCAATTCACCTGTCTTTACCCTCCCATGCGGAGTGCCTCAGGGGTCCTCGCTGAGTCATACCTTATTTAACATTTATGTTTCGGACTTGGCGAGGGTAATCAAATCTCATGGCCTAAGTTTAACTTCCAACGCTGATGACACTCAGCTGGTACTATCAGTATACAAGGATGGGTAAGCAGTTGCTGCCAGTTTCCAGGAGGGAATGCTAGCCATTAGCTCCTGGATGAGGAGCAACTGTTCAAAGCTAAACTCCGATAAGACGGAGGTTATGACCTTCGGCAACCTCTCTCTAGGATGGTCCCCTACCTGGTGGCCCAACGAGATGGGCCCTCCTCCACAACCCGTCACCAAGGTTAGAAATCTTGGGGTCCTGTTTGACGATAAGCTCCTCTTCAATCATCACACAAATGCGATTGTCTCCACCTCTTTGTTTACCCTAAGAAAAATTAAGAAGCTACTTCCATACCTCCCACCCTCTGCCGGCAAAACACTGATCACCTCACTAATCTTTTCCAAAACTGACTATTCAACGTCCTCCTCCTCAATGCCCAAGAAAAGGTCCTGAACAAACTCTAGTTGGTGCAGAACGCCGCGGCAAGAATCCTACTCGGTATCCCCAAGTTCAAATCCATCACCCCGTTCATCCGCCATCTCCACTGGCTGCCCATCAGATGCCGCACCAAATTCAAAGCCTTATGTATTGCCTACAAAGCCATCAACAACTCTGGACCTCAGTTCCTAAAAAAGGCCTTCTGCCTATACGCACCCGGCAGATCTCTACGTTCCTCCTCAGCATACCTCCTACCTGTCCAACGAACCAAGAAAGCCACCTGGGGAGATAGGTGCTCCGTAGTCTCCACAGCCAGACTCTGGAACTCCCTCCCTCTCATCATTAAAACTAGTCCCACCCTTATCACCTTCAGGAAACAACTGAAAACGTGGCTGTTCAACCAATAACCCCGCAGTGTCTCCTTGTCTGAATCTATAATCCTTAAGCGCCGAGACACCCCAGGGTATTTGCACGCTATACAAATCGCCCAAACATAAACATAAACATAAACATTGCACAGCGATTGAAGGATTCCGAGGATTACAAATTTATTTGGTCAACATCTTCAATATATTTTTGCTGTAATTTTGTATCGGGTGACCTGGGGGATGCTGGGTGGAAGTGAATTTGTGCCTCCCTATGGATTCCCGAACTTTTGACCAGGTACCCCCCTCGCTGCCCCGTGCCTGAGGCCCAGCTGGGGCTCCGAGCCCTCAGGATATAGCGCCCTTCACCCTGCCAAGGGCAAGTGGGAGCCCTTTTGTTAAGGTGCAGGGTGGACAGATTGACGTCCTTTGGGCCCGGCCATCTGGTCATGCCCAAACCCTCGGCCATCTGGTCAGGCACACTGCTTTCCAATGATGCTACCAATGGTCAGGCTGCCCTGGAAGTCCTGATGAGGGCTCATTCAGTTTCACAAGCCCAGCCAGGGCTCCAGGGAGGCTTGGAGTATGGGCGCCTTGGGTCCCCCCTGTCACTCAGTGGGCACGGATTACCGAAAAGGCAGTAGCCTTCCTCCGGATTACTATGGACAAGGGGCACCAGACCACCATGCAGCCTGGCAGCACTCAGCCCCTACCACCCTGGAGCTCCGTTCTCCAGTCCGCCGCACGGCAAAGAGCCTGGGACGAGGTCCATCAGGCCCAGGCAGACCTCTCTTGTGTGCCCAGGCCCATGTCTCTGGCCAAGCCCAGGGGCTCCGGCAGGCCCTGGGGTGGGCACGTCCTCCGTGGTCTCAGTCCCCTGGCCTGCTGCTCCACCAAGGGTGCAGAACAGGGTTCAGTCTGGACCAGCGAGTCTTCCCCTGCTCGGATGGGTTCAGAAGCACTGAACCCGGCCGCTGAGGGCCCCCTCATTATTCTGGGATTCGTCCTCGGGACTGCGGCATGGCAAGGTGCCCTGGACGGGGTCATGCGGGCCCATGGAGGCCTCACCTGCAAGTCCAGTCCCGGGCTCTCAGGGTGGTCCCAAGAGCCCCGGGGTGGTCGCTCCATGCCCACCCTGACTTATCCGCATGTTCATGGAGCACCTGATGTTAAATCATTCGTAGATGACCTGATTCAGGGTCAGGGTTTCATAATTAGCAGAGCAGCTACCTCGCTGTGATCCATTAAAAGTCATTCTCTGAGCCAAGCTTTTGGCTCCGTCCTTGTGTGCCTGCGGAACCTCCTCCACCACACCCGGGGTGGGTTCCTCTGCCACTGAGTTAGCGGGAGGGATGCAGAGGAGGGAAGATAGGAGGCCGCCTCCACCACGTGCCTTTTGGTTGGCTAGGTTTCCCGGGGTGCTGGCTGAGCTATTGTCCAAATTCTTGGGGGAAAAAATTATAGAAAAAGTGTTATGACCATTTTTCGGGCCCAAGAGAGCATTCACCTGTGTGGAAGAATCCAGGAGCACTGACCGGGTCCAAGGGCCCAGCCGGGTACCGGGCCAGGATCTCCCACCCTGGGCTCCATCATCCTGCTGCCACACTGCCAAAGGCCTGGGATGGGGTTCCATCTAGCCTGTAGATGCTACCCCTGCTTGGCAGGGTTCAGAAGCTCTGACCCAGTGAGGGCCCCCCATTCTGGGCTACTTCTTCTGACACACATATGGCAAAGCGCCAGGGACAGGGTCCCATGAGCCCAGGGAGGTCTTCCATTCATGTCCGGGCCCAGAAGCTCTTACTGGGCCCCCAGTGCCCTGTTGCATGTTGGGGTGGGCGCTCCAACCCTGGGCCAGAGGAGGATTCCCCTACCTGGCTGGGTTCAGGACCCTTGACCGTGGCCCCGACGGTCCTTGGGGTGGGTGCCTCCCTGTCTTGGGCTCTGTCCTCTGGCCCATCGCGTGGCAAGGCGCCCGGGATGGGGTCATGCGAGCCCCTTGAGGCCCTCTGGGCTCAGAAACTCTGACCAGGCCCTGGGGCCCACTGGGCCTCAGGCAGGCCCTCCCACTTTGGGATCCATCCTCTGGCCTGCTGCCCTACCTAGGGCCTGGGAGCTAAATATGTCAGACCCGGGGAGACTTCTTCTGCATGGCTGGGTCCAGGAGCCCTGAACGTGGCCCAGACAGGCCCTGGGGTGGGTGCCTCCCTGACCTGGGCTCCGTCCTCTGGCCCACCACGTGGCAAAGCAGATGGAATGGGGTCCCGCTAGCCTGGGGAGGAATTTCTTTTGCATCCAGGCCCAGTAGCTCAGACAGGGCCCTGGGTCCCTGCCGGGTGATGGGGTGGGTGCTTGCACCCTAGGCTCTTTCCCCAAACCTGCCTCAAGGCCAAGGTCCTGGGTTGGGTCCACCTGGCCCTGGGAGGCCTCCCCCCAATTTGCCTGCATGTGAAGGAGCCTTCAGGCCCCAGGTGGGAGGCCCGTCGGTACTCCCCTCCCTGCACTGTGGCTGAGGTCCAGGAGGGGCTACGAACCCCTGGGCTGCAGAACCCTGGTACCCTCCAAGGTTCGTTAAGGAACAGCGCTACTAGATGGCCAATGGAATAGATATTATGGCCCTTAAAAACATATGTTCCACCATATGAAGAATGTTGACGTTAGAGGAGCTCCATAATTCGGCACTATACAGATCCAATAGCCTTGACCTTTTAGATCGTAAGTGCCTGGGCAACCCTTTGGGAGACAATCTTACGGTTGACCGTTGCTATGTTTGCAGTCTGCTGGTTGAGCACCAAATGATCCTTTTCTATCTGGCGTGCCCCATTCATGTTGGGTGTCATTCTAATACCCAGATAGTCAAAAGCAGGTCCCCGGGCAATGCATGTATTACTCGCTTGTCTCTGCCTGTTATAACAGATCGCCTTGTTTTGGGAGAAAAACATACATTTGGTCTTAGCAGTATTAAGCTTGATGCCATCTCTCAACACAGAAAGAAGAAAGTAGATCGAACAAAAATTGCAATCCCTGGGGAGACTTTGACATCAATAAGGTATCATCGGCAAAGTGGAGGGCCTGAGCCCTCCTCCCCCCCAATTTGGGTGCATCACACCCATGCTTACTGAGGTGATCAAACACCCATTTATATAGAGGTAGAACAGAGTGGGGCCTACAAAATACAACCCTCTCTGACTCCCTGAACTACCATAAACGTTTCTGTCAACTGACCATCTGCTCCCCATCTGACCTGAGTGAAGTTTCCCACAAACAGCTTCACCAAGATATTCATAAGAGAATGGGGAATACAAATGTTTTCCAATACTCTTTGTTTATGAATTGAAACATTTGGCCACTGCTCTTTAAAGCATGCATGGCAATAAGAGCTGCGTCGACACTGAGGTCCTGTGAGAAATGGCAATAAGGATCAATCTACACAGGAAGAATACATGCATGAAAAGTCATACTGAATTTAAATTGAGAAAATATATTTACAAATTGTGAGGCAAAATATTATAAGCACAAATGTGACAGAGTGTAGGTACCACAATGCATATGGAAACCAGCACCATAGATCAACCTGAATAATGTAAATGGTGAAGCTACATTGTCTGACCACACAAATCGTCGATTTTTGGTGCTAAGATTAGTCTCTTGAAGGTTGTCCTCTCAATTACATAGACTGGCAGTTACTGAACTCTAAAGCTTTTCAGATTTCTCCTAATTACCAGCTATTCAAATGAATACATTGAAGACTGAATAAGACGTGTGCAGTGAAAAAACGTGATGCACCTTGTTATACAGTATTTAAGATAAATGCATCAGCTATTGCAAATAAATACCCACTTACATGGTGTAAGCCAATGAGCAAATTCACTATAAGGGGGGGTGGGGGCTTAAAATACATGAGACAAATTATCTGGCACTTGTATGCTTAACATGGCAGCTACATATACAGTATGACCAACAGCACGTCTGCCCCTAGCTCAAGCAGGCAGGAACAGAACCAATATACGTTGCAGTGGGGTTAAAGCTGTAAGAGCATTGGGCTGGTTCATGATCTGCCGGCGATCCCTGTGTTTTGCTGTGGTCAGATTTACTAGGTTTCATAGAAAATATGTTGTTGACGTCATAGTTTGCAAATTCTTTCTGCAGCAGAAGTAATGAAAGAAATTGCTTTATATGCACCCCCAGTCGTACATACAAGTGAGTGTTTTTATTCTGTATTACAAAGCCTCACATGCCACGTCGAAGAACAGTTTCTGAATACAAACCAAGATAGTCTTACTGCAGACAGATTTGCGTGTCAACTGTAATATAATAGTAACTAGTAACAAATAAAAATGGGGAATTGGCCGTGCATTGTTTTCGCTGTGTCTGAGATGAAAACAGAAATTCTGCTTCTGATTTTTCTTAAGACATCAATAGAACGATCGCCCAGACTTGAGCTAGTGCTATTGCACACCTTCGGCAGGTCAGTGGTACAAGTTCTCTGCAGACAGCAGGCAAGAAATCAGTGCAATGAAAAATGTTCTCAGTGGACCATGCACTTTAATCGGAATGACGCATGGCATTTTTATTATCAAGTTAATAAACGCCATTCTCGTTCATGACTTTTTGTTTTGGTCTCAATTTATACTTTCAGTTGTTAACCCGTTAAGCGCGCCGCAAACATTCCGCCCCAGTGCGGACGTTCGATTGCGCTAACGGGATTCGGACGTCCAAAGGTCGTGCGCAGCACTAGCGAGGTAGTGCACGCGACGACCGTTGGACGTTCACAGCACTGAACGGGTTAAATTCTTTGTAAGTGTATTTTAAATTATTGTTACACTGAGCTCGCTGTCTTGTTAGCCAGCAAGTTACATTCTTGACCTCAAAAATGTTAATAGGCAACCTCCAGCCAATTAAAAAAGATCCACCTTTACATTTTTATAAACTCACTTCACTTGTGAGATATTCCCTTTTTCCAGGGAAAAGGAGTATGTCCAATTGCATAGGTCAAACAAGTTCCAAATTGCTCATAAGATAATTTTCTTCACTTTGGCAACTAAGGACATCTTTCTCAGGGAGCACTAATCAAAGGAAAATGTTTTTAATCTCGGAAATTACGTTTATCACGTTAAAGGCTACCAATATTTGAAATACATATGGGAAAATGGAGTGGGCTTACGCTTTTCAACTTGTGCATTAGACCCTTTTGTCTGAATTTTACGGTTTCCTCTAACGAATTGTCATAATGTACCAGTAATTGTGTCTAATATTATGTTATCTAAATCGCTTAAAAAAATCAGACACATCTTTTCAGTAGTTTCGGCAGTCTAGAACATTACAATGAGGATGATAAAAGGTATTGTTGCATTACAACGTCTCAGGAATAAGATGCTCTCAAACAGTTTGAAAAATGACATGTGCTGAGTTTTACCATGTTCTGCACATTTTGTAGTCTGTTAAAAGCTCAAACAAAAGGCTAAGAAAGACTCCATTTGATTGCATTCTTAAAACAAAAACCTAAATAAAGATTGGCATTTTAACACTTAACTATCGACTAATGCACTGACTAGCTCCATTCTTTCATGTCTTTGGTTAGAACTAATCTAACTATTGAACACCCTTGAAGCAAAATAGGCAGTTGACTAATCTTACATATAATACTGCCAATACCTCTGATAATTGGAAAGCAAAAAAGCAACTTTCTCATTTTTTATTTTTTTTTATTTTTATATTCACTGAAAAAAACAAAGGTTCCAGCGACATTAGGACCCACTGGGAGGTTTCTGCTGGCCATCTCCTGCAACAGCCTCTTTTCCATTGTGAGATGACAGACTGGAGCCTGTGAGGCTTTGGTTTCCTATGGCAGTTGGGCTCTGCCTCCCTGTCGGCCTCACACGGAGGCTGAGCACAGCAGTGTCTACTGTAGTTTTGTCAATAAAGCTCTCAACATACACTGCCATGGACATGCTAGCACTCCCCATATGCTGGCTGGGGATTTGAAAGGCCTTCTGTCCCCCAGGGCCACACGATACGGTGCAGCAGAGCCTGTTGTACTTCTTACAAAACCAAGCGCTCAGGGAATGTCATGTTTTGAGCAGTCTAGTAGCTGGGCGTAGGCGGAGTTATGGGGTGGAGGAAGAGGCGGGGCACCAACAGGAAAGGGGCAGTTAGAGTAGGGACACGGACGAGGAAGGAGTGGGTTAATAAAGCTTGAATATCAAGTAGTGTCTGTCATTATTGCATGCACAACACTACAACAGGTGACGAGGGTGGGATGAAGTAACCTGCCATCCCCACAGTGAGGAAACGAGCGCCCTGTCCCTGGGCAGCACAGAGAAGTAGTCGCCGTCGCGACACGTGTGCCCCCAGAGAAGATCGCCGCCTGAGGACCCAGGCCAGCGACAGCTGTGACGGCTCCACGATCCGTCGATCGTGTGGAGCGCTGCCGAATGAGTGCTGAAATAAGTTTGCTGCCGAGAAGTCACTTCGCGCCAAAACGGGAGCTCACCCCGGATGCGTGCAACTTGGCAAGGAGTCGGAAGTGGCAGTGAGTGAAGCGACAGCATCGCAAGCCTACCGTGACCCCTTCGTGAAGAACTCCAGGAAAAGCGAGTGGAGTGCGTCTGCTACAGTGCTGCTGACAAGCTCGGCGATCCGGTGAGTCTCAGTAACTGGATCGGAGCGAGGAGAATGAATGAAGTTGAAATCCCGCGGGAGCCGATATTTCACTAGCGACGGCCATCTTGAAGTCAGGCAGCCCACAGGACAATCCCTATGTGTAAATGGGAAGCGGCCATTTTGAAGTCAGGCGGATCATGGTTTCAGCAAACAATCATTGGTGAATGTGAAACAAGCACTGGTAAATGCAAAAACAAGCACTGGCAGATGCAACCAAGCATTGGTGAATGTGAAACAAGCACTGGTAAATGCAAAGACAAGCACTGGCGAATGCAAAATAGGCCTTGGTAACTGCGAAACAAGCAATGGTAAATGCAAATGCAAGCATTGGCAAACAAAATAAAATAAGCACTGGCGGAAGAAAACAAGCACTGGTAAATGCAAAAACAAGCATTGGCAAACACAAACAAGCATTGGTAAATGCAAAACAAGCAGTGGTACCTTACAACGAGTCTTGACAAAACGACTGGCACCAGTAAAATAAAAGGTGACACAGCCAATCACGCTCAAGGATGTCGAATCCACCGTCAGAGAATGGCACTGCTGCAGTGGCTACCTCGACTGAACCTCGAATATCACATTTGCGTCTCCCTGAACCACTAAAGTTGGTGGCTGGCGGAAGCATGGGCCCTCGATGGCAGGAGTGGCTAGAAGATTTCGAGGACTATCTTGAAGGGTCAAAGGTCACTGTGGATAGAGAGAAACTCATTGCACTGTGTAATTTAGTTGGCAAAGAAGTCGGCAAAGTGATTAAAGAGCTGCCAGAAGATGACAAAGGGATGTATGCCAAAGCAAAAGATGCGCTGAACAAGAAATTCATACATAAAAGGAATGTGGACTATGAAAGATATGTCTTTCATCAGGCTCGTCAAGACAAAGAAGAAATAATGAGCACCTTCATCTCCAGGTTACGACGGCTGTCTCAGTACTGCAACTTTGATGCGTTCTCAACAGAAGACGCTATTCGACTGCGAGTGATTGAAGGCTGTCACTCCGAAACACTCCGAAGGAGGTTGCTCCGAAAAAGCCACAACCTTGACGACATAGAAGAAATGACAAGGGTACATGATCAGGCGGAGGAACAAGCCAAGTGCATGGAGACATGAAGAAGTGACAGAAAGGAACAGGCCTTCTGGACGCACAGTACCAAGACTCGCAGGAGGTCAGGTGAACAGCAAAGAAGGTCCAGACCAGCCTCTCCTCATCAACACAAAGGACACAGACGCTATGAGTCTAGCCGAGAGCCAAGAAGGCCGAACCTCCTAAGAAATCGGACAGGTCTAGAAAGTGCTATCGATGTGGATACGATTATCCACATTCAGACGTCTGTCCAGCAATGGGTCAACAGTGTCACAAGTGTGGGCGCAAGAACCACTTTGAAGCAATGTGTGGAACATATAACAAAGAAAGGAGAGGTGAAACGAACAGGTGACAGTCTGACCCTAGAAGACACCACGCCAAAGCGGTGCAAGATCGGGCGATATCATCCTCTGGATCGTCCCGCTCCAGCTGAGACTCTCGTGAATCTCAGTGGACCAGAAGGTCACCGAAACGATCACCGTCGAGAGAGTCCAGATCGACGTCTGCAGAGTCTAACTATACTGATGAATATGTTTGCATGGTATCAGACCCTGATCAACTAAAAAGGTATCCTCCTCTGGACATAAAAGTGGGGACTCATGCGACACAGTTCACCGCTTGACAGTGAGGCATCCCTGAATTACATGCCCGTGACAGAATATAACAAGATGAAGTCACCACCTCAACTGAGCCCAGCACACGTAAGAGTGTTCACCTGGATGGCGAAGAAACCACTTCCATGCTTGGGCAAATTCGAAACAACTCTCACACATGAAGATAAATCGGTGACAGCACATATCCATGTCATTGAAGGTCCCGAGGCGGAGTGCCTCCTCAGCCTGCCGACGGGGGAACGTCTCCGCCTTGTGGAGATCCTTTACAGAGTCAGTGATGACCCGGACATAATCCGCAAGTTCCCTAAATTATTTACTGGGCTAGGCAAAATGAACAAATGCCAGATCTGCCTCCACATCAATGATCAAGTGCGCCCTGTAGCTCAACACCCTCGACGAGTGCCTTTTCATCTTCAGCAAGCGGTGGAGGAGGAAATTCAGGAGCTGCTACAAACTGACATTATTGAAAAGACAGATGGTCCTACGCCATGGGTGTCTCCTGTTGTCATAGTCCCAAAGAAAGGCACTCCAGACAAAGTGCGTCTATGCATAGACATGAGACTTCCCAATACTGCCATAAAGAGAGAGTGTCACCCAGGACCCCACCTGAGTGACATGATAACCGCCTTGAATGGAGCCAGGGTATTTTCCAAACTTGATCTGAACAAGGGCTATCACCAGCTGGAACTCCATGAAAAATCAAGATATATAATGACTTTCGCTACACATTTAGGTCTGTTCAGATACAAGAGACTAAGTTTCGGCATTTCATCAGCAGCTGAAATCTTTCAAGAAATGATTCGACAAGCCATCAGACAAATACCCAACTTGCTGAATTACCATGATGACATCCTGGTATATGGGTCAAACACGCAGGAGCATGATAAGGCGCTGGATCGAGTATGCCATGCTCTCCTGGAAGCCAACTTGACTCTAAATAAAGATAAGTGTGAGTTCCACCAATCCACTCTCAAGTTCTTTGGCCATGTGTTTTCGGGAGCAGGCATGAGGCCTGACCCTGATAAAGTGACTGCACTCATCGCTACCAAGAGTCCCCAAGATGTCAGCGACATTCGTTCCTTTCTGGGCATGGCAAGCTATTGTGCCAGATATATCAAAGACTATGCCACCATCAGTCATCCCCTGAGAGCTCTCACCAACCAAGGACAACCTTTTGTGTGGAGTTCCCAATGTGAGAGGGCCTTCAGGGAAATCAAACAGGCTCTTGAGGCTGCAGACAATCTGGCATACTTTAGCCCTAAAAGAAAGACTGAAATAACAGTGGACGCCAGTCCAGTAGGTCTGGGTGCCATCTTGGCCCAGTATGACAAAGACAATGATCAACGGCACATCACGGCCTACGCCAGTCACAGTTTGACTGAAACAGAAAAAGTCTATTCTCAACCAGAGAAGGAGAGTCTCGCAGTTGCCTGGGCTTGTGAGCACTTTCACGTCTTCATCTATGGTAAGCATTTCACCATGATAACAGATCATCAGGCGTTGGTCACCATATTTGGCAACCCCAATGCCAAAATGCCACCTAGGATAGAACGTTGGGGCCTGCGCCTACAGGGATACACATACACAACCATCCACAAACTGGGGAAAGGGGAGAATCCTGTGGACTACATGTCCCGACACCCTCAGGAATCCCAGGTCTCGCCTCCGTCAATTGCTGAAGAATACATCCATTTTGTAGTAGGATTAGCCCAACCTCCGGCCATTCCCTTAGAGGCAATCCAGGAAGCCACTGCCCACGATGGCATTCTTCAGAAAGTCATGAGTCAACTGCGCACCCATCGATGGAGACACGACAGTGAGGAAGCGAAGACCGATCCTCAGGTCCGCTAAGAAATGCAGGCGTTCAGACACCTCTGCGAAGAGCTATCTGCCACCTCGGAGGGGCTCCTCCTGAGAGACCATCGGATTGTCATCCCGAGGCAGTTACGACAAGGAGTCATCAACCTGGCTCATGAAGGTCACCGGGGAGTGGTTGCAACCAAAAGAAATCTCTGTGAACGAGTCTGGTTCCCGCTGCTTGATTCCATGGTGGAGGCCACCCTCAAAGACTGCCCCCAGTGTCAACTAGTCAGCCATGGAACACCCCCGGCCCGCTTCAAATGACTAAACTACCAAATGGAATCTGGCAAGAACTATCCATGGACTTTTACGGACCCCTTCAATCGGGCAAGTATGTGGTGGCTATCATGGATGAGTACTCAAGGTTCCCGGTAGCCCAATTCGTGCCTTCCACTAATGCCTCCTGCACCATCGCAGTACTTGATGAGGTGTTTGCCGCCTGGGGTGTCCCAAAGGAACTCAAAACAGACAATGGTCCTCCGTTCAATGGCCAGGAGTTTAGTGAGTTTACACAACACCTTAATTTTAGACATCGAAAGGTCAAGCCTCTGTGGCCACAGGCTAATGGCACTATTGAGAGGTTCATGGCAACTCTGAAGAAAACATTCAAACAAGCCACGCTTGAAAAGAATGACTTGCAAGTTGCCCTCAACGAAGTCTTGCGAGCCTATCGAACTACCCCACCTGCCACCACTGGAAAGTGCCCGGCCACTCTCATGCTGGGGCGACCCATCAGAACCAGAATCCTGACGTGGGAAGGTGCTCTGCGACCAGTGTCTCCGACGCATGTCCACCAAGAGGTGGCTCTTGCTGATCGCACCAATAAGAACAAGATGAAATCATATGCGGACGATCGACGGCGAGCCAAGTCTCCTTCCTTACAGATGGGGGACAGTGTGGTGGTCAAACAAGAGCAATCCCGAAAGACAGACTGCATGTTCAAAGACGAGCCGTTGGTTATCACCCAACAAAAGGGCACCATGGTTACAGCGGCATCTGAAAGGAGAAAGATTACCAGAAATGTGTCTCACTTTCAAAAATGCACGCCGGGCCTGAAAGAGGCTCTTGAACAGGATAGAGACATATCGGACACACAAGGACCCAGTCAAGTGGGCACAACCAAAAAACTTGATCAGCTGACTGGGGCTGAATTGGATGCTGGCGGTATGAGTCTGCAACCGAGAAGAAACATTCACAGACCTAAAAGACTGATTGAATAAAGTTAGTCTGTTCTTATGTTAACAAAGGGGGAGATGTTATGTTTTGAGCAGTCTAGTGGCTGGGCGTGGGCGGAGTCATGGGGTGGAGGAAGAGGCGGGGCACGAACAGGAAAGGGGTAGTTAGAGTAGGGACAGGGACATGGAAGCAGTGTGTTAATAAAGCTCCTTGAATATCAAGTAGTGTCTGTCATTATTGCATGCACAACACTACAGGGAAGTTTCCTGAGTAAGCAAAGAAAAGGTGAAGAACAGTCCTGTCCTTGTCCTGCTCCAGGCAGGAACAGCCACTGCAGGCAGTCATGCCCAATACAAGCAGGGGCAGTGCTCCACACTGCTTCTCCAGCTCTCCTCCCAGGTAGGAGACGTTAAGATCCAGGCACGGATCTTTTTTTGAAATATTTTGGGGCAGATTTATGTTAACTGGCGCATCCCCAGGGATGCGCCACTTAACATGCGCCACAGTGCGCCACAGCTCCGCCAGCCATGGTGCGCCACATTTATAATGCGGCGCACCATGGTGCAAAAATGGCACAGATGCGTGACACATCTGTGCCGGAAATGTGTCGCATTGCTGGAGTTGCGTCGCAAGCGCGACGCAGCTCCAGCAAGGCTCGGGGGTGCCCCATTTTAACAATGAGGCGTCAAGACCTACGCCTGCTTCAAGCAGGCGCAGGCTTTTGACGCAGCATTGACTTAAAAGTGACTGAGTGAAAGCCCCGGAACGCCCACCCTGCGCCGGAACGCCCACAAGCGGCGCAGGGGTTTACAACGTGACGCATCTGCCTAGATGCGTCACGTTGTAAATCGTTCGTAGGGATGCGCCACGTTTACGCCGCCTTGCGTGACGCAACAGCGGCGTAAACGTGGCGCAAGGGCCTCATAAATCTGCCCCTTTATGTCCAAGAGATTTCCAACATGAGCCCAGCACACACAAGCCCTTCCAGATTCTTAACAAGCAGGATACCACAGCAAGGCAAAAACAGTCATTCCTTTTCCTCCATCACAGACAGAAGCAACAACTGCAGTCCAACCGCCGCTCACTCAGAAAAGGCAGCACTCCTCGCATAGCCCTTCCACTCTTCTTCTTGGTAAGGTCCATTGTTCCTTGAAGTAATCTAAAGTCTTAGGGTTTTAGGTCTAATTTGTATACCCCATTTAGTCACTGTTTTCTTGATGGCAAGCATCTCTGAACCTAGTCCAAACTAGTCCTGTCCTCCCTGGTGCAGCATGACCATAGGGGGAGGAGACAGCTTTGTGAAAAAGAGACACTGACTATGCAGGTGCGAGCAAATCTCATCCAAACACTCTAAATGTAGAGTAGGTCTATTCAGACCAGCAATGAGGTACCCAGGCAAGGCAGAGCACACCTAAACCCCCCATTGACTGACTAGAGTGAATGCACATACCCAGCTCCTGTCACTCCAACGCCAGATGCTGAATACACAAACAGTCAAAGTCACACAGAATGGTAAAGCAAGAAAATGTCTGCGTTCTAAAAGTGCATTTTCAACCACAGAATTTAAGAACCACCTTTGCCAAAAGTGCATTAATAAATTCTGAGTTCAGAGAGCCTAAACTCAATTTTTCTTTCTTGTTCCTATGGAAACCTATGCTTGTACGATATTTCAAAGCAACTCCCATGTTAGCCTATGGGACACATAGTGAAAAGCGAAATACACAGTATTTCACTATCAGGACATGTCACACTCACCGGTACATGTCCTACATTTCACATACACTGCACCCTGCCCATGGGGGAACCTTGGCCCTACCTTAGGGGAGCCTTATGTGTAAGGAAAGGGACGGCTTGGGTCTGGCAAGTGGGTGCACTTGTCAGGGCGACATGGTAGTGTACATCCACGCATGCAGACACTACAGTGGTAGGTCTGAGACACATTTAAAGGGCTACTCCTGTGGGTAGCACAACCAGTGCATGGATAACCAAACATATTGCAATTTATACAGAGAGCATATGCACTTTAGCACTGATCAGCAGCAGTAAAGTGCCAGAATTTAATAGCCAACAAAAACATGGTCATAAAAAAAGGAGGCAAAAGGTTTGGTGATAAAACTGTGAAAAGAGCCAGGTCTAACATGGACTCTCTTTTTTGGTGTATTCATTGTGTTACTGGTGCATGTGTGTGTTGCGCAAATGCTTTACACATTGCCTCCGAGATAAGCTTGACCTGCTCTTTCCAAGCTAACAAGGGAATGAGTACAGGTTATCTTTGGTGTGTGACGTACTTGCCCTGAGTAGAGTGGTGGATTATGCCAGGCTTAGGTGTGTAAAGTAGTCAAACAGAAACCCCATTTCTAACAGAAGTATATTGAAGTTTACTTTGCTTAATTATGTCATCATTGATGTCATTTGAGATGCCATCAGTGATGGCATCTTACCATGCCATGAGTGATGTCATGAGTGATGTAATATGTGAGATCATAAGTGGTGCATTGTGGGGGGAGTACATTATAGGTAGCTCGGGTAACTATAACTACTGAGTTTCTATGGTTTTGTGTGTTTAAAATCTGAACTTACCTATAACGTCCCTGAAACTTTTGTTTTTTTTCAGTGAATTTCTAAGTGAAAAATTATCTATTTCCTAGCTATAATATCCATGTAACCTTTGTTTTTTTAGTTAATTTTACAGTTTAAAAAATATAAACTGTGCTACAATCTTACTCATAAACATTTTCACAAGTTTATAAATAACTTTTTATTAACACATTAATTCTTATATATTTAAAAAATAATAATAATAAGGTACAATAATTTATGCAGCCTTTCTATAGTTGCAATGTACCAAGTCTTTCTTTTTTAAAATTCATTTTATGGATCCGCAGATCCATTTCCAACGAAAAGCATACATTCAGTACTAAAACAAGAACACATTTAATACAAGCATATGCTATTGCAATTCTTATACGTTTATCACGTTCTGTGTATGGGTGTGAAAGTGGCTGTGTCAGTGACTGTGTGGGTGTGAGAGGGTCTATATGAGTGTGTGAGTGGCTGTGTGTTTGTGTAAGTGGGTGTGGGTGTGTGAGTGGCTGTATGGGTGTGGGAGTGGTTCTGTGGGTATTTAAGTGGGTGCATGAGCATGTGAGTGGTTGTGCGAATGACACTGTGGGTCTGTAAATAAGTGTATGAGTGGCTGTATAGGTGTGTTTGTGAGAGCTTGTGTGGGTGTGTACAAGGATGTGTAAGTGGGTGTGTGAATATGTGGCTGTATTGGTCTGTGAGTGGGTGTGTGAGCAGCAGCATGAGTGTGTGACCAGTTGTGTTGGTGTGCAAGTGGGTGTGTAAATATGTGAGTGGATGTGAGAGTGGCTGTGTGGGACTCTGTGGGTGTATGAGTGGTTTTGCAGGTCTATGAGAGGGTGTGTGAGTGGCTGTATGGGTGTGTTAGTGGTTGTGTGGGTGTAAATGATTGTGTGAGTGATTGTTTTAGTCCACATGTGAGTGCCTCTGTGGGTCTGTGAGTGATTTTGTGGGGCGTGTGAGTAGCTATTTGGGTATGTGAGTGGGTGTGTGAGTGGTTGTGTGGGTGTATAAGTGGGTGTGTGGGTATGAGATTGGTTGTGTGGGTGTGTAAATAAGTATTTTAGCATGTGAGTGGGTGTGTGAGTACATGTATGAGTGGCTGTGTTGGTCTGTGAGTGAGTGGTTTTGTGCATCTGAATGGGTGTGTGAGTGGCTGTAGGGGTGTGTGAGTGGTTGAGTGGGTGTGTAAGGGTGTGTGTGAGTTGGTTCATGGGTCTGTGAATTGGTGTGTCTGTGGCTGCATGGGTATGTGAGTGGTTGTGTGGGTGTATAAGTGATTGTGTGAGTGGGTGTGTGATTGGCTGTGTGGGTCTGTGATAGGGTTTGAAATAGCTTTTTTGGGTCTATGAGTAACCCCCTCCCTGAGACTTGCTATGACCTAAGAGGTCATCCTCCAGGGTCACTACTGAAATGACAGTTCCCCTCCCTTGGCTGATTTTCGCCCCAGGAAACCCATCCCCCGTGCTCAGCACCATATGCAAGGGGGAAGGGTGTTTGCAGCCTGCCTGAATGTTGGCAAGAATATGAGGGATTGTGAATGCATATAAGGATGACCAGAAACAATTGTTTGAAGTTCCAAAAGAATGGCACCACATATATATAAAAAGCAATGTACAACATAGACTGTGGAGTTTCTTTCAATATTGGGGAATATAACGGAGCAAGCTTTGGATCGATGCTGAGAAAAAACATCACATGTGAAATTTGTGGCAGTTGTGTGTAAGGCGCACTATCAGGTACAATGGATTTTTGGAAGTAATCCCTGTTGAAAGTAAACTAATTGTGATGCCGGCACATAACATTAGCTGCCCTGATTAAGTGGCATACGTTGCCATTAAGCACATGTTGGCAGAAATTATATGAGAGTTTTGGGTGAGCATTCTGCAATACTAAAAGAATAAAAGAGCAAATTAAAAAAAGAATTATGATAATGTAGATATATCAGCGCTAAGCTGCCCCAGGCCTGCAATTCACACACGTCAGGCGGGAAAAATCACTATAGAAGTAAAAATACAAAAGCAAAACACCTGCCAAGGACAATGGAGGTAACTGGAGCAAGTACAGAGGACAACCAGAACCCCACAAGCCCCTCGGAGGACCAGCCTGGGACCTTGGGGTCAGGGAAGGCGAAGGATAAGAAGAAGAGGAAGACACAGTTCATTCAGCAGGAAAACAGGATCCTGATAACGGAGGTGATAGAACACCATTGACTACTGTCCATCATCTCCACTGTGTTATTGGCAACAAAAAATTGAATATGGCAGTCCGTCATGGACAAGGTGAATGCAGTCGAAGTGCTGAAGAGGACAATGGAAGAGCTCAAGAGGTGCTGGAATGATGTGAAGCACAAAACCTGCAGAATCTTGGCACCAACAGGAAGGCCCTAATGCAGACTGGAGGTGGGCGTGCAGCGCCACTGGAGGAGCTGGATGAGATGGAGGAAATGGTGTCCACAGTCATCAGTGTGGAGACGGTGGCAGGAGTCGGGGGACCGGACTCTGCTCAACATGACCTGACACAACAGCAAAAGGGAGATGGGGGAGATGGGTACAATGGAACACATGCACAATTAAGTAGAGCTAAGTGCATACCCACAATGACTCTTTAGCATGTCTCTTATCCCCTTGGCACACTGCAACACACCTGAAAAAAGCAAGTAGGCCCCGACAACTATGTGCCCAGAGGGAGCCCTTCCCACACACGACCAATCCCATAACCAACCCATGCACATCAGTTTAACCCCACAAAGCGGCGCGTCTGTGAGCAACACTAACAATGCAAGTGACACTGCATGACGAATAGCATTGCTCCAGTCAGTATATCATGAAATGTTGCACACCATGACACTGAAGTGGCTGAGTGTGGACCACATCCATAAAGGAGCTGGTCACACACACTCTGACACATCCACGTGCACAAACAACCCCTGATATCAACAACACATCTGCAGATAAACCATGCCCCAGATACCCAACTCCCACCAAGAGACCAATGTACTCAAGTATGCAACATCCCAGCACTGTATAAGCACAGAAGTCAAAGGCACACCTCATGAAAAGGATAAGGGGCAGCAAAATCAGAGCTGCAGGGGCAACTTGCCAACATGCATCACACATACATAACATGCAGTGCACATCAACATTGACAACAATGTGGTAAAAACCGCAACACGTCCACAACAGAATAGAGGACACAACTGGTGGCGCGTGTGTGTAGAAACTGGCCAATCAAATCAGGCATTGTAGGGAAATATGAGTTGACAATGTACAAGTACAAACACACATCTGTCATGTTGTCGAAATGTCCACTGTCCCCCATCAAATATGCAGCTCCTCCCAAACAGTCACAATGTACCATGTCATGTAGTCTGTATGTAAACATGTACAATGCGTCAACATACATGTGGACACAATGTTAAACTGCATCTCCCCTTCACATTGCAGAGGGAAAACCAATACCTCCTGCTATTAGCACCAGCTTGTGAATGGGACAATATATTTATCGCCACTTTGGCTGTGATAAAGTGCTAATAACTCAGTGATAAGTCATTGAGAACAAGCCGCCTAGTTTGTAATACATGTACTAACTTGGCTGGTCACCAGTCCTATGGGTTGAGCTTGTGCCTGGTCAGTAGTGCCCATGTTTTTACCTGACCTCCATCCCAGCGGTGTTCCGGTTCGAGGTACCGACGGAGAGAGTGGGGCCTCTCAGTCACACGCTGGTGCCCGGTGAGGTGAGGTAATGTCCTATTGGCGCATTGATGCTATAAGACATCATGTCAACTTGAGGGATTCGAAACAATTTCATTTTGTGAATTCAACAAAATTGTATGTATTATATTGGTGACAACATTGATGCTCCTTGTTCTAGCATCAAGGTCCTGAAGAAAGCTAGGGAGTTTTCTCTACCACCAATATAGCTGAAACATGTCGACTATACTATAACTACTCTTGATCAATTATTCTGCACAGTTTTTACATAGGAAGACATCTTTGAGACAACTGTCTTGGATCAAATATCACTGTCTCTGATGCCTATTCTTTTTAAATCACTCTTTTCTCTTTGTACTGCACCAAACTTACCCTCTCCTGATATCTTTGAGACAAGGAACTCAATAACAAGGGTACAACCATACATTTTCGCCAATTGTCTTCATGGTTAGAGGGCTGGCAAAGTATAGTATGTCGGTAGCCCAGATGATGACACTGGACACGGTATGTGTAATGATTGGACACCATTAACCAGTTACAGAGTCCTTTTCTGGTTCTTTGTCCTGCATCTCTTGCTACAAGTGTTTTTCTCACTTTTTCTCACTGTTTCTCGCTTTTGAGTGGTTCGCTAGTGCTACAGTTCTTGAGCTCTTGCGATCTGGTCTGTTCATTCAGCTTGGACATTCCTCTACTAATAGACTTTTTGGACTCCTTTTTGTATAGTGATTTATAAGAATGGGGGATTGAGTCCCCAAGTCTTTAAACTTTTCCGCAAGGCCCCTTCCTTACTCTTTTGTGTTTTGCTTTTTCAATATATTTATCGCCACTTTGGCTGCAATAAAGTGCTGATAACTCAGTGATAAGTCATTGAGAATATGCCCCCTAGTTTTTAATACATGTACCGACTTGGCTGGTCACCAGTCTTATGGGTTGAGTTTGTGCCTGGTCAGTAGTGCCCATGTTTTTATTGTGACCTTTCCTCCTGTGGCTTCCCCACCTAGCATTACAGTCTCAAATGTTCTTCTAACAAGGGTCTGTGAGATCTGCTGAATGTCAGTGAGGCCCAAAGATCTGCGGTACCGGCTGAATGATTAAAAGACTGAGACATTTTGTTTCCACATCCATACCAGATTTTCAGGTTAGTAGCCTTGCGACCTTGAGCAGACAAACATGTGGTCAACCAACTGTTACTTGGAGAACAATTTCAGTCCTGTGTTCCAGCAAGAATCAGTGGTACTTCAGTATTTTTGTTTCAGCAGCATCTTCTTCTTCATTTGATGACTTCCTAGGTCCAGGAATGTTCTGAGGTGGTGTGGCACCAGTTGTATCGTATGTACTAGCCAGTGTTTGCAGAGTCATTCCTTGCCAGCGCTGTATACTTTCTCATCTTATGCCCACCCACATTTAAATCAATTAACATTCCTTTCCTGTAAAATTGCTAAAGTAAACATCAATTTTATAAGAAGGAGCTCTAGCTGTATTGACATTACTCCATTTTCAGATGAGGTCTTTTCCCTCTGTCAGATTCAAGAACTGGTTTTCCCTTGGCTGTGACTGGAACCAGAAAATATGGGGGTCTGTTAATAAATGGGAACAAATCAGCATACTATAACATCTGGCATTTGTAAGGTAAAAGATATTTTTGAATGTTATCCTTTGTTCTGCCAAACTGTTCCTGTCCCCCTCCCACAGGGCTAATGGCTTTTAGGTAGTCAGGTGATGAAATACCCCGCCTTCCTGGTCCCAGAGCCCAGGCCATTGTCCTTTGAGTGGAGGATAATTAATACCTCCAGTCACTATCAGATCTTTGTTGAATCCATAATTGGTCTTTAGCTTACTTTGCCACCCCAGTTCATAACTAGCCATATACAAATCAGTCTTGACCCTGTTGCTCCTGGTAACAGTCCAGCCCGGCTGCCCAGCCAGGTCTATCCTGGACCGGTAGCAAGCATCCTTGGACTGGTTGTGGAGTAACACCCCTCATCAGCCAGGCTAGCTTGTAATCAGTGGAAAGTGTGCAAGGGACCCACGTCTGGGCATACACTGGCAACCTAGGGCAAACAAAGCAAACAAGGAGATGATGGACGAAGCACTGAAACTTTTCAGACACTCACTATTAGATCTGGATTGAATCCATCATCGTTCTTTAGTTCACTTTGCCACCCCAGTTCGAACCCAGCTTAGTTCACAGCCAGTTCTGCTTGAGGTGGCCCAAAGTATATTTTAACACAGTTACCTTTTCACCACTGTTATAAAAAAACTATATTCACTATGAAATACGATTTTAAAAACTGAGTGGAAAATACATGTAAATATTTTTGCCAACATTTTGCCAAGCTAGGAGAAATTTAAATGCTTCCATTATACCTAGGCCTGTTCAAGGAGAATCTATATTAACCTACAATGTGAATAATGCTTTTGAATATTTAGTCACTATGAGCAGACACTACTTTCAATAGATAATGTTCCACTTTTTATACATTGAGCACCCAGTGTTACTTACTAGGATTTAAAAATAGGCTTTCCTTTGTGGCAAAACTATTTTCCTTTCCTTGTGTCCTGGCTGTGTTTTAAACTGCAGGTCAGTCAGAACACAGTGTGGTTCCTGGCAGACATATATTTTGTCATAAATATTTGGGTGTTGTAAAGACACTTTACCTTTCATGCAATTGGTGTATTTTCTGTGCAACCCACCTTGGCTTTGCAGAAAAGAGATGTATGTCACTTAAGTAAATACCAAGCACAGTACATACTTTAGGGAAAAGTTACAGGTGCTATATTACAGTATAGCAGTGGTAAAGAACTCAGAATCCTAATACTATCAAAACCAGACAGGACAAATGGGAAGAACAAGAGAAAATACTGGGTGTCCTTTCTTGCTGTAGCAATACATAGTAATAAAAGGTTTATGACTCAATAGAGGGAGCATGCCAAGTATTCAATTGCAGTCAGTCTATTACAATTTTAACCACCTGAATTCTGCCCCATGTGGATATGTTGAGATCTGCTCATTTCCCTATTAGCTGTTCCTTGTCATGGATATCAAAGCACACACGTTGTCTTTAACTATTTTCTCAAATCTACTGGTGACCAATATCCCAAGAAACTGAACTCCTTTTAACACTCATTGCACATTGTAACCCTGCACACAGGCATGTAAAATCTTAATTATAATCCATTTGCTCATACGTGTTATCATAAGTATTGCCAAAGACAAGTAATTTCGTGCCAAGAGCCAGGAACCCTGGTGTTCAACCTAGCCAGTACTATCCTTATGCCCTCCTCTCTGCTCTCAAAGCAAGTTGCCTGTTGGTGCACTGCTCCACACCGTACCATACAACATGGAGGGAGTGCTCACATGCACCTCCTGCAAGTTCTCATGCTCTCTTACCCACCCTACACTCATCACTCCTGCACCAAGAGCACTCAGTGCCCCACTTGCCCACACCCGAACAAACCATTCACCTTCTCAAGCTCACACAGACCAATAACCACCCATACAACATGAAACACTCACATGCATGCTCTTCAACACCCACTCACTGACCAAACACCCCACAGAGTTATGGGACCTATGCACAACCATATTCAGAACCTGTTCTCCCTCACAAAAACATACCTAAAACCAACATCTGCACAGGCCATCACTAAAGACACTCCTGCCAGCTACAAGATCATGTAGCAAGACCATAAGCTCAGAGGTGGACTTGCCATCATACTCAAAGACGACAACAACTGCAGCTCCTATATTGATACCCCCACCAGCTGCATTGAATACATCACGTTCAAGATAAGCATTGAAGCAAGCTTCTGCTTGGGTGAAACCCTCATATAGGGATCAGTAGACCTCCGGGACCGTGCATCAATTTCGCCAACAACATTACACTTCATTTAACAACTCATCATCAACACCAGCACCTTCATCTTCCTCAAAGACCTTAACCTTTACCTAGAAAACTACACTACTCCAAACTCTGTATCCATTCTGGAAAATCTCAATACCCTCAGCCTAACTGACTATGTTACCAGGCCCACCCACACTGGCAGTCATCTATTTGACCAGATTTTCTCCTCAACCAGCTGCATCATAGTCGGCAATTAGCATCTATGACCTTTACTAATCAAGCCCTTGTCAGTTTCAGCATACACTTCCGGCACCATCACAGACCTACCATCTCCAGACCTATCTATGACAGCTGGAAAACCATCACAGAAGTGGACTGGTCTTTTTCCATCTCAGCACACTTGCTCAGCACACCAGGAACTTTTCAAAAGCTATCGAGAACCTCAATAGCTGGATCATTGCTTTTGTTGATGCCATGGCTCCTCTTAAGCACAATCCAACAGCAACAGCCTGACCACAGGTCAGCTGGTAAAACAAGGAACTTAGGCTGATGAAACAACATTTCAAGCAAATGGAGAACAAGGAAAGACACCTTGGATAAAATCATCTTCAAATCGAGCCTAAGATGAAACCATGTACAGCAATTTTGACCGCCAACCAGACACTGTCACCATCACAACTGAACTTTTCATCAATGCCAAATAATGAACCCTGATCTTGTGGCCCACCATCACTGCCATCATTATTGCTGATACCATGATGAACTTCCACTCTGTAGCCCATCTGAGTCTTTCCCCCAGAACTCCTTGACCTAAGGACTTCTACCAATCAGCAAAGCAATAACACACAACCTTAATGCTTCCATTGACTCTGTCACAGTCTGAGACACCTGTATAAATGCCTCTGTTACATCCCTGAGCAAGAAACCATTTGTTGACCCAGCCACATCTCCAACTACTGACCCACTTACTTACTACCATACCTGCCAAGTTTTTAGAAAAACAAATCAACCAATGCCTCACTAACCACCTTAGCAGCTTCCAGGTCCTCACCACTTAGTAATTTCTAGCTCCTCACTGCCATGCAGTCTGGATTCAGGCCCAACTACAATACAAAAACAGCATTCATTGCCACCACAGATGACATCTGAATGATCCTTGGCAGAGGAGGCATGGCAGACCTTATTCTTCTGTACCTCTATGCATCATTTAAGAGGGTCTTAGACCCCCATCGTCATCATACTTCTGCACAAGATTGTTAACCAAGCCCCAGTCTCTGTGGTGCACAAAACACAAGCTGCCATGCTTGCATCCTGCTCCTCAGAATCGCACAAACTCATCTGTGGGGTGCCTCAAGGCACATTCTTCAGCTGCACCCTCTTCAACCATATACATGAGCTCTCTGGCTAATGTTATCTAAACACATAACATCAACAATCTCTCCAATGTCAAAGACATGCACCTCATACTCTCCCTCTTAGGCAAGACCTCTAACAAGCAGCCACGGTCCGTGGAGGGAGTTATGGTGGGGCAGGAAGGCGAGGAGAGGGAGGGGCAAGGTGGAGGTTGCTAAAAACCGGCAAATGGACAATTGCAGGTAAGTAAACAATTTAATTAATAAAACGGTTTTCGTGGCGCGCCTTGCATCGTAAAATGTGATGCTGCAGTGCGAGCTACGAAATTCGGTTTATTATTTAAATTGTTTACTTACCTGCAATTACCCATATGCCGGTTTTTAGCACCCTCCACCCTGCCCCTCCCCGCCTTCCTGCCCCACCGTAACTCCCTCCACGGGCCGCGGCTGCTAACAAGTAAACCGCCTGCATGACTGAAGTCACTGACTGGATGAAAGCCGCATGTCTAAACCTCAACATTGACAAGTAGTGATCTTTGGCAAAAATACTTAATCATGGGACTCCCACTGGTTGCTGTCTCAACTCAGACCCACACTTACACCCAGCAACCATGCCTGGAAGCATGGAATCATCATCAACAGCAAACTGGACATAACGGCGCAAGTCAATGCCACCACTGCACCCTGCTTCCACGCACTAAGGATGCTGACAAAGACCTTGAAGTGGCTCCCAAACAACACAAGAAAAACAGTCCCTCATACCATAGTCAGCAGCAAGTTGGACTATGAGAAAACTCTCTACGTTGGGATCACCATGCAACTCGGCAAAACATTACAAACCATCCAGAACTCGGCAGACAAACTCATTCTTAAACTTCCACACAGAACTTACGTAATACTACAACTCCTCAAACACACGCTCAAGGCATTACACAACTTGGGCCTCACATACCGTTGCATTACCTTCCGCCAACCATCCAGACACCTGCCCTCCATAGGACCTCTACTGAAACTCATGCCAAGCATACACACAAGCAGATGAGGAGGACTGGCAGTCTCTTACATTGCGCTTAAAGAGCGAAATGGCCACCCATTTCATATCAGAGTCTCCTTATTTTTTCAATTTCACAAGAAGCTTAGGACCTGACTTTTCAATTAACCAACCTACCCTAGGCAAGGCTATGCACGCACACCTTTTCAGTGCCAGAAAAACCTCACAAGGGATAGCGCTCTTTACAATACACATCGCACAACATTATACAAAGATATTACATTTATAACTGCACTCTTTCTGGGAGTCTGTTTTATATTCAGATTGTCCTGAGTCATCCATTAATACACAAAATAGAACACTTGTTATTATCTTGGATAAGTATTTCCTGCTGCTTTGCGTTTTCCAATATCTTTGAGCTTATACCCCAAATTCTTGCAGTGGTTTGATAGCACAGTCTCCATTAGTAGGCCGCCTATCCAAAAGGTTTCTTTGCAATGCATATATGTTGGCCTGACATCTTTGGCGTGTATTCTCCTAAACGTTTCGCCTTTACACCTAGATTTGGGTCTAACTATTTTTTTTGTTGGCATTAGAACTCTGAAAATTACCACTGCTGACCTGTGCTAAAGTGCTTGTGCTCTGTACTTCAAACATGACAAAATTAGACTGCAACTTATTGGCACATGTAATACTAGTACACAGGGTTTGTAAATATATTCTCATACTAGGCGGCAGGTCTCATTGTGCCACTCACTAAAGTGACTCATCCCTACCAAATATCCTAGGCAACTTTCCAATGTAAATCATGTTTGCATTAAAAGTAAATCCCACAACTTGCACTTGGGGCCATATTTGTTAAGGGATTGTGGGGCATATTACCAACAACTAGCGATAATTTGTGTCTCTAACTTGTTTAGAGACAAAAATTATCGCCGCACATCGGCGATTTTTATCGCAGATAAACCTTGCTATTAGCAAGGTTTATCGCAAATGCGATAAAAAACGGCCGCAATGCATGAATATCGCTGAAAAGTCAGCGATATTCATGCATTATCGAGCAAATGCTCTTAGCCATGTTATCCACCTCCCATTGGATAACATGGCTAAGAACTGCTCAGGGCAGGTGTTAGCTTTTGGAGATATTCGCGCTTAGCGCGAATATCTCCAACAGTTGGTAATAGGAGATAGCGATGTTAGGGACTGTTTCCAGTCGCTAACATCTTGGCACGCCCACTTTGCATGTCATTAGTGATAAATATCACTGACATGCAAAGCGGGGCCCAAGTTGGTCGCTATCTCCTATTAGCTGTCCCTAACTGGTGTTGGCGACAGCTTGGTAATAGGGAGATAATTTTATCTCCGCTTTCTTGGCTTTTAAAGCCAAAAAAGCGGAGATAAACCCCCTTGATAATATGCCCCTGTGTCACTTTTGCACCACACAACGGAGTGCAAAAGCTATGCAACCCTTAAGGTGCGATTCATCAAGCCACACAAGGCCCCTTTGCGTGACCCTAAGTGGCTTAATAAATCCAGCACAGGGAAGCAATCCATGGGTGTTGGGTGGGTGTTTCCAGGCAAAACAATGGATTTTGAAGCATGCCCAGATTTACCATAAGTGGTAGACCTGGAAATGCTCCAAAACTGCTATGCATCTCTCAGGGTAGGCATAACGAGGAGAAATAGAAAGAAATACAATGCATAAGGGAATGGTTTCTAAGCAGGAAGGTGTCACTTCCTGCACAAAAACAATCCTTCTAACAATGTAGGCACTCTTGCACCATGGTGCACGAGTGCTTGCATTGGCGTTAGGCAGCACATTGAGAGCTAGTGCTGAAAAAAAAAGCAGAAATGTTCTGTACTATGTTATGTACAGCTCATGCCATCCCTTTACCTATCATACAGCTTAGAGCAGCAGGGTGAGTTGCTGTGCTGCATGATATAATTATAAACATGGCCCTTGTTTTAGCCACTTTTGTGACACAAACCCTACACGCAGTGTTGGCAAATCGTCTCTCAGATGTTCAAGTGATTCTAGTCTAGATAGACTGAATGAAAGAGGAATTAGGAAAGATTACTGGAATTCAATGGTAAGAAGTGGTTTAAAGAACGCAGGCTGGTGTGTTAGCAGAATGATGAAATGGGAGTTAGAATGAGGTCTCTCTCAGACTCAAGCAGGCACAGTATAGATATTGCAGGGTTTGGAAGAGGAAGGGAGGTTATGAAAGATGACCCAGTTGAGTAAATATTTGAGGGGCTAATTCATGAAATCAGATCTTCCATTTGTGCTACTGTATAAATGGCTGATGAAAGGTCATGGATGCCCTAAAAGCCCACTGTCTTCCATGAGGAGCAGACAGCCTTGTCATAAAAATATTGCAGTCGTTCAGTCTTCTGAAACATTAACTTCAGAATGTTGGCTTAAAGATTAATTTCCGCAAAGTTCGTGCTTTGCATTTTCTTAAAGCATTGTTGTCGTGGCAACAGAAAGTATTCATGCTGCCACTGAAAAAAAGCCATAGAAAGCTGGCTTCATTCTTGCAATGATTTAAGAATCTGTTAAATCGTCTGCAGCTGAAACCTGCTGCAGGGCCAAAATGGCACCCATGTGCTGATGTGTGGTGGAGAATGCATCATGTTATTGTCACCACACAAACAAGTCTAGGACTTCAGGGATTATTTTGAGGAAGGCTACTCGTTATATAACTGTGAGAATGTCTTACTCATACACCTACTTAAAGGCACAATGGAGTTCTGAAAACTCCATTTGTCAGAAATATCTGCCTAAGTGCATTTTCATGCGTCAGTAAATAGGCTATTAATATACAAGGAGCAGTACTTCCGCACTTGTAGGCCGGACTATAGTTTCGTGAACATTCCAAAGATACATCTCAAGATTTGCACCACTTGAAATCGTAAGGAATAGGGTGAAGGAAGCTCGATTTAACCCTCAACGTTCTGTGTTGATTGTTGGCAAATAGAGCAAATCCTATTAAAAGAGGCTCACAGTGATAAGGTTTAATAGCTTTGTATTTAAAATTGGGACAAAGGCTTTCCTTTTGTTCTTTTTGTGTTTGATTCGGCCCTGTGGATTACAAGGAACTGTGCACAGAATATTTTTTCTCTCCTTTGATCTTGCAATAGTTACAATGTCAGAAGTCAACACCTATTTACTGTATTTATGTTTCTCGTATGCTTCGTCCATGCGATGTTATTGCTCAGCGAAAAAAAAAATCATTTGGCCTCAATCCTGGACAATGCAATCAGTGAGTTGAGAACAAAGCTGATTAAAATTTGATAGGAACCAACGGCTCCCCACTCCCCCTTCACCGCGGAAAGGACATTGGGAATGAAAAAAGACAGTTAAAAGCTGGAAAAGAGCAATGGAAAATTAGTGGACGGAGTCCAAAAAAAGCTGATTCACAGCATAACCTCTTCACATTTAAATCCAAATTAAAATCTAATTTAGATGGAGCCTAAATTAAAAAAGCTCACTTAATTCCTTCAATTTGCAGAACTATTCCATTCCATTAGGCAACTAATTTCTACCTGTCATCTGTGGAATGAAAGTGTTCCCTCCCAGGAGGAATCTTCATACTCGAAGTAATTAGGTATGAGGAACATGTGAAGAGGCGCAGGAGCGTGAGCAGATAGCTTCCCGCATCCGACTCCCAGAGTGCATCCGCTCTTGGGCAGGCTCAATTGAAGCGTCAGCTTCAGTCTTTCTATGCTCGCTGACGGAAACATGAAATCATACATTTCATAATTCAATTACACAACAGTGTTAATTTCATTAGGCAATTATGAAGGGCCATCCAAGTGTTGTCAAAAATGCAACACTCCCACTTGGTGAGCTAATCATCTAATAAACTCTAAAAGACTAAATGTAAATAGATTTCATATTTGATTAAGCAAGGCCCTGAGTCAGTGTGCAATTCTAGGCAAACATCTATGTGAGACTGCATGACAGATGGACAAAATAGCTTTTTTATATAAATACACGAAGGAGCGAATTAAAGGACAATGTGCCCTGAATGCTTAATTATAAAGCAGAAAAATGCAAAATTATGAAAGACGCGTCTCAGCCTGCTAAACGTACAAAAGAACATGCTATTCTGCTGCATATATTCAAAATATGGAGAAAAAGGTTGTAACTTATGTAACAACTTACCCCCTGCCATTCATAAAAAGTATATTGCAAGCTACAGAGGTGTACCATGACCATATAGAGGAACAAGGCTGAGTTTCTTTATAATATTATGAAACTCCGAGGTGACTTGCAATATCCTCATCATGTGCAGCAGGGCTTACTTTATTCTTTATAATATGGGCTCCTGGCTTTCTGGTATTTATTTTTTGACATTTCCGTCTGTATTTATCCATATTTATTTTTGGGTATTTTATTTGTATTTATTTATTCATTTTCATTATGCGTTTTCTGTATAACTGAAGCTGCAATTTGTGTTTTTCCACATTTATTAGACTAAATGTATACTCGCATTTGAATGTCCAAAAGGTGTTAGCCGTATACCATGCAAAAGCATTATCTGAAAACACTCCCACTTTAGAATAGCAGAAATAACTCTAGATATGTACTTAATTAAGCTTAATTAGGACATCTATTGTCTTTTTTTTTATCTCCCCTACCTCTCAATCTGTACACCTACTGACCTGGCACTTGTGATTGACTGTAGAAAAAATCATTCAAAGAAGGGCTTTTTTCCGTATTTTTCAGTAATTAAAAATAAATACAGGCAGGAAAATAAATAATTTTCTATCTGTATTCATCTTTAAAAATCATTAAAAAGGAAAACTGGGACCATATTTATAATACATTGTCACAACCATCATCTTTCCCACAATCCACCTAAATCATTGTTGCTTAGCTATTTCATATTAAAGAAAGAGTATATTTGCAAATATGAAGAATAAAAATATAATCTCCAGTGCAAAATTTAACACATCAAAAAGCTGTTAGATATTTGTTGCAAAAAAAGATATTAGAATCACTTTAATACAAGTCAATTATTATTTCTTTTTTCTTAAATGATGCAGTTGCTCGAAATGTATAGAAACATGCGGAAAGGTTTTAACTTTTCAATAAATTACCTACTGAATGCAAAAAAAAACATGTTGCCCTAAATTAGTGCTTCCCAAACTGTGGGTCACTACCCACTGGTAGATCACCTGTTGATTTCCGGTGGGTCACAAAAGAGGAATAAATAAAGATGCCTTTACATTTTGTATTTTTCCTATCACATTTGCTGTGTTTCAAATATTAGGTCAAAATTCAGGCTATGCATTCTGACAAATTGCTGCTTATTTTTTAACATGGAGATTTGTGTTTACTTTACTAACTCTGATTGCAAATTTATTAACTATGTGATGATCTTCCTGGAGTACATGGAGTTTGAAAGGAAAGGATGTAAGGTGTTATGGTTTTTTAACACACAATATAATTTAAACATCCGTAAATGAATTGTAAATTTGGTTCAGAATATATCAGCAGTTAGGAAAGCAAAAAAAGTAATTTTTTTGTAATTCAGAAGTGTGATATAAACAAAGATTTCAACGGGATGAAAACAAATCAGGACACTTTTACTTGGCTATGTGCAAATGATACTTATCACATCATCATTTTGTGTGCTATACATTAGAACTATAGGCCATATTCACAAGAACGTGCTATATTCTGCCATAGTAATTTATTGGCAGAATAGTTAACGCTGCCTAACAGCGACGGCTCGTGGAGGGAGTTACGGTGGGGCAGGAGGGTGGGGAGGGGGAGGGGCAGGGTGGAGGTTGCTAAAAACCGGCATATGGATAATTGCAGGTAAGTAAACAATTTAATTAATAAAACGAATTTCGTAGCTCGCACTGCATTGCATTTTGCAATGCAAGGCGCACTACGAAATTCGTTTTATTAATTAAATTGTTTACTTACCTGCAATTATCCATATGCCGGTTTTTAGCAACCTCCACCCTGCCCCTCCCCCTCCCCACCCTCCTGCCCCACCGTAACTCCCTCCACGAGCCGTCGCTGCTGCCTAACCCTGATCAATATCGCCATGTTAGCAGGGTATTTTCAAGCCTGAAGTACTTGGCGATAGTAACAGGTAAGGGGTGTCAAAACACACGTACTAATCATCGCAATGGTGCATTGAAACCCGCGTTAGCCGGCGATACGTTGTGAATGGTCGATAATTGGCTGCAAAGTCCCATCATCACTACTTTTACCTCCCGGCCCAACACTGGCCCTGCTGGAAGCTAGGTGTCACTGTGAGACCGCAGCAATCAGCTTCCTCGAAGTCTGATCATTTGTTTTAAGCAAAAATACTGTCATGTTAGTGGCGCTAACTTAGGCAGACACCTTCCCTCTAGAATACCTGCATCCTAAAAGGATCCTGGCAGTGTTCCCTTCCATGCTGCAGGTAGCCATCCTGCTTAACACCGGCAAAAGGCAGGTGTAAAATCCCTGGTGCTAACGCGATTTATCTCCTGTTTTTCCTTTGCTTCGCTGATCTGGCAGTTCGTTGTGAATGTGGTGTTGTGGTTTTCTCGTGTGTTTTTGCACATGAATGTCTGCTCTGCATCTCATTAGTATTGATTGGTGGTGTTCGCCGTGCAGATACATTTGGGTGTAGTTATCGTGAGAATTCTAGTGTTGTCTGCAGTTTGCACCAGCTTGTGAATGTGGTGTTAATTCTATCAACACTTTTGATGCGTTAAAGTGGGGATAATTTGGGGAAAAATCCTTGTGAATATGCCCCTATATGTCTTTGCAAATTTAATGGCCAATGTGCCATGGAAAATGTGCCATCTGTAAATGACGGTGCACTATTACAGGATGCTTTGTAATTTATTCATGACTGTGTGCTCCAAAATGCACCTCCATGTGAAAATGCTACACATTCAGTCCCTGACATCGCATAGCAATCCCGGATGGCTACAAGATCACCCGGAGGGACCGCGTCAACCAAACGGGAGGAGGCATCGCCATCATCCACGAATCATTATCCGCATCACGACCAACTCCGACGACACCCTCACCCGCCGCCGAGCACCTTCACTTCCAGATACACACCGGCCCCAAGACTACCCTCAGATAATAATAATAATAATAAAGGAATCTTCTCGTGCGCAAACTTAGCCCAATGGGCATCAAGGTATCTTCATCTACAGACCCCCGGGACCATGCACACAATTCAGCGAAGCCATCGCAGACTTCGTCAGTCTGCAGCCCTAACCTCCCCAGACTACATCCTCCTAGGGGACCTCAACTTCCACCGGGAAAAAAACAAGGACTGCAACACCGCCGCCCTGCTGGACAACCTCGCCAACCTCGGACTCAAGCAACTGGTGAACACCCCACCCACTACGCCGGCCACACGCTTGACCCCGTCTTCTCCTCCATCAAGCACATCTCCTTCAGCCACTCCACCGGACTACACTGTACAGATCACAGCTGTGTCCACTTCAACTTCAGGAGAACCATGACCCACCACCACCCACAACAGGTTACCCACAGAAGCTGGAGCAAGATCACTGCCGACCAGCTCGCCACCACCTTCAGCCAGAACCCGCCCACCAACAGGACGGACCCCGACGAAGCAGCCCGCAACCTCACACAGTGGCTCACCAACTGCGCAGACGAACTCGCACCACTGAAGAATCCTCCCAGCAGACCCGGCAGCAGGAAAGCCTTGTGGTTTACCAACGACCTCAAAAACTTCAAGAAAACCTGCCACACCCTCGAGAAAGCCTGGCGCCACGACCAGACAGCAGAACACATGACAGCCCTCAAGAACGCCACCCGCAAACACCACCAGCTGATCCGCACCACCAAGAAGACAGCATTCAAAGAACGACTGGACAACAACACCCACATAAGCAAGGAACTCTTCAGCATCGTTAAAGAGCTCTCCAACCCCAGCGCCTGCAACAACGACATCACACCCTCGCAAGACCTCTGCGACTTTCTCGGCGCGTTCTTCCACCGCAAGATCACCGACATACACAACAGCTTCGGCGCACTGACCACGCACCCAACCACCGAACCAGCGCCCCCCACCACCACCCTCTGCACCTGGACCTCGGTCAACACCGAAGACACCACTCGCACGATGAACACCATCCACTCCGGCTCCCCAATCGACCCCTGTCCACACCACATCTTCAACAAAGCCGACTCCATCATCGCACTCCAACTCCGGGACATCATGAACAGCTCCTTTGCATCCGCCACCTTCCCGGAGAGCTCGAAACATGCCGACCTGAGCGCCCTCCTGACGAAACCCACGGCGATACCCACGGACCTCAAGAACTTCCGCCCGCTCTCACTCCTCTCTTTTCCTGCCAAAGTCATTGAGAAGACCGTCAACAGACAACTCTCCGCCTTCCTCGAGACCAACGGATCCCTCGATCCCTCACAGTCCGGTTCTCGATCAAACCACAGCACCAAGACCGTCCTCATCGCAGCCACCGACGACATCAGGTCCCTGCTCGACAATGGGGAAACTGCTGCCCTCATCCTTCTGGACCTCTCAGCAGCCTTCGACACCGTATGCCACCGCACCCTGATACAGCGCCTCAGCAACCCCGGAATCCAAGAAGCGGCACTGAAGTGGATCATCTTGTTCCTCAACGGAAGAACCCAGTGAGTCCGCCTCCCCCCGGTTTGATCCGCAGCCACCGGAGTCATCTGCGACGTTCCGCAAGGATCCTCAATCAGCCCCACCCTCTTCAACGTCTACAAGAGCCCCCTCGCATCCATCGCAAACCAACACAACCTCAACATCCTCTCCTACGCCGACAACACCCAGCTGATCCTCTCCCTCACCAATGACCCCACCACCGCCAAAGCCAACCTCCAGGAATGAATGAAAGACGTCGCAGAATGGATGAAGATCAGCTGTCTGAAACTGAACTCAGACAAGACGGAAGTCCTCATCCTCGGACCATCTCTCACCGCCTGGGACGACTCCTGGTGGCCCCCTGCCCTGGGCACCGCCCCCAAACCAACGGACCACGCACGCAACCTGGGCTTCATCCTGGACTCCTCCCTCACGATGACCAAGCAAGTGAATGCCGTCTCGTCATCCTGCTTCAACACCTTGCGCATGCCGCGAAAGTTCTTCCGGTGGATCCCCACCAAAACCAGGAAGACGGTCACCCAGGCCCTCATCACCAGCCGTCTGGAGTACGGGAACACCCTCTATGCTGGAACCACAGCCAAACTCCGGAAGAGAGTCCAGCGCATTCAGAACGCCTCAGCACGACTCATCCTGGACATCCCTCGCCGCAGCCACATCTCGGCCCACCTGAAGGACCTGCACTGGCTCCCCGTCGACAAGAGGATCATGTTCAGACTCCTCACCCACGCTACAAGGCTCTCCACAACAAGGGCCCGAAGTACCTCAACATCCGCCTCACATTCTACACACCCACCTACTAGCTCCGATCCGCCAGCCTCGCTCTCGCGTCCGTCCCACGAGTCCGGAAATCCACCGTCGGAGGAAGATTCTTCTCCTACCTGGCAGCCAAAACATGGGCCTCCCTCCCCACTCACCTACGGCTGACCCTGGACCATCTCTCCTTCAGGAAACAACTCAAGACCTGGTTGTTCGAGCAGTAGAGACCCCCACCCCCTCAGCGCCTTGAGACCCTTACGGGTGAGTAGCGCGCTATACAAATTTTGCTGATTGATTGATTGATTGATTGTGAATCTCGTTTTTTTCACAAACCCAATGACTTTAGTAATGTAGCATTGATTTCGGAAATTCAACTCTGAAATTGTTCCAGCGACAGTGGTGCCAAGGTGCTGAGCTGTGAGCCTAAGTCCTGTTTTAAAACAAACCCTTGCAAGTACTAGCAAGACTTCGGGAAAACCTTCCAGTATTTCTGTTGCTTTTTTTTACTTCACAAAGCCATTTTAACAGAGAATGTGCTTTCTCTACAAAATCATACACAATCACCCTACTTGTGCTTGACCTTGGCACATAAATTGAGAAATATGACTTTGGCCTACCAGCCAGAACGGACAACTTTGGATCTGAAGGATCTGAAGAAACCAGATAAAAGTCCTGGCATTGGCTCTGAGCAAATAACTTAGCCTCCCATACACACATATATGTACACATACAGCTATATATATATATATATATATATACACACACACCCACACACACGCACACACACACATATATATGTATACATATATATATATTATATATACATATTTTTTTTTATGTTTCCACAATGTGATTTAGCTTTTCAGAGCGCACAACAGCGGATGTAGGCATGGCGGGCTGAATCTAAACAAAAAACGACGCACTCTGGAGTCCAATATTTCAAGTTTTAATTATACTTGTAACGCTCCATCAACTCGTTTCAGCCTCGCAGAGACTTTGTCTGACAGGGGAGACCTGGACAATAGGTTTCCTGTCCAAGGAGGTGCTGGCACCTCCCCAGACAGACTTTTGTGTATTGGGGCAGGGAGGGCTGCATTCAGTGAATGCTTTCCAGACACTGCCTGGGGCACACTAGGTGCTCCATGCATTTCCCAGTTCAAACCAGTTGCTGGGGCACTTTTCCCCAGCTCTGGTGTGAAACTGGACAAAGGGAAAGGGGTCTAACCATCCGCTTCCCAGGTCCACCCATAGGAGGGACCTTAAAAGTAGTCCAGCCCCTAAACTTAGTATAAGTATAGGAACCCAGTCCCTAGGACTTTAGATTAACCTGAACTAAACTCTGAAACATAAATCCTGGACCTTCGACATTCCATTTCAACTGGAAGATGGAAGACATCTCCTTTGTGGTCAAGGAGTGACCACCCTGTTCAAACAGGCACCAACAGCAACTTTGACGGTCTGCATTTTCGAGGCTTCCGTGGTTCCCGAAGAATCTGCGACACAGGACACAAACGTCTAGACATCTTTGACCCCAACCTTCCCTCACAGGAAAGTTGAGACCCTTGGGGGACACGAGAGATGTGGGACTGGAACTCCTGGACTTCCTGCATTTTGCAAGCTGCACTCACTTCACGAGGTAACTTGAAGTTGTGCATAGGGGTGCTTGAAGCCCCAGACCCGAGAACCATTTGCACTGAAGCTCAGAGGCCCCCACTCCACGAGTGACCCGTGGGCCCCACTTTTGCATTGCAGCTTGATGCGTCTTTGCAGTTCCTAGTCTGTTGGCTAGTGAACCCCCGAAGACTTTCCTTTACATCTAACTTGCTTTCATAGTTGCTCCAGGCTTGCTCCAACTTCCCTACAAAGGAGAAGTTCCTCAGACCTTGCTGGTCTTCTCCGAAGCCAATCTTGACCTCCTGCATGGGTTGCGTATGCCAAGGCTTGTTGAGTCCAGTCCGGATACCGACACTGCAGTCAACTAGACCCTTTGTGGGACAGCTTGAATCCAGCACCTGGTTGTCATCGACACCTCCTGGTCCTCGTGGCTGAAGAGACACACTTCACATCTTCACCTGAAATCACCCGACATCTGGTGACATCTTCCTATCGCCGCCCTGGTCACTGGCAAGGGACCCAGACTCTGTCCCTTCTGCTTTCAGGTTATACAGATCTTTGATCCACCCTTGGATCCACCCGGACACTTTTCCTCTGGTCGCCTGCAGCACTTTTTTGCAGCTCTCCATTAAAAACGACGACAAACCCCAAAACGAAAAGACACCTATGCACCCAGCTTCCCTTTGTGAGGTAACACGAGTACTCCGGTGCTCCCGTGGGTCTTGACTCTCGAAGTGTTCTAGTGTAAAAGGGTTCCATCGTAGTCCATCTGGAAGTGTCATTAAATTGTATATTTGTAACTTCTTTGTTTCCCATAGAAAGTCAATGGTAACCCGCGGCTGTGTTTAGACACTGCACGCGTCTCTCATGGGCCTCCTACTTCCTAAACTTTGGTTGTTTTTGAGTAGCCTCAGCGATTCCACAGGACCCAGGCCTGCTTTCTAATTCTCTCATGATTCTTATACCACTATTTCAGTATATGGTTTGTGAGGCCCCTAGGGCATAACGTATACTGTGCAACTTATCGTATAGTAATTGAGTAACTTGTATTGTACTTTTACCTCTGACCTCATAAAGAGTGCAGAGGGGTTGCATTTAGAATAAATACATATATATTTGATATATACTTTGTGTGGTGTCCTTTCATTTGGTACTCAAGGGATTATAATTGATAAATCAACTTGCCTAATATGCTCTCTGAAGTCTTAGCCTGATGACTGCTGGTCCATGCTACCACTAGGATAGCTTTCTATAAGGTTGACTTTACAACCACCATCAATAATGGTCGATTAGACTGGTGTAAGGTGCCCACTAGAACTAGTGTACATCATATGCCAGGCTAACTTCTCACATTGGTGTGCAGCAGATGGGATAAGAGCTTGCATTGTTTTACCAAATAATCTTGAGAATATAATTTGAAAGATCATATCAAGGTACCTGTAGGTAGATATGAATCAAGTCTTATATACATAAGTTCTACTGAACTGAGCAGTTGTTGGTGGTAAGGGCTTAGCACACCCTGACTACAACTCTAGTAGTAAACAAGTAGTGTAGGTAGGTGCACACACAACACCACACTAGCCATGTCTTTAAGAGCAGGAGGTAGTACCTCTCTGCCAGATGTCAGCAACTTGCAGACAACTAAGTATGACACATTCTCTTTTCAGGAACTGAGAATCCTGTGTGTAGTCAGACAATTAAGACAAGGACAGAGTCCAACCACCAAGCACCCGATAGAGCTGTTAGAAGCAGATGACTTAGAAAAAAGCATCAGACCCAGAAGCACATTGTAGCAGGGAGGGGGGCCATCCTTCATCAGAAGAGAGTAACCATGGGGATGCCCCACTGGCCTCTGAAGATGATGAGGATGTAGGTCAGGATGAGGTTGATGAACCTAACCTGAACACAGGACTACCTGAGGGTGGAGAGGGCATAGGAAGGCCTCCCTCCATTCCTCCACATAGGCCTAATGGTGTGCCTAGAAGGCCCAGATCCCTTTCCAGTGGACCTGAGCATTCTGACTCATCAGTAGGGTCCAATGCCTCTGCTCAAAGGAGAATGACTTCCCCTCAGAGAAGAAAGCATGATGCTAGGATGAGAGAAGTCAAGCTTAGGATCAAGGGGCAAGAAATTGCCCTTGCCAAAGAGACCCTGGCTCTTGAAAGAGAGAAGAAATTGTGTGGGCTAGAGCCCAATGGTGGCAGCAACAACCCTAGTGGTAGGGAAAGGTGTCATGACCATGGAAACCTGAACAAGATTGTCCCTCCCTATCAGATTGGGGATGACGTCCGCAAGTGGATAACTGCCTTGGGGAGGGCTTGCAAAGTACAGCAGGTACCCCAATGTCAGTGGGCAGCAATCATGTGGCACTCCTTTGCAGACAAAGGAAAAGACAAGCTCCTCACTGTTATAGAAGAGGATGCTGACAACTAAAATGTCCTGAAGAGTGCTCTGATAGATGGGTTTGGCCTAACCACTGAGCAGTACAGGTTGTTGTTTAGACATACCCAGAAGACACAGACTCAGGACTGGACTGGTTTTGTAGATTGTGCTGCTAAGGCTCTGGAAGGTTGGTTACTGGGCAGTAAAGTAAGTGACTAGACAGGATTTTGTAACCTTATTATGAGAGAACAGATTCTTAATAACTGTCAAAACCAGCTATTGCATCAACACTTGGTTGACTCTGATTTGTCCTGTCCCCAAGAATTGGGTAAGAAGGCAGGCAAATGGGTCAGAACCAGGGTGAAGCAGAAGGTACAGAACCAAAGTGGTGATCAGAAGAAGCAAGACCAAAAGGGTGGGGGGAAAGCAAAAGACCAGACGTCTTCTCAAGGTCCCCAAAAAGCTTCTAATGGTGGGGGTTCCCAACAATCTAAGAAGAAAGAAGGCCCAAAGAAACCTTGGTGCAAGATTTGTAAAGTGTGCCAAGAAGGAGACAGCTCCAGCCACCATTGCCCCTAAGGCAACTGTTCCCCCTAGTTCAGCTCCAAGTGGTGGTTCTCAACAGAATAGTGTAGTAGGGTTAACCCTTGGAACTGAGATGGATTCTGACCCAGTCAGGATACCAACTCAAGCTGTTTTGATCTGTGATGGGGACATAATCATTTCTTCTACTGTGAGTCCCAATAACTTGGGCAAGTACAGACAAACTCCTTTAATTAATGATAAAGTGGCTCAGGCCTACAGGGACACTTATGCTAGTGTCACAATGGTGACACCCAACTTTATGAACCCTGAACAGATCATCCTAGGTGAAATTACCTAGTGACCAATGCTAGCAATGTCACTGCCACTCACAGTATGGCAGTTGGTAATTTCTCCTGGGGACACGGGGTAACTGGCCTCAAGTAGGTTGTGGTTAGCTCAGACCTCCCTGTAGAATGTTTGCTTGGCAATGACCTAGAGACTTCAGCCTGGGCTGAAGTGGAGTATAGGACCCATGCAGAAATGTTAGGAATCTCAGCACATGTCCTTGCTGTGACTAGGTCACAGGTCAGAAATTGCAACACTGAACAGGCACTGGATTCTGGAATAATGCACCATTTGCCTACCAGGAGGAGAAGCAGTAGGGTTAAGGCAGTGCCTTCCCTCCTGCCACAGGAAGAGGATCAGCCTTCTGAGGAAGCTGAATGTGAGACCCAGGAAGGAACTGTCCTAGAAGAGCTTGAGCCTGATCAGGATGAGTTCTTGGGACACGGGACCTTCCAGGGCAGATCTGAGGCAGGCGCAGTTGGACTGCCCTTCTCTTGAACCCCTCAGACAGCAAGCTGCTCCTGAGGCTGCAGGGAATGCTAGTGGGGCCCATAAAACTTATTAGGATGAAGGGCTCCTGTATTCAGAGGCTAGAGACGCCAAGCCTGGAGCTTACAGGAGGTTGGTCATACCTTTGGCTTCCCTTTAACACTAGCCCATGATATTCCCCTTGCAGGACATCTTGGCCAGAAAAAGACTTGGGACAGGCTTGTCCCTCACTTTTACTGGCCTCATATGTCAGAAGACACTAAGGAATTTTGTCGCTCCTGTGTCACCTGCCAAGCCAGTGGCAAATCAGGTGGCACCACAAAGGCCCCCCTATACCACTACCTGTGGTGGGGGTTCCCTTTGAAAGTGCAGGGATTGACATTGTTGGACCAATGGATCCCCAAACAGCCTCTGGGCACAGATTTATTCTGGTGGTAGTGAATCATGCCACCAGATATCCAGATGCTATTCCCCTTAGGACCACAACAGCACCTGTTGTGGCAAGAGCCCTCCTGGGAGTTTTCTCCAGTGTGGGTTTCCCTAAGGAGGTTGTCTCAGACAGAGGTGCAAACTTCATGTCTGGATACCTGACTGCAATGTGGAAGGAGTGTGGAGTGAACTACAAGTTCACCACACCCTATCACCCACAATGCAATGGTCTAGTTGAGAGATTCAACAAGACATTAAAGGGCATGATTAAGGGTCTCCCTGAAAAGCTCAGGCGGAGATGGGACATCCTGCTACCCTGCCTTTTGTTTGCTTATAGAGAAGTCCCACAGAAGTGGGTTGGCTACAGCCCTTTTGAACCTTTGTTTGGACATCCTGTAAGAGGTCCCCTTTGTCTGGTGAAGAAAGGATGGGAGTTACCTCTCAAACTTCCCAAACAAGACATTGTGGACTATGTACTTGGTCTGCGCTCCCGGATTCATATAGATAGTGCACACTCAAGACACCAAATTGACTCTATACCATATGGGGAGATGGTTAGAGCGAGAAGAAATTGTAGCACTGACAAAGACGTCAAAGGATGTATTAATGGGATGAAACAAAGATTTAAGGACAGAGGTTACAAGTGCCAAATAATACAAAAAGCGGAAGAAAGAATTTACAAAATGAACAGAACTGAGACCTTGAAAGATAAGAGATCACAGGACAAACAAACCAATCTAGTTAGAATGATTACCAATTATAACGGTATATCCGGTACACTGAGAAATAGTATGAAAAAGCATTGGGCCATTCTCAAAGGAGACAAAATGATGAACAAGTTTGTATCAGACATCCCACTGATCACATACAGAAAGGGCAAAAACATGAGATCCATTCTCAGTCCCAGCTATCCGAACCCAACAAATAAATCAAATTGGCTACAAAAAAGATGTCTGGGTTTCCACAAATGTGGTAACTGTAGAATCTGTCCAATAGCAATGGACAACACTAGACACTTTGAAAATGAAACAGGTAAGAGATTTTAGATACGCCAAATGATCAATTGCAACAGTAAATATGTGGTGTTTATGTTGAAATGTAAATGCAATCAATTTTATATTGGGAGCACAATAAGACCATTGAAGGACAGAATTGGGAGAACACTTGAGGGCAATTAGATACCGTGACCCCAGATATCCAACTACCTTACATGTCCATGAATGTGCCGCACAAGGACAGGACAAAAGTATTGTGTTCTGTGGGCTTGAAAGAGTGGTAGCCAGCCAGAGGGGTGGCAACCTTGAACTGCAACTTAGACGCAGAGAAGCCCTCTTGATCATGAAATTACATGCTGTGGAGAAGGGGCTCAATTATGACCATGAGCTACATTACTTCTTAGGGGACTAGAAATTTATCTTAATAACTGAAAATACTATCGCCATAAGCCTGTTGATTGTATGTACCAATATACACATGCTTCTCTTCTATGCTATTGAAATACAGTCTTTTGAACAGTTCAATCACATATATATTAGACTTCAGAACATATGAGCTCATGCATGATGGGAAAACAGATTTAGACTAAACTGATGAATTTATACTGCTTTGAGACATTTTGACCTATATATGTATATATGTATTCCTACCTTCGTCATTCTCTCCCCCTAGGATTCTGGGTATTTCAATCAATCAATCAATCAAAGACATTTATAGAGCGCACTACTTACCCGTAGGGTCTCAAGGCGCTTGGGGGGGGGGGGTGCCGTTACTGCTCGAACAGCCAGGTCTTCAGCTTCTTCCTGAAGGAGAGGTGGTCTTGGGTCAGGCGCAGGTCGGTCGGGAGGGAGTTCCAGGTCTTAGCGGCCAGGTAGGAGAAGGACCTTCCTCCTGTTGTCGCTCTTCGGATGCGGGGGACAGCGGCGAGGGCGTGGCTGGCTGATCGGAGGTGGCGTCTTGGAGCGTAGAAGTTGATTCGGTTGTTGAGGTAGCTCGGGCCTTGATCGTGTAGGGCTTTGTGTGCGTGGGTGAGGAGACGGAAGGTGATTCTTTTGTTGACGGGGAGCCAGTGCAGGTCTCTCAGATGTCCGGAGATGTGGCTGTTGCGTGGGATGTCGAGGATGAGTCTGGCTGAGGCGTTCTGGATCCGCTGGAGTCTCTTCTGGAGCTTGGCGGTGGTACCGGCGTAGAGGGCGTTGCCGTAGTCCAGTCGGCTGGTGACGAGGGCCTGGGTGACGGTCTTCCTGGTCTCGGTGGGGATCCACCAGAAGATCTTCCGTAGCATGCGCAGGATGTTGAAGCACGACGAGGAGACGGCGTTGACTTGTCTGGTCATGGAGAGGGAGGAGTCCAGGATGAAGCCCAGGTTGCGTGCGTGGTCTGACGGTTTGGGTGCGGTGCCCTGGGCGGGGGGCCACCAGGAGTCGTCCCAGGCGGAGGGCGAGGAGCCCAGGATGAGGACCTCTGTCTTGTCTGAGTTCAGTTTCAGGCGGCTGGTCGTCATCCACTCGGCTACATCTTTCATCCCTTCGTGCAGATTGGCTCTGGCGGCGGCGGGGTCGTTGGTCAGGGACAGGATCAGCTGGGTGTCGTCGGCGTAGGAGATTATGTTGAGGTTGTGTTGGCGTGCGATGGCCGCGAGGGGGCTCATGTAGACGTTGAAGAGGGTGGGGCTCAGAGAGGATCCTTGGGGGACGCCGCAGATGACTTCGGTGGCCTCTGACTTGTACGGTGGTAGGCGGACTCTCTGAGTTCTTCCGTCGAGGAAGGAGATGATCCAGTCCAGTGCCTTCTCCTGGATTCCGACGTTGCTGAGGCGATGCACTAGGGTGCGGTGGCAGACCGTGTCGAATGCCGCGGAGAGGTCTAGGAGGATGAGGGCCGCTGTGTCTCCGTTGTCCATCAGGGTTCGGATGTCGTCGGTGGCAGCGATGAGGGCGGTCTCGGTGCTGTGGTTGACTCGGAAGCCAGACTGTGAGGGGTCGAGGGATCCATTTGTCTCGAGGAAGGCGGCCAGCTGTTTGTTGACGGTCTTCTCGATCACTTTGGCTGGAAACGGGAGGAGCGAGATGGGGCGGTAATTCTTGAGTTCGGTGGGGTCCGCTGTGGGTTTCTTGAGTAGAGCGCTGAGTTCGGCATGCTTCCAGCTCTCAGGGAAGGTGGCGGTGTATTTGAACATATAGACTTTGTATATATTTGACTACATTCGAAATGATTGTTTACACCAGTACGTTTTATTCCATGGGCTGTCTGTATACATTTTCGGGCATTAACTGATGAATTAACTTATGATTTGGATTGCACTTATGGGTACATAGTATATTGGATCATATTTTGGAGTCGACGATATACACTTAATAAGCCAGCCTAAGAAGGCGACTGCCAGGTAATTTCCAACTGGCTGTTATGATGCTAACGCAGTCCTCCATTCATGTCTACTCATGAACGCAAGGACGTGCAAACCACGGGATCACATATCATACTAACTCTGAGACATTCCCGAGGCTACCCATACGAGCCGCCAGATCCGTACTCTGGATAGAAAACACTACCGGGTAAGTTGAGGAGATAGGGGGAGAAGTTAGGACCAGGACTGTGCCTCTCAAATGTGAATTTATATTCACTAAAGAGGGGGTCTCTGATTTATTTGCAGAATCTGAATAAGGATTTTGGACTTAACCAGTGTGATTAACTGGGGAGGACGACGCAATTATTAGCGGACCGCCGGCTTCCATATAACTCCGTTAGGACTCAGTGAAGACATACTCAAGGTACTTTACTGTGCAAATATTTCATATATATATTAGACTTCAATACATGGAAACATCATGATATAGATTTAATGTATATGAGATTCAGACTACCATAGTTGTGACTTGCATTAGATTTTGATATATTTTGGTCTTATTACATGGGTCCACACATAAGGCCACTGAGGGTTATTTTGCTCGGTGGCGCTTGGTTAATATTGATGACTGCTTAAACTTTAAGGGACTAATGGAGTGCTTATATACCTAACATGACTATGATTGAAGGATGAGGTGAATCTCAGTTAATTTGCGTTGGGTCTATATAGAAGTTGTAGTTAATGTATTTACTACATCTCTATGATTTATTCATTTATTGAATGGTCACTGGGACTAATGGACCGGTAATGATTCTGATGACAGAGTATTGAATTACCAACATAAGACAACTGAATCCTCACACAGGCCACTACATTGGTCGGGACGGAATTACAACCGGCCGGAAGGTCGGCTTTTTTACACAGTCACTATATGTCTGAGGATCTTGTTGTAGATAGTGTTTCTGATGTCCGCCCGAATACTTATATTGGTCTTATGATTTACAGGCCAGATGCTCTATATTCTGGTTACACAGGTATGCCACATTTGGGGGTATACACTGTGTATTATAAATAGTATAGACACCAGACACTTGGGATATTACTCCAATTATATGTGCTTTACACAACACTGTTTACTACAGCAAGATTTTGCCCGAAATGTAGAATGCTGAATTGCTTTACTCTTAATGTAGTATAATCGACATGCGTTATACATCTGTCTCACTAACTAACGAAATTCGGGTGTTTATCCTCTCTTAATATGGGGACTGAGGATCTATGCACACAAATGCATATAATTTGATGAAAACATATGTGTGATGTTGTTACATCACATTGTATATATGTTTTGCAGCCCTGATGAAGTTGCGGGTGACCAACCCAAGTAAGCGACGAAACACCTGTTGGCAACAACAACTTGAATAAGGAAAAGAAAAACGAATGCGGAGAAAGATTACTGCTGTCTTTTGTATATATATGTCATAAACAGGACAAAAGAGTTTTATGTGTGCTAGGATATTGTAACAATATCTTACGGTAATCTGATTGATGGGGTTGTGGATGATGACCCCCTCCCTAAGCACCATAACATACTAATATTGTAGTATAGATACACCAAGAATGAAGAGAAGCGCCACTGTCACTAGACTACACTTATCATCCCCAGAATTAATTTAAAAATAATTGAACATGAAGAAAATATCACGTGGAGTGAGATTGTAACAATTAAAAAATATATATTTTTTTATTTTTCATTCAGTTAGTTGTGGAGATGTGCTGTTCTCTTGTATAGTTAAGGTTATGCTTTTCTCTAATTGGAAACCAGTTTTTTGTTTTGCTTATAAGTTTGGCACCATTTTAATATCTACAAAAAACTTTTCACAACTTTTCTACAATTCTCAAAAATGTGTCATGCCAGGTTTCCTGTAGATTCACGCAGATAGGAGGGAAATTAGTATTTAGACAACCAATGTTCTGCATCAGCTTATGGGGCACTTTCAATATTCAACATTAATGGCATTCCATCAAGAAAGACTACAGTTTACAATTTATATTTGCTGAGAATAAGTGGCTCTTACATTATTTGCCTCTATGCATTCTGTAGATAAGGAGCAGAGACTGATCGCTTACATCCCTTTCATCAGAAGCAGCAAGAGCCCACAGAGCAAGTGGCCATAGGGAGAGCCCACCCAGACCACATTAGTCAGCACATGGGACAGTCAATCTAAGAGTCATGTGTTGTGTGGATCCAGCCCACCAGGACCTGGCTATAGATACTCACCATGTTCGACAGTTTTCTGAAAAAGTGTGTTCTCAGAGTCCTGATGACTGCTTACTTCAATGGATAAGGCTGTTAGTTTTATTAGGAGAGAATACTGTCTACGTTTCTAGGGCAAGCATGTCCATTAACTCTCTTATTGAAGAAAAATTGTTAGTTTTTCATTGCGAATTACCTCAACCCCCCCTTCTTGATCTTTGTACATGATGTTATCTCTGCTGAAGCCTATATGCTTCCAGGCTACTATTTATAACTCCATTATAATCATATAAGATGTTTGTAACAACGTAATCATTGCTTGCTCTTCAAAAAACAGCTATCAAAGAACCTATTAAATGTAGTGGGTGAATTGTGCTTATTTGAAGTCTTGGTCGAGGATTACGGTATTCCAGGCAGCCAATTCTTGTTTCACCGGGCAGTGGTAGTCACGATTAGGCATCACTGTGAAAGGGAGACTTAGAACCTGCAACGCAAAAGGTCTGTCAACTACTCTGTACAGTGACATTCTAATTAACCTCACAGATTTTAAAGCTAAATGGGAGACGGATTTAGAGCTAGAGATTGCTGATATGGATTGGGAGAAGATCCTAAACATATACCCACTGTCTCTCATAATGCCAGATTCACATAATTAATTTTTTTATTTTTTGCATAGAGCTTACATTAAACCTGGTAAGATCAGTAGGCTCTATGCAGCTGCTGCTGCAACATGCCCAAGATGTGGGGAGCTTGGGGCAGAAATGTTCCATATTGTATGGTCTTGCCCCTCTTAGGTGGGGTACTGGGAGGCAGTAGTAGACTGTGGTAATGATATCACACAATGGGTGATCCCTCTGTACACCACTGGCCTGTCTCCCCTGGGAGTTACTCATGCCCTAAAACTGAAAAATTACTACTAGACTTATTGGTTTGGCATTGATACTTGCAGAATAGAAAAGGCGGGGAACAATTGATAGGAGTAGAGCACAGGATAATTCAGAAGAAAACCTACAGATGCCTGATGTTGGCTCGGACACATCTAACGACTCAGCTTTTGCTGGAGGATTCAGAAGAGGGTGGAAGTATTTGATTTTGCTGGGGAAGTTTTGGGTGGGAATCGGAACTACAGTGGGGAGCTCAACTTGGCAGAGGATTATGAAACTATATGACACAGCTTGGTAAGGGGTAACTAATGGTGGAAGTGTTGGATGTTGTTGTTTATTAGTTTTTAGCTGAAGAAATATGTAATGAATTTGGGCTGCACGAGCTTGAAAGATGTGCACATAATTAACCTGTTTTACTCTGTACTACTACACATGTCCAAAACATCTGTTGCTCAGTACTGCCAAAGTGCATAGATCATTGCCTGATTCTCATGTACTAAGACCTGGCAGCTAATGTCTTTGTTATTTTGTTATACGAAAATAACACTTTGTTTATACAAAATATAGTGTGTTGGTAGTGTGGTTCATCCACTAGTACACTGACAGGATGTCATGTCAGAGGTTACACATATTGTAAAATAACCTACTACTGGTCTTTATGTAAAATATGCATTCATCACCCAGGTTATTTTTAGTTCACACAATGGTGTGCTCTCCTAAATGACATTTTTGAAGATAAGTTGCACATAACTATTTTTTCTCCCGTACAGCAAACACAGTAGCAAACTTGCCATCAAACTAAAACTTTATTCAGAAGTCCGCCTTTGCTTTGTTTAATGTAAATTCATTCAGTACATTTTGAGAAAGGAATTTTACAAAAAGGGCACACTTAGTCTTCCTAGGGTTAATTTTAGCTATATATTCAACATTGCATGGACAGTTCTTGAATCCAAATTCATGCTACCCTAAATAGAAAATAAAAAAAATGAATGAATCCCATAAAATAAGGGAACATAGTCTTCCGTAATTTAAAGTGAGTTATCAAACTCAAACACAGGTTTGCAAACCTGAGCTCTGTGCTTCACTGTATGCAACAGGAAAATATCTGTCCTGGCCACCATTAGAGGACATGAACATTGTCTCCGCATCCTAAGAAAAAAAATGAATGGCCACATAAGGGGCAAAGGGGTAATTTCTAATCCCCCGGTTTATAGGTAGGGGTCTCCAAAAACATGCAGCATTAAGTGTAATAATATAAAAAACAGATTCTGCCACGCTGTTTAAGAGCTCTGGGGTCGGTGTGAGAATCCATTTAACCCTTATTAGGGATATTTGAAGCTCAGATTCTTGGAACCCAATCCAAGCTCGCAAACCCATTAAACATATCTTTCAGGAGCTGCAGTAAACTCTGTTTAGCAATAGGTATTGTTGGCCATGGTAGTTTGGATGTCTGCCGTGGCCTCTAATCAGGGCCTGGCCAAAGTCGTTGACACACTCTACTCTGTAGTGGGGCATAGCCACAAGCCTCTACCTAGGCATAATACAAGTTTGGTTACTGGTTGCAGAGGTAGCAGTGGACTGCCTTCATCCTTTTTCTGTGCCTTATACCCATGGGACAATTCCAAAGTCTATTCTCCCCATTATTGTAGGAAGGTGTGTATATCAGTGCTTAATTTGTAAAACAGTAAGTGCAAGGGCCCATAATCTTGCTCAGAAGCCTGTAGCCAACCATATATAAGGTCAGGGTGCTGAACAAGGCTGCGAGGTATTGAAACCACCTTATGCATGGTTAATCCACCACCAGGCACTCACTAACTCTATATTTCACCCTTCCCTGTTGTTTTACATCCTGACTTACTCCATTTGTCACTGTTTTTACTTTTTTTCCATTCCCTCTACTATACCACGTTCGAGTTGTCCTCTCTCAACGTCTGGATCAAAATCTAACGATGAAGAATAAATGTCAATCATCAAAAATCTGACTCAAATTAAGAGATGGGTGTACTGAGAAATAATGCAAGTTATGTAGGAGGCTAAAATGCACTAAGTTCAAGTTTATTGAAGATGTGATAGAAAAGGGCATACTAGCATAAGTATTGGATAAGATGCAAGAATATGGGAAACAGACTGGAAGGTGAACGCCCAAAATATAGAATCCAAAATATAGACAATCCAGAATATCGACTTCAAAATATAGATGAGACAGAATATTGAATCACCTAAATATAGTTAGTCAGAATATCATAATTGGGGTAGGACATATTGATTTCCATAATATCGAATTTAAAATATCGATTTTCATAATATCGTTTTTTTTAGTGTTATGTATGGTAGTATATGTGTTAACATTATGTATTATTTTTGTAATGTATGTTCATTTTTTTTAAAGTAATGAATGTTATGTAATTTAATTTTTGCGTCATTTAATTCCATAGCGGGTTGTGGGTTTATAGGGGAATAGGGTGGGAAGTAATTTAATTATAATAAATTAAAGATTAGTTTTTATTTATATGTATTGATAATTAATTGATTGATAATTAATTATTAATTGATAATTCATTTTTATTATTTGGTAATTCATTTTTATTAATTGGTAATTCAATTTTATTAATTGATTAATTGATACTTATGTTAATTGTATTATTTATTATTTGGAGCGGGTTGTGGGTTTATAGTGGATTAGGATGGGACGAAATTTAATTGTAATGAAGTAAATATTTATTTTCATTTTCATTTATATGTATTGGTAATTAATTGCTTGATAATTAATTATTAATTGGTAAATAATCTTCATTAATTGGTCATACATTTGTATTAATGGGTAATTATTTTTTATTAATTGATTAATTGATAATTATGTTAATTGTATTTTTTATTATTTGGAGCGGGTTGTGGGTTTATAGGGCAATAGGGTGAGAAGTAATTTAATTGTAATAAAGTAAATATTTATTTTAATTTATATGTATTGATAATTAATTGATAATCAATTATGAATTTGTAATGACTTTTTATTAAATGGTAATTAATGTTTTAATTTTGTAATTGATTTCTATTAATTGGTAATTATTTGTAATTAATTTTTTATTGGTATGGATAATTAATTTATTCTTATTTTAATATTAACTCTCAGGAGTGGGAATAGTAACTTTTACCCCTATGCTATCCAACGCTTTCCCTACTGTTGCACTCTCTTGAGTGGGAATAGTAATTTTTACCCTCCCTCTATCCGAAGCTTTTCCTACTGTTGCACTCTCTGGAGTGGGAATAGTAATTTTTACCCTCCCGCTATCCAACGCTCTCCCTTCTGTTGCACTCTTTGGAGTGGGAATAGTACTTTTTACCCCTATGCTATCCAACTCTTTCCCTACTGTTGCACTCATTGGAGTTGAAATAGTAGTTTTTACCCTCCCGCTATCCAACGCTTTCCCTACTGTTGCACTCTCTGGAGTGTGAATAGTAATTTTTACCCTTCCGCTATCCAACGCTTTCCCTACTGTTGCACTCTTTAAAGTGGGAACAGTAATTTTTACCCTCTCACTATCCGAAAAAATCTCTACTTTTTTTACATTACATTTATTATTTTTACATTTTAAGCTTTTTTACATTATTTTAAGTATGTTTTATTTAATTGTTTTTAATTGTTAATTACTTTTATATTATTTTTAATACATTTTAAAAAATCGATATTTTAGTTAACTATATTTTAACAATCTATATTTTGGATTCGATATTTTAGTACTAACTTGTTTGTAGATAGGGATTCTATATTCTATCCTTCGATATTTTGGAGTCGATATTTTGGGCATTCTATATTATGTCCCTCGATATTTAGTCACTGAACCAGACTGGAAGGCAACAAGGAATAAACTGGAAAGATTCAGACTTGGGCGAGGAATAGCTCAGGATTAGTGATGGTGATCTAAATAGAGGCGACAAAGGGACCTGATAGCAGCCAAGGGACAGTGTGTGGGAAATAGAGGTGCTGGGGACCTGTATGGCTCTGCTGATCACCTGCAGGGGATAATGAGAAACTGGAGAGGGTGGGGTTTTCTAGTATCCATACAAGGCAGCAGCCCCACACAAAAATAATCAACAAATGCATCTGAGTTTCTAACGTCAGGTTTCATAGAATGCCTCATAGCCCATTCTATGAACATATATTAGAGCAAAATGCTCAGAATGTTAGACCCAGAGATTTTTCCCTAGTAAAATAAAAGTAATGTTTTTTTTCACTTTTCATTTACATAGATACGGTTAAATATAAACTCTCTAAAGTCTATGTTTTCTTCCATAGGCTGCATCTATTAATGCATGATTTAGGGGCCAATGATTACCACAAGGTACTACACTGCTATAGTCAGGCATCCTTAATCAGCATTGAGGACATATTCTGAATCTTGCAAACACAACTAACATAAAACCCCATAACTATCACGTGCTCTTTGTTGGACTTGGCCCCTTTTCCCAACATTTTTCGCTTTTCGCCCCCTAATGTAGGATGTCTCTGTAGCATTCACTGTTCTGTGCCTTCCTGGCACCTGTAGTTAGAACCCTTGTGTTCCTATGTTCCATGGCTCTGTAGTAGAATGTTGCCTTCTGGCAGTTGATAGCCTTTGCCTGGTTCCTGTTGCTGTGCTTCTCCTAAGCTGAATAAACCTAACCTACAAGCTAACCTTTGTGGAGTCTGCTTCAATACTACAAAATTGTTGGCGACGATGCTGCTTAGGAGAAGGTAAAAGAACCTGCCTTTACCTCGTTTCTCCTCGTATTCCTGCCGAGATTACACTGTGGATCGAGTGTACTTGAAGCGCAGCTGTTCGACCCTCTGGTGAAGATCTTCAGTGAAGATAAGTGGTCCGCTTTGGTCTTGCGCGTCTTAAGCTATTTTTAGGCATTAATCTGCTTAATTTATGTGCCCGCAACGTCATTGGGGTCAGCGCGAGACTGTTTAACGAGGAAGCTCGAGCGCGAGCGTGCCACGTCATTGACTTCAGCGCGAGGCTCATCTCAAGCGCGAGCGCGCCACGTCATCGACTTCAGCGCGAGACTCAGTTGCTAACGCGTTCCCCTGACGCGTCTCCATAGCGACCCACAACAATCGCATGACGTGCGCTCCTCTCTACAAAGACGCGTCTCCCTGGCAACGCGTCTCCAAACCTGTTTGTGTCTCGCTTGACGTGCGCTCCTCTCTACAAAGACGCGTCTCCCTGGCAACGCGTCTCCAAGCCTGTTCGTGTCTTCTTCCAGCGCTAACCCTTCAGAAGCGGCCTACATCGTCCACGCTTTGGCACCATTCCTATTGGAAATAAAGACAAATAAATATAAAGCAAAGCGTTTTCATCTTCAATCACAGACTTCACTTCCTCTTTAGGAAAGGTGTTCATTAACACGCTGGTGCCATCTAGTGGTGGAAAAATTATCTCATGGTCCTTTCTCAAGGAAAATACATTTTTGCATACTGAATTTCTTTTACACAGCGGCAGAGTCTATAAAGAGGGAAATCTCCAATCTTTTCCAGTATGCAGTCTGTTTCTCCTCCTCCTCCTTTTCTTGAGACTCCAGGCAATCCTCCTATAGTCTGGAAAAAATGGTTTGATGCCTTTGAGACTTATTTGGGGGCTATAGGCGCGTCCAGATATCGCGCAGAAAGGAAGAAGTGTCTTCTACTGCACTCTTTGGGTTTCGAGGGAAGGGAAATCTTCAAACATTTACCTCCCTTAGTAAGGAACAATGCTGAAGAGGATGTAGATGAGTACACAGAAACAAGATTAAGGCTTGAGTCACGTTTTGATGTCAAGCCAAGTCTTGTTGTCATAAGACACAAGTTCTTCAAGAGAGAGCAACTATCTGGGGAGGATGTTGAAACGTATGTTTCCTGTCTCAGACAACTAAGTGCTGAATGTGAATTCGAAGGCTTTCGAGAGCAGTTAATAAGGGATCAATACGTTTGCAAGTGCTCCGATAAATCTATTCAGCAGAAGCTTCTTACTTTGGGCAATCCCACACTTGAAGAGACTATTCGTGTGGCCAAGAGTATAGAGTTGTCAAAAAAAGAAGTAAAGGAACTTGAAAAGAAATGTGATGAGGGAGTTTCGATAGTTAGAACCAAGGAGAACAAAGACAGTAAAGTGGTTGGCAGTCAACGTTTTGATAGAAATAACACTCCTGGTTCTCAACGCTTTGAAAGGAATGCCTTTTCAAGAAATGACATTTGTTACAGATGTGGAAATCCCTCCCATAATAAAAGTAACAAGTTTTGCCCTGCCAGGAACTCTACTTGTCGCAACTGTGGGAAGTTTGGGCACTTTGCGAAAATTTGCCAGATCTCTAAACAGGGAAATTCCACTTTCAACAACAAGTCTCAGAGTCTGAGTACCGTCAACACAATTGGGAATGTTTCAGAGTCCTATGGTAATACCGATGATGACTCCGACTCCATAAATGGCATTCAAGACGATCTCAGAGACATGGTTGTAGTAGTACGAGACGATGGGGTCATCATAGGTGATCCATCTGACTGTGTTGATCCTCTCGAGGATTTTGGTGTGGGTGACAAGATAATTACCCTATTAGTGGACTCTGGAGCTAGAGTAACTATGATCACGCAAAAGTTGTTCGATGTAACTTGGCCTGAAAGGAACCTCCTACCTCCTGATAGGACCCCTGTTTCTTATGAAGGGCGTAGAATTGCTCTTCTAGGGTTCTTTGAAGACATTATTCAGTTCAGGGGAAGGAGGATCTTTGGTAAAGTGTATGTTTCCTTGAAGGGCCTAAACATTTTGGGTTGGTTCCACCAGGGTTTGTTCAAGATGATCCTTAGACCAGGGTCCAAAGAACAGATCAGTATTGATGAATCCTGTGATAACGTAGAGAGTTTAGCTGTTATCGTTTCAGGTGACAATGTTGAGAGTTTGATTTCCAGATTCCCAAGAGTTTTTGGTAATGGCCTTGGCATCATCAAGGGTTTTAACCACGAAATTAGAGTGAAGGATGGTGCCATCCCTGTAAAACATAAGGTGAGGAGTGTTCCTTTCAGCGTGAGGGATGATTTAGAAAAAGAGTTAATGGGCCTTTGCAGGAAAGGAGTCATAGAACCCATTGAGTCGTCTTTGTGGTTGTCTCCCCTTGTTGTCGCCAGAAAAAGGAATGGGGATTTGCGCGTCTGTGTGGACTTACGCAGCCTCAATAAGAACATCTGGATTGACTCACACCCCTTACCCAAAATAACTGATTTGTTGTCCCTTACCAGGGGGGCAAGATGGTATACTAAGCTGGACTTGGCCTCCGCTTATCACCAGGTGGTGTTGAGTCAATCTTCTAGACATCTGACTGCTTTTGTCTCCCCTTTTGGGAGTTTTCAGTACTGCAGGATGCCGTTTGGCCTTGCGTCAGTGGCCGCAGTTTTCCAAAGGTTGATGAGTCAGATGTTTAGGGATACTCCTGGAGTGATTGTCTTCCAGGACGACGTTTTGATTTTTGGCGAGAACAAGGCGGATCATGACTTTTCCTTGAATCAGGTCCTGGAAATCATGCAAGACAAGGGTATTGTTTTAAAGAAAGAGAAATGTGTCTTCTTAAAAGAAAAGATGGAATTTCTAGGCCATGTTGTTTCTCATGCTGGTGTTGAACCACGTCCTGGTCTAGTGAAAGCCATTGTTGATGCTCCTCCACCTGCCGATAAGTCTGGACTAAAATCTTTTATTGGTCTCAGTGAATTTTACTCCAGATTCATCAAAGACTACGCGTCAAAGGTTCAGCCTTTGACTAACATGTTAAAGAAAAGTGTGCCTTTCGTTTGGGATGAAAATTGCCAAGAGATTTTCAAGTGGATCAAATCTCAGCTTGTTGGGGAGAGCATTCTCAAACCCTTCGATCCCAACAAGGAGTGTGTGGTGACTGTTGATGCAAGTGGATTTGGACTTGGGGCTGTCCTTACTCAGAGGAATGGACAGGTCGACAACACCATCGCATATGCCTCCAGGGTACTGCGTGGAGCAGAAGTTAACTTCTCTGTTATTGAGAAGGAGCTTTTGGCCTGCTGGTGGGCGGTCAGGAAGTTCAATCCCTATCTCTGGGGTAGTCATTTCACTATTCGTACCGATCACAGCCCACTAGTTTCTATTTTGTCCGGGGAAAAAATTAAGGAACACACCCCTAGAATCGCGAGGCTGTCCACTAAGCTTCTTCAGTATGACTTTAAGGTTGTTTATCTGCCAGGCTCAAAGAATGTCAGAGCCGACTATTTTTCTCGCTTTCCATTAACTGATAATGACTCCGAGGTTGAAAAAGATGAAGACCTTGAGGATTGTTTTGTCGCGGGTCTGGATCTTGAGGGCATGTGTGCAATCAGTGAGGGTGAGTGGAAAAGAGAGTTATTGAAAGATGCAGTTCTTCTACGAGTTGTCGACTATCTGAAGTCTGGTTGGCCCAAGGAGAAGAATGTTACTGGACTCTTTCAAACCTTTGTCAAGGTTGCTGACGAGCTCACTGTTGAGGATGGCATTCTCATGCGGTGTGGGAGACTCATTCCTCCTGAGAGCCTGCGGAAGCGTCTGGTGGATGGTGCACATGAAGGGCATTTAGGGAAGACCTTCACCAAACGTAGGTTGAGAGATGTGTTCTGGTGGCCGCAGATGGATGTGTGCGTTGATTCCTTGATTGACAACTGTGTAATTTGCAAGTCCTCAGATAAAAGTCATAAGGTTAGGTCTCCCCCCATGGAGCCCGTTCAACTTCCTGAAAGGGCGTGGGAAAAGATTGGGATTGATTTGGTTGGTCCTTTTTACCTTTTACCTTCATGTTCCCGTTTTGCCATTGTTGCCATTGATTACTACTCCAAATGTCCGGAAATTCGCTTTGTCAGTGAAGCCTCCTCTGCTAGTGTAATTTCTTTTTTGAAAGACATCTTCTTGAGAGAGGGGTTTCCTTCTGTTGTCATGACTGACAATGGTGTCCAATTTGTCAGTTGTGAGTTTGAATCTTTCCTCAAACAAGGTGGTGTGACACATAAGAAAAGTTCCCTTTACCACCCCCAGGCCAATGGCCTTGTTGAGAGGATGAACCGTGTTCTCAACAACTGCATCCAGTGGGCCATTGCTAGCAAGTGTGTAGTTGAGAATGCTGTGCGTTCCATGTTGTGGTTTTATCGTACTACAGCCCATTCTTCTACTGGGGTTTCCCCTTTTGAGCTCCTGAGGGGCAGAAAACCCTCCACCAAAATTTGTCCGGGTTGGATGTCCAAGTGGGTAAAAATGAATGTTATGGATGGAATTGATGTTTTTGTCAGAGACAATGTGTCCGAAGCTCAGAAGAAGCAAAAGACCTATTTTGATGAAAGGAAGAGATCTGTTGCCCATGACATCTCTGTTGGTGATGTGGTTCGAATTAAAAATCCTGTCCATGTCACCAAAGGAAGGAGCAAATTTTCTCAACCTGTTGTGGTTGACAAGGTCTGTGGAAATGCTGTACGGGTTAATAATAAGGATTGGTGGAACATCTGCAAAATTGTTAAAGTCAGTAGTGATGATGCTCACACTGGTGTTTCTCAGCCCAATCCCTGCTCTGTTTCTAATGACAAACATTCTGGTACTGTTGTTATTGATGGTAATGGTGGTAATGTTGTTGATGCTTCTGTTCCTGGACCTCGCAGGAGTCATAGAGTGTGTAGGATTCCTGCCAGGTTCAGATAATCTGTTGCCACTGCTTTCTTCTTTCTTTTTACCAGTTGTGCTTTTCTTCCTCCATTATTCTTGTTCTAGCTTTCTGGTTTCTTTTCTCTTCTTTCCTTCTTCTTCTTCTTCTCCTCCTCTCTCCTTTTCTCCTCTTCTTCTTCTTCTCCTAGTACGAACGCTTCTTCTTTTGTTTTACTGAAAAGAGGATAATGTAGCATTCACTGTTCTGTGCCTTCCTGGCACCTGTAGTTAGAACCCTTGTGTTCCTATGTTCCATGGCTCTGTAGTAGAATGTTGCCTTCTGGCAGTTGATAGCCTTTGCCTGGTTCCTGTCGCTGTGCTTCTCCTAAGCTGAATAAACCTAACCTACAAGCTAACCTTTGTGGAGTCTGCTTCAATACTACAGTCTCCCCCATGGTAAAGGTTACTGAATAGGCCATGTGAGGTATGAGAAGCCCTGTGTAATGTTAAATGCAATGCAATGGTGTGCAGTTATTAATCACCCATTATAGAAATGTACCCTAAAGGAATGCTGTATTCAAAATGGATGCCATGGCTGTACGTTGTGCACCTGACTGCAGTAGGTTAGCGGTCTAGGTGTTAGGTACCCAGTCATCCCTGCATTTGAAGGGAAAGCCTGGCACCAAGGGTGCTCTACTCCTCCCCATGAGCCAGTTAGAACTAGTTTGCCTGATATAGGTAGAGCAGTAGGGTTGCCATGTGCAGAGACAGAGCTGGGACAGGAACGTGAGGGGACCTGCTGTCAGGGGATACCGCCACTTGGGACTGTGTGCTGGACCCTGCACCCATCTAGGACCCCCCTACTGCCCCCAGGTCCTGTAAAGCCCCACTTCAGGAGTTCAGGCTGCCGTGTAGGAGGAGGGCCACGCTGCAGTGGGGATGGTGAAAGCCTACCACCCTGTTTTGATGATGCCCCCACTAACTGCTGACCTGGGCCAGTAGTGCCTACTGCTCTGTCCCCCCGGGCCCCTGAAGAAGGAGGGCCCCCCTAGGTACCTGAAGCTGCTGGGACCCTGTGCCACGCAAGCGCTGCGCCCAGAAGCGCCTAGAAGGGAAGGAGCATCTTGTACCCCCCCAGGAGGTGAGTAGTGTTACCCTGGGCCCCCTGGGGCTTGCTGCTGGGACTGTCCGCCCGCTTTTGCTGTGTGCCTGGAAGTGTTGGGCCTAGAGGATACGCTGTGTGCTAAAGCGCTATGATCTGGGAAGAGCTGTGCTGTTAAGGAACTGATTGCCTGGCCCTGGATGAGTGCTGCCCGATGTGTACCTGCATAAGCACCACAATCCTAAAGCGCTGTGCCTAGAAGAAGCGCTGTGTGCCTGCAAAGCGCTAACCTTGCCCAGGACTGTTGCAGCCTGCTGTGCCTTTGAAAGCGCTGGCCTGCAGGAGACTGCCTTGTGTCTCCAAAGCGCCGTGACCAAGACTGTGCTGCTGTGAGTGTTATAAGCACTGTATTGCCCTGGGAACTGCTGCTGGCCTAAGCACTGTGAGCGCTGCTGTGTACTCTAAGCGCTAGAACGCTAAAGCGCTGTGCCGTGAAGACGCTGTTTCCCTGCAAAGCGCTGCACTGCTGGAAGTGTTACTGCCTGACCTGCTGGTTCCTAAGCGCTGTATTAGGAGGACTGTGCCCCCCCCCCAAGCACTGTGCGGCAGAAGCGCTTCTTGGCCTGAAGGAACTGTTTTATTGGGAAGAAAAATCTGTCTTATGCCAGGACTGCTGTCTCTTACAGCGCTGCGTCTACAAAGCTCTGTTTAGCCCCCTGCAGTGGGCGGTTTCCTTGATACTGTTTTCTTTTGGTGCTAAAGTTAACCCCTGGCTAGGGGAGTGTTCTTTGCAGCCTGTCCTTGAGCAGGAAATGTGGTTGATGCTGACCAGGTGCATAGGAAAGGTTGTCTCTGGTGCACGGACCTAGGAAATGTTACAGTCCCTGAGTCTATTGCGTATCTGTGTAGTTTATGACTCTTACATCTCTAGGCCTATGGTGTACTTACCTACATGAGGTTAAGCCCCAGGTGTTTAGGCCATGTTTATACGCAGTGTTACTGGCCTAATGAGTTCATGCATGATGTGCCTTCTTGCCTAATGTTTTATTTCATGCTGACATGTCCAAAGGCTGATGCCTAGTGTTTCTTCCCCTCACAGTGATGTTGCTGATGTTCTATGCCATTTTTATGTGCAGTGTTACCGGCCTCATGATTTAGGTCTATGGCATGTCTATGCCTAATGTTGATGCTATACGCTTAATGTTCTTTTCGCAGGGGATGCTGATGCAAGTTATGCGGTGTCTTTAGGTCAAATGTGTTATTTTATGCTAATGCCTCCTGCCGAGGATTAATGCCTGTGTTTGCCCTGCAATACAGTCTTTGTGTTACATGCTAAGTGATAAAGCTCATTTCAATTCAGCTGGTCACTAATGGACTTACTTACCTTTTATCCTTTTTCCCATTTTCCTTGTAAGTTTTCCCCCTGGTATCCATTGCGCTGGCGCCTGTTGGCGCCCTACTGTGCATTACTGTGTTTTACCTTTGCAGGTTGGAGATAATACATGAGTTATTCTTTTACTTCCAACCCAGTGTCGTGTCTGTTTTGTAGTGTGCCTGGTGCGTCGTCTATGGGTACTGCGTGAATGCTTCACACATGTCCTCAGGAGTTTGGCCTGCCCGCTCTGCTCCATGCTACCCCCTGTAGTATTGGCAACCCCATTTCTGACACTCTTTCTGAACAGCGTGAAGCAACTGGATCCACTAAGTCTTAGGATGCCCTTATAACACAATTGTCCATTTGAAACTTGCAGATTGAGTAAATCATTTTCAGCACTGAGGAAATGTAATTGAATGTACTCTGAGAGGACTCTTCTAAATATACTTCTGTTTGGTATGGAAATAAAATAGAAATCAGCTAGTCCATGTACAATAAGAACACAACGATGAGCTACAACGTAAGATGCCAGATGTTTAAATTGGTCTGGTACTCAATGCTGCACTCACGAGAATCCCAGACCCTTGATGCGTTCTTATTGGTAGAGGGAATATGGCATTTTGAAATGAGTTGTAAACTGCCTGTCTCATTAATTTGAATGAGTTATATTAAGCTGCGTGAGACAATGTGCACAGCATCTAATGTTTGGGCAGTGGTCTACAGGGCACAGCTGACCTCATTGTCTGCATTCACTTTGAGAATGTACTGAATTTGTAATCCTTGCAGCCTTAAAGAGACAGAAGTCAAATGCCACAAAAAAGCAAATTGTAAAAAGGGGGCAGCTGGCCGGAGGCAAACCCAGCTGCCACCTTCCTGATTATGAAGTGAATAGTCCTTTAAAAGTTATAACTTTAGGAGTGGTTACCCCCTGCCCTCACTGATTGGTAACTACAAATGGTTTTCAACTGTTCACAAATGTTCATATCCACTCTTATGATTTACTTGCAAAGTGTTCTATTGCTCCTGGTGGTTAGGGCTTGCTATACAAATATGTAATAAATCCTATGGAGTCTGCTCCAATACAATCTGAGATTTTATGCAAGTTGTAATGATCAATTTACTAAATTGTTTATTATAAAACATCAAGATCTTCCCTTCTTGGTTCAAAGATCCGGTGTGGTAAATATGAATTTGTATTAACTCACAATCATATCCTAATCAAAATCTTATGTTGAACCAGGGTTGTACAGTGTCTTATATGTATATATATATTTCATATATTCAGACACTCACTAGAGCACTGCCCTGTCTGCACTTTGTATATATTGTCATAATGATGACTGCTTAGATTTTGGAGAATACTTACAAACAACAGAAACCATGTCAGCCTTGTTTGTTTCATCTTCTTCCCAAACAAGAAATTCTTCCTGGATTGTTAAATTTATCACATTGATTGTGGGCGTCTCTAACTAGTTGTGGGATTCCATCTTGTGAAATTAAACAAGGTACACTGTGTACATCCTTTTAGCTAGCATTTTTGCCATATTCATTTGATTCCTGCAGCCTGTTCCTGGGTTACATGACTTGGTGTGACTGGTAGTTTGTCTTTGTATATTCCTTCCAGTCAGCCACACAATAGAGAGGATAGGTGTGCCTAAATGGGTAATCTCAGGCAGAATAAGGGGGGAGCTATGCACAGCCCCACTTAAACATCGATAGACTGGGCCCCGCTCACACACAAGAACTTCATAGGTCCCAATTGCGAGAACTGACCTAATAATTAGGACAAGAAGGGTTGAAGTGGATTGGACCCACTAGGAATACTACCAAGGGGACCTGTGTCATTATAAATGTTTAACACCACAGGGCAGCAGGTGATTTTCTAAGTTCCCAATGCCTAGTATTAATTCAGGCAACATCACTCTTTCTCCCTGGGGTATTTCTATCACCACTTGCATCCAACTTGCATGGTGCAAGCTTCCGCTCCTCCTTCCCAATTTTCACCTGCTGACTGTCAACTTGCCATTCCTGCATCCAATAGCGAACTACAGGAAATACATTGACATAACATCACTGGGGACTCATCCAATCAGGAAGAATGGGGCACTCAAGTCAACGACTCTCTATGCTCTAGTCTCAGGGTTCGATGTGGGAAAGCAGCTGATAAGCACTCAATAACCTAGTTTAAACAAAGTATACTCATCCACGGTAGTATAAGCAATAAACAACAGGGTGTGTGCGCTAGGTAAAAAGGCCCTGCGAGACCTTTTGTACTAATAGTAGAGCAATCTGGATTTTTGCTCTACTATTAGTCTCAGGGTTGGCAGTTGGGCCTGTCACCTTTATCTGTAATTCTATCACTCTCCTTGTTGAACCAGAGGTATCAATAACCCCTAGTCAAACTGCTGTATACCACCTAACCAAAGTCAGCAGGATATAAAGGAGTGTTTATTTACATCATGGAATATGTTTGACTTTAAAAACAAGCTAGATACTCTAGCCTGGGCCCATATTGCTTCCGCATCTCATGTGATCTGTCTTCAGGAAACTTGGGACATAGTCTCCATACACATGGAAGGATTCTCCACTATATGAAAGCTTGCTGCTAAATCATTATCAGGTCGACCAAAGAGTGCTCTCCAAATGTTAGCCTCAAATCTGTTACCCACGGTTACTAGGAGATCCTTTACTGCCTTGCCCTATTATCAGCTTGTGTGATTGTCCTTTCTGGGTGGATAGGACACAGTTTTAATTCATTTTTATAATGATAATTTTGATTCCATGCCCAATATTCCTGCCCTAGAAGGATATTTAGATGCGTTCCTGCAAGCTAGCCCTTCAAATTCAAATAGTACATTTGTGGCCAAATAGGTGTGTGGTATAACCAATTTAGCAGGAGATGGAGCCTCTCACTTTTTGCACAACACCTATCGGCAGTCTCTAAATTCCCTAATAATATTGTAGAGTAATACTGAAGTAAATAATGAACAGATCCCCTCTTTTATTGGTAGAAGAGATATCATAACTGCTGAGCATTTTTTAGTCTCTTTTCACCCAGTAACCTTTTTCTTGACTATACAATAACAGCAACTGCAGTAAGCGACCATATCCTACTGGTTGTGTCTCGGTCTTTATATTCTTTTAGGAAGATAATGCACACCCTTTTTCTGAATTATGTGTTCATCTTCAACAACGCTCTCAGGCTAAATATTGTGGCGTACAATTCCTGATTAGCAATGTTTCCGTGCAGAATGATTATTGTACAAAAAGCTGATAAACTGGGTAGTTTAACAGATACAGGGTGGACAGCCTTGCTGTCGGGCTCATTGGTCCTAGTACCTCCATGTTTACATTTAACAACAGTCCTCATTTATATAACAAATCTTGTTCATTGTTTAATCCACTTATTTTAATCCATCTTGTCTCCAATTTAATAAAGCTGAAAAGTGAATATTCAAAATATTCAAATTTAAAATTCCAAAAAAGGATGTTTTATATATTCACGTTTCAACTTGCTTAATTTGGAGAAAAGATGTATTAAAATAAGTGGATTAAACAATTGATAAGATTGTTATATTAATGAGGACTGTTGTTAAATGTAAACATGGAGTTACTTGGGACTATGAGACTGACTGCGGGGCTGTGCACCCTGTATCTGTATCTCTGTCTTTACATGTTGAATGGCTGAGGGTTAGTGCTACTATTGCTAACATCAACGCCATTAGACCCAATGGTGTACAGATTCAGTGGACACAGTATATCCTTCAGCTGTGCTCCAGAAGTTGTTAATTGCTAATGAAGTGGAGTTTAAATACGGCCTGGGTGGTGAGGTTGATAATATGTTGCTAGTTTAAGCATTTGAATCTATTCTTAGGTCACTTAATGCCTCTCTGACCCAAATGCATAGAGCATTCATACACCCAGGCTACTAAATTGCTGTGGACAGCACTGCACAGCTCAATCAGGGACCATACTGTTATGAAGTTATTTAGGAAAAACAATTACTTGGCTTTAGCCAATTGGAAGAAGTCTGGGCTAATTTGGCCCAGGCAGCCAAGACCAATGATGCCACTCTGGTCTGGAATACTGTTAATGCCCCCTTCTTCAAAGGTGGCACAGCCCCAGAACTCAATTTTGCACATACAATCCCACACGTGTGTTGAGCATTACTCTGACATTTTCATCTCCCTAGTGTTTGATACAGAGCAGTTAGGCACCCCCATTAGTAGTGGACCCCTAGAGGTGAACCTGGAAGAAATCCTTCTTGCCCTAAATTGCAGTGCTAAGGGTAAAGCGCCCGGGCCAGGTGGTGTCCCAGTTGATATCTTTAAGGCTATGGCCCTATTTTTACCCACATGCTTAACACAGTGTACTTGATCCCCCTAGCTGTGCCAACTCTATTATAGCGGCCATATATAAAAAGGAGGGTAGACCAGATCCTAAGTGCTGCCGCCCGATTTAATTGCTGGACTCTTCAGCTAAATTGATGGGTAGGATCCTCCTACAAAGATTGGAGTTGTGGGCCACTGAGCCATCTTCTCAAAAGCCCAGTATGGTTATAAGAAAGGGTTATGTATGGTTATGGGAAAGGGTTATAAGTATGGTTGACAGTATGGTTATAAGAAAGGGTTATGGACAGTGGATCAGAGCTTCAACTTCGACCTGCCTATTTGGAAAAACACAAAGGCTAAGCCCGGCCCATTATGTCTGTGTTTTACTGACATCAGTAGTGCCTTTGATTTGCTGGATCATTGGATTTTATGGCACATTTTACGCTCACTTAGGGCATCCAAGAACATTGTTTGCTTTTTTGCTAGATTGTACAGGAGGTTGACAGCCAAGGTAGGCTTTGACCCAAGTGGGGAATACACTCACTCATTTATAGTCAGGAATGGAATAAGACAGGGTTGTGTATTAGCCACATTCCTTTTTTCCCTTTACATCAGTGGGGTTGATGAAGTTCTCAGGGCTCTGCAGGCCAATGCGCCTATTGCTGCCGGTCACTCAGTCCCTATATTACTTTGTGCTTACGACACAGTTTTGATGTATAGAACAGCTGGTGGCCTGCAGTGACTGATTAGATGCCTTTGTTGATTTTCTTGAGGGGAGGAAACTGAAGATCAATATCAACAAGACTTTTGCTGTGATAAGCAGGAAAAAGTCACAGAGGAGTGGAAATTTCTCCATCAAAGTTTCCCTGATTATGGGGTTCAACACATTCAATTATTTGGGTATATCTTTGGCCAGTAATGTCTTATGGTTCAATCACGCACATAGTGCAAGACTAAAAATGAGTAGGGTTTCTGAGGTCAGCTTTACATTTTCAAGTGAGCTCGATAGTCGCTTTATTAGAGAAATTATTTACATATATAAAGCAAAGCGGTGCGGAGACAGAATATGGAGTACAAAATATAGAATGGCACAAATATCGAGTATTAATACCATGGTCAGGAATATCGACAGCATGAATATCGTAGTCAAGAATATCGACTTATCATAAGTAATATCAATTTTAAAAATATCGAAGTGTTTAATATCTTTTGCAAATATATAGTTGTTAAAAATATTGTTTTTTATTATTATGTATTTTAGTATATAGTTTATATGTATGTGATGTATGTTTTTTTTGTATAAGATTTGATTGTATTTTTAATATATGTGTTACATTTTTTGTAGTTATAATTTTTTTTATTTTAATTTTGCGTTTTTAGTTCCGTAGCGGATTGTGGGTTTATATGGGAATAGGGCGGGAAGTAATTTAATTTGATTAAATCTAATAATTTATTTTAATTGTAATTTTTTTATTTTTGTAGCGGGTTGTGGGTTTATAGGGAAATAGGCTGGGAAGTAATTTAATTGTATATAATTTATTGATTTTTTAAAATAATATTTGTTTAATTGAGATGTTATAGTGTTAAATGTGTAAAGTAATTTATTATTACCTAATTAGTAATTGGTTGTTTAATTATGATAATTGTGTAATTAATTTTAGGTGTGTGTTGTGGTGTTTATAGGTGTAAATGGTGGGAAGAAATTTGTTTTCAATTTATGAATTAATTGTTAATTAATTGTAATTAATTAATTTATCATTACTTTTGGTAATCATAATTAATTTTATTTCTGTCTGGTATTTATTATAGGTAGAAAGGGTGGAAAGTAAATTATTCCTAATTGATGAATTATTAATTAGTTGTTAATTAATTTTAATTAATTAATTGGTAAATAAATATGGTAATTTTGTAAATATTTTTAGGAGTATTGTGGTGTTTATAGGCCTTAAAGGTGGGAGGTCATTTGTGTTTAATGAATTGATATATAGTTGTTACTTAATGTTAATTGTTTGATATTTATTTTGGGTAAATGTTTATTTTTTGTGTTTTGTTTTTACTTTTAAAGGCGTAAAGGGTGGGTAATAAGCAAAATTGTGTTTAGCTATTACTTGTTAATAGTAAAAGACTTTCTTTCAAAAATAATATATAATTATGTGTTCTCATTTTATAGTTTAATGTAGGTGTGGTTTGTGGATAACAGAGCTTGTGTACTCAATGAAATTTTATTTTATTTTATTTAAAGGAAATGTTTTATTTGATTAATAATTATGTTAATAATGGAATATAAATACAATTACAAATCTTGAAGTGTTTTGTTATTGGTGTGGTGTTATAGGGTATGAAATAAAATAAATACATTTATGTTTTAAAAAATGTTTTTGTTTGCAAATATTTGCTACATTTAAATCAATCATTTTATTAATGTATTTATTAATGTATTTTATATATTATTTGTAGTTTTCCTATATGTAAGTAATATTATAATATGTGTTCTTTTATATGTTAAATATCATATTTTTTTTAAATGATTTTTTAAATTCTGTAATATTCTTTGTTTTTGTTCAACTGTTTAAGTGTTATTAGTAATTTTTGTTTCTCTGATATCCAACGCTTTCCCTAATGTTGCACTCACTTGAGTGGGAATAGTATTTTTTGCCCCTCCGCTCTACATCACTTTCCCTACTGTTGCACTCACTGGAGTGGGATTAGTCATTTTTACCCCTCTGCTATACAAAATGTTCCCTACTATTGCACTCACTGGAGTAATTTTTGCCCCAGCCCTATCCAACACTTTCCCTGCTGTTGCACTCTCTGGAGCAGGAATTGACATTTTTACCAGTCCGCTATCCAACACATTCCCTACTGTTGCTATCGCTGGAGTGGGAATAGTCATTTTCACCCCTCCGCCATCCAACACTTTCCCTACTGTTGTACTCTTTGGAGTGGAAATAGTACGTTTAGGGGCCGATCCCAATTTGGGAAAAAAGCGTCCGTCCGAATCGTATCCGGAGCCCTCTCTGTACGAATCGTACACGTCCGTCCGAATCGCGTAGTACGACCGTATCTCATCAATCCGTCCGAATCGTCACAAACCGTACGAATTGCAAGGGAGTAACCGTGCCACATGGACCCTCACAGTGAACCGTACAATTCGTAACCATGCTGTACAACCCGACGAGTACGATCCGAACCCGGGTATGAGGACGCGATTCGTATGGTCCACGTCAGGTAAGGGCGATTCGTATGGACAACCACACAATCACATACACACCGTACGGTGCATACACCCCATGATCGCAGGGGTACGGTGCGTACCCCTGCAGACATGGGGTGTATGTACCGTACCCCATGATCGCAGGGTGTACGTTGTGCATACACCCTGCAATAATGGGGTACAGTCCATACACCCCATGATTGCAGGGGTACGCACCGTACCCCTTCAGAATAGGTTATACGCACCGTACCCGGGGGGACTTTCCATACCTGTTTCAAGGCAAACTCTGCTTCTCCGGACATTTTGGGCTACCGTAACAAAGTCATCGTATGGTGCGTACCCGACATCGTACTTGCTGGTTCGGAAAAACATGCTTTGAACTGTAAGGATGTCATGAACAGCGGGTTCCGAGGGAGAATCGTACGGAGGTTAGAGTCGTACGGTGTTTGTACGATTTGGACGGAGTCCTGCTCCTGGTATGAATCGTACTTCATTGTACGTACAGGGACGTTGCAGGATACGATTCGTAAGGGAAAAACACTCTGTACGGCTATTCGGAGTGGTTTTTCCTGAATCGGAATCGGCCCCTTAATGAGTCAGCTATTCAACACTTTCCCTACTGTTGCACTTCTTGCATTGGGAAATGCTAGTTAATTTTTTTAAATAATTCAATGTTTTCATTAATTATAGAATGTTTTTTTATTATATGTATATATAAATGTATATTTTCTTTTTCCAAAATTTAAAGTTAAAAAATTAAATAAAGTTAATAGTTAATAAATTAATTTTAAGTAAATATATGTATATGTATAAATTATAATGTTTGTGTGTTTTTATTTTTTTAAATTCAGTTTATTTGTAATATTTAGTTAACAAGTATATTAAATGTAATTTATTTTGTTTAAAATAATATTAGTATTCAATATATAATATTTTATTTTATGTATATTTTTAAATCAATATTTTTTACATCTATATTTTTTACCTCGATATTTTTGAGTAAGTATTTTTGTACTTACCTGTTTAGGAATGGAAGTCCATATTTTTGTAGTCGATATTTTCTCTTCGATGTTTTTAACATCGATTTTTGTTACATCGATATTCTATCAGTGAACCAGCCAAAGCATTGTCTGCCGCCATGTATGGCGGAGGAATTTGGGGATATGCGCTGAGTGCCCCTTTACAAGTAGAGGGGAATACCTTCCTTAAGTATCCGTTTTGACATACATTACCGAGAAAGAGGTTGGACTTAATTATCTACAGGATTTACCCTTGCTCAAGCCAATCCTGCTTTGGAGGTTAGTTTGGGCTAAGCCTGAAACAACCTTGACTATATCCATCATCATGGATTGCCAGTGATCATGTTTTTAACATGTTTAGGCTTTCCTATATCAGTGATACCCTACTGAAGATTAATGGCTCCCTTATGTTCCATATAGTGAATTGGTCCTGCTTAAAAGTTGGATAAAATCCGTTTTTTTAGGCTGTGGATCTGAAAATAGGGTGTTCAGTGAGTGTAGGAAACCTACAGTTGCCTTATACTTTGTCAATTATAACCGTAGAAGGCTTCGACTCCTATTTGTCTATGGTTTCAAGCTCTCAGCATTGATTTGTTCTAAAGAGGCTACGGTTGGCAATAGTGTAGTTTTTTGTATCCTTCCCAGTAATGAAACAATGATGTGACTCCATGCCCACGTGGTGGCACTTCAAAGCAGAGCCCTATGCACTTAATACTTTTATTGTAGTTTTTATGATGGGTTGTTGAGATTTTATTTGAAACTATGTTTTATTGCAAATAATGTAAGGGACCATAGGACTGGGTTAAAATTCCCATGTGCCCTGACAGACCCTATACCATGTTTTAGTACTGCTTTCTTTATATGGGGTGCACTACACACTAGGAAAAGCCTTTCATTCTATGTCTAAAATGGACCACACACATAGGGGCCTATTAGGATGGCGGACCCTAGCGGTGCTGGGACAGGCCGTAAGTGGTGCGGCGGTCCTGCACCAGAAATTAGAATGCCACCACCACAGTGGCCGTGGCATCCCCCATTCACAACATTGTGCTGGGCGGTGCACACAGCACCTCTCGCCACAATGCTGTGGCTGCACTGTGTGTATTTGCAGGCACAACGTGGCAGGCACCGTGCAGTGCCTGCCACGTTGTGCATGCAAATGCTAGTGGGTACCATAGGTACCCCCCATGTGCCCCCCCCCCACCCATCCAACATCCTGGGGGCCTGCAACAGGCCCCCAACTCAGGAAACCGCATGCCTTTCAGTGGCAGCAACGGCGCCATGGAAAGGCTGCTTCCTGCTGGCATCCTAATATGGCTGGCGGTGTCTAGTATAAACCCTTTTCCATCGACAGGGCAGAAAAGCAGCAGATAGTCTTCCCGTCTGCTGTGGTCCCCCTGCCATCATAATGTGGTGGGGGAAATGGGAGGCAAGCGGGGGATGATGTAGGGCAGATAGCCACCGCCATGCGGTCAGTGTCGATCCGCCCTACATCATAATAGACCCCATAGTATGTACTTTATCCTATCTTAGAAGTGTATGACAAGTTGAAGGCATATAGTTGAGAATCCTTCTTCTAATTCTTCTAGGGACTATAAACTGGAGTTGATGGGGCTCCCCAAATCTGCTGCAAATGTGTTATGCCTGTTTTTTTATTTTCATCAATGCAACATAGTCAAATCAATTGAGATATAAATATTCATGCATGGTAAACAAAGTTTAAAAAACTTTAAACCCCCCAAAAAGAAGCAAATAACTAAGTGAAATAAGCTAAACATATCTTATATATACAGTACAAAAACCCAATGACCCAAATGATCTACCACCATCCTTTCCACATTCTTCTCTCAACCCTCGTTTACTTTGGATGGTGGTACCTCCCATTTCTTCCACTTTTTGTCTATGTTTTGTACCGTACAACACTTCATAAATATTTACTTTGTGCATCTGTGTCATCCATTGCAGGAAAGTGAGGGTCATATCTGATTTCCAGTTTGCTAAGATCAGCTATCCAGCCACCAACATTGAAATAAAGCACTGTTGCTGTCTAATAAATAGGTCTCTTTCCGAACCACTATCCCAAAAAATGGCTCCATATGGATTTGGCACAATATTCCGTCCTAATTTCGAGCTAGTATTTACAAAAATATCTTGCCAATAATCCCTTAGATGGCTGCATGTGAATATAGTGTGAAGCCAGTTGCCATTCCTATAATTGCCCCGAAAACAATTTGGCTCCACCTTGGGATAGAGTTTATGCAGTTTAGCTGGGGTATGATACAGCACCCATTTGCTATAAAATGGGATTCTTCTTATATTAAGGGCTCTAACCGCTTTAACACTAATGTGAGATATCCACTTTACACCCAGTGGAGGATTCAATCCGATATAATAACTCAGATATCCTACTGTCTTTGCCTTTGAAATGCAGCAATTTGTACCAATTTCTTATGCCTGCTAATTTATATACAAAATACGCCAAACTGAGAGGTTCTATAAGGACCCTCTCCTCCATAATACAGCCTTCGCAAAAACTCTTGAGAGAAAACTAAAAAAGAAGAGAAGGGCTAATAACGGAATTTGAGTTACCCAAATGCTGCCAGGTCATGATTTTATTATTATAAAAGAAACCTCTATTCTTCCTAAATCCCGCTCTACACGACTTACTACACATATCCATAGATAATTGCAGCCCTGAAAGCCTACATTTTGATATATTTAGGGACGGATGAAACCTCAGTTTGCCCAACTTTCCCATATCCTGTTAAATCTCTCTACAATAATACGAGGGGTCTTATATTTTGCTTTTTTCAGGAGTCTTGGCATTGGCATGAAACCGTAAAGGTTGATTTCTGATGTCTTCACCATCTGATCTAGATCAAAGTTAGCATCGCTAGGAATGTTGGAATAAGACCTCACTAAAAAATTCATGAAGGCTGCCTGATGAAAGCACTTTATGTTAAGAAGTGGTAGTACTCCGTTCTCATAGTCCAGCTCAATTGCTTCTATTTTTAATCTAATTTTTTTGCCCTACTAAATAAAATGCCGGATGGCTGAATTAATTGAATAAAAAAGGATTAAGGGACTTTGATCTGTACATTGGGAAACACGAACAGCAACAATGGTAGAATACACATTTTCTCCAAAGCTACTTATCTCATAATCTTCATGGAACTATTTTGCCATTGGTTCAGCAGACTACAAATCTTGTAGAACTTGGATAAATAATTTAGGTTGAAAAGATCTCCTATGTTATCAGTGACGAATATCCCTTAGTATCTTCTAGGTCTTTTTGCCGAGATGTACGATTGAATAGTATAGGTTAATACATGTGTCGTGCAGTTAAAAATTAGAGCCTCAGATTTAGCATGATTCATTTTATATCATCGAAAGTTGGAGAAGACTTCTATCTTTTAATTACATTACGAGAGATTAACTTTCTCTGCCTTTAAATACAGTACCATATCATACGCAAATAATTTTTGTTTCGAGGTCTCTGGAACAGGAGTCCTGATATTGGGGTCCTGACGTATTGTGCATGCGAGAGACTCAATAAACAACCCGAAAAAGGATTGGTTACATAGCGCATCCCTGACAAGTCCTGCACCTTATCATGATAATTCCTGCTGTTTTTCCATTAATAATTATATTGGCCTTTGCTCCTACATATAGATTACTTACAACTGAAATGAATGCGGCTGGGAACACAAATCTTTCCAAAATCGTGAATAAAACAATCCGATGGATGTGGTTGAATGTTTTATTACTGAGGTGTCAATGTCTTGTGAGGAGTAGTGGTCAATTGCCTGTGTTAGATAGTGTGTGTTGTCTGCCATCAGTCTGTCTAAGATAAAACTATGTTGGTCCCCATGGATAATTAACGATGCAATTGAAGCCAAATGATTAGCAAAAATCTTAGTGAATAATTTATAGTCATAATTCAAGAGACTAATTGGATGATAAGAATTTACATTATGTTCTGGTTAACACTTTTTAATAAAACTGATAATTACTGCTTCAGTGAAAGAAGTGGGGATCACCACTCCCCTCATAATACCATTAAACAGTCTTACAAAAAAAATATTACATTGGGGAGCAAACACTTTGTAAACTCCATCAGGAAACCCATTGTTCGCGCAGGCTTTAATGTTCTGGATGGAATTAACTACCTGTATCACCTCTTCTAAGCGATTGGAGCTACAAGTGCTTCTTCCCGCTCTCTTGGTAAGTTTGGAATATGTACCCTATCGAGCTAACTAATCACAGATTGTGGAGATATGTCATATGCCTCTGAATATATATTTTCGTAATGCTGAAGAAACAGCTCAGCTATCCCTTGTGTTTCAGTTCTTATACTATCCACTTTAGGGTCTTTTATCTTCTTTATAGAATTCAAATTGGACCTTCGCTAGATCTCTCATGGAAAATATTTCCCATTATGTTTGCTTTCTTCGTAGCTCTGTTGTAAAAATGTATTATGATTTAGAATCTCTCTAGCCCAAAATTGATCCTATATTTGATTCCGTGCCGGTATTGCAAGGAGCTTAGTCTGTCTCAAAGGGGCTGCAAAAATATCTGCTGTAGCCTGATTAAAACATGTTTATAGTTGCTGTATGCTTTCCCTTCCCACCATTTTCAGCCCTACCGTAAATTTTATGCATGTTGTATGTAACCCATGTATTGTTATATTTTAGAATTGATGTATGTGTTATATTTCATCAGTTCAAAATGGTGGACCGGGAATATCTTAATAGCCACTATTTAAAGAATGTGTGTCCTTTGTTTTGATCTGCTTCAACTGTTTTTATCTCTTATTTACAGTCTTATTTATCAATGTTGTATTATTCTTCACGTTCAACTTGTTTTGCACCAAATATAGATGTTTGAACTTAGTCAAAGTATCATTATGCAACTCCTAAATGCACCTTCTTCTCAATTGATTGAAATGCTTCTTGGCCATTTTTATGCTTTGAATAGTCTTAGCAAGTCTTTTAGACCACGTGGCACTTCATCATTGGAGTTAAAACACTGTAGTCGGAACTGGTAGACTTCATTTATGTAAAATGACAAAATTATATGGTATAATTTTAAGGAACTCTTTGTTATTGTGAAAACATTTAAAATACTAGACTTTCATAAATTGTCCAAATCTGCCTTCGGACATAAAAACAAAATGTGAAATATGCACAGGTTACACAATGTAATTTCTGTACAATCAAACCTACACTATTAATTTATTTAAAATAGTATACATGAATCTTCAACTTGCAACAATCTTGGTTACAATAGTGAAAGACAGATAAAGTGAGGCAAGTTTCTCCTGAGGAGTAGGAGATAGGAATCTGAGAAAGTACCAGCATAATCCCACTCTTTGAAGTATATTTGCTAACATTTTGTGCCGAGGTTTGACCACAAAGCTTATGTAAGCCAGGGCCAAATGTTTATTTAGAATTTACTTTTCAGGGCAAAATTTTGAAAAGTTGCAGGAAAGTAACACAAAGTAGTGTACTGCTGTGTATAACTTTGCACCGAAGGGGCAGCCTGCTCTTCTAGATGGGCCTTTGCACAAAAAACTGTTTTTTTAGTTAGATGTTAGCTTGGAGAAATGCTTTTATGTCTGATGTGTGCTGCACCGAACAGCACACATCCAAAGTTTGTGCAAAGGTGTGTTTAGGGTTCTGGGCAACCTGCTTTATCCCTCCCACACAACGCAGCTCAGCAGATCAGCAGCTTTGGGTGCTGTGCTGCATGACACCTTTGTAAATCTCCCCATTTGTGTCACCTCACTCTCCCCTGATATTCATTCCATTCCAAACAAGAAGATTAACGTTCAGGCTTTGAAAGTGTTGGAGAAACACTATTATGTATATTCATACATTTGTATCATCTATTCCTTTTTATTTTTTTGCCTTATTCCTTTGTGTATAAGTATACTAATGGTTTGTCACTCAGACACTAGTCATATGTGAAGCTGAGCAGTTCATATGAACATTCAATATGTTTTATCTTTTTCGCTCTAATCTATTATTCCACGGTTGCTCTGTAGCGTAGACACAGGAGTAGTCAAAGCATAACATGCATCTTTCTCAGCCCAGTGTGTTTCCCTCTCTATATATTTATTCTCTTCCATTTTGAGAAACTATTTATTAAGGTGAGAAAGCTGGAACTTAAACAGTGAAAACGCAGAGTGAACTAACGTGTTTTAGTACTGTTATGTTATATTGGAACTTTTTGTCAACAGGAGTACTTGATCACAGTAATACTTTTAACATCTTATTTTGTATTTTATTTGATAAAGAATGAGTTTCTTCAGGGGTCTTTGTACTCCTGCAAAACCTTGCAATGGATAGAGCAAATCACTAGTTTGTATGAACAGCAATATATAATACATTTGTTGTTGTAATTTTTTGATAGCATGTTTAACGATTTTTTTCCTCTGTAACAAAATGATTTATTAACAATGCAAAAACAGCAGAGAGGTTGCCCTGCCCTGGGTTTTAATTTCTTTGTTTCTTGATATTAAACAGTGATTTGTGTGATTTGCTGCATTAGACTGCCCACCATTTGAATAGCTAGTATACTGTATTAAGATATTTATTCCGCAATGTTGGCATATTTGGGATCTTGCATATTTAGAAATAAAACAGAAAAACTACTGACAAACCGCCTATGTCCAAACCTTTAAGAATTTTTCTGAAATGAATTGCTGGTATTGTACCAGTGTTTTGTAATAATACCATATCATAACAAATGATTCAATTAAACTTACTATGTGTGAATCTTGCTTCATAATCCTGCAATACTCCACAACATAAACTAAAAAATGCAGTGTGTACTACTGTTGTCAATAAAGTAACCATTTCAATGTATACCTGTGTATTTCTCTATTTTTGCGACGGAAGTACAGTCAGCGCTGTTGCTTGAAACTCCCTAAGTCAAAAAAAATTATCATCTTGGAGTCATTCTAGAGTCACCCAATTACTTCAGCCAGGCTATTCATGTAATTATCTGGGCAAGTTATACCAAGCCATCCTGAAGTATACCTATAGGGCAAAATAATTAAATGAGAGGACTCTAGAGTCATCACAAAAACTACTCCAGGATGGTGTCCTGATTACTTTATTTAAAATGTGTGATGATCCTTTACTACTCAAAGAATACTAATTAACAACCTCTGGTTGAGTGTGAATTACTCCGGGATGATGTGCTGATGAGTTCAATTGAAAATTCTTGATGATCTTGTACTACTCAAGGAATAATAATTGACAAGTTCAGGATGAGTGTGGATTACTCCAGGATGGTTTCAGGACAACATCAGGATTACTGTGGATAACGTCTGGATGATTTGCAGAACGAGTGTCGATTACATCAGGATTTTTTTGTAACATTATAAATCACTTCATAATCAGTGGATACTTTTAGCTGCTGGAGATTTGAGTTAATGTACACAAGGGGATGGGGAAAACACTACGGTACACCCCCTCTTCACTGCATAACAACCAAGAGTACTCAGTGGAATCATTTAGAAGTAATCGCCAATCATAACAACCAAGAGTATCCACTGGCTCTACTACAAATTTGGCATTACTTCAGAATGGTTTAATTAAATGTTCTTGATGCTTGTGGATCACTCCCAAATGTGTGAATACAGACTTAGGATGGATAGTTTATTGAAGAGTATGTGATGCAAGCACATTCTCCAAATGCCCTTTCCTTCATCCTGGATTACTCAAGTCTAATTTAAAAATACATTTGAATTAAAATACTCAAACATGGTGTCTCTGCAAAAAAATAAAACGTGATCCTTCTTTAAACAAGGTTAAAAATGATATAAAATTAATTTGTAAGGAATGTTGATGTTAGCAAGAATACCATTGGCATTGATTAGCTGCCTTGCAACTTTTGACCTTTCCCCTTACTCATTGTGACAAGTCTTCATTTGAGATAAACATTGTCACTCTAAGTTATGATATGGTGACCTGTGGCAATACCCCGAACAAAGAACTGGTTGAAATAAATGGACCTGAAATTACTTGCCACTGCTTGCTTTTATTTAGCCAAAAAATGTACATGACCTCAAAGAGAGATAGGAACTGTACAGGATAACAATAAATGTAAGAAACTCTGTAGTGAGTTGCCAGATTCAAAGTATTTTGTCCTCTTTTGCATTTTCAGATCACTATGGCAAGAGCCTTTCTCTTAGTTTGGTTGTTGAGAGGTAGCCAGCTTGCACTGAGCTTTCATAACATTCTAAAATGATAACAAAAGATTAACTTAGTACACTTTCTATAGTTAAGTTAGTTTAGATTTTCTTTTAGATTAGCTGCATTCATAAATCACTGGATTCTTTGCCACCATAAAGGGTGCCTTATGAGATGCTTTAACACTGCTTTGCTGATGTTTCTGGTTCATATTTGAACTTAGGCCATTGATCAGATGGAAGGTGAAGAAAGAAAATATCCCTTTCTCCACCGTAAGAGTGAAGGGGCACATTAGATGCTGAACATCAATCCCAGAGTTTCAATATTATTGTAGAAAAACCTGAATGTTATTCTCAAGAGATGGGGGAATTTGAGGTTTTAATCTCTGCCACACATTGATCACATAATTTGGCTGCATTGTGTCTTTAATTGCTGCCCCTCTAACATTCAGGGTAAATCACAGATGTACAAAGGTTGAAAGCAGCAAAAGTGTTTTCCCAGTTACCAGATCTCTGTGAACCACTAGATGTAGCCTGTGCAAACAGGGAGTACACTACCTCGGGTTCAACTTATGTTGCCGTCAAGAAGGATATTGGCAGGAGATCCACTGAACTATGCTTGCAGCATGCCCGTCTGGAAAAAAAAAGTTTAAAACTGCCCTTGTGACCTGTACATCAATGCTGACAAGCAAGCATTTAGACCAGATGAAAGTATGAAGTAAGGCTGGAAGCACTGTGTGCTCTCAGTGCATTGTGGTCACCAAGATGTTTGGATTGTTTGGTTATTTGCAGAGAAAAGACAAAAGGAGTGCAAAGACAATACAAAACAGCAAAAAAGGAACACTGCTGGAATAACGTTAGCTGCTAGGGAGCACTTTGTCTAAAAGGTTTGATCACTCAAAGCAAATATTTACCGTTAGTTACCGTTTTTACACAAACAATTTGCAGCTTTAACCTGAATGTTTATTACCATAAGGGTAAGTAGGTTATTTGGAATATCTTATCAAATGAATCAGCAATTTCCAGTTGATCCTTGGCCAATGCTTTCCTCAGCACACAATAATTTCATAATGAATAGGGTTCAACAGAACCTTCACCAGCTGCTGCATATCATCCTGCAGATAACAATAGAAAGCATTAACATATATGCCATCATATATACATGCTTTGAAAGATAAAAGTTTTTGTTTCTGGCTGGCTAATCGACATTTATAAGCACCATGTGTAACAGTGATCAAAAACTGGTGCATTAGCACCAGAAAAACACATTGGTCATGCCAAAAATGTACTCCAGAACCTTTGACTCCTAAAAATCATAACTATGCATGTACAAAATTTGTATAGATTCTTTTGCAGAAAATATGCGAAATGCAAAGAAATAAACATCACTCCAAAATCCGTGTTTAATGCAAAAAGCCGGTTCAGAATTTTGATACATTTGTTAGTGTGAAATGCATCCTGACATCCATTTTGGATACCAACACACATTTTGAGCTAAAGCATTAGAAATGATTGCATATGACCTGAACAATATCTTCTTGCTTTCTGCTTATTCACATTGTTCATATGCCCCTGCAAATGGATTTTTACACAAATGATATGTTAATTTTACAAAATGGCATAATGGTATAACCTCTGGCACTTCAAGTAGCAATCATCACACAAAATGCCTGAAATTACGCAACATTGCCTCAGTGTAAACAACATTTCACCTGGTCATTAAACTTATGTGCACCTTTGTAACAGCAGTGGCATTTATTTACACCAGGCAAAACGCCGCTGGGGACACCAATTATGGCATTGGCAATTAAAACCAAGTAGCTATGTGAGCTGAAAGAATGTTTGCAAATAATTAGGGAACATGAATAACCATGTAAAGCCTTGTCTGCATCATGGTTATTCCGCATTGACAAAGTAAGAAGGTCTGACATTTTTTTAGTAGCAAAATTCATTTGTATGTAAGCCTCTTCTTTCTATGTAATTGTGTTAAGCATGTTCCGAATGAGGGCTAGAGCGTGATACTTGTTTCATTAAGTGGGTGAGTGATTTGCGAGAAATGTTTGTGAACTTAGAGACATTACATGCCTGTTGTAAAGAATTTGGACCTTATTCATGAACAAAGCTATAAATAGGCACTTCAATACTAGTAGAAGTACTACTTCATATGGATGCAGATTTATTTCTTTATGCTATTCACAAACATTTCTAATCATACGCCTTGAAAGACTTGCATAGTGCAGGTTCCCATGCATACCACTGGGAATGCCTTCTGACAATTCCTGAGGGGTCCTGTTCCCATTTTTGGGCAATTGTACATGCCATTGAACTCCACATAGAGGGAATAGTACTTCTGAACCAAATGTCCATTTTCTTCTCCACATGGAACACATTTGTTCCATGGAAAAAGCCCTTCTCTACTCCACAATTATTTCTGAGGGTTACTCCAGCCCTACTATTCTCTGACAATTTCAGTGGAAGGGTACACGTTGGATCCAATTTTTTGGAATGCTTACATCTTCCAAGGAAAACCATGCCTTGTAACGCCCACTTCCCATACCTTTAGTGGGACCCAATAGAGTGAGCATCTGTACTTGTGGTGGAGAAATGTCATAGTAGTAAATCCATTTACACTTGCAAGGAATCTCTTTGTGAATTCCTGCCAAGTAGAAGATGATGGTATTTTTAGCCTGAAATATATGTTTACTGCAGAAAATATCTTCATGAACATATTGGCAAAAGGCTCACATATTTACTAATTTAGGAATGTTGCTATTATCAAGCCAAACATATTTCAAAATGGACTACTCATAGACCTATGCTAAAACGTCATAATTATGTTATGATCTCATTACTGCATCAAAAACAGGAAGCGAGATACACTTCTAGCTACAAAAACAAATTGAACACTAGACCACATTTCATTGTGAAAAAAGTGTGTGCAGGAACCTGAAAACTAAGTGGTCTGCTTTCTTCTCTTAGTCTAAACCAGACACATTTTAAAGTTTAATGTGTTGCATCATGCTGCTTTAGACTTACAATATTTAAACTTAAGCAATGATTTGTAATGCATTATGATTATCAAAAGAATTAAATACAAGTCTTAAGGAAAGTCTTTCACTAGTCTTAAATGTAATCTCCATAGGGAAACCATGACAAAAGTATCAGCACAATTAATGGTTGACCAACTGTAGGAAATTGGACCAAAACATTTATACAACAACCTTTTTGTCTTATAATATTTTGCATTATAGGAAGTCATGTAAAAAAAACTGTGGTGTGTGAGATATTGCACCATTTTCTCTTACGAAAGTTCTGGAGAATCACACAAACGTTTGCCTGTAACTTCTGTGACGTTTTACACATGAGCACAGACATTGTCCATAAAAGTCTCTTAATGTAATGCCGGTGTATAGTTTGGGCAGAAGATATTTTTCTGTTCGACATTGTCTTTACAAAACACTCTCCAATAGGCGTCATCACAAAAATAAAAATAAATGAGATATATCAGAATTCTGCATAACCTGAATTAAGATGTTTTGTACATGACAAAGACAAAGGGGGTTATTATGATGTTGGGCAGAATCACTTCCGCCTGACATCGACGCTGTCATGGGTCTAACATTAAATTTTTACATTTACATTTTTAAAATTTTTAATGTTTAAAGTTAAAAAAAGAATAACAGAGTTGCAAAATATTAAAAAACAATTACAAAAACTGTAGGTTTTATAAATAATAAATATGAAATTAACATTTAAAATACCTTCAAAATTCACTGAAAAAACTTTAGGTTTTAAATACGTTATAGTTAGGAAGTAGCATTTAAAAAATCTTAGAAATTCACTGAAAAAAACCAGAGGTTTCAGGGACGTTATAGTTAGTTGGACATTTGACTCATATAAAACCAGAGAAATTCGCAAGTTATAGTTAGTTGAGCTAACTATAGACGGCGCACCCTCAATGCACTGCTGATGATGTCACATATTACATCACTCATGACATGGTCAGTGACATCAGGGGAGCCTGGGTGTGCGTACTACTTTCTGTTGCAATGCGGAGAAGAGACGGAGCAGAAATGCGGGAAGTGGCAATAAGAATGGGTTTTTTCCATTCCCTTTCCCCGCCTCTAAATTCCCCCCTGCCCCCACCCCTGATCTGGACTGGCCACCCCTGGTTTTACATGTCCTTACAGTAAAAAACCTCCTACATTGTTTTTCACTGCAGCAAGTCTAACTCCACCATGGTAAAGCACTGGGTTACATGATAACACCTTATAATGCTCTAATTCAGTTTGGGAGTAGCTAGAAATAAGATTAAAAGACTAATTTTAATATTAATTTCAAATCCAACTTAATTTTCAAGTCGGATTTTATATTGGTGTTTTAAAAAGTACTACCCTCATTACGATGTCAGTGGCCATCAGTGGCGGCCCCACCAATATATATGCAATCAGTCCAACTGCCGGATTTTGAATCCAGGGGTCGGAGCAAATTAGGCAAGGGGAAAGACCTCATCCTCCAACAAGCTCAAGGAGCCTGTCAGTGCGGGGGTTGAATTCTTAATCCCTTCAATGTGGCTGTAAGGATTAGGATATCCCTTACCGACTGCTGATTCATGTCGGTCCTATCATATGAACAGGCAGCTGGAAAGGGACTTTGGGGCCCCTTAGCAAGGCCCCAATCCCTTGTGGCCTTTCACTATGAGACCAGGGGGGCATATTTGGTGTCCCCCCATACATACATGCACAGTGTGCCAGACACTACATGGTGTGCCTGGCACACAGTACATGGAGGTTTAAAACATGTCCTTTTTCATTGTGGCCTGTGCTACTGCCCATTTTCTGGCCACAGCACAAGCCGCAATAGAAAAGGGCATGTTTAGACCACCTCATGGGTAGTGGCCTCGTAATCTGGCGGGTGGAACCGCTGACTACTATTCGGGGGGTTACCATCCCACAGCGATGGCAGTCGAACGCTCATCCGACTGCCATCGTAATAAGGCCCTATATTTTAGAACGTTTTTCTTTCCATGCCTGAGCCAAATGGGCCTTTCTTGCCACGGGTCAAAGTCTCCAGGAACTGAATTACTCCTTGAGCAGATGTGAAGTGGCTAACAGAACTTTGTTGGCGCAGGAACTCTCCATAAGGGAGGAAAGTTTCTGCCATATTGGGTTGAAGTAGAGAGCTGCAGTGTGGAATTGTTTACAGTCAAATATAAAATATGCACGTTGTACTTTTTAACTATTTTTCTACTTCTAAATACTTTGCACATTTTCTTAAATTAGGTCTATCTGCTTTGTGCCATATCTACCAGGGGTTGCGCTAAGGTTCAACTTCGAAATGCCTTAATGAACTTAACAAGAATAGTAAAATCATTACTTTTTTTGAACTACACATCACCCAACTAATACTCCACTTTCTTTCAAGTTTTAAAACCTATTTTGTTCAGAACGGATTACTGACACAAATTAGAAACAGGTACGACATGGAGTTTTATTTTCAGCTCCAGTATTCATTTTGGGATGTTTGTGTAAATTTAGAATGCTCCCTATGTCTGCAGGGAGACGGTCTTCCTTTACATGACAGTTGCCGTCAAAGCATCTGCTCAATGTGACTCAAAGAGACCTGTTTCTTTACTTGGGCTCTTGGCAGCTTTAGTGAAAGAAAAATGTCAGGTACAGAAACTGACTAGAACTCGGTAATGTAACAACATTATGTTTTTCTAAGATAATAAAAATAAAATAAAAGATACAGCAAACATCTTCCACACAGATGCCCGGGTGAGGACTGATTTAAATACTGATCAAACGCCTATTTGGACTGTTTCTCAGAAGTGATTGTAAACATGAAACATTTGTTGCATGCATTCTTGTGCGATTGTTTCGTGGGTGTTGACAGTGCCACATTATATATGAGCTAATTAAAACATGTTTTTCATCATTTGTTTTTATCCTCTTGTTTGAAGTCAGAACAAAGCTACAATCATCTCATGGTGTATATGAGATTCCCTTCCGGATTCTTCAGCTGACTGATTTTTAACATAAAGTCAAAATGGGAGCATTGTATTGTTATGTATTATATTAAGCGGATACATAACAATATTCAGGAATAATTCACCACTAAAGGTACTGTCTTGTTCTTGGTTGCTAGAGAGAATGCAACATACACACAGGGGCAGATTTACAATAAGTGGTGCATCCCTGCATATCAGCAGGGATGCGCCACTTATTGTGCGCCATACCTCTGCCACCATTGATGGCCGCATTTCCAAGGCGGCACACCAATGGGCAAAAATGGCACAGATGCGTGACGCATCTGTGCCGTAAAAGCGGCGCATTGCTGGAGTTGCGTCGCAAGCGCGACACAGCCCCAGCAAAGCTCTGGGGGCCCTATCTTGTTAATGCTTTGTCAATCCTTATGCCTGCTTCAAGCAGTGCAGGGTTTTGACGCAACATGGGCCCCAAAGTGACTGAGTGAAATCTTGTAGATTTCATTCAGCCACTTTTAGGAGGCGTTCCTGCGCCGGAACGCCCCCTCCCCTGCGCAGGAACGCCTCCTTCTGGCACAGCGTTTACAACGTGATGCTTCTCCCAGATGCGTCACGTTGTAAGTATCCCGCAACATGTCGCTTCTTTTGCGCCACCACTGCATCACAAAAGTGACGCAACGGCGCCGTAAAAGGGGCTAAAGGGGCTTGCAAATCTACCCCTATATTTTTGCTCAATGTCCTTAAGCGCATAGGGTGTTTAACCAAAAAACTATAAACTTTTTGCGTTTGACGTATGACCATGGAAACATCAAACCACTATCACATATAGAAACTAAATCCACTTTATTGGAATAAGGTTCTAATTTGAATAAAATTTCAGTGCCTTGTTACATAAAAATCTTTATTATTTCTACAGTTGTAGAATTGTAATCGAAGGTAAAGTAAGTTGTTTTGTATCATTTTAATATGAACCTAACAAGACAAACAAAAGAAAAGTAAAAACAAAATGAATACCAATTTTTATTTTCGAATTTGCAATTGATAACACTAAGTTGTGTTGGTTAGTATTGGGAACTAAGCCACAATTATGTTGGTTGATAGTTTTCATGTTTTGCAATTCACAGATGAAGATCAGTGTCCATTTTCCAGGTATGCCTGCATATGTGTTGTGAGCAAAGTGCTCAAGCTTTAGCTCCTCTTCGAAATCATGGGAAAACTCTTCCACGGATAACGGATGACCACGGCTACCCAAAAATGAAAATGCACTGAGCAGCTGGTGATATTTAGAACGAGTCTTAGCTGCTAATCTAACCATGGGCATAAGCAACCGTGTCTCGTTATGGTAACTTTGCAGATCCCACCCAATTCAGTGTGGTGACTGCACTCCATGCTTTTCTGGAAGCAAAGGTCTAATGGTCAGCACTGGCACACCAAACTTTCTAAACAACCACTTCTCTTGGTATGTCTAAATACTAGCGGCCTCTTTTATGGGGATTTGGTGTAGGGCGGAGCAGAAAGTCACCTTGCTGTGATACCCTGTGTCAAAGAGAAAGAGCAGGAATTCATTGTATTTAGCCAATTTGGTACATCCCTGTTCTTGTCCCCAGTGCTAGAGCCATTTCAGCAGCCTAGCACCAACACAGGCACCCTTTGCACCATAGTACAAGGCTGACTGTTTTGTTGGCAGGATTGTTTTTGTGCATGAAGGGGCACATTCCTGCACAAAAAAAATCATGTGAGGCTTTTTATCTCTTTCTATGTGTACTGGAGAATGCAGCACACATGAAGGAGAAAAAAAGGAGAAGCAACGTTATTTTTCCCAGCTGAGCCTCCTATTGGGAGGGATAAGGTTGCAAGTCTGGGGAAGCATCAAAATCCATGGGTGTTGCATGAGACACCCACCACAATGCCCATGGAATGCATCCCTACTTCACAGTAAGGCAATGCAGTGATTTGGGCTGCCATGAGTTACTCCATAGTTATGACGTGATTCAAAGCCACGCAAAGTTGCTTTGTGTGACCTCATGAATATGATTTTGATGATTTGCGCCATCAGAGTGTCCCAAAAAGGACACCAGGCTGGTGCATGGGGATCATGAATGTGCACCTATGGATCCAAACTGGTGGTTGCCCATCAGTTCCTGGTCTGCAGTATCAAAAGTAGAAATAGAAAAAGGATTGGTTAATGTCTGTGAAGATTGACCGAATTCAAATAGGACACCTTCCCATAAAAAAACAAATATTGGAGTATTCAGTCTTATAGATTAGCTCTATTGCACCCCTTTTATCACTACATTGTATGTCTGATAAAAAAGCAGGTGCACAATGGATGGCATTTGTTTCGGATATATTTTCCCTTATGTGGATAGTGGTTTTACATTTTCACTGGATTTGCTTTGACTTTGCAGTTGTCATAGACACCCTGTACTATAATTCATTCTGGTAAAGTCCTTTGTGGACATGTATGTTAATTCCCACTCTTCCATCATAGAAGAGTTGATGAAGTGTTCTCCATAAGGCTCACGTGGGAGAAATCCACTGCTCACATTTAAGTTTATAAACACATTTAGACAGAGGTCCAACATGCTCAAATTTGATTGGATTTTCTCCGGCTCTGCAGATCTCGTAGTCAGTTTGCTCTTTAATTTGCCCTTAAACTGTCCCCTATAGACCTATAAGTCCACCCGGCTCTCTTTGTCTTTGTTGGATGGTGAAGCTCACAAGGGGGGACATGTCCACAGGCTGTGCCATAAGCCCATTGACTGCACTCAAGTTTAAATACACTTATGCACACTGCAGCACCATCCTTGAAACATAATAGGCATTCATACATTGCCTGCAATGTGTCCAAAGTGCATCGCCATCATGCCATCTGACTGGAAGGCCAAGAGGCATATGGAAGAGAATCAGTCTGTATCTTTTCTGTAGAGTATCCAGCCTTGTGGAGCCATGTTCAGTTACGGCTTTCAGCCTTGAACTACGGGTGAATTTGGTGGAATTTGGTAAACCAAAAACCTGACTTAGTCTAATGATGAAACTTAGATGGTGCAAGCCAGAAAATCTATACCAATGCCTGAAACTGGCCTTGTCCTCATTGAAGGTTTTTCTACCGAAATCAATAGCTTCAACAGGAGCTCAGTGATGACATATCTGATTTTGAGGGACCTTCATGGACTTTAGCTTCTGACCTTGGCCTGCTGAAGGACTGCTCCAAAGAGTAGGCTATGTCCCAAATTTAAAACTTTGTGCCCTATTCACAAACTGCATTTTGTAGTTAACTTAGGAAGAATATAGTTATAATGACATTTTTCCTTTAGCATTCATACTTAGGATACGATCAGAACTTATGGAAGCAGGATCTACAAACCTTTACTTACAGAATACATGGAAGGTGGCCATTTAGGAAAGAATAGTAAACTGCACTGATGCGAATCTTCCTAATATTTGCCCCATTTTAGTTGTAATTTAGTGAGTACGATTTGGAATTAATGTAATAAATTGTGATCCATGTTTGGCTTAGAAAGGTATCTCATATACTCTACGATTGGTTGGTGGATCCCTTAGGGGAACAATGAGGTCCGAGAGTGGGATCAGGGAAGGGAAATAAAGATGCTGTTTTATCAGTAATTTTAAATAAATATTAGCACAACAACAACATGGGACCATACGAGTGTGTTTAAAATATCATAACTATAAAATATTCTCAATGGAAATATCTATGGTAAGTATGTATTGTTCTTTAACTTTTTACAATAATATTGAGGTTTAACCCTTTTGGCATGCTGCTGGCCGATGGCTGGCACCTGCACCCCCTGGTGGCAACACTGGGGAGAGGTTAGAAAGGCCCCTCTTGTGATTTGCACCAGGGGTCTTCCTTCACTCCTCTTGCAGCTCAGGCTGCTCAGGAAGAGCTTCCAGAGCAGCTTGACCTGTCTTTTTGTTTATATTGATGATCAGAGCATAGGGCATGCTGATTTCAGTACTTCTAAAAGTGAAAGTAAAACAAACCAATGGGCTTGTTTTACTTTCACTGAATCAGTGCCCTGGGGCATATCTCAGCTCCCCCAAGCACTGATTCTCTTGGGAGTGGTATTGTTGGAAAGAGAAGTGTCTCCCTTTTCCAATGGTACCTCTGCCCAGTGGATCCCTGCTTGGGGATTGCCACAAGAGTGCGATCTCCAAGCAGGTATCCACCCACTTAGCACCAGGGATAGGGGAACAGCCTCTTAGGCAAGGGCATTTGCTCCCCCACCCCCTGAAAGGTTTCAGTCTCCGTACCCTCGATTGGCAGATGGGGGAGGTAATTACCTCCATCTGCCCCCTGGGGAAGCAGACAGCGCACTAGACACCAGGTTATTTTTTAAAACAATAATAAAGCGGTGGGGGCTCTCCACAATGGACATGCCTGTGCCCCCACCAAAAAAATGCAGACGGTCTTTCTGCCATGCGTGGGTAGCGGATGTGGGTGATTACCCCAATCTACTCCCTGGAGGAGGCAGAGAGCCCACTGGAGACTAGGGATTTTTTTCAAGAAAAATATAGGGCTCACGTCTGCCTACCAGGGCATGCCCATGCCCCCAACCCCAATAGACATGAGAACAGTCTTTCTGCCCACCCCCCACCAGGTGGCAGGTGGTGGGGATTACCCCAATATGTCCCTGGGGGCAGAAAGCCCACTAGACCTCAGGTTATTTTTCTAGATATAAACCAAGCGGCTGGGGTGCTCACAATAGGCATGGCCATGCCCCCATCAGACAAAAAGGCAGATAATATTTCTGCTCTCCTGGGGGACGTATAGGGGTTAATATCCCCAATATGCCCCTCGGGTGGGCATAAAGCCCACTAGACACCAGGGAATATTATAAAAAGAAAATATACTAGTTGGGCCGCCTACCATGAACATGGCAATGACCCCACATAAAAACTGTGGTGACAGTTATTCTGCTTCCCATGGGGGCAGATAGGGCATTTACTCCTAATGTGCCCTCCCCCTCAGTGGCATAAAGCCCAGTAGACACCAGTGATTTAAAAAACAAAATAGGGTTGAGGGACTGCACACCATAGGCATGGCCCTTACTCCAACAACAAGGCAGTCATCCTGCCCCCCGGGGGCAGATACGAAGTTTGTCCCAATGGAGGAGGTTGCTCAAAATATGTCAGAAGGGGCTGAAAGCCCACTAGACAACAGGCATTTTGAATTTGTGGCAAAAGAAAGGAGCACGGTCATGGCATTGTGGCATTACCCACAACCCACCCCAAAAGGGTCAAAAGTCTTCCTAGCATCCACTCCTCAGGACTGGCAGGAGATTGCCTCCAATTTGGACCTGTGGGGGGGGGAGATAGCCCACTATAACCCAGGGGATTCAAAATGGCACCAAAACAAACAAAAAGAGGTGGCAGTCTACCCAGGTATTGTGCCAAGAGAGTGGGGCTAAATCCCCAAATTGCCAAACTGTCCCACTTGAAATGGTGAAAGACTGCACTTTTTGGGCTTGAATAGGCCACCACCTGGAGAAAACTACCCGACCTAAACATTTTGGAAAACTAGACATCATGCTGGTATGCTTGGTGTGAATTCCATGACGTTTACTTTACCACAATGCTCCGCATACCTCAAACTCTGCCTAAAATCACAAATTTTCTGTGCATTTTCACAAAATTCCTACGGCTACATATTCCCCCACTTGTTCTGATATAAAAACTACCCTTCTTGTATGAGTAAAAAGTAGGGGTGAGCGGAATTTGTGAAGTTGCAGTACGTAAAGCTCTGCAAAACGGTAAAAAATCTCGACGAGCACGCAAAGGTTTTGAGGACACGCAGAATTGCTTGTTCCGCCTTTTCACAATGCTTTTTTCCTTTTCGCTAACGCTGTTTGCGTGCTCAGGGAGAAATAGGTTGCAAACACGCATTTTGAAAGCACGAACAAGCAAACAATTCTGCGAAGTCACGGATCACGGAATTTTGGGCAATTCCGCATTCTTCGTGGAACGTGAAATTACCCAAATTCTGCAAATTCCGTGAGCGGAACGGAATTTACCGCTCAGGTCTAGTAAAAAGAAGACCAATTGATTGACAGAATGCAGAACAATGTCATACATTCACCCCAGTACAGATAGGTGGGTCTAAATCCATCATTTTTTTTGCTCACCATGCCATTCCAGTTTGGACCCAGCCATATGCAAATCAGTCTAGACACTGCGCTCAAAGGGAACAGTCCAGCCGAACTTCTAGGCCAGGTCCTCCCTGGACTGGAAACAAGTATCCTAGGAAAGGTTTTGGGCTTTAACCCCTCATCAGCCAGGATAGCTAGACTCCAGTGGCATGGAAAGCACGGGACCTGCTTCTGGGCATACCCGTCTCACTCGGGGTGACAAATGCAAATAGCACTTCTTGTATGAGTAGGCCAAGAGTCTTTGACAGGAAAAGACTCAAAATGTAATGTGGAAACATCAACATTTGCTGTCAAGTAAACTAACCTGATTTGGCAATGGGGGTAACGGGTCCGGGGCTCGGCGGCCACCTAGGAAAACTAGGCACTCAGGGGAGTCCAGGGTGGTGTGCTTTGTATATATCCAATGAAGTTTTCTTACCCAGAATACCCTGCTAACCCGAAACTTTACATAAAATCACAACTTTTCCTTGCATTTCTGTGATGGAAACTTCCAGAAGTATGAGAAATCTACAAAAAAACTATCACCTGGCTTTGCCCTACTTGTCCTGATAGAAATGTTACACCACTTGTGTGGCTGTGCCTAGTGACCTTGACAGAAAAGCATTAAACCTGGGTCAATGCAAGTACTATAGTGGAACACCTTTTGACCTTGGTTTGATCTGTTACTGTTGTGGTCAAGAGGCTCAGCCACACAAATGGGGAAACGTTTTTATCGGGTAAAGTGGGAGAATCCTGGGTGGTAGGAATTTTGAGCATTCCTCCTGATTACGAACGTTTCTATTACCGAAATGAAAGGAAAATGCATGATTTTAGCCAAAGTTTGACATTTGCAGGGCATTGTGGTTAAGAAAACCTTGTAGTAGTCACATCACCATGGGATCCCCAGGATGTCCACTTTTCAAAGTTTGTGATTGATAGGATTGCAAGGGTGGTGCCACAACATGGCCCCAATTTGAGCAGACTCACCTATTACTTATCTCACAATGCTCCACTTTAGGGCCTTTTGTGTCATGGTCTCTTGGCCCACCCACACAATTTGGCTTACCATTCTTATCGGGAAACATATGGCAATTAAGGGTGGTAGGAAATATGTAGCTCCCTGAAGATTCCAGAAGTTTAGATCAGAGAAATGGGAGATAAATATGTGTTTTTTACCATTGGTAGATGTTTGCAAGGGCTTCTGGGTAAAATGAGATAGTGAGAGTCATGCAAGTCATGCATTCCTATAGTCCACTCGTTGGCGAGTTGTCAAAAATGCACTGGTTTGCTAGGTTTCCCTAGGTTTGGCTGAGCTAGGGCCCAAAATTCACAGTAACCCACTTTGAAAAAAATGAAGAGTCAGATTTGAGTTGAAAAATGTGATATATCCATGTTGTGTTTTTGTCCGTTTCCTGACATGGGCACGAGATCTGCCCACACAACAGAGGTACGATTTTCAGCGTGACACTTGGTGGAATGCTGGGTGTAAGGAACTTGAGCCACCCACAGATTCCAGTCCTTTTCATCAGATAAATGTGAGGAAAATTTAGTTTTTTGTCAAAGTTTGAGGTTTGCAGGGGATTCTGGGTTAAGAAAACCTGGAGGGAGCAACTCAGGTCATCTTTCATGGGATTTCCCTATGTGGGTAGTTTTAAGACATGTGGAAGTTTGCTAGGTTTCCCCAAGTTCTGGCTGAGCTACGTCCTAAAACTACTACGCACTTTGCAAAAAAGGTAGGAAGGACACTGTGACTCCCTGCAGATTCCAAAATTTTCCAGCAGAAACAGGGCGACTCGGGCAAGGATGGGTGGAAGGACGTTTGATGCTCCCTGCAGATTCTAGAACTATTCATCATAGAAATGTGAGGAAAATGTGTTTTTTGTCAAAGTTTGGGTTTGCAAGGGATTATTAGTACAAAAACCTGGTGAGGGCCATGCAAGTCACCCCAACCTTGATTCCCTAAGGTTTCTAGTTTTAAAAAAGAAATTGCAAGTTTGCTAAGTTTTCCTAGGTGCTGAATGAGCTAGGGCCCAAAATCCGCAGCCTCACACTTTGCAAAAAAAGATTCAGTTTAAAGTGGAAAAATTAAATATGTCCATATTGCATTATTGGTAGTTTCTTGTCACAAACACTAGGCCTACCACACAAGTGGGGTATCATTTTTATTTGGAGAATTAGGGAAATGCAGGATGGAAGGAAGCTTGTGACTCCCTGAAGATTCCAGAACCTTCCAACACAGAAATGTGAGGAAAATTCGTTTTTTTAATCCCATTTTTCGTATCATTTTGGCGCCAATGACCCCAAGATAATGATCCTGGCTCCAACACCATATCAAACATACCTACACAAATTAATGTTAGCTGCATTTACTGACCTTCGGTAAAAAACACGGTTGAGAGAATCATTATTTGATTGTGTATATCTAAAATAAATTAATCCCAGGGAGAATGAAAAAGGCTAGATTTTGAGGAGGGTAGATTTAACTCAGTGACTGAGTTGACTGATTTAAGTGTCATACATATATCATAAATAGAACGGCAAAGAAAATAGATGCATTGGTAAATAATGATAGAAATCTACATACAGGTTTCGAAATAGTGGCTTTTGATACCTCTTTTACTTTTTACATTCGTCTGGGGTATATTAGATATTCTATTCAACGTCTTTCAGCTGATAGTCATAAATAGATGCAATACTAACGGATCATGCTCTTTCAGATGTTTTAAATAGGGAAAATACGCGGCTTTTGTGTGTTTCTGAAAATGCACTTGTTAATCTTGCTGTAATATACTTAGAAGACCCAGAATGCAAGAATAAGCAGGGCATCTCATCTGGGAGTTCTACAAATCAGTGCTATGGGCCAAATTCATTGGTGATGCTCGAAGGCCTGGGGACATCCAACCTACATACCAACTGTGAACAACACACAAATGAGGCAGTGCCTAAAGCATGATTAACGCAATGCTTAAAAACAGGAATTATAATTTTATGTTGAACATTTCTTGTTAGGTAAGAACATATTATATCGCTGTCTAACAGAATAAATATAAGCCCAACTATCTGCTTTATTTAGGCCCTTAGGAGGAAGTTTGGGAGAAAGGCAGTCATCAAATAAGAGGTTTTTCAAGACTTCTTATATAACAAAGTTCTATTTAAAGTAGCAGCAACGTATTCCTTTGTACTAAATCCATTCTATTGTTTCATTATGGCCCCCTTACTTCTGATTGGGTCAGTTGGAAACAAAATAATGATTCTGAAAATAGGGTCCAGGTCTGATGTTTTTCTCATTACATTTTATATAATGGGCTGGCACACTACTGAATTTTGAGAGTGATTTTCTAGCGGCTGGGACGATTATTGCACAAAATAGAAGGACATAAAACTTGTCTAAACAGAAAGGCCCTAACCACAAGTCAGGTGGGATGAAATTTACGCATGCTTTTTAACCTGATCCAATTATAACTTTAGCGCATAAGAAGAACATGCATCATTCTACTTTTGTTTCTAATAAGGGGAAGCAAGCAATGCTTCCAGGCGCTGGAAAAATAATTTCAGCTTCCCTTCCGTACTCCCCACACCCCGGTCTCTGACCCTCCACCTAACGCACAAGCAGATGGTAAATGTATGTGGGGAAAAAACCAAGAAAGGCAAATACCTTGTGATGTTACGGTCAGTCCTACGCAGCAATGCAATGTACAAAATCCTTTTGTGGTCACACAAGGATACATTTTGTAAGCAGCATTATTCGTACTATAGAATGAACTGTACTGTGCCCAGGGTTGAAAAAGTGAGGGCAAATGGCAAAAACAACCCAGAGGAACTATGTGTAATATGGCTTTAAGATGGATTCCGTACTCCCTGTACATGTCACACAGGACAATTAGATGTGTTTACAACCGACAGTAAATGGCCACTCATTTTTAAAAGAAAGGAAAAATTTGAAAAAGTGTGATGACACTGTTTATTAGGAATACCATTAAACCACCTAATGTTCAGTTCCATACCCATTGCCCAAAACATTATAATGTATGTTGCCTAATGAAAAGCTGAAAGAACGTCAAAAAAGTCTTAAAATGTACTCAGATTACTATTGTGGAGATTATGGTTATATTTTCGACCAGCCTAACTGGGAATTGTGGATGTTCCACACTATAGTTTATTTAGCTTAGTATCTGTCCTTATTCAGTGGTGTGAGGAGAAATATGACAAACAGTAGTAAGCCATACAATATCAGACTTTTGGAACCCTTGTAGATTGTTGTTGCAGAAACATTTGAAGTGTAGATTATGAATCTCAGAGAGTATACAATGATCTTCAATTGGTTCATTCAGGTTAATCATGAGGATATTTTTGATTAGTAAATGATTTAGTCTGTAATTTTCCTGTCACCTTTCGCTCCTTTATGTAAAAATTCAATTATAGAAACACACTTAGCAGGTTGAGAGGGCTAGGGCCCAATGTAACTTGTTTCAGGGGTAAACTTCCACAACTACCTGACCTTGCAAGTGGGATCCACTGGATGGCAAGCAAAGGTTTTCTATTTAAAGTATACTTGTATGTCCATCTATCATGGCTCAAGGGGGAAAGCTTTAAGGCAAGGCAGAGCAGTCTAAGATCTAGTCATTTGAGATAGTGTGGACTGGTAACGCCAGTTTGCCTGTACACAACAACAACACTCACCAAGATAATTATTTAGTCAGTACTTTTCCTTTAAAGGAAAAGTGCTTTTATTATGCACACTTTATTAAATACTACACACTAAATTAAAAATGGAAATACCTTTGGTGACACCCTCATAACATGTTACACCTCTAGAGGGTCGTGGACTTTATCATCTCAATTCCTACAACTATACTAGAAACAACACGAAATGAAATTAAAAAGATTTATGAAGTACAACAAATGGCAAAAGGCATCAATACACTAATAGCACTTAGGGCCAGATGTAGGTGGCCCAATACCGGTCGTAACGGCCGAAATTACCGAATTTTGTCCGTTACCGACCGGTATTGGGCATTTGGGATGTAGGTGGCCTAAATTGAAAATTCGGTAATTTACTGATTCAGTATTTTAAGGAATCGGTAAATTACTGATTCCTTAAAATACCAAATCGGTAAATTACCGAATTTGCAATGTAGGGAGCACCAAATGAGTGCTTTTCCCATTTTAGGATTCGTTATTTACCACCAACTATAAGTTGGTGGTAAATAAGGATTACCTTTGAAAATGCAAATCAGTGGATTTTCAACTGTGCCATGTGGCAGACATACATGCCCTTAAAATATGTACCACAGAATATCAATCCGCTCCAACGAAAAGCGATTCAGAGCCTCAAAGATGATTCTTCTTTAATCATCAAGCAGGCCGACAAGGGGGGTGCAGTTGTCCTGTGGCCGAGAGACCAATACATTGGTGAGGGTATGAAACATGTCAACAACATCACATGGTATCGCAAATTACAAGAAGATCCTATGAAGTACATACAAAGCCTTATTTCGCAGACACTCGCTGAGGGCCAAGATCAAGGCTTCCTTGGACCCAAGGAATTCGATTTCCTCACAAAAAAGTTTCCACGCATTCCGATCTTATATCTTCTTCCGAAGATCCATAAGAGCCTGGCTGACCCCCCGGGGAGACCCATAGTGTCTGGCGTCGACTCCTGTTTAGAACCCATTTCTAAATGCGTGTATTTTTTCTTGAAGCCTTTCATTAAAAACGTCAAGTCATACCTGAGAGACACTACCGACTTTTTGAGCAAGGTAGAAGGTACCCCCTTTGATCCCTGCACACAAGTAATGGTCACAATGGACGTTACGTCCTTATATACACAGATCCCTCAAGAAGAGGCCCTTGAAGTCATCGAGCTGTACCTTGAGATGCGAGAGCGTCCCCACCGGGTGCCCACACACTTTATCTTGAAATTGGCAGAAATTGCGCTCAAGAAGAATTACTTTGTATTTGATGATCAGTTCTTTATGCAAGTGAAGGGCACTGCCATGGGGTGTCCTTATGCCCCAGAAATGGCAGTGCTCTACATGGCACAATATGAGATGAAGTTCGTTGATAATAACAATCCATTCAGTGACAACATTATCCATTGGTGGCGCTATATTGACGACGTCTGGCTCCTGTGGCAGGGGAGCCAGACCGAACTCAGTAGTTTCCATGAATGGATTAACACGAGACACAGCGACATAAAATTCTCCATGGAAGCCAGTAAAACCAAAATGACTTTCCTGGACATAGAAGTTACATGCTCAGATGGACTCTTGAAGGCCTCCCTGCACAGGAAGGCTACTGATAAAAACACCATTCTGCACCATAGCAGTCACCACCCGAGAAATTTAAAGACCAATCTCCCGTATGGGCAATTACTGCGGATTCGCAGGAATTGCACAGAGATTAGTGACTTTGACCACCATGCGGAAATCTTCTGTGGGGAAATGACACACAGAGGATACCCCAAGAAGCTACTCAAGAATTCTTACAAAAGAGCGCGCTTCACACCGAGGGAGTGCTTGCTGCAAATAAAAGAAAAGAAAGAAATAGACCGGTTGGTATGTGTGACCACATTCGGTCCAGACACACATAAAATGAGACAAACAATCCTAAAAAAGTGGCATCTCCTTGACGGTTTAGAATGCCCCTTTCCCCGGCCAATTTTTGCCTATAAGAAAAATAAAAGCATTGGACAACAAATTGTCAGAGCTGATGTGTCATTGCCAAAATCCAAACATGATATTTTGTCTTGTTGGAATTTGAAACCAATTGATGGACACCATAGGTGTGGCAATTGTGTAGCATGCACTAGCACGATCGAGGGCAACGAATACGAACATCAGGGGATTAAATGGAAGCATTCCGGTTTCTCTAACTGTAAAACCAAGAACGTCATATATGTCATCCAGTGTCCCTGTCCTAAGATTTACATCGGTAAAACAAACCAGCAAGTTAACTTCCGTATCAGCCAGCACAGGTCCAGGATCAGAAAGAAAGTCCTCACGGCCCCCATGGTGGAACATTTTATCGAAAAATCTCACTCTGAACTTGAATTCAAATGGTCAGTACTTTTCACAATTGGTACAACACAGCGCCCTGCAGACGTCGACAAGGTATTACTCCAGAAGGAAGCATACCTGATTCTTAAGTTTAATAGTATCCTTACAGGGCTTAACAGTATGTCTGAGTTATCAAGAATATAGCTGCTTTTTCTGACAATGGCCTGGCCGTGAATCACTTTTTGTCCCCCTCTGCCTTGCATCCCTGTTTTCGTACTCATAGGTGGACCCTACCGTTCAGTTACAATGAGCCCCCACATAATGGCTCATCCCTGCCTTTTCCGTTTTTCATTCATTTCTCCCACACGTGACTGTGTAAAACTTTACTTGATTCGGCGCGACTTTTTATCTCGCTAATTGGGACTACATATCCCAGAATTCAATGGGACGCCAATCTCTCTTAAAAAACATTTCCAAAATGGCCCCACGTAACGCCGGGCATTCTCTGTGAAGCCTCGCATTTGGAGATTGATTGTCTGAGGACAGGTAAGAAGTCTGCTCTCCACGGGAGCTGCAATTCATGTGAAAACCGATGGCTTTTTGCCGTCATACTCATTAGCGCTTTTTTCTCCATTTTTTTTTTTTTTTCTCCATTGTGCAGCGCGCCGTGTTCACGGAGGCTAATTGAAACACTCCGTCTTTTGATCCCTGGGCCGCCACGACTGCCGCTGCGAACCCAGGTAGGCTGCTGTCCACCCGTATTTGATTTTTTACAAATACTTGCCATGTGTAGCCGCCTTGACGCTGATTTTCATTTTCTTAGGTAGAATCACCATGTTGATTTCATCTTAGAGGGAAACCGCTTTTCTACACCTAATAACGCAAGGTATGGGGATCCCTTTTTTTATAAATTATTTCAAGTTTGTCCTTGTGAGGTTGAAATTACAATACTAGCCTCTGCTTCTAATTTACAGGACACAAAGATTTTTTACCTCGATCTCCTCCCTCTAAGGGGCGCCGGACGGTGCACATAGAGGTAGGCTTGCATTTGTGACTTTCTCAATCATTTGTGGTACAAATGAGATTGTAATCACATTAAACGTCCTAAAAAACATATGCTCTATTCATTTTAGAATTAAAATCCTTTGAGGTACCGCCCCCTTTCCATCGATCAGTTCTCAGGAGCCTGATAACCACAGGTACCTTTCCCCCCCTTTTTTTCATAATCTCATGAACCCAAACGATTCATGTGAGCTTTGGCTTTCAACATTTTTTTTCATGTTTTTCTTCACACGGACAATTTACAAAGCCCTGATGAGGGTTCGATTACGCTCTGCTCGAACCTGAAACGCATCGGCATTGTGCAAGAGCGGAGTAATACATTAAATGTATTTGTGCTAATGAACATTGTACAAGCTCTTGCCCCCCCTTTTTCACTTCGCTTTGGTGGTTATAAAATAGGCATTCATATGTAACCATGAATCATCAAATGTGTTAATATTTTTGCTCTGTGTTTCTACGTTTTTCATTAATTGTTGTTGTCTATTATTGTGAATAATCGTATGTATTTGTATGTAATCATTGTATTGATTGTGTGGGTTTACCCCCTTTTTCTGCTTTCCAAAAAACATTTTGTTGAAAAAATTCAAAAAAACAAAAAACATTAGTCGTTGGTATAAATAAATGTACCTCCACATGTGTCATTTAGTTACACGTGCTTCCTTGAATAATTGTTCATTTCATGAGGTGTGGGCACTTCATATTTTCTCTTCAACATCTGCACACAAGCACGATTCAGGGGTGCAACAGGGTGTCAAAGTGACACCCTAGCACCCTTGAATGTGTCCCCCATTTTACTGAATCGGTATTTACCGATTCGGTAATTTTTACCCAATTTTATGCTACATAGCAGTTACTGATTATAAAATACCGAATCGATAAAATTCTGTATATTAGAATCGGTAAATACTATTTACCTACATCTGGCCCTTAGTCTTCGGAAAGAAGAGAACTAAGAAGGAGCTGGCTGTCCTGTTACAAAGTGAACAGGGAGGTCTTTAAGGCCTTACGAAATAAGACATGAGATTCAAGACTAAAAGTGATGGGGAAAGCGAGTTCCACAATGGGGATACGACCACTGAGAAAGCTCTACCTCCCCATGTAGACCTCCTGTACCTATGCATGATTAATAGATATTTGCTTGAGGATCGGAGCAATCTAGAGGGAATGGAATGTTGAAATAGATTCCTGAGATGTTGATGGCCTCTAACGTTAAGGGGGTGTAATAATCAAAAAGGAAGGCCTACTGATTTGACAGTGTGTCACCATCACTTTGATGAAACAACATTTAAAAAAGAATTCTTTTTGCATGGTTATCCCATTCTTTGTGGACTGGAGCTACTTTGTTGACTCAGTGCACTGGGACACTACTAACCAAGCCCCAGTGCACGTGCTGTTATTGCTGAAATATTTAGAAATTGACTAAAATCCTAATTAGTATATTTAACTTTCCTGAAAGGCCAGAGTGTGTGGTGAGCTAAAGTACCATTATGGCATGGAAAGATAAATGTCACCTACAGACCACAGCACTATGTTGCCAGCCACTAGTGTGACAAGCCAGACATGTCTCCAGGCCTACCACTGTTGAATGTCTGTGGAGTTTAAAAACTGCAATCTGACCTGTTAAATTGAACTCTTTTGACGGGGAAAATATTAATTTGAAATATTGATGAGTCACTCCTATGTAGGCCTGATAGTCCACAAGGCAAAGTGCATGGAACTTAAAAGTAGGACATGTAGAAATGTAAAATTAACATGTCCCTACAATGACTACGCTCCAAAATCTATTTTCACCGTAGGGGAATTGGAAGGCCCATAGAGAAACATAGGGAAGAAATATTAAAGATTAATTCTGCTATCTCCAGCTAGGGATTAGATACAAATATAATGCAAGGACTATTTTTTGATAATTGTTAAAAGCCCCTCTCAATGGTGAAGTTGGATTTGTATGACCTATTAAGGAAAAGTGACTTTTAGAACTTTACCTTTTCACTGCCTGAAGCTCCAGGAAGCACATTTTATTAACCTCAAACTGTCACCTAGCTTGTGAATAGCTCTGATGATATGTGAAAACTGCTTCCAGAGAAGATATAAAGGCCTGTTTTGCTCCTCTATCAGTAAGACCAGTTGATTGTGTCCAAGAACCTAATTAATTTCAATGGGGCCTCACGTATCACAAGCAGATGTCACCTGCACAAACCTTTCTTTTGCCCTACCAGTCAGGCAAGCACCAAATCCAGTGAGTAGAAAGTTTCCCAAACAATTGTTTGGGAGTGACCAAGGAGGAGAAGTCTTCTCATTAACCTCACTACACCTTTAGGGGACACACAGGCTCTGCACAAGGTGAGAGGGTTTCTTCATCTTAGATTTAGTGATTGAAGGACACTTTTGGATTGGTTGTAGCAGGGCACACAGAAAGGAATGCAATAATGGGAAGGGTTAGCACTAGAAATGTCTACCCTAGTATCTAGGGAGAGCCTAGGAGTCAGCCCCGCCCCTAAAGGTAATTCAAGGCATACATGAGGCACCCTAGGTCCTCTTCCTTAAAACACTGTGGGAGAACACAAGAAGGACTACACATTCTGGTTGAGACCTGAAGGGATGAACCAACTCCCATGTGTACCCAGGAGGAACTCAATGGTCAGTTAGCTGACCTGCTGTGGTAGCTTTAGGGCCACTATAAGTTACAGGAGACTTTTCCTGGTGTGCCCAGCTCACCACTACCAACTGGACGTGTACTTGACCGTGCTGGTAGCTTCTGCTGAAGTGCGTAAAGTCCCCAAGTGTCGTTTCTGAGGTCTTTTGACCCTTGGCTATGTCTAAATTCACTTCTACTAACATCCCTCAAAATCTCTGACTTGGAAAACCTCTTGAATTCAAGACCTACAGAGGACTGGGACAAACCCACCAACCTGATCTGGCCAAGGCATGATGTCACTGGGCTGGGGAAACAGGGTATTTCCAAAAAAACGACTTGCTAGTTCCAGAAAAAATATGGTAAAACCTTCTGAACTTTAAAAGGACCCTGATTTCAGTGTTCCCTGTCCATGCCAGTCCAGCCCTCAGCCTGAACTCTTGAGAATCTCTCCTGCTTGGAGGGCATCTTCCACAGCCACAGCCACTCCACATCCAACAAGCAGAACAAACTGATTGCTGAACTTCCCAGACCCTGGCCATCTTGACAGGCACCTCTGTCAGCACCGTAGTCAGGGCCCAGTTACTGAACCTCCAGGGAAACTCTCAAGGGTCACCCCACTGGATCATTCCCCCAACTTTTACTAAAAGGGCAAAAGGTGGCCAATACCACTGGCTGGAAGCGACCCATCTCAGTTCTGGGAGTCAGCTGCAGTTAAAGTCCTTAAGTTCATGTTTGCAGTGTCATCAATTGGCTTCTCCTTTCAGCTAGGTATTCTTTTGTCATTTTCACTCCCTGAGTCATATCATGTGCCTCTCCCTTGTGCAAGAGTATTAAACTGAGGTGAAAGGTTTGATATACTTAGTAGACATTGCCAACCTAGGGTGCCACATCATCACTCCACTGTGTCCCAAATCTCCTTCTGAGCCTTCCACAGCATTAGAATATGTCAACTTTTAGGTGTCTGTGGAAGGAGTTTTCTTGAGAACTTCAGCTCTGTCCCTAGCTCCCAGCTGCCTGTACCCTTCCACCAAATCTTCAAAGGGGAGTCCTTCCTGTGTTTAGCTCCACAGTTATAGCCCTCCTCCTTTGTTTCTGTGGGCATAAGCCGTCCCTGCCCAGGTGCAGTGTGACAAGCTAATTAACAGATGCAGACTTCCTTCCACCTCTTAATTTCCCATGAACTGAGTCAAGCACTCTTAATGGCTCCATTGAATGGGTCAGCCTTTCTTCATCCTGCTCGGCAATAGAGCATTTAACTGGGCCCAGTGGTGGGAACTGAGGCTTGAAATCTGATTATGAGCTAAGCCAGCGAAATATGAAAATTCTTTAAGTGTGATACGGAGTGTAGATATGATGTAAGGGATTAAGGATTTATACTTGGACTACATGTTGATCCCAGTCCTAAAAACAGATAGTCAAAAGCAAAAAGATGAAGGGGGAATAAATGCGCGGAACTCACTTGCTACAGGGATTATGAAAATTGGTGATACATAGTGCAAAAAAGTTCTTTAGAACCCATTGAGACACTACTTAGGGACATACTGGGCGCTTTTTACAGAAGAAACAGATCGTGGAGTCAATAAAATTGTAATATATGAAAGTAAAGTTAGGATCAGACTTCACAGGCATATTTGATATTCTGCACACTTGGCAGTTCTTTAAATGTAACAAAACAGTAATTAAAATATATTTATGTTAAATATTTATATTAATGAATTAATTTACTAGATTTATTTTAAAAAATTGTACAGATTTTTAAAAATGTCACACTGCTATTCACTTAGTTTTTTATTAAATATTTAAGTAATTTAACAGCATTAAATGCAATTCAAATCTTTTTTCGACATTTATTTTAAAAAATCAACCTAAAATATGTCTCTAAGCATTTATTATATATTAAAATGTAAATGAAGTTCGGTATAGAATTAGGTTTAATTAGTTTATATCTTAAAAAATAACTACATTTATTTTTAAATTTGAAAAGGTAATTAGAATATTTAAAAGGAGAATATTCTTTTTTCTCATTTATATTTATTTTTAACAGAAAGAAGATGGTGGACTGACTCCGCTGCAGGGAGCTCTACCAGGATTACTCCTACACCAACTCTAACTGGCATGTGATGTGTTAGGTAGACATGGCCTCTTTCACTCTATGATGAACTAGTGTGGGTTACTAGCAAACGGTGACCACCCTACCTGATGTGGAGCCGGTGCTTGCTGAGTCGTTTGAGCCATCTGCTAAAGATCTGCATGTCAAGTGGATGGGCGGCCCCTGCTGCATTGTTTTCAGTGGTGTGGTGCTCAGCTGGCCGAAGCCTCTCTCTACCCTCTAAAGGCTCCTCCTAGAACCCTGGCACAGCATGGAGGGTGCAGATATCAGGCAACAGCAGAGGTGCTGCATTCCGCAGCGCCGGATGGCAATGCTCGAACGGCAGCTCTTGGTGCTGCGCATGGGAAGGCCCCGCGACGGGAAAGAAGAACACCGGGTCTAGTTTCCGGGTTGAGAGAACAATTTTGAGGCTTCTCCATGCCTGGAAGGCAACGGATTTCCCTCGCATTCCTAGGGAGGACCTTCCCAACCTCGTAGCAATGGTTGATGCACCCCAGACTGCAGTGAAAATGCTGGGCAGAAGCACAGCCAATTCTGAGGATGCACCTGATGATCTAGTCGGCCCCCCTGGGAGATAAAGAGCCTTCTGAAGCAAGTAGAAAAACAAATCAGAAGTCTTCTCGTTTTGATGTAGATTGCTTCCCTCAACAAGGTAAAGGTACTAGATTAAGTTCTGTTACATCTGTTGAGTATGATTTCATGTCTGGGAAGGGGCAGAGTGATACTGCTGAGCCTGTTGGGGTGACTTCTCTCTTGACTGAGGCTCCTGTTGGAGGGCAAGTCAGTGCTAAAACACCTAAAACACCTACTCCAGTGCTGCCAGCAGTGGACGTAAGTAACAGAGGCCAGAAGGGAGTTTTAAAAACCTCAATGGAGACAGTGATTTTGCACTCCTGTGCAACATCAAATTCTAATCCCATACTGGATGTGGGGCAAGACACTGAGCTGAGCAGAGAGCAAGTGCCAAGATGGGTATTTTCTGAGCCGTAACTTATGGATTAAATAGTGGAGAATACAGGAAGAAAGCAGAAAACTGAAGGTGGCAACAAAAAAAAGATTGAGGGGCATGACGACCAAGGCACCAATCTAACACCAACTCATTTGAAAGGGTTTGCTAAGGATAGCTATGGGCGAAATCAAGGCTATGGTCTCTCGGCTGTCTAGTCTTGGCTCCGCATCGCAGCCAGATACTTCTGCCTGTAGTGCTGATCGGTCTTCAGACTCTAATATGGACTTTGGCCTGGTTAATACTTCAAGCCCAAGACTGTGAAGAAAAGTCTGGGTATTTGGAAAATGTCTCATTGGGGCTCTCGCCACCGGGGCAGTTTCTGGTACCAGCACTCACGTAGAGTCATCTGAGATAAAATAACCTTCACTCTCTACCGTTCTTCTTTTCCTGCAGCTGCAACATATGGAAGATCAGGAGCACTAAGCACAAGTTAAAGCAGACAATATGGCGCTAGAAACATTTTCAACCAAAGTATTAAATAAAGTCCCAGTACTTTCCTCAGAAATGACGGAACTTCAGCAGCGAGTAGCTGGAACGGGGAAGTTTGCACAGCTTCTATAAAATCAATCAGGATACAAAAGGTGCAATGTGCGTTGATTTAAAACAAAGTGGAAGACCTGGAGAACAGGCAATGTTGTAACAATCTAAAGGTCTTTGGTGTAACAGAAGGAAAGGAGGGAGGTGATACCAGGGCTTTACTTTGTACATTTATTTCAGCAGGCTTTTCTCGATCTGGCAGATTGGGATTGGGACTAACAAATTCAACTGGCTCATAGAATACCTCTTTTCATCTGTCAATCATCTCAGTCAATCAATCAATCAATCAAAGACATTTATAACGCGCACTACTCACCCAGAGGGTCTCAAGGCGCTTGGGGGGGGGTCCGCTACTGCTCGAACAGCCAGGTCTTGAGCTTCTTCCTGAAGGAGAGGTGGTCTTGGGTCAGGCGTAGGTCGGGAGGGAGGGAGTTCCAGGTCTTGGCGGCCAGGTGGGAGAAGGACCTTCCTCCTGTTGTCGCTCTTCAGATGCGGGGGACGGCGGCGAGGGCGTGACTGGTCGATCGGAAATGGCGTTTGGGAGTGTAGAAGTTGAGGCGGCTGTTGAGGTAACTCGGGCCTTGGTTGTGTAGGGCTTTGTGTGTGTGGGTGAGGAGCCAGAAAGGTAATCCTCTCGTTGACTGGGAGCCAGTGCAGGTCTCCCAAGTGTCTGGAGATGTGGCTGTGTCTGGGGATGTCGAGGATGAGTCTCGCTGAGGCGTTCTGGATCCGCTGGAGTCTCTTCTGGAGCTTGGCGGTTGTTCCGGCGTAGAGGGCGTTGCCGTAGTCCAGACGGCTGGTGACGAGGGCCTGGGTGACCGTCTTCCTGGTTTCGGTGGGGATCCACCGGAAGATCTTACGTAGCATGCGCAGGATGTTGAAACAAGACGAGGAGACGGTGTTGGCTTGTCTGGTCATGGAGAAGGAGGAGTCCAGGATGAAGCCCAGGTTGCGTGCGTGGTCTGTCGGTTTGGGTGCGGTTCCCAGGGCGGGGGGCCACCAGGAGTCATCCCAGGCGGAGGGCGAGGAGCCCAGGATGAGGACTTCCGTCTTGTCTGAGTTCAGTTTCAAGCGGCTGGTCGTCATCCACTCGGCTACATCTTTCATCCCTTGGTGTAGGTTGGCTCTGGCGGTGGCGGGGTCGTTGGTGAGGGAGAGGATCAGCTGTGTGTCGTCGGCGTAGGAGATGATGTTGAGGTTGTGTTGGCGTGCGATGGCCGCAAGGGGGCTCATGTAGACATTGAAGAGGGTGGAGCTGAGCGAGGAGCCTTGGGGAACGCCGCAGATGACTTCTGTTGCTGCAGATCTGAACAGGGGTAGGCGAACTCTCTGTGTCCTTCCAACGAGGAAGGAGATGATCCAATCCAGTGCCTTCTCCTGGATTCCGACGTTGTTGAGGCGCTGCACTAGGGTGCGGTGGCAGACAGTGTTGAATGCCGCGGAGAGGTCTAGGAGGATGAGGGCCGCTGTTTCTCCGTTGTCCAGCAGGGCTCGGATGTCATCGGTGGCAGCGATGAGGGCGATTTCTATGCTGTGGTTGGCCCGGAAGCCAGACTGTGAGGGGTTGAGGGATCCGTTCATCTCGAGGAAGGCGGCCAGCTGCTTGTTGACTGTCTTCTCGATGTCTTTGGCTGGAGCGAGATGGGGCGGTAGTTCTTGAGGTCGGTGGGGTCCGCTGAAGGTTTCTTCAGTAGAGCGCTGAGTTCGGCATGCTTCCAGCATTTAGGGAAGGTGGCGGTGTCGAAGGAGGTGTTGATGATGTCCCGCAGGTGGGGTGCGATGACAGCGTCGGCCTTGTTGAAGACGTGGTGAGGGCAGGGGTCGGTTGGGGATCCGGAGTGGATGGAGTTCATCGTGCGGATGGTGTCTTCGGTGTTGATCGGTGTCCAGGCGCTGAGGGTGGTGGTGGAGGGCGTTGGTGCGGTCGTGGGGGGCGTTGTTTGTGTGCTGAAGCTGTTGTGTATGTCAGCGATCTTGTTGTGGAAGTAGGAGGCGAGGGAGTTGCAGAGGTCTTTCGATGGGGTGATGTTGTTGTTTCCGGCGTTGGGGTTGGAGAGCTCTATCACGATGTTGAAGAGTTCCTTGCTGTTGTGTGCATTGTTGTCCAGGCAGTCCTTGAATGCTGTTTTCTTGGTGGCGTGGATCAGTTGATGGTGCTTTCGGGTGGCGAGCTTGAGGGTAGTCATGCTGTCCGGTGTTGGGTCTCTTCTCCAGGCTTTCTCGAGGGCTCGGCAGTTCTTCTTGGAGCATTTGAGTTCGTCGGTGAACCAAGGGGCCTTCTTGCTGCCGGGTCTGCTGGGCGGGGTCCTCAGAGGGGCGAGTTCGTCCGCGCAGTTGCTGATCCACTTCGTGAGGTTGTCGGCGGCCTGGCTGGGGTTCGCTGAGCTGGCGGGAGGGTGCTGGCTCAGGGATGCGGCGAGTTGGTCGGCTGTGATCTTGTTCCAGCTTCTTCGTGCAACCTGTGGCTGGTGGTGGTGGATCGTGGTCCTTCTGAAGCTGAAGTGGATGCAGCTGTGGTCCGTCCAGTGGAGTCCGGTGGCGTGGCTGAAGACGATGTCCTTGCTGGATGAGAAGACGGCGTCGAGTGTGTGTCCGGCGTAGTGGGTGGGGGTGGTCACCAGCTGCTTGAGTCCGAGGTTGTCAAGGTTGTCAAGCAGGGTAGTGGTGTTGCGGTCGTTTTCGTTCTCTAGGTGGAAGTTGAGGTCCCCGAGGAGGATGTAGTCAGCGGAGGGGAGGGCGTGCGGGCTGATGAAGTCGGCGATGTCTTCGCTGAATGGTGTGCGGGGTCCCGGGGGTCGGTAGATCAGGGTGCCTCTGAGGGTGGTCTTGGGGTCGGTGTGGATCTGGAAGTGCAGGTGTTCGGCGGTTGTCAGGGTGTCGTCGGTGTTGGTCGTGATGCGGATGGTGTTCCTGTGGATGATGGCGATGCCTCCTCCGGTCTGGTTGCCGCGGTCCCTCCGGGTGATCTTGTAGCCCTCTGGGATGGCGATGGCGATGTCGGGCGCTGAGGAGGCGTTCATCCATGTTTCTGTGAGGAAGGCGACGTCAGGAGCTGTGATGTCGAGGAGGTTCCAGAGTTGGACGGCGTGTCTGTGGACGGAGCGGATGTTGAGCAGGATGCACTTCAGGTGGTTGGTGCTGGTGTTCGGCTTGGTGAGTGCTGGTGCAGTGCAGGTCCGGATGCAGGTGAACTTGCAGGAGTGGCAGCTGAAGGGTCCGTGGGTGCGTCTCGGGGTGGCTCGGTAGCATCCTGGGATTCGGCCGGTGTTGAGTGCGTTGAGGGTGGCGGCGTTGTACGTCCTGCGGGTGGGCTGGGGTCTGCGGGGGCCAGGGGTTCTGGCGCTGGGCGCGGTCCAGGCGCGGACGGGCATAGACGGGCTTACCTTTGGCGCACCTTCGGCGCTCAAAGCCTTCGCATCCATGGCCGATTCTCATATTCATAGGCAATTTCCTATTATGTCAAGCTATTTTTGCAGTGGATCTTTATCTATTTTTGTATGTTACAATCTCTGTAAGGCTACTATGGACAGGCAGTGGAGATTTAATCAAGCAATGGATCCTGTGAAGGCTGTTGGCGCACTGGTCCTCTTATAGGAACAGGTTGTCTTAAAGTTATCAAAGATGGTGGATCTCAGTTTTTTCATACAGAGCAGGAGGCTATGCTTGCCTCCCGCTATTTATGCTCAGTGGAAATCTGCCTCTTGGTAACTGGCACTGATCTTTAGCTTGTTCTAAGTTAGACACCTAGAATTCTTCTCTGTGAATGGCTTCAGGTATTTTGGGGTGTTAATATTAATATGTTTTCCTCTCTCTTCTGCTTTCCCTCTTCTTTTTCTAGTTCGTTCTTTGTCTTTTTTGTATTCTGATCAGGTCTTTCTTTGGGATTTCCTTTTTTTTGTAGCAGGGAGTGGTGAAGGTCGTTTTTGCAGGATTATTTCACAGCGCAGAGACAAGGGGACAACTTCTACACCCACTGGGGTTTAATTTTACTTTTTGAATACTTTTACACTGTCTGCAAGCAGCTCACTGGAGCAATATTTTGGGACTATGAACACCAGAAAGCTTGGGAAAGCCAACGCCCACTGGGGCAGGTGTTAGTGATTAAAGATTCCGGCGCTTCACACAGTGTTCAAGAGCTTCTGAAGAAATGCTTACAGAGCATGAAACGCGTCAGGCTTCCAAATTGAATGGGACTTTGTTTCATCTGCATCAATGCTGGCAACTTGCAAATAAAACAAGTATTTACCTACCTGGATGGTGGCTTTTCCTCATGGGGTAAGCTTTTTGTTGGAATGTTTTGCGGCCGACCCCGGTCGTGGAAAAGCCCTGCCACATGAAAGTGGTTACAAGCTGCAGTCACCTGGCGAACAGCTATGGCAGGAAGGTTGTTTTTGGAGGATTATTTCATAGCGCAGAGACAAGGGGACAACTTCCACACCCACTGGGGTTTTATTTCACTTTTTGAATACTTTTACACTGTCTGCGAGCAGCTCACTGGAGCAATATTTTGGGACTACGAACACCAGAAGGCTTGGGAAAGCCAATGCCCACTGGGGCAGGTGTTAGTGATTAAAGAATCCGGCACTTCACACAGTGTTCAAGAGCCTCTGAAGAAATGCTCGCAGAGCATGAAACGTGTCAGGCTTCCAAATTGAATGGGACTTTGTTTCATCTGCAACAATGCTGGCAACTTGCAAATAAAACAAGTATTTACCTACCTGGATGGTGGCTTTTCCTCATGGGGTAACCTTTTTGTTGGAATGTTTTGCGGCCGACCCCGGTCGCGGAAAAGCCCTGCCACATGAAAGTGGTTACAAGCTGCAGTCACCTGGCGAACAGCTTTGGCAGGAAGGTCGTTTTTGCAGGATTATTTCTCAGCGCAGAGACAAGGGGACAACTTCCACACCCACTGGGGTTTTATTTCACTTTTTGAATACTTTTACACTGTCTGCGAGCAGCTCACTGGAGCAATATTTTGGGACTACGAACACCAGAAGGCTTGGGAAAGCCAACGCCCACTGGGGCAGGTGTTAGTGATTAAAGATTCCGGCGCTTCACACAGTGTTCAAGAGCCTCTGAAGACATGCTCACAGAGCATGAAACGCGTCAGGCTTCCAAATTGAATGGGACTTTGTTTCATCTGCATCAATGCTGGCAACTTGCAAATAAAACGAGTATTTAACTACCTGGATGGTGACTTTTCCTCATAGGGTAACCTTTTTGTTGGAATATATATATATATATATATATATATATATATATATATATATATATATACTTAGAGCTCCGCAACTCTGCTACCGAGGACCGGCAGCAGAAAGCAACAAGACGGCACTCACAGCAGGTGTAAACCAAGTAGGTTTATTTGGCGCAAAAGAATAAAGTCAGACGCGTTTCAGCACTTGCCTTCGTCAGTGTCAGCTGGCGTCGGCAGTGCAGCAACAAATAAGGCAAAAGTCATTGAAACAAAGGAAGGTTCAAAGGGTCAAATGAAAGCGCCATCTTGGAACGATGAAATCGCGCTATTTACAATTAACATTTTGCTTTTTACGTTTTGCAAGCAATGAGAGTAAATCAACTGAACATTCATAGCATACTATTATCGTGCTAAAAACTGATTACGCCCTGGATGGGCTTTTAAACACAAATTACCACTACTACAGTGAAAATCTCCATTGCTTTCCCCTCATCTCGCTTGTTGGTGTACAGTAGAAGTGACACAATCCCCATGAGTTCTAAGTCAATAGTAATAATAATAATAATAATTATTATTGAGGCCTGGATGGCCATAAACATACATACTAATATTGACAATCCACACAACATAAACCCTAACTGAAAGAAAGGGGGGTGGGGTGGGGGGGTGCTTTTCTTCTGAAACCAAATGATAACTACGTCTACTCTAAAATGAACAAAGGATCTTACAGACAGTGTCGTGGTTCAGAAACAAATGGAAGTTATTATAGGTGTGATAGTAACTCCTCCCCTGCATTAAGTCCTCCTGGTGACTTCGTTTGGAGGTCGATTATATACCGAGACTCCAAACGTCTGAGTCGTCTTTTCAAGTCTCCACCCCTAACATCTTGAGGGATGCAGTCTAAGCTGAAAAAGCTGAGTTTAGTCCTGTCGCTGTCGTGGTGGCTAGCAAAATGCCGGGCCATTGGGTAATTTTCATCCTTATTTGCAATGGCTCGTTGGTGCTCCAGGATTCTCAACTTAACTGCTTTGGTGGTGCTTCCTACGTACATACGTTCGCAGGGGCACTTCAGGCAGTATACCACGAATGTGGTTGAACAAGTAATGAACTTATTGATTTTAACTTTTGAGTCCCTGTGTGGCACTTGGTAGCTCAGTACCCTCTGACTGTTACTGCAGGCTTTGCATTTCCCGCATGGATACGAGCCATGCATCGCCTTCAGTTCTCCTTTGGATCTGCCCTTCGGTAGATGGCTAGTGACTAGTGTATCTCTTAAAGATCTTAATCTTCTAAAGGTAATCATGGGGTGTTGTTGCAGATCTTTCCCGATTACATTATCGGATTTCAAGATCCCCCAGTTCTTGGCCATAATGGCTCTAACCTTGTTAGCTGCCACTGAATAATTAGTGATCAATCTAATAATGCCACTCCCTTCTTTAGGGCTATCTATCTTCTTGTCCTGTAAGAGGGTATTTCTGTTGACTTTCTCCGCCTTTTTCTCAGCTTGAAGGAGGGTAGATACGGAATAGCCGCGGGATTTAAAGCGTTTAACGCTTTGTTGGGCGGCCTCTGTGTAATCTCTCTCCAGAGAACTGTTACGCTTAATCCTTAACAGTTCCCCGTAGGGGATACTCTTGATCAGGGAGGTCGGGTGACTGCTGCGCCCGTGGAGGACAGAGTTACCCGCCGTCTCTTTTCTAAAGAGGGCGGTCTGGATCTTGCCTGCATCAACGAAAACTTTGAGATCTAAATAGTTAACCTCACTCTTGCTTATTGTACAGGTGAAATGCAGGTTAAGGTCATTCTGATTCAGAATCCTAATGTAATCCATAGCTGAGTGTTCCGACCCCCTCCAAATAAGGAAGAGGTCGTCGATATACCTCCTCCAGCATATCACCTTCTCCACCCAAGGGGTTTTATCATCTGCCCAGGCCACCTGCTTCTCCCACCAGCCCACGAAAAGATTCGCGTAGCTGGGGGCGAAGCAGGTTCCCATCGCAGTCCCCCTTACTTGCCTGTATCGTTGATTCTCAAAAACAAAAATATTGTTATTCAGGCAAAACGATATAAAGTCTAGAATCATCTGACTGTGTTGCAAGTATCGGGCGGGTCGTAGATTCAGGAATGTCTTAACAGCTGCAATACCATCGTGATGACTGATGCTCGTGTAGAGGCTCGAGATGTCCATGGTAATCATCAAGAAATCCTCCTCCCACTCCACGTCTTGTATCTGCCTCAGAAAATCCTTGGAGTCTTTAGTGTAGGAACTCAATTCAGTAACCCAAGGAGCCAGGAATGAGTCGATAAACTTCGACATGTTCTCAGTTAGCCCACCTATGGATGACACGATGGGCCTCCCTGGTGGTTGCGTGGGGTGTTTGTGGATCTTAGGGAGGTGATAAAAACTCGGTAATCTCGGTTGTTTGTTCTGTAGGTATGAGTATTCCTCCCTGTTTAGTATGCCTTTTCCATACCATTGATCAACCAAGGAGTGGTAGTTCCGGATACTCTCCTGATACTCACGTTCCGTTGCCGGCATGTAGTTGTTACAGTCTTGTAATTGAGAGAGGGCTTCCTTGCAATACTGATCACGTTTCAGGATAACAACGTTCCCGCCCTTATCTGAGGGCTTTATTACTATAGAGTCATCCTGTTGTAGACTTGTGATTGCTTTGCGTTGTTGGAATGACAAATTCCAATGTATATCCTTCTTGCGTGCTTCTTCAGTTTGCGAAAGCCTTTGTAGGTCTTGGTTAACGGCGTCTGAAAAGATATCCAAAGCATCCATTGGTGTCTGTGGGAGAAAGCGGGAGGTTGGTTTGAAGTGACTAGGTTCTCCAATCTGGGTTATACCCATGGACATGCCTCTCCCGACGATGTCTGTTGGAGGAATGGTTTGACTTAGTCCTTCTTCCAAAAGGTCTTCAAGTACCGCTAGGCCCTCCAAGTCATTGATACTCATTTCAGGTGGATCAATTTGAGTTGTAGCAGACTCCCTTGGTGGGCCTTGCGCCCTCTCCTTGAGCGCTTTCTGTTTGAAATACTTCCAAAGTTTAAGTTTGCGGATGAACAGGAATAGATCTATTCTTGTTTGCACATATTCATAGCGGCCTGTCGGACAAAAAGAGAGTCCTAGCTTGAGGACATTTTCTTCGTCCTTGTTAAGGACTCTATCTGAGAGGTTGATGATATTAAGATCTTCCATCAATTCCTCTTGGACCTGTTTTGCCGAGGCCTCGGTTTCCTGGTTTCCCCTTCTCCGCTTCCTCCCGCCGCGTCTTGTGATGCGTCTCCGCTTTTTTCTTTGGTGATTTCCGGGGGGCGCTTTTTCCCTCCCCTTAGCCAGTTCGAGCAGATTAAATCGCATTCCTCGTGAAAAGAAGCCGATTCTTCAGCTTGTGCACTTAGTTGCGCTCGATTCTGTGTCTCGTCGTCCGATTGCTCTGCACTAGTCACCTCAGATTCAGAGGTCTCTCGTTGCACTGTTGGTTTCTGCCTTCTAGCCTTTAGAGCTCGGCGAGGCGCATCGTACTTCCGTGCAAAGGTCAAAATTCTTCCCTGCTCATAGTCACGAGCATCGCGTTCGAATTTCTGTTGTTTTCTTAGTTGGATCTTCTTTTCGTAGCTTGTTAGCCTTTTCTTCATAGACTCTTTCTCTGTGTCCAGTTGTCCCTGGTCTGCCAGGTCTACAATCTCTTTTTCCAAAGCTTCAATGTCTTGTAAAGCCTTCTCCCTATCTTTCCAGGCAAATTTGATTAGAAGGCATAGCATCCCTTCCGAGGAATGTGCTGTCAAAGTGGCCCATTCACTTAATAATTCCGGGTCGGGATTCTCATAAGCTGGAATCGTATAGATGCGTAGACCCCGGGGGACTCTCTTGGCATCCACGTAGTGCTGCAGCGAAGTGGATGCCAGTAGGTATATATAGTTAGGATTTTTTCTCTATGGGATTTTTGAAAATTCTATGTTTAATAACTTTGGCGTTTGTGGACGGAATTGGCTGAAATTTTCAGGAAAATGGAACATTTTGTTTCTGAGCAGCCCCTGACAATTTGGGGGGGTTTCATCAAGGGGGGGCTGAGAAAAAAGGGGGGTCCCAAAACTCGTTTTTCCCATGTTAATTTCCATAGGGCGGTTGGCCTCACTTTTAGCTTGAACGGCTGAATGGATTTGCACGAAACTTGGCAAAATTGTAGGGACTGTTAGCCCGATGTGCCTTTGCTAGGTCTCAATATATGTGCTCCAGTGGATTTTGAGTAATTTAGGTTAAAAAAAAAATATATATATATATATATATATATATATATATATATATATATATATATATATATATATATATATATATATATATATATATATATATATATATATATATATTCACTGAAAAAACATAGGTTTCACACCAGTTATAGTTAGGAATTAGCATTTACAAAACCTTATTTTACTCACACAAAACCATTGAAATTCGCAATGCTGGCAACTTGCAAATAAAACGAGTATTTAACTACCAGCGGACACCTTTGGGTTCATGCCTTGTGTAAATAAACCGAGTGGTTCAGTCTTGCGGAGTGTGCGCTTCACAGCTTTGGGCAACTTGGATTCAAAATTTCTCTGCGGCAGCCTGGCCGCCGAAGCAGCACCATCTTGTACCTTAAGAGACTGTGTTCGGAACCATCCGAATTTGAATTCAGTACGGCAAGATTGCGGCGAAAAATAACCCAGAGGGTATCCTGCACGATATTGAAAAAATGCTGGTAATGGTGACAAAAGCGGGAATAATTATTTCTGATATGGACTACTAAGCCCAGCATGCATTAATCACATTAAGCGAAGCCCAATAAAGGCGTGGCATGCTTCATGATTCAAGCAAACAGAATTTCCTGCACGAGTCATTTCCCAGCGACCTCTGAAGATAGGCAGAAGCCTTGAAACGCGTCAGGTCTGAGCAATGTAACCAGGGGACACCTTTGGGTTCATGCCTTGTGTAAATAAACCGAGTGGTTCAGTCTTGCCGAGTGTGCACTTCACAGCTTTGGGCAACTTGGATTCAAAATATATATATATATATATATATATATATATATATATATATATATATATATATATATATATATATATATATTCCCTGAAAAAAACATAGGTTTCACACCAGTTATATTTAGGAATTAGCATTTAAAAAACCTATTAAATTCACTGAAAAAACCATAGGTTTCACATCAGTTATAGTTAGCAGGAAGTTTTACTCGCATAAAACCATTGAAATTCCCACGTTATAGTTAGTTGGACTCACTATAACTTGCGCGTGCAATGCACTGCTGATGACTTCACATATTACATCACTCATGACATGGTCAGTGACATCACTCATGACATCACTGATGACACCATCCAGTAAATGTTTGTCTTTCTAAAAAATAAATGTGTTTTATATATGTATATGTAAAAGTTGATGGAAGAATAAATGTTTAAAAAAGTCTCTAAATGGATGTTTTTTTTAATAAAAATTGATTAGTTAAGTGGCTTATTAAACGTTTCTTAGTGAATACATATATTAGTGAGTAATGTTTAAATATTTATATATATGTATTAGTGTTTCACTTTGTGAATAAGTGGCTGCATGGGTTGGTGAGTAGGTACATGTGTAGGTATATGGGTTATTAGATGTTTTTTTAGTATCAGTATGAGTGTTTGTATGGTTTGGTGGGGGTATTACTTATCACATAGATGCATGAATGACTAACTCTCTCTTTGTATGTGTTTTGAAGACAGCATATGTGCAGGACTGTATGGATGGATGAGTGTGTATATGTGTGTGTTAGTGAGTGAATGACTGTCTCACTAGTGTCTTTATCAGTAACTACATATGTTTAAATCTAGTATATGTGAGTATTGATGTATATAAGTGAGTATATGTGAGAGTGAGATATTGAAAGAGTTCATGTTTAAATAATTATGTGTTTCTATAAGTGATTGTTTAAGTGAGTAAGTATGTGTAGGTGGTAGTGTGTGTATAGCTGTATATGCAAATAAATGGATGTTCAATAGTTTACTTGCATGTGTGAGTATGTGTGAGAGTAACTTTTGGATGACTGTCGGTGTGTAACAGGATGTATAGGTGAATCACTACTTATGATGAGTGAGTATATGTATGAGTGACTATATAGAACTGTTGGTGAATGAGTGGATGTGTATATAGATGGTGGAATTATTGAATTGGTTGTTGTAACTGGTATGGGTATCTCCATTTTTTTGAAAATGTTAATTTCTATTTTTCAATATGTGTTTCATGGGTTACAATAAAGTGAAAGGAGGTCTGTCACTCTGTCACAAGGATGGTGTCATCAGTGATGTCATGAGTGATGTCACTGACCATGTCATGAGTGATGTAATATGTGACGTCATCAGCAGTGCATTGCACTCGCAAGTTATAGTGAGTCCAATTAACTATAACGTGGGAATTTCAATGGTTTTATGCGAGTAAAACTTCCTGCTAACTATAACTAGTGTGAAACCTATGTTTTTTCAGTGAATTTAATAGGTTTTTTAAATGCTAATTCCTAACTATAACTGGTGTGAAACCTATGGTTTTTTCAGTGAATGTCTTAGGTTTTTTAAATGCTGATTCCTAACTATAACTGGTGTGAAACCTATGGTTTTTTCAGTGAATTTCATAGGTTTTTTAAATGCTAATTCCTAACTATAACTGGTATGAAACCTATGGTTTTTTCAGTGAATTTCAAAGGTTTTTTTAATAGTAAATTTCTATACCAATGTAATGTAATATTTTTTAAAATGAGTCCTATTTTATATATTTATGTAATACTATTTTTTTATGTATATTCATATTTTTTTTAAAAAAACATTTTTGCCTTGGTGCGCTCCCGGTGCGTGCCCCGGTGTGCGCACCGGAAAGCGCATTTTTTCGGTGCACCGGTGAGCGTCCCGTTAGCGCTATTGCCGCGAACGAAAACATCATCGTGACGTATCGCGTAGCCGCGTCCGCGTGATACGCACGGCGTAAGCGCACCCGGAAGCACTCGAGCGAATACGATCGCGCAACGTAAACATCTGACGCGCTTACGCGATGCGACCCGGGGCGCGCCCCCGGGCGCGCCCGGTGGCGCGTCTCGTAAGCGCGTGGGGTAATGTGACCGGAAAATAACGCTTTTTATTGGTGCAGAACAGTTTTGGTTTCCAAATGATGGAAACCGAGGTCATGTGACCTGAAAATAACACTTTTCATTGGTTCAGGACAGTTTTATTTTCCAAATGATGAAAGACCCCACCTTTTTTCCTTATTCTGACTTTGTCCTTTGACTGAGGAAGACCTGTTTGAACATCTTTGAGAAATATTTTGTACTTTAAAATGGCTACAGTAGCAGCAGCAGCTGGAGCATCTGCACCACCATCACCACCACCAAGAGGACCACCACAACATTACATTGGTGGTCAAGAAGAGGAGGAGGAGGAAGAGGAGGAGGAGGAGGAGGAGGGGAGAAGGTGGCTGTAAGAAGACAATACCCCATACAAGCCAAGGAGTTTTTTTCTATACCAGAGGGCAAGAAGAAAGTCAATGCGCCCAAGTTGACTTGCCTAATCTGTGGCATGGAACTTTCAAGGGGGAACCCTAACAAAAAATATTCTTTTGGTAATAATACCATGATTAGACACATGCAGCGCAAGCATCCGAACAACTATTCTGCTACAGAGATGAGAGCACTGGCCACTAACCCTCCCCAATCTTCAACCACCACCTCCAAAAGAAAGCAACCCACTCCATCGGGACCAGAGACAAGGGAGACGATCCCTTGCATACAACCACGGTTTGGGGAATTCAGAATTACATGTATTTTTTGTGGTAAGACCATCTCCTATGGTGAACAGAGCATAAAGCTCATCCTCCTTGCTGGTGACAACCACAATTGCCCCAAAAAACCCTAATTTTCTCCTGGTTTTTTTTTTGCTCCAGTTGAGCCGTTTTCAATTCCCTGTTTTTTGTTTCTCCCCATACAAATTACAAAAAAAATATAAAACAGTTCATAAAAGCCAAAAAATGTACAAAATGTTCAAAAAACACTAAAAAAATATAAAACAACAAAAAGAAGAAAAAAAACAGTTCTTTTTAGAACTACCTCCAATTTATAAAAAAAGGCTACATTTTTTAAAAACTCATTCATTCTTTTTTCCCCATGGTACACTCCCCGGTCCGCTCCCCGGTGCGCGTACTGGGGGCTCCCCCTGCGCAAATCGAAAAAAAAAAATGTTTTGCCCTGTGGGGCCCTTTTATGGCCCCCACATCAAACCAAGGGGATCAGGGGGGTCCACTCTGCCCCCTTATGGTCATTTCCCCCTTTGTTTTTGCCTCCTCTTCTGTCTCGATCTTACCGAGACACAAGATGGCGGCTGCTCCGGACTGTTTCGAATGTTTACAGACACCCAAGAGCCAATCAGCTTTCCCCGCGCAAGTCGCGTAGCCCGCCCGGAGCTCTCCCCGGTGCGCGTACCGGAGCGCGGCCATAGATATATATATATTTTTTAACCTAAATTACTCAAAATCCACTGGAGCACATATCTTGAGACATACCAAGTTTGGTGGAAATCCATTTAACCGTTCGGGCTAAAAGTGAGGTCGACCGCCCTATAGAAATTAATATGGGGAAAACACGTTTTGGGACCCCCTTTTACCTTGGCCCCCGCGTGACGAATCCCCCCCAAACTTTCAGGGAAGGACCGAAGCGCCGCGAGGCAAATTTGAGGACATTTTCAGGCAGATACCTCAACCGGCGCCAAAGTTATTCCCAACAGAATGTTGAGATTTTGCATTGAAAAAAATCCTAACTATAACTACCTACTGGCGACCGCCAGTAGGTAATATATATATATATATATTCACTGAAAAAACCATAGGTTATAGACCATATATAGTTAGGAATTAGCATTTACAAAACCTTATTTTACTCGCACAAAACCATTGAAATTCGCATATATAGTTAGTTGCACTAACTATAAATTGATCACCCGCAATCCACTGCTGATCATGTCACATATTACATCATTCATTACATGGTCAGTGACATCACTGATGACATCACTGATGACATCGCAAATGACATCACTGATGACGTCACTGATGACATCTCAAATGACATCACTGATGACATCTCAAATGACATCACTGATGACATCACTGATGACATCTCATTTGACATTACTGATCACATCACTGATGACATCATTCATGTGATAATACGATGAACCTCTTCAGACTCTAATATAACCTTAGATACACTCAGTGTAAACAGACACTCACAGACTGTCACTCATCCATGGAGTTACTCACACACCTAGTCAGTCATGCAAAGAATCAATCACACCTCCATTTCCTCAACTATACAGTTATACACACCTTACTTATTCAAACATATACTAACACATATTTACTCTCTTATACAATCCCTGATACAAGTTCACAATGATCCATACAGTCACTCACACATTCACTGGCTCTTATGCACAGTTATTTATATATGTCAACTCTCACATGTACTGTGTTTTACATATGTACTTACTTTGACATGTAGCACTGAGATATCCATTCACTCACCAATACACTCATGCACACAGTCAACCGCCCATACAGCTGTTTCCACATGCACTTTTGAACCCATACATCTAGTGAATCAACTGCTCACACATCTATGCACAGAGTCATACACCTCCCAGCCACCCACACACACACTCAGTCTCCCATACAAATACTTGGGCAACCAATCAATAACCCATATAGTTACTCATATAGCTATTGATCAACACATGCAGCAGTTTACAGAACAACAGACATAATGATGCACAAATTAAGACAGTTTAGTCACTAACCCATGCACTCAGTGAGACACATTTAATCACTCACTCATACAGTTAGTCATGCACCTACTAAATCCTTCATCCAGACACTTATACATCCACTCATTCTTCAATATGTAAGACATATTTTAACTTTACAGAAACATACAGTCACTGGATGATGTCATCAGTGATGTCATCAGTGATGTCATTTGAGATGTCATCAGTGATGTCATCAGTGATGTCACTGACCATGTAATGAATGATGTAATATGTGACATGATCAGCAGTGGATTGCGGGTGCGCGATATATAGTTAGTGCAACTAACTATATATGCGAATTTCAATGGTTTTGTGTGAGTAAAATAAGGTTTTGTAAATGCTAATTCCTAACTATATATGGTCTATAACCTATGGCTTTTTCAGTGAATATTCAAGGTTTTGTAAATGCTAATTCCTAACTATATATGGTCTATAACCTATGGTTTTTTCAGTGAATTTCAATGTTTTTTTAATAGCAAATATCATAAGCTGTAAAATGTATTCTTCTTTTAAAGGAAAAATATATTTTATATGTATTTAATATAATTTTTTTATGTATATACATTTTTTGAGGGAACGAATTTATCCACTATCATGCTGAAGAAGAGTGTGGGGGAAAAAAACAAAGAGGAGGACTAAGAGGAAAGAACAATCAGTTAAAAAATACAATTGCTTTAAAGCATGAAGTGCTTTTCCACACATTTACTATTAAATAACCCATATTAGAACATACAAAATATCTACAGAGGAGACGGTGTACATTGAATTTTAGACTCTTCATTGGTACCTACATGTTGGTACTTACATCACGCACACAACACAACAGCTCTATTCAGAGCTACCCTACCTCAAAGCACACTAAAATATTATTTTACTATTTCCCTTGGTTTTCCCCTTGTTGCGCTTTCCGGAACGCTACCCGGTGCGCGGACCGGGCGCTAACCGTGCGAAAATTTGAAAAAAAAAGGGTTTTATTTTTTACATATATGGGCCTCCTCAGCCACCCTCAGAAAACCTAGGGGGTCAGGATATATCTCCCGTGCCCCCTTATACCCATTCCCAACATTGTTTATCCTCCATCTTGTGACTAAATTCGTCCGAAACACAAGATGGCGGACTCCCGTTACGCTACCGGTGAGCTACCCGGTTCGCGTACCGGGTAGCGCTTCCACCGCGAAAAATCGGAAAAAAAACTATTTTATTTTTTTGCCCCGCGGGGCCCTTTAATAGCCCCCACATCAATCCTAGGGGGTCAGGAGGGGTCTACCTTGCCCCCTTTCATTCATTTCCCCCTTCGTTTATTTCCACCTCTTGTCTCTCGATCCTACAGAGAGACAAGATGGCGGCCGCTCCGGACTGTTTAGAATGTTGAGAGTCACCGGAGAGCCAATCCGCTTCTCCTCGCGAAGTTCCGTTACGCGTCTGGTACGCGAACCGGGGCGCTAACCGGGACGCTGTTACAGATATATATATTTTTTTTAACGTTAATTTCTCAAAATCCACTGGAGCACATATCTTGAGACCTAGCAAAGGCACATCCATCGGGCAAACAGTCTCTACAATTTTGCCAAGTTTCATAGAAATCCATTCAGCCGTTCGAGCTAAAAGTGAGTCCAACCGCCCTATGGAAAACTCAATGTTAAAAACACGTTTTGGGACCCCCCTTTTTTCTCGGTCCACGCTTGCCGAAACCCCCCCAAACCTTTGGGGGACGCTCAGAAACAAAATGTGCCATTTTCCTGAAAATTTCAGCCAATTCCATCCATCAACGCCAAAGTTATTCAACATAGAATTTTCAGAAATCCCTATTCAAAAAAATCCTAACTATATATACCTACTGGCGACCGCCAGTAGGTAATATATATATATATATATATATATATATATATATATATATATATATATATATATATATATATATAACATTTCTATGGCAAAATGAAACCCCTCATTTTGTTCCTTTTCAAATTAAATCTATTAAGTGTTACCACTTTATTCCAATCAAGATGACTTCAGGTGTGCCATACTTTTGTCATAAGTAAGACTGTTAGCGTTCTAGTTGTTCTTTAGAACGCTCTGGGACATTCTGTCATTGGGCTATAGTTGGGCTACATCTGGCTGATATTTGGTCTACATTTGGGCTCTTTTGTCTCTGGTGGCCATCTTGGGAGACTGCATATCAGAATTGTTTTAATGAAATATAAGAGGATTTGAGAAGTCACTCAAAATGTGCCCTAATTTTTCTTTCTTCAGCACTAATCATAATTTATATGGCAAAATGAACCCCCTCATTTTGTTCCTTTGCAAATTAAATGTTTTAAGTGTTACCACTTTGTTCCAATCAAGATGACTTCAGGTGTGCCATACTTTTGTCATAAGTAAGACTGTTAGCGCTCTAGTTGTTCTTTAGAACACTCTGGGACATTCTGTCACTGGGCTATAGTTGGGCTACATCTGGCTGATATTTGGGCTACATTTGTTTTTTTTTGTCTCTGGTGGCCATCTTTGGGCTACATTGGGCTACATTTGGGCTCTAACATTTATATAGCCCAATGTAGCCCAATATATATTTTTCAAAGTTAATTTTCGTAAAAACCACTGGAGCATATATCTTGAGACATAGCAAAGGCACATCGGGCTACCAGTCCCTACAATTTTGCCAAGTTTTGTGGAAATCCATTCAGCCGTTCGCGCTAAAAGTGAGTCCAACCGCCCTATGGAAAACTCAATGTTAAAAACACGTTTTGGGACCCCCCTTTTTTCCCGGCCCCCGCTTGACGAAACCCCCCCAAACTTTCAGGGGACGCTCAGAAACAAAATGTGCAATTTTCCTGAAAATTTCAGCCAATTCCGTCCATCAACGCCAAAGTTATTCAACATAGAAGTTTCAGAAATCCCTATTCAAAAAAATCCTAACTATATATACCTACTGGCGACCGCCAGTAGGTAATATATATATATATATATATATATATATATATATAACACACAGAGTCACCTGCAAAGGAAGAGCCCACAACAGTTAGGTATTTGCCAGTTCATTTATTGCGAGGAAGCATTTGTAAAAACTTCAGGCAAGTCATCAGTTACGTCTTTCCCAGCCCGACGCGTTTCATGATAAACATTTCTTCCGGAGCTCTGGGGAGTGGCAGTCATCAGATACGGTGATTTTGGCGGCAACTGAAATACCTGAAACGCCCCGCCTCAGTGGGCATGGCCCCCCTGGCCTTCTGGTCATCGTAGTTTTCGCCGGGTTGCACCAGTGAGCTACCGTTTCTGTTCCTGCAATAAATCACAATGAAATCCAAGTTTAGTGTGACAAAGTCCTGGAGCTGCACATTTGCTTATAACTCCTCCCAATTCAGCACCTGTTCCTTCAACAGTCATGCCGTATGATGCGACCGCAGGGGTGCCAGGACGGCACCGGGGCTTACCACCACGGCTCAGCCAAGTCGTAAATATTTGAACACAGAGAGTCACCTGCTACGGAAGAGCCCACAACAGGTAGGTATTTGCCAGTTCATTAATTGCAAGGAAGCATTTGTAAAAACTTCAGGCAAGTCAGCAGTTACGTCTTTCCCAGCCCGACGCGTTTCATGATAAACATTTCTTCAGGAGCTCTTGGGAGTGACAGTCATCAGATACGGTGATTTTGGCGGCAACTGAAATACCTGAAACGTCCCGCCTCAGTGGGCGTGGCCCAACTGGCCTTCTGGTCATCGTAGTTTTCGCTGGGTTGCTCCAGTGAGCTACCGTTTCTGTGCCTGCATTAAATCACAATGAAATCTAAGTGGAGTGTGACAAAGTCCTGGAGCTGTACAGTTGCTTATAACTCCTCACAAATCAGCACCTGTTCCTTCAATAGTCACCTCGTTTGACGCAACCGCAGGGGTGCAAGGAAGGCACCGGGGCTTACTTCCACGGCTTAGGCAAGCCGTAAATATCCGAACACACAGCCTCACCTGCTACGGAAGAGCCCACAACAGTTAGGTATTTGCCAGTTCATTTATTGCAGGGAAGCATTTGTAAAAACTTCAGGCAAGTCAGCAGTTACGTCTTTCCCAGCCCGATGGGTTTCATGATAAACATTTCTTCAGGAGATCTGGGGAGTGGCAGTCATCAGATACGGTGATTTTGGTGCAACTGAAATACCTGAAACGTCCTGCCTCAGTGGTCATGGCCCCACTGGCCTACGGGTCGTCTTAGTTTTCGCCGGGTTGCTCCAGTGAGCTACGGTATCTATGCCTGCATTAAATCACAATGAAATCCAAGTGGAGTGTGACAAAGTCCTGGAGCTGTACATTTGCTTATAACTCCTCACAATTCAGCACCTGTTCCTTCAACAGTCACGCCATTTGACGCGACCGCAGGGGTGCCAGGACGGTACCGGGTCTTACTTCCACGGCTTAGGCAAGCCATAGACATCCGAACACACAGAGTCACCTGCTACGAAAGAGCCCACAACACGTAGGTATTTGCCAGTTCATTTATTGTGAGGAAGCATTTGTAAAAACTTCAGGCAAGTCAGCAGTTACGTCTTTCCCAGCCCGACGCGTTTCATGATAAACATTTCTTCAGGAGTTCTGGGTGGTGGCAGTCATCAGAAAAGGTGATTTTGGCGGCAACTGAAATACCTGAAACGTCCCGCCTCTGTGGGCGTGGCCACACTGGCCTTCTGGTCATCGTAGTTTTTGCCGAGTTGCTCCAGTGAGCTACCGTTTCTGTGCCTGCATTAAATCACAATGAAATCCAAGTGGAGTGTGACAAAGTTCTGGAGCTGTACATTTGCTTATAACTACTCACAATTCAGCACCTGTTCCTTCAACAGTCACGCCGTTTGACGCGGCCGCAGGGGTGCCAGGACGGCACTGGGGCTTACTTCAACGGCTCAGGCAAGCCGTAAATGTCCGAACACAGAGAGTCACCTGCTACGGAAGAGCCCACAATAGGTAGGCATTTGCCAGTTCATTTATTGTGAGGAAGCATTTGGAAAAAATTTAGGCAAGTCAGCAGTTACATCTTTCCCAGCCCGACGTGTTTCATGATAAACATTTCTTCAGGAGCTCTGGGGAGTGGCAGTCATCAGATACGGTGATTTTGGCAGCAACTGAAATACCTGAAACATCCCGCCTCAGTGGGCGTGGCCCCACTGGCCTTCTGGTTGTCGTAGTTTTCGCCGGGTTGCTCCGATGAGCTCCAATTTCTGTGCCTGCATTAAATCACAATGAAATTCACGTGGAGTGTGACAAAGTCCTGGAACTGTACTTTTCCTTATTGTGAGGAGTTATATGCAAATGTACAGCTCCAGAAAAGTTGGCCATACCCCGGGGTATGGGGTCCCCGGGCCCGGAATTGTCTGGGGGAGTGGGGCCACGCAAAAAAGAAAGAATTAGGGGCGGGCCCTGGGGGATGGGGTCCCCAGGGCCAAAAAAAAAGCAAAAGAAGGGGGTCTGCACCCCTTCTTAAAAGTATATATTTTTTAAAACGGGTCTGGAGGAGGCCACGCCCCTCCCTGTACCTCTCTGCAAACGCGCACCCTGGCGATTGCAATTTCCGCTCCCGCAATTCAACTACAAAACCAGGAAATAGCGAATTCGCTAAATAAAGTATCGCAAAACCAATTGTCAACCCACATTGGGATTCCGTAACAGCGATTTCCCACATTTTCTGCGATTTAATTTACGAAATCGCAATATATTTGCGATTTTGCAATATATTTGTGAATTCGCTAATTAAATCTTAATGAAATTCATCATAAATCGCAAATAGCGAAAATGCCAAAAATCGCTAATAACGAGTCGCAATTTAAGGAGAAGCTAAACCAGGTGGTAACCATGAAGTCCAATAGGGAAAAAAAATGCAAACAAGAAACAGGTGTAGGGTAAAATAAACACACTTAAAAAGACCGAGTAGGAGCATGAGGAAAATCACAATGCTAGGTCTCTTCATCGTGGCAAGGCGGCTGAGGCTCCAGGCTGCAGCCCAGAACCGACGCAGGATCTAGGAGCGCATTTTCCGGCTGCGCATTACACTCCTGGGCCAGACTGAGGAGCAGATCTACTCAAAATACAGGCTAAATGGGGCAATGATAAGGAAGCTCATCAGAGACCTTGACCCCCTGATGCAGCACCCAACACGGAGGACCAACGCCATGCCCACCCATGTCCAGGTCCTGTGCTGCCTGCACCTCCTGGCCTCCGGAAGCTTCCAGGGGATAGTCGCATATGCAGGGGGAATATCACAGAGTATCCTGTCACGCTTCCTACAGAGTTCCCTGGATGCCATGCTGAGCCGGATCCACCACTACATTTCCTTCCCAACAACCCAACAGGACTTAACACAAACAAAACTGGACTTCTATCACATTGCCCAGTTCCCCCATGTAATTGGCAGCATCGACTGCACCCACATACACATCTGTCCACCCGCTGAGACTGAATACATGTACAGGAACCGCAAGTCATACCACTCACTCAACATCCAGATGGTCTGCAATGCGAAGACCATCATCACCGACATTGTGGCCCAATACCCGGGGATCACGCATGATTCGTTCATCTTCCGGCAAAGTGGCATACACACCCGCTTGGCCAGGGGTGATTTTGGCGAAGGACATCTCCTAGGTAAGTACATATGCCCACATACAGTATGTCAAGACCATGTTGCTGCGCATAACAGGCACAGACCCTCTGCTCCTATCCTTCAGGTGACAGCGCCTATGGCCTCCGTGAATACCTCCTCACCCCATACCTCCACCCTCCTACACCACAGGAACGGCGTTACAATGGTGCACACATACACACAAGAAATGTTATTGAGCGGACATTTGGCATGTTAAAGAGTCACTCCTGCATCCTCCACAAGACTGGCGGGGCCCTCAAATACCAGCCTGAGGTTTGCTGTTGCATTGTCGCCGTTTGTGCCATACTCCACAATATTGCCACCTAGCGGAGGATACCTGTGGAGGTGTCTGGTAGTGAGTTTGAGGGGGACAACTGGCCACCTGCACATGTGCAACATGCACGCAGGGAGAATCCTGCTGAAGGACACAGGCGCCGAAACAACATCACAATGAACTACTTCTAGTTCACCCATACCCCTCATACAACACTGCACTCATGCATACCACATGAATTAATGACATGAGGAAGATTTGTGTTCAAAATTAAATTATTATTCTTTTTTTCTACAAGCTGTAGATGTGCTTTGATTCATCAAAAAATTACAACTGTATTGCATCATACAGGCACTTGTGTCCAGGGCTGGCGTGCGTGGTTTCCTCACCATGGCACTGCTGTAAATGTTTCCTCAGTCACTGGCGCCTCCTGCTGAATGCACCCTGTCACCTCTCCAACTCCACGTTGGGAGTGTCTGGCCTGGATGCAGCACTGGGCCTGGTACTGCAGCACCTTTCTGGTAGGACCTGCACAGACAGGCTGCTCAGGCTCGATGTGCCCTCACTAGCATCATCACCCCCCCTTGCATGGCCATGGCCGCACATCCGTTGATTCTCAACTGCGGTGGTAACCTGCTCCAAGGCCCTTGCTACATCTTGGCAGCATTGTACCATTTGAAGCTGCATGGCCAGCGACCTGCCCGACAGTTGTAATGTTGCATTCCTTATGAGGTGGTTTGACTGTGTATATGCAGACAGACTGGTCAGCAGCTGGCGGTGGCGTCGTCGGGTGATGTCTTGCTGCAACACTATCAGTTGGTTATTTTCCTTCCCTGCAGCCGTTAGCTCCTGCACACTTTCTGTCAGCTGATTAATATTGCATGCAGTTTGTACAACTGCAGCTGCATTGCTGCCATGTGCTGTGCCTGCTTGCGGTGCACAGGTAACATCCGAGACTCAATCCCGAGCCCTAGATTTTGGGCCTGTTGCTCCCTGTCTGGTCATGTGGTCACGGTGCGCTGCTGCCTCAACCGGCCGCTTGCCTGGGACCGCACAGTGACTGTGCGGTGTGTCTGCCTCCTGGGTGGTGTTGGGGTCTGAGCCCCTGCCATGCATGATGCCTGGGGTGGTGGAACTGATCCTGTGGCTGGAGGGGTGGACCTGCGCGTTTGAGAGGGTGCTGGTACTGGTGCAGGTGCAGGTGCGTGTGACGGTCCAGGTGCTGGGGCTGTCTGGCTATCTCCATCCATCTCATCCGGAGTCTCCGCAATATGGAGTGCCTCGCTGTCTGTGGTCTCGGCATCTGCGGCACCTGTGATGTGAATGAGTGCATGATTAATGATATGATTCTGGCACCTGGGATGTAGCAACATGCATGCAGACTTGATTCCCTGACTGGCTTTAAGGGTATGTTTCACTTGACTGTTCTGGATTTGTGTGGCTATCAGGGCACATTATCACACTACAGGTCCCACAGTGCAATTGAGTGTTTGTGATGAGCAGGGACTGCATTAATGTATTTACCATATGGATGGCTATGGAGGCATGGGCATTGTTAGGGTACGGGGTCGCACTTGCATTGCTCTTACCTTGTGATTGGTGTGTGTCTCGGGAGGTATCCAGCTGAGTGATCCCCACGCAGGCTGCAGGGTTGATGGTGTCCTCAACCAAGTCCTCCAGTGGTGTGTTAGCTGGAACTGTGGGCTCTCATCTTCCCTTGACCAGTCTCTCCCCCACCCTCTCTGCAATGTGTTCATTGGCACGATCTCTGAGGTCATACCACCTCTTCTTGAGGTCATCGATTGACCGATGGGTCACTCCTACGGCGTTGACCTTCGCCCTGATGCGCAGCCAGATGCACCTTTTGTCAGCCTTGGCCACCTTCCTGGAAAGCTTTCCGAAGAGCTTGTCATGGCCCTTGCTGACCCCCTCAATCAAGTACTCCAGCTCTTGTTCGGAGAACTTGATTTTCCTCTTCCTGCCAGTTTCACTGCCTCCTGCTTCATCCTGGGACATTGTGGTTGCAATGTCCTGTCCTGTCTTGGGTCTGCAGGGTGTGTCTCCTGGAGCTCAGTGCTGTGCCTCTTCCTCAATACAGGTCTGTGTTCCACATGAGTCATGGAGCTGCCTGCTTCCTGGTTGTGATGTCATCATTGTGCTCAAAATGCGTCACTTTTAAAATGGGAAAAAGTGACGTACCAGTGGTGCAAGGCCTTTATGAATGAGGCCCAAAATGTTTAGGAGTTCCTAGCAAGACAGCTATATGTCATGCACCCAAATGTGAATCAGATGGCCCTGGGTTGAAAGACACTTTTAGTGTCTTAGATAATAACTTCTTGAGAAGTCTGGTCAGAGTCCCCAGAAGTACTCCTCTGGTGCCCCTCTAATTGGATTTAAACTTTCGTAGAACGGACCATCATATCATTTTACGCCCTCTATTGCTATGGGTTAGGCTATGGCAGGTACCTGAGCTGCAAGATTATAGAGACGGGCTTATAGAAATTATGGAGCTTGATAGCTTCAAAGTAATATCTTGGTTCAAACATGTTAAATTCTGGCTTATCAATCTAGGTCTGACACACTATTGGGAAAACCCTGATCTATTACCACCTAATTCAAAAACTATGGTAAAAAAGGCCTTTTGGTCTTATATTACTGACATGATTAAAAGTGCTTCATCCAGTGGGACACTAGTAACAAGGTTCCTTACCTTCAAAGATGAACCAACCTTTGAGACCTTTTTGGACGAAATAGAATCACCTTTAGCAAAGACTCTATTTCTGAAATTTAGATATGGCAATCTCCAAACAGGCTCCACATTGGCTCGCTGGATTGGCGGTGCAAATATTTCAAACCATGTGGAAGATGAACCTTGTCCCATGTGTGGAAGTAACCAAAAAGAAAACGAGTTACACATCCTCTTTTTCTGCCCAGTATATGCTCAGGCCAGGAAAAGATGGATCAAACCAATATGTCTAGCATTAGGTGTAAGATCCTGTTCTCAGGCTTTGAGAATTCTCTCGACCAACACAAGCCAACCTATTGTATTTAGTGTAAGCAGATTCTTGTATTGTATCTTTTTCCAAAGAAGAAAACTTGGCTACAGATTGTAATTAAGTAGATATGTCAAAATTGCGGTTCAATCATATAATAGGGGGATATTTGACGAAATCCCATTCCTGTTGTCTATAACTGTCTCCAATAAGAATGAATAGCTTTTTAACGAATGATTTCATGTTCCTCGCTTTTTTTAATACATACGATTGTTTAAAAAAAAAAAAAATGAATTTATGTACCAAGTCGTTTTTATAAACTTGTTCTATTGTATGTATACAATTGTTCTTTTATGGCATTCATGCCGAAATAAAGATTGAAATGAATGAATCAGATTTAATTAACAATAGCTATTAGGTTTCGGTTAGTACTGCAAGTTCACAAATTGGCAACATTTAGAGGAAAGCTAAGCATTAACATAAATCATTTTACATACAGGAGATTAAAAGAGAAAATTAATATCAAATATGGCACCAGGTTAAACAGAAGAAAGGTATGCTCACTTGATTTCGTGGATTGTTGGAATACCTGACATAAATGTGGCTATCGCTAGCATGATAGGGCCCATCTTTTTTCAACAGTAGGCAATGTTAACTTATACTTAGCTATCCAAGAGACAATGGCACGCCTGATGTAATTGTGAATTCTTCACATAATTGAGGATATCACTGGCATTATAAGACTAAGATATTTTGATGGCAATTTGTGACCTGTTGCAAACATTTAAATCATAATTATGGTGATCCTTGTTAAAACGGAGGTATGGCATGGTTGTGCCAATCTTGATATATTGTGGACATTCTTAGCATAATGTAGCTACTCATAGCATAATGTTGGACCTGGTATAATGCTGAACATTTTTGAAATGTTGGTGCCTTGTTTGGCATACAAGTGGCTATCAATTTTTCATAATGTTGGCCCTTGCATATGAGTGCTCATGCATTTCATAACAGAGTCATCCTTGACATATTTTCATTGTGACTGTCAAACGAGTGATCATGGCACAATCCTGGACATGTGCTTCTACTTTACATAATTTTGGTGATCCTTTGTAAAACATTGTTTTGGGAATGATGGTTCTCAACCACCACATATTTCCTTAGCATACTTTTGGATACTCCAGACATAATGTTGTCTGGTGTGAAATGCTGCTCACCCATGGCATCTTGGGGACACTATTGACCAGGGCTCGAGTCGGGGTACCACGCGGGTGGAGGGCGTCCGCCCACTTATTGTACTGAGGTTTTACCGGGTGGACACCATCCCCCCTGCCTCCTGCCATTTCTCCCTTTCAAATGTGGTGGTGCCTGCTCAGGGTGAAAGCGCTAGCATGTAGCAAACAAGACAAGATAGCTACACCGGATCCCCAGGAGGGCACGTCTTCTGTACTCTACAGGCTCTGTCCGATGTCTGCACTGATTTTCATCCACTAAAATGCATGTTTAATTTGTCTCAGTAAAATCTTTCAATTCTGGGGAGAGAGTGGAGCCCATTCAGAACGCTGCTCAAGCTGGCTTCTCTGATGCAATCGCATCTAAGGGATGAGCGAGGGGAGCCAATGAGTCTGATGGTGCAAGCCACCTTTCGTGACATCACTTCCTGTTGTGACGTCACTTCCGGTGACACCACCTAACTTGGAGCATACCCCTACTTCTTTTTTTAGGACTTGTGGTCTTCTAGTGACCTATTTCAGTTGATTCTTGGTGTCACTTAGAAAACCAAATGAATAATGAGTGGAAGGCTTGACTTACTCTCAGCCACTGGGAATTACTCCTATCCATGATTTCTTTTATGCACCAGATCACCTCAGAGAAGAACCAGCCATAGGCAAATCAGCATTGGCCCTGCTCCAGAAGGAGCATTATACCCAGACGGCTAAGCCAGGTCCCCACTGAAAATTAATTATTACGAGTGGCTGAGGTTAATTCAAACACACCGCTCATCACTGTTTTTCTAAATGCTAGCACGCTATTTGTAACAAGTGTGCCCAGACCAGGTCTTAGCTCGCCATACTATTGGACTAAAGCTGCACCTCCTAGATGTGGCCCAAGTAGACCAAAACTGATCTAAGGTTGCTTGTGTTCTTCTCTTGAGTGGTTTGGCTGGTAAATCTGGCTGGATTATTCCTGTTGGAGCAGGACCATGGATGGTTTTGATATGGCTGCACTCTGTTCACAGTAGCATAGTGGTTAACAACTGACATGAGGTCTGAGTAATTACTATAGGCTGACATTTAATCCAAGCATTGCATCCATAATTTATTTGCTTAATAATGATGGCCCTGCACAATTATTACCATACACACCATATCAGGTACCTTGATATAATTCAGACCATCCCTCATTTAAATGACATGAAAAGCAGTATCTGACCATGTCTTGCAGTCGTGCTTCTGAGAACCTAATCAAAATATCAAGATGATGTTTGAGGATTAAATGTTCATTTATTACAAAAAAAAGTTTGTATTCCTATATTGCGAAGTGAAATGATTAGCATTTTTTTTGGTGGAATCGGGCTTATTTATCCAAAATTGAACATTTGCATTTAACATTAAAGATCTGGAAATTACATGCTAATGTTTGATGAGAAAATGATTTCATTTCTGGCCCATAGTGAAAGCTGAAATAAGGAGTGCTGACTGATCTTAGCTCTGGAAGACATATTGATATTTTTCTTCCTTAGTACCAGATTTCACTTGCTGAAATGCTATTGTAGTTTGCATTATGTGGTGTGGTATTATCATCTGTATTGATAAAGCATTTTATGATAACTTCAGCATCTCATCAGGGATATCAACCTCTATATAGATGCAATTTTAATAAAATGCTGCACAATATAAACACTGCTGCTGCTTGAGGCCTAGTCACGTGAGGCTGGTATGCCCATTCTGCTGTGCTATGTTGCAATGTCTCTGTTACTTGCACAGTAAAACTGTTTAAAGGTTTGTGAGCCTATCACATTAATTTACGTTTGCTGTTCAAGGCCTGCGGTGGTGAGATTTGTAACTTTTCATTTTTTCAGCCTTCACCTTCAAAGTACAATTTAATTCATTACCCTTCTCCTGTAATAAACAGTATGGAGAAAATGAAAGGAAATAGAATGCAGAAGTGAAGAAAATGTTTTAATACATTATAAATAAGGCTGTCTGGGTAAAACTGAATACCACACTAATATTGCCTTTATTACTTATTGCTTGGCCCCCAATTTTTTAGAGAAATTGTGCAGAAATACGTATTGCTTTGATACATTTTTAAAAAGAATTTAGTGGGTCTGGTTAACATCCATCGCCCCTGAGTAGGATAAGGATTACACGACAAACCATGAAAGTATTGTCATATGGTATTAGTGTCCCTCTAAAATAACTGAATTTGCAACTAATTCTTGGGGGAAGTAGTGCTGTACTATATATACCTTTAGGCCCTACTTTTGCCAACATTTTGTCAGGCACATGGTGGTAAAATTTGGTTAAAGCAGGGAGGGGGAAGTACTGAATGACTTCTTGCTGGAATGGAGATGTGGATGGTTGACTTTAAACGCTCGTGGCAGGTGTGGAAAGGCATGCATGGTTGACCGTTTGCTGATGGTCAGAAGAAGAGCGGGTGCTTTAAGTACAGCGTGCGAGTGTATGAACTTTAGGATATAAACGCATTTAAGCAGGCAGTCAGAGAGTAAGGTTGCGGGAGAGAGTTGGTTTGTGAAAAAGTTGGCGGGTAGGAATGTTGTTGAAAATAAGGGTGAAGGATGGAGGGGAAGAGAAGGAAAGTAATTAAGGGAACGCGAGTGAGGGAAGTTGGTTTTGAGTAGGGAAAAGATGATTGTGTCTGCACAAATAGAGGGAACACTGGGTTCAAAGAATTGGAAAATACCGGCTTGTTAAGTGAATGGTGGGTGACTATTTATATTGCTGATATAGTGTTTTACTGAGGGAACACTTGAGCATAACATGATGCAAAGTGGTTATATGAGAATGTATATAGTAATACCTGATGATGAACAACGCAAAATGTTAAAATCAAGAAATTAAAACTGATTACTGTTTTATTGTGATTTCAGTGACCCCTGACGAAGGGCGATCGTACCCCGAAATACATTGGGTCTTTGTGAATAAACACTGCAGTTGAAAAACTTTGCTTAAGTTGTCTTCATGTAAAGAGGTCCGGATGGACACATTCTGAACATTAGACTCTAGAAAAATTCACATACGTCCATGTGTGGAAGGAATACAAATATTAAGAAGGATGTGAAAAAGAAGAGGAAAAGTAGTAAAGGAATACAAGGAACAGATTGATGAATGTTAGGGAATAATGATTGCCAGGATGGCACAGTTGGGTTAAGCAATTGGTCTGGGGCAAAATGACGCCACTTTTCACAAAGTTGTCTTCAATTGGGTGTCACATGGGCTGGCACCGCACCCGTTTCCACGCTAATCAAAAAATAAACACAATAAGTTTGCAAAGCAGCTAAACTATGGTGTGCATCCCATTCCCAATAATAGAGTCCACTGATGTCCACATTCCATTAAAAGAAATCTGCCTTGCTTTGTTTACTCATTAGCTAATTATAGTTAAATTTGGCTGCTTAAATTCTCCAGTCATGTCTAGTTTTCAAATACTAACTTGGTGACTCCAGTGAGACAATAATAAAACAGTTGCAACATAGGTTGCATGTAATACAGTTAAATAGTCGGCGATCCACCAATAATATGATGCTATGCCCTACATATCTAATGGCAACTGTGTATCTAATTTTGGCTAATTTCCCTTCATATGTTGACATCTGTTCTGCTTTGATTTTGTTCCTTTTCTGCATTTTTAGGTTCCGCCTAAGCAGCGCTTGCACTGTCTCTTTGAGACAAGCTATATTCAGGATATGGGCATAAAGCTCCACCCACTTTCTGCCCATCATTTTAATTGGCTACTTTCCCTGTATTTTGTAAAGGGTGGCTTTTCATTGGTCAATAGGCTTAGTAGCAGTGCTTAATTTGTAAAATATTAAGTGCCAGGGCTCCGCCCAGGAGGCCACTGCAGCTTGCACCACACATCGCCCTTGTCCTCACTGTCAAAAGAACTACTAACCATCTTTCTTGCATGTAAATGCAACTGTTCAGATTACTCCAGGTCCCTAAAGCTAAAGAAATGGCTGGGGAGGCAGGTATTAGCACTATTTTAATATATATTGTATTCATAAACAACTGTTGTTCTGCTCATCTCTAAATTAGATGAGCAGCGCCACCATGTGGTAGGCCGTCAACACCATACTTAGAACAGTTATGTGTCAGTGCTCAGCACCGGAAACCAATTAAGTGCTGGTGCTGTGCCCCGGAAAGCACTGGCTCAAATTAAGCACTGGTTAGTAGTCCCTCCTTAGCACCGTCTTGTCTCTTCTTGTAACCTCCTATGAGAACACCCCCTGTTACATATGTTGTTACTTCTTAGGTTTCAATTACAGCCTCAAGGCACTATTTTCTTAAATGGCTTCAGGCAGGAAACACACTTAGTTCTAAGCTAGACTGGCAATGGGTACTTCACTCACTCGAACATCTCACATTTATATGAGACCATCTATAAATTTCCCATCATCAGCTCCACACATAGTACAACCTAATCCGAAACTAATGTAATAATTATTTTGTCAAATTTGAAAGCTACTAATTGTATATATGGATATAGCTATTTGAGTGTACTCGTAGTACTGTCTTGCATGCAATGTATTGTGGGTAGGGAGGATTTACCATATCTTCTGCAGGGTGCGGTACCATATGTGACCAAAAGAGGTCCCCGTTTGGTCACATGAGGTACTGCACCCTACAACATGGCTAGGTAAAAAACATTGCCATCTAAAATGCTAATAACTCCAACTTTGTAAACTTGCAGTGCTGGTGCCTTTCTCACCTCTAGGAGCAGCTTGCAGTGCTGCCTCTAGACATGCAGTGCTGGTGCCTTGCTCACTAGGGACCTTCAGAGCAGCTTGCGGTGCTGCACTGAGACATACAATGCTGGTTCCTGGCTTACTACGCAAGTATTTGCAATGCACTAGGTCCCACATTACTGAAATTATGAGCTTTTGGAGTTGCATTATTATTTGCAACACCAATACCTCCAACTATCAGTAATGCGCAAACTATTGCATTGGTTTTGGTTGCATTAACTCTCGTTTAGAGCAAAGACTGTTATGAATAGAGACATAAAATCAATACCTACACAACACCTGTGATAATCATAGTCATAAAGTCAGTGAAGCTTCTGCTTATCCATCTGCTATTGACCATAAGCTAAGAGATCCATGCAGGAGCTCATTCACACATAACTTCAAAATCTTTTGGTGGGTACTCAACCACTGAGCAGTGACATAACACATAATGATTCCTCCACCCTCCCCCAATGTCGTGAGGGACACTGTTTGGGCCTGATTTAGATCTTGGTGGATGGGTTACTCCATCACAACGGTGACGGATAGCCTGTCCTTCCATTATATCCTATGAGATTCATATTTCGGCCATTTTGACGGAGTAACCGGCCCCATTGTGACGGAGTAACTGGCCCGCCAACATATAAATCAGGGCCTTAGTCTCCAGTATCACATGAATGTCCTTATGCTGAATGGGGGGCCCTGAAGGTTGAAGGCTTCCCTGCGTATGAGAGGCTGCAGGAACTGCGGAGCCTTGTGTTACGCACTTGCCACGGAGCTCTTATGTGTTCTCTGAAATGTGGCGCATTCAACCATTTCTGACCTGCCCACGATCAATGCCTGATATTCATTTGTATTAGTGCTTGGATTTGGCACAATGGCAGCATACAGAAAACTTTTTTAAAATAGTATGTCAGAGCATTGTAGTGATTGATGCGCCTGGAGATCACTCGATGCCTTTTAAATATACTCCATGCAATTATACTCTGCACCGCATATTTCAGAAAAGCATTGAGAAATCGTATTTTAAAATGGCGTCGTGCCCATCCTTTCAGTCCGGCCGCATCTGTCTCTCTGCCGGCTGCATTTGTAACAGATCCTTATGAGATTCAAGATGTCCAGAAGGTCAGGTTTATGAAACTTGCATTAAAGCAATTAAATGAATGATCAGGGCTTTACCACGTTTGCTCTCAGACAAATGGTGCTAGCACCTCAATTGTTCAATTTATCTCCTTTTCTGTCAAGTGTTCACCTTCAGCGAAAGCTTATCGTGCATTTTAATTTGGCTTAAATCTATGTATAACACGATTAGTAGTTCCTGGCAATCATTCGTTGTGCCTCTCTGCCTTCAGACATTTCCTCTTTCGCGCCACCTGCTGCACGTGCCTTCTGTTCTAAGCATGTTGTTGACAGTTACTAATAATGCAGCTTAAATGTATTTATCATGACAAGCAAAACGCTAAGCAAAATCAAAACATTTTGCTCTGATTTCCTGTTGCTCAGTATAAGCTAGAACGTAAGTGCATAAATTGTATTTGCATGTCTGCTTTTTATGCCAAAAAGGGGTGTTATCCCTAGTAAAACAAAGATGTCCACATAGACTTAAAATGGCGCTATGCTCCTCAGTCATTTTCCAAGGTTTCAACAAGTATTTGGCATTTTTGTACATTACACCTCATATAATTTGGTATACATTGAAGACACACTATTTATATAAAGGTTGGACGGATGACCCAAGTTATTATTGGGGTATGGAAAAAGGCAGCATTCTATCATATTCAAAGGAGGATGGGGTGCATTTATCAGAAAGTTGGGGCGGTAATAAGATTCCGGCCCTACGTCAGGGTTGCATCATTTTTTTGGCACAAAACCTGACGCAGATTCCATTTTTCGGATTTCAAAAGCCACGCAAATCCCAAATTGCTTGTCTTTACATTGCTTTGTAAAAAAAAGTAAAGTAAGCTAGCACATATGTTAAATGTTAAATGTTGTATACTTGTAAAGCGCACAGCTGCCCCAGCAAAGGGGCGTCCCGGCGCTGTATACCGCTGGGGAACCCATCCTGGCTTTCCCTGTGAGATGGTCCCTCCTGGGCATCTCCAAGGTGAAGACAAGCATCCCCGGCGCTTATGGGGCCGTTAGTAGAGATTAAGCAAGCTATTGCCCAGAGTTGCTGAGTGGGACCCATGGTTGGAGTAGGCACCGAGGCGAGAATTATCGAGTCTGCTGACCATGGCCCAAGACCCTGCCGCGTCAGGAGTCGAACCCTGGTCCCGGGCCGACCTCTGCTTCTGGGTCTGCCGTCTCTAACCAGTGAGCCACACCATTCCACACCATATCTTTGCCTTGTGTTACCTTGCATCGGATAGGAGTGACATGGATGGTGCATTTGCATTTCTGTGCATTCTGCAGCACACATACAAAGGGGAAATAGCCTTAAGGGATAGTTTTTGTGTAAGGAAAAAAAGCTGCACAGAAAAAAAACTTGCCCACAATGCAAGCGCCCCTGTGCCATGACTAAGGGTGCCTGCTTGGGCGCTAGGCAGCCTCAAGTCTACCATTGTGAGCAGAGAGCAGAACTGCGCTGTCTTTGAAAATATGATTCATAAAAGGGGGTGGTGATGAACAGAGTGTCTGAATTAAGCAGACCACTCTTACCCAGTCCAAAGATCAGGGCTTGATCCATCACCGTTTTTTAGCTCACTGCACCATCCCAGCTCAGAACCTGGCTACATGCAAATTAGTTTGTTCCTGTCCCAGTGCATGATGGGAACAGGGCAAACCAAACTACCAAGCCAATTCTTATACTGGGAAGGAAACAAGCTTCCGGGGACCGGTTTCTGGCATTTCAGCCGTCTTCGGCCCGGCTTGCTTGAATCCTGATGGTGCAATGAGCAAGGGACTCACATCTGAGTATACCCTTCCACGCTTATGGTGGACAAAATGATTCATAAAAGAGGGTGGTGATAAACAGAGTGTCTGAATTAAGCAGACCACTCTTACCCAGTCCAAGGATCAGGGCTTGATCCATCACCGTTTTTTAGCTCACTGCACCATCCCAGCTCAGAACCTGGCTACATGCAAATTAGTCTGTTCCTGTCCCAGTGCATGATGGGAACAGGGCAAATCAAACTACCAAGCCAATTCTTATACTGGGAAGGAAACAAGCTTCTGGGGACCGGTTTCTGGCATTTCAGCCGTCTTCGGCCCGGCTTGCTTGAATCCTGATGGTGCAATGAGCAAGGGACTCACATCTGAGTATACCCTTCCACGCTTATGGTGGACAAAATGATTCATAAAAGGGGGTGGTGATGAACAGAGTGTCTGAATTAAGCAGACCACTCTTACCCAGTCCAAAGATCAGGGCTTGATCCATCACCGTTTTTTAGCTCACTGCACCATCCCAGCTCAGAACCTGGCTACATGCAAATTAGTCTGTTCCTGTCCCAGTGCATGATGGGAACAGGTCAAACCAAACTACCAAGCCAATTCTTATACTGGGAAGGAAACAAGCTTCCGGGGACCGGTTTCTGGCATTTCAGCCGTCTTCGGCCCGGCTTGCTTGAATCCTGATGGTGCAATGAGCAAGGGACTCACATCTGAGTATACCCTTCCACGCTTATGGTGGACAAAATGATTCATAAAAGGGGGTGGTGATGAACAGAGTGTCTGAATTAAGCAGACCACTCTTACCCAGTCCAAAGATCAGGGCTTGATCCATCACCGTTTTTTAGCTCACTGCACCATCCCAGCTCAGAACCTGGCTACATGCAAATTAGTCTGTTCCTGTCCCAGTGCATGATGGGAACAGGGCAAACCAAACTACCAAGCCAATTCTTATACTGGGAAGGAAACAAGCTTCCGGGGACCGGTTTCTGGCATTTCAGCCGCCTTCGGCCCGGCTTGCTTGAATCCTGATGGTGCAATGAGCAAGGGACTCACATCTGAGTATACCCTTCCACGTTTATGGTGGACAAAATGATTCATAAAAGGGGGTGGTGATGAACAGAGTGTCTGAATTAAGCAGACCACTCTTACCCAATCCAAAGATCAGGGCTTGATCCATCACCGTTTTTTAGCTCACTGCTCCATCCCAGCTCAGAACCTGGCTACATGCAAATTAGTCTGTTCCTGTCCCAGTGCATGATGGGAACAGGGCAAACCAAACTACCAAGCCAATTCTTATACTGGGAAGGAAACAAGCTTCCGGGGACCGGTTTCTGGCATTTCAGCCGTCTTCGGCCCGGCTTGCTTGAATCCGGATGGTGCAATGAGCAAGGGACTCACATCTGAGTATACCCTTCCACGCTTATGGTGGACAAAATGATTCATAAAAGGGGGTGGTGATGAACAGAGTGTCTGAATTAAGCAGACCACTCTTACCCAGTCCAAAGCTCAGGGCTTGATCCATCACCGTTTTTTAGCTCACTGCACCATCCCAGCTCAGAACCTGGCTACATGCAAATTAGTCTGTTCCTGTCCCAGTGCATGATGGGAACAGGGCAAACCAAACTACCAAGCCAATTCTTATACTGGGAAGGAAACAAGCATCCGGGGACCGGTTTCTGGCATTTCAGCCGTCTTCGGCCCGGCTTAATTGAATCCTGATGGTGCAATGAGCAAAGGGCTCACATCTGAGTATACTCTTCCACGCTTATGGTGGACAAAATGATTCATAAAAGGGGGTGGTGATTAACAGAGTGTCTGAATTAAGCAGACCACTCTTACCCAGTCCAAAGATCAGGGCTTGATCCATCACCGTTTTTTAGATCACTGCACCATCCCAGCTCAGAACCTGGCTACATGCAAATTAGTCTGTTCCTGTCCCAGTGCATGATGGGAACAGGGCAAACCAAACTACCAAGCCAATTCTTATACTGGGAAGGAAACAAGCTTCCGGGGACCGGTTTCTGGCATTTCAGCCGTCTTCGGCCCGGCTTGCTTGAATCCTGATGGTGCATTGAGCAAGGGACTCACATCTGAGTATGCCCTTCCACGCTTATGGTGGACAAAATGATTCATAAAAGGGGGTGGTGATGAACAGAGTGTCTGAATTAAGCAGATCACTCTTACCCAGTCCAAAGATCAGGGCTTGATCCATCACCGTTTTTTAGCTCACTGCACCATCCCAGCTCAGAACCTGGCTACATGCAAATTAGTCTGTTCCTGTCCCAGTGCATGATGGGAACAGGGCAAACCAAACTACCAAGCCAATTCTTATACTGGGAAGGAAACAAGCTTCCGGGGACCGGTTTCTGGCATTTCAGCCGTCTTCGGCCCGGCTTGCTTGAATCCTGATGGTGCAATGAGCAAGGGGCTCACATCTGAGTATGCCCTTCCACGCTTATGGTGGACAAAATGATTCATAAAAGGGGGTGGTGATGAACAGAGTGTCTGAATTAAGCAGACCACTCTTACCCAGTCCAAAGATCAGGGCTTGATCCATCACCGTTTTTTAGCTCACTGCACCATCCCAGCTCAGAACCGGGCTACATGCAAATTAGTCTGTTCCTGTCCCAGTGCATGATGGGAACAGGTCAAACCAAACTACCAAGCCAATTCTTATACTGGGAAGGAAACAAGCTTCCGGGGACCGGTTTCTGGCATTTCAGCCGTCTTCGGCCCGGCTTGCTTGAATCCTGATGGTGCAATGAGCAAGGGACTCACATCTGAGTATACCCTTCCACGCTTATGGTGGACAAAATGATTCATAAAAGGGGGTGTTCTGCTCTCTCCGGTTCACGCAATGCAGCTCATAAACTTTGCTTACTCGCTGCGTTGCTCAAAATTTTATTTATTTGCCACCCATTCTTTGCCCTACGAGACACAAAAAGTGTCTGAACATTTTTTTCCCATCTACAGCACATACATTAACTCGTAAAATCACTGAGTTGGTTCATGTAAAGCTGACAGCTGAGCTCGAAAACAAGGAGAGGCACTTACTGTCCTGTGTTTCCATGTCTGCAATCTCCAGACATGCACTAACTCAGAGATTTTTAGAGTTACTGGATGTGCTGAAGGCGTGATAAATAAAGATACAAACACTTGTGCATTTGGGGGGGCAGAGGATAGGATCTTGATAAGGTCCCTGATATCTCATATAAAGTAGTCACATACTGAGGAAAAAGGGTACTTGGTGCCAGAGAAAGCACTGTCAGAAGAAGCAAAACGGTAAACCAGAATACTCAGTTATCGGCAATGGCATCTGCTTGTGCTAATTTGGTGGTATTACCACAATTGACATCCTCTTAAACATTCATATTGATGTAAAAACACTTGTGTGTGTGTTTTTACTTTTGCGGCCTGCTATTGGCCTTTCCCTGTGTGTTCGTTTTAAAGATAGCACACAATAGGCCGGAGGCAGGCGCATAGCTCAGCCCCTGGCCTATTGGTGTCTATTACGCGCATTTCCTGCCATATGGTTTCAATTATAGTGCCCAGATATGGGTGCAATAATTGAAAGCATCACTTGCGGCTTTGTTTTTCCCAAAAACCCGTGTGACACTGTGAGGATTACAAATGAAGGAGGCACTGCCGACCCCTGGAGCCAAAAATACCTTGTTTGATAATCCCTATTGTTTCTAACCACATTTATTTGAAAACAACGCTTAGCAGAAATGTGCATTTGCCTCCCTCTTCACCTCCCTCTTCACCACCCCAGACAAACAAATGAAGCTTTGTTCGGAATTTACAGGGGGATTCATGGTCTGATATCGTCAAAGGTCAAAGACCACAGTCCACGGGGGCTACACTTGACCCATCACTGGTGCTCATGATCTCATTCCCACAGGTATGTCAGGTCTGTATGTCTCCAAGGGGACAAAAAAAGGCATGCCAATTTGTTCACATTTCACACAACTCACTTTGGGATAGATGTAGGTAAATCTAATTTACCGATTCATAAATACCGAATTTTACCTATTCGGTATTTATGAATCGGTAAATTAGATGTAGATAAATAATCGGTAATATTTACCGATTCGGTAAGATTCGGTATTTACCGAATCGGTATTTGCCATTGATTCCTATGGGCCTTGAAGCCCATAGGAATCAATAGCAAATACCGATTCGGTAATTACCGAATCGGTAAAATTACCAAATTGACAGGGGGAACAGGGTGTCACTTTGACACCCTGTTGCACCCCTGTTTTAGGCTTGTGTGCTATGTGACACACACACATGCCCTTAGGGCATGTCTGTGTGCCACATGGCACAGGTGTACATGCACAGATGTGCATGTACACAGGGATTCGTTATTTACCATGTAATAGTATTACATGGTAAATACCGAATCCTGAAAGCCCTGTAGCACTGTTAACAGTGCTACCTACATTTGAAAATACATATTCAGTAATTTTACCGATCGGTAAATTTACCGAATCGGTAAAATTTACAGAATCGGTAAATGTACCGATTCTGTGATTTTACCGATTCGATAAAATTACCGATTCAGTAAAATTACCGAATATGTATGTTTTCAACACCCCTACATAACAATGCCCAAATACCGGTCGGAAACGGCCGAAAAACTGTATTTTCGGCCGTTTCCGACCGGTATTTGGGCACCTACATCTGGCCCTTTGAGCTGTTCAGGGAGGTTTCCAATCAACTGCGCAGCATTTGCGGCTATGACTCCATTCGGAAAACAGCTGAAAAACTCATTTGAGTACTCGTACATGCAGGCATGTGAGAACAGAATGGGTAAAAATATCTACATATCACTGAAGCCAATTAAACGTTCATAAACTTGTATTTCGTTTCTATGTTGCACATAGAATTATAACTGTTAATAACCGGGTTGTTTTCGTCCCTTATTGTGATATTTATCCCTAAAGGGATAATCACCTTTTTGTGCTGCTGGACTCTTGAGAATTGGGAGAATAGTCTGCAATGTCTTGTAAACTTTGCCAGATGTTCTGATGGCGAGGTTGCCTGGACCAGTCAAGGCCCACGAGGGATTAATGAACGGGCAGCCTTTCCTGTCTTTTGTGTCTTATGATTAACCGCATCGCTGCGGCGCGAATTCCCCGTCCATGCTGACTCCGCCTTGCGCGGGCGGAGTCATGACGGAACGGTTCCGTCATCCGCACAGCTCACCCGACGTGCATGACGGAACCGTTCCGTCAACAGCATCAAAGGGGTTAGACTAACTCGAACAACTAAGAATGTCTCTTCTTTCCCACCAATTAGCCTGGTTTCCATTGCATTCGGTACGGACAGTCTTGATATTTTCATTGAAGCACACAGCCATATATGCCAGAAAACAAAGAACAAGCATTTGCAATGTAACAGGTCTCTGTAGTAAATCACACTTAATTGTTGAAAGCAATCTTGCGGTTTATTGAAGAAGCTGAATACAAAGTGCATGCAGTTCAGTGGGAAACTGCTGAATACTGAAACATAACATTCTTGTATTTCCAGTTCTACGATGCACATTCTTATGACCTACTTACCATATTTCTAGCATATCTTAAAGGGATATGCCCATTACTACACACCTCCCTTCTTAATTTATTAAAGCAATAAAATAAGACATCTAACAAAACAATAAGAATTTTTTTTAAAACAAACAAAGGCTTCAAATTGCTTTGGAGTAATGATACATCTCCCAAACGTACTGGATTTGTTATTCACACTGTTATCTTCAATCATGACTCACGCTGCAAACCAAATTCCCCAGGAGTCCCAGAATTATCATGTTCAATCTCTCCTGAATTAATATCCAGCTGACTACCACTACTATTTTTCTCCTGAGGAACTTCACAACTCACTCCAACGTCAGATCTTTGTATAACCTGTGGAACATCTAATAACTGAGAACTAGGAACCAGAACTCCAGACTCAGAGTGCCTACTCACATCTTTTCCCTTTTCAACAGAAGGTAACGCATCCATCCACCAAAAATTCCTTTTTCCTTCCAAAACACAAATCTTCTTACTAACTATGGTGCCACCAGAAATGACAATACGGCTCATGTGATGCACACTACCATCATCCAGTTCCACCGTGTTTCTCATGTCTCTAGTAACAATCCTCGACTCAGACAATTTAGACTGTAACTTTCCAGATTTCGTTCTACTTTTAACGCTTTGTCCAACTTTTACACACACTTCTTTGGTACCATGTTTGGCATCAAAATAAAATTTATTTTTGCACTGGGAATTAATTATGAATTCCTTAACTTGTTCGCAATCCCAGTTGTACTTTCTACTTCTACCTAACCATCCGGGATTCATTTTGCAATGAGGAAACCTTCCAATCATTAGTCCAAAAGGACTCTCTCCAACAGTGTCATGGACAGTAATTTTTTATGGCCAAATTAGCTTGTTGATTTCATCATCCCAATACTTATTACCTTTTATTGCTAACTGTACACACCTTTTAGATCTCTGTTGACTCTCTCAGCAACAGAATTACCCCAGGGATGATACAAAGCAGTACATTTCTGTTCAATACCAGTATTCTCCATGAATTTTTTCATCAAATCTGATTTAAATTGAACTCCATTGTCCGTCAATATGGAATCTAGGAAACCCTCTTTTAAAAAACACTTCTCTAAAAAATTAAATACACTTTCAGTATCTACTTTAGTAACAACATCAACCTCAAGCCACCTTGAAAACAAGTCCACTAGTACTAAAATATACTTAGTGACTCCATCCTGCCAAATTACAGGTCCCATAATATCTAAAGTAACCTCTTCCCATGTTAAATTTGGATAATGAAGTGATGACATGGGAGGGTTAAGTGTCTTTTGTGCTTTATCTGAATTTTTACAACTAACACACACACACGTACATACCTTTCTATGTCTAAATCAATTCTTGGCCACCAATGCAATGCCTTAATAGTTGCCTTAGTAAGAGAAACCCCAGGATGTCCCCATGGTCTATCAATACAATCTTGGTTCGAATGCCTTTGGGCGGAACAATTCTTTCCCCTCTGCAAACAAAAATATAATCTAAACTTAATTTGTCATGAACCTCCCAGAACGCTCTTAACTCAGCATTGAGTTTGCACTCATTGGACCATCCAGTCGTGATCCTATTTTTGACTGTTAACAAAATTTCATCTTGCTTATATTCTTCTTCCCAATCACTCTTACATAGCCCAGTGGTGTCACTACACACTCCAGTAACACAAAAATCACACCAGGGATCAGGGTCAATTTCCTTCAACGGTAAAGATAGTCTACTGAGTAAATCAGCAATAACATTTTTAGCTCCAGGGACAAATTGCACCTCATACACAAAGTCTTGAAGTCTCATGGACATTCTAGCAATTCTTGCCAATGCCCTCGAAAGACCCTCAGTAGTGAGTAGTTTCATCAATGGTTTATGGTCGGAGCGCAAAATAAAAAAAAATCCCCATACAAATTTCCTAAAATGCTCCATGGCCAACACGCACACCAACGCTTCTCATTCTATCACTGAATATTTCTCTTCTGTTGGAGAAAGAGAACATGACACAAAAGCTATTACAACTTTTTTGCCCTGTTCAGAAATTTGAGACAAAACACCACCCAAAGCAGATCCACCGGCATCAGTAGTTACAATTGTATTTGCGTGTGGATCAAAACCTTGTAATGTGGGTGCATAGGCAATGGCTTCCTTGATGCTGTTGAATGACCTCTGACAGGCGTCACTTCACACAAATACAGCTTTGTTCTTCATTAGCAAATGCATCTCATACGTTTTTTGTGAGAAATTGTTGACAAACTTCAAATAAAATTCTGCAAAACCAAGAAAAGATCTAAGTTCGTCCTTTGATTTGGTAGAAGGGGCATTGAGTATAGCTTCCACCAAATTGCTCTTAGTTTTAATGCCAGTTCCACAAATTTCGTGGCCCAAATAAGTAACCGATTTTTCAGCAAATGTATTTATTTATTTATTTATTTATGGGTTTCTATAGCGCTGGAATCGACTCCAATCGGAGTATCTCTGCGCTGTGATACCAAATAGAGTCTAAATAAATATGCAGATGAGGGGCAGGGTCTAGATTTTATCTGTAAACAGCAGAGTTTTCAGTTGCTTCCTGAATTTTAAATGGTCTCTGCAGAGCCTGAGGGCCAGAGGCAGTTTGTTCCACAGTGTGGGCCCTGCAACAGATAAAGCTTTCCCTCCATGTCTGGCTTTTTCTGCACGAGGTACTGCCAACAGAAAATTCTCACTAGATCTCAAACATCTGGAGGGAGTGTAGGGGGTAAATTTCTGCTCCAGGTATGTAGGGCCATTTCCGTTTAAGCATTTATGGATAATGCAACATATCTTAAACTTGGCTCTTTGTCGAATGCTCAACCAGTGTAGTTTCTGTAATAGAGGTTTTGATGCTGTTCTGGGGGGAGCATTTAAGACAAGGCGAGCTGCCGTATTCTGGACCACCTGGAGCCTATCCAGAACTCCTTCATTAGCAGAAAGGAGCAGTCCGTTACAGTAGTCAATACGACTCAATATAAGGGCTTGCACCAAAGTTTTTCTGAAGGAATCCGGTAGCAGTGGAAATATTCTGCGCATCATGCTGATGGTGTGGAAGCATGAGCCAACTACAATGTTACTGTGCTGTTTGAGGGAAAGGTCTTGATCAAGGCGTATCCCCAGATTTTTGACAATCTGTTTGGGCTCCGGAACAGTACCAAGATCAGATGGCCACCAGTCAGGGGTCCACAGTAATTTGGCATCTCCAAACAGCATTACTTCCGTCTTGTTGACATTGCACTGTAGGAAGTTGGTGGACATCCACTGTGCGACGGCTTTCATGCCAGCGGAGAAGGAGTTTGTTATTTCTGTGGTGAGATTTTGAAAGGGAAAGAGGAGCTGCGTGTCATCCGCATATGACACGGGGATGAAACCAAATGTGCGCATCACTCTTGCCAGGGGTGCCACGTAGATGTTAAAGAGTGTTGGGCTCAAACAGGAGCCCTGTGGCACCCCTTTCGTAATCTCCACCTCAGTTGATCTATATTCACCCATGTGACAGTCTGGGTCCGATCCGTAAGAAAACTCCTTAGCCAAGCAAGGGCCTTGTTCTTAACCCCTACGTTCGACAACCGGTCAATGAGGATGTTATGTGACACGGTGTCGAACGCGGCTGAAAGGTCTAATAACACCAAAATTACCGAGTAGCCTCTGTCCTGAAACATATGCAGATCGTCAGTGACAGACAGGAGGGTGGACTCTGTACTGTGTTTCGGCCTAAACCCAGATTGAGAGTAGTCTAGGCCGCCAGCTTTCTCAATGTAGCTGGATAACTGACGATTAACATACTTCTCAGTGAGCTTTCCCAAAAATGTCAGCAACGAAATAGGTCTGAGATTTGACAAATCAGTCCATGGAGTTGTGGTGTTCTTCCTGATTGGCCTGACTAAGGCCTGTTTCCACTGCTTGGGGACAGAACCTGTACAGAGGGATAAGTTAACAAGTTTTTCGATGGTGGGAGATAGGATTCCAAGCAAGGTGGGCATGAATCTTGCCGGGATGATATCATCAGGACTTCCACTCTTAATCTGCGTCATGAGCAGGGACACCTCTTTAGGAGTGATAGGGGGAAGAGGTCTAAAGTATGAGGGCCACTATCAAGTTCTGAATCCTGAAAGATAGGGACTGTATTTGTAGTCAAATTGTTGTTAGAGTTGACTATTTTAGCATAAATGAGATCGATTTTGTTGCAGAAAAATTGCGATATATTGTCGCAAAGTAGTTGTGACGAAGTGTCTGCACTCTCACATGCTGTAGGATTGGTGAAAGAGTGAAGGACCTGGTATAATACTCTGGGGGAGTTGTCTGCAGCCGTGATAAGAGTGGTAATATGGGTTTTTCGCGCTGTTCTGATAGCTTTATGATATACACTTAGAGCGTCCCAATAATGTTTCCTATCTGTTACCAGATGGGTAGATCTCCAAATCTTTTCTAATTTCCTGGCTGTTTTCTTGAGATTCCTGAGCTCTTCAGAGAACCATATCTCTTGTTTTTTGGCTGGTCGGGGTCTAAATTGTTTTAATGGAGCTATCTTATCAATGGTTGTTTTAATGTCTTTGCTAAACAAATCAATAGCTTTATTGATATCATCAGGAATCACATGGTAGGGTTGGACAAATTTCTCAGCAAAGGAGGCCTCATTAATTTTATGCCATTGCCGCCGTATTTCAGGGATATTGGTGGTTTTGAGGGTAGTGGTTGCAGGATAGGGAGTATAAAACTCAAGAATAAAATGGTCAGTCCAGCTGACCTGTGTAGGGGGAAGGCATGTGACACTAGGGAAATTGGTTATAATCAGGTCTAGAGTGTGTCCGGCCACGTGAGTTGGGCCCACATTGTGTGGTTGGAGACCTAGCAATGAGAGATCGTTAAGAAAAGCCTGTGCTTCTTTACAATTTATAAGTTCACTGTGAAGGTTGAAGTCACCTATTAGCAGGAATTCTTTGTCTTTTTGAACATATGGCGCAAGATTTTCCAGTAATATGTTGACAAAGTTGGAGCTAGGTCCAGGGGGACGATAAACCAGGGCTCCTAATCTGGTTTGTTTGGTGGAATGAGTTGTTTTAAAAATCAGCAATTCAATGTCCGGAGTGCAGAGTTCTGCCAAAACAGAGCAATTGATGTGATTTTTATGAGCAATAGCTATTCCTCCACCTATTTTCTTAGGTCTGTCTAACCTGATCATTTTATATCCCGAAGGAATGGCCAATGTAATAGAAGGAGTGGAATGGGGTTTAAGCCACGTTTCAGTCATGAAACAGTAGTCAGGCTCATTTGTAGAAATTAGGTCCCATACTTCAGAGGTATGCTTAGCTAAAGAGCGTACATTGCAAAGAATGTTTTTAAGACCAGCAATTTTAGATGCTTTGTAAGATGGTGTATGGCTTTTCACACATCTATCAGGGCTTTCTCCCTTCAGAGTAGAGAACTGGGATTTACAATGTAAGCATGTAAAAGGCCCTTCTACAATAAGTTTAAGGTCTCCATGACAATCAACAATCTGTAGATCCTTAAGTACCTGGGCTGAGTAGGTAATCCTGGCAGGAAGCGGGACAAGCGGGGAGATAGGTGAGACCGCCATGGCCCCTGGCACCGTCCTGGCGCGGACGGGCGCAGACGGGCAGGTCTTTGGCTTGTCTTCGGCGCGTCTAGAGGCGCCTCCCTGCGCGCATTCGCTGCGCGCTTGATCCCGACGAGTGGCTAAATAGCCCCAGTAGCAGCAAGGCTAGAGCGCTACCCGCTCAGTGCTGCAGCGGGAAAGCGGAAGTGTGTCACTCAGGCTCGTACCTGTCCCGCCCTCCGCTCAACGGTATTGGATACCGAGTCGGACCAGGGCGGGCAGGCTGTAACACAGAGCGCTAAGTGTACACGTAAGTTTTTAACCCCTGTCAATGCCTATGATAAGCGTCTAAGCCCTAAATGAGAATATTGTGGCACAGTTTAAAATATACAATTCTGTCAACTTTAAAAACAAGCTTTCTAAAATATCGCTATGGGGCTTTGCGTTTCAGCAATACAGCATCAGCAGAGAATTCACACTGTACCTGGCATCAAGCGGGGTCGGCCGACACTGCCACTGTCAGCCTTACCGCAATTTGCCTCGCCTCCTCGCCGCCTAAATAGCCCCAGTAGCAGCAAGGCTAGAGCGCTACCCGCTCAGTGCTGCAGCGGGAAAGCGGAAGTGTGTCACTCAGGCTCGTACCTGTCCCGCCCTCCGCTCAACGGTATTGGATACCGAGTCGGACCAGGGCGGGCAGGCTGTAACACAGAGCGCTAAGTGTACACGTAAGTTTTTAACCCCTGTCAATGCCTATGATAAGCGTCTAAGCCCTAAATGAGAATATTGTGGCACAGTTTAAAATATACAATTCTGTCAACTTTAAAAACAAGCTTTCTAAAATATCGCTATAGGGCTTTGCGTTTCAGCAATACAGCATCAGCAGAGAATTCACACTGTACCTGGCATCAAGCGGGGTCGGCCGACACTGCCACTGTCAGCCTTATTTGCATTTGCTGCCTTCAGCGATTAACCCATTGTCTTTGAGGATGGACAACACCTCTCTCAGAATGGCATCATGCTGTACTCTGTCTTTCCCCATTATTAGAACGTCATCCTGAAAAAATACAACCTCATGAATGTGACTGAATAGGTTTGACATCAGCCTCTGTAATACAGCAGCGGCTGATGCCAAACCAAAAGGCATTTGCTTAAATCTGTAACAACAAAATGGTGTGCAGAACGTGGTAAACTGTCTGCTTCCTTTTTCTAACACCACCTGGTGATACGCGGCTGAGAGGTCCAACGTGGAAAACCATTTAGCATTGCATGTCATAGATAACATTTTATAAATCCTGAGAAGAGGAAACTGGTCAGCCAATATATTATTATTAAGATACCTTAAGTCCTCACACAGACAGGCCTTCCCATTGGATTTTCGGGCATCGACCAATGGAGAAACCCATTCTGCAGCCTCTACAGGTTCAATAGCATTATTGGTTAGCATTTTTGTCTAGCTCCCCTTTAACCTCTTCCCTAACTATGAAGGGAATATTTCTAGCTTTATGTATTTTCGGAATAGCTCCCTCCTTTAAACGTATTTTAGGAGTAAAACCCTTGAGTATACCCATGCCATTCGCAAAGACATCCGGAAACTCTAGTAGAAACCATTTCTTAGTGTCCTCACCCTCACATGACACTGTTATCTTCAATCATGACTCACGCTGCAAACCAAATTCCCCAGGAGTCCCAGAATTATCATGTTCAATCTCTCCTGAATTAATATCCAGCTGACTACCACTACTATTTTTCTCCTGAGGAACTTCACAACTCACTCCAACGTCAGATCTTTGTATAACCTGTGGAACATCTAATAACTGAGAACTAGGAACCAGAACTCCAGACTCAGAGTGCCTACTCACATCTTTTCCCTTTTCAACAGAAGGTAACGCATCCATCCACCAAAAATTCCTTTTTCCTTCCAAAACACAAATCTTCTTACTAACTATGGTGCCACCAGAAATGACAATACGGCTCATGTGATGCACACTACCAGCATCCAGTTCCACCGTGTTTCTCATGTCTCTAGTAACAATCCTCGACTCAGACAATTTAGACTGTAACTTTCCAGATTTCGTTCTACTTTTAACGCTTTGTCCAACTTTTACACACACTTCTTTGGTACCATGTTTGGCATCAAAATAAAATTTATTTTTGCACTGGGAATTAATTATGAATTCCTTAACTTGTTCGCAATCCCACTTGTACTTTCTACTTCTACCTAACCATCCGGGATTCATTTTGCAATGAGGAAACCTTCCAAGCATTAGTCCAAAAGGACTCTCTCCAACAGTGTCATGGACAGTAATTTTTTATGGCCAAATTAGCTTGTTGATTTCATCATCCCAATACTTATTACCTTTTATTGCTAACTGTACACACCTTTTAGATCTCTGTTGACTCTCTCAGCAACAGAATTACCCCAGGGATGATACAAAGCAGTACATTTCTGTTCAATACCAGTATTCTCCATGAATTTTTTCATCAAATCTGATTTAAATTGAACTCCATTGTCCGTCAATATGGAATCTAGGAAACCCTCTCTTAAAAAACACTTCTCTAAAAAATTAAATACACTTTCAGTATCTACTTTAGTAACAACATCAACCTCAAGCCACCTTGAAAACAGGTCCACTAGTACTAAAATATACTTAGTGACTCCATCCTGCCAAATTACAGGTCCCATAATATCTAAAGTAACCTCTTCCCATGTTAAATTTGGATAATGAAGTGATGACATGGGAGGGTTAAGTGTCTTTTGTGCTTTATCTGAATTTTTACAACTAACACACACACGTACATACCTTTCTATGTCTAAATCAATTCTTGGCCACCAATGCAATGCCTTAATAGTTGCCTTAGTACAAGAAACCCCAGGATGTCCCCATGGTCTATCAATACAATCTTGGTTTGAATGCCTTTGGGCGGAACAATTCTTTCCCCTCTGCAAACAAAAATATAATCTAAACTTAATTTGTCATGAACCTCCCAGAACGCTCTTAACTCAGCATTGAGTTTGCACTCATTGGACCATCCAGTCGTGATCCTATTTTTGACTGTTAACAAAATTTCATCTTGCTTATATTCTTCTTCCCAATCACTCTTACATAGCCCAGTGGTGTCACTACACACTCCAGCAACACAAAAATCACACCAGGGATCAGGGTCAATTTCCTTCAACGGTAAAGATAGTCTACTGAGAAAATCAGCAATAACATTTTTAGCTCCAGGGACAAATTGCACCTCATACACAAAGTCTTGAAGTCTCATGGACATTCTAGCAATTCTTGCCAATGCCCTCGAAAGACCCTCAGTAGTGAGTAGTTTCATCAATGGTTTATGGTCGGAGCGCAAAATAAAAAAAAATCCCCATACAAATTTCCTAAAATGCTCCATGGCCAACACGCACACCAACGCTTCTCATTCTATCACTGAATATTTCTCTTCTGTTGGAGAAAGAGAACATGACACAAAAGCTATTACAACTTTTTTGCCCTGTTCAGAAATTTGAGACAAAACACCACCCAAAGCAGATCCACCGGCATCAGTAGTTACAATTGTATTTGCGTGTGGATCAAAACCTTGTAATGTGGGTGCATAGGCAATGGCTTCCTTGATGCTGTTGAATGACCTCTGACAGGCGTCACTTCACGCAAATACAGCTTTGTTCTTCATTAGCAAATGCATCTCATACGTTTTTTGTGAGAAATTGTTAACAAACTTCAAATAAAATTCTGCAAAACCAAGAAAAGATCTAAGTTCGTCCTTTGATTTGGTAGAAGGGGCATTGAGTATAGCTTCCACCAAATTGCTCTTAGTTTTAATGCCAGTTCCACAAATTTCGTGGCCCAAATAAGTAACCGATTTTTCAGCAAATTTGCATTTGCTGCCTTCAGCGATTAACCCATTGTCTTTGAGGATGGACAACACCTCTCTCAGAATGGCATCATGCTGTACTCTGTCTTTCCCCATTATTAGAACGTCATCCTGAAAAAATACAAACTCATGAATGTGACTGAATAGGTTTGACATCAGCCTCTGTAATACAGCAGCGGCTGATGCCAAACCAAAAGGCATTTGCTTAAATCTGTAACAACAAAATGGTGTGCAGAACGTGGTAAACTGTCTGCTTCCTTTTTCTAACACCACCTGGTGATACGCGGCTGAGAGGTCCAACGTGGAAAACCATTTAGCATTGCATGTCATAGATAACATTTTATAAATCCTGAGAAGAGGAAACTGGTCAGCCAATATATTATTATTAAGATACCTTAAGTCCTCACACAGACAGGCCTTCCCATTGGATTTTCGGGCATCGACCAATGGAGAAACCCATTCTGCAGCCTCTACAGGTTCAATAGCATTATTGGTTAGCATTTTTGTCTAGCTCCCCTTTAACCTCTTCCCTAACTATGAAGGGAATATTTCTAGCTTTATGTATTTTCGGAATAGCTCCCTCCTTTAAACGTATTTTAGGAGTGAAACCCTTGAGTATACCCATGCCATTCGCAAAGACATCCGGAAACTCTAGTAGAAACCATTTCTTAGTGTCCTCACCCTCACATGACACTAAAACGTGTCCTTTCTGTTTGGATTCAGAATATTATTTAATAGCTTTTGGTCTTTCCACCCCAATACTGATGGTCCTTCCTTAGCTATGTATAATTTCCCAACAAATTGTCTCTCCTTAAAACGGAAAATTAAGTTTCTAAAACCTAACATGTCAATTTTGTCTCCTGTGAAACTCTCTGCATTAGGCTCTAACCACTCTCCAATGTTTTTGACCAACTTACTTTTCTATACATCTTGGGAGACAACCGTAAAAGTAGAACCTGAATCCGCAGCTACAGTCTTCCATTACTAAATGTTTGTGCTATTGGTGTTACATTATTATTAGCAATGCAATAGCTCAAACTTTAGTAATGCGAGACCTATTGCATTGTAAATGCTTGTTTCATTTACCATCCAAAAGTCACTGAACACTACAGAAAAGGTTCAACACCCTAATCTAGACCAGTAGCTGAGGACCACTTGTAAATAACCCAATCCCTATAAAGGAATCCAACCATGCAACCGATCATCTCAGTGTGTTTGTTTCCAGGATGTGTGGAGCAGGATCATGTCACCTTTGCAAATGGATAGTCATTGGCGTAGCAAGGTCAGGCAGAACCCAGTGCGGTAAATTTCTTATCACCCCCCGGCTTGACTAAATGGCAAAAATATGTGTTTAAAACAAGGCCTGGGCAGTAAATTCCATTCCACCGTGGAATTTGGGCAATTACGCATTCTGCAGAGAATGCGGAATTGCCATAAATTCCGCGATCCGCGGCTTCGCAGAATTTTTTGCTTGTTCACGCTTTCAAAATGTTTGTTTGAAAGATATTTCCCCCCGAGCCCGCAAACAGCGTTCGCAAACAGGCAAAAAGCATTGCAAATGGGCAGAACAAGCAAATCCGCTTGTTCGCAGAACTCTCTACGAGCTCACAGAGATTTTTTACTATTTTGCGGAGCTTTGCAGAGCACGATTACGCACTTCCACCCACCCCTATTTAAAACATATATTTTTGCAATTTCATCACCCTCCCCCCCCCCCTCAGTGATGACACCCGGGTGGCCTACACTCACCGCACACCCATTCCTATGCCGCTGAGGATATTCCCTGCTGGGTGACACTTACTGGCCAAAAATAGCAAACATGAGTGGAGCTGAGAAGGTGATGGAAGCATTCCATCAATCACATTTATGTTTTACTGTGATGCCCTGAATACAACTAGCGTGCCTATGTGGGTCCTCTGCACACTGCACCATAGGACTCAAGGTGCACCTTAGTCATGAGGCCAACAAGGCAGAAGCCGGTCAAAGGGCGATTGTCTTCCAGTTCAGAGGAAACATAGCTTGGCAGTTCAGGCTGCACTATTCCTAATGAAGCGGAACCAAGTCTGATTATCAATAAGCTGGTCGATGTTTAAAGAGACATGGTGGCTAAAAAGATAAAGGCTTGATTGGAGCATGAGCGATTAGCAGACTGAACTATTGCAAGCACTATGTTGATCATCTTTGTTTCACTGCTGCCCAAGTTCTTCCAATGGTAAAGACCCATTTGTTTCATCGCTGGCCAAGTTCTGCCAATGGTAAAGATCCATTAGCAAAGAGCATTGGTGGGTGCTAGAGCCAACTAAGACGTGGATTTTATTTAATGGTCACCAGGTTTTGCAGTTGCGACCCGTGGCTTCCTCCATTCATCCCCTAGCCTCAGAGTTGACATAATATTGTTAAAGAATAGGGGTGCCTCCGCATTCCTTACTGTCTGCATGTTTTCCATTATATTAATAGTGAATATTCAGGTTCCCCTTTTTTACATTTTGGAGTTGTGTTGGGAGGGAATCTTGTTTTAGTTAATTTGTTAAATTCTATGTAAATGTTAGAGAACCTCCTGTCCACAGCAGTGTGGTAATAACATGCTGTTTGTGCAGAGAAGACATTTTTGGGAAGGTCACTCCCTACTGGCTGCTGCATGTGCCCTATTGGTCAGCGGACTAGCACTCATCTTGGCTGCTCTCTTTACCCAGATGATAGAGCGGACTTGCAGCGGGCACACCAGTGGGCTCCCCTAAAGCAAGCCTGTCTGCTCCCACCTGTCTCCAGAAGCCGGGACTCCTGACTCTCAGGTAGCAGTTCACTCAGGTCAGAATATGATATGCTACTCTGCTTATTCTCTACTTCCAATTGGTAATAATTTCATAAAATCTGGCAGTTCTGAGCATTCTTGTGATATATTCTCTTCACAGGCCCTGGGGGGTCTGGTAGCTTGTAGGTTCTGTGGTTTCTCATGCCTGCTTTTAACTACCAGCTGTCTTGGGTGCTACGCTTCCGCAACAATACCCTCGTGTAGATTGAATTTAGAGCACTTAAGCCACTTCGCTTTCTTGCCAAGCTTGGCGCGCCGTATTGAGGTCCAGGAATCAGTGTCTCAGCCCTTCTCTTACAGCAAAATTAGATCACTTTCAAGCACGCCACAGAAGTTTGGAGTCTTATTAACATAATTTTCCCTGGTTTTATGTTTCTTTACTGAAACATGGTTAAGTGCTACCACACTACCCTGTTTTCTCTTAGACCTCCCTGACAATTACCAACTGGTCATCTAGGCAAGGAAGATAAACCTGGTGGTGAAGAAGCCATTGCGTTTCGCAACCATGCTAAAGAACAGATCATCGAGGCATTCATTGAGGATTGGGTGGAAACGTGTGTTTTCAAACTTGAATGATGAGCAGGTCCTCACTAGAAGTGCACTTTACTCTATCTCCCTCCTGGGTTTAAAAATGACTTCAGCCACTTGTTGACTAAATGTATAGGTCCTCATGTACTTTCTTTTAATAATTTTATCCTGTTAGGAGATTTCAATTTTCATTGGTAGGAAGCCATAAAACTGGAAGTTGCTGGCCTATTTTGTATCACAAGGCCCACACAAATTGCTGGTCATACTCTAGATCTGGATTTCATGAACTCTCCTTTACTGGTTAGTAAGGATCGTCTTCCCGTTACCTGGACATGCCATTATTTAATTACATTTTGTATTGCCATGACGGACATACCAAAGCAGGTGGTGATTGCAGAAAAACAATCTTACGGAGTTTGGACTAATATCACCCCAGAAAATGTTTCCAGGACTATGTCCTGGGACATTGGGACCCACGCATCTAACATCACTGTGGCATAAGACAACTATCACTAGGCTATAGTTGTGACATTTGATAAACTTGAATAATTATAAAACACGGTGAAACAATTAAAAAATAGTTACCAATCTGGAATCAAAAAACATTGAAAAAAGAAACCATTCAAATTCTGTACTGTAAATACAATTGTAAAAACATTGGGAAATATGCATTTATTATGTGGAGAAGAAAGTTAGACGTTGCGGAAAATCCACACATTAGGGTGTCATTTGTACTATTCTAACTCCAGTCTAACAACCGTTGGGGAAAGTGCTTCCATCTGGGGGGGGGGGGGGGGGGGGGGGGGTGATTCAGCATTCTAACTTCACTCTGAAAAACAGCGGGGGATGTGTCCAAATTGGGAGGGGAGTCACATGTATTCAACTAAATTCAATACTACAAAGACTAGGAAAGTGAATACATTGGAGGGGATTAGATTTACTCTCTGAACTTTGGTTTCTTAAACATTCGATAAAGTACCTACTTTTCAAGGGGATCAAATGTACTATTCTATCTCCAATCTAACAGACATTGGGGAAACTGCATACATTTATTTAGAGGGTAGATTGACAATCTAACAACCCTTGCATTATGCCTATGTTTGGGAGGTAGATTTACCATTCTAACTTTAGTTTACCAAAGTCTGTGGAGGAGATGTAGTCTAGCAGCTAAGGCTGACATCTTTGTAACCTGGTGACTGATGTTCTATTCCTGGCCTTGGAGCTAGACCCAGAATCATTTGATTTTGGTAAATCACTTAATCTCCCTGTGCTTAAATTTGTGTAAAATGTATTTGTGTAATTCTCAATAGATGTACACTATCTATAATTGTCTCCCAACCCCTCATGTAATGTACAGTGATTCACAGCTATGCTTTTGCTATATAAAATATCAATATATACTGTAGAAAGTGCATACATTGGGAGGTCATACATAATATCCGAATTCCAATCTAACAAACATTGGGGAAAGTGCATAAATTAAGGGGATGAATTAGATGTACTATTTTAACTCCAATCTAACAATAACTGAGGAACAGACATAAACACGGTAGTCAAAATAACTATACCCAAATAATATATGTTCTCCTTAAAAATTATTAAAAAAAATATTTTTTGAACTATATTACATTTAAAAAAATTAAAATTTTAAAAATGAATGAAAATATTAAATAAATATGTTAGAACGTATACACCATTGGTACCACTGGATCACGCACTTAATAAAATTGCACCAACTTCACTGGGGTTCCATTAAATTAAAGAGGGTTTGTTGGCATGCAAAAAAGTATTGTCTTCTGATCCTAGACGTGCGTTGTAGTCATTTGATGAGCTTGGTATGGGCTCCCACGTAGAGGGCATTTCCGTAGTCGAGTCTGCTGCTGACAAAGGCCTGGGTGACTGTCTTTCTTGTATCTGTCGGGATCCGTCTGTAGATCTTGCGGAGCTTGCGGAGGGTGTTGAAGCAGGAGGAGGAGACGGCATTGACGTGGTAGGTCATTGAGAGCGTTAAGTCGAGGATGATTCCCAGGTTGCGTGCGTGGTCGGTGGGTGTCTGGGCTCCCCCCAATGCCGTCAGCCACTAGGAGTCGTCCCAGGCTGAAGGGTTGGAGCCGAGGATGAGGACCTCTGTCTTGTCCGAGTTCAGCTTCAGACGGTTGGTCTTCATCCAATAGGCAAAGGCCTTTATTCTTTCGTGGAGGTTGGCTTCGGTGGTGATGGGGTCCTTGGTGAGTGAGAGGATCAGCTGAGTGTCGTTGGCATAGGAGATTATGTTGAGGTTGTGCTGTCGGGTTACGTGTGCGAGCGGGGTCATGTAAATGTTGAACAGAGTTGGGCTGAGGGAGGATCCCTGGGGTATGCTGCAGATGATTCGCAGGCTTCGAAATGGAATGGGGGAGGCGGACGCTCTGGGTTCTGCCGGAGAGGAAGGAGGTGGTCCAATCCAAAGCCTTATCTCGAATCCCTGTGGCGTGGAGGCGTGCGGGTAGTGTGCGGTGGCAGACGGTGTTGAAGGTGGCGGAGAGGTCTAGGAGGATGAGTGCTGCGGTATCGCTGTTGTCCAGCAGGGTCCTGGTGTCATCGGTGGCGGCGATCAGGGCAGTCTCGGTTCTGTGGTTGCTGCAGAACTGTCCAGGATTCTGTTTTCTTTGTGGTATCGGGTTAGCTGTCTGTTGATGGTTTTCTCGATTACCTTGGCCGGGAAGGGGAGCAGAGAGATGGGCCGGAAGTTTTTGAGGTCTCTTGGGTCTGCTTTAGGTTTTTTTAAGTAGGGAGTTGATCTTGGCGGGTTTCCAGATCGCTGGGAAGGTCGCGGTCTCGAGGGAGATTGATGACATTGCGCAGGTGGGGTGCGATGGAGCTGCTTGCTCTGTTGAAGACGTGGTGCAGGAATGGGTCTGACGGAGAGCCGGAGTGGATTGTGCGCATGGTCTTAATAATAAAGACATTTATAGAGCGCATGGATAAAGTACGCCATCTCGGCGTGTCCCCGCTCTAAAAGAGAGAGGAGAAAAAACTAATTAAGGGGAGGAGGACAGTGCGAGGCAAAAAGGGCAATAAGTAAGCTATAAGGAGAACAGATAAGTTTTAAGTTTCCGTCGGAAAATAGTTTCTGAAGGCTCCAGGCGGAGATGGATGGGAAGTTTATTCCATGCTGTGGCAGCCGCCACTCTGAAGGACCGACCTCCCATTTTTTCTCTCCTGTAGCGGTGGGTCACAAGCGTGTCCATACCGCTAGATCTCAGTGATCTGCATGGTTCGTACCTGGTAACCAGACCTGTCAGATAGCCGGGGGCTTTGTGCCAGATGATCTGATGACATATGAGGAGTGCTTTATTTATTTCTTGATGGTGTCATCGATGCTCACGCTGACTAGCAGGGGGTCATGGTCGATGGTGTGAGGAGGGTCTGTTGTGTTGCTGTCTGTTGGGTCTGTCTGAGTGTTGAAGCTGTTGTGGATGTCTGCTATCTTGCGGTGGAAGAAGGTGGTGAGGGAGTCACACAGGGCTTGCGACGGCAGGATGTCATTGGTGTTGGAGCTGGGGTTGGAGAGTTCCCTCACGATGTTGAAGGGTTTCTTGCTATTGTGTGCGTTGTTGTCAAAGCTGTCTTTAAAGGAGGTCCTATTGGCCACCCTGATGAGGTGGTGGTGGTTGCGGATGGTGTCCTTGTGTGCTGCATGGCTGTCCGGAGTTTGTTCACTGTGCCATTTCTTCTCTAGTTTCCGGCAGGCTTGCTTGGAGGCTAGGAGTTCTGGGGTGAACCAGCTGGCCCTCTTGCTGGTGTCTCTCTAGGGATGTTACTTCAGCGGGCTGAGGGTGTTGGCACAGTCCTTGATCCAGTGTCTGAGGCTGTGGGCAGCATCGTCGGTGTTGGAGGGTTCGGTGGGTGGGTTGAGAGCAAGGTTTGCGTGAAGTTGGTCTTTGGTGATTTCACTTCAGCAGCAGCGGGGGATCTGTTGGGTGCGGTAGTGTGTGGTTGGCTTCTGGAAGGCGAAGTGAATGCAGCGGTCGTCCGTCCAGAGGAGTTCGGTGGTGTGGCTGACGGAGACGTGCGGGCTTAGGGAGAAGATGGGGTCGAGCGTGTGGCCGGCGTAGTGGGTGGGCATTGTGATGAGTTGCTTCAGTCCCTGGTTGGCGAGGTTATCGATCAGGGTTGTTGTCGTTGTTGTTGTTCTCAAGGTGAAAGTTCAGGTCCCTGAGGAGAATGTAGTCGGTGGAGGTCAGGGCGTGCGTGCTGATCAAATCGGCGATGGAGTCGCTGAACTGGGGGCCTGGTCCGGGGAGTCGGTAGACGAGGGTGCCTCTGAGGGTGGAGTTAGGGTCTGTGTGGATCTGGAAATCCATGTGTTCGGCGGTGCTGAGCGCATCATCGGTGCTAGTCGAGACCCTGATGATGTTCTTGTGGATGATGGCGATTCCTCCTTCGACTCCGTTGGTGCGGTCTCCTTGGGTGATCTTGTAGCCATCTGGGATGGCTATGGAGATGTCGGGTGCGGAGGAGTCATTAAACCAGGTCTCTGTCAGGAAGGCGAGATCCAGGGATGTTGTGTCGAGCAGGTCCCAGAGCTCGACGGCATGCTTGCGTGCGGTGCGGGTGTTCAGTAGTATGCATCAGAGGTGGTTGGGGTCTTTCTTGGTGGGTGGTTCGTCAGCTTTGAGGCTGGAGTAGCTGCAGTTATGGCAGGTGAAGGGGCCATGCGTGCATTTCCTGCTGGCCTTGAAGCAGGTGTTGCTGCGTCCGGAGTTAAGAGCGTGCAGAGGGCTGGTGTCGTAGTGGCGGCAGTCGTCGTGGCGAGTGCGCGTACCAGGGGTTCTGGCGCTGGGCTCGGTCCAGATGCAAACGGGCACAGACGGGCTTGCCTTAGGTGCGCCTTCGGTGCGTCAGTGGTGCAGCCGCACCACGGCCGGCATATATGGGGAGGTGGGAGGGAGGAGCAGCTGGGAGGTGGGAGGCAGGGACAGCGAATGGGCAGTGGGCCGTCAGGGGGCTGCGCCGCATGGACGCAGCGGTTAGGGTGGTGAGGGACAAAGAAGGTAACAGAAGGAAAAAGGTGCACAAAATCGAGGGAAAAATGAGTCGCACAGAAGGCAAAAGTGCACAGAAACGAGGGAAAAATGAGTAGCACAGAGGGCAGAAGGGCACAAAAAACGAGTGGAACAGAGGGCAGAAGGGCACAAAAAACTAGTGGAACAGAAGGCAAAAGGGGCACAAAAACAGGGAAAAATAAGTGGCACAAAAGGCAGACCGAAACGTCGACACCTTCATCATGGCCAGAAACGTTGCGTTGTCACCAACATACGACTATTGTCTATTGATTATTCTTGGTTTTATGTTATATTCACTAGGAGTTGATGTTTTAGTTGTGAATTGAAGAGTTATTGTTATCTACACCTCTGTTCATAGCTTTTTGCTTGAATTCATTTCTTTGTATTCGTCTCCCCAGATGTAAATTTGTTGCTTCATCACTAAATACAAACACTTTTTTCAGAATATAACTTACTTTCTCCGTGTGTTCTGTTTTCCTTCCTTTGATTCATTCTAGATAATTACAAAGTGTGATATCCTGTGGATACACTGGAGTGTGTTACATGTGTACGACTCACAACTAAGATTTATTGTTTTCTAAAACAAGTCCCTTGTAACATACTTTGACTTTAAATATTCAGTGCCCAAGCCTACAAGGGTTTATTGGGTTTCCCCTGCCTATGAAACAAAAGGCAGAAGGGCACAAAAAATGAGTGGAATAGAAGGCAAAAGGGGCACAAAAACGAGAGAAAACCGGGTGGCACAGAGGACAGAAGGGCACAAAAAACAAGTGAAACAGAGGGCAGAAGGGCTCAAAAAATGAGTGGAATAAAAGGCAAAAGGAGCACAAAAACGAGGGAAAAAACGAGTGGCACATAAGGCAGGCAGGAACAAAAAACTAGTGGAATAGAAGGAAAAAGTGGCACAAAAATTTAGGAAAAACAAGTGGCACAGAAGTCAAAGAGGCACAGAAATACCAGAAAAAACGAGTCGCACAGAGGCAAAATACAGAACACAGAAATACAGGGGCAGCTAAGAACAGAAGGCAGAACGGGCAGAGAGGCACGGGGGCAGCAAGGGGAACAGAAGGGAAAACCGGGCAGAGACACGGGGGCAGCGAGAGACACAGAAGGAAAGACCGGGCAGAGAGAGCACTGGGACAGCGAGGGAAACAGAGAGAAGAAAAAGGGGCACGGACCATGTACAGGCAGCGGAGGAAGACAGACAACAGCAGTCACAGACACAACAATGAAAATACAGGCAATACAATAAAAGCAATAAGGCGGAGGATGAACAAACCTTCCTACGGCCTACCACTGGCCACCAGGGATGAGGCGCAGGTGGTAGCCTGTGGGTGGTGGAGGGCCTCAAACTTCCTCAGCAGGGGCAGCTGGGGCAGGGAGACACAGGGGGTGCTATGCAGAGGGGGAGCGACCTACCTGGTGGGGTCAAGGGTCGCTCCTAAATGTTAGCATAAAAGTGGTGGATGGAATTGCCTAAATCAGTCTAAACCATTGATAATTGCACTGGGTACACTCAATTATACCTGTTCTAAATTAAGTTTATCATTATTGACAAATATGAACTATTTACAATATCTGTTGTGATCCAACCCCATTTTCGCTATAGGCTGCCCTGCTAAGTCATGTCCTCTCTAAACATAAGCAAGGATGAAGGTTTATTTATTTATAATAGAATTTAATGTAATACAAAGAAATGTTCAATGGTTAGAATTCATGTACATGCATACATCAACCTATACAACTGTATGCCTGAATGAATTGATGATATAAACAGGACTTACTGCAGATAATTTTCTGACTTACTACAAGAATCAATTCTAATCCTTTGGACACTCAACTCTGATGGCCTCATTTCTCAAGCTATTTATGTATGAAAATTTGACCTACATATACAAATAGTACAATACTCATGCATCATTGGAACTAATGAAAACTAAAAATGTTGGATTTTACCTTATAAATGTTTCTGTGTGAGTAAATCTACTCCCATTGAGTGGGCATTGGAGGGAGAGGATGTCATTGAAGTTTGGGATCACCCAGAAAAATGTGTGCTTGTATTCATCCACTCTGCCCCTTCCTGCCATGGAAATTGTCAGGGATTTAAAATTGAAAGGGTTAGGAGTAAGGGGCCATATGTATGAAGCTGTTTTGAGATTGCAAACACAGCGAATCGCAAAACAAAAGTGTTTGTGATCGCAAAACATTATTACCCTATGTATGAGAGCCATAGCGATTGCAAAATTGCTAATCGTAAAATTAGCGATTAGCAATTTTGCGAGAAAAAGTGTTGCTCCTCAGGGTTCGGATGATGCTATAAGGGTTCCACTTCCAGACAGATCCAAACTCAACATGAAATAATCACTGAGTTCAGGACCGATCAGGCAGGAGATAAAGGTCGGGAAGGGGTCAGCAGGGACAAAGGATCTGAAAGACACAAGCAGACAAGATTAGCACTCTCACTCCCCCCCAAATGCTACACTCATTTAGGTCTCACTAGGGAATGATATACATTCACTGCAGATCCTCTGCCAAACACAAAACGAACATAACCATAGATCCTCTATTGTTCAATTTATCTTATCCTGCTCCTGGAGAATTCTGATTACTTCATCAGAATACCTCGTTAAGTCAAGAACCCTTCCCCTGTAGTGAATTGTGCTTATACGTTTAATTTGTGCAAAACTGGAAGTCTCTAAGCAATGTCTCTTAGGCTTCCACGGTGTAACAACTGCCGCCGTACACACCTAGTTGTAGCGCTCCTCCTCACCGGGGGATCAACACGCTAACGCTGAAACAAAATACTGCTGACTTTTCCCCAACCGCTCTACTATGAGTAGGGGAAACCAGAGCGTCCACTACCTCTCCGGCAGCTTACAAACGGCAATGCCCCATTATTTACAACAGTTATTATCCGCCCTCTATAGTTTTAGGGGTGGTGTAGATCAAGGTCGCGAAATCCGTTAGCTCCACGGAAACGCCCTTGAAGTTAACACAGTCCGTAGGTCAGAGTTTGAGAGATAGAGTGAATACTCCTCTCTCCCTACCTGACGGCGAAAGAACCTGGGAGTCAGAAAGAGAGGATCCTCGCTCCAGAACCTCCCCAGGGTTCTATGCAAAATCCAGCGGTGGCGACTTCCATCGACCTCCCGATGTAGTTCTCTGGTAAAATGATACGAATTACGCACACGCTCGGGTGCGCGTTTCCGACCTTTAATGACTCCTCCTTGACCTGAGCCTTCTGGGGCTCGTAGTTCCGCTGTTGTGCCCGTTCTTCACATCTTGGCAAGCTCCTTAGCTGGATTGTGACAAAAAGAATCTGCAAATAATTTTGTGGATTCGCCATCTCAGTCACGCTAATAGCAAAAATTGCTAAAATAAAATCCCAAATTGTGAATTTGTTAAACAAAATGCATCAAAAAATCGCAAATTGCAATTTCCTGAAATTCGCTAATTTGCTAATTGCAATTACCACCAAGTCGTAGCAGGTGGTAACGAGGTGCAATCTATTTAAAGAGGCCCACAATGCCACAGGCCTTTTCCACAATGGCTGGGCTGAATGTGATAGCCTGGAGGCTGTGAATCAGAGCTGCTTTTCAGAGAAGGAGACGCCAGGAACGTATCTGCAGACCGCGCATCACCCTGTTCGAGAGGACTGTAGAGGAGATCCATGTAAACTACAGGCTAGATGAATAGAGCATTGTGGACTTAATAGGGGAGCTCAAACCCATACTTGAACACCCCACACGCAGGACACACACCATCCCCACCCATGTACAGGTCTTGTGCTCACTACACCTACTGGCATCAGGGAGTTTCCAGGGGGTAATAGCCACCGCAGGAGGGGTCTCTCAGAGTGCACTGTTGGGCTTCTTCCACCCGTTCCTTAATGCAATGGTACAGAGGCTGCATCACCACATCCAATTCCCCAGCACACAGCAGTCACTAGACCAAACCAAGCAGGAGTTCTATCAGATTGCACAATTCCCACACGTCATTGACTGCATAGATGGGACCCATGTCTCTATATCCTCCCCCTCTCAGAATGAGTATGTGTTCAGGAATCGCAAGTCCTACCATTCCCTGAACATACAGGTCATGTGCAATGCCAAACATATTATCGCTGACATTGTAGCAAAATACCCAGGCACCACCCAACGACTCGTTCATCTTTCACCACAGTGGGATTCACCGATGACTCACAAATGGTGAATTTGCTGATGGCTACTTACTAGGTAAACACATTGGTAACAAGGACACTCCAGTGAAGCGCAGCAGCGGCGGGACGGTGTTTAACCTGATTCTTCTCACCCTAGAGGTGACAGTGTGTATGTTGTCCGTGACTACATACTGACCCCGTACCTGAATCCTGCCACCTCTGGGGAGCGGAGGTACCACAATGCCCACACAGCCACCCATTGTACAATTGAGAGGACCTTTAGGATACTCAAGAGCCGTTTCCGCTGCCTACACAAGAGTGGAGGGACACTACAGTACAGCCCCGAGACCTGTTGCAAGATCGTGGTTGTGTGTGCCATGCTGCACAACATCGCCACCAGGAAAGGCACCCCAGTGGAGTTCACTGATTCCAAATACTCTGATAAGGAGGGCCCAGCTCCAAGATGCAGGCCAGCTGATGTAATTGGCGCGGCTGCCGGGCTCCAGAGGTGAGATAAGATCACACAGAACTATTTTTAGGTGAGAAATAATGACTCAATGCTACAGATTGTTGCAAGACTGTGTTTTAATTTCCTTACGTCCAGGGAAGTTCACATCACACAGCCTGTGTTGCACACTATATAGTTTTAAATGTCCCGCACATGTTGAACACACAGTGCAAACAAATCATATTTAACATGGGTCTAACTCACCAATTGCCATGTGTTAGTCAGGGCACCTCACCGTCGGTGTTGCCTGCTTGTAGACCCTCGCTCAGAGTGCACAGTGCCCTCTCCGATATCATCACCAGCCCTACCCTGACGCACACACTATGGCGCCTGTCCTGTGTGAGGGGTTGAGTGATGCTGCTGTTGAACGATTGCCCATCCTCCTTTAGTGAGCTGAGGGCTCCTGTGCCAGCAGTGGCTGCTGTCCGCAGCTGGTCCACAGCACATGTGACCTGTACTAGTCCCATGGCCACGTCCTTGCTGCAGTGTGCTAACTCATGCTGCATGCTGATGCAGCGACGTGACATCACTGAGGTGGCAGAGGCAAGCTGGTTAACAGCCCTTGTACGTAACTCCATGCGCTGTCTCTCCCTGCACTTGGCTGCATGGTCCTCTCACATCTCAGCGCGCAGTGCCTCCAAGGCACTCATCAGGCCCATGAAGCCCACCCTCATTTGCCACTGTATTGATTTTATTGTCTTTGCCTGCAGGCGCTGTACTTCCAGCATGTGGCCCTCAAGCCTTCTGAAGACTGTGTCCTCTCAAGCGGCAGCTGTGCTTTTGGACACACATGTCCTGCGCCTGGTTGTAATAGCTGGAATGGGACTGGCAGGGGACTGTGCTCTGTGTTGTGGGTCAGACTGGCCCTGGACTGGTTCCCCATCCTCATCTGTGTTGAGGGCTTCTGACTCCAGTGGTGGCAATGGTGCTACTACGATGTGCTGTGAGCATTTATCTGGGATCACTGGTCTGCCTTCCTCATTCTCCTCTTGCCCTGACACTTCTGCCCTGTGGGAACTGTCCTCCCCTGCTGCCATCGGTCCCTGTGTTTCTGGATGTGCTGTGGACATAAATGCACAGATTAATTTGGTGTCCTGCCTTGCTTTTGTCATGCAATAAATTACACTGTCTGGAGTTACTTGGGTCTTAACTCTCTGTATTTTCCCTTTCCAGATACACACATACTGATTGACCCTTGCTGGTTGTCACTGCTCCACTGTTTGGTGCATGTGACTACATCTCCCATAATGCATTGCTGTGTGTGCTTGTGTGCATGCACTGGGCATGCATTTCTGTTGGGTGCTTGGGTATCTCCTGGGTATGTGGGTGAAGTAGGAAGCTATCTGGGGTGTGATTGCATGCTCCTTACCTTGTCTGGGATCTGGGGGTTTGGAGCTGTCAAGGTCTGCCACCCCACCCACACTCTCCGGCAGCACGGTCCCCTCGACCAATTCCTCCAGTGCCGTGGAGTCAGTGGCAGTGGACATCCCACCACTGGTCTTTCTTGCCTCCTCCAGCCTGGCAGAAACCTTTTCTTTAGATTGCTGGCGCATGTCGTACCAGCGTTTTCTCAGGTCTTCTAAGCTGCGGTGGGTGACACCAATTGAGTTGACCTTTTCCTGGATGTCAGCCCAGATTCTGCGTTTGCGGGTCTCTGGCATACACAGGGATTTTTTCCCAAATAGCAACTCATGGCTCCCACCATCTCCTGGATGAGCACCTCCTGCTCCATTTCAGTGAACTTCTGTTTTCTCTTCCTGGTTGTTCCCCCTGCTGCTTATCCTGTGTAGCCATTTCTCCTGTCTCTGTAGCAGTGTACTGGTGCCTCAGTCCTCCTTCCAGCCTCTCACTCTGCTTCTGAAACTCAGGTGCAGCATGGGTAGTCACACTTCACGGTTGTGATGTCATCAAGTTGCACCTGAGTTTCAGATTTGACGATTTGCAATTCCTTAATTGCGATTTCACAATTAAGGAATCGCAATTTGGTATTCGCATTAAAATGTGCAAATTTTTGGGAATTGTAAACTTTACATTGGGTTTTGCGGTTCTCAAAATGCGATTTGCAAAAAATCGCATTTTGAGAATCGCAACTTCTGATTTTGATACATATGGCCCAAAGTCTTTTCAAGGGAAGAATACAGATAACACCAGCATTAATGGTGATGTAGTTGGAGGGGTTTCTCTGCTAAAAAACAAATTTTCATCAAGGAAAAATTACTTTTTTTCTCATGTGAAAACCCATTTTCACTTGAGACATTATAATTCCCAACTCTTTTTCTGGAGCATGCTTGAGAAGAGATGACTGCAGTAGGTTTCTAGTTGCAACATAGAAAACTCTGCACTTAAATGATTTCAAAAGTTGTATTCATGAAAGGTCAATGACCTGTGAGCAAAGATTTACAACTGGTTAGGTGTGGGATCACGGCGGAGCTGTCAATCAGACATTTTCCTTAGAGTATACTTAGAGTTGGATTAAGATTCACCCTCTTCAACTATTGACTTTTAATAATCACCCTTTTTCAGTCATTGGATTGAGACTTGGTCAATCACATCTTGGATCACCAGAAAGGACCATTTCTCTTTCATCTCCAATGCACTGCTTATATTGAAGAACTGCATTAGCGACTACGTTACAACTAGAGGTATCTCTATGTGCTTCTGCTAGGTCCCTCTCACCCCTCAATCTCTCTCACTCTTCCTTTCTCGTTCTAGACTATCACTTTCGTTCCACGCCCCCATCCCTTTCTTTTCCCCATATGTGTTTTTTTTTACGCCACCTGCAAATTCTTTTGCTTCTGCCTCCCAGGCCTATCATCTTCCCCTGCATCTTTTCGTTTTTACTGTCTACTACTATCTTGCTGCTCCCTCCTTTTCCTGTGTGCTCTTTGTTCCTCCTGCCCGCCTCCGTCTCGTTCTCCTCTGCTGCCTGTCCCTCCTGACATCTTCTCTTTAGTTGAGTTGGGAATATGTATTCTTTCTTTATTTGTCTTTGCTAGACATGAAAGGCTGTCTATAATGAAGGTGCTCATGCCTTCAATGTAGTCCTCTTTAGTTTTTACGTCAAATAAAGGCATTTGGCAAGAACGCCTTTATTGCAATCCATTCTTTCTTTCTATGTCATAGAAACTAAAGAATGATTATTATGATTGCTCCTTTGCTATCCAATACTTTTTGACATAAAAACCGAAGCTGGACAGTACAGAAAGCAATGAAGCCTCCAATGTAAGCAGCCTTCCGTTACCTAAATGTATCTGGCTCTGATGTGGCCTTGCCACATTAAACTCAGTCCTATTGGCTTTGCAAATGTTTTTTTTAAGAAGTGTTATCAATGTAGGCATACTATCTACGTCAGTCACATTCTAAATTGAAGCTCTATTTAAAAAGTGTGAAAAAAATAAATTTACTTTTGAGCCGTAGCCAAATATTGCTCTCTATATATTGCACACCACTGAACTCTAAACGGTGCACATTTGCGGTAATATCAGAAGGATATCATGTCTTATGACAGAGGTGGGGACATTCTCTGTGATGCAGCAGGGGCCGCGAGGCTGAAACATGATCACATGCTGATGGGAATGATTATCAAATCTGTGCCTCGCTCATTCCCAGGCAGAGAGGTGCATGGGAGGAGACGGGCAGTGAAGGCATGTAGCCATCCATGTCACCAGGCTGCATTATCAGAATACATAAGGTGATGTAAACGAACCCGCAACACAGCACTGACCCGCGGAGAGTTCATTCCTGTTCAGTATCCCATGAAATTACTCGCGGGTCACATCAGATGTACTACATTCGCAAGGAGGTACTACTGCGGCTGAGATGACCCGTAAGTAATTTCATGGGATACTGGACAGTAATGAACTCACCCTGAGTCAATGGACTGCAAAGCACTTTATGATCATCCTTAAAAGCAGAAAGTTGTTCAAGAAAGTTTTATGGTTTCAGAAATGCCAGGGATGTATGTCCCTGTGCAGCAGCGCGAGCACTTTGACTTCTTCATGCATTATGTACCTGGATTGCTTAAGTATGCCTGTTATTATTTATGACAGCATAGCATTTGCATTATTACATGAAGTACTTATTAATCTTAACAAGCCCTCTCATAATTAATATGGTTGTACAAAAAGCTTTCTGTGTACCAGTGCTAAAAAGCGTGTCCCCGTCATTAAACAGTAGCTAAGTAAGAAAGGCACTGTAATTTGGCATTTTTAAGGCTCTTCCAAACAATTATTTAATGTGTCACGATTGAGGATTGAAAAGGAAAAAGTGATGTTCTTAATTGTGAATGGATTTTACCATGAAGGTGCGAAAGAAAATGTTCTCTAGGTATATGCTTATACCTAAAATGCACACCTAATAAATCCTCACAAATAATCCCTTTGCAGGCAACAACAACAATTTTTAGTGTTAAAAATATGTTTACAACTAAAAAGACATCATTTATGTAATTCAAGAATTCACGTGATTCCTGACAGGCATAAACTGTTTGTTTGTGTCAGGGTTAGAACAGTCATCTCTTGATCCCTGCCAAATGAGGAAGATATGTCTATATATCTAAAAAACGTGACCAGTTTGTCCATAGTACAAGGTCGTTTGTGTTCTGTCAAGCAGAGGTTTTGGCCTGGAAAGCTACCCTTCTAATAAAAAAAAACTCTTTCTTAATACATTTGCCACTTCAAGTTTGTGCTGTACAGTCCATCATACATGAGAAGTTTGAAAGGTTTGGAGAAATAACATTTCTCCAAACTAACACTATTATTCAGCCTTATGTTTTGGTGCACAGCCTTGTCGGCATAAGTTAGTAGATAGGGTTTTGTGCCAAAAGCCATGGTTGGTTGCATAGGAACGCCCAAGTACCACTCATTGTACACCCCCTTAATGCAGAGTAATGCAAACCAGCGCACATGACTACTTTGCATTAATAGAGGGTTACTTTCCTAAATACAATTTCTACAATTTGCTCTTGTTCGTGTCCCTTTTGTGATGCAAACCTGGGACAAATTGTTAGTGTATATGCTCCAAAGTGTGGGGAATAAGAGAAACACGACACAGAGTGTGATCTAGGTTTGTGAATGCCCACTAACATGTACATTTTCTGAAAAAAAAACTATGATCCAGTCCTTCCACACCCTGTACATGTTCAGAGGTTTACTCCAGGAGAGTGCTGGAGTAACCTATTTCCCTGCATGGAAAGGGAAATGAACCCCTTTCAAACGTGCTCTGGTGTACATAAAGGGGTTTCTCCACAGGAATTTTTTTTCTCCCTATGGAACAAAAAGAAAAAAAAACTGTGCAATTGGAAACAGGTCTGTGTTTCCCATGTGTATAATCATACATAGTTTCCATTCAAGCTTTGGGGAGATGGGCTGTGTCAGCGAATTCGCACCTCGTACTGCTTTCCAGGCATTTCACGGATAATGTTTGTGAATTCCCAAAAGTAGTAAATATTCAGCCATTCATAGGAGTACTACTGGGAAGGCAAATGTACTTATTTTCGCTGAGAGTTGGGACTGATAAATATTGCACAAAGTAGTGAGAGAATAAATGGTACCATAATATAATTGCTTTAAAGTGTGGAGCTAGAATGTGGGCACAGAGACAAGCTACGATCAAAGGGAACATTCCAAATTGTGTTGTTTTAGAATATCAAGGAGGAAATTTCGAGGACACACAATATGGTGACCGGTAAATACAGGACTAAAAGATTGGCAGACATGTATTTATATAATTTTGTATCTATATATTTTTTCACAGCAAAATATACTGGGAATGTTTCTGACTCCCGGGGGCAGATGGGAATGATTACCCCTAATCTGCCCCCTGAGGTGGCAGAGAGTGCACTAGACGCCAGGAAAATGCTAAAAAAAATAGGGGTGGGGCTGCCTATCATAGACATGGCCATGCCTGCAGAAATGCCCCCAACTCCCCAAAAATATGCTGCCTGTCTTTTTGACCCCCAGTAGGCAGGATGATTACCCTCAGTCTGCCCCCAGCAGGCAGAAAGCTCACAAGACACAAGGGCTTATTCTAATAAAAATAATGTGCTGGCAGTAGGACAAATAGGGATGAATGTCCCCAATCTGCCCTGACAGGGCAAAGAAATCCCACTAGACACCAGGGGCTGCATGTATGCAGTAATTGTTTGGAGTGGGGACGGTCCTCTTGGGCATGGGCCTGTGGGTGGGAATGGCCCCCTGGGTATGGGTACATGCTATTCCCCACTCTACAACCCCTTTAGATTTTCTGACCCCGGGGAGTAGATAGGGATATTCGCCCCCAATATGCCTTCCAGGGGGCAGAAAGCCAACAGAACACCAGGGATTTCAAAACAGTGTGAAAATAATCTAAAGGAGGGGGTGGTCTATTCTTCCATCAAGCCAAAGCACCACTACAGATGGGTCAATAGTGTTTTTCTGCTCCATTGGGGACAGATAGGTTTGTCCAAATTGGGAAGTTCCTCAAATCTTCCCCCAGGGGTGGTAGAAAGTCCACCTGAAGCTTTGCCTGAAATAACTAGTTTTCCAGACATTTCTCTGATGTAAAGTTACGGAATCCATAGTAATCCACAAAATTCCTACAGCTGTGTGTTACTCCACTTGTACCGATAAAAACTTTGCAAAACTTGTGTGACTGGACCTAGTGCCCGCCACAGGAATGGAGGGTAGAGTGAGAATCCCATTTACCTTGGTTTGATCTGTTCCTATTGCTGGCAGTAGATCAAGCCACACAAGTGGTTCAGCGTTTTTATCAGTACAAGAGGGATAATGCTCGGTGGTAGGAATTGTGTGGCTTCCTGCAGATTTCAGAAGTTTCCAACACAGAAATGTAAGGAAAATTTATGATTTTATGCAAAGCTTGAGGTTTGCAGGGCATTGTGGGTAGGAAAACCTCAAGGGATCCATGCAAGACACACCACCCTGGAATCCACAGGTTGTCTAGCTTTCAAAATTGTCTCTGGTTTGTAGGGGTGGCACCACAGCACTGTCCCAAATACTGCGGCCACTCTGATTGCTTATCTCTCGATGTAGTGCTTCAGGGTCTTTTTGTAATGTGGTCGACTAGCCCACCCAGACAATCAGGGTACCATTCTTATTGGGTAACGAATGGAAACTCAAGGTGGTAAGAAATGTGTGGGTCTCCACAGATTCCAAAACTTTCCATCACAGAAATGTGGGAAAAATGTGGTCTTTTTTACCAATTTCTTTTGACAAGTTTGACATTTGCAAGGGCTTCCTGGTAAAATTACCTAGCGAGAGCCATGCAAGTCATATGCCCAATGTACTCCCCTGGTTGTCTAGTTTTAAAAATCGTACAGGTTTTCTAGGTTTACCTAGGTGCTGGCAGAACTAGGGCCAAAAATCCACAGCTACCCACTTTGTAAAAAAAGGGTCAGTTTCGGTGTATCCATGTTACGCCTTGGATCATTCCTGTCATGGTCACTAGACTCATCTGTACAGTGAGGTACCATTTTTATCAGGATACTTGGGGAAATGCTGAGTGGAAGAAAGTTTATGGCATCTCACAGATTCAAAGACTTTCCAAAAAATAAATGGGAGATTTTCTTTTTATTTTTAGGCAAAGTCTGAGGTTTGCAAGGGAATCTCAGTAAAAAAAGCTAATGAGAGCCATGCAAGTCACCTCTCCCTGGATTTGGAAAATCGGCAAACTCGCTAGGTTTCCCTAGGTACAGGCTGAGCTAGAGCCTAAAATCCACAGCTACCCACGTTGCAAATAAACGGTTAGTTTTGAGTGGAAAAATATGATGCAACCATATTGAGTTTTGGGCTGCTGTTTCCTGTGGCAGGCACTTGGCCTGCCCACACAAATGAGGTACAATATTTATCTGGATACTTGAGGGAACACTGGGTGGAAGAAAAGTTGCAGCTTCCTGCAGATTACAGACTTTTCCAACACAGATTGTGAGGAACATCGGTTTTTTTTGTCAAAATTTGAAGTTTGCAAGTGATTCCGGGTAACAAAACTCTGCTGAGAACCATGCCAGTCACCCCACACTGGATTCTCCCAGGTTCTATATTTTAAATGTACATTTGCTAGGTTTCCCTAGGTGCAGGCTGAGCTAGAGTCCACAATTCACAACTGAACATCTTGCAACAAAAGGGTCAGTTTTCTGTGATTTGTCCATTTGTCCATTTTGCTTTTTGGGCCATTTCCTCCTGCCTACCCACACAAGTGAGGTATAATTTTGATTAGATAGGCATGCAGGAGCATCGAATAGTAGAACATTTCTTATTACAAATTGGATTTTCCTGAACATGTGCCTTCCAATGGTAAGCCAGTGTTTAAGAAAGAACACATTTAAAAAAATACCCACTAAGTCATATGCTAGTACAGTAACCCACAAATTAAGAAATGTACGAATAGCCACTGCTCCTAAGTTTCACATTTGGTGCCCATTTCAGAAAGACATAGGTTTTCTTGATGCCCATTTTTCACTCTGCATATTTCACCGTTTGAATTGATCTATACTCGTTAGACAATAAAAAACCATTGTTGTTGGCGCTGGATAATATGGGTTCTTGCAGAACCCGTAAACGCTATATATTTCCACAGCCAGAATTATTTAGCAGCCATAATAGTATATTGATTTTGTAAATCAGCCATTGTTACAAAAAGTTACAGATGACATTGTCACAAATAACCGTTTTTCCTACTCATTTTCAATATTTCTTTATTTTAACAGTTAATTTCTTTAGGAACACCTTGCGAGATTTACACAACTTACCCATTTCTGAATTTGAAATGATGTCTACTTTTTAAAAATGCATAGCTTTTATGGATCACCCATGGGTTCATATTGGTTCCCACCATTAACTTGAAGTAGGCTGAGAGCACACAAAATAGCAAATATGGGCTACCTCTTTGAAAAATGCCAAAACTGTGTGAACAAAATTTTATTTTTGTTCAGCTGTGGAAGTTCCTGAAAGCTGGGAAGCTGGTGATTTTAGCACAGCACCTTTTTCCCATTTTCACTCCAAAATATAAAATGCATCTATATTTTTTCCTGTTTTCTTAGTCCCCTCCAAGGGGATCCACACACTGAGGGTACCTTTAGAATCCTCAGGATGTTGGAAAAAAGGACACACATTTGGTGTGGATACCTTATGTGAAAAAACGTTATGGAGCCCCAGGGGGGACCTACCATAAAAGAGCTAAGGACTGGGGGGATGAGGGAGGAAGGCCCAGCAATTAAGGGGTTAAAGCAACTTGAAATCTCTTCTTCCTGGATAGATTAAAAACCTACAGACCTTAAAAGTCCAATTTTGCAATCTAATTCATATCTCTTGAATTGTTGTTAGGTAGTTCTTAACCTTAGACTTCATTTTAAGCAAATTGCTAATGGTGATATCTATCAACAAAAGGTGATAGGCATTATCACATCCTTCCTTTGCAAAAAGGATTTGAAGCCTGCCATCAATACCCTTCTATATATTTTTCATTGCGTACCAGAATTGACTTAAAACCAGACTACCAAATCTCTCCAGCTGTTGTTTGCTCTGCTGTAGGCAATAATAATATATTTCACAGGATCACACCCACTCTAGATACTGAGCAATGCAAATTGCCATGTTTAATGGCTGACTAATGTAACCTGTAAGAGCCAGGTTTATGGTTAAACAATGCTTTACCTGTAAGCTAGAAACGTCATTCTCTGAGGTGAGATTTGGGGCAGTCCTGGCCACAAAGGTGTGTACTGTCTCTATAAAAACTTTGATCATATGTTAATACTTCTGAAGTTCACCTGCTTTCATTCAGATGACCTTACCCACTTACCCTAATTGCCAGAATACTTTTACCCTTAGACATGTGACCGATTCTAGAGTATTCTGTAACAGGATATATATGTGTGTGAGCTAACTCACCTCACAGAGTTTGACTTCTTATTTAATGCTACAAGATCCTTTACTCCATTGTCTCGTGATTCACTGCTTTTCATATATTTTCAGGCTGAAATCAAACTTTACGCAGAACTTTTATTCCATTATATTAGTGCATAGGCATGTAATCACAACAACTTGAGAAGTGGAGAAGTGTGGCTCAGGGGTTAGAGGCGGCAGACCCGGAAGCTGAGATGGCCCTGGACCAGGGTTCGATTCCCCGCCTCGGCAGGTCTCGGGCTCAAAAATTCCACGGACTTGACAATTCTCGCTCTGGTGCCTTCTCGACTCACGGGGTCACACTCTGCAACTCTGGGCAATAGCTTGCTTAATCTCCACAACGGCCCCTCGCGGCGGGATGCCTGGCTTTCACCTTGTGGATACCCTGCTGTGGTTTCTCACAGGGGAATACCAGGATGGGTTCCCTAAGCAAGCGCCGGGACGCTTACGGGCAGCTGTGCGCTTTACAAGTCCAGTACATTTACATTTACATTTAACTTGCCGAAGAGTAACAGCTTGGTCTGTACAGAAACATATACTTAGATAAGATAGGTACTTCTCTGCAAGAGAAATCAGGTGGAGAACAGCCCGGTCCTCGTCTTTTCAATTAGCTAAGACACCTTTAGATGAGGTTTATTGGTTTAAATACAGTTCTTTTTTTGTTACAATAACTATTGTGATAAAGATGTCTGGAAGGGTATAATGTAATAAAGTTGTTGGGTAGGAAAGTTGGGAGTCTGAGCTACTAGTAGAAACAATATGAGTGAATTTCCAAGGAAAGGGCAGGTGGATTACGAAATATATTTTATATGTAAAGATCTGCAGTATAGACCCTAGTGGCTGAAAGAGGTTTCCAATGGAAAGCGTTGTGACCAGAGATATCCCAAATGCAATAGCACCAATGTAAAATAGAGGTTCAACAAGTGTGAAAGTACATTGTATGTACTCCCTTCCAAGCATGATCTACCTGTAGCTGGCTGACCACCTAATCCTTTTATCCCCTTAAAGCCTTTCCATCCTATACCTAAAAAGTATGAACTGCTGCCCTAGGTGGCAGACAACTTGAACCTTTTTTCCTCTGTGTGATTTAGAGAAAGGCTAAAATTGCACCAGAAACCTAAAACTGAAAAGGTTCGACCTAAGGAGACTCCCACCATCTCTATGTATTCCCATTATGGTAGTGCTACATGTATGTATTTAATCAATTGAGATAACTGCACTGACAAAGACAGGAAAACATGCTTTCCAGAATAAGGGTCTTTGAAATGTGACAGATTTGACACAATTAACAAAAGGAAGCTGCAAAATGCCAGTAGGAATCTCAAACTAGGGGGTCGTAAACAAACCTAAAGAAAAATTGAGAAATAGGGCTTATTCTCTGACTATACCCTCTCATCCATACGTATGTACTTGAATAATTGCTGAGGTAAAAAAAGACATGGAGTAGGATTTATTAGATTTTCTGAGCTCCTCCACCTCCGTTAATAAAGGCAATGTCTGGGGAGGTGCACCAGTGGACGGGGCAGTATCAGCTGTTGAATGAACAGATGGGGCACAAGCAGGTGTGCGACAGGTGGATGGTGTGCTGGTAAGACCAGTGAGCATGGCAAGTGTCAGCAGGGCAGGCAATATGAGAATGAGATGGGAGGCCAACACCACCGCACCTCAAGGTCACATTCAATACCACACGCCCTGACATAGTTAATTGAATATCACGTGTAATAGTCATAGGCCAAAAGCAAAATGGAGATCTAGAATTTGGACTGGCGGCACAAATCTACAAATAGGAGTCCCCCCATAAGTGATACGAACTACAATAAAGTTTTAGATGGCCATCTTAATGCAATCGTACACTTGAGAATGTGCCCATGCCTCGGTGATGGCAAAGGTACAATTAAGTCACCCGTCTGCATCCGATCTTCTCCAAATGAGTAGATAGATTCAAGAGGCCCCCTAGAAGTATAGGGAGGAACTTAAGTTGATTTTTCATTGTTGCATTCTGAATTGGCCTGGAATAGTCCAATTATTGAGAGTTATAACGTCCTGTAAGGACTAAGACAAATGAACAGCTTTAGAGTTGAAATCATGATGGCTACTGCCAGAGATATGCTATTCAATCAATAGCTCAGGCGTGCCGCACTAAATTTAATTGATCAAAAATCATTATTTACAAGCAGAAAAAGGGTGTATCATTCGCTGACTACTTAGATCATTTGAAAAAAACGTTTTGACAATAATCCTGGTATTGAGATACTGCTTGGAGGCTGAGGGGGAAATATTTGCTCAGGAATTGTTGTCAAAGGTAGAAGACAATTTTTGACTCTTTGAGTGGATTGGCAAAATAAGAATTTGTAAGGGTACGTTTTGTTTGATAATCACTGTGTTGTCTACCTGTAAATAAATCATGTATGTAAACATATAATATGTATATGCAAACAATTCAATAGATGGCTAGAGGAAAAGCCTGAGGAAGACAAGGAAGTGGGGGAGTCAGAAGGGGCATATGCCAGGGAAAATGAGATTTTACAGATATTGTGAACTCTTGTTTTAACTGTTGCCAATTAGATAACTATAAGAGAGACTGGCCAAACCAACAAAGGGATCACATGATCAAAATGAATAGCACAATATCCTCCCTTTTCCTTTGCTACCTCCACACCTCTGATACCAAACCTATAACATAACACAAGTAAAACTGACTTCCCCCATCACACCGTATGCCCTCTAATCTGAAAGAACTATCCATTCAATTTGTTATTAATGGTATGCTCACCTTTTGACTTATCAACACTGGTGCTACCCAGTCTGCCATTAATACCTCTCAATTCCCAGTTAATTTCTGCAATAGTCACAATGATAAATGCAGATGGCATTAGAAATCAACAAATCCTATACCATGTTACATTTCCTGTCCGTAACCTTGCATCTTTTCAAAGATCAACATCTACGTATCTTCATTTTGAGTTCCACTTTCCTGCCAATCCACTAGGCAGGGGCTTTCTCTGTAAACTGAATTGTACTCTGAGGGCCCAATTCACAGAACTAACTTAAGACAAAATCCTAAACTTACTACCATTTTGGTATTCACAGAAGGCACATACTCATTTCGGTATTCACAGAAGTTAGGAGTCCTAACTTTAGGACTCCCAAATGCCTTCTGTGAATACCGAAGGTCTTAAAGTTATGATCTTTTTCAATTTAGGAGTAGTAAAGTTAGGGCTCCTAACTTTAGGACTCCTAAATGCCTTCTGTAAATACCAAAATGGTAGTAAGTTTAGGATTTTGTCTTAAGTTAGTTCTGTGAATCGGGCCCCATATTGCTCGAGCGTTGGTGACTTTCAGGTTGCTCCTATTGAAAATTGAGAAGACTTGCTAAGTGAATGTTTTTCTGTTACAAATGTTGCTGAACGTTCTTTCCTCTTCACATGATTTGCCGAATGTCCTCGAACAGGTCCCCTACAGTCCCAAAAATGCGTTTAACTTGTAATATATTTTAACTGCTGATCTTCTCAATATTCATTTGCACCCCAACTTCCTTGCACACCAAAATGCTCCTTTTGACCAGACATTGTTGAAAGGATCCATTCCACTACTGCCTACCTACTACAAACAGGAGTGTTAGGTTCCACTCGTCAAGAAGAGTGGACAGCCAATTTGTACAAGAACTGAATGCTATTTATTTTGTTGTATTTCCCACTCTGCTGTTTATCTGGATTCCGCTACAAAGTTTGTTGTATTCCACCAACAGCCATTTGTTTCACAGTAGCTGATTTGTGTTCTGGCTTCTTCTCTATTCCTATTCATAGAGAATGCCAGTTTATTTTTTAATGGTATTGTGGGAAAGCAACTAAAGTTGGCATATCTTCATCACAAGTACAAACAGTTACTGTCTGTCTTTTTCCAATCTCTTAAAAAAGAATTGGACACACTGGTTTTCCCGAGGGGTTCAGTACTTTACATGATCTGTTGGATACTGTGAATAATGCCAGTGGGATCATTTGTATCTGATTGCTGAATTAGCTGAAAGTGCGCATAAGTCTTCTAAAGAAACTGAGCTTTGTAGTCAACCTCATGTATGATATTTAGATGATGTCATTTCTACAGGAGAAAGGCTCTGTCTGCATATCACATACAAGATTTTCATTAGTTGCCTCATCCTATCGATGTAGCCCAAGTGCCTCCGATGCATCCATTATTGACGTCAATGAAGTTTAGGCTATTCTCGTATTGTTAAAACCTGATGCAACCGATTTGCTGGATGAGCGGTGGGGCAGGCGGGGGGGAAGGGAGAGGGTGATAAGGGAGGCATAGGGATCACACTTGGGAAAAATTAAATAATGGAGAAAAAAACGTACCTGAAACTGGCTGCTTCACTCTCTTCTGTTCCTTTAATCCAGACAGAACAATTTGCACTCCAGGACAGACTGGAGTCTGTGCATTCTATTTCCAACCCAGCTCCGTTTCTGGATTGGAGAGAGCTTTCACTGCACATGACAGTTTGGCTGGGCTGAGATGGCTGGCCAAACCGTGATGCACAATCAAGGGAGATCACTTACTACTCGCCTCAGTTCCTGTCAGCCCCCAGGACCCTGGCCCCACCCCCAAGACTCAGCAGAAAAGGAAAAATAAAACAAGTGCTTATTATTGTTTAATTTTCTTCCTTTCCTGCCGATTTTTAGGGGCGGGGGGGGTGAACTCCTCTGCCATAGTGGAGGTGCCACTGCTGGTTAAATTCCTATAGTGTGAAAAATTGAGTTGTTGGTTGAGTGGGGTGTTGACCCTGCTCAACCAACAGCCACAATCCCCATCAGGGTGAACCACAAATGTGACTAAATTAACCTGTGCTTAACCCACTGATAGATTGCCAAAAAAAGCAGTCAAGCTTAACTTTGAGGCAATGTAAAAAGTATTTATGCAGCACACATCCAGTAATAAAGTGAAAACTTAACACACAAAAAATCCCACAGCAATGTACTTTGTGGATGTCTGAGAGGAATAAACAAAGTCCAACTGACAACTATTTGGAAAAATAAATTACATTTTATTAAAATATTTGACATCAAATCAATCAATAAACCAATCTGTTGACCCGTAGTTATGAATTAATAAAGTTTAAAGTAAAAAATAGCTCCCAAAAGATCGTGCACCAACTGCTGAAATCTAGTTGCATGAGGCCGGGTCAAAGTCAAAAAATATAGTTGACCTCAATGGAGCACAAGTTGAATACAATTAGTGGATTGGGCCTGGTTAGCGTTTACCTTCTGGCTTTGAAGAAATGTCAAGAAAAGGTCTCTGTTCAGGGAGCCAAGGCTGCATGCGACGTCTGAGAAGTGGGCATCATCACTGGGGAGTTGTTGAATGAAGCTGTGGGGAAGACTTCTACCTTTGGATTTTCTGCCTTTTTTGGAAGTCAAAAATCTCAAGCTGGATGAGGCTGGAGGCAGTAGCCAAAGAGAGTTGCACAAGGTTGCTTGCCTCTTTGGCAGCATACCGCTGAACAGGATTTGATGCTATGGAGAAGAATGTAACAGGAGCTGCCACAAAGACAGGCCAATTGGCAATTCACCTTGGAAGATAGACAAGTAGGATGTTCACGGTTTCTTCTCGGTTCTTAGAGCACTTTTTAGCCAAACATATTCTAAGTCCAAAGTTTTCGATTTGAGCTAGTTGGGCACCTTTAACAGCACCACCCCGGGTCCCTGAGGGGCACTACTTAGGAGGTTAGAGCTCACTCAGGCTGGGTTAAGGTGCCAGTTCAAGATGGTTGGAGCCTTTTCTGTCCCTGAGGCTCTGATCAGGAGCAGGAGGCCAGCCAACTAGCCCTTAGTGTCACTTTGGTATTCATGGGTTCAAGCAGTGGAAAGGGCTCAAACAGAAGGCAGGCCTCTGAGGTTTCAAGGCAGGCCCCTGGCAGCAAATCAGTCCTTCCAGGTGCAGCCATGCAGTCTTCTGAAGTACACAGCAGGCCACAGCAGCAGGCAGTCCTCTGAGAGTCCTTCCACAGATGTAGAAAGAGAAGAGTGTGTCTGAGAGTCCTATGTTTATATTTGGTGCCTTGTTCGAAGTCAGAGATATTTCTAGAGAATTCCCTCTGAAGTTCTTGAATTTCCCTGCTTTCCCTGCCCTGGCTATCTGCATGAACAAGGCAGTGGAAACAAGTACTTGGTATGAAAACAGGGCACATCCTATTGATTTGCAAGTGAGGCTGTGCCCAGCTCCACCCCATCATGCTACCAGTGATGGCCCATCCAGGCACATTTTATTATTGTGTGGCTGTCTGGGCAGAATAAACAAAGTCCAACTGCCAATTACACCCAGTCATGTGACCCAGAAACAGGCTGCAGGCAGCAAATAGTTAGGGCAGGAAAATGGGAACTTTTTTAAAGTGACATTTTTAAAATTGTAACTTAAAGTCTGACTTTACCATTAAAGAGGGATTTAAATTACAATTTCTTAGACACAAAACATTAAATTTTCTTCTGTTCTCAATCAAAATGTAGCACTTATTAAAAGTAAAAATGCATTCCGATGTTATCCTATGGGAGAGATATACGCATCACAGTAGTGAAAAATGACTTTAGGAGTGTTTTACTACCAGGACATGTAAAACTTAAAGGTACATGTTGTGAGAAGATCGCCTGGCATATGCTGTCCACTAGTTATAGTGGGCACCTTGCACAAGTCCAAACAACCCCTTAGAGGTGAAAGATTAAAGACAACCTTTATTGAAAGCTATCCTAGTGGTAGCTATGGAGAGCAGCCTTTAGGCTAAGTCTTGAAGGAATGTCAAGCAGTTGTTTTACCAGTCTATATTCTCTTGAATGACCTAATGAAAGGAGAACCACACAAGTTATATATGTAAAATATATGTATTCATTCTAAACACACCCTACTAGTCTCTTTATGGGGCTAGAGGTAAAAGCACATACGTTACACTGAATATCACACAGAAAATTAGCACAATATACGTTGAGCCCTATTAAGAAAGTGGTATAAGAACCATGACTTGACTAGACACAAGGCCTAGAGCCTGTAGAATCACTGGGCCCATATGAACCAATCAAAGGTAGTGACACAGGGGACCCACAGGGGACGCGTGCAGTGTGAGAACACAGCTGCGAGAGGCCGTTAGCTTCTATGGGGAAAGTCGGGGATAGAAATTTAAAGATTAAGGACACTTAGGAAAGGACTTTGAGCAAACCCCTTTAGACTTAAAGGGTTCTAAGGCCAACACCCACAGGAGCACCTGAGTACTCGAGTTACCTCACCCAGGGAAGCCTGGTGCATAGGTGTCTTTTGGTGTCAGGAATCTTCGTAGTTTTCAATGGCAATCTGCTGCAAAGTGCTGCTGCCGTCGAAGTGGAAAGTGTCCAGTGTGATCCAAGCCTGGATCAAAGATGAGAAGAACCTGAAGGCAGAGGGGACAGAGTCTGGGTCACTTGCTAGTGACCAGGGGCAGATAGTCGAATGCCCACCGATGTCGGGTAATTTCAGGTTGAAGAAGTAAAGGTTGACTTTGCAGCCACGAGGACCAGGAGGCGTCGACGACAACCAGGAGCTGGATTTGAGCGGTCCCATGGAGGATATCGAGTGTTGCGGCATCGAACCAGAGTGGACCCAGCAAGCCTTGGTAACATAACCCACTCAGAAAGTGAAGAAATGCTTTGGTGCAGACCAGCACAGTGCGAGGGACTCACCAAGTGGTGGAGAGTCAGGGCACTTCTGGAGCAACCAGGGAAGCCCAATGAAAGTTAAAGTTGCCTTTTTCAGGGACCCACCAGTCAACGGACCGGGGATCGCAGAGGTACCTCGAGCTGAAATGCAAAGAGTGGGATCACGGAACACTTGTGAAGTGTAGGCCCACAATCTTCAGTGCAAAAGGTGCTCTGGGTCTGGGCTACAAGTAACCCAATGCACAGCCTTGAGAGTCATCGGGAATCTGATGCACTTGCAAATGTGCACGCTGTCCAGGGGTTCTGGTTCCATGGTACCCATGAAGGATAAAGGTCTCAGCTTTGCTGGGGACTCAATTTGACCTCTGGGAAGTCTGGAAATCCACCAATGGTGTTGCAAAGTCTTCAGTGACCGGCGTGAGCTTCGGAAATGCAGACTGGTCAGATGCTTCTTTGGTGCCTGCCAAGCAGGGGAGTAACAAAAGGGGGTGGTGATGGATGGAGCATCTGAATCAATCAAACACTCACACCCAATCAAAAGATCTGGGTTTATTCCATCACCGTTCTTTAACCCACTCTGCCACCCCAGTTCAGACATGGCTATATGCAAATCAGTCTGACCCTGTGCCTCATGGGAACAGTCCAGTCCGAACTGCCAAGCCATGTCTTCCCTGGACCGGAAACAAGCTTCGGAGGACCGATTTCTGGCATTCCAGCCGTCTTCAGCCCGGCTTGCTTGAATCCAGTGGCAAAGTGAGCAAGGGACTCACGTCTGAATATACCCTGCCACACTTATGGGGGCCAAAAGCGGTACAAAAGGGGGTGGTGATGGACGGAGCATCTGAATCAATCAAACACTCACACCCAGACAAAAGATCTGGGTTTAATCCATCACCGTTCTTTAACCCACTCTGCCACCCCAGTTCAGACATGGCTATATGCAAATCAGTCTGACCCTGTGCCTCATGGGAACAGTCCAGTCCGAACTGCCAAGCCATGTCTTCCCTGGACCGGAAACAAGCTTCCGAGAACCGGTTTCTGGCATTCCAGCCGTCTTCAGCCCGGCTTGCTTGAATCCAGTGGCAAAGTGAGCAAGGGACTCACGTCTGAGCATACCCTGCCACACTTATGGCGGCCAAAAGCCATGGCCGGCGGGAGCTTCGGAAATACAGACTGGTCAGATGCTTCTTTGGTGCCTGCCAAGCACGGGAGTAACTCCTTTACTCCAAGGAAGACTCTTCAGTCATCTAGTCGTGTAGATCGTCGAAGTTCCAGGATATCTGTAGCAGAGTTTCGTCCAGATGTAATCTAAAATCCTGTAGTCAGGGGTTCCTGTCTTATACGCAAGGAAAGGGTTGGACTTACTCTGGGGACCCACCTATGGGAATGTTTGTAAAGAGGGATGGCTAGACCAATTTCCTTTGTCCATTTTTGCACCAGAGCAGGGGCTGGTAGCCCCTGCAACCGGTTTGAACTGGGCTACGCACAGGGACACCAAATGTGCCCCCAGTGCAGACTTCAAAGCACTCTCAGAGTGCACCCACCCAGCCCTAATACACTAAAGCCTGTCTGGGAGGTGGTTACACCCCCCTGTGAAAGGAAACCTATTGTACAGGCCTTCCCTGCTGCGGTTTCCTCCAGCAGCAGGAGTCCAGACTACTGTCTGAGGCTGCAACATCCATTTTGTGATGCCAGGGCTCTTTTAAACTGGTACCAGGTATATCAGTGTGTACATGTCTCTCCCTCTAGAAGGGTTGATTCCAAAGTGTTTAAAACCAAACACAACATGTTTCTGTGCAGCCATTCCAAAGTTAGCATTTACCGCAAGGTTATAATGCACTTTAGAGTATATGGTCTGGCTGCATCACAGAACAGCCTAGAGAAGATTCCGAAGGCTGCAGAGGGGTCCTGCTCATGCATGGATTGTTAAGGTTTGCCATAGGGTTGACTGATAGGTTTCTATGTGTAGTGATTTAAGGTAGATATAGGTAACCTATATCTAAGTAAGGGGTGCATGCACCACCTTACCCAGGCTACAGCCGCAGTCCTGTGGTGTCATTTTGGAAGGCCTCCCAGGGGTGGCAGAATACATGCTTCAGCCCCTGGTAGGCCTCTGGGGTACCTATACCCTCGGTACCTGGTGTACCATAATCTAGGGACTCACAAGGGTACCCCAGTAACCAAACTGGAGTGTACCTAAAGTACCTGCAATCAATTTAGAGAGGAAGCAGCTAGTATGGTGTCCTGGATAGCAGGGCCTCAGCCAGACTAAGTCAAAATCCATCAAAACACCCGGAAAAAAGTGGGGGCAATAATGTAGTCAGATTCCACATTCCTACACATATCAAACCTTTCAATTCCAATGCACCCTGCCCTTTTGGCTACCTGGGCCCTACCTTAAGGGTGAAATATGTGTAATAAAAAAAGCATTTAAGGTTTGACAAGGGTTTATTTGCCAAATCCTTTTAGGCAGTTTAAAACTGCTTTCAGGCTGCAGTCTTACTTCTGGGACAGGTTTTAAGGGGCAATGCAAGCAGGTGGCACAATGTTTGCTGCAGGCCCACTACTAGCATTTAATTTAGATGCCACAGGTATATGTTATAATACATTACAAGGGACCTGTAAGTAAATTAAATATGTCAATCTGGTGTAAGCGATGGTACTACATTTTAGGGAGTAATTACTATCACTTTAGTGCACAAAGTCCTAAAGCCAGCAAAAATGAATTCAGAAAAATAGAAGGGTAAAAGCAAATGTTTTTTGCGTAGACCACCCCAGGGCTGACAAGTCTAACATGTAGGATTTTACACTACAAACATGTCATAGCCTTTGTCCTGATCATCAAAAGTAGAAAGCATATTTTCTTTTTGTAAATACTTCATTGTTGTCTGCTCTCAATATAGGTTAGCCTAATTATTCTAAGCCATTGTATTATCTTGAAAACATATTTCTGAAAATGTTGTTTTGTTATTACAAATTTTGCAGTTCCACACTCTTTTGTCACTTCATTGTTGACCACTAAAACACCAGACCTCACAATGTCTACCTTCTCAAAATATGTACTCCTATTACTGTCTGCATCCCATATTTCACTTGTGAGACTCCCAATGATGAAGCAAACCTCACTGGATGGATAGCCTCACATATTAGTTGTTTCCCACTACACACTTTACAAAGCTCAAAATAGACGTCAATGATATACCTTTGCCTAATTGTTACATTACGTTGATGGATTTTGCCTTAAAAAATAGTAATGGGAATTTGGAATTAGGTAATAATAAGTAGTAGGAAGCTAATCTTGACCTCAGGTATTTACCGCCGAGGTTGATTTATCAACTGCCCTCACTCAAACTTATATCTCAGTGGCAAAAAAAAGCATCCCTCCCTTACTAACTCTTTATATGCTTCAGAGTTGTGCATTGCTTTAGACTCCTCTCACTGCAGAGTGGTTATCTTACCTCATCAGGCACTCTAAAAAAGAATGGGGCCTATATGAAAGGGGTGCTCCGTGCCCTCTAGCTTTCAATAGACATGACAGTGTTCAAATGTGCTGCCCACCAATCATCTCAGGTTAAGGTATCTCAGTGAAATGCTTTTCCTGCTACTGCTGTGAAAATCATGACTTGTCACCTGATTCTGCTGTAACATTGTATTTGTTTAAAACTACTGATTACCTTTATGTCTTCTTTAAATGACCTTGCTACTATGCAACAGCAGCCATCTGAAGGTGAAACCATTGTATGGAGAATGTTGAACAATAAAGTGACAAGAATGGTAGAGCAGTTGATCCCAAAACATTCCGTCCTTCACAAGTTAGCATGAATGGCATTATTCACGACACTAGTACTCTTTGTTTAGTCCTTTTTCTATCCATGGTTTAGCAGTATTACCGTTTCAGCACTTTTTATTAAGCATGTAATACTGACAAGCGATTCAAAGAAATGTATGCTCTCCAATTTGCCCTTTATCTGGTGTCCACATTCACTTTACATATTCCTTTTTCTATCAAATGTACTGATCATATCCTGTATCTTTTAATGGTGGGTGTAAACGTGCTATTGTACATCATGATTAACATGATCAAAAGACCTTCATCCCATGGTTTGGATAAACTCACCAAGTCTGAAAAAATAATTCAAGCAATTTTGATCATTTAATAGAGCACAAACTGAGTTAAGCCAAAGGTATCGACAGACATGTCCATGGCATCTATTTCCCCAAATACTTGGAGGAGGTTAAACCTTTTGAAGTAACTTTGAAAATCCAAATTTCCAAGATGTGCTCTGAGACCAGCTTCCCATGGCCTAATGCCTTCTTTTTTCTGTTATGTCAACTAAAGCCATTCCTAGCTGTTAGAAAGTGGGCTTCTGATTGGCAGAAGTGTGTAATCTGTCAAAGCAAGAACCACAATCCAAGCTAGGGTAAGTCAGATACACACTTTACATTAACCCGTGCCCACCCACTGGTAGCTCGACACAGAGCAGGCAGGCATATCTTAAGAAGTAATGCGTACATTATTTGTGCAACACAACATACAGTAGCACAATGAAAACACCACAAAAAGTCTCCACAACAGGTTAGAAAATAGATCACAATTTTATAAATAAATCAAGACCACAACAACACAAATCCAATAAGTAGAAGTTGAGCTAATAATTTTAAATTATTAAATGTAAGAGCAGCTCTTAGAAGCGATAAGAGCCTATATGGGTTATCTGGTTGTGCTGGAAGATGGTAAAGTCAAGAGTTCAGGCCAACCATTATGGTGCGTAGGCCAGATACAGGACCAACCCAAGGCCAGCTGAACAAAATACCTTGACTCTTGTTGTAACAGTGAGATGTGAGGGGCAGCCAAGTGATGCGTTGGTGTAGATCCTGCAGTCAAGGTGATGTGTCAATTTCCCTAATCCTCTGGTGGCGATGCACCAGTTCTGAAAATGATGCGCAGCACCAAGAGGTATTGGTTCTATAGTCAATGTTTCTCCACACAATTGGAGGGATGAGTCGATTTTCCCACACTGCAGTGGAGGCGTTGCAACGGTTCGGATGCATTGATTCTTTAGGTGAAGCGCTGCTTCCGAGTGCAATGCGCCCATTCTGCTCCCGCAACAGGGTAGATGTGCCAGTTCTGCTACACACAGGCTGGAGATGCGTTGATTTTACTGGAGCAAGCACCTGGGGCCACTTCCAATGGACCAGGCACAAGAGCAGGTGGTGAGACTTTGATATCCCTGGCTCCCAGGAAATGGGAGGCAAACCAAAAGCCCTAGGAGACCACTCTGGGTCAAAGACAGAGCCCATCCCTCCCTCAACATGGTCAGAGAGCAGCAGGCAGCAGGGCAGCAAAGCATAAAAACAGTTATTCCAGAACAGCAGTCCAGCAGAGTGACAGCCCTTGTAGAAGCACAACAGTTCTTATGACAGTGGTATTTTACAGGCCCAGATGTTTCTGATTTAGTGGGGTGAGCGAGCCCATACTTAGACCCAGTTGTGCATTTGAACTTTGGGGACACTTCAAAGAAGGGTCTTTAAAGTGCATAGAGCTCATTTCTCCCTAGCCCTGGCTCCAGACTCCTTACAGGGGGCAATCCGCCCTTTGTGTGGGTACAGGATACTGTCTATTCAGGTATAAGTGTGAGCTCCTCCCTAATCACCAGGAAGCAGATGGGCACTCAGACACAGCTAGCCTTTCTTTGTGTGTGGCTGTCTAGAGGTAATGCACAAAGTCAGGCTGTCACCCAACCCATACATGTATTGGAGACAGGCTACAGGCACACAGAACTGTAAGAGCAGAGACATGCCAACTTTCTTAAAGTGGCTAGCCAGAATACTTCAGTTTAGAATTAAAGACCACACAGCCAATAAGTACTGTGTAACCACAGCATTTGTTTAGCAAAACATTTATTTTCATTCAAAATCCTTTTTCAAAGTTCATAAAACCATGACATCAAAAAGGAAACACTGTCAGAAATAGTAAAATCAAAGGCAAAAACAGACAATAGTGTGCAGCATAAATACAGAGTATACAAACTATACAAACATAAATATCGAATATTGAAACTGTTATATGACACCAAAGTGCAACTTAAAATACACAAATATACAATCCGAATAAATCTTTAAATCAAAACCTTACAGTATGGAAAAAAGGAAACATACAACCAGTCCTTTAGCTGGAATACCAGTGGACAGGCGGAATTAGGGATGGTAAACCAATGCCTGCCTGTCTCACAAGACCCGTGACTGAATGTTTAGTATGGTTGCAAGCCATACTAAACATTCAGTCATTAATTGGTTAAGGTCCAACAAGCTGTCCCTGTACAAGCACTGCATTTGGAATATTCTCTAGTCAGCTCTTTCGCCAGAGTCATCACCAAAATTTTAAGGTGGGCTTACAATCTTTTACACGAAGATCAAGGCACCTTAAGATTTTTACTAAAAACTGAGACATTCGAGCCCGAATCCACAAAATATTTTTTTAGCTAAAACCTGATTATTGCTTTTAAATTATCAAAATGCACAAGTGTACTCTTGAAATTATGGACTCCAGTCTATTTGATGCTTTTTCTAAAGCATCTGACACCGAGGATCAGTTTTGAAATGGACACTTTACACTGCTCTAAACTGCATCATTATGAACGCTATGCGGAATCATTTGAATATAAACAGGTTCAACAATAAATCAGTTTTTCTTTAAAGTATGGAATCCGTTGATGTTAAATTTTATTGCGGCTTGGGATATTACCTTTTAATTTATTGACTTCTAAATGGATCCATAAAGAAAATGCTACCAGTTTATGCGATCTCTGCAATGGAGGAATGCAAGATCTAAAGCATGTCTTGATGGTTTGCCCAAACTCAGCATTGATTGAGGTCAGAAGACGCTACTTAAAAATAATCTGGTACTACTTAAAAATAATCCACTTTAGATATAACAGTGCATCTGTGCAGTGTTTTATCTTGCTTTTTAAATCTCCTCCAGATGAATTTGTGTGTCATAAGCTGTTTACGTTTTTAAAAACTTTTCTAAATTAGTATTGAATGTTTTTACATCTATTAACAAATGTCTTGCCTGAAATTTGTTGTTCTCAGAAGAGAACTAAATCAAATAAAATGTTACTTACTTACCTAAACTTTGTGATCGGGTCATTATGTTGCTGTGTCAGCAGAAGGGGAGGTAATTGGGTTGAAGAAATCAACAGAACTGATCCTTTGACTGAGATAGACAATTGGTCTAAAAGAATAACACCTTCCGGCATGTCCTGGATGAGTGCAAACATAATTTGTATTGTCTTGTTGTTCTCTCAATTACTCACTGATTCAAATGATCTCAATCAAATTTGAGTGGGTAGAACAATGTACTGGCTACACTTGCAGAAGTAATGTGTTCCTAAATGTGATAATTTCACCATCTCCTTTCCGATGAACAAGTTAAATATTCCCCTCCCCAACAAAAGTGTGCTGCCCCCTGTTACAATTGTCTGGTTACCACAACTGAATAACTGGTTTATGAAAAGGGGGCACAGTGATTACAACTAACTGCGGTGGCAACACCAAAATCCAACCATATTTTCTTTGGTTACAAAAGATTCCTTCCAAAAAACTGCCATTGTTTCTGGGTTATATTTCACCCAGAGTATTGTGACTTAATGAACTGGCACTTACTGTATTAGTGACAAAAGACCTTGTACGTGATTTCCTAAAGAGAGGTTTGTGGACTGTTGTCCTGGATATGTAGTTCCAGCTATCAGACACTCCATCATGCCTCCTCCTATGTTTCACTAAGAAGCAGAAAAGAGAATTTTGTCAATTCCACTACTAATGCTCTTGAAAGGATAACCACCCAACCGGCACCCAGGGAATGATCAGTTTGCAAGACAGAGTACCTCTCAATTGCATACTGGCTGCAAAGGGGGGTAGTTGTGAATTGTAGAAGTAGAGAGTTGTTTCTATATACCTGAGGAATCCATAAAGGAAAAACAGCAAATTTCTGATATTCAATATAGTGTTGAAGACTTTCCTACTGTTGACGACGAACTTGAATGATGGAACCTCTGATCTGTAAGAAAAGTACATTTAGAGATTGGGGTATGAAAACATTTTAGTCTTGCTAAATTTGTTGGGTTCTTTCTCATTAATTTTCTTGTACAAATCTGTTTTCCTCAATAAAGAGTTCACTAGAGGTAAAGAAACACCTTCTATTTTCCCATTGACATGACTTGATGATGACTATGACCAAGACGATGTACTGGATCGAGAGCATGGTGAAGCAGATGAATTGAACATTGAACTTTGAATTGTAGATCTATGACTCAATACATATCTGTAATAAAAGACCACCATAAAAGTTTCCTCTCAAGCAACGTTGAGAGAGTTGGGAGTATACCCCCACACTTATGCATGACACTTTGCGTCACATATTCAAATCTCAGCTGAAAGATCACTAAATAAACTTGTATTAGCCTCTCACACTCTATTATGTGCCTATCATATTTTATATATGCTACACCTGTGTCTACTGTTCTATATCCTATAATGTGTTTGTGTTGCTCTTTGTATAATATTTATGTTTGTGAGCATGTCTCACCGATAATCTTTTGGAATAAATCATACTTTTTTGTAGCTCACAAGGTTGATTGTACTAAGCAAATAACCATGTCATTACCCTAAATCTCCACAGAGAAAGTTTACCCGTATATCTATAAGCAGATTACACTGCACCAGGGACAGGTTACTCTTCGATGAGAGCTCTAACCTCTCAAGGAGAGGCTCCTCGTCTAACAGTGATTCCAGTAATGGGAGCTGGAACACGAAAAATCAGAGACCCTTCTCACGCCCAATGTATCCAACTTATAATTTGCCACCGTACCAGGGACCCCAATTTTGGCAATATCCTATGTACCATCAGGGCCCTCCACCTTTCTTCCAACATGGGACTGAGCCCCCTTTTCTAGACAGACGTTGGGGCAGAGGAAGCGGGCACAGAAGAGGGCACCAAAAAAAGAGTACAATGGCAGGAACAACCGGCATGCTTAGTGGAGACCAGGAGCCAGACAAGGGGGAAGAGAGATTGATTATCAACCTTTCACAGAGAGCCCTTTCTCCTACAGAAAGGATTACGCTATGTTCTCACCCTTAAGACTGACAAATTTTGTGACAACTCAGGGCTTCTTCTGCAAAATACACCTAAAGGTCTTTTTCCAAGATAAACCATTGCCACAAGAAGGCGACTCTGGGCTACACAAACCTTCTACCTTTACACTTAACAGTGCTACAGTTCCAGACTAGGTCCTTACATTTGAACAAGCTGTGTTGAAAGACCTCAACAGCATGACCACCCCCGCTCCTTTCCACAACTTATCTTCAAGTAAAATTTCAGCCGTCAGGGAGCTGGCGGATGATGCTAATATCACAATCAAACAAGAAGATAAGGGTGGGGCCATGGTCATTATGTTCAAGGTGGAGTATGACATAGAATGCCGACAGCAACTGAGTAACCACAGATACTACACTCCCTTGAAAGAGGGCCCCAGTCCCGACTCAGTACCAATATTTCCTCCATGATCTTCTCAGCAGAGACCGAGGGATGGATCACCAGAAAAGAGGTGGATTCCCTCGTCACAAAAGACCACAAGACCCCATAACTTTACACCTTGCCCAAAATTCATAAAGGGGTCACCCCGGTCACCTGACGGCCAATTGTCTTGGGGATTTGGTCCATATTGGAACCACTCTCCAGGTTCTGTGGCCATTTCCTTCAACCGTTGGTGAGGTGAGAGCGACTCCATCCTTTATGAAAGACACCACAGATGTTCTACGGTTACTTGAGGGGGTCCAACATCCAGAAGAGGATGACTTACTGATAACCTTGGATGTTGAGGCCCTCTACACAAACATCCCACAAAGAGCAACCCTGGAAGTGATATGGGACGCTCTGAGCTATGGAAACTGGACTTCTCCTACTCCAGTGGCATTCGTACTAGAGTGTGCTACACTAGCACTAACCAAAAACTTCTTTGAGTATAACACATAACTCTACATCAGACGCAGGCCACCTCGATGGGCAGTACATTTGTGCCGAACCTGGCATGCATGTACATGTCGGCATTTGAAGAAAGGGAGATTCACAGTTCCAAGAACCCATACAAGGCAAATGTGCTGATGCGGAATAGGTTCATTGATGATATTTTAATGCTCTGGAAAGGGGAACACACGAAATGCAAAAAATTCTGTACTTGGATCAACACATTGTACCCTTGTCTGAAATTTACAAATACTGTTTCAAAAACTGAGATCCCCTTCCTTGGCCGACTGATAAAACTGGAGAATGGCCTGATCACTACCACACTCTATCGCAAACCAACAGAAGGAAACAGCTTATTGCTATTTAGTAGTCATCATCCCAGAGCCCTAAAACAAAATCTTCCATTCGGACAGTTCCTCCGTATTGGAAGGAACTGTAGTTCACTGACAGACTATCAGAAAAAGTCTGACACTTTGGCAAAAGATCTTTGTCAGGGAGAGTATGCTAAACATACCATCGAACTCGCATGCAATAGGACAAAGAACAATAAATGGGAAAGTCTACCAGAGAGTAAACTAAAAGAACCTGACGTTGCCATTACCTGCGTGACAAACATTACCCCTGTCTCCAATTGTATGAGGAACATCATTAGGAAACATTGGAGCATTTTAGAAACAGGAACACTTAACCTCCCTATACCAAGATTTGTGTTTAAACGCACAAGCAATTTTAAGGACATGCTCATATATGCTAGACCCAAACTTCACCAGAATGAGGTACAAAGAACATTATGGGATTAACTGGATCTAAATCGGTTTTCTGTGTTTAATGACTGTTGATTCCCTCTGAGGCGGAAGCCGGAGGTCTATTGTGCTCTCTTGCACCCCCGTTTTAAAAAAACGATCGACTTGCTAATTGTTCACAAATTTTTAAAAAATTGTTCTATATTTTATTGGGAGCGTTTTTAATACCCCTGATACCCCCTACAGCGAGCCCACTTCGCTGAGGCACCCCCTTTCCACAGCATCACTCTAGTGAGGTGCAGGAAAGCTTCGAACACCACTTTGGCAGCCATCTTTGATTGGGCAGGCTCGCCGGAGAGCTCGGCGCCCCTCCCACCCTCCCTGGGTATTTAACTGGATCTAAATCGGTTTTCTGTGTTTAATGACTGTTGATTTCCTCTGAGGCGGAAGCCGGAGGTCTATTGTGCTCTCTTGCACCCCCGTTTTAAAAAAACGATCGACTTGCTAATTGTTCACAAATTTTTTAAAAATTGTTCTATATTTTATTGGGAGCGTTTTTAATACCCCTGATACCCCCTACAGCGAGCCCACTTCGCTGAGGCACCCCCTTTCCACAGCATCACTCTAGTGAGGTGCAGGAAAGCTTCGAACACCACTTTGGCAGCCATCTTTGATTGGGCAGGCTCGCCGGAGAGCTCGGCGCCCCTCCCACCCTCCTCCCGCCCCGCCCAAAGTATGTATAAAAACAACAGTACTGCCCGTTCGCGCAGCGGGCGGGCGCAGCGGGCGCGCCGGCGGCGCGCCGGAGGCGCGCCAGAGGCAAGCCCGTCTGCGCCCGTCCGCGCCGGGCCTAGGGCCACAACCCCTGGCCCTCCTCTTTCATACAACCGGAGCACTCTGCTGGAGATTGGTCCCTCCTACGCTCCTCTCTGTACTAAATACGATCTCTCCATAATGTCACCAGAGATGCAAATACAATGCCAACATTGTAATACTACACTCGCGTTTACGAATCCAACCAGCCCAGTTCAAAACCTAGGATCTGATAAAGACACTCAAGTGACCATGGCGCTTATTAATGCGCGTTCCCTGAGCAAGCACTGCCAGGAAATAGCCGATCTCATCAATGATCTCAATTTAGATGTTCTTTACATCACAGAGACCTGGTCAGATGAGGCATCTGCCCCAGACTATGTTACGGCGGTTCCCTCAGGCTTTAGTGCCTATCGCCAGGACAGGCCCAAAGGGAAAGGTGGTGGGCTAGCCATCATTGCGCGAGACCATTTGGAAGTTCGCTTCGCGCCTATACCCACTACCTCATGCGAAGCCATGCATTTTAATATAAAGCTGTCCCCGACTTACAACTTCAAGGGAGTGCTCCTCTATAGGCCCCCTGGGAACAGAACTGCGTTCCTTGATAATCTTAGTAATTTCACTGAGTCTATAGTGACAGAAGAGTCTACCACAATCTTAGGGGACTTCAACTTCTATCTGGAGCAAAGCAGCGATAAGGACACTATCTCCCTTATATCCGACCTAGAAACAATGGGCCTCAGCCAATTGGTCACGACCCCCACCCATCAAGCAGGCCATACGCTAGATGGAATTTTTTCTAACGTGGAAAGTTTGTGCATAGCCTCAGTTCTCCCCATGACATGGACTGATCACTCAGTCATTCTTAGCCACCTTACTATTAAAGCCTCGTCGAGAAAAAAGGCTGCTCACATGAATAGTGGCACTTTTAAAGCATGGAAGGACATCAACTCCAATGACCTTACGATGCTGTTAAACAACACCATCCCGGATCTATCCACTGATCCCAATACTGCCACCAACCAATTTCAGACATGGTTGGCTGAAGCCACCACTCAGCTGGCACCTACCAAATCTCTGTCAAAAAACAGAAATTTGCCTAAAGCTCAGTGGTATACTAAAGAACTGAAAATTCAAAAACAATTAACTAGGAATAGAGAACGGCATTGGCGAAGAACTTATGATAGCGAAAATAAGGAAAAATATAAACAAGCTCTTGCTTCCTATAAAGCTATGATAGTAGCTGCAAAAAACACTATTTCACCACCAATATAGAGACTGCGAAAAATTCCAGCAGACAGCTATATAATATTGCTAAAACCCTTTCTGGAAATACCCCAGATCTCAACCCCCCCCCATCACAAGTACTATGTGATGCCTTATCTAAGTTCTTTTTCACGAAGGTCAATGACATTTACCAAGCTTTTAATTCAGACCCCGCCAGCAGTCCTGCCACGTCCTCAATGATCACACCGAAAAACACCATGACCAATTTTAAACCCCTCACCACCGACCAAATTAAGGGTATAGTAAAATCGATCAAAGCTGGGTCAGCTCTGGATCCCTGCCCAACCTCGGTAATTGCAACCGTACCAGACACAGTCATTCCCATTATCACACATGTCTGTAATACTATACTGACATCTGGAATCTATCCTGCTTCATTAAAAAACACACTGATAAAACCCCTGCTAAAAAAGCCTGGTCTAGATAAAGGTGAATTAAAAAACTATCGCCCTATCGCAAGCCTCCCTTTTCTAGCAAAAGTCACCGAAAAGGCCATGAACCAGCAACTCTCGGAATTCATTGAGAGTCACAATCTGCTGGATGATACACAGTTCGGTTTCCGCAAACACCACGGAACGGAAACCGCTCTCATCAAGGCAGCTGACGACATAAGAACCATCCGTGATCAGGGAGGTACAGCATTGCTTGTCCTTCTGGATCTTTCAGCTGCCTTCGACACGGTCGACCATAAGATCTTGGTCGACCGTGTCGAAAGGATGGGTATTCAGCTAACTGCCAAGGATCTTCTTGCCTCTTTTCTGGCCAACAGAACCCAGGCAGTCACCATGGGCCTTTTCCAATCAGCGGAACTGTCGTTGCCGTGTGGGGTCCCTCAAGGCTCATCCCTCAGTCCGACACTATTTAATATCTATGTGTCGGACCTTGCTAGTGTCATCAAAGCACACGGGATGAGCCTCACCTCATACGCTGACGACACCCAGCTGGTCTTGGCCATAAAGGGCGATGGACAGGAGGTAGCAGAAAGATTCCAAAGGGGGATGATTGCTATCGGTGAGTGGATGGCAAGAAATTGCCTGAAGCTCAATTCCGATAAAACGGAAGTGGTCATCTTTGGTAACCTTCAGCCAGCCTGGTCGGCAGCTTGGTGGCCATCGGTTCTTGGTGTCCCTCCTACCCCCACCGCTAAGGTTAGAAACCTAGGAGTGACATTTGATGACAAGCTATGTTTCATGGCCCATGCAAACAAGGTGGCAGCTAACGCCCATTTTAAGCTCAAAGTAATAAAAAAGATCATTCCTTACTTACCAGATTCAGCAGCCAAGACGTTAGTCACCTCCTTGGTCCTGACATCGTTGGACTACTGCAACGGTCTTCTGCTTAATGCACAAAGCAGAGTCACGAAAAAGCTTCAGACTGTGCAGAACGCAGCGGCACGCGTGCTATCCAAAAAACCCAAGTTTACTCCCATCTCGGACACCCTGAAAGATTACCACTGGCTAACCATTCAAAATAGGGCTAAATTCAAAGCATTATGCATAGTTTATAAGACCCTGCAAGATCAAGGACCGCGCTTCCTCAAAAAACTACTAATTCCTTATAACCCGTCTAGAACACTTCGGTCCTCCTCACTGAACCAACTTGTGGTTCAACGAAGTAGAACAGTCTCATGGGGTGATCGCCGCTTTTCTATCGCAGCCCCTAAAATCTGGAACTCCTTACCGAACCACATTAAAATAAGTTCCACGCTCCTCCAGTTCAGAAAGAAACTGAAGACGTGGTTATTCAACCAGTAAACCCAGATACCAATCTGCTGATCAGGGATACACAGCATTGCATACCAGCGCCGAGACGCCTACGGGTATTTGCACGCGCTCTATAAATATCATTAAATAAATAAATAAATAAATAAATACCCCCCAGAGTGGGACACTATCCCTGTGGGTCCTGTTCAGTATGTCCACTCACAAAAATCAGGAAAGAATTGATCTTTCCCAACGGGGTCAAATGGAAACTCAATAAACATACAAATTGCAATACCACAAACTGCATCTATGTACTGCCTGAGTGGACGCCTATAAATAGGAATAACCACGAGACCGGTGAAAGTCCGGATAATGGAACACAGAAGCAATTTTTAGATGCCTCAATACCAATACTAAAATAACTGCACATTTTGAGCAATAAAAACACTCCCCTGACTCTTTCAATTGGGGCGTGCTTGAAGCCCATCCAGGGATGATGAAAAATTCCCTATTCCGCATCGAACAATGATGGGTACTAAGGTTAGCCTCAGACAAAGGAGGATTGAATTAGGATATACCTTTGAGTTTATTGACCTGAATTCACTCCAATGAGGCTTTCCTTAATATTATTAACCTGTGCCACACCTATCATGAACATGACAATCCCGATTATGTATGTTGGTGATTCTTTATCAACATTAACATCCTGAATTGAGCACTCTCCCTATGTAACACTGGTAACATACTGTGTCGGGGTCGAAGTAACGGACTAGAGACCAGGTCTTGGTAAGTATGGTTTTATTTTAGTAAAGGTTTTCTTATGGTGTGTGGTAAGTCTGTCCCGGTTATACAAGATCGGATCCGTTGTGGTAGGTGGTCTCAGGGTTCTGTCTCACTTGCTGAGTTCCCCTCTGTCCGGGTTATCAGTACCGCTACCAGGTTTTCTCACCACGGGGGATATGTGGAGGAAAGATACAGAGCATCAGGTCGGACGTCCAAACCACATGTATGCCCAGGGGACCAGGGAGTGCAAGGATCACCTCTGAATTTGTGAATAGTACAACACGTCTCACTCTTGGCGTGTGAAGTAGGTATTGGTGAGGAGTGGGTGATTGGGGAAAGGGCAAGGGGTTGTAGGAAAGAATATTTACAATGGGGAGGTGGAGACAGGGTCGCAGGCTGAGGGCCGCTAGTTGGTTGGGTCTTCCCTCCTCCCTACCCAGCCCAACACTCACTGCCATACCTGATGAAGCTACGCCACTCCTGGAACCTGGCTCGTTGGTGCATGGGGTCGTTGGCCTCCAGGCTCTGCCACTGCTCCCACCGTCGGTGTTCCTTCCACCTCGCCATCCTCTGCTTCCCGTCTTCGTTCCTCGCCTCCAAACACGAATCAAACTCCTCCTCTCACCTTCTGCTCATCTCCAGTGACGCTGCAAACCATATGTTGTACTTCCTCTATTTTATCCAATGCAGCCGCATGTACGTCAGATGGGGGCGTGTCTTCTCCATACTCGAACGCCCAGTTAAAGGAGCCTTCTCCTGGTTCTTCCTCTCAGGTTAGCCAAAGCGGGTGTCTGTCCGCGCTCCACTCGTTCTGTAGGGGATGGGGAGAAGGTGATAACGTGGATTCAACAGCCCACCATTCCTTGTTAGGGGAGCCTTTGACGGCCAGCCGTTCCTCTTGGTCACACATACCAATATATACCCAGTGATGACGCATAAAACATTGCTACAACCGATGCATGATTCATGTAATCTCCCTTGATACAGTTAAATGCGCCGGTCACTTAGCGTGCAACTGGATTCATTATTGCGACCATTACCTGACACCTCAGACACAGGGATACGGCTTTGCACTGATATCGCCAAAAACAGAGAGCTCACAACTGACTGGCGCAGTTCCCCAGTATAGTCACCAGTGGCAGAAATTTCAACATGGCGCCTGTTATCGCGGGCAGAGCTCCAACTTCTCACTTTGATGGCCGGACCGAAAGTGCTGTGTCATAACCCCATGCCTGCTAAGTGGTAAAGCTCTAACACTACAGACCTAAAGCCTACATAGAGTATACATAATCTTTATAGAGTACGCAATTCCCCAAATAAAATCCACCCCAAACCCTGCATCCCGCACTCCTTGTTATGTAAGCCTAAGTGTTATGCAAGTATTATGTATATGCTTATCTTGATTGTGTCAAAACTTGTTTATATTCACGTGTATTGTTCTATTTATCATGGTATTGTAATCGTTTTTGCTTATTGAATAAGTTATTATAGAAACTCTTTAAAAAGCTCAGTTTTGTCAAAAGTGCACAGATGCAGAAAAAGATAAAACAAAAAACGCTTCGCTCTTTATGCGTTCTCTGCTTGCACTAAAAGACAAGGCGTCATTGGGACTGCACTTTGCCTTGCGTCTAAACGCGTGCAACGTAGCAGCCGTTTTGGGTGCGGTTGGGTGTGGCATGGCTATAAAATGTCATGCCCAGGTTCTGGAAGGCGCTCAGCCTTCTGACTCCGGTTGCGGTAACATCGTCATCTGCTTATCTGAACTCCTCCGGTTTCCTGGATCTCCGTTTGCAGCACGCTCCACGTTTCCTGAAAGTGAATCAAAGAGAAAAGAAAGCTAATTTATTTTTTCCTCAATTCTTTCATGCACAAGGCACCCATCGCAAGAAAGTAAAAGGAGTCAGCGCGCATAAGAAAAGAACAATTTTTGGAACCTCTTTTTTGATTAAAGAAAATACTTTAGCATAAAAACGTGGTAATTATAATGTTATAATAGATACTAGATATGTTGCATATTGTTTATTTTTTATTTGCAAATTACAGAACTGTGTGATGGGACCTGAAAGAAGCATGATGCAGATGTAAGTTATTAGGAGTTAAGAACTACTGGTAGAGAGTCAAATCTTGCGATGTACTTCTGTTGTGTAAAAGATTAGAAACACTCATATTTAGATTTTCTCACTAAACAGAAAAGAACATCATTTCCATCCTGATGGACACTGCCAACGTGACTTCGCCCTAGAGGACATCATTCATCACACAACTACATCAGGACGCTATGCTCATTACTGTAGACCATTTACACCACTTGTTTCCCAGACTTAGGGTAGGGTTTGAGAGCCAACAGTACAATTCATAGAACCACACGCTCAAAATACTTCTTGTTGCCTCGCAGGTCAACAGGGCTCTGTCTCGGGACACCTATGGCATGGAGGCGTGCGCGTAGTGTGCGCCTTACGCTTTTCTGGGGAGGCATACGTTTTTGCCGCTGCGATCTCTTGTAAATCTGGGGCTGTGTCAAAGATCCATGGATGTTGCTGGGAATGCCCCCAGTTTTCTACGTGAAAGAGGCATATATTTATAAGGCCATGAAAAGTCACATAATGTGTCTTTACGTGGCCTTGTAAATATGCCAGTGGCACATTGTGCCACCAGAACTTCAAAAAAAGTGATGTTTCGCTGGCGCAATATTTCAACCAAACTTCAATGCACATTATGTAAGTTATGAAGCATTTGAAAAGGCTGTTTTCAAATGATGTATTTTCATTCTAAAAATACAAACCTGTTGATAAAGTGTGATTAAAAAAAGCAATTTCCTTTTTTGTTCTACACATAAGAATGTACTCCCAAAACACGCATTTATGACTGTAAAACCGTGAACTCAAATGCCGGTCCTTCAGGCATGTATCTCTAATATCTTTTAATCTTCTAGTGAACTCCTACAAACTTGTGATAAACGATTAGGGAAAACTGTTCTATATAAGAACAACTATCCTAAAGTATTTTTTAAATACAGTGTTCCCCTTTTTTGTACTTATTATACCAGAAAATGTATGATTTGCTAACAGCCCTGTGGTAGTGGCTGATTAGCCAATTGTGCATACTGTTTTCTAAAGTTAACCAAGAAAACACAGAATCATTTTGTTATTACAAAACATGAGCCAACTCCTAGATGGTGCGTCAGTGTTTTGTATTCAAGCACGTCTCTCCCTCCCTGCATACATTAGCAACAGTACAGAACATGAGAGATTTCCCTTGATGCAAGTAACTTGCACTCAGTCTTGTGTAATACGCCTAAAACCAATCAGTTTTAGCAAAACATCTGGAGTAACAGCTTTTGTAATTAGTAATGGAGTGAATCTTCCTCTGGTTTCAGACCTCTGCCAGTCACTTCCAGGAGGCTTAATTCTTGAGGCATAACTCGCAAAGAATCACATCATGTGCAAGCTGATACTTTGATTGCACACACTGGAACGCAAGCAAAGGCGTCGGGGGAAAACTAAGTGTAAAATAATTTCATCGAGAATGAGTTATTTTATTTCCCATTTTCTTCACAAGAATACAATAAAGTTATAGATTTAAGCGAGTAGAAGTATGATGTATTTATTACAGAGAAAAGTAACATTTGCAGTTCCGAGATAATCCCCAATCTGTCTGATCAGTGAAGCGTTGGTGCAACACTATTTATACTTCTCTCTTACACTTACAGAAAATATATGTTTTAAGGGTTATTACAGAAGGCATTTAATGAACTGGTACGAGCGGAGCGGCCTTCTTTCAAGAAATTGCTCTGTCTACAGTGCATGTACTAAATTACTAACCTGTAGTTTAGATGGCACTGCTCTATAACAATGAACAGTGGTGCCTTTTCGTACTGTGCTGCCTGCAGCTCATTATATAACTCGTAGTATTACCGAGTTATTTATATTGCTATTGTTAATTAGCATTTCTGTAATGCACAGTCTGGCATTATAGTTCTTGTGTTAGTCCGGGTATGATATTCCAAAACTTTATATTGCACACCAGGACTGTAGTACACATTGTGCCCTGAGGGAGCAACAAGTGTGTGTGCCTGCTTTGTGTCCCCCCCCAGCCTCAAAGGTATGGACAGAAGGATCAGAAGATGCTTGTGCGTCCCCTCCTGTAATACTGATAGTGCTGGTGTACATATAGTGCCAGCATTATCATGACCATTTTCCCAATTGTGCATGTGGGACTCACTTTGCCTCTGTGCATGTGCCGTATTACCGACATGGGCGCAGAGGCAAAGATTCCTTTTTGGAGCTGCACTGAAAGTGTTCCACGAAAAGGTTGTGCACTTTCACTATCAGCCTGATTCATGTACGGGCCGTTTTGCGTGGCCCTAATAGCGAATCATAGCGACTCGCTATTGAGGACACGCAAAACGGCATTCATGTAGGAATTGCTAATAAAATAGCGATTCCTACATGTTCTTTATTTGCGAGTAGCAATTTGCTACTCGCAAATACTCCCCATTCATTCCTATGGGCCAAGAGGCCCATAGGAATGAATGGGGAGTATCCCTTATTTGCGAGTAGCAATTTGCTACTCGCAAATGAGATAGCGACTGAAAGGGTGCCAGGGGTGTCCAAAGGACGCCCTGTAGCACCCCTAAAATGCACATTTGGACAGGTGTTGCGCACACACATGTCCAAAGGACATGTGTGTGTGCAACATGCAACTTAGAAAAATGCTTTTAAAAGCATTTTTCTGAGTTTCTGCTATTTACCGACAGGTCTGACCTCTCGGTAAATAGTGGCCCCAAAAGTGCTAAATCGCAATTTCAGGATGTGTCATGAATAGCATTTGAGGAATCTCTAATAGAGATTCCTTAAATGCTATTCCTCGCATATTTGCGACTTCTTAAATAGCGATTTTTGCATTTGGTATCATGAATACCAAATGCAAAAATCGCACTCGCAAAGGGCCAGATTCTCAGAATCTGGCCCTTTTGCGAGCGCTATTGCCTACACGAATCAGGCTGTATGTCTCCTAAAGTTAGCCCTCTGGTGGGGAAAGGGGTCCTGTGGACAACCCCAAACACCTTCTTACAGGCGGGTGCAGTGCATCTGCAAGGGGATCTCTCTCCCCTTTTGAATTTGGAGGCAACATGCAGCCTGCACTATGACACAAGGAGCGGATTTGAAACAGCCCTGGGGGCAGGCCATTCTGCACAATAAGACGCACTGTCCCTGTTTGTGCCCTGCATACTTTCTGAAAGGTGCACCATGGTGCATACAGGGAAAGTGTGCCATATATAAAATACTGCCCCAGGGCTTCATTCAGTTTGTGGAGGCGTGTGGTCAGGTGCAGTATACCATGTCATTTCAGGAAAAGTCACCCAGCCTCTTTCTGCAATTGTGGTCAGGAACAGAATATGCTCATCATGAATACTGAACAAAGATGTGGAAGATAATGTTATGCTTGTTGTAATCATAATCATGTTGTAAAACATATGACCTTGTTAATAGTTCCCTTTAGATCCCATGACTGTTCTATTTTCCAGTTACAGATATAGGAGACCTGATATTTCTGGGGGGAAGGAGTGAATTTGAAGTAAAAGTGGAACTTTGATCACAGAAAGAAATAACTACTGGTGAATTGAGTATTATGCTGTTAGTTATCTGAGTTGTCAATCAGTCAATCAATCCACTTTGATTGATTAATTAAAATCATAAAAGTACATTACATAACATAAAAAACACATTACCATGAAAACAATAGAGCGAAATATGTAAAACAATGACACTTGTGTATTTCATCGGAGCCAGATATCTCAAAGTTAAAAAAATTCCATAAAAATATTATCTTTAATTATCTGAGTAATTCCTTAAATTTCCCAAATTACTTAGGGAATCTTTATTCCACTCCCAATAGTTTAGGTAAATCCTCCTTTTTCCCAGCAGGCAGAGAATGGGGTGACTGCAAATCAAGGTGACTGTCTTCCTGGTGTTGTTTGTTAGCCACTTCTAGATTTTTCTCAGTATCATGAGAGTGTGCAAGCAGACATGCCCAGGACAGACATACCTAGCTTGCTGCCAATGATAATTCAGAAGTTTATTGCTTGTGGGTAGAGGTGGGAGTGGATCGAGGTCCGTAGGCCACCAGGTTGAATCCCACGGTGAGGTATCCTTTCTGAAGATCACTACTTTGGTCTTGACCATGTCCAGCTCGAGGAAGTTTAATTTCATCTAGGTGACTACTCTGGTCATGCAAGAGTTGAAATGTTATCTTTCACTGTGTGTTTTTTTCTGAGAAGGACAGTGACAGTTGCATTTTGTCAGCATATGTGAGTATGTTGATGTTGTGTGATTAAATTACATCTGCTTATGGAGTCATGTAAATGATAAAGTGGGTTGCATTTATCGAGGTGCCCTGAGAGATTTAACCAATGAGGTCCTGGGCTCTAGGAGTGAGGCAGCATGTTGACTGTTTGTAAACTTCCTGTGAGGAATGTGCAGATCCATTGAAGGTCTGGTCCTTGGGTGCCAGACTTGTGCACTTGTTTGTTCAGGGTTGGAGCGGAGACTGTGTCAAAGGTGGCTAAGAGGTCATGCAGGATGAGGGCAGAAATTTCTCCTCTTTCAAGGATCACCCGGATGTCATCTGTTGCTGAGATGAGGGCTGTTTCTGTACTCTGGTTTGGTCTGAATTCTAATTGTGTGGTATCACGGAGCTAATGGTCAGTGAGGTGTTCTGCAAGATGTCCGTTGGTGGCTGTTTTTAGGTCCTTGGCAGAGTAATATAGGAGGCAATTCAGTTGGTAGTTAGTAACTTGGTTGGGTCTGCTGTGGGCTTCTTTAGGAGGGTATTGACAGTTGCATGTTTCCAAGCTTCCAGGAAGGTTGCTGTGTCAATGGAGGTGTTGAGGATGAGGGCGGTAGCTTTGCTGATTGGGATGAACTCTTTTTTGAGGACATGGTGTGGGCAAGGGTCTAATGAGGCCCCAGAGTTGATGATCTTCATTTTTTTTTTAAATATATCTTTATTGATTTTTGATAAGGAAACAAGCAATGCAAAAACCATGTGCAAAAACAAAGAAATGAGCAAGGCAGCAAAATTATAGCGAGTAGAAACTTATAGTTTGTATATGGAATCCTATAAATTCAAAAAGAGGAGAACAATTATCAGTCTGTACATAAATAAACAATATTGATAATAAAGGAGTGGGAAAGTGAGAAACTAGACCAATAATTTTGGAAGTACAATAATGTCCACTTAAACAGAGCAAAGCGTACAGAGAGCGACCCATCATCGAGGGTTGGGAGGTATGAAGTGCACGTTAGCAGGAGTTAATAGCTACTTGTGGAATCTGGAGTGCCTGTCTAGGATCCGGGCATGTCACAGGCACAAGCAGGCGCCCCATCATCCAGTGGTAAAAGTAATAGGTAATTACGCAGTGGATGCCATATGTTTTTAGGTCTAGAAGTGGGTGGCTGTAGAGTTGGCATAAAGGCTGTTGGCATAAAATTGAGGGAATGTGCGTTAATTTGAATTGCTGACAACATCTTTTTTTAAATTGAGGGGAACTTACTGTTTTTAGTGGTATAATTCATCTTTCGCCGACCCGCGGAGCCGCCTGTTAGAGCGAGCCCGCCCATTCAGGGTCAGCATTCTAGTCGTTTTTCTGCCATCACAGCCATAAATATTGCGCTGGTTCGATTGTGCAGCCCGTAGTACATAGTACGTGAGGTTATGAATGCTTTTAAATCTTTTGCCAGACTGCTTTTTCTTTGTACAGTAAAATGATATATTTGGCATAAAATTGAGGGAATGTGCGTTAATTTGAATTGCTGACAACATCTTTTTTAAAATTGAGGGGAACTTACTGTTTTTAGTGGTATAATTCATCTAGCGCCGACCCGCGGAGCCGCCTGTTAGACTGAGCCCGCCCATTCAGGGTCAGCGTTCTAGTCGTTTTTCTGCCGTCACAGCCATAAAAATCACGCTGGATCGACCACGCAGCGGGTGCTCCTTAGGTGCGCCAAAGGCAAGTTCGTCTGTGCCCGTCCGCGCCCGGATCGCGCCGAGTGCTAGGACCCCTGGTAAACATACCACTCACAGGTACTGCCAACAGGAACTTCTAGCTTTCAGGCAAGGCTTATGTTAGGGCATGGATTGCTGCTGGAAGGAAGGGCGAGAGGCAGAGAATCACAAATGTGTATGGTGTGGTTTTTGCCTTAAACTCTTGACTGGCGTGGGAGGTGGGCTGCCAAAGGTATCATACAGACGAAACAAGGCCAACTTTATTAGAAATAAAATCCAGGACCCCAGGCAGTCTCCTCGGTGTAAGAAGGGTATCGATAAGGAGCAGTTAAAGGCAGAGTCACCAACACATAAGCTAACTTTTTCATGTTTGCTACTAAACACTAGATTGCTTGTTAAACACAAATATCCAATAGAATGCCTCCTACAGCTGGATAAGCCAGACATTGTCTTTCTGACAGAGACTAGGACGGATGCTAGGTCGGACCCCCACTGGACCTTGGCCCTTCCATCGGGTTATGCGGTGGTAAAAGAAGATAGGTCTGTAGGTAGAGGTGGGGGGATAGCTGTGATATATCGTGATCATCTTAGACTACGCACCGAACCAATCACTTTGATCTCGGCAGAGGCGCTATATTTTTCATTTAGATTTAACAATTACTCTACGTTTCAAAGGCTCCTCCTATATCGCCCTCCTAGACCTAAACCTGACTTTCCACAGGCACTTTTGAATTATCTAGAAACCTGCTTAGACTCAGAATCACTTACCATCTTGGGAGATTTAAATTAAACCTTGAGTTGGCGAGTAATCCTGACACAGCGAGACTTTTGGACAATATGGCAGGATATGGTCTTTTCCAAATAGTATCAGAACCTACACATCTGGCGGGGCACACTTTAGATGGGATCTTTGCAAATGATCCCGAAATAAGTACGAGTAAAACCCTCCCTCTATCTTGGACTGATCATCGGAGTGTATATTTTGAGATAAGAAAAAATATGCCCAGTCGACCTTCTGCCAGTCATGCAAGAATTCAGGAGTTTAGAAAATGGAATGAAATACAGGGAAGTGAATTGGAAAAGGCTTTGAACCTTACCCCACCTAACCTAGTTCGGGATAATGGCTTAGCTGTGGCTCAGTTTGATAAATGGGTCAGAGCAGCAGTAAATAGCATTGCACCCGAAACAACTAAAATAAGTAAAGGAGTCTTGGCGACTTCACCTTGGTACAGCCTTGAACTTAAACGCATGACGATGAGCTGGAGGAGAAGCGAAAGGCGTTGGAGGACTGATTATTGTCCTAAGTATAAACTTGACTACAATGCAAGTTTAGATAAATATAAGAGGGCTAATATTGAAGCAAAGCGGGCGTATTTTACGACTAAAATTGCGGATGCCTCAAGTTCCTCTAGGGAACTATTTAAAACTGTTCATACATTAGTTAAGCCACATCATGTTGCTAAGTTTAGACCAGATCAAGCATTGTGCAATAAGATGGCTAATTTCTTCAAGACTAAAGTACAAACAATATTTAATGCTCTTTTAAACTCTGTTCCTGTGAATTCAGGTAGTAGTTCCTCTACCATGAAAACCTGGACAGGAAACTGTAGACTGTCATGTTTCAAGACGATTTCTCTAGAAGAGGGCCAGAAACTCATCTTATCAACTAAATCAGAATCTCCAAATGATCCATGTCCTCCGGCCATCTTCCATTTAGTATCCAAGCTCATGAGTACATATCTTACTCCCTTGCTGAATCAGGTTCTAACAACCGGACAATATGCCCTAGGGTAGCTGTGCGCTCTATAAAACCCACAATCAAATCAAATCAAATCAAATCCCAGTGCCTGGAAACAGGCCTGTATCAGGCCAATTATAAAAAAACGGCTTTAGATCCCACAGAGACTAAAAACATTTTAGAAACAGCTATAAACAAGGAACTTATACAATACCTGGAACAGAACGATCTACTAGATCCCACACAGCATGGATTCAGGCCTTGCCGTTCGACGGAGACAGCTCTAATTCTATCTATGGAATGGATACGGAAGATTGTAGATGATGGGGGCAGAGCGGTACTGATCCTCCTGGATTTGTCTGCGGCGTTCGACACCGTGAATCACACAGTGTTGGTACAGAGGCTACAAGAGGGGGGGATAGCAGATACCGCTCCGTCTCTCCTTTTTTCCTTTTTAAAAACCGAGAACAGAATGTTCACCGGGAAAATCTACAATCGGAAACATTCCATCTTCCGTGTGGTGTCCCGCAGGGATCAGCTCTGTCACATACCCTTTTTAATATATATATGTCCCCGTTGGCAAATGTTGTAAGGAAACATGGTTTCTCCCTTATCATGTATGCCGACGACTCCCAGCTCACGATATCAGTGTCTAAACAACCAGAGCTGGCAGCGGGCAGCTTTCATGTATGTCTGAAAGACATCATGTCCTGGATGAGCCAACATTTATTTTTAAAGTAACACCGATAAAACCGAGGTTCTTGAATTAGGCAAGGGACCCTCTCTTTGGAACAGCAGCTGGTGGCCAACAGAGGCGGGGGAAGGCCCCTGCCCTGTCACCACGGTCAGGAATCTTGGTGTGATCCTTGATGATCAACTTAAACTTTCCGTCCAGGTTAATCAGCTGACCTCTTCCTGCTTTTTTCTTCTGAAAGTACTTAGGAAAATATTTCCGTTTATCACACAGGCACTTCAAAAGACTGTTGTAGTTGGACTTTTTCTTTCTAAAATTGATTATTGCAACGCACTCTTCGTAGGGAATGATAAAGCGCAGAGCAGTAAGCTGCAATCGTTGCATAATGCAGCAGCCAGATTGCTTATGAATATTCCTAAAGGCCGCTCTACATCGGATGCTATTAGGTCTTTGCACTGGCTCCCAGTACAGCAACGGGTGGATTTTAAGTCCCTTTGCTTGGTACATAAGGCTCTCTATGGAGGAATTTCCGGGGAGATACAGAAATTGTTCTGTCAGTACTCACCGACCAGAACACTCAGATCCACTACGCTTGGTTTTGTTTGTGTTCCGAAAATACGGAAGACAAGGTAGGGGGGGGGGGGGCGCTCCCTGTCTTTCTGTGCTGCCAAGCTATGAAGTAAGATGTCATTGACACTTCGACTCCAGCCTCATCTTTGTATGTTTAGGAAGGAGCTGAAAACTTGGCTGTTTTCCAGGATCTAAAACTCTCCGCGATGCTCTGTTCTGTATACAACAACCAACGCCAAGACGCCTCGGCATTCGAGCGCTTAACAAATAACTAATCATCATCATCATCATCAATCATCATCAGTAACGTCAATGCCACTCATAGTGGCTCAACTCACTAGGTTTCTAATACAACCCTTTAAGGTTGGGACTGATGTATCACACCAATGGAAAGATACCTGGCGGTTCACTAATAGTAGTGCAAGGGCGACATATAGACGTATTCCTGCTGAATGGCGTAACATACCCCAGTAGTGTCATAAGTGGGAATGGATCTAGTTCAGTTTCAATCATTTGGGACAAAAAGCCAGTATTGGTGCACAGTTCCATGCAAGATGTGAAAAATCAGCTAGGTTCCGTGGCACATCCAATACAGCAATGTGATCTGTAGGGAGCACATTTGGCCTATAAGTGAGCGGTGGTGTAGGTGCGATCTAAGTATTCGAAATGTAGGAGCTTGTGCCAGTGATTACTTGAGACCAATCTGGTTTGTGCGCTGCAGTAATACTGTTGTAAATGAAGGACGAGGCTGTACAACGATGTCACGTTGGTTAGGTAGTTTATTTAAGTAAGAGCGTAGAAAAACCCGACCAGCAAGACCGGGACCAAACGGGCAATAGCGGCCGTTAGGACCGAACACTGGCCACGTAACAGAAGCAAGCAGCACGAGCTCAGCACGAGATGCAAGCTGAGGACAGTGAGAATATAACACATCTCCTTTCCTTAAACAGTGGAAAAGAAAAGCGTGCTAAAACAAATTAGGCAAGAATGTACACCAAAACACAAAAATAAAGGTTCTGCTTAGAACACGCAGTTTTCACTTTAAGAACAAAGAACCCAGCAACACAGGACCATGTAAAATGACATAGCTTAGAACATACACTTTTCTCTTGAACACATAAGACCATGTAACATAGGACCACGTAACCCCACACCCTTCCTTGGATAAACGAAAATTACACGAAATCTTTTAAGTAAGCAGGAGCAACTCTTTTGCGAATCGGTCTGCAAGCTTCTTCACCAACAATCTTTTTAGAGACAGGCACATGAGTAGTTGGCTTTGCCTTTTTCTGGTAAAGAGCTACCCTGCGGAGATTCCAAGTTTGTCCATTCTGTAACTTTATGTAGTTACCAACCACAGACTTCACCTGGTAAGGTCCTCTAAACTTGTTGAACATATTCTGACTCCCGCCAGGTTTCACCTTTACTAAATCCCCCTCAGCTATGTTAGTAGAAGCATAATTTCCCGGTTTACTGTGACCAACCTTCCCTTCTTTCCCATGTAGCCAAGTAGGAATCAACTTCGTACCCGCAGGCCTCCCTCTCATGAGTTCGAAAGGTGTAACGGACATGTTGCTGTGAACCATCGTGCGGTATGCCCACAACATTTCTTTAATCTCCTTCTGCACTGACCGACCAGAGGCTAAAGCAAGCTGCATAGTGCCCTTTACAAGTCTGTTCACCCTTTCACACAGTCCGTTCCCTTGCGGGTTGTAAAGCGACGTGCGCAAGTGCTTTAAGCCCAAAAACACAAAATAGTTCTCCATGACTGCCGAGGTGAGTTGTGTGCCATTATCAGTCAATACTATTGAAGGGATCCCCTCTCGCCTAAAAATCTCATCCAGTACTTTGACAGTGGAGTCAGCAGTGCTGCTCTTCATAAAAGCAACCTCTACCCACCTTGAAGCCGAATCCACTAACACCAAAGCAAACTTCTCTGAATCCAGCAGGTCATGAAAAGGACCTATGAAGTCAATACAGACCTTCTGCCACGCAGCATCGTCAGAAACAATTTGTCCCATAGTATCCTTACTAGCACGAACCTGTAACCTCTTTTCCGACTTTTTGCACGACTGACATTGTTCAACCCAACTCTTTACCTGTGCATCAACTCCCGGCCACCAAAAGTCAGCTTTGATGCGTTTGCCAGTAAGGGTTTGTCCTAGATGGCCCTCATGCGCCAAGGCAATGTAACGGGTCTAAGGGAAACAGGTGGTATGTATTTTTCACCCCGCACAATAATGAACTCAGTTAGTAAAGAAATTTCATCCTGTAACTGGACATAAGGCCTAAGAGCAGGTGAAACTGTACTTTGCCTTGACACCCCTTCCTTGCACATCTTAATCAACCCTTCCATTACAAGATCCTTTTTCATTTCCTCCATCCATTCCTCCTTAGATATGGAAGAGGGTAAATCGCACTCCAGGTCATCTAAAAACGCAACTACACTCTCAGTTACCATCTCTTTAGGCTGCACTTTAGTATCAGGCAACCTTGGCAAACAGTCCGCAACACTGTTGCACCAACCAGGTAGGTATTCCACATTGCAAGTAAACTCTTGGACACTGACAGCAAGTCTCGCTAACCGCCCTGAGCAATTCCTAATACCCCCGGGGGCTAAAACCTTCAACAGTGGCTTGTGGTCAGTTCTGAGTGTGAATGTGATCCCCCACAAATACACACGGAAATACCGTGTAGCCCAAGCAGCAGCCAATGCTTCACGCTCTATGACTGAGTAATTCCTTTCAGTCTCAGTCAGGGAACGTGAAGCAAACGCAACAGTGTTCTGTTTACCACCACCTCTTTGTGTAAGAACTGCTCCGATCCCAACAGAGCTGGCGTCTACAGTGAGAATGGTGTGAAATGACTGTACAAAACTTGAGAGAATGTTAGCATCCAAGATATTTTGTTTGATCATTAAAAAGGCATTTCTCTGGTCAGCTCCCCATGTAAAACCTTTCCCTTTCCTCATGATGACTCGCAAGGGTTCCACTTTCTCTGCAAAATTCTTAACGAATTTTGCCTAGTACTCCACCATGCCCATAAAAGACCTTAGTTTGTCTTTATCATCAGGTTCAGACACATTGCATATTGCGCTTACAAGATCTTTCTTTGGCTGAATCCCAAGGCCAGACACGTGATACCCCAAATAATCAACTTCCCCAACTGCAAATACACATTTTTCCCTTCGCAAGGTCAAACCAGCCCTTGAAAGAGCGGTGAGAACTTTGTCTAGAATAACATTATGATCATCAACGTTTAAACCATGAATCAGGATATCGTCCTGGAAAAATACTACTCTTTCAATGTCTTTGAGAACGTCGGTGATGATTCTTTGGAATGCGCTTGCCGCAGAGCAAAGGCCAAAAGGAAGTCTTTTGAACTGGTAAGTCCCTTCTGGGGTGATGAACGATGTAAACTGCTTTGAGTCCGGGTGAAGTTTTACCTGGTGGTATGCGCTGCGAAGATCCAACTTCAAAAAAACTTTACCTCCACCCAAACTCAGAACAATTTAGTTTATGTTGGGAAGTGGAAAGTTGTCCATTATCACGGCCTTGTTTAGACTTCTCATGTCCACACAGAAACGCAAAGATTTGTCCGATTTCTGTGTGATAACTACAGGACTCAACCATTGTGTGGCCTCTACAGGTTCAATTATGTTATCATCCAATAACTGTTTGATAATCTTTCTGACTTCATCTCTGGCGGACAAAGGTATTTTCCTCGCGGTGTGTTTTACAGGTGCAACACACCTCTTGGTTTTAATAATATGTTGGTAACCAACGGCCTCCCCCAGTTTCTCACTGAAGATGTTCTCATGCCTTTTAAGAATAGTCTCTAAGTCTCCATGAACACTATTGCATTCGTTTTCACCATCTACACACATCACAGGTGGATCTGCTCTTGGGTTGACCCTTATGTTTAACTCGTACTGATGTAACCATCCCAAAATAGCAGGGCCGTGTGGTGATACATAGACCTTCCCTCGAGTGATTCTCCCCTTAAACTTAATACTGGCCTCAAAGAACCCAAGAACACCAATGCTCATCCCCTGATAACCTCTCAAAGTGATATCAGATTTGATAAGGTTCGACTCTTTGCATGAGGAATTAAACAAACTCTCTGGGATGATTGTATATAGTGACCCAGTATCTACCATTAGGTTTGTTACACACCCACTCAACTCAAAATCTGCTTTAGGGCGAGATAAAATAACACCTTCGGTTATCTCTTGGCTCCCAGCAGATGTAATCATCATTACCTCCGCCTCATCATCAGTGGTTTCACACTCAACCATGGCAATCTTTTTTGAACTATTTGTTCTACACATACGTGCGTAATGTCCTTTCTTTCCACACTTCAAGCAATCTCTAGACAAAGCGGTACAATTCTTTGAATCAGCTAAGTGAAAAGGACTACCACACCTGTTGCAGAAACGTGTGGTCTGTCTAAACCTGTTTGGTTGCCCACTCTTATTAAATGAGGTTGTGGCCTTCCCCCCTCTATTTGTCTGTCTCCCTTGTATTAAACTAATGCCCTCTGGAGCATCTGTTTGCAACGCAGCAATTTCTTGACTGCTGGCGTGCCCATGTTGTATTCTCTTAAGCTCTTTCATGCATCTGTCACTCTCTTCAGCAACCTTAGCAATTGTGATTGCCTCTGTGAGAGTGGGGTTTTTGGCTGCCCATAGCTTTTCTTGTGTTTTTTTGCTAAGGCATTACACAATTAATTGATCACGGATCATTTCATCCTGTATATTGCCAAATTGACACTTCACAGAAAGTTCCCTTAGCCTAGAGACAAACTCATCAATTGTCTCATTCTCTCTTTGAGGAGCAGTGTAAAATTTATGTCTGCGCATTACTACATTTTCTTGCTTAGCAAACCTTGTATACAATCTAAACAAAGCATCTTTATATACATCATCAATATCTAAGGGCGGGCTCGGTAAATACTTAAAAACTCTCTGTCCCTCCTTCCCTAAAGCACCCAGTAATAAAGCCTTTTTCCTAATGGCAGAAAATTTTGTGCCATCCAAGGCTACGATGTAGTTCTCGAATGCCTCACACCAATCATCCCATTCCATGGATGGCTCACCCGGGGTACTCAAGAAAGGGACAGGGGCTTGGATGGTATTGCTTACATTCATAGCGTACACACTGAACTAAAGTCACAGCAAAATATGAACAGTTTAAATGAATAAGGATGTGAACCTCTGTATACTGCTGTTGTAAATATAGTGGTACAACAAATATAAGTGTGTGTGTCACTGTTGTTTTGATTGACTATTGTATGACAAACTGTTATCTGCAAGTTATTTTAAAGTGAGTGTGTCACTGTTGTCAGCATTTTAAAGTTAGCTGTATCAAATCGATGCTTGTATTGGTTTTAAATGCACTTCCTTGAGCGCGTTGCCCTTTTAATTAGTCTCGCCCAGTGGTGGGGCTCAGCGATGCAGCCTTTCCGTCAAGAGAGTAATTTCCCCTTTAACAACGATGACGCCGAGGCGCTGTTGCCTGTGAGTAATTTCCCCTTTAACAGCGAAGACGCCGAGGCGCTGTTGCCTGCGTTGACCGGCTGAGGGCTTACAGTTACTGCTCCGTCACGCTTCACCAAAGTTATATCCTTCCCCGGTGAGTTATTTTAAACGTACCTTCAGATGAGGCTTACGGTACTTTCCCTTCTTTAAGCGATCCTTCTCACAAGATCGCAAGTGCTCTCCTTTGGTCGGGTCTTCCGCTTTTCTCTCATTTGACGTGTTGTTCGTCAGTTTCAGCTTTCTTTTCTTTCGACTACCCTCCGCCTTCGTCTTCGACAGGAAGTCGCCAAAATGTTGTAAATGAAGGACGAGGCTGTAAAACGATGTCACGTTGGTTAGGTAGTTTATTTAAGTAAGAGCGTAGAAAAACCCGACCAGCAAGACCGGGACCAAACGGGCAATAGCGGCCGTTAGGACCGAACACTGGCCACGTAACAGAAGCAAGCAGCACGAGCTCAGCACGAGATGCAAGCTGAGGACAGTGAGAATATAACAAATACCATGTCATGTCTTGTAATGGGCTACCAAGGTCTTCCTCCCATGCTGCTCGTGCCCCTCTATCTACAGCAGGCTTAAGTGAGAGAGCTGTATGATATAGTCATGATATGAAGTGGGAACTGTCTGAGGCTGTGATGATCAGAGATAATAATGGAAAATCAGGTGGTTCCAACGGGGGAGTCGAGACCGCGTGTGAATTGTATTGCACAGTCGACATAATATGAACCTGTCCATGTATGTGACATTATGCCCTTGCGTCGGTGAACAGATGGAATGTATCTCAACATCCATAAATAGATTGCCGAGTCTGAACAGTTGGCATGTGGATAAAGTGTACTTGGTCAGGGTTTTGGTGGTTATAGGCAGCCAGGGATTTTCAGCAAGAGGGACTTGTGTGGAATATAGATAACTAAAACCAAGCCAAGGTTGGACTTTAGTCCAAGCCCAGCATGTGGTTCGGAGTATTTGTATTTCTGTGGTGTTTCTAGGTAGGCCTCATATCATGATTGTGGAGAGTGGTATGGGTGGGCCTGCAACCTTTCCGGCTTCAGAAATTGCAGAAGTGCATCATAGGGAAGCTGATGGTATGCAAAATGTGCCTGCACCACAAAATAGTAAAGATAAAAATCGGGCACATGAACCCTCTGCTTTCATATGGGAGGGTCAAGGTTTGCCATTGGACTCTGGGTTGCTTGTCAGCCCAAACTATGTGTGTCAACATACCGCAAAGAGTGTCGAGAAAGGTGTTAATCAAAACTATTGGGATGTTGGGGAATACATCTAAAATTCGAGGGAGTACCACCATCTTTATTATTGCTATTCTCCTTGCTATGGACAACAGAAGTTAAATCCAATGCTATATTTGGGACGCTAATTTGTGGAATGCAGGCCCATAATTTAGGGGTACAACCTGAGTACTTTGGCAATGAAGATAGAGGCTGAGGTATTTAGGTGGGTCTGCACACCAGTTTAAGGGGAAATACAGAAGACAATGAGTCATAGCATCCATCAAGGAAAACATTTTGGGGTTGTCTCAATTAACAGTGAGTCCAAAGAGCACTCTAAAATTGACCGCTTTACGGAGTAAGAGTGAGAGGCGGGTCTCAAGGTCTCAGATGAAGAGCATTACATTGTCTGCCTAGAGATATGCCAGAAGGGTGCCATAAAGGAAACTAAGGACTCTTATTAAGTGATGCTCCTGGATATGTCGCACCCGGGGGTCCATGGCTATATTGAATTAAAGAGGGCACAGAAGGCACCCCTGTCTAGTGCTGCGGGTTAATGCAAATTGATTAGAGAGGGTGCCATTCATTTTTAAGTGAGCCAGTGTGGATTGCCCTATATGCAGACAATAGCCTCATAATTTTAACAAAACCAGAGGACTTAGGTCCACAAGATCTCTGGACCTTCCAAATCTTCCTGGAGACATATGGACTTCACATAAATGCATCCAAGTTGGTCTCATTCCCAGCTGACACTTACCCACTAGACTTAGCGTGGGGGTTTAACCTACAGATAGAAACACAGGGCCTGTTGGACTTCATCACACCGGCGCCTAAGCTTGCCTGTGAGAGGAAAATTGCACCATTAATGGAGCGGCTCATGGACATCGATGGCACTCCCCATATCATTCCCTTGCGGATTGGCTATCTTCAACATGGTGTTGCTGCCAAGGTTTCTGTATCATCTACAGAACTACACTTATGAGCTCCCACCCCCCTTTTTTTGCAAAATTAATTCTCTACTTCATAGCTTTCTTTCCAAGGAAGGCCTCCCATGTATATCTCTGGCCAAGTACTTTAAATCTACATTTGAAAGTGGGGAGCCAGACAGAGTTGTATTACAGGGCCTCCCACAAATGTATTTATTTAAAAGGTTTTATACAGTGCGAACAAGACCCACAGGTGAGCGAAAAAGAGAGAGGAGACCTAAGAATCAAACAACAGGGTGGTCAGGAGTGCAAGGGCAGGGAAACCTCTATATCGGCACAGAATACATAAATATAAACAGCCTAAGTTATGGAGAATAAAAGAGCAAGACTAAAACAAAGAATATTACAAGGACCTGAAGGAGTGGCAGGGGGGAAAACTGAGCATAAAAGAGTACAAAAGTGTATCTAAACAATACAATACAGTTCAATAAAAGTAAGGACAGGTACAAAACAGTGAGGGACGGAGTCTTTGTGTGCGTATACTGTACGGGAATTCAATTAAAAAATGTGTTAATCAGAAGTGCTTTAACTTCCTTTTTGAAGTTAATAGTAGAAGGGATCATCCTGATTTCCGGAGACAGGAAGTTCCAAATTCTCGGGCGAAACCTGAGAAGGCTCGATCATATGTTTTTGATGAATAGAATTTCTGGAGGACCTGGAGCCCTCGATAATCCAAGTTTCTGTGCGAGGCATAGAGGGGCGTTGTAGTGTGAAGCTTTATGAGTCATGCAAGCAATTTGTTGTTGTATCCTTGCTTCGTAAAGGAGCCAATTTAGGGTTTTAAGCTGTGGTGTAATATGGCGGTATCTTTTTGAACCAGTGATGAGTCTAGCAGCAGAATTTGGCCCTGAGTGGTAACATCTTTGATCTCGGATGCCCACAGAGGGTAGCACTACGGTAGTCCAACTTGGAGATCACCAGAGATTGTACCGCAGATTTGAAGTCGTTGGGGAGGAGAAAAGGTTGAATTTTCCTTAGGATGCTCATTTGGAAAATGGCTCCCTTGGTGAGGGCCGCAATATGTTTCTGCATGTTCAGGCTCTTGTCAAGCATTATGCCCAAGGAACTCATGGAGTCAATGATGTGTGGTATACAGTTAAGAATGTTAACTGATTAATCCATTCACATATGGTAGGAGAATGGTTGGGTTGGTCGATTAAAAGAAATTCAGTTTTCAGAGCATTAAGTTTGAGATGGTTTAAAGCTAACCAGTTTTTGGCTTCTATTAGGGAAGTGTTGAGGGCGCTGATATCATCAGAGGAGGAGACATTAAGGTACATTTTGACTGTGTTAGAAGCTGACAATAGGTTGAGTAGGATTAGAAGGCAGAAGTCGTTCTGATACAGCATTTTGAGAGCATCATCAACAATGAGGGTGATAGCGAATTCTGTACTATGACCGTGACGGAAGCCAGATTGGAATTGGTCTAGTAGCTGGAAGCGTTCTATGTGATTGCAAAGTTGAAGGTGGAAACTTTTCTCAATGATCTTGGCCAAAGTTGAAATGTTGGAGATTGGACTGAAATTGTCACGGTCGGCTTGATCTGCTAATGTTTTTTTAAGAATGGGGTAACCTGTCCAGCTTTCAGACAGTCTAGGATAGAGCCTTGAATCAGTGAGGCATTGAAAATCTTGGCCTAAAGCGGGAGAAGAGTCATTTGATCTCCTTGAAAAAATTTGATGGAAGAGGGTGATTGAAGAGATTGGATGGTCTTAGTGTTGAGAGAGTTTGGAGAATGATGTTATCATCAAATATTTTGAAAGCACTCTAATATGCATTGTTCTTGAAGGTAAGATCTGGAGTGAGCGATAGTGCCAGACATTGAGGGTGCGTATGAACTGATAGTCAGTGAGATTGGCAAGAGCTCCAAAGCAGTCTGCAACTCAAGTTCCATCTTAGATGTCTTTCCAATGAAGAAAGAAGAGAAATCTTCACAATTCGCCAAAGGGCATGATCCAATCAGGGGGATGTTGATATTTCTGTTCGATTAACAATTTCAAATAGTTTTTTGGGTCGATTTTTGTCCAGGTTCAGTTGTTTTGTGAAAAAGTTAGCTTTGCATAGTCTTATGTGTTTGTTATAGATGCTCCTTAGTGATCTACGATGTTTGAGGTGAGCAAGGGATGGCGACGATCTCCACAGTCTCTCTGCTTTTCTCGGGTTCCTTCTCTCAGCATTTAGACTGCCATTGTACCAGGGTTTGGAGACCTCAGAAGGTATTCTTTTTCGCTGAAAATGGGCTATGATGTCCAGAATGGTAGTCAATGCACCCAATGTAGTGTTCAGTTAGATCATGGATGTCAGTCATAGCGTCGGGGGGATAGTATGTTATTACTGAGAGTAGTCAAGGCATCAAGGTTAATGTTTCGCAGTGATCTTTGCCAATGTTTGGGGGTTTTTCGGTTGAATTTTGCTTGTGCTGACAAATTCTGAGATGAGGAAGGGACAAGGAAAACATTCTGAGATGAGGAAGGGACATGGGACCCAAGGGACAATAGAGTTAAGTCTGATGGATTTCATATTGCCAATGATTAGTTCTAGGGTAGCTCCTTTGATGTGTGTAGGGATGTCACATATCTGGGTTAGATCGAATTCGGTAAGGGAAGATTTGAGACTATCTACAGAAAGGTCAATAAAATCATTCCAGTGGAGGTTAAAATCTCCAATGAAGATCTGAGTGCCATGATGACCTGTGTTGTTGGAGATAATTTCCATAATCTGTTAAAAAAAGGAAAGATTATTTCTGGGGGGATGAACAAGTGGAATTTGGAGATTTGTCTGGTTTTGCTCCCAGCCTCGATGCATAGGTATTCATACGCAGGGAGAGCAGCAGAATGGAGTTGTGTAACCACCAGATTGCTGCAAGAGATGCAAGCAATATCCCCGTGCCCACATGATCTGTTTAGCCTAATAATGTTATAGTTAGGAGGGACAAGTAAGTCAAGGATAGGAGCAGAGGAGACATTTAGCCTGGTTTCAGTCAACATTAAGAGATCAGACACTTGGTCGTGAATGAGGGCAGCAATATCTGCTGCCTGTTTTACAGTGGATCTTCAATTGAGGAGGATTAATTTAAGCTTTGAATTGGTGTTGACCGAGGATTTGAGTGAGGTTGAGACTAGTGGGAGGTTATTCTTAATTAAGGCTCTGGGATTAGTCATGGGTTCTCTACACGGGTCAGCCTTAATTGCCTAGATTTGATAGTGATAGGGAGTATTGTCAATGAATGTTGAGTCCTTGGAGCGTAGGAGCGAGAGAATATCATGTCAGTCAGAGGAGGAATTGATCTAATGGGTCTGGAAGGGTCATTGGGGAGGGGAAAAGTTTCCCATTTGAGGTGGGGGAGTGAGATTTGTTGAGAGCTTTGGGAGGGGGTGATGTGCTGGAGTTCTAGAGTCGAGGTATGTGGGAGAGGCATGGTTATGAATATTTGATTCAAAAGAATTGCTTGTTGAATTGTGGGATGGCCGGGGTGATCTCCTCCAATTTGTAACTGAGAGAGGAGTAGGTGTAAGGATCAGAGACTTGAGGCAGGAAGATGCATGGGAGTGTGGTGTACAAAGGGATAGTCCCGGAAAGAGGTTGGCCAGTGAGAGCCATCTGTGGTGAGGAAGGGTTATGGGAGGAGCGAGTTCTGATGGGCAATAAAGTTGATCACATTAGGTTGCTATAGGAAGACACTGGCGAGTGAGGGGTGTGACTACTATCAGGGGTAGGAGGTTCAGTACCAGACTGTGAGGAACATGAGTCTATTATGGGGGTTTTGGGCCTGTTGTTATAGTTGTGATAGTTCAAGGGTAAGGAAGGGGTGCTCATGAGATTGTCGGAGGTGTTTATCTCAGGGTTAGCTACTCTGGGAGGGTAGTGGGCGTGAGGGCAAGTTTGGCACATGATAGGGGGCTGCTTAGACCCATTAGATGGAGATGATGGGTTAGTGTCATGTAAGCATATATCGTTAGATGTGTGGGGGTGAAGAGGGAAGGGTCAGGAAGGCCATCTTGGTTGGGGATGGATGAGGGGTGAGGGACCATGGGAATCGCACAGGGGGTAAGATGGTTTCGGGAGGGGGCAGATTTCGTGTTGTTAACCAAGATTTTTACAATGGCGAAAATGTCAGTGACCAAGTCAAGGTTGTGAGCGAGAATTGGATAAGGATACTTCCATTATTGTAAAGTGAAATAGTAGCTTGAAACTTATAAGCTGGTGAGTGGTCAACCGTGCTTCTTAGACCATGGGGAGTTTTTGGGATGTGGTGATTGTGAGGAGAGAGTATGGAGCGCTTCTCCTTGGGCGTGTCTTTGAGTATAGAAGATATGATCACAGATTAAAGCTCCTCTTTTAATGCAGAAAAAAGGTTCCTAGATAAGTGTTTCTGGGTGTGATTTAAGGAGTCGATGTTTAAAGATTTTAGCTGCGTTCTTAGAGAAGTTGGAAGGATACATGGTTTTAAAGGCTGTAGGTCCCAGGTGAGAAAGTGAGACTGTAAATAAGTTGGTATCCATTTTGACCTTGGTGGAGCTGGAGGAAGGTGGAAATAAATGTGTGACTGCTAAGTTACTTGTGAGCGCAGTGTGACAGGAAAGGAGTTACAAAAATGAGGAGTGCAAGAAGAATAGTCCTGGAGATGCCGGGGGGTAAGAGGAGAGGGAAGACCCTAAAGGAACTAGGGGATAGGATGAGGCAGCACCCAACTAGCAGGGCATCTGACTGAAACAGGGAGATGGGGGTAGTGACTGGGGTGGAGATGTGAGGGACGGAGATGGAATAGAAATCAATATGTGAGGGTGATATGATAGGAAGGCTAAGGGCTGCATAAAACAAAAGTCTAGTGACATAAGAGGAGTAGGTCTAATAGAGGAAATAAGGCTGATCTGATAATGGGGAGAAAAATGTGTGTGAGACAGTGTAGGCAGAGATTATACTAGGATGACCAAAATTGTGACATCGAAGATCAGATATGAGTTATAGGACGTCTTTACTTTCCCCATAGAGCTCTAGGAGGCCGAAGAGACACAACTCTCTTAAAGGGGAACTGCAGAGTAAATAGTCATTATATTATTAACTATTTTACGTGGACTGCAGGGAAAAAAAGTCATTTTACCCTTTTAGCTTTCCTGGCAAATAAATAGAGCCATTTTCATTCTCCATTCCAGAGGAGCTGCAGGGGGAATAGTCCATTTCCCTTTCAGCTTTCCTGGGACCACCAACTTGAGGAAAGGCTTTAGAGGCTAGTAGGGATTCTGAAATGGTGACCCCAGGTATCAGAAATGGAGACCTAGGGGAAGATCCGGTGAGGGGGCAGACAGAGTTGCAGACCCTAGGTGCGAGGTGAGCAGCTCTGCCTCCCAGGCCCACTGTTAGACCTGGCATCTTTGGCATGGTTTCCCCCTATCTTTTTGCCTCTACCGCCTGTATTTCTGATGCTGTGCTAGATTTCGTTTTTGCTGTTTTAGATGCTTTGGGCACCATGCCAGTGCTGTTCAGTGTCAAAGTGCAAGTGCTCCCTGTGTAAATTGTTATTACGATTGGTTATACATGATTGACATATTTGTGTCACCAAGGAGTCCCTAGTAAAATGCACTGAGTGTGCCAGGGCTGGTGATAACAAATGCTCCTAGTGGGCCTGCAGCACTGATTGTGCCACCCACATGAGTAGCCCTAAAATGGTGTCTCTGGCCTGCCACCGCAGTGCCTGTGTGCCTGTGTGCCTGTGTGCAGTCTGTGAACTGCCATGTCCTCCTGGCCAGTGTACCCACTGACCAGCCCTGACCCTTCCATTTCTGTACACATTGTTCACCCCTATGGAAGGCCAAAGGTACCCCCTTAGGCAGGGTGCAGTGTAAGCAAAAGGAAGCCCATGTACTTGTGCAAGTGACATGCTCTGGTAGTGAATTACAGCCATTTTCGTTTTTCACTATTGTAAGGCTATCTTGCCCCATAGGCTATCATGGGGAATGCTGGCTACAGTGGCTACCAGCATATCTTCCCATAGGAGTAAGATAGGACATACAAGTCTGGTGTCCCTGAACTCAGAATTAAGCATGGGCGAATTTTGCGAATTGGCAATTCGCGAATTTGCGGATTTGCGAATTTGCGTGTTTGCGGGTGTTCGCGAGGTGCTTTGCTTGTTCGCGGGTGTTCGCGAGGCGCTTTGCAATTTCGCGTTTTTTTTCCTGCTTAATCACTGCCAGCCTCTCGCTTTTTATGCCGATCTGCCCTCTGTACCACTCGTTTCTGTGCCCTTCTGCCCTCTGCCCCTCTCATGTTTTGTCCCCTTCTGCCCTCTGTCCCACTTTTGTGCCCTTCTGCCCTCAGCCCCACTTAGAATGGCGCCGGCAAGCTGCCAGCGCCATTCTAAAACAGCTAGAAATAGCTTCAACAGAAAGCACTAATAGATAAAGTAAAGCAGGTGCTCCAGTTGAAGGTCAAATTAAGTTACACAATCATTAATCACCCCAAGTTTGGGGTGATTGAATGATTGTGTAACTGAATTTGAGCAGCACCTGCTTTACTTTATCTATTAGAGCTTCCTGTTGAAGCTGACTTTTGTAACTATTTTAGAATGGCTCTGGCAGCTTGCCGGCGCCATTCTAAAAGAGTTACAAAAGTCAGCTTGAACTTTTGACCCAATCCGTTCCGTTCGCGGATTTTGCGGGAAATTCGCGAATCTTGCGGATTGCGAATTTACCGAAAATCCACGAAATCCGCGAGCGGAACGGATTTTCCGCCCATGCTTACTCAGAATTTAATAACATATCTTTTAGGGAATATGTTTGAGAACAGCACTTTTAGAAAGTTGCTGTTCTCTTGTCTGACCTGTCTTTGTGCCTTGGCCTGTTTGTGAATTGACTGTCTGATTTGAGAGTGACAGAGGCTGGGAGCCCCCAGGAGGCTGGCTGAGTCAGCCCTAGGCTGAATGACTGCATCTGCATCTTGAGTGGTGGGTGGGGATAGCACCTGGACCTGAATAGGGCTGTGCCTGCCTTCTACAATGCTGGCTCCACCTCCTGCTGAGCGACTGATTACCCTGCCCCTCTCCCTGAGAGGAAAGGAGAGGCCAGGAAAACAAAGTGCTCAAGGAACACCCAGAACTGGTTCAGACCGGGCTCAGAGCTCCTCCTGCACAGAGGGATCATAGACTTTTAGGGGTATAAGTACAGGACCCCTGACTACAGAAAATTAGATCATCCTGTAAACAAGAAGGAACCTCTGCCACGGAGAAAGCTGGAAGACTGAAGAAGAAGGACTGCCATGCTGTGTGCCATGCTGTGTGATGCTGGACTGACCTGCAGTTGCTTTGCTGCCAAGGAGAGGGGAAGGACTTTGTTGTTGCTTTGTCCCCTTGAAGGAATCTCCAAGGGCCTGTTGTGAGCTGGCTCCCTGTTTTTAAGTCCCAGGAACAAAAGGACTTCACCCCAGCTGCCCTGAGCTCTACTGAGAGAGCTCTGTCCTTCCTAGAGTGCTTGGGCCAGTTGAGGTGCCTTTGGAAGTTGTACCTGTGCTGGGAAGCTGGAAACCAAGATTTGAGAGGCATTGCTACAGAAAAGTTATCGCATTGCTTGCTTGCAGAGCGCATCCCTGACAATGCAAGGAAATTCCCGCTGCTACGGAGGCCGAGATCGTCATAGCGCCTGTTGCCGCTGTTGGAGACGTTGCATTCTTCGTTTGCGGGAAAATCACCATCGCTGCGAGCATCGTCACAGAGCATGTCATCGCTGGGTGAGATTGCCGCACCGTCTTCTTGCAGCTCGCATCACGTCGCTGCGAACATTGTCGCAGAGCCATCGCATCGAAGATCACCTCTGGATCACACATTGTCACCCCGGAGATCGTCACATCCTTTACAGATCATCACATCGTGCCTTTGCGAGAACAAACTTCCTACAGAACCTACGCACCGGAATCCATACAAGTCATCACCTTCCTCCCCATAAAGACCGGATTTGTCGCAACACGCCCGCTGTTGCAGCAGGACTGCCGCCAACGCCTCCCCATGGTCTCAGGAGCAACGCATCGCTTGTTTTCCACCGCACCAGCTTCTGCTGTTGAACTTTGTTGCACTTAAAGTTACTGTTGGCTAAATGTGACGCAACTGTGAACTTTTCACGCAACTGTGGATTATTTTTATCGTAACTTTAAGGCTCTTTCGCAACCATATTCTTGAACTGTGTATATTGGATTTTTGTCATTTTGGTCTTGTGTAGTTTAGATTAAATACCTTTGTTTTTCTAAACTGTTGAGGAGAAAGTTTATGGTGTTTTCACTGTGTTACTGTGAGTGTTGGTACAAATAATTTACACATTGCCTTTGATAAGCCTGACTGCTTGTGCCAAGCTACCAAGGGGGTGAGCAGAGGCTATCTAAAGAGTGCTTCCTCCTTACCTCCTTACCCTGACTAGAAGCAAGGATCCCTATTTGAACAGTGGTACCTACCTCTGCCAACTAGAGACCCCCAGTTCTAACACCCAAAATCACCGAAACGGCATCCCCAGCCTGGGGAGTTAATCATCGTGATCGTTACTGGAGACCAGTGCCTAAACAGATGAACTTGGCCACGCCAGTCAGGACACAGAAGCAAACCCCAAAAAGTGGTTTAAGAAGGCGGAGCGATTGACAGAAACATAAAGAGCCAACCTGCTAATAGGAAGGACTGCATCTGCAGTGTTGATGATGGGCTCGCCCGATCTTGGGTCGAGTCAGGTCTGTGACACGGCAGATCACTGAAATGGAGTGACCGCGCTGGACCCAGAGTACAGGATGGGGGGCTCACCTCACTCCATGCATCCACCTCACCTCGTCAAAGGGCCGAAGACCGAGGTGGCGAAGCAGCACAGCCGAGGTGAGCCCGGTCTGTCTGGTCACAGCGGACTTGGCAGGAGGTACTTCCTGCTCCGTGGCAGACCCTGCCTCATCCTGGATGCATTTGTGTAACAGCTCCAACTCCACTTAATATTAGTGGATAAATGGTGGTACGATTCCTTGGGGGACCCGGCATATGCTTCCATGAAATAGTCTCTTGAGGGAGAGTCAATCTGCCGGGCTATCAAAGGATTGTCAATCCTCTACTTACTAGATGGGTGGAGGGTGTGCCCCACCCTCCCGCCAACAACCAAAGTGGCATGAACAACCCTGAGACAGCTAGAGTGGCACAATAAGTTGATGAAGCAGACACTTTTCTAGGAGATCACAGTCCTTGGGCAAGTAGCTAACATGCAAAGATTTAGGAAGTGGAACACCATAGGTATCTTGACACTAGGAGATGTGATGAAGGAGGCGATCCTCAAGTCTTACCAGACATTGCTGCAGCAGGAATTTGGGCTGCATCATAGCCAATTCTACCAGTACCCACAACTCAGGCACATCCTGCCTCCTTATATTTCCAGGCTGAAAGCTCTAGTAGAGTTTAACCTGCAAAAGTTGAAGTTGCTTCTGGGGGGATTGGAAGATCATAAGGTAGCACAGATTGATTGCAAAATAATTAACAATACAAGGGATTCATTTGACCCACTGCAAATGGTCTGGGAGTGAGACCTGGGCTCGCTCATAAATGAGGAGAGGGCGGAGGCCAGGGCAGTCCTGTGACACTTTGCGTTTTCTTACTGATTGTACCTTGTACAGCTGAAGCTCCTCCATTAAGCATATCTTACTTAACATTGACTGTAGAAGATGGGGATCATTGCCTCTCTGGCCTATCTCAGGTGTGAGGTACCAGTGGTGACCTCCTACATACGATTTGGAGTTGCCCACGCCTATTACACTACTGGACACAGGTAATCTCCTGTATAGGGTTGGTCCTAGGATAGAAAATACCACAGGACATCAACATGGTTCTATTACACATAAACCCAATATTAGACGTGACTAGACACAAACTAACACTGCTTTGGCTAGGGCTAATAGTGGACCTAAGAGACATCACATACAAGTTAAGAGAGGTGAGGCATAGACAAACTGTTATATGAGGGCAGATGATTCCCCCAAAGGTAAACAAAGATATTGGGAGACTGGGCATAATACAGAGGGATGGACTTCCTCCCGAGGCCCGTTGGGGTGGATCTCCTGCAGTCTGAAATGTATAGGTATGCAGGCGAGGAATGGTTGGATGGGAGGGGGTGGCAGATGTGCCTTGGTTAGAGGGATGACATTTATATTGGCTTGGTGGGGGAAGGAAGGAGGCGACATGAGGGCATCATTGTTGACTATGAGCCTTGGTTTTGTGGTTGCTTTCAATGTTTGAGTTTGATTTCTCTTGTTATACAGAGATGTATGGAAAATAAGAAATGGGGTAGAGAGTAAAGATAGAATCTACCTCCTGTTCAACTTTTTATAAACAATATGATTCTACCCTTCAAATTTAAATTATTTTTATTTTTTTATTTTTTTTCTAGTGAATCTGAACAAAGGGTGTAATAGTGATTCATGAAATGTCAAGGAAAAGCACTAAACGTTTTTGAAATACCCCTCACACGCTATGAATCCCATAGTGCCATGCTTCCTCATAGGGGTCTGCCCGTCCTTCTACGGGGTGGGCGTGCTGCAACCTACGGATATGCAGGAGCACTGTTTTCGTGAAAATAGGCTATGTGTAGTGTAGTAGTGAGAGTGGTAGGGTCTGTGAAAGAGTAAAAGTTAAAAATTCCCTGTCTAGTAGAAAAAACACATTGTATTCACTTCTCTAGCTGGAAAAATTCAAATTGGGGAAGTGTAGGGGGTATACTTTAATGCGATGCTCCATACTCGGTCAACATGTTTCGTAAGCAGTCCCCACTGCTTACTCGTCAGGACCTAGTGTGATCCCTAGTGCACTCAAAATATATTACTTTGATTATATATGTTGTATGCCTATCTTTCAAAACAAACATGCAAAAAGAAGCATGTCTGGGGTAAAATTGTCCCTAGTAGTTTCAAAACCAATTAGGTATCTGTAATGATAAAAGAACATAGAGTAAACAACCAATTAGATTGTCTTTTCAAACACATCACTATAACGTGGAATCACAGTGTTAGGCAAATTGCTGTGATATATTTTTCTCGAGTTTCTGGTGCACAGCACTTGTTTATAGTAAACAGAACAACTCACTAAGAAAACGGACAATTGCATATGTGTGTGTGTGATTGTATTTTTGTATCTTTCAAGTGTATGTTTCAGTAAACTAACATTAAGTTACCACCAAGTGGGCAGCACAATCGACAGCTATCATAAACAAGTGCTGTGCACCAGAAACTTGAGACAAATATATCACGGCAATTGGCCTAACACTGTGATTCCAAGTTATGGTGATGTGTTTGAAAAGACAATCTAATGGGTTGTTTACTTTATGTTGTTTTATCATTACAGATAACATATTGGTTTTGAAACTACTAGGAACAATTTTACCAGTTTTTTCAGACATGCTTATTTTTGCATGTTTGTTTTGAAAGATAGGCACACAACATATATAAATAAAGTAATATATTTTGAGTGCATTTGGGATCACACTAGGTCCTGATGAGTATGCAGTGTCGACTGCTTCCAAAACATTTTGAGCCAGTAGGGGGCATTGCATTAAAGTATACCCTCTACACATCCCCCTTTTTAATGTTTCCAGCTAGGGAAGTGAATAAAATTTGTTTTTCCACTAGCCAGGGAATTACCTACCACTTTCATCCTACACTACACGTAGCCTTTTTTCACAAAAACAGTGCTCCCGCGTATCCGTAGGTTGCAGCGCGCCCCACCCCATAGAGGGACGGGAAGACCCCTATGATGAAGCATGACACTATGGGAGTCATAGTGTGCGAGTGGTATTTTTAAAACACTTAGTGCTTTTCCATGACATTTTATGGATCACTATTACACCCTTTTTTCAGAATCACTAGAAAAATAAATAAATAAAAAAATAAAAAAATTGAATGGTAAAATCCTATGTCTTATTGTTTATAAGTATACTGAGATGTACCCTACAAAATGCAATACATTGTGTGTTTAAAAAAAACCTCTACGGAGAGTGCCTCAAATTCTCCCTCTTCTTGGGATGACACTATGCTACCCCCTCTGTCAGATGCTCACATTTCCTCCCAACTGATCCTGTGGAGTGCCAGGACAAAATGAATGGACAGAAGGGAAAACGATCCACTCTGATCTGTCTCCTACTTGCCCTTGTTGAGAGAGATTATTTTATGTGATCTCTTTTGTTTAGGTTTATTGTCCCAAAGATCAAATCGCGTCACACCAATGTGGCAGGGATGTTTTCTATAAATGTGGACATGAGTATTTTCAGGCTAAAGTATGTAGTGTCATATAGTTGGGAAATGAGGTCAGGGGTCAAAGTTCAGGTAGCATGCCAATCAGAAGGCTTAAATGCTGCTTCTGGAAGAAACTGCTAATGCTTCACCACCATGTGCAAATCAGAGGTGGATTTTAGATATGCGTACATGCAAGAAAGAGACTGCACAGCACCTCTGTTCTATTGAGGAAAAATAGCTCATCAAACTATTTTGTTCATGGCTCATGGCAAAACTTTCACCTAAAAACCACAAATAAATGAAATAAACTTAAGAAGGAGACGGGACAATTTGTTTGTGAAGTACTGGTCTGTTCCAACAAGCACAACAGAGGCAACCCCCCCCCCAAAACAATGCTCACAAAATAGAAACTAGTTGAAAGGCACACGTTGGAACCCCACAGAGCTTTAGAAACAGGGACAAGTCTAACCTGGGCTTTGAGCTACACCAGAAGAAAGACCCCTCTTTTCTTGTGTGGTAGCCAAATCAGATATTTCAACAAAGAGTTATCACTATTGGCTTACCAGAAAATACTATTCTTCCTGGCATTTTGTAATAAATTGCTGGTAAAAAAAATAATGATGGAAAGTTTATTACAAATCTCTATTCAATTTGAACCTTCAGTGAGACGCTGAGTGGCCATTCACTGGGGAGGGGCGTCCACATCAGAGGTACAAACTTGGCTGAAAAATGCTGAATACTGCAACGACCAGTTAACATGCTACTGGGAAGTTATGCCAAACAGAACCAGGCCTAAATACATATGGGTCCCATTTACCTGCTGGCTTCTTTCACTGAACACCAATACATCTGAGTAGTCGAAGATTCACACAAGTTTGGATGCACAAGAACCTTCCATGCTCAGGCCATGGCCAAACCTGCAAACATGATGGGGCACGATCACCAGAAATGCGGGCACCACGATCAGGCAAAAGCACACTAACATAATTGAAAAGTAACAACCTAGGCAATTTGTCAACAATAAATCACATATAGATCAAAGAAATATATAAGAATAAACTACAGCTGGCTAAAACACAAGTTTTTATTAAACAATTAACACAAGTAAAAAAGGGTCATTTATATGACATCAAATAGTAGTTAAAAAAGTCACAGTATATAATTGACAGTTACACATTATTAAATTAACAAACAGTAAAAAATGGGGGTTGGTGGCATAAAAATTCGGTCTCAAAATGGGGGTTGGTGGCATAAAAATTCGGTCTCTACGCGCGTTTCGGCGGCCAGCGCCTTCTTCCTGGAGCAGCCACACAATATCTATAAGGTGAAGATGCATATAGAACATAGAATTATATCAATTCCAAGTCACATATTAAAAATCAGTCTTTAAACATTATTTTTTTTAAAAAAACAAAGAATCTAACTTTATAGCAGCTGTAGAATAATAAGAAGCAACATTAATAATTTATCGATATCTCTTGTCATTTCCTTGCGGAATTTAGACTGTCTGTTTGTGGACAGAAAGGTATTTTCCAAATGGTGGAAGAATAAATGCCATTAATGAGCATTAGTATAGAGATATTTTTCTTTTTTACAAAATGGGGTTACATCTATCATAGGAAAAGTCTGTGCTGGTCTTTATTAGGGTTTTGATAGGTGATCAGAAGCAACCTTAATCAGGTTCAAACCATGTATAGGCATTTGTTTTTAATTTAGTCAATAGCATATCAATGTATCGTGGCAAAGAATAGATTATTGCGGGTTGATCTGATACTTACTAATGGGTAATTTTTGGCAAGGAGCTGTTTATAAATTGATTTTCATTTCCTTGTTAGTATTCTTTCGATATCAGATGAATTAAAACTGAGAAGAAAGAGGATAATATCATAAATGTTTCATAAATATTAGTAGCTATCACAGGAAAGCAAGTATTTTGCGTTATTTTTACCTGATTATATTATAGACGATCTATCAAATTGGAAGTTTTTTGACAAAGTTATAAGAACTAGATATAATCTATTGGGTAAGACTGACACCACTAACTTATACACTAACGATAATTTTGATCAATTAAAGGAATAATAGCTTCTTCTACTAAAAGAGAGATAAATAATAAATAAAATACTATACATTCTATTATCTCCCTTTTCCCCACCGCGATAATAATCAGAAACCCGGAATATCCAGGAAAGAATTTTATCCAGCATCCATCTACATAAAAGGGTTCCGGTTGGCGGGCTTAACTACTTAATCACCAATATAATCAAGTAAAAATAACGCAAAATACTTGCTTTCCTGTGATAGCTACTAATATTTATGAAACATTTATGATATTATCCTCTTTCTTCTCAGTTTTAATTTATCTGATATCGAAAGAATACTAACAAGGAAATGAAAATCAATTTATAAACAGCTCCTTGCCAAAAATTACCCATTAGTAAGTATCAGATCAACCCGCAATAATCTATTCTTTGCCACGATACATTGATATGCTATTGACTAAATTAAAAACAAATGCCTATACATGGTTTGAACCTGATTAAGGTTGCTTCTGATCACCTATCAAAACCCTAATAAAGACCAGCACAGACTTTTCCTATGATAGATGTAACCCCATTTTGTAAAAAAGAAAAATATCTCTATACTAATGCTCATTTAATTTATTCTTCCACCATTTGGAAAATACCTTTCTGTCCACAAACAGACAGTCTAAATTCCGCAAGGAAATGACAAGAGATATAGATAAATTATTAATGTTGCTTCTTATTATTCTACAGCTGCTATAAAGTTAGATTCTTTGTTTTTTTTTAAAAATAATGTTTAAAGACTGATTTTTAATATGTGACTTGGAATTGATATAATTCTATGTTCTATATGCATCTTCACCTTATAGATATTGTGTGGCTGCTCCAGGAAGAAGGCGCTGGCCGCCGAAACGCGCGTAGAGACCGAATTTTTATGCCACCAACCCCCATTTTGAGACCGAATTTTTATGCCACCAACCCCCATTTTTTACTGTTTGTTAATTTAATAATGTGTAACTGTCAATTATATACTGTGACTTTTTTAACTACTATTTGATGTCATATAAATGACCCTTTTTTACTTGTGTTAATTGTTTAATAAAAACTTGTGTTTTAGCCAGCTGTAGTTTATTCTTATATATTTCTTTGATCTATATGTGATTTATTGTTGACAAATTGCCTAGGTTGTTACTTTTCAATTGTGCTTATTTCCCTGACCTAGGAATTACAAAATTCATTAATTCAGGGGGTCCTTGTTACCTACACATTGAAAAGCACACTAACATACAGAGCCCAGATGGAGTTGTGGGAGGCAGGTCATGGGAGCATATCATCAAGGCCCAGTGATAAAATTATTGCCGCTTTAGTGTCCGTTTTCGGGTGAAAAAATGTGATAATTTTATCGCACTTTCAGCATGGACAAGCAAAACGGTGTTCCAATGCCTTAGCGCCATTTTCCCTAACACCCAATGAGATGCAAAGTGGACGTACCCTGGTAAACTAACATGGAGAATGTCGCTAACCAACATTTCTTCCATTAACAATGTAATCGCTACCCTGCTTAGCGATCATAAAAGTAGTGCTAACCGTGCTTAACACAGGTTTCTTTATGCCTGCTTACAACCTGACTAAGCCATAATAGCCAATGGAAGGTGGATATTATGGCTAAGTCTGCCCTGCCCTATCATCAAGCTATCGCCGTTCTCTGTGCGATCATCGCAGGATTTCCAACGATAATCGCACAATCAGCAGCTATCGCTTGAATTTTTATTGCTTTGGAGATAAGCGTCGCTATCTCAGCAATAGAATCCAGCGATAGCCAGCGATAATTATCCTCGCGCTAAGCTTGCTTAGTGATAATTATCGCCGGCTGTTGCTGATATGCCCCATGATGTCTGAAGACAAGGCATGTCCATTGTAAAGTAATAATGACATATGAGGAAAAAAGGTCATGGCGGGACCAAAGAAGGGCTAAGTGTGCACACAAATTGTAATACAGAAGAATATGCTGTGTTGTACTGGCTGTTGTAACTATGTAAACTACTGCATCCGATCATGCTAGGCAAAATGCGGTTGTTTTATGTTTGAATACTTAATAAAAATAATCTTAAAAAACGGCAGCAGAACAAGTATAGATGTGGTGATATACCGTCTTGGATGCTGAAATATTGACAATAACAGCCCGTTTAGTGGGGGACGCTTGGACATTTCAACCGAAAAGGTTGAAAACAGCAGCAGGAATTTTGATGGCAAGAAGGCATGGTTATCACTGTCTACCTTTGAATGATTTAATAACGATGAAAGAAGTTATGAGAGAAGCATAACTAAAAAACATCAACTCTGTACACACAGACTCACTAAAAGACTAGATTCAGAGGATACCATGCATAGCCAACTCACATATGGAAATGTTGCCAAAGATGACAATCTGGTACCTGGCCAAACCACTGATCCCAAATCCCATCATAGCTCTTAACATGATAACTGCGCAGACTACAGACAAAGAAAGAAATCCCTTACTAAGTTCCACTTTACCTTCCCATTTCCATCTAACCTCTTTATAAATATTTTCCCCCTCAACCCCTTACTTACATACCTGCATACATTTTTCTAAATCATATGTATCCACAATGCACTGTCAAATGTACCATGAACAGTGGATACCCCCATATTATTCAGATTGTAGTTAAAAGCTTAAATTCCCATCTCTGCCTTCTTTTCATTCAACTTCGCTGTTTTCACTTCCTGAGCTTACCTCAATGTCCATCTCCTTCCAGTCTCCTATCCTGTGTTCAGTTTTCTTTTTAATTTCCATGGCCCCAAGAAAGGGGAAAAGGTGGGCAGTATTGATAAAATGTGATGGGTCAAGAGAGTGTACCTGCAGGGGGGTGTGAAGCTGTGTGAAGTGCATGGATATCCAGCAGAGTGCCATATTGGAGTCTCAGTATTGCTAATCATTGTGGTAGGATGGCTGCTCATTGCAGAGTTCACATAAAATCTTCTATTGGTGGTGGCCCTCCTGTGAGATTTTATCTCCCACCAGACAATTGTATTTGCTTTTACAGTTCAGAGCACACAAACTGGGGCCAAGACAGAAATGTCCCAATGTGCACAGTTAAAAAAACAGCAATATCAATAATAAAACCTGAGGGCATATTCACAATGAGGTGACAGAGCACAGTGTTTGGCCTTGTTGGCTTAACGCCGCACTCCACCACTTCAGAAATGCAGGGCTGCATTGTATTTATAAGAATACGGTGCAGCCCTTCGTTTCACCCTGTGCTGGCGCTAATTACAGCTGCCTAGCATCAGTGCAGGTACTCATGCACCATTGTTTAAGGTTGCCTGCTTTGCCAGGAAAGATTGCTTATGTGCAGGAAGGTGTCCCTTCCTGTATATAAACAATTCCCAATGGCGTTGTGTCAATTCTATGTGTGCTGAAGAATGCAGCACACATAGAAGTTGCAACACATCATTTAAAAAAAAAAAGATTGTTCATGTGCAGAAAGGGACACCAGACTGGGGAGAGAATGTGGCCTAACGGCTAGGTTGTTAGAGGTGTACGACCTCAGAGCTGGGGAACCAGGATCGAGTCTAGGCAAGGACGCTCAACATGCTGTTATTCTGGGCAAATAACGTAATCTCCCAGTGCCTAAAAATCAATATGTCCGTCTGTAACATAACTGGTGCTCATGTAAAGCACTCTGATACCTTCGGGTTGTGCTATATAAAACTCAATTTAAAAAAAACGTAAACAATCAATTGCGTTTTGCTGTTTCTTTGTGTGCTGCACAATGCAGCACACATAAAACAGCAAAAAAGAGGAGAAATAAAGCATTTCTCCTCGTTTCGCCAGGGTAAGACCAGGTTTTTTTTGGTTTTAATTTTCGTACTGCCCCATGTATACGCCACCCTTGTAAATATGGGGCAGCATCAAAATCAATGGGTGTTGCTGTGAAACGCCCATCGCAGCACCCATTGCCCTACCCTTTCATGCTAAGTATAGTGTGAAAGGGTGCTTTATTTACAAGGCAGCGTTAAGCCATGAAAACAACTGTAAGGCTGCTTTGTAAATAAGGTGAACCTCATATTGACACCACAACGTCACTAAAAGTGACATTCTGATGGGTGAAAGGAGCTTGTAAATATGCCCCTTGAAGTGGTCACGAAAAGAAGGGATTTTATCACGCCAACTATTTTATGTTTCTCTTCCTTGAATAATAAAAAGTGCTCATGTGATAGATGGAGCAAGGATTCGCACGTAATGCGACTTGCTTGTATTCAGTCCTCTCGACATAACGTAATGCACTAATCAACATGTTTTAATATTGCATTACATGACATCTAGGCGAAGCTTGCATATGTGCTTTTACTAATAATAATCTGCTTGCATTTAAATGGCCGCTGCTACGCAGGTTTTCTTATTGCACATGCGTCTGTCACACTCACGTGACATGACGTACTTTCTGCTTTGGAGGGAATCTTTTGCTTCTGCGCACTTGAACTAAGATGGCTGCTCTGTGTTACAGCATGCATAAAGCTTGCACTGCTGCTTCTGCTAAGCTGTTCGTTCTGCTTAACTCTAACGCAATAGTTAAATATAAAATAATGGGAATAGAGTAGAGATAAGTGGTATACAGTGCATTCATTTAGTCTTGTTCTAAAACTGTTTCTTCTCTATTCTTTCATGTAATCATGCTTCTGAGCCTGAAATGTACCCAATACTCCATTTTGAAACGCACTGCACTCCATATTGAAACCTTAGAGCCTGCGCACCAGAGTCTGAAAACCATCAAGTCATGGCATTGAATGAGTGCCAGGGACAGTCTTGACCAAGATGCGCCTGGAAACTTCACCTCCTGAACTCTACAGAGGAAGCAAAACTGTTAAATGGACTACTTTGTTACCTACATTGATACATTCACTGCTGGGTGGAATAAAACATGCATGGGAAAATAAAAATGATGGGCGGAAACGTAAAATTAAAATTTCTAGGAAAAAGTTACATTTTAGTATGGTGTGATGACATCTCCCCATCTTTTGGCCAATTAAATTTGACGATCCTTACACTTGCAACATTGGGGGTGGTACACTGACCTGGAAAATAGTATAACTAGGGCAGGCTTAGCTAGTTAATTTGTCCGACTTGTCCGAATAGCTGACCTGTCACTGACCCAACGCACTCAATAGGTGATAGGGAGCAGAGGTGCTGGCGGAGCCCTCTGTCAGAAGGTTCGAAACCCAGATCGGGGTTTGAGAGCTGAAGTGCAGGTGAAGCACTTTGTTGGAGAGATCGATAACTCTTACCGGGTTCTGGCTGTTAGCTGCAGAGAGGGATTAAAGCAGGAGTTGCAACTTTAACTGCTGGTGCCGGTCTTAGCCTGTGGTGGTCCTGTCCTGATCCAATTTGGCTTTACATTGTCCTGATTCTGATCTGCACCTGCTTGCCTTTATGGTGCCTGCACTTTGGGGGTTCTGTCCTTTGAACTGACCTATGGCCAGGGTTAGTTCTTCACGCCATATTTGGTAAATATTCAATGTTGGTATGTCATTGTACTGTTTCCTTCTCTCTTCCCACCCTAACGTCAAATGTGTAAAGTTTGCTTTTTAAAATCTCTGCATATTTTCATTCTAATCATTATTTTCCAGATTGAAACATTTCTGATGTTTATTATTTGGATTAAGACTTTTAAGAAATTTAGATAAAGAGTTTAAACCTTTCCAGAGTTTGTGGTTATTATATGAGTGCAAATGTTATTATCCTGCCTATTATTTTAACAACTTTGATCCCTTAGGACTTTAGGTACCGATGACGAGGATTGGTAAGTCAATGGTATATGTCCTAATTGAAATTAATAAATCACTGATTAGAGTAAGTGCACAGGTTACCTGATTAAACTCACAATAAGTAGTGCTGTTTTATGGGCCCAGGTGAGTATGGTAAACTGAGTCAGGTGACCTGCGCGCCCTATCAGTAGTTCTTTTGGTAGCAGCAGTATGGTTAGGGTTTATTTAAGATAGGTAGTTAGTTAGTTATGTACTGATTATTGATCGATCAAATCTGATTTTACATTGATTATATTGATGCGGTATTGAATTTATGTATTAACCAAAATAATTTGTTCGAACCTGTTTAATGTTTTGTCTGGAATCCCCTGGGGCAGAATAGCTGGTGGTACATGGAAGCCACACTGCAGTGAGGTCACTTACCTATAGGAAAAAAGTGCATGATCAGGTAAAACCGGAAGCACTATTTAGGGATTTTCTGTATAAATGTGTGAATAAATGATAGCAAAGAGTTCGCTAGCAAAACGTTTTGTGTGATATCACCTAGAAAGGGTCACCCGGAAGGAGTAGCAGGTTCGTCTGAGCTTAAGCAAAGGGGTTCTCTGGTGAAACTTTGGCCTTAGTATATCCCAGAAGGGATAAGTCTAAAGGAGTAGCAGGTTCTCCAATGCTTGAGTGAAGGGTAGACGGAAGGGATCTACTCGTAGTATATGCAGAGTAAGCCGAAGGGATTTACTCATAGTGAGTGAAATGTATCTTTCCTTTAAATTAGTCACTCAGGTACAGTGGCGAATGTTTTTACATTGTTGAATAAAAAAATCTGCATTAAAAGTGAAAGAATAAGTTTCGTATTACCTTGAAAAAAGAGGGAGCCAATTGTGGAGCTACACTGACATCACTCAGAGCTGCGCTGGTATTGGTTGAGACAGTGGGTGTGTAGCTGAGGGCATGAACAATTGTAAAGGAGGGGTGAGTACAGGAGCATGAGAATTAGTCTCAAGGGAAAATATGCGCAATAATTGGTTGAATTTATTTGAATTCTAAATTTTGATTGGTCACTGAAAAATAAAAGACGTGCTGGTATAGGAAGTAATTTTGTAAACAAATTGAGAATTATCCTAAAAGATTAGCGTTTAAATTATATGTGGCACATAGGTCCGATTGTAGGAGGTAGACCTGATAGGAAATATCTAGGATTTGCGCAAGAACAGAATATCAGAGGAAGACCTTATATCATGTACGGAGAGAAAAGAAAAATGTCATTCATTAAAATAATTAAGAATTATTTCAAGAAAAATAAAGCAATTAAAAGAAGAGAAGGGATTATTATTCCACCACCAAATACGCCCGCATCATACATGATGGTTGAAAGGGGCTATCACACTTGTGTGTGGTTAGAAAATTGGATTGAGTACACAAAAGATGATGGTGTTTTAGCATTTCCAGAAAATGGTGCGTTTAATGGTGGAGTTTTGTACAATTTGAGAACTCGCATGAATGAATTAGGTCCCATACCTAGATTAATGCAGTATGAGGCACTGGAGGAATGGGAAACTGAAGCTTTTGAGAGAGATAGATCCAGAAGTAACAGGAATTGGAGTAAGTTTAATCCCCGATTTGCAAAAGAGATAAGAGACAACCAAATGAAACAATAGATGTTAGTGGAAGGATTATATCCAGTATTAACTTTAGATAAACCCACTGAAAATAAAAGGACTGAGAAAACAAAACATTTAATGACTAGTGGTGAATCAGATGATGATTATTTGGAGGATTTATTAATGAAAAATCCACCACCTCAAAATGAGGAGCTAAGTGCAGTTCATCCAAATGCTCTGTTCCTGAAACCACCTCTGATTCCGCAAGTGGTACATGAAACTTTGTTAGAAAAAGTACTACAAGAAAGGGAAAGAGAAGCATTAAATAAACAAAGTAGTGAGTTGATTCAGAAAATGTCCCAATTAAATACAAGTCCTGAAGCCCTAACAATTCCGGTAACTATTGGCCCAGTTGTTCCTTTGTACGGAGATACGCAGGCTAGTCCTAAAACTCCCGTTCTGACTACACCAGTAGTTCAGCCAAGAAAAGAACCTTCAATACTTGATGATCAAGCGAGTGAATGTGAGTCGGTGATTTCCCTGATGGATTTGCCAATAACAGAACCAGTGAGTGACTCGGTCAGGAAAACCATTCCTCTAAATTCTAGGGAAGTACAAATGGAGACATCCTCAAGTACAAGAAGTGCCACAGTAGTAACCCCAGAAGAAATAGAGAGATGGACACGAGAAATAGAAAAACCAAAGTCAGAGCCAAAAGTATTGGATATATTCAAATTAAGAGTTGAATTAGAAGAAATGAATGCTGGAAATGTGGGATTGGACAGATTAAATACATTCAGTGAAGATGAATTGTTGTTTCTATGCAAAAGTATTACTAGAAATACAAGAGTGTTTCATGAAAAGTTAATGGATATGGTAGCTAATATGGGAATTGACATTGGCAAATCTAAAGTGTTACAAAAACCATATCGAGCTGAATTTTCTGATAAAGATTTTGAAAATATGAATGTGTCAGGTAGAAAAGCACAACTTAGGGAATTTATGGCATTATTACAGAAATGGGGTGACATGGAAGCATGGAAAAGTAGGTGGGCAAAGAAAAAAGAAGAACCCAATCAAAACAAACTGCATCTGAATATGTGTTAAAAGAAGCAGAAAAGGTGGAAAGGTTATGTCCCATGAGAGAGGTATCAGGTAGAGGGTATGTACATGTCCTATGGTCCCGACAAGATATTTTGTCATTTACAAATGATTTCCCAAAACTTCGAGAAAAACCTGTAGAGTGGTACAGACAAGTCGAGAGATTTGTGAAGATTTCAAAATGTCTTTTGAAAGATTTAGATGGATTATTTGACATTGTTGTTCCTGTAGATTTGTGGACAAAATGAAAAATTGCTATTGATTGGCCTAGTGATGAGTACCCTGGAGACCCAAAGACAGAAGCACCTTCTGACGAAGTCATGAAAAAATACAACCAGGTAATACTCTACCTCAAAGGGAAGGTGCCTGCAAAAGAAACTGATTGGACTAGAATATATAGAACAACTCAAAATAAAGATGAATGTGTGCATGCATATTATGAACGCCTGTTACAAGTATTCAAACAATATAGTGGTTTGGATAATATCGATATGAAAAACATGATGCATTTCATCTATTGGTTTGTGTCAGGATTAAGACCAGAAATTTCACAATGGATTCAAGATCATAAAATTTGCAGGCAGGCCAAGCCAATTGATGAAATTGTTAAATATGCAAAGTATTGTGAAGATAAACTTGACAATAAAAGAAAAGAATTAAAAGAAAAGGCAATGTGGGCATAAGTGAAATTAGCAGAGCAACTGGAACTTCAATTGAGCCAAATGAACAATAACCAGACTCAAGGTGATGGTAATGGGGGTAAGCTAAGGGGAAAATTCAATAGAGAAGAAGCTAAAAAGAAGTTTCCTTGTCATGGGTGCGGCAAGTTGGGACACTGGAAGAACGAGTGTAAGGCTGTGCAAAACAGTAATATGCAAACTAATGATTTGAATCCACAGACGCAGAATGAGGTGCCACGGAAGCAACAGCAGCAGGTAATACAAAACCAATTACCCCTTGCACATATGCCAAATTTTAGGAGCAGAGCACACCAGAGTGTGGATACCACAAATTGGGAGGGAGGTGAAAGGAGAGACACAAAAACATCACAATTTATTTTGAGTGATACGTTTCTCAGTGAAGACACATACGGACGGTGCCTGAAAGGGGAGGACGAGGAGTGCGTACTTGGCGCCTCCTTGCCGGTAGATCAGTCAGGTCCATACATTGAAGGAAAGGTTGAAGGAAATTATGTCACCTTTTTATTGGACACTGGTGCTACCAGTTCTACTGTGAGAACATCAGACGTTCCAAAACCTACCCCTCTCAGGAGAAGCGATCCAAGTAGTGGGTGTTTCTAATAAACAAATTAGTACCCCAGTTACAGAACCAATGGAAGTTAGAATAGGCAAATTTAAGGAAATGCACAGATTTGTTGTGTGTGATTCAAGTCCAGTGAACCTGTTAGGCAGAGACTTGCTGTGCAAAATGAATTGCACCATCTTTTGCACCCAAAGTGGTGTTGAAATTCAAACCCCAGACGAAGACGGAATTTATAAACTAATGTTAGCAAAACAAGAAATAGAGAATAAAATGTTTACTGTAGAAGATTTACCAGGCGAATTACAGCATACTGTGAATCCTAATGTGTGGGATTTTACTGGAAAAGATGTAGGACTAATGGCAAATGTCGATCCAATAAAAGTGACAGTAAAGGAAGGTGCAGTTTACCCAAATACTCGACAGTACAAAATGAGCCAGAGATAAAAGCAGTTGTTGCAGCAGAAATAAAGTGTTTGATTGAAACAGGCATTTTACAAGAAATAATGAGCAGTCCATGTAATTCACCCATAATTGGCATAAAGAAACCGAACACAAGTACAGGGTAGTACAGGACCTCAGAAAAATCAATAGGATAGTTGTTCCACGCTGTCCAGTTGTGCCAAATCCTGCAGTGATTCTGTATCAGATAACGCAGGAAGCTGGATGGTTTACTGTGATAGATTTGTGTCACGCATTTTTCTCGATTCCATTGCACCCAGATAGCAAATTTCTTTTTTCTTTGGAATTTGACGGTGAGGTGTATGTCTGGAACCGCGTTCCTCGAGGATATACAGAGAGTCCATCGATTTTTAATCAGATTTTGAAAAAGTGCCTTGAGTCTTTGCTGCTGCCCAGACAGTCAGTCCTGGTCCAGTATATAGACGACCTATTGGTGGCGTCTAAAACTCTAAATGACTGTGTTGTTGATACTATTGCTTTACTGAATCATTTAGGTGAAGAGGGACATAAAGTGTCGCCTGAAAAGTTGCAATTTTGCACCACATCATTGAAAAAGCTGGGGCACCAGATAGAAAGAGGTGTCGGAAGGGTTACCTGAGAAAGAATCAGAATAATCAAAAACATGAATCTACCTCAAACTCAGAAAGAGATCAGAATGTTTCTTAGAGTTGTAGGTTACTGCAGGTAATGGATAGTGGGATTTGCAGTCCTGGCAAAACCATTGATACAAATTACAAAGAAAAGAGCAAAAGACTCAGTAGAATGGGAGGACCAAAGCATGACTGCTTTCTTGAAATTATGAGAATGTGTACAGCCCCGGCATTAGGGATGCCTGACTATTCAAAAGATTTTGCACTATTCTGTGGCACACGAGATAATTGTGCACTTTCAGTTTTGACCCAAACTTACGGTCTGATGAGACGTCCTGTGGCATATTTTTCTTCCACACTAGACCCAGTGGCATCTGCATTGCCAGGATGTCTGAAAGCAGTAGCTGCAACCTGCATGAGCCTTGAGCAAAATAAGTTCATTATTATGGGACATCCAGTGACAGTGTATGTTCCACACGCAGTTGTGATTTTGTTAACAAGGACTAAGACTCAGTACCTAACTCCTAGTCGGCTGACTAAGTATGAGCGAATCATTGTGGGTGCAGGAAATGTAACCATTGCCAGGTGTAATATTCTGAACCCAGCAACCCTGCTACCTGATTCACACTTTGCAGAAGTGAAGGGAAAAGTCGAACATGACAGTATCAACATGACTGAATACAGTACAAACCACATTCAGACATAAGAGAAGAGCCATTAATTGATTCTGAATATGAGCTATTTGTAGATGGCTCATGCATGAGACATGAAGGAGGTTGAGTGATGCCTATGCAATGTGCACTTTGGGGGGTCCAGTTGCATCCTATTTACCTAGAATCAAGTCTGCACAAGTAGCTGAATTGGTTGCATTAGCAAAAGCCTGCAAATTTGTGAAAAATTGGAAAGTAACCATATACATTGATAGCCAATATGGTTACGGGATTGTGCACAATTTTGGCCAGCTCTGGATGCAAAGGGAGTTTCTGACTTCTTCAGGTATTCCTACTAAAAATTGTCATTATGTAAAAGATTTACTTGAAGCAATCCAATTGCCAAAAGAAGTGGCTGTGGTCAAGTGTGCTGCTCACCAATCTGGAAATGACAAAGTGACAGCTGGTAACAGATATGCTGACCAGTTAGCCCAACATTGCACACAATTTAAAATGGCTATAAACAAGAAAATTGAAGTGGGTAAACAGCTGCCAACTTATGTTTCTTGAAGGTGTGAGAATGTGGGAAGAAGTGAGAGACTTACAAAATGAAGCAGAACCAAAAGAAAAGGAAGAGTGGAGGAAGATAGGTTGTCAGAGAAGGGTTGAAGATGGTGTCATTGTTTACCTTGATGGTAGGTCTTTGTTACCAGACTGTATGCTTGCTCCTATGGCTAGGATGTTCCATGGAGATTCTCATTTGGGGTGAGATGCCATGATACGTTTCTTCAGACAGTCATGGTTCAATGCAAAATTCAGGGACATAGCAGAAGCACTTTGCCACAGATGTTTAATTTGTCAACAAATGAATCCTGGAACAAAAAATGTAGTATTACCAGGAGAGATTGGGTAGTCGGAGGGTCCCTTCATACGATTACAGATTGCAGATTGATTTCATTCAGTTTCCCCCTTGTCGAGGACTAAAATACATTCTTGTCATTGTCTGCCTATTTTCAAAATGGGTGGAAGCTTACCCCACACGTAGGAATGATAGCATCACTGTAGCCAAACTCCTGCTCAGATAACTCATACCTACGTTAAGTTTTCCAGTAACAATTAAATCAGACCGAGGCTGTCATTTTAATAATGAAATAATTGGCCTAATCTGTGAAGCATTCAACGTTAAGCAAAGGGCTGCACTGTGCATAACGCCCAGAGGCTTCCGGAGTTGTAGAACACTAAATGGCACAATCAAGTCAAGATTGGGAAAGATGTATGATTCTACCCGATTAGAGTGGCCAGATGCGTTACCTCTTGTTCTGATGGGACTCAGAAGTATTCCAGACCAGAACACAGGCTTGAGTCCTCATGTAATACTGATGGGAAGAGCAATGAGGCAAGCATGGGTGCCAAGACACAAGCTGATAAATATATCTGATGATTTAGTACTGGAGTACTGCAAAGAACTGGCTGACCAAGTGCGTTCTATCTCTCACCAGGTTGGGGAAGACGCTGTCGCCAGACAAGCAACTCCAGCACATGACCTGAACCCAGGTGATTGGGTAGTGTTAAAGAAACACACTCGAAAATCTTGCCTTGCATCGAGGTGGGGAAAACCACGACAATTAATTTTGGTTACCACCACAGCTGTAAAGTGCGAAGGAGTTTCACACTGGATCCATGCCAGTCACACAAAAAGAGTAACTGAACCTGATGAAATTGAAGGTTATGAAGCTGAGGGGTCTCAAGATGTCGATCCTGAAGTAGCTGAAGAGGAAGATCCAAGCACCAGCCAAGATGATTGGATTCCAGTAGATGACATAACTGCAGAATACGTGAGAAACAGAAGTCAGACTTATCTAGACAGTCAGAGTGATAGTGAGGATGAGATAGGTCTAGGAGTAGTACTCAGATTACAGAAATCCAAGCTAACAATAATTCTTAGGAGGACCAGATAGGGAAAGATAAAGTTACCCAGACAATCGACACTTCACCAAGAACTCCAGAGTCTGAAGAGGGACAGATAGGTATTAGGGTGGAAGCTCAGGCAGAAGAAAATCAAAGGTTCGAAGAGTTTGAGCAGGACCAGATAGGAGTAGAAAAATGTGTTGAGGAAGAAGAAGGTGAATCAAATCAAAGTCAAATTCAGAAAACACCTGAACAAGGCCAGATTAGTGACCAGGCAGAAGACACAGAAATAAGACCTGGACCTAGACATATAGAGAGGTATACAGAATACAGCATTGAAATAAATGTGCCACAACTGAATGAAAATAAGAGAGCACTGGAAGAAGGCCAGAGCCCAGTGCCAGCTAGAAGGCTCACAAAAGGAGACAAGTGGCCTAGGTTTGTCAAAAGATTGAGATATTGTCTAAAGACAATAAATGAAGAACCAGAACAAGTAAATGAAATAAAAGTCAAACTGAATAATCTACAGTACAACCAAGAAGGAGAAGTCCACGACTGAAAAGGCTGAATAACAAAGTCAGAGGCCCTGAATGGACTTACGTCGTCCTTGAAGATTTTGAAAACTTAGAGATAAGTGACGAAAGTGATGATGAATTGATTGTTGATCAGACTGATGGAGAAGTGAGACGCACTTGAAAAAATGTCACTGGTTAAAAGACTGTGTAAAAGCTACAAAGAGGGGTTAAGTCTCCTTGGTCAGAAATGGCTGATCATACTGTTAATGGAAGACCGAAAATAAACAGTTTGAAAACATGCTGTAGAATATGCACATGTAGTATAGTGATGGTACTTGTAGTATGGTTAGGACTGACAATAGCTATTCCTTACATGATGAGTAGAGACATGAAAAATAATACTAATGAGCCACAAACGATAGATACACCTAGAAGAATAGATACACAAGAGAAAGAAGCACTTAGCATTAAACAGAAGGTAGACTTAGAAGCATCAGATGGGGAAGGACTACATTATACTGGAATTAAAAACAGAACTCACTTAAATGTATTTTCAAACCTATTAGTACACTATCAGATAGATTCATCAACCGAAATTGCGATCGCAATAGCTTCAAAACAGCAATTGCGATCGCAATTTCAGCTTCCGCAATTCATGAAGCAAAACCCCGCCAATTTGCGAATTCGCAAACATAAATTTGCAGAATCAATGTGGACCCCCTTAGTGAATCTGTAATAGCGAGTTTCCACTAATTCAGCGAATTAATTTGCCAATTCGCAAATAAATCGCAAATACAATTCATCAAACATCGCAAATTGAAAAAAAAAACAAATCGCAAAATGCGAGTCGCAATTTAAGGAGAAGTCAAACCAGGTGGTAACCATCAAGTTCAATTGGGATTTTTTTTTTTTTTAATTCAAACAGGAACAATGGGCGGAGCAAAACAAACACACTTAAGGAGACACAGTAGTAGCATTAGTACATTAACAATGCCAGGTCTATACATCATAGCAAGGCGGCTGAGGCTCCAGCGCGCTGCCCGGAACCAACGCAGGATTCAGGAGTGCATCTTCCGGCTGCGGATAACCCTCCTGGGCCAGACTGAAGAGGAGATATACTCCAAATACAGGCTAAATGGGGCAATGATCCACAAGCTCATCAGAGACCTTGACCCCCTAATGCAGCACCCAACAAGGAGGACCAATGCCGTGCCCACCCATGTCCAGGTCCTATGCTGCCTGCACCTCCTGGCTTCCGGAAGCTTCCAGGGGATAGTTGCATATGCAGGGGGGATCTCCCAGAGCACCCTGTCACGCTGCCTAAGGTGTATCCTCTACGGTGTTTCCTGGACACCATGCTGACCCAGATACACCACTACATGACCTTCCCAACCACCCAACAGGACTTAAATCAAGCAAAGCTTGCCTTCTACAACATTGCGCAATTTCCCCATGTAATTGGATGCATTGACTGTACCAACATCCACATCTGACCACCCGCTGAGACAGAGTACATGTACCGGAAACCGCAAATCCTACCACTCACTGAACATCCAGATAATCTGCAATGCAAAGACAATCATCATTGACATAGTGGCCCAATACCTGGGGAGCACACATGATTCCTTCATCTTCCGGCACAGTGGCATACACACCCGCTTGGCCAGGGGTGACTATGGCGAAGGACGCCTCCTAGGTAAGTACACATGCCCACATACAGTGCATCAAGCCCATGTAGCTGCGCATAACAGGCGCTGACCCTCTGCTCCTTTCATTCAGGTGACAGCGCCTACGGCCTCCGTGAGTACCTCAACCCTACTACACCACAGGAACGGCGTTACAATACTGCACACATTTGAACTAGAAATTGCGTTGAACGGACATTTGGCCTGTTAAAGAGCCGATTACACATCCTACATAAGACTGGTGGTGCCCTCAAATACCAGCCTGAGGTCTGCTGCCGCATTGTGGCCGTGTGTGCCATACTCCACAGTATTGCTACCAAGCGGGGGATACCTGTGGAGAATCCTGCAGAAGGACACAGGCTCCGCAACAACATCACAATGAACTATTTCTAGTGCACCCATACCCCTCACACAACATTGCACTCATGCATGCCAAATGAAATAATGACATGAGTCGGATTTACGTTTGAAATAAATTCTTACTGTTTTTTGCACAATAATATTTCTTTACATTTTTTTCCCACAATACATGAAAACTGTATTTCCTCATACAGCCCCATGATAGCGTAACAGGCATACTTGTCATATCAGCATGGCACTGCTGCTAGAGTACATGCAATCACTGGTGCCTCTGGCTGGACGCGCCCAGTCGCCTCTCCACATCCTCCTCGCCGGTATTGCCCATGATGCTGCACTGGGCCTGGTGCTGCAGCAGCGTTCGGTTACCACCGGCACGGACAGGCTGCTGAGAATTGATTTGCCCTCACTGGCATCATCCACCCCCCTCGCATGGCCATGGCCACACGCCTGCTGATTCTGGACAGCGGTTGTGACCTCTTCCAATGCCCTAGAAACGTCCTAGCAGCATTGCACCATCTGAATCTGCATCGCCAGGAACCGGCGTGAAAGTTGGGAGGTCGCATTACCAATCAGGTGGTTGGATCTGGTATATGCTGACAGCCGGGTCAGCGGCTGGCGGTGGCGGCGGCGGGTGATGTCCTGCTGTGACGCCATGATTTGGCTGTTCTCCCTGACTGCAGCCCTCAGCACCTGCATGCTTTCCGTGAGCTGGCTCCCGTTGTGCGCTGTCTTATAAAGCTGCAGCTGCATGGATGCCATGTGCCGTGCCTGTTTTTGGTGGACAGCTAGCATCTGGTGTTCTATGCCCAGCCCTGGATCTTGGACATGTTCTCCCCTGCCAGTGCGGGTTGCCACATTGCGCTGCTGCCTCGTCAGTCAGCTGGACTGCGAACGCACAGTGGCTGTGCACCGTGTCTGCATCCTGGGTGGTGGTGTGGCCTGTACCACTGCCATGGGTGTCACATGGGGTGGTTGCTGTCCTCCTGTGGCTGCACGGTTGGCCCTGTCCGCATGGGGAGGTGGTGGTACTGGAGCAGGTGGTTGTGATTGTCCAGGTCGTGGGGCAGGATGGCCCTCTGCCTCGGTGTCCTCCGGGTTCTCCTCAATTTGGAGTGCCTCGCTGTCTGTGCTGGGTTGTTCTGCAGCACCTGTGATGTAAATAGGTGCATGATTAATGATATGTATCTTGCACATGGGATATTTCAACATGCATGCAGGCTTGCATTCCCTGACTGGCTTTAGGGATATGTTTCACTTGACAGGTCTGGCTGGGTGTGGCTATCAGGGAACTATTGTCATACTACAGGTCCCACAATGCAATATGGCATTTCAGATGTGCATGGCCTGCATTACTGGGGTTATCAAATGGCTAGCTCTGGAGGCATGGGCATTGTTAGGGGACAGGGTCGCAGTAGCATGGCACTTACCTTGGGATTGTTGGGTAGGTCGGGAGGTGTCCAGCTGGGTGACCCCCACGCAGGCTGCAGGGTTGAGAGTGTCCTCCACCAGATCTTCTAGAGGAGTAATGGGCGCAACTGTGGGGTCTCCTTCTCCCATGGCAAGTTGCTCCTCCAGCCTTTCTGCAATGCGCTCTTTGGCACGACCTCTGAGGTCGTACCACCTCTTCTTCAGCTCATCAATGGAGCGCTGGGTCACTCCAACAGAGTTCACCTTGGACCGGATGCGCTGCCAAATGCTCCTCTTATCTGCTTCAGGCACCTTCCGGGATTCCTTGCCAAACAGCCTGTCATGGTCCTTGCTTACACACTCGATGAGGAACTCCAACTCCTGCTCAGAAAATTTGATTTTGCGCTTTCTGCCAGGTGCACTGCTTCCTGCTGCTTCCTGGGACATTCGGGTTTGGTGAGTGTGTATTGTTGTGGTGCTGCAGGGTGTGTCTGGTAGAGCTCTGTGCTGTGCTTCTTCCACTCTCAGGCTCTGTGTTCAGAATGAGTGAGGGAACTGTCTACTTCCTGGTTGTGATGTCATCATTGTGCTCGAAATGCGACTTCCCGTTTTTGCGATCTCGCAATTTGCGATTTCGGTAATTGCCAAATCGCAATTTTAACATGGGAAACAGGCGATTCTGTGATTTTTGTAGGGTTTAGCGTAAATCGCAATCGGCAGTAGCGGCCGACTGCGATTTGCTTTTTTAATTCGCTTTTCTTGATGCATGCCATTCTGCGAATTCTAAATTGCGATTTGGTATTTTTCGCAATTTAGAATTCGCAGAATCTGGGCTTGATGCATCTGGGGGGTAGTATAAGCTATGGAAATAGAAGATTGCTATGTGTGTATGAAATTACACACATCGGTTGCTGAAGGGGTTACGTATCATAATTTACCCCTAACATATGGTATTTCATGTAGTATTTTAGCTAGTTTATTTTATAAGGTAGGACCTTTGCAGTATTACTATTCTAATTCAGATGTGATATTTTCTGAACTTCCTATAGGTAGTAACCTGAATCCTGTACATACTAAAAGTGATGTAACACGTTATATGGGTGAATATTTTCTAACAATAGGTACAATAGATATAGCTGAAGCACATTAGAATAATTTAACATGCTTATTACATGAAAAGGAGAAAATATTTTTGAATATGGTTGAGAAAAGGAGAGAGAGTTTCCAAAGAAAGGTGAATGATAAGAATCATAAAGTTCCTAAATGGGCTGAAAATATAGGGTTTACCCTAAATGGCAAGACTCATGCTGCTATGTTGCTGGATTTCGAAAATAAGGGGAAACTCTGTCTCCACAGGAAAAGAACTAGTTATTATAACAATATATTCATCGGTTCCAGTGAATGTGAACACAATTATAAGGCAATTGGGGGTTGGGGTTTCAAAGATGGAACTGAACCTGTGTTTCCTGGAATTTATATTATATGCAGAAACAAAGCTTATTACAAACTGCTAGATCATTGGTATGGAAGCTGTTATTTTAGAATAGTCTTCCCAAAGATATATCATGTAAACAAAATCACTGGAAACAATGAAGAAACTAATGGATTAATACGTAGCAAAAGAGCTAGTTTTGGAGAAATAGTAGGTGATATATTTAGTGCATTGATACCTACAGTGGGAGTGGCTCTAAATACGCAAAGAATTTGAAAATTGTCCACAGTAGTGGATCACTTATCAACGGATACTGCTGGAGGGTTTTTAAAGGTCAATACCAAATTGGTAGTGATCAGATCAATGGTTTTACAAAATCGACTTGCTCTTGATACATTATCAGCAAAAGAAGGCGGAGTCTGTAGAATGTTGAACGTGCAAAATTGCTGCACTTCATACCTGACAAAAGTGTTGAAATTAAGAGGTATGTAAGAAATATTGCTAATTTGGAAAAATAGCTTAAACCACTGTAAATTGATAGTGCATGAAAGAGACTTACTGATGGTCTCTCCTTTATATGTAGTTGACTTTCTAATGTAGGAAAAAATTTTTAGGTAGAATACTGATGCCAATGGTGGGAATAGGCTTACTGATTTAAGGGATAATAATTTTTGCAAATGTCGGAAGCACAAAAAGACATATACAGTAAATAAGAGAGGGAAAAAAGAGAAATATTGATGAGCTTGAATTAGAAGAGTTGAATGGAAACATATACAAGAAAGTGAAAAACTTTCACACTACCAATGAAAAGAAACATAATAGAAACTTTGAAGAAATTGAGCTGGGTGAAATGTGAAAAGTTGGCATCTGTTTCATTAATTGGTGATGATATAAAATATCATTAAAGAGGGGATTGATGGAGCAAGGATTCGCAAGTAAAACTACTTGCTTGTATTCAGTCCTCTCGACATAACGTAATGTACTAATCAACGCGTTTTGTCCTATGAATATTGCACTACATGACATCTAGGTGAAGCTTGCATATGTGCTTTTACTAATAATAATCCGCTTGCATTAAAATGGCGGCTGCTATGCAGGTTTTCTTATTGCTCATGCGTCTGTCACACTCACGTGACATGACTTACTTTCTGCTTTGGAGGGAATCTTTTGCTTCTGCTCATTAGAACTAAGATGGCTGCTCTGTGTTACAGCATGCATGAAGCTTGCACTGTTGCTTTTGCTAAGCTGTTCGTTCTGCTTAACTCTAACGCAATACCTAAATATAAAAAATTGGAATAGAGTAGAGATAAATGGTATACAGTGGATTCATTTAGTCTTGTTCTAAAACTGTTTATTTTCTATTCTTTTATGTAATCACGCTTCTGAGCCTGAAATGTACCCGATACTCCACTTTGAAACCCACTGCACTCCATATTGAAACCTTTGAGCCTGCGCACAGTCTTGGCCAAGATGCGCCTGGGAACTTCACATCCTGAACAATACAGAGGAAGAAAAATTGCTAAATGGACTACTTTGTAACCGACATTGATACATTCACTGCTGGGTGGAATAAAACATGCATGGGAAAATAAAATTGATGGGCGGGAACATAAAATTAAAATTTCCAGAGAAAAGTTTCATTTTAGTATGGTGTGATGACATCTCCTCGTCTTTTGGCCAATCAAATTTGGCGATCCTTACACTTGCAACATTGGGGGTGGTACACTGACCTGGAAAATAGTATTACTAGGGTAGGCTTAGCTAGTTAATTTGTGTGACGTGTCCGAATAGCTGACCTGTCACTGACCCAACGCACTCAATAGGTGATCAAGAGCAGAGGTGCTGCTGGAGCCCTCTGTCAGTAGGTTCGAAACCCAGATCGGGGTTTGAGAGCTGCAGTGCTGGCGAAGCACTTTGTCGGAGAGATCAATAACTTTTACCGGGTTCTGGCTGTTAGCTGCAGAGAGGGAGTAACGCAGGCGTTGCAACTTTCGCTGCAGGTGCCGGTCTTAGCCTGTGGTAGTCCTGTTCTGATCCAATTGGCTTTACACTGTCCTGATTCTGATCTGCCCTGCTTGCCTTTATGGTGCCTGCACTTTCGGGGTTCTGTCCTTTAAACTGACCTGTGGCCAGGGTTAGTTCTTCACACCATGTTAGGTAAATATTCAATGTGGGTATGTCCTTGTACTGTTTCCTTCTCTCTTCCCACCCTAATGTCCAATGCGTAAAGTTTGCTTTACAAAATCTCTGCCTATTTTCATTCTAATCAGTATTTTTCTTATTGAAAGATTTCTGATGTTTAATATTTGGATTAAGACTTTTAAGAAATTTAGATAAAGAGTTTAAACCTTTCCCGAATTTGTGGTTATTATATGAGTGCAAATGTTATTATTCTACCTATTATTCTGACTCCTTTGATCCCTTAGGACTTTAGGTACAGATGACGAGGATTGGTAAGTCAATGGTATAGGTCCTAATTGAAGTTTATAAAACACTGATTAGAGTAAGCGCACAGGTTACCTGATTAAACTCACGATAAGTTGTGTTGTTTTATGGGCTCAGGTGATTATGATAAACTCAGTCGGGTGACCTGCGCGCCCTATCATGATTCCATGTAGAAATAAATAATTTATGATGAGTAACATTTTGAATAGAGGATACTGAAAGTGTACAATGGTTTCATTAAAACTAATGCGTATTTTCTACAATGTTGCTGTCTCTTTTGTATCCCCTTTGTACCAATGTGTATCACATGCAAGATTACAACAATACAGAATACTTTGCATAACATATCTTTAATCTCGGTGCAACATAATTTACAAAGAAATGGCACAATCTTTGCCATTCCTTTCCCACATGATTTAATTAAGCCTGACACATTAAATTGGTCTTTCAATGCCACATATTTCCACTGGCCCGGACACTGATCTTGATGTCTGCATTAGTGATATAGTTTAATGCTCCTGACATTTGACATATCGATGCAGCTAGAAGCTCCTGTGAACCAGTCAATTGACTTTTTCCATCATGGGAACTGGTCAGAGAAAAAAGAATCATAAAGCTGGAACATGAAGTAATTATCTCTCTGCAAGTGTCTATTAAGTAAAGGTATATTTTATATCCAAGCAACGATAGCAAAGAGTATCATGAAGCTGCTTGAATCCAGGAAATTAGGGAGTATCAATTTTCTTCATCACTTTACCCTGCTGCTTCATAATATTAAAAGCAATATAGTCATAATAAGTAAAATAAATTGAGTAGTTTTAATGGAATTTACATCTAAATGCCTACATAAATTTAGAGAGTGTTACGTTTCCAACGGTGACCCTGCTGCTAGATTGTATATTGCAAAATACAAATGTATAATCCTGTTTTGCTAAATCTTCCTTTAAATCAACGATTGCCAAAACTGCATTATTTTTCTACAATGAAATGGCCAGCTTTTTAGTGCTCAGAGCACAATTTATCCAAAATGTGTATGACAACCATCTGAAGAAATATAATTGATATGCTAAACTCCAGCTAAATTTAAAGCTCGTTTTAAATGCTTTAACTAAACATGATGTTTGCCCGTTATTCCATGTGTAATGCATAGATGCATTCCCACTTTCTCATGTACACATTTGATGCTTTATCTACGTCTATTATTTTTAAAGATTGCAATTGGGGTGTGTCTTAGATACATTTTGGCATGTAAAATTATCTCAATTTACATGCCCCTTTAAGAAGCAAGAATTGCCTCTAGCATTTTAATTTGACTGACACTCATTTTTTTTTTCACTGTGTAAATCGAGTGGCACTGCAATGTGACCCCAGCTGCTAAATAAACCCAAATTGAAGTTATGGGTAAAATTCGTCAATTTGAGCTGATTACCCCTGCTTTGAAAATAAATGAATCATGACTGACTATAGAAGCTTACACTCCTCTTACTAGACAAGGTAAGTACAACTGATAATTTTAAGCGCCCGTCAAGTAGAACTGGGCAAACAACTGTGACATGGACATGGTGCATCGCAGAAATGTTTACTATAATCACAGTATGAAGGTGCCATATTCACAAACTAGATTTGAATGGTGGGACGGCTTTGAAATAAGTGCAGGTAATGCATTGTTTAATATCAAAGCGCTAAGTAGTGGATGACAGAGTCCTTGTGATGTAAGTAGAGCCCAAGCTCTTCACCCATATGAATGCCGGTACTTATTTGTTAAAACAAACATACAAACAACTCCATCATAATAGCTTTGTCAAGCTGATTGATGATTAATTGTTGGAATGTGGTTCATTAGTAGGTGTAGGTAGGGACCTACCACTAGTAATAAGGCCGCAATCACAATATAGAGCCCAGTCAAGGTCTCAATAAATCATTCCCTTGATCAGCTCTTGGTGGCTGGGTACGAGCAGGCAGGCTTAACTTGGGAGACAGGTGTATAAAGCATTTAAAAACACATTAAATAAGTAACACACAACACACAATAAAACTCCAACATGAATTTATATAAACATAGGAAGTATATTTTCAGATTAAAATGACACCAAAATGACATAAATTTCAATATAGGGGAGTGGAGATATGGATTTTTCAAGAATAAACATTTTCTAGTGTCTAAAAGCTAAAAGTGCCAATTTTAGACAACCATGATGGAGCTTTGGTTGGATACATTTAGCAGTAGGACCCAGTCAAATTCTGACTAAGAGCCTCATTACAAGTTTGGAAGTGTGGGAGCGCAGTGGTTCCCCATCGCCTGCACCGCCAAACCTGAAAGCTCTCCGCCCACCAGATTATGATACTCAAGAGAAGTCCACAAGTAAAGGTAAGTTCAACAACTCTTTAATACGTCTGATAGCCTCCAACCCCCGGCAGCAACTGCCGTCCCACAGACACTCAACATTCCTTTACAGAACTCTCCTGAACCCACGAACACCCACCAGTAACATTCCAGAACCCAACACACCCCCCTTCCTTCATAACACAATGGATGTAACAGGAACTAGAAGTACATTGGAAGGGTATACCAAATGATACTTAATTGACAAAATAAAAATAAGTACAATAATAGCGATAACATGCACATAGTAATAAATAAAGAGGACAGACCCAGAGATGACTGGATCCACAGCATGGCATAATCTTGAAATTTGGAAAGCAATGATCTCAACCTGGCGGAAGCACCACTTGCGGGGACACAACCAGACTGAACCCCCAACCTTCGAAGAGAACTGCCAAGCACAACAGCCGAAGAAGAATGAACACCAATTCTCTTGTTGACATAAACAACCTTGGATTCAGGAACCACTAAAACAGCACATTTATTCCAAACCTCCCCATTCTCTAACACCACCACTTGATCTTTTACCATAGACACTCTTCAAGGTGCCGAAAAGCATGACTCTCCTTTACAGATAAAGCCAGGTTTCTTAACTCTGACCTAATCTCCCACCTGAACCAACAAAACACCAGCATTACCAGACCTAGTGCCATACTTAGCTTGAACAGCAGCTCTAACATCCACCACATCCATCAACTTCTCCTTACCCCCCAGGTACCTACGGCCTCGACACCTTCATAACAAAGTGAGATAATCCATCTCACTGACAGAAAAAAAGAACGAAGGAATGCTGGTCCAACCCACCCCCTCCCGCTGGGAGTACATAAGCGTACATGTCCCAGCATTCCCTCTGTTCTTTTTTTCTGTCTCCGACAGAATCGGACATGTTTGCCGCTTACCTGTTTCTTCCGTGGATTCGTCATTCTGTTCTGCTTTTCCTAGCCTGCCGGGCTTGCCGGGAGTCGCATTGATGGGCGCACGGCCCTTTGCGGCTGGGGCGCCATTCCTCCAGGATTCCTTCCGGGTTAGAGCCCGCGTCTTCCTGTGACTTGGCCAGTTGGAGGACGCGAGGTTGAGGCTGTTTTGGGGGCCCAGGGGCTAAGCTGGGCGGTGCTCCTGGTTCCCCTACCTGGCTTGATGGAATGCTGGCAGGTTACCCTTCTGGAAAATGCCGGGATGAGCAACGGAGACGCCTGGTGCTGCCGAGGATTGACCCGGGGCCTCATGCATGCACTGCTTGCCATCTGCTACTGAGCTACATCCCCAGTTCTATGGAGGTGCTGCTGGCCTTATTCCTCTCTGTCGCCCGTGCTGTTCGTGGTGTCGATGCGGGGGCTGGCTTTATGGAGGATCGGTGTCGGACCAGTGAATGCAGTCCTCTTCCCCACCTGGTGCTGGTGTCTTGGGTGGCACCTGGGCTGGATCTTGGGGGCAGGACGCTTAGAGTCCTTCCTACCCCAGTGGTGAGTACCGCATAGCGGTTACGCTTTTTCCCAGTTGCCTCGCACTTACATGTTCCTATGGCCATGTGTTTTGTGCTTTGCCTGGATGGGTCTGGCTGTGCGTAGTGGGGCTGCCTCGGGGGTCCTGTCTGAGAGTCCTGCTCGGCGTCTTCCGGGGCTTTTCTCTGGCTTGTGGCACTCTCTGTCCCTGCGCTCGGTTGGTTCTTTGCATGGTTTTTGCACTATTTCTCTTCCTTTCTTCCCTGTGCTGTGCATTTCTTCCTCCACAGATTTTAGATTCTCAGGCCTCCTGGCTTTCCGCTTGCCCGGGGCTTGTTGCTGGTTGGCGTCTGGGCGGAGGGGTTACGGGACGGTCTGTGTTTGCGCGTTGCAGGTTTCTTCTTCCATGTGCTGTGCTCTTCTGCTGTGCTGGCCTGCGGCCTTGACTCCATGTTTTCCGCTCTCGTGGGCTTTTCCTTTGGGGGGGGGTGTCGACCTGGTTCGATCCTCTGGCCACGGAGCTTCCTGCCTTCCTGCTCTGCGTGCTTCTACTCCCCCTGGACGGCCTTGGTGCCTGGTGGGGTGCCCCCCTTGGTTGCCGGTTTCCCGGATTCTTTTGCCTTCTGCCTGCCCGCCCTGTTGCTTCCTGCCTGTTCTTGTGGGTTTGGGCATGGTGCGTTCCTGTCTGGGTAACTGCCTGTGGCTCCTGGTGCTGGGAGCTCCTTGCGTCCTTCCCGGGGTGTTGGCTTGGCCCATGCCCGGGGTGCCATGTTTCTTCTTGTCCCCCGGTGCATGACATGTGGCCTTTTCCTCCCTACTGGCGCCTGGTGGTGCCTGGGTGCGGCGGATGGCCCCTCCGGTGCCCTTGCATTGGCTCCTCTCCTTCTGCGTGCCCTCCTGCCTGTGCTGTGGGTTTTTTCCCTGGCGGATTTCCTGTGTGTGGGGTTTGTGCTTTTTGTGGGTCGTGGTGGTCGCCGTTCGGCCCCCCGTTCCACCCTGTGTTTGGGTATGGTGCATCTGCTCTTGAGCTTGGCCCCTGCCTGGGTTTGGCTGGGTCGCTTCGTGCTTCCTGCTTCGGGATCCTTGGTACTTCTGGCCTCCCTGTTTCCTGGGTCAGTTTTTTTTCCCGGGCCACGGGGGCTGTTCTGCCCTCCCTCTGTCCTGGTGGGCCTTGGTTGACTGTTCCTCCAGGAATGTCCTGCTGGGGTCCCTGGTGGGCTTTCTGGCTATGGTTGCTGCTTGCCTCTTGCCTGGTGCTATGTTGTGTTGTGCTTGGTTGGCTGGTGGGGTTTAGTTTCCAGTGGTGGTTTCCTTTCCCCCTCTTATGGCTCTTTTCATGGGCTTGGTGCGCTTTGGGGTCCTTTTACTTTTGCAGGATGCCGCTCCCTTTGACTCCTGTGTTGGCTGGGTTTTGTGGGTCTCCCTTGGCTTCTGCCTGGGTGGCCCCTTGGTTTCTTGGGTGCGCTGCTTCAGTGCCCCTCCCTGTTTTAGGGTTTGGGCTGCCCTGTGCCCTTCTTTCCTGCTTTTTGGGTGCCGTTCATGGTGTCCTTCTCCCCGTGCCTTTTCTTAGTCTTGGCAGGTGGGTTTGTTGGTGTGGTTGCCGATTATGGCCTGGTGTCGGGCTCTCCTGGTGTGTGGGTCACTTGACTCCTTCCCCGCTCCCCCTTTTTGGCCTTCCTGGGCCCTGGTGCTGTGGTGTTCCCCTTGCGGGCCTGTCCTTGGGGTTGTGCATTTTCGCCTCCTGTGCGATCTGCTTTCGGCCTGTGGTGTCTCTGGCCTTTGCTCTTGCTGTCTCTCCGGGGTTTGTTCTTCCCCTTTTTGGGACTGTTTCCGCATCCCTCGGGGGTTGTACGCCTTTTTGGTCTCTACTGGCTCCTCTCCTGTGGTTTGGGGCTGTCTTGGGTTTCCGGCATTCTATGGGATCTCGGCTCTGCCTCTGTTGGGTTTGTTCCCTGGCGGTCTCTGTTCTTGGCCTCCCTTTGTGGGGTCCCTGCCTGAGTCCTCCCTGTCCGCTCGTTCTCTGGTGCTTTTGGGCCTCTTTTTGCGGCCTCTTGGTGCCCAGTGGTTCTGTCCCTGTTCATCTGGATATTGGGTTGGGCTTGTGTCCTTTCCTGTGCCGCTTCTTGGCGCCTGGCTGGTGCGCTGGGCCCTTTGTGTTGGTTGATGGTTGTGGCTTGTCAGTCTCCCTCTGTCTTCCTGCTGCTTCTCCTCTCTTGTTGGCTTGGCAGTGGCGGGCTTTGGTGCCTTTCCCTGGGCCCCTTCTTGTTCTGTGGTTTTTGGGGTTGGGTTGGTTGGCCCTCTGCCTCCCATTTCAGGTTCTGCCGGTGCCATTTTGGGGTCCTCCTGGCTGGCTGACCTGTCGGTTGTCCGATTGGCTTCTTGGGTCTTTCTTGGCCTCCTGCGTAGTTGGGCTCTTGTCCTCCTTGTTGGCCTTCATGTTTTGCCCTTCTTGGGGTTTGCAATGGGTGGTTCCTTTGGGGTCCTCCTGGCCTGTGGGTCAGCTCTTGGTTGCTGGCAGTTCCACCTTCCCGTTTCTGGAATTGGTTTCCCCGGTTCCGTGTTCGGCCGTTGATTTTTCTCCCGTGTCTGTGCCCTGGCCGTTTGTGGTGTCTGCTTGAATGCCATTTTGCTCTCCCTGGCCTGGTCTGGACAAGCCCCTGGGTTCCCTTTGTCTCCTGCTTTTGGTTGCCTCGGGTCTGGCCGCTGGCTGGTTCCTGTGCCCCGGGTTTCTTCTCCCGGTGTGGCAGCCTCGGCTGCAGCCGTCCGGTGTCTGGGCTGGGATTGGCTGCTTGTCTTTCCTGCCTTTTACCTGGGTCTTCTGGGGGTTTTCTGTGCCTCCGGTTCCCTTTTGCTGCGGTTGTCGGCTGTTGGTGAAGGCCTTGCCTGGGTTCCTTGGCCCTTTCTTCCTGGTTGTTGCTCTGTGTTGGTGCCCTGGTTCCTCCCTCTTTGGTCTTGGTGGCTCTGCTGGTGGCTTCCCCTGGTGTGTTGGGGTTGGCCGGTGGTTTGTCCTGTTCATTGTTCTCTTGCTTTGGCGTGCCTCTTAGGTCTCGTCTTCCTTCCCCTTGCCTTTTGCTTTGGTCGTTTGTGGGTTGCCCCGCCTGTGGGTCACTTTCTTCCCTGCATTGGGGCGGGGTTCGCTCTCTGTCTTGCCCCTGCTGGTTCCTTTCTGGGCCTTGGCGGTGTCCTCCTGTGCAACCTATTCTCATGCTCTCTCGGTAGTTGGGGCGGGTTGGCCTGTTTTGTCCCTGGTGGGGCGGCGGCATGGTGGTGCCTGGGGCTGTGGGTTTCTCCCTTGCTGTTTTTTTCTCCCTGGTCTTTTCTTTCCTGGCTGTGTTGCTCCATGGGGGGGCTTCCGCTTCTCCAGGGCTCCCTTTCTCTAGGTGGTTCGGGGGGTGGGGGGTTTCTTTAAGCCCCGCTGGGTGCGCCTTTGCGGCTTGGCTCCTCCTGTGGGGGTTCAGGGTCGTTCTGCGAGAGGGGTAGCTGCCTCTTCGGCTAAGGTCCGGGGTGTTCCTCTCTCTGTGTTCTAGTGGGTGGCCCTTGGGATTATTCTGTTACTTTCATGTGGCATTGCTGCCTTCTCCATCTGTTGGAGGATGAGGGAGGTTTTGCTTTTTGTGTGTTGGGCTGTGTTCACTCCTGATTTCTTCTGTTTTTGTCCATAAGCCTCTGGGTCTATTTGGTGTCCTGGTGGTTTGTTGTGTTTTTGGATGAATGCCGGGGTCTGCTTTGGTATTTCTCACTTTGTTATGAAGGTGTTGAGGAACTTAGGGACCTGGGGGTAATGTCCTATTACTTACCGGTAATCTTCATTACTCCGGGTCCCGTAGTCCTCAACACCTTCATGGATTCCCTCCCACCCTCCCGATCTGCCGGCCTTCATCTATGGCTTGGTATTTCAGAGGGAATGCTGGGACCTGTACGCTTATGTACTCCCAGCGGGAGGGGAAGGGTAGGTCCAGCATGTCAGTCAGTCAGTCAGTCAGTGAAAAAACAACTTTATTTGGATTATCATAACCATAAAGCATGAGAATAAAAACAGATATAAATAGCACCACATAAGAACATAATTTTTCAGTAAAACTTCTAAAACATTACCAAATTAAAAAACAGAAAAAAAACAATACAGATTCTCATATACATTTACTCCTTATCTGCTTTTGCTAAGAGGGTGTCCACTTTAATCATAAATTTTACACCACGACAAATTAAAATATTGGACATGCCTCTCATCCAGCTTATTGCCGCCTGCCTGCAGGTACGAATTTGTCGGTCCTTAAAGTGTGCCAGTAACAGCTTCCTTCGTTCCATTTTTAAATGATCACAAACACACATTAAATGACATATTGATTCCTTACAGTATCCGCAGAGCCGGCAGTTATTTGATAGTTCTTTTCTTTTCCAGGTAGGGACTAAGTCCTTTGTATTGTGGTCACCCAATGTATAATCAGTAAACTTATTTTTTTTAAATAACCGGAAATGCGCCATTAAATAGGGTTGTGGTTTTAATGGGGTATACAAATTTATTACTGCCCATACATGGTGTTGTTTGGACAAACTTTTTTTATCTTCCAAAAATGACCGTTTTTTAGCCTTAGCGTTACATGCTTTGTTAAATGTAACTCTCTCCATCTTTTGTTTCCAGACTTCTTCCATGTCAAGTACAGCCAGAGCAGTTTGCAAGGAGTCGCCCCATGTGTTTGTTATTCTTGTAATATATTGATTTTGTATTTCCAACCAACATAAATGGTTCAGCGACCCCGGTTCAGAAGCTCTAAGTTTCCTGCACAGTTTTACGAATGTTGCCTTTCTTTGGAATTCCTGATTCTGGAGGCCGAATTCTACTCGCACTTTTGCTGGTGATGCACCTATTGGGAGAATAAAAACTGCTTTAAATGTTTTTATCTGCAGATCGTTTAAAATATTAATTTCTTGGCAATGCCAGATTTCCAGGCCGTAGGACAAAGTCGGAAGCAATTGTGCCGCCATTATTTTCAGAAGATGTCCATGTGAAGGGCATTGCAATTCCTTACGAAGTTGTTTATAGGCAAAAATCAGTGACTGAGCTTTCGCTTTTATGTCTATTTTTTGCTCCATAAAAGACATTCTTTGGCCTAATTTGATGCATAGATACTTGTATGTTCTTGTTTCCTCAATTTGCTTCTCCTTGGCATACCATTTATATTTTGACACTGCTTTAGGTCCTGCTAGGCGAACCACCTTGGTTTTTTTCTCATTTATTTCCAAGCCTACAAGATCCAAGTATTCAATCAATTTATGTATGGTTCTTTGCAGCCCTATTGATGTTTGACTCACAACCACAATGTCGTCCGCGTACTGCAGATGCTGAATTGGCTCATTTGCTATACTAGGTGGGTGTCTGTTGGTCGATTGCAGATAGTTGTTTAAATCTGCTAAATATAGGTTAAAAAGACATGGTGATAACACACAGCCTTGTTTTAAGCCGTTGTTTATTTTTATCTTTGACGATAGCCTGCTTCCATCTCCTAGCTTTACACTTGCCCATGTTTCGCTATATAGTGCCATTATCGTGTTTAACACATCTTGCGGTAGTCCCCATTCTTTTAATTTCCGCCAAAGTCGATCTCGTGGCACTCTATCGAACGCCGGTTTCAAATCGATATAACATGAGAGTAGGCTTGGTTTTTTCCTTATGGCTTTTTCGACTAGTGTAGCCATTGTTGCCAGATTAGTTGTGGTGCCCATGCCCTTCCTGAAACCGGTTTGAAGTTTTGTTATTATTCTTTTTTCCACCATCCACTCTTGTACATGTTGTAAAATGCAGGATGCGAACAATTTTGCCCCAACGTCTATTAGGGTAATGAGCCTGTAGTTCCCGGGTTCCATTCTACTTCCTTTTTTATAAATTGGATGGAGCAAACTTTCTCTCCAGGAGGCTGGTAGCCTGTTCGCGGAGTGCAATTGGTTAAAAAGGGGAGCAAGATAATTTGCCCAAAACTCCGGGTCTTGCTTGAAGAGGTCATTCGGGAGACCATTTGGCCCTGCTGCCCCAAAGTGCCTCAGCTTATTTATCAACACCCTTACATTTTTTGTTGTTATTAAATCTTGTGTGACTGTGGGCCCTTCTTTCAGAATCGAATTTCCAGCTGAGGTTGGTTTTTGAATTACATCTACCATTTCGTCAGGTTGTGATAATGCACATCTGTGAGTACATATTTGACCGTTGTTATACAAATTACCTATATGTTTAGTCAGTTTGGCTCACTTATTCCGGTGTTTTGTAGGGTCTCGGTTTCCTTGGACAGTTTGTTTATTAGACCACAAAATTCACTGCTGCTTGGTAGTTTGCTGCCCATAATAATTTCCCCCAGAGGTTTTCCATGTGAACCTTCTTTTCCTTTCTACATCTTTCTTTATATATCTTTCTCATTGTTTTGATCTTACTCAAGTCTATCTCATTGCCTAATCTGGCCTCTGAGGCAATTACTTTTGCTTCATTTGCAATTCTTCTCTTCTGTTCTTTCAAATTTCCAGTAAACCATGGTGCCTTTCTTGTTCTATACAAGGATTTTCCTGCTGGGCCTGTTGGAAATTTGTCCAGCAGGAACATACTCAGGCTCTCCCAGTCCTGAAGTAGTGAGTGAATGACTAGTGTCTCTTTATTCCCCACATGAAGTTTCACTGTGCTCATTATGTCTTCTATATTTGTCCCACTCCAATTCAGTTTCCTTTGGTTATACACATTCGGCATCATGGCTAAAGATACTGGGCCTGATTCACAGAATGAACTTAAGACTCAATCCTAAACTTACTACTATTTTGATATTTACAGAATGCACTTACTACTTTTGGCATTCACAGAATGCACTTACTACTTTTGGTATTCACAGAATGAACTTACTACTTTTGGTATTCACAGAAGTTAGGATTTTGTCTTAAGTCTGTCTTAAGTCTGTCTTAAGTTTGTCTTAAGTCTGTCTTAAGTCTGTCTTAAGACAAACTTAAGACAAAATCCTAACTTCTGTGAATACCAAAAGTAGTAAGTTCATTCTGTGAATGCCAAAAGTAGTAAGTGCATTCTGTGAATGCCAAAAGTAGTAAGTGCATTTTGTGAATACCAAAATAGTAGTAAATTTAGGATTGAGTCTTAAGTTCGTTCTGTGAATCGGGCCCACTGTGCTCTTTTTTTGCGTCAGATTCACAGACAGTACTATTTCTGGGGGAAAGGGATCACTTTCCGGTCGAAGTTTTATGGAAAATGATTGATCCTTACTAATTATGGTTTATTCAATCTGCGATTGGTTCTTTCCGCTTAGGTAGGTTCTTCCCGCCAGTTGGTCTCCTTTTGTATTCCCATTTAAAACGACCAGTCCTAGGGCTTCCAGTTCTTGCTTCCAGTTGAGTCCATCGGGTCTGCCCTGTCGGCCTTTCTTCGTTTCAATTAAATCACCAGATATTACCATACCGTAATCTTCATATGTTACTTGTAAGGTTTTTATTAGGTTTATCAGGTTTGTCAATCTTTCCAGTTTTTTTTTTATTTTTCTGGATGGATGTAAATGTTTAAGATCAGTATTTTCCATGAAGCAGTATGGCAGGGTGTCTTTTACATTCCAGTTTAAACGCTTGTAAAGAGTTTCCTCCGGCATCTTTTTTTTTCAAGTTCAAAACAACTTTATTTCGAATAATAATAATTCATAAAAAGCACATAGACACAAATACATAGTCAGGGGAATACAATTACATAGAATTGATGACACTATTAAAATTGAACAGTTAAAATATTTACAAATTTTAAAAAGTAAGGGCAGATTTTCAGTAATTTCATAAGATATCGCCAATGGTGTTATTTTGTATGTTCCTGATGCGTTTTTTGAGGCGAAAGGCAGACACCAGAAAATTAGCAACACTAAACATTATTAGTGGGGAGTCTAGCTGTTTTAGGTAAAGGAGAGCTGGTTTGGCTTGGACAAACCCCTTGTTTTTGAGCAGCGGGATAATATATTTTTTCCTAGGCAAGGCATAGAAACTACAGAAAAACATAAAATGTAAAGTATCCTGCAAGGAATAACTATCGCAATTACAGGCGGGCAAATCCTCGGGCTTAGCCCACAAAATCATTTAACAATAGATGAATCTGGTTAAATCTTAATTTAGTTAGTAACCAGCGGTGTAACGGGATTGACACAACCGTTAAATATGGTTCGAAAGCTATGGTTGTCTTGGAAATATAGTGCTCCCTCACTGTGGGTTTCACAAGCTCACCGCTCTCCCGCTCTAATTCTCTATATTTAGTAAAGGTTGTTTTGAACCATTCCAGGTCAGCTCTAACAATGCATTCAGGTTTGCAAAATAAATCAGGGCGGCCCAAGGAGCTAAGGGTATTTTTAATGTATGCTAACCACGGGATATTTTTCATGTTGTCCAACCGTAGGCAATCCCTTAAGATTGTATGATTCAGGGATAAGTTGGGGTTCAACCAAGTTCTTAGCCACATCAAGATTGGGGACTGTTTAATAATGTCGCTTATGTACCCCTGGCCTAATTCCGTATGGACAGAAAAGGTAGCCGTGGATTGTGGCAAACCTAAAAGCATACGGGGGATCTTGTTTTCCTCTACCTGAATCGCTGCAGCGTTGTTGGTGTAGCCCCATATAGAAGCCCCATACCTTGCTATTGCAATTGATTTGGCTCTTTAAATTGCTAGCATGGCTTATGTAGGTTTTCCGCCCAGTCGTTTTGCAAAGCCGGCGATAGAAGCCGCAGATCTTTTCATGGCATTAACTTTTACCGATATTTGGGGTACCCAGGTGCCATTTTCGTCGTAAACCACCCCTAAATAGGTAAAAGTTTTTACACTGGAAATTGGTGTGTTGGCATCTATTTCCTCTACCTCCCAGTTATATTTTACTTTTTACCAGCATTCCATCATTCTTTTTTTCTGTCAGTGAGATGGATTATCTCACTTTGTTATGAAGGTGTTGAGGACTACGGGACCCGAAGTAATGACGATTACCAGTTATAGGACATTATCAACCACCTTTCTGTACATCCACTCCTTGTTCAACTTGGAACCAGCAACTCTACCCCTGAGTAAAGTGAATGGAGTCATGCCAGAGCTAATATGAGAAGTAGTTCTCACCTCCCACAACAAGTCAGAAAAAGTTTGCCACCAATGCAAACCATTGACCAAGGCCAGTTGCAAATGTTCCTTGATGACGTGGTTGAAGCGTTCAACTAAACTATTGCTGCGGGGATGATAAAGGGAAATAAGAATGTGCTTAACACCAATATCCTTGAGAAAGTCTTGCATTTCCTTGGAAATCAATTGAGTTCCATTGTCCGACACCAATTCTTCTGGAAAACCATCCCTGAGAAGCACATCTTTTAAAAAATTGATGACAGACAAATAATTCATATTATCTACAAATCTGACCTCAAGCCATTTCGACATGTAATCAATGAGGACCAAAGCATACTTGGGAGAACTCCCAATCAGGCCAAAGAGACCGCCAACATCAAAAGCAAGATTTCACCAAGGCGAGTTTTTCACTGCTACAGAATCAACCAGGGAAGGATGAGTCACCTGAGACTTGTCACTCATGACACAAATGCAGCAGTCTTGAACATAGTGTTGGACATCTCTGTCTAATCCATGGAACTGTAACTACAAGGTTTTTAATGTCATAGAGAAACGGGCGCACAGCCAATGATAGAAGCACAGGAGTATAAGTCCTAAGCAGAAAAATGTATTGGTGGTGCAACTGGGTGAATGGAAAACCTTACTAATCATTCGTAAGTTAAACCAGCAAGCTGGTGAAACTCATACAATCAGAAAAAGAAGCACCCTATGCACACACATCTATAATCAAGAAGTATGTATATCGTAGGATATGTAATAAGTAACACAAGTAAGGTTGCAGAGAGACGATGATTTCTTGTGTAGACTGAAATCTTCAGTTCTTTAATTTCTCAAACATATAACAGCAGCCAGCCGACACGTGTTTCATCGCTTATGTGAATCTTCAGGGCTGGAAATTACAAAACAGTCTCTTATACATAAGAGTATCAAATTTAACAAAAAGTGTTTGTACATCATTTCAAGAAGCTCTATTGGTTCTGACAACGTCTTAAAAATAAATCTGCAGAGACACAAGTAGTTCATTGTGTGGTTCACCAAAGTGCCCCAGATCATAAAAAGTTAGTCAGGTGTCAGATCACTCTATATACATAAAAGGTGTCTTTTACGACATAGTCCGGAATAGTGTTCAAGAATATATACGAAAAAACATTGGGAGAGGGAGGTAGAGTATAGAAGTAGGATTCTTACTCCACGGGCACAGTTATATAAACAAAAGGAATCCTACTCGCAGTGAAAGGAAAAAGTGTCAACCACAGGGGTGTGGGGACACTCAGTGTTTTGTAAAATACCCCACACACACCAACAGGCCCCTTGGTGTCATGCTTCATCATAGGGGTCTTCGCACCCCTCTGACGGGATGCGGCGTGCTGCGACCTACGACTACGCGGGAGCACTGATAGTATGGACTATGTGTGGTGCATGTGGTGTACGTGGTTGGGGTATTAATGTGAGTGGTGGGATATAGTGAAGGTTTAAAAAATACCTGGCTCGTGGGTGTATAGGAAAAAACTTTATTCACAACCCCGGGCTGACACTGTTAAAAGAAGTGCAGTGCGAGGTAGTTTTCTGTTGTGACTATGGACAGTACCTCAGGTGTGCGTCAACATGTTTCGGAGCATATGCTCCTTCTTCAGGACGGGGGCACAACTTCCCCACCTTACTCACGTATCTCTATTACTTTGTGTAATTAACCAAAAGTGCAGGACTAATTACAGTGTTTTAATAAAAGATTTATAGGCTATAATGTGCCTACAGCTGTTTTTGGCTCAGGACACATGCATTTGCATGACCTGAAAAAAGAAACAAAGAAAAATGGATATGGTTACCCTAATTAGGGTGGCTCATACAGGTGCAGTCACCTGGAACACCATTGGCGCAATAGCCCTGTAAAGGAAAGTGACAGACAAAACATACAACAAAGATAACACACATAAAGTATTTGAAACACTTTGGTCATACTCATTGTTAAAAGTTGTACAACATTTCCTTCCAAAAAGTAAGTACTATGTACTAAAACCGATTATTTACCCATCTAGATTGCAAATATAGCAATCATCCCCAGACGTTCTTGAATGCTCATGAAGCAAGGCAAGAAATATCCAAAGTAGCCAACATCTCATGAATGTTCGGCAGAGGTTGACAATCAATTCAAATGTTGGAATTGAGGTTGCGCAAGTCTACACACATCCTCAGGGATTTTTCAGGCTTGTGTGCTAAAACAATGGGGGCCAACAATTTAGAACCTTCAATGGGCTCAATTACTCCATTTGCACACAATTGTTCCAGTTCGTATTTGAGCTCCTTATGAAGGCTTAAGGGTACCTTGCGTACCTTGTGAGCCATAGGTGTAGCACTGTCCTTTAAAACAATGTGATGCTGAAACCCCTTCAATTTTCCAAGCTCTCCACTAAACACATCAGGGTAAACTTTAATCCATTTGTTGCTAGAAACCTGGTCAACCACACACACACTGCACAGTGGGGGTACACTATAGAATGTTTTGACAGCTCTGCAGGATATCACCATGTCAGGATGATTGGGGTTTAATATGATGCCAAGAGCACCTTGTTCATCCCACCCCAACAAATGTGTACTTTCCTTGACCAAATACACAGTACCAATAGCCAAATCTTCACCAAAAGCAAGGTCAACCATTGATCTTGGAATATTTCATCCCTGAATTCTCTTTAATTGCAAGTGACAGCTAAAGTCCTGAGGGCTGCCACAAAGTCATCAATGGACTCACCAGGAATCTGAGCAAAGTTGTAAAAATGCATGGCGTTTGAGTACAACATCCCTTGTAGGATTGAATCTCTTGTGCAAAGTTTTTACTACGGAAGCATAATCATCAATAATTAAGGAGTCCCCTTCATGACCAACACTCACACGGTGCTTAGCAGTTCCAACGGTAACGTTTTCAAAATGTTTGCACTTTCCACACCTAAGTTGTAGATTAACAAAGCTTTTTTCTTTATGGAAGTAAAAGTCTTACCATTGATGGCCTATAGGTAGGCATCAAAAGTATCTTTCCATTGCTGCCACTGTAAAGTCAGAGTACCTGCGATTTGTGAAAAAGGTGGTGGCACTATAACACGATCCATGGCCATGAGTGGGTGAGTTGCTGCCCAAACACAACACAATGAATAGATTGCACCACACAATCAAGTAATCACCTTGAAATAGCAAATAAGTGCTATAAATAATTGTCAAATAACCTGTAATAATATCACCCAAGTTGAATACACTTAGCGAAATCAACATATGCAAAATAGAGATAAGGAATAATGGGAAAACGATTATTAAATAGATGCAGTCACAAAAGAATGGAGATTGATTAAAAAAACCATTTTGTATAAAAAATTAATTTACCAGATAACATGTGTGCGCATCACCGAGTGCGCGAATCAATAATGAAGAATTCCAAACAGAAAGTCTAACTTGAGGTGTGCGCATCACCGACACGTGAAACAGAGGTAAATTGGTGTGTGCATCACTGATTCACAGCTCGATGAAGAAATAACAGGAGGCATTGCACAACCCAATCCAAAATGGCAGATGCCTCGGACGTGCAACGTGAGGTTTGCGTCTGACGTGCAGAAGAGACATGTGGCTGACGTGCAAGGAAGGCAGGTGGGCCACTGCTTGCACAAGACAATAACAGAAATATAGAGATGCGTGGACCTCGGGAATACAGCCAAACACACCAAAGGTTGCCCCCGTGCCAGGATTCTTAGGCCTCTTTTTACTCACTTCGGTTCTCTACTCACTTAGGAGAATGCCCGCAAAACCAGAAGAAAATGCCAAACAGTATGGAAACAGCTGTTCAGGGTGATCATAGGCTCAGCACGGCTCTGGTGCCTGTCAACTCGTCGCCAGTGAAGAGAAGTCCACATGTAAAGGTGAGTTCAACATCTCTTTAATACATCTGATAGCCTCCAACCCCCGGCAGCAACTGCCGTCCCACCGACACTCCACATTCCTTTACAGAACCCTCCCGAACCTACGAGCACCCATGAGTAAAATTCCAGAACCCAACAGATACACAACGTTGTCTGGTGGGCGGGCAGCATGGCGGTGCAGTAAAAAGGCTCAATGAGCCTTTAATACTACCCCGCCATGGGACAGCCCAGCATGGACTGTAAAGTTCATGCCGTGCTGGAACTGGTGGCACGATATGTGCCCCCTGAATGCACCTGCCTGCATGATGTCCTTTGTTTCCCCGCCGCCAGCTTTAACATTGCGGTGCTGACCGCCATGTCATGCAGGCAGTCAGGAAATTCAAAATATGCATGGCAGTCCAGCAGCAGCACCATCAGCATATTCTGAGCCCCTGACTGCTGCGCCATGACTAGGGAACATGTTTCCCTTATGGTTGCGATGGTCAAATAGCGGTCCAACTGCCAAACTTATTATACAGAGGTCAGACTGCCAATGAGGTGGTGGCCGGAACCGCCACCACCACACCCTGTGAGTGCGGCTGTCCATGGACCGCCAGACTCATAATAAGTCCCTTAGTCACTTTTCTGGAGATTTTTCTCTCAAAGCCAAGTGACACTCCTCATCAAGCTGGGTTTGGGTTTGAGGATATCAGCATGGCTCAGCGCGATGCCTCGGTCAACTCTTGGAAGTCTTGTAAATGATGAAAAGCTCTGGATTTTCAGCAGGATAAACCTGAATCTCAGGCCGACTCACGGTTCAACATCACCGGCTTGGTTCTCATCGACGTGATTGTCATCATATGGAGCTTTTTCACCAAACTTCTTGATCTTCTTCTATTAGGTCCTTTTAGGGTTCCATTGTCCATAACACCAATCCAAGGTTCCAGTAGACCTGACTTGCTCTTTGGGATGTGGGACTACATCTCCCACAATGCACCTGGCCAAATCCGTTAAAGTCCAGCGGAAAGTGGTCAGCTGGTTTCTTCTTGCTGGAGATGCTGTAGTTGGAGTCCTTTTAACCTGTTGCTTTCAGAGAGTGTACTCCTTCCATTTTCAAAGCAAGGCAAAGTCTTTTGGGCTGTAGTTCCTAAAGTGTGCACCAGGTGCAGTCATTCAGAATACAATCCTCTTGGTGCAAATCAGGGATCTAGCAAGGCAGTCCTTCTTCTTCTTGTAGTTTCAGGCAGGGATCTGAGTTGCTGTGCTGCTCTCCTGAATTTATCCAATGTTCTAGGGTGACAAGTAGGGGGGCACCTCTGACCAATGGGGTACAGGGCATCAACCAGAAGTATGACAGATTCCTCCAAAGTGTGGCATATTCTTGTACCAGAAAGCACTGTTACTTTAGAAAATTAAGAAATTCTCTCCTGTAGGTGAAGATCTGGCTAGGTAACCCACTGATGTGGCTAAGTTTCCCTGAGACCAGTTTGGCTACTCCAGTCCCATCCTGCCTTTTGCTATGCAGCTGCATATCTCTCTCCACCAGATGCCCTTTGTCTTTATGCAGGCCACATAAAATCTCATCAGAGCAGTTTGGCTCAGCCTGCCAGATTGGCCAATCAGGAGAGGCTGCTGAAAGGTTGGATTTTGGTTAATTGGAAAAGGAAGTTCTATAACGTCTATAACTTCTTTTCTGAGATAGTTATAATAAATCTAACCTTGGCAAGTTGTTGGATTTATTTTATCATTTTAAGTCTTTGAAGTATATTTTAAGCTCATCCTATCAATAGTTATACTTTATTAAAGTATTCCCATACTAGCCTATGGAGCTAGTTTGCCACAATGAGGAAAAATCTAAATTTGCAGTTTGTCCTTCACCAGGTTATATAAAACATTGTTTATAATGTCCTTGCTCATAGTTACAAGACACTTTACCCCTGGGGCACCTAGGGGACACCTTAGGGGTAACATATATGTAAAAATAAGGTAGTTCAAGACCTTTAAGTACCTTTTAATTCCAAAGTTGAATTTGCATATAATCTCCTTTCAAAAGCATCCTACAAAGCAGGACTGACTTTAAAATTCAAGCGAACCATTATAAACTAATGTGGTAACCCAATCACTGTCCGCGGACCTGGGTATCCTATAGTATAGAAAACAGATGGTCCTAGACTCTTTTATCATGCATCAAGTCAAAAACATTTTTAATACAAATACAATTTTCTGCCTACATAAGCTCAGCACATGGTAGTTATCATATGTAAGACTTTCAAATATGCAGCTAAAGAAAGGAGAAGGCACCCGCTGATTCTTGAAGAAAGAATCACAAAGCCCTTTTTTTGGTGAACACATTACCAAGTTATATAGTGATCAAGAGGTTGTTCCAAGGGAAGGTAAGTGAAGGAGTAGTTCTTGTGTGTGAAAAAGATGAAAGTAAAAAGGTCATAGAGTGAGAAAAATTCATAAGGACGTAATTACAACAATTGTTATAATTTAAACTTGTTGTAAATAATATTAGCACCAGTCAGGTGTGGCCTGTCGTTCATTTGTCATTTTCATTGATTTAAACAATTTTCAAACGTTGCAGAGAGGTATCATCTGTTGATTGTACAGGATAATAGTGACATATGGTGCAGGCTCCAAAGGGGATGAATGTCGAAGTTTCGAGTTGACTTAATGTGTATAGGGTATTTTAATCCTCCGCTTGCAGGTCTTCCATAGGACAGAGGAAGAGTGGGAGGGAACCTGCTGTAGGCGCCTGTAGTTTGAAGGCCCTGATCACAGCTTCCGGCGGTGCGTAGTCCACATCACAATTGTGGTGTGTTATAGATTAATCCAATGAGGGCGTATCCAAAACCCTGTCACAAAACCAGCCAAAATGCTGTGTTATTATGGGAATTGAATCCTTAAGCAGGGGGAAAACAATCACCCTCATTCATCTGAAAGAAATTGATTATATCAGCCCGGGGGATTCTAGTCTTTACTCGTCATGACCCCCAAAGCTCTTTTAGAATAGCGCATGGAAGTATATCCGAAGGGGGACGGGGGAGTGGATAAAATAACAAACTACTAGAAGAGACTGCCTCAGTTCATCAGTTTTCTACACCCTCTGTTTTCTCCTAAGCGTACTGTTCTGCCTGGGATCATGGAGTTCTAGACAACTAAGAATACATTAATAAATTTCTACTACTCTAATATATACATCAGTTACTTTATATATATCACAGGAAGAAGTTTTCTTCATTACCTTTTTCTTCAGGTAAGGCTCTTTATCATTTCCTCTTATGAATATAAATATTTACAGTTCTATTGAGATAACTATTTTCCACTTCTTAACACTATGCACATTTTCAACCATTACTAATTTACACTTGAATCAAATTGTGCTTAGTTTCTTAAGGCTTGATGCTGGTTTTTGTTCTAGTGACGAGTTCATTGAGACTCGAAACTGCATTTTTTCCATTATTGCTGAATTCCTTGACAGCGCATGCACACAGGAGAAACGCTCACACGGCTGGAGAGCACATTTGCAAAGAGTGCACAGAAATGTAAGAGAGACACTCTCACGGAAGGAGCTAGTTCGCGGAGAGTGCGCATACTCACAAAGAGACACTCTCTCAGAGTACGAGCAAGTTCACGAGGTGTGCGCGGACTCCCAAAGAGACACTCTCACGGAGGGGAAAGTTATAAGGAGAATGTGCAGGCTCCGAGATGAGACAAATCTGAGGCTGCTGAGTTGCCGCTTCTGCTGAAGACATTACAAATGAGAAATAACCCGACTGGATATTTAGTATGAACTAACCTGACTAACTACCACGGAGAAATCATTGCAAAATGCTTCTTTTTCAGAAACTCAGGTGAAGTGCCTGGGGGTTCTAATCGGAGTGCTACTAGTAGCATCTTGAGGCAAGGAAAAAGACTAGGGGGCATATACCCAACAAGTAGCGATATTTATTGCTAAATTGGCTAAGCAACAATTTTTTTATCGCTGAGCATCGCCGGAATTTATCACTGAGATAACGTGCTATTAGCAACGTTTATCTTCAAAGCGATAAAGGTTCCGGGGATAGCAGCGAAATGTGTGAATATTGCTGAGAATACAGCGATATTCACGCATTAGCGGTGAAATGCTCTTAGCCATGTTATCCACCTCCCATTGGATAACATGGCTAAGAACTGGTCTGGGCAGGTGTTAGTATTTGGAGATATTCACGCTTTGCACAAATATTTCCATCGCTACGCCTGCCTTGCTAATAGGCGAGAGCGATGTTAGCGACTGTTTTCAGTCGCTAACAGTTTGGGTACCCCACTTTGCATGTCATTAGCGATAAATATCGCTAACATGCAAAGCGGGCCCCAAACCGCTCGCTATCTCCTAAAAGCTGCAGCTCACTGCTGTTAGCGACAGCTTGCTAATAAGGCGATAGAATTATCGCCGCTTAGCGGCCGAAAACGGACGCTAAAGTGGCAAACATTCCCTATCGCCACCCTTGATAATATGCCCCTAGAACCCCAACTTGTTTGAAGAGCCGCCCATCTTGTAGTTCTTAATCTTCATGCTTCGCACCATGTAATGAAGCTTCCTTCCTAAGTGTTGATTTGCAGCAGTTCTTGAGCTGTGATACAGACTGCACGCTGGTATCGTTTGACCTCCTGCTCTTGAGCTCCTAGCGCTGCATTGACTTATTTATTCATTCAATTGATAGCGCTGCACGGTCGCTTTATAGCGCTGCACTGTCGGATTTATTTATTTAATTGTGCTGCACTGTCGGATTTATTTATTTAATTGCGCTGCACTGTCGCTTTCATTTAATTATTAACGCGACGTCGCTGAGGCAGTTTCTCTGAATTTAGATACAATATAGCTGGTAGTGCGTGTAAGGCTCTTTCCCTTGAACACGCTGTGCATTTGCTGCCCCTGGCTGTGCTCGCCTTTGACCCTCCATTTTGTGTTGTTGTTTTCCCCTGGTCCGCCCCTCCTCCCGCCACCGCCTCCCAGCTGCTGCCCCTCCCACGCTCCGCCCCCTCCACCATCCATTTATGACCAATGACCTAACGCGCAGCATCCACGCGCAGCGATCGCGCCCCAGTTGCGCCGAAGGTGCGCCAAAGGTAAGCCCGTCTACGCCCGTCCGCGCCTGGACCGCGCCCAGCGCCAGAGCCCCTGGTCCTCGTATTGTCCACCCCTCCCGCATTACCTACGATGCCTCCACCCTCCTAGCCCTTAACCCCGGCCGTTCCCCCAACTGCGTCCAAGCCGCCCCTGGACACGTCCATTGACCTTTCTCTTGCAACTCCTGCAAGTTCGACGGCACCAAGAACAACTCCTCATCTACGAACACACAACAGATATCCGACCCCAACCACCTACAATGCATCCTGCTCAACACCCGCTCGGTCCACAGGCACGCCATCGACCTCTGTAATCTACTAGACACCATCTCTCCTGACGTCGCCTTCCTAACAGAAACATGGATGAACGCCACATCAGCCCCAGACATCACCATTGCCATCCCGGAAGGCTATAAGATCATTCGCAAGGACCGCACCGGCCACACAGGAGGAGGCATCGCTATCGTCCATAAGAAATCCATCCGCATCTCAACCAGCTCAGACGTCAATCTCGCCAACACTGAACACCTACACTTCCAGATCCACACCGACCCCAAGACCACACTCAGAGGCACCCTCCTTTACAGGCCACCAGGACCCCGCACACAATTTAGTGAAGACATCACGGACTTCATCACTCCACACGCGCTCCCCTCCGAAAATTACATCCTTTTGGGAGACCTCAACTTTCACCTTGAAAAGAACAATGACCGCAACACAACCACCCTTTTGGACAACCTCGCCAACCTCGGACTTAAACAACTTGTCACTACCCCCACCCACATCGCAGGTCACACACTCGACCCTATCTTCACCTCCAGCAAACATGTCTCCTTCAGCCACACCACAGCCCTCCTTTGGACTGACCACAGCTGCGTTCACTTTACCTACAACAAACCCACATCCAACAACCACCCCCAACCCACTCTGCAAAGAAACTGGAACAAAATCACCATCGACCAGATATCCTCATCGCTTCTTCAAAACCCCCCAGCCCACTCCTCAAACCCAGACCAAGCAGCCACTAACCTCACCCAATGGTTATCCAACAGCGCCGACATCCTAGCACCTCTGAAAAAACGACAAATCAAGCTAGGCATCAAGAAGGCCTCCTGGTTTAACGATGATCTTAAGAAATCCATGAAACTCTGCCGCTCCCTTGAGAAGGCCTGGAAAAAGACCCAACCACCAGCACCAAGGACGCCTTCAAAAATGCCACCCGCATACACCACCAACTGATCCGGAATGCCAAGAAAACCGCTTTCAAGGACCGACTAGATAACAACGCCCACAACAGCAAGGAATTATTCAACATTGTCAAGGAATTTACCAACCCCTCAGCCAACTCCAATGACATCACCCCCTCTCAAGCCCTCTGCGACTCCCTAGCCTCATTCTTCCACAACAAAATTGCAGACATCCACAACAGCTTCGACAACCAACCCAAAGACCAACCCACCCAACCCCCTGCAGGACCCCCACCCCCCCTGAACATCCTCAATGACTGGAAGCCACTCTCCACTGAGGACACCATCCGTCTGATGAACTCTATCCACTCAGGATCCCCCACAGACCCATGCCCTCACCACATCTTCAACAAAGCAGACTCCATCATAGCACCACACCTTCGAGACGTCATCAACTGCTCCCTCAACTCCGCAACCTTCCCGGAAAGCTGGAAACATGCCGAACTCAGCGCCCTCCTGAAGAAACCCACAGCTGACCCCACCGAACTCAAAAACTACCGCCCTATCTCACTCCTTCCATTCCCGGCCAAAGTCATCAAGAAAGCGGTCAACAACCAGCTCGCCGCATTCCTCGAAACCAACAAATGCCTCGACTCCTCTCAATCCGGCTTCCGAGCCAAGCACAGCACTGAAACCGCCCTCATCGCAGCAACAGACGACATTCGAACTCTACTGGACAATGGAGACACAGTCGCCCTCATCCTCCTCGACCTCTCCGCAGCCTTCGACACGGTCTGTCATAGCACCCTTTTACAACGCCTCAGAAACATCGGAATCCAAGGAAAAGCACTGGAATGGATCACCTCGTTCCTCACCGGAAGAACCCAGAGAGTCCGCCTTCCACCATTCAAGTCAGAGGCCACTGAAGTCATCTGCGGCGTACCACAAGGTTCTTCACTCAGCCCCACCCTCTTCAACGTATACATGAGCCCCCTCGCGGTCATCGCACGCCAACACAACCTCAACATCATCTCCTACGCCGACGACACTCAACTGATCCTATCACTCACCAGAGACCCTAGCACTGCCAAAACCAACCTGCATGAAGGAATGAAAGAAGTAGCCGAATGGATGATGCACAGCCGTCTGAAACTGAACTCAGACAAAACAGAAGTCCTCATCCTAGGCACCTCCCCCTCCACCTGGGATGACTCTTGGTGGCCAGAGGCCCTTGGAAAAGCACCCATCCCTACGGACCACGCACGGAACCTAGGCCTCATACTGGATTCCTCACTCTCGATGAACAGACAAGTCAACGCCGTTTCCTCATCTTGCTTCAACATTCTTCGCATGCTCAAAAAAACATTTCGCTGGATCCCCACCGAAACTAGAAAAACAGTCACCCACGCTCTGGTCACGAGCCGACTGGACTACGGAAACACCCTCTACGCCGGTACCACCGCAAAACTCCAGAAAAAACTCCAACGCATCCAGAACGCTTCAGCCAGGCTCATACTTGACATCCCGCGCAAAGAACACATCTCTGGTCACCTGAAAAACCTCCACTGGCTCCCCGTCAATAAGAGGATTACTTTCCGGCTCCTAACCCACGCACACAAAGCACTCTACGAAATCGGACCCGAATGCCTCAACACACGACTGTCCTTCTACACCCCCTCCCGCCAGCTACGATCCTCCAACCAGGCCCTTGCCACTGTACCTCGCATTAACAAAACCACCATGGGAGGTAGATCCTTCTCCTACCTGGCAGCTAAAACCTGGAACTCACTTCCCACTCACCTTCGCCTTACTCAGAACCACCTAGCATTCAGAAAGCAACTCAAAACGTGGATATTTGACAAGTAATTCCCCACCCTCCTTCAAGCGCCTTGAGACCCTCTGGGTATGTAGCGCGCTATATACATTTATTGACTTGACTTGACTTGACTGTAAAATTCTTGTCTTCTGGAATCCTGACACAAGCACAGTGGAAGTGTGTGCAAAAACGAAGTCCTGCCTTCCACTCAAACAGCACTGCAGCTGCTGCGGAACAGGTCAAAGACGCACAGTAAGGACCAAGAGGAAATACAGGTAAAGCCATGAAAACACAGGAAAGGTGATAAAAACAGAGATTAATCCATAGAAATGTGCTGCGTTTAATTATTAAGTACAGTTAAAAGACATACCTTTGTCCAGGAATACGTTCCCCTCTTCAAAAAAGAGTTGTACGCTATGCAGACCCTGCCACAGTCTGCTTACTGTATACAAGTAGGGAGGTTATTCAACAAATGAGTAGTTGTCAAATATTCCCTTCCACCTTTGACATCACTACTAACAGTCACTTATACAATAAGGAACCTACTGCTGCCTAGACTTTCAAGAATTAACTATTACCCTTGGAGTTGCGGTACTCCCAGCAGAAGCTACATCGTGTTTTCACATGAGACACAAAGGCACTTAGCACAAGGTGCACAAGAATGAGCTTTTGGATTCACAGACTACAGCACAATAAAGGATGGCACACAAGAATGTCACTGGGCGCTAATACCAAGACCTCGGTATGCACATTAAATAATACCCACAATGTCTTAATGTCTCAATCTTCAGGAGTAGTCGTGCTTTCTGATTTTCAGTATCAAACGTTTTTGGTTGCTATGCATTCTGTTAGTGCACTAACCTTAAGGATGGTACTTAACCATGTTTTATACTTTAGGTCCAGCGTTGCAGGGAAGGTGTTTGCTGCGTCACTGGAGTTGCAGAATCGAAGATGCCTGCATCATTGGAGATTTGAAGGGGAGTCGTGCAGCATTGCAGTGATGGAGTTTGCTGTGTCTCTGGATTTGCATAGGAGAAAATGTCCGCAGCGTTGGAAATGCGCAGGAGAGTCGCAATGCAGAAAAGGCTGTGCCGGGTCATGGAGACGTTCAGGTGAGCAGGATCACTGAAGAGGATCTCTTCTCTATAACATGTGTGTAAGACAAGCACTGCTTCATGGTTTGAGTGCGGTATACATTCCATTCCCAAATCCTGATGTCAGCCCAAATATTCCCATAGTCAAGCCTATGGGGCAAGAGATCCCATTAACAGCCAGGGATGCATTGAGACGTGTGCTCAATCTCGCAAGTCCCCCACACACAAGGTAGCAGAGGAGTGAGAACACAAGGAGGTCAAGGTCATGCAGTTCCCCCTGCAAAGAATGGCTTACAGGCGGAATTTGTCGGGACGGCATGCATGAAAGAGGTGAACCAGATGGGGGGCATGCATATTGGCAGCTGGTTCCCATGATTGATCATCCGGACCATACCCTTTCCAGTGCATGAAGTAATATAAATGCCCCATCACTCTTTTTGCATCAAGGATCCATTGAATCTTGAATTTAGCTGTCCATCGATAGCTCTCGGAGGGAGGGAGGATGCTGGGTGTTTAGGAGGTTCACATGGAATATTGGATGGACAGGTAAATCATTGGGTGATAGGAGGCATCTGGCTACAGGATTGATTATACTGTCCAGAGAGAAGGGACCCACATATCAAGGTTGTACCTTACGTGGTGCCTGGAGCTGTATATGTCTTGTGGAAAGCCAAACCTGATCCCCTTTCTCATAATTATGGGCTTGTGTTCAACCTTCTTTGGCATGCTTCATCATGTCTGTTTTTGCTTGTTTGAAATTTGTAAGTACTTCTTGTTCCTGTAGGGACAAATGCATTATTAATTCCTGTACAGTGGGTACAGGCCTAGTCGGGCTTGCAATGTGCTCAAGTGGCATATGTGGTTTCGTCCCAGTTACACAGTAAAGGGGCGATACCCCGGTAGCTGTGTGAATGTAATTATTGTAGGTGTATTCTGCCAAAAGTAGTAAGGTCTGCCATGCAGGGTTATTGATTGCCAATAAACACCTCAGAGTTTGTTCCAGGGCCTGACCCACTTGTTTGATCTGCCCATCAGTTTGTGACTGGTAGGCAGATGAGAGTCTGCATCAATGTCCAAAGAAGTGCACAGGTTGTGCCAAAAAAATCAGGAAACTAATTGTGAGCAATGACTGAGGGAGTCCATGCAAAAGCATTATGTGTTGAACTAACAAAAGGAAGAGGGTCTTGGCAGTAAGTTTCTGTTTTAAGACAAAATAATGCACCCATTTTAAAGCTGATCTATGATTACCCATATCGTAGGATAACTGTTGGAAGCAGGCAAATCAGTGATGAAGTCCATGCTGATGGTATGAAATGGTTGTGAGGGTACTGGCAATGGATGCAATAAACCCACAGAAGCAGAGTGGGAAGCTCTATTGGGGTACATATGGGGCATTTGTGGACATGAGCGTGCACATCTTTGGACATAGCTGGCCACCAAAACCACTGTTTGCAGTTTGCTGGGGTTTTTATGTATCCCAAGGTGCCCAGCTAATCGAGTGTTGTGGCACCTGGTCAAGGCTTCTTGTCTCAGCTTGTTAGTGCTGTGATAAAGCAGCTTATCTGATGTAATTGTTATCTTTATCCACAGATTTGTCTATGTCTGTTTGTTTAGTGCATTGGCGGACTTCGTCTAGAAACTGGTCTTGGCCGCATAGCCCAATGATATGTTCCGGAGCTAGGATGATTTGTGGAGGTGCCTGACTTATGCCTGGCAGTAATGTTCTCATTGTGATAATAAATCAGCTTTAGTCTGTTTTGCCCCAGGTATGTATGTGATCACAAAATTGAACTCACTAAAGAATAAGAGCCACCTGATTTGTGATGGGGTCACAGCCTTCAAGTAAGTACTGCCTCCATTCCTGATAGCACAAATTAATGGTGAGCAACTCACTCTCAGCCACTGTGTAATTGTGCTCAACAAGCTGCAACATTTCAGAAAAGTAGGCAGTGGGGTGCATGTGTCATGTAGAAATGTTGCGTTGTGATAAGAGTTCCCCTACTGTCACCTGCGAGGCATCTGCCTTTATGAAGTATGTTTGTGTGGGATCAGGGTGTTTTAGTATCAGGGTTGATGTGAATTCCTGTTTCAGTGCACAGAAGGCTTGTTCTAACTCCTGCAACCAAATGAAGGGTACTTTCTTTCTCAATAATTCCTTATTGGGACTTGCAATATTGGAAAAATGAGTGATGAACCTCCTAAAAAAATTGACAAAGCCATAGAAATTCTGAACCTCTGCAATGGAGGATGGGGCTGCCCAATCCAGAATTGCCTGGCCTTTTTTTGTGTCCATGGTTTTGTCTTCAGGTGACAGGATGTCGCCAAGAAACTCAACTTTACGTGTGTGAAATGTGCACTTCTCTACCTTGGCGAACAAGGCATCACTGTATGACTGTTCGTACATGAGTGATATAATCGGTCATGGTTTGAGAATAAATGAGGACTTCATTAATGTACACAATCCAGCGGATCTTGTAGGACCTCATTTATAAAGAATTGAAATGTGGCATGGGCTTTCCTCGTTACACAGGCTGAATGGACTGATGGTATATTTGAATAAAGCAAACTTGGTTCGAGAAGCTGTCTTCTGTTTGCCCCCTCCTTACCTCTAATGAGGTGATTCACCTGCGCAAACCCATTTTAGTTTATACTATAGAGTTGCACACCTGGTTCAGCAAGACAGGGGTTAATGGCATTGGGTACCTATTTTATTGTTACCCTATTCAGTGCCCTGTAGTCAATTCAGGCCCACAACTCATGGTTCTTTACAAGTTTACAGAGACAAAGAAGAGTGGCGAGGATGCAGGAGAGGTGTAATGTCTAATCAACACTAACACAAGCAACTCATCCAGGTAACTCTTTAGATGCTTGGTCTCAGGATTCAACAAGCCTTGATGAGACCACAGGGAGGACTGTACCTGGCTTATGTCTATACAACAGCTGAATTCTCGATGCAGAGGTAATTGCATTGCTTTTTGTTCATCTAATACATCCTGAAAACCCTGGCATTTGATAGGTAGGGAAGCTACAGCTCCATGTTCAATTGCAGCACACATTAGTGGCGACACTAGTTCGTGTCATGTGGCATATCAATGGGTTTGACAATAGTGTCAACCCAGAGTTATCAAGCATAAGGCTCAATCAATATCAGGTTTCTGGAGATGGAGTCACAGTACTCCTAATATAGACCCCGAATGTAGGTGTGTCGGCCAGGTCAAAGGACAGAGTCTTGTACGTCTGCTATCACACATCATACCTATTGGTGCTGTCTGGTATTCAATCATGCCTTAAGAGAGTTCGGAGCCCTCTACCGCTCTAACAGTTTCAGACTCTGCCTTTTTATTTCTATAAATCTTCAAGGAGCCAGCAACTATGAGGTCTTAAAACTTTCAAGTTGACCTGGAGTAGAGGAGCATGGGCATGATTTTCTGCTGTTGTTGAGAGATACTCATGGTTATAGGTATGGTTAGCAGTTGTGAGAGATTACTCAAGGTAATTACCAAATAGTGTGAGGTCTTATCTAGATACACGCTCAACCAGTTGACCTCTAAGCTAGATGGGTCTCTTAGTTTTCCTGTAATGCATCAGTGGTGGTCACAACAAGTTTACAAAATCCTTTTGGTTTTGCAGTGCATTCTTTAGCAAAATGTCTTGCCTTGCAGCAATAGAGGCATAAATCTAGTAGTCTTCTGCCCTCTTTTTCCTTGGCAGTCAAAGGACCACGGAGTCCCCCATTTTGCATGGGCTCTGAAATGTCATGACTTTTGAGATATGATTAGTTTCATTTTCAACCAAACTATTAATAGCTTAGGCTCTCAAAGAGGTCTTTCAACTCTTCGCTGAGATAACCTGTGATCTAGGAGCATGACTAAATCAATACATTTTGAACAATCAGACGGAGGAGCCCCAACGTGGGCCAACAAGTCCTTCAGCTCAGCCCTTAGGCCTCTATAAAAGATCAAGGTTCTCCTTTATCTGGCCACTGAGTTTCTGTGACTTACCTACTGGATGATGTAATGTATGAAAGTAAATTCTTACTTTCAGCAGCTCATTATCGCTCACTTGAACAAACGTGTATCAAGCCAAATGACTATGCATCATCTACCTAAAAGTTTTAAAAATCATGCAAAACAGGGTCATCGTTTTCAATGAATGAGATGGCCTAATTGGCAGCAGTGCCTCCAAGATAAGAAAAGATGAAGGCAATTCTGGTGGCAGCAGTTGGAAATGCTGCGGGTTTCCACAGAAACAGCAACTGGCACTGACTCCAGAATGTGTTGAACTTGGCACTATCGCGAAAAAATCGCACAGGCAAAGCCAGTGAAACAGGGGTGGGTGTGGTGGCAGTAACATTGACCAGTTGACTCCTTTCCTTATTTGAGGAACTTACGGACTGTGTTGCTGTGTGCTCCAACACTCGAAACTGAGCAGGTTGCAAAATTGGATGTCGGTCTTTAGGCACAGCTCTCGTAACAGGTAGCCAAGGGGAATGAGGGTGCAATACCTTACCTATTTGTTTTTTAGTGACAGGTTTTCTCATTGTAAGAACTGGACTTCATGGCGTATGTCAGCTGATTCCTTAGCAAATTCTAACACACTAGGGGCCTCCTCCATAAGTGCACAAGCTAGGTTGTGAGCACGGAACTGATTGGGTGAGCTTATTTTGTCTGAGTAGAGAAGAGTGAAAGAAGCATGGCTTTCTGTCAGGCCACTAATTTTTTAATGTTGTTTCCTTGCCTCAACTTGACAGAGTCACAAGATGGCTGCCAACACTTCCCAATTTGACGTTTTGGCAGCCAATCATTTCTTAGCGCAAGATCTCAGGTGTGTCGCGTATCCTCTGCGTCCCCACTTGTATATCTGAAAAACCTTTAAATAACTCTGCATCTCTGAATGGATTTAAACCATTTAACAAAAAGGGCACTCTCCAGGCCAACAGATAACTTTCTGCCAAATTTGGTGTCATTCTATTCAACAGTCCGGACTGTAGCTCTGTCTAAATTCTCCTATAGATATTAACATGGGGAAAATGCTTTTGGGACTCCCTCTTTTTCTCAGCCCCCACTCAACAGATCACCCTGAAATCTTTAAGACAGCAGCCAAAGTAACTGGTAAACTCATTTTGAAAATTCGGTGAAGATTCATCAAATATCACCAAAGTTATTGGCAAATAGAAAAATGTTCTTCCTATGGAAAGTACATCCTAGCTATAACTACCTACTGGCGACCGCTATATATAGATGTGAGAAGGAAAGAGGAATAGTGAGGGAATCCATGTTGTCTGACATCCCAGACCATGCACTCAAGACTGGTAGTGCTCTAGTGTACTCAAGACTGGTAGTGCTCTAGTGTTTCCTGGAAAGGAGGCGGGCGATTGGCCAGGGTGACTAATTCCATCTGTGCTTATACACACCCTAACTGGTGGAGGTGGCACTCGGTCAGGTGACCACTTGAAAACATATCTTACTAATAGTCTGTATTTTCTTTGTTCCTTTCGTTGCCCCGAGTGATGTGACACTTCCAGGACTCCTCGGAAAAGGGCCCAACACCATAATCTGAAGTTCTCTAGAGAATACCCTGAGCATTCAGTCGGACTCGGGTTTTGACAAAATGATTTGCAATTTTGACCCCAAATAATATATATTGTTGTCAGAATCATAGCTGGTACACACTGTCTGCCCTTCATGCAAGGAACCAAATACTAACACCCGCATAATGAAAAACTACATTTACCGGCATGCAACACGAGGCACGTGCCATGTGACTCGGACATTACGCTGGGAAAGAATAAAGACGGCAGCTGTCTGGAACAGCTGCGATTTTTATTCCGGGATCACAGAGTCTGATTCCTCCGGCAACTTCACGGATATATTCAGGGGTAAGAGTGCTCGTGCACTACTCTTCAACCGCCTGCTATTGCCTTAGAACGGTGGAGAGTTTACTGTAAATTTCCCATAGAACTCCCCTGTTGGATGAGACATGCGGGACTCGCAGTCTCTCACATGGGAGCTTAAGGGAGTGCTCACACTCACTCCAGGGATTCGGCCCGCTGCAGCATTTACACGGTGATGAATACACCGCACTTTCTATAGGCTCCCTTGTTGGATGAGACACACGTTATTTCAGTCTCTTGCAGGGTAGTATAGGTGCCTAGAATGGCACTTGGGTTTCCTTTTTCCCTGTTGGTGAAACTGTGAAGCTCCTCTGGTTTCATGCAGGGAAATAGATGCACCTGTGATAATCCCAGCTATGACATAATATTGTCGTGATAAAGTGACACTTTGCTTCAGTATTGTTTTTGGTATCAAACATTCAAGACCTTGTAAAGAACAATATCAGGTTGTGATTACTTGCTGCTTGAACTTCCTTTATCTAACATTTCTGGGCACCTTGTACCAATGGTGAAGGATTCAAGATAGATTGATTATAGGGTCCAGAGTAGCCCTCTGATTAGTTCGATTTGGTTATTCTTTCTTTCTTTAGTGTCGTCAGGAGCGAGGTCGTTTGGCGAGGGTAGAACCTGGCTAAACAGTACATAGGACAAATAGCCTGGAAGGTGTTTTGAATATGCCATCACCCTCTGCTCTCTTCTGATGTTATGACTCTTTTTCTCATTGTTTCAGGTAGGGGTTGTTTTATAGAGGAACAGGCTGTATAGTAACGATTGTGGGGAAGAAATAACATAGTAGGTCTAACATTGTCTCTTGTCTCCTTCACAGATCTCCCTTCCCGCAGTTCCTACTCTTTCCTACCCTTGCTCAATTACCTCAAAAGTCTGTGTATGTGCCTCTATTCCAGACTTGGGGTAGTTCAGAGGTGGGCCCCCTTTGAGCATCAGCACCACCCAGAGAAATTGGACGGAGGATCATAACAATTGTTACAAGAATACTCAGTTTGCATCTAATCTCCTTACAATAATACAATAGGTTACTTCCTTCTTGATTGATCAAATTTTACTGTCAAAGAATCTATTAATATAACATTATTTAATGTGATAAATTACAAAGAAAGCGGCCACAATCCCTTGTTTCTCATTCTTAATCTACCACTAGGCATATAGAGAATGGTAAACATAGTATTGCTCAGTGTGTCAAATAGGATAGGATAGGATAAAATGTATAACGCATACTTATACCTGAGGATGTCAAGGCGCTAAACAATTCAGAAAAGGGGGTGGTGATGGACAGAGTATCTGAATTAAGCAGAACACTCCTACCCAGTCAACAGATCAGGGCTTGATCCATCACCGTTTTTTAGCTCACTGCACCATCCCAGCTCAGAACCTGGCTACATGCAAATTAGTCTGTCCCTGGCCCAGTGCATCATGGGAAAAGGGCAGACCAAACTACCAAGCCAATTCTTTTACTGGAAAGGAAACAAGCTTCCGGGGACCGGTTTCTGGCATTACAGCCGTCTTCGGCCCGGCTTGCTTGAATTCTGATGGTGCAGTGAGCAAGGGACTCATGTCTGAGCATACCCTTCCACGCTTATGGTGGACAAAATGATTCAGAAAAGGGGGTCGTGATGGACAGAGTATCTGAATTAAGCAGAACACTCCTACACAGTCAACAGATCAGGGCTTAATCCATCACCGTTTTTTAGCTCACTGCACCATCCCAGCTCAGAACCTGGCTACATGCAAATTAGTCTGTCCCTGGCCCAGTGCATCATGGGAACAGGGCAGACCAAACTTGGGCAAAATAGTAGCAGCTGGGAACCTGCCATTTTGGGTAGATGGCTGTCACGAATTCCAGAAAACCCACCCCTTCAACAAAAGAAAAATGGAGAAGGTCCATTGCTAACATTTTAGCCATCTTCGCATTGTACAAGCTTGCTATTGGGTGGTTGCATTAGTACTGCCCCTCCCCCCTAAACATGCTGATAATAGTAGGCGCCATGGTTTTTCTTAGGCTCAATGACACACTTGTTTTCATTGAGGTACTCTTTGCTGTCCCAGGCTGAATCTTACTCTTGTGCCACTGGGATGTAGCTGAAGAAGTTGTGGGTGATGATAACACTGCACTTCTGGGGACAAGGATACTTTGTGTACCACTACCAGAGAGAATGCCTTCGTGTCCTTCCTCGTCCACCGTGATCGGATCTTCTACTTGTTTATCCCCACCAACACGAATGGTTGCAGTTCTTATGCCGCAAAGGTGGTCCTCCCAGTCAATCAAGTGGTGTATTTTCAGATGGGTTATTAGGCCTCCAGTACCATAGTTTGTACAAAGCTTACCCCGACTAGCATAGGTATTACAAATGGAGCATTTAGCAATGTTCTCCTCCTTTTCGCTAACCGTAAAGAAGTCCCAAACTGGGGAGCTTAACTTTTGCCTCCTGATGGAGGTACCACTTCCAATGCCGGATGAACTGGAGGGTGTGCGTTGAATTTGACTCTGTGCTGTACCACAACCTATTTCTACTGAGGTGGTGGTTGTGCTGGATGTAGGTCGCTGCCGGGCCTTTGCTAATGCAAATATGGAAGCTGTAGGTCGTGTTGGTTTTACCTGTGATGAGGCACAGGGTCAGACTGATTTGCATATAGCCATGTCTGAACTGGGGTGGCAGAGTGGGCTAAAGAACGGTGATGATTAAACCCAGATCTTTTGACTGGGTGTGAGTGTTTGAATGGTTCAGATGCTCTGTCCACTACCACCCCCTTTTGTACCGCTTTTGGCCGCCATAAGTGTGGCAGGGTATGCTCAGACGTGAGTCCCTTGCTCACTTTGCCACTGGATTCAAGCAAGCCGGGCTAAAGACGGCTGGAATGCCAGAAACCGGTCCTCGGAAGCTTGTTTCCGGTCCAGGGAAGGCATGGATTGGCAGTTCGGGCTGGACTGTTCCCATGAGGCACAGGGTCAGACTGATTTGCATATAGCCATGTCTGAACTGGGGTGGCAGAGTGGGCTAAAGAACGGTGATGGATTAAACCCAGATCTTTTGACTGGGTCTGAGTGTTTGATTGGTTCAGATGCTCCATCCATCACCACCCCCTTTTGTACCGCTCTTGGCCGCCATAAGTGTGGCAGGGTATGCTCGGACGTGAGTCCCTTGCTCACTTTGCCACTGGATTCAAGCAAGCCGGGCTGAAGATGGCTGGAATGCCAGAAACCGGTCCTCGGAAGGTTGTTTCCGGTCCAGGGAAGGCATGGCTTGGCAGTTCGGGCTGGACTGTTCCCATGAGGCACAGGGTCAGACTGATTTGCATATAGCCATGTCTGAACTGGGGTGGCAGAGTGGGCCAAAGAATGGTGATGGATTAAACCCAAATCTTTTGACTGGGTGTGAGTGTTTGATTGGTTCAGATGCTCCATCCATTACCACCCCCTTTTGTACCGCTCTTGGCCGCCATAAGTGTGGCAGGGTATGCTCAGACGTGAGTCCCTTGCTCACTTTGCCACTGGATTCAAGCAAGCCGGGCTGAAGACGGCTGGAATGCCAGAAACCGGTCCTCGAAAGCTTGTTTCCGGCCCAGGGAAGGCATGGCTTGGCAGTTCGGGCTGGACTGTTCCCATGAGGCACAGGGTCAGACTGATTTGCATATAGCCATGTCTGAACTGGGGTGGTAGAGTGGGCCAAAGAACGGTGATGGATTAAACCCAGATCTTTTGACTGGGTGTGAGTGTTTGATTGTTTCAGATGCTCTGTCCATTACCATCCCCTTTTGTACAACAACTGGAAGCATAAGCCAAGGGGAACAAAGAAAATACATGCAGGTCTATATGGAAAAAGCAACACACTTCTGAACTACGACTACAAAATGGCCCCAAGCCACATGGTCACTCACAGTCACAACAGGCCATGGTAAACAATGACCTCAAGCAGGCCTATAAGCCCTATATAAATATGACCAGAGAAAGGAGGCCTGGTAAACAACACAGCTTTAAAACAAAAATGCAAAAACAAAAATCAACAGGGCTACGAAAGGTCGGAAAGTTACACAGCAAGCACACGCACACATCCAACAAAGGTATTTATTTATTAACACACACACCCAAAAAGTGAAATTCACCCCAAAACCAGCACTCGCAGTAGGTTAAACCTTCTCAGGGTTTATTGCACAAAAAGAAATTCGAACAGACGCGTTTCAGCACTTGCCTTCGTTAGTGTCAGCTGGCGACGGCGAGGCGGAAGTTAATAAAAACAATAATACTCAAAATAAAAAGCGGACTGAAGTCCAAATCATAAGCGCCATCTTGCAATGGTAAAATAAATTAAATCAAAATCACATCAATCCAATTAAAGCAATACGGATTACTGTTGGAGAGAATACATATGATGTTAAATGTTACAATACATTTAGTAAGTATTTGTGTATTTCGTCTTCCGCCCTGGATGGGCAATCATTTCGAGACTATTGATTTCATATCTATAAAACAATGTTCATCGAACCAACATTCTCCAAATTGCGCTTAAATTCATTATATCCTGTGGTAATGAGTTTAGGAAAACCTAAGGTTTTCAGAACCCATAACAACAATGAAGCCCTTGATGGGCAAACAGTGAAAATGTAATTAATCATAATTCATTCCTAATCCACTGTAGTTTCTAAATAGGGGTATATTCATCTAAAATTGTCTAAGAGAATCCAATAACCCATTACCAACATTGTTTCTTCAATTCATTTTTAAAGAAAAAATATATATATTCAGGCATTGACACAGCTCTCCAATTTTCTTTTGTATCATAAGTTACAGATGTGATATCAACTCTTCCCCCGTATTTAGACCTCCTGGAGATTTTGTTTGGAGTTCTATAATGTTCCTCAACTCCAATCGTCTTAGCTTCCGCTTATAATCTCCATCTTTCACATCCTGTGGGATATAGTCTAAGCTAAAGAAGCTAAGCAAGGTTCTGTCGCTATTGTGATGAGTGGCGAAATGTCGGGTAGTTCTCATCCTTATTAGCGATGGCCCGCTGGTGTTCTAATATTCTCAACTTGACCGCTTTCGTAGTGCTCCCTACGTAACGGAGTCCGCAGGGACACTTGAGGCAGTACACTACAAATGTGGTGGAACAAGTTATACATTTGGGGATCCTAATCTTGACATCCTTATGTGGTACCTGATATGAGAGCACCCTCTGACTAGTACTGCAGGCCTTGCATTTCCCACATGGGTATGACCCATGCATGGCGTGCCGTTCTCCTTTAGATCTGTCTTTGGACAGGTGACTTTGGACCAACCTGTCCTTCAATGACCTAGTCTTCCTGAACGTAATCATAGGGTGATCCGGTAAATCTTTGCTAATCATGGCATCAGATTTAAGGATACCCCAATTTTTAGACATAATGGCTCTCACCCTATTCGCTGCCACAATGGTTCCGCTCCTTCTTTCAGTCAAGAGTGTCTGCCTGTCAATAGCTGTCGCCTTTCCTTTAGCTTGTCGGAGTACTGATTGAGAATAGCTGTGTGATTTAAAGCGTTTTATGCTTTTCTCAGCAGCTTCCTCAAAGTCTTTGTCCAGAGAGCTGTTGCGTTTTATTCTCAACAGTTCCCCATAGGTGATACTTTTTACGAGGGTTGTGGGGTGACTACTTCGTCCCTGCTGTCTCCTTTCTGTAGAGCGCAGTCTGAATTGCGCCTGAATCAACAAAAACCCTCAAATCTGGAAAACTGACCTCTTTCCTGCTCATACTGTGGGTGAACGTCAGGTTCAGATCATGGCGCTCCAAACTCCGTCTTCTTTTCCCTTCACTCGCGGCTGGGTGCCTTTCAGGCGTGGTGATGGACACCACGCTATAAATCAGGCTCAAGGTAATAAAAGATACAGCACTCATGGAAACATTTACTCCCAGATTTTATTGGGATCACACGAACATGACCAGACGCGTTTTGGCTGCAGCCTTTTTAATAGTGGCTAGCGCCGACATGAAGCAAGCATTAAATACATTTACATAGTAGACATAAACAAAGGACACCGGACTTCCTTCAGTCCCACAGTGTCGGCCATTTGTAGATATGCAATAGCTTGTTGCAATAGACAATACTCCAGTTGTAAGCACATACCTGATTGCGCCTTGAATGGGCCTTCATTATGTTATATACAACTTTGAAAATTGCCTTTATTGTCAAGTATACATACACACTTTTGTACATTTATGTATATTCCTATACAGATCCTGCCCTGAATGGGGCTTTTAAGTAGGTTGGTTGGGTCCCCTAGATAACCCCCCAAAAATCAATCCTATTGTCATTTTGTATCAGAAAACGGACAAAAAAAAACAAAAAAGAAAAAAAGAAAACAAGCAAAAAAGCATTCTATTTACCAAGCATACTATTGTTTATGTCAATTATGATTCCCTCCATGAATTATATCATTACTGCTCTCAACAACTACAAATGTACAGCCATTTCTTCTCCACTATTTGGCAGGGAGAAGGGTCTTGGTCTAGAAATCACGCTTTTGTTTATTTGGTGTAAATCCGTTCAGTAGTTTAGGAGAAATATAGAAATTTACAGATATTGATATTTGGGAATTCTGCCATCTGATTGACTGAGGATTTACGCTCACAAGCTTGCTGGTTATTGCATTTGAACAGTTGCAACTAGGAAGCGTTGGCAGCCATTTTGTGTTTCCGTTGAAGCGAGTGAGGGGAAAAAAGGGTGAAAAAAATAGGAAAGAGGAGGGTAGGAGCACTGTGAGCTCTGTGGGGTGGTTAGGGTGTGCTATATAGGGGGTGTGAAGCAAAGTATTTACCTCTACCGATGTGAAAGTGCTGTTTTGCCCACAGTGAGATGGTGCTGAGGTAAGGTGCCGGTACACTCAGGGATGAAAGTGTGCGCCTAAACTGTGAGCTGAGTGCTGTAAACTGATGTGCTCTGGGCGCAGTAGCATACTGGCTGCTGTAGCATAGCTGTGCAGGTGGTATTAGTATGCGTTTAGACTGTAGCAGGAGTGGGAAGCAAACTACTTACTCCTACCGGTCTGAAGACTCAGGGTTGAAACCGTGAGCCTAAGCTGTGAGCTGATTGCTGTAAAGTGATGTGCTGTGGGCGCTGTAGGATACTGGCCGCTGTAGCATACCTCTGTAAGTAGTATTATTATGCATTTATACTATACAGGGAGTGGAAAGCAACCAACTCTCCCCTACTGGTCTGAAGACTCGAATGCAGTGTTTTAGCAAGCAGGAACAAGGAAATAATCGTGAAGAATATAATGCAGAATGTTGCAATGCCACAGAAGAGAAATTGTGAAATCAGGTGTGTCTAAGAAAGTGGCTGTGTGTGATAAATAGATGGAGTCTGAAAGTTAAATAAAAAGTATCTTCATTTAAGTGCCATAAATGGACCCACTGGTGTAAGAGCTAAGACATCCAGCTGAGGCAAACTCCAACCACGTCTGCTGTATTCAAACATAAGCTCCTGCATGAGTGAATTCCACATTACATGTTACAGTTCCATGTGACATAAACAATACCTATTAGACTTGAATGACTCTAATTCTATAATGATCATAAAGGTAGGATAAGCGATTACCACATGTATCCTTCAAGAAAACAAAAAAAAAAATTTTAAATAAAAAAATGTAATCATCAAACTTCTTAGGTACCCTGGTACACCTTTTTTGTAACAGAAAATTAACAACAGTAGAACAGTCAGCAATCTCTTATACAGTATTTTCAATCTGGTGCATGTCAGAATTGGTAATAGTTCTACCCACATCGGAACTTTGAGGAGGAACACAAACATTGCACTTCTCAGAAGCACATTAGGTACCCTTCTTGTCCAACCTTACATTATTGTCTTCAGCTCTTTCAAAAAAACATTCTTGTGCAAAGAGCTAAGGCATCGAGCTGAGGCAAACTCCAACCGCTTCTGCTGTATTCAAACCGAAGCTCCTGCATCAGTGAAATCCACATTACATGTTACAGTTCTATGTGACATAAACAATAGCTATTAGACATTTATGACTAAATACTATAATTAAAATAAAGGTAGGATACGATTAGCACATTGTGCCAACCAGTTCCTAAACAATGTTGTGTATTTTTATCTTGATCGCCAACTCGTGAGCAGAGGCTGAGGATGAGTTAATTTGTGTGAAACGGCTTTGTGGATAACAGGCAGGCAGAGAGAAGTGTGCACAAAGAATAGACATGGTTTCAAAATGGATGTCGGGTTTATGCTAATTTAGCAAGTAAATAGCGTATTTGCATAATCCATACATCACCCATCCCTGGTTAGGCTTGGGGCGTAAGGGGCAATAATGAAAACTGAGTTCAAATGCTTGAGCATACTTAGAAAGTTATTATATAACAATAGTTCAATTGAAGTATATTAATACATTTTATAGGAAAAAGTAAAAAAGCTGAAAAAAATCAATCCAAGAATAACGTAAATTTCTTGCAAGTCTTGGAGATTGCAGTTCGGAAGTTCTTCAGTGGCTTGAGATTCGTAATGTTCCAAGAAGTCATTGTTGCCATCGTGTGAGAAAATTGAAGCGATCCAATTCCTATCCTCGAAGGGACAGTAATGTTCCTTGAATGTTGGAGCAGCCATTTGAATTGGCAGGCAATCTGTGATGTTGTCGAAGGTCACACATTGCAGGTGATCTTTCGCGGCTGCGCAGAAATCCCATTCCGCCACGATACCTTTTTGAGTTGCATCCGCCATTGCCCCACTGCCCAAACAATCAAGTTCATGGTTTTTAAGATACTCCATTACCTACTGGATATCGGGAGCGATTGTTGGGATGTTGGCAAGGCATAGATCCATTTGCAGGTTTTGCAATAAAAATATGGTTGCACGCAGATTGCATATGTGTAAATAAATGTCATGATGTAGCTGGCTCCGATATTAGATAGAGGCAGGCAGACAAAAAGTTGTTCCATTTTTTCATGGTATTGATATAGATTTGGGTAGAGGCGTATTCTGTTTGACATGATTGTTTCCACGGGGAGGGCAGCCATTTTTTATAAGCAAAAATAGTAGTAGGATGGCCACAAAGAGAACGAGAATTATGGGCACTGTTCCTGTTACTCTAGAGATGGTCGAAAGAATGAAGTCTGGTATTATACGAAAAACAGTTTGAAAGCATGTGACAAGGCCAGAGGTGACCGGGTTAAAAAAGTGTGCCAGACCTTGAGTGTGAGATGTGTTGAAAATTGTGTAACAATTCACAAAGTGTAATGGGAGGTTCGTATTTAAAAGGGACTGCATTTTACTTGAAGTTTGTGCGATCGGCAGTCGATAAATTTCTATTTCAGAAGTGAAGGACACTTCTGTTCAGAACAAAAGTGCTTTCAGTTTGCTCAGTTTAATGAAATCTGTTTTCAAAGTAGATATTGAAGGCCAAGTTGAAGTTTGGGAGTTTCTTTGTGTGGGTGGGAATGGACATTACCAAAGGAAGTTAATCATTTTCAAACAGTAAGGACATACAGTATGCCAGCTCACATTCCGTAGGAGTGCATGCTAATGAGAAGCAGATAAATCCCATTAAAAAGCTGTGTGAATGTTGGTCTGATTGTGGGAGTTGGTGTGCTTTTAAAAAAGCACGCAAGATTGTGGGCTGTAACCATAGAAGCGTCATGCAGTTGGACATTCTTGCATAATAATGAATGACTGCCATTGTGGTTGCACTTTTCACCTGTGAGAAAAAGTTCTGTATCCTCTTTAAGACAGCGATATGTAAATGAGAGAAACCACTGCTCGTGAATAAAAGTGCTACCTTATATAATCACATACAATATGACAAACAACATGTACATCTAGCAGACACAACAATATTGCGTACTGAAACTGTGGCTAGCCATGTACACAAACCAAACATGGCATGGCTCCTCTGTCACACAATGCAGAATGTGGGAAAAGATGAGAGCAAAGTATGTGCGAAGGTGGCTAGTGAGTCTCGATTATAATAATGTATGCAATGCAAAGTGTTAAGGGGATGTGCCGGACAAACTTGGGTATGCAGAGCACAGACATGTACATGTCAACATACACTGATGGTCTATTGAGTGAAGTGGACAGTGGACGCAACCATGATAGTACAGTCAGTAGGAAAGATTATGAAAACATAGCACATACGTGCCCCCTCCCCCCCAAATCTTTAGCGCAGTGGGCTGGCTCGGCGTATGCGTACGCAAGGCTAGCATAGGGGTATGAATAAAAGGCACGTTTCTCTGGGTGTGTTTCTGTTCCGGAATAGCGAACGTGTCTGCCAGGTCTGCGCAGCTTACTCCGCCACGAGGTTGATGCTGTGAGCGAATGTGGCTGCGTGAATGATGCTCTCAGCCTGCTGGTACTCAAAACTGTCATGGTTGCTGCGTCGCATATATGCCACACAGTTCTCCTTTCTACACCGCTGTATGTGACAGAGGGCCCACCACGTGCCGGTGGAAGCTCCTGGGCCATGGTCTGCGAGCTCGTAAGGCTCCTGAGATCAACGCTGGCTACCACGACACAGGCAAACAGCTCCCAGCCTGAGGCCCAGCACCGTGGAGGGCTCTGTATACTACTAACACAGTAGTCAAACAGTTACCAACAGTGGAACAATGCCTTGATCGCACAATGGACGATGTTAGAACTGCATCTGAGAGTGGAGATGAAGGTACACCCTTCGACCATGGGCAACCAACTCTAGGTCCCAACACTGGAACAGTGTCTTGATCCCACTATGGATGATGTTAGAAGTGCATCAGAGAGTGGAGATGAAGGTACTCCCTTCGACCAGGTGCAACCAACTCTAGGTCCCAACAGTGGAACTGTGTCTTGATCCCACAATAGATGATATTAGAACTGCATCTGAGAGTGGAGATGAAGGTACTCCCTTTGACCAGGTGCAACCAACTGTAGGTCCCAACAGTGGAACAGTGTCTTGATCCCACAATGGACGATGTCCGATATTACCTGTGCTTGGTTTTCATAGAAGTACCTGTGTTGAGCTGCATCACACTCTGTGCTTCCGTAGTTAACTGCTGCACATGATTATTAGGCTTGGCTGACTGCAGTGGCTGGACTACACCGGGCTACAGCAGGTCCAACAGCGAAAAGGGGTCTTAATTCTATGATTGAGGTTGTCAGAAGTTAAAGTCTATAATGATTTCTGTGTACTCCCTCCGATCAGGTTCAACCAACTCCATGCTTTCGAATCTTATGGCACGTGGCTGTGAGGCATTAATGACCACTGCCTGTGGCCAACACTGTGGTCAGCAGGGTTCACAATTCATATCGAGTGGTGTTTTTTTAATTACAGAACCCAGTAGTCAAGTAACTACAACATCTATTGAAATATACACAATATCCTTTTAGTATACTTGCTTGAAGAACTTTTTTAGATGAGTTATAGGTTTAGTACAATGACCAAATTATTCTTGGTAGTGGAAAAGAACACTGAATGAGAGTTTATACTGTGGACAGCAGGTATTGCAATTCGAATTGTTTTGATTTATTTATTGCAGAGTTTTCTGTAACTTATGTTGTTGTATTTTGTGAAGAGGAAGTGAGAAAAAGTATTCATTGATGTTTGTTTGACTACTGCCTTCACTTTACAGTGCAGATGGCAGTGTTCACAATTCAGATCAAGTCGCTATTGTAGATGATGCAGTCCTGTAGGCAAAAGACATTGCTCCAGTGCGCTCTGTCCGCACCAGGCATACGCATCATCGCAGGTTCCGCACACGCTTTTTGTTGCTTCGTGTATTACAAACCGGGCAGCTCCAGTCCACATCAAGTGTCTGTGGGCCCTCGCTGACCACTCTCTCTGGCCTACACTGCAGACAGTAGTGTTCACAATTCAGATCAAGTCGGTACTGCAGATGATGCAGTGCTGATGGCAACAGACATTGCTCCAAGTACGGCCCGCCCGCAGCACGCATCATCGCTGACTGTGCACATGCTGAATGCTTTTGATGTGGCTATCTGAGTGCACTCGAACTGATGGACCCTTTATGATACAATCATATTGTGTATTATTTCAGATCTATTGCCTGTGTCTCAGTATACCAAAAGTTGTGGTTCTTTTACGATAGAATTTTTTATGTATTATTTCACATCTACTATCCCTACCTTACTGCAGCACAAACTATTGACCCTTTTATTATTGAATCTCTGTGTTTGATCCAATGATTACTGTTGTAGTTGATGTTAGCAGCAACCTTTCCCAGAGGGCTGGTTTACACTCACCCCACACGCATCCAGCACAGACGTCACTGAATATGTGACTCTGGTAATAAAAGGCACTTCCACTATCTATCTGTGTCCGTGTGTTCATTATCTATGCATGATACTGCCCCTGGGCTGTACCACATTACATTGTGCTGTGGACAGCGTATGCAACCATGTTACCTCTGGCAGAGGGGAAAACTTTGGTTATGTAACTTTTAGGTGCATGGCTATCACAGGTGGAAGACTACTTTACAGACCATGAATATTGATGAAGATGATGGTTGCATGTTGTGTGTAGTGTAAGATATGTGTACATAGCAAACAGTTTTAAAAAAAGCTCTCTAAGCAGAAGAGGTGTGTCTCATCAAATGCTGTAGAGAGAATGACTAAAATGAGTAGCATTTTCCAACTGCTACAATGGTAAATGTTATGAACTAATCAAATGCTTTTTTTAAGGTCACATGGAAATCGGGCACCCAGAGGGCAAGGAGACTGCACCCGACTGGATTTTGAGAAAATATATTTACTATAATATACGTTTATTAAAGTTAGAATTATATGAATGTTTAAAATATTTTAGAATATCGCTTGCTCTTACACTTTAAAGTTAATTAGATATAGTTTTGAGACATAAAAAAAATGAGGCAATGGCGTATCCGGTGCAACACCATACGTCTATGACATAACACAGGGCTGGCAGCGTGAACTCGTCACATACGCAATGCGCAGCAGGCGCAACCCCATACGTACATGTGGTAACGTGCGCCTTGTTATTGCGTACCTAGCGCATACCAAAGTACTAAAGTAGTAGCTGGCACAACCTCATACGGATATGTTGTTACGCTGGACGCGGTGCCACAAACCTGTCAGATACGAAATGGCCATCATTTATGAATTTAGCAATATGGCAAGTGGGATTTAAGTGCTGATGGACCCTGGTACACTACCGGTACAGGACTCTAGTTTTCTCCCAAAAAAATATATACATACATATTTTTTGGGGAAGATATAAAACATTACAACATATTTATAGTTAAAAAAAGGATAATAGAGTTCCAAAATATTATAGAAAATTAGAAATAAATATTAAAATATGAATTCAACATTTAAAAAACCTTCGAAATTCACTGAAAAAACATAGGTTTTACAGACGTTATAGTTAGGAATTAGCATTTAAAAAACCTTTGAAATTCACTAAAAAACCACAGGTTTCAGGGACGTTATAGTTATTTGGACATTTGACTCATATAAAACCAGAGAAATTTGCTGGTTATAGTTAGGTGAGCTAACTATAACTCGCGCGCCCGCAATGCACTGCTGATGATGTCACATATTGCATCACTCATGACATGGTCAGTGACATCACTGATGACATTGCGAGTGGTCGCGTATGCTCGCAACCGCTCACAATGAGAAACTACCAGTTCGCATTTAGAAAGCTGCAGCTCGAGTAGGAATCTACTCGAGCAGCAGAAAACGACCGCTTGCACTGTGCAAGATGCAGTTTGCACTGATTGCACAGTGCAGGCAAGCATCCAGCACTGTGCAATCAGTGCGAACAGCATCTTGCACAGTGCACTATGCAGTTTTCGAAGCTATGCGTAGCTCACGTAGTGCGAAGTGCACTTTGCGTAGCTACGCGTAGTGCTACTTGGAAGTCCAAAATGTTAGCAATTCTGAACATTTCTGAGATTCTGGAGTGTCACTTCTAAGATTCCTAGAGAGCAATGAGGGGCAGAGGCCACTAGCAAGGTCTAGTAGGTACCTATCAATTGGTCACTTCAGGAAAAGCCCATCTTTCAGGTTGGTGTGTCCTGGTAGCTACAGTACCCTCAGCCAACTGACCCATGGAGTCAGTTAATTTCCCTAGGTACAAGAGGGAGCAGGTCCAGTCCTTCAGGGCTCTTCTTAGGTCACAGAGAGTGGGTCCAGTCTTAATTTTCAACAGCACCAGAAAGTGTTCTGAGGAGAGCGCCCTGGGGTGTCACATTTATGATTGTCACTAGCTAGTTGATGGTGGTGACTCCTACCTAACCAAAAAGTTCCAGAGGCAACCCTACCCACTTTTGCAGCAGTTCCTGTTTGCCCGCCTGTAAACAATCACCCACAGCAGAATACTCCTAAACTGAAGGTGAAGAAACCCTTCATCCTTTGTGCAGAGCCTGTGTGCCTACCCAGAGAAATGGCCAGGGGAATGATCAATCTCTTCCTCTGTGGTCCCTAAAACTTGTTCTATGGGTAGCTTCCCTCACACTATGATTGTTAATAACCTGGTAGGGTTTGGGCAAGTGGCTGCCTTCCTCAGGTCTCACATTAATTTAAAAGTGAAAGGGCAGGCCCCTTTAGAAGTTAATGAAGGTCCTGGGTCCACCCTACTGGTCCTTCTGGCAGGGGATTTTTTCACACTTCATTAAGTCCAAGCATGGCTGGGCAAATGCTGAATGGCTAATACAATTAGCCTCCAGAAACTTCAGGCAGGGAAAATGTAACTTTCTAAAAATCAGGTTTCCTGAATATTATTGAGCATCTTACTTCACCAAAGAATTTGACTTTTAAATAATAAGCTGTACAAATAGTCTGTGGATACCTTTGGTATGGATTTCCTGTCAAAAGGGTATAATCTTTTCCTTGACATTTTCTAGAATTCAGCTACAGACCTGGCAAAGAAAATAGCTTTTAATTGGTTTTTTAGCACTTATTCTACTTTTAACTATCAGGCAACCTATCCTGTGGACAACAAGGTATACTTAGGGCTGCTGCATTCAGGTTACACATGGCAGGCCTGAAGCCAAGTTGTCTCTGTAATTGTAGAGAGTGGCACAATCCAGTGACATTTAACTTTCCATTCCATGCGTATATTTCTGCACCATGCACTATCGCTTTGCAGGAAAATTAAATATACCAATTATAGTTATGCAATTTTAATCATGTTTAAAGCAGGAGGATATTATATTAGCAATATTAATATTTAAAATCAGGCTTTCTCATCTGTAAAAATGGGTGTTTTGACAGGCTTCACCCCAGGTGTTTGGCTTCTGAAGGAGTTAGCCTGCAACCATGTTTTCTGTGTAATTGTAGAGGGTGGCGCAATGCAGTGGCATTTAACTTTGGTTGTATTTCTGCACCAATTGCAGTTATGCAAATATATTCATGATTAAAGCAGGAGAACAGGAATTGTATTCATGTTTAACAAAGTACCACTGCACACTGTTCTAAGTCAAGCAGAAAAAGTTTACAGAACAAGGCAAAACATCTGGGATGCCAATGCAGATAGGCATATTTCCTACTATTGGCATTTCATATTTTCAACAAAATGGTATACCTACTCCTCCATGAAATTTTACACAAGTAGTGTCATTACATTTGGAAATCTTAAGTGTGCCATGTCACTGATGCCATGCAAAGATAATTGGAAATTTAACTTCATCTCCAGATATGTAAGCATCCACACCCTCTCCAAACTGTGACTGTTAATATTATAAATGTCCTTTTAGCATTCAATGGAATAACAGAAGTTATTTTGAATTTGCCTAGTTCTTTTTTAAGGGATAAGTATGTCATAAAGTTCATATATCCTCTTCCAAGACAGATTATTGTGAGATCTTATGATGCTCCATCTGTGCTTTATTTAGACTCCGCTATACACTGACCATCTACTAATAATTAAGGCTTAATCTCGCAGTACACTTTTTATGGCCTTCTATTACAGCTGCCTGAATGAATGAGCAAGGCAAGGTTTCTAAGTGGTAGTATTTACAGATGCAATAATCCATCGGAAAAACAGCTCTTCGATTGGTCCCTTTAGGAAAGGTAAAATTATTGATGACAACTTTGAGTTCAACAACAAGCATCAGAGGTTGTCAGGTCTTACCCTTTGAATTATATTATGTCTGAAGTCTAGGTCAAACTGGATAAATGCAATTCATCTTTTATATAATCTTATAACTTATTTTAAAATTATATAAGCTTGCGCATACTTCTGGTTTGTGGCATTAAATGCCGAAGCAACCGCTGGTGCACCGAAAACACGCCAAAGGCAAGCCTGTCTGTGCCTGTCCGCGCCTGAACGGCGCCAGGGGCCAGGTATGCTGCTTGTTTTCCCCCAGAAGCTATAAATGCCCTGGTTACTACCTACACGATAACATATCCCAAACTACTCGACCTGGGGTGTGCAAATAAACTCGTCCTATTGAGGATCCTGAATACTGTCAGCATTGCAATTTCAGAGCCACACATGGCCTGGTCTCAGTCTCTGGGACTAATGTCAGAAGTGGTTCCAAATCCAGTCCTTTTTGAGGAGCCTTAATAAACGCATGTTCCTTGCCTGAACACCAAACCAAAATTGCTTTGATTATCCAAACTCTTAACTTAGACTACCTATTTGTCACTGAGACGTGGGCCAGGGAGAGCTCAAGCCCAGACCTGGCAGATGATGTTCCCCCTGGCTATATGATTCTCAAATGTGACCTCCTTGACCGTAGAGGTGGCGTACTGGCCTTGGTGGCTCAGAGCTCTCTTACATTCACTCTGTGCATCATGGATGGTGACCCTGGCTTGCTACTGGAGGTAGCTTCGTTCGGGATTAAGCTATCCGATAATTACAACCTCTCACGACTGCTTGTTTACCGCCTGCCTGGCCCTAGAACTAGGTTTACAAAGTCCTGGTGTAAAACATTGGAACCATTTGTTACCTCCACTCATCTTACCATACAAGGGGATTTTAATTACCATCTAGAAAACAAGATAAAGATTCAGCGCTCCTCCTTAAGCTCATGGCATCTTTAGGATTTGAGCAATTAGCTCAATCTTCAACCCTCACACCGCAGGCCACATTCTGGATGGCATTTTCACCAACCACGACAATTTAGGAATAGAGACTAATTGGCCTCTCAGCTGGGTGGACCATTGGTTGATTGAATATAGAGTCTGCCCCAGCCTTCCCATTACAGGGGAGGAGAGCTCTATTCTGAGGTCCATTCGCTATAGAGGGTCTGAACAAGCTCACAGCTACTAAATGGGAGGCTGCCTAGGGTAGAGCTTGTGAGGGTAGGTATACTTTAATCCCCTCACCACCGCTGAGGGTTTCCACAACTGGAATAACAAGACTCTTGACATTGCTGCTCCCTTTCAAGACTGCCTCACTAGAAGAGCTATACCAATGGACCCATGGTTTTCAGAAGAGCTCAGATCCCTTAGGCGGGAGTGCCACAGGGAAGAACATAAATGGCATGGGGACCCCTGTTCTAGGGAGAAAGCTAAGCAGAAATCCCACTTTCCATACCAAATCCCGCTTCTTTACTGAAAAGATTCTATCAGCACATAATTCATCAAGTATGCACTTCAGGGTCATCAAGGAGATCTCTGAGCCACCAGGAAATCAGTTGCTGACCCCTCCCAAGATATCTGTGATAGAGTAGTTACCTACTTTCAAGACAAGGTCCTCAAGATCTTCCAGGAGTTTAGTCCTACGGAAACTGAAGATCCTAAGGCCAAAGAGGTTTCTCAGGTAGTTAATTCCTGCCCTCCTTCCACAGCCCAGCATCCGAATGATGCTGAGGAGACTACTCAGGACCGTGAGAAATTTGCCCTTATCTTTCTCCCTCAAATTACTGCTCAACAAACTAAAGATCTCCTAATGGGCCTTAAATCCGGTGCTCCCTCAGACCCCTATATGCCCTTCTTACTTTAACTGGTTCCTGACCCTGTAGCTAATTTCCTGTGCAAGGTTATCAACAACAGTCTCCTATCCGGGAACAACCGGGACCCCTAGAAGGAGGCTATTGTCTCACAACTCCTAAAAAAAACGACACCAACCCCTCAGAGCTGAAAAAAAATCGCCCTATCTCCGCTTCCACCTGCCTGCCATAATTGCAGAGAAATTCATAAACACCTTACTGATGAATCATGTGGCATCCCGGGAGTGCTTAGACCTCTCTCAGAATGGGTTTCGTGCCAGTCACAGCACCAAGTCTGCCCTTATTGCATCCACTGACCATATCCACATGCAAGTGAATCAGGGAGGTTCTGCAGTGTCGATTATGCTCAACCTGTTGCCAGCTTTCGATACCGTCTCTCCTACGCGCATGGTCCAGCATCTGCAGGAAGTGGGAATTGGGGTAAAGCTCTATAGGTCCTCCATGTTGGGAAGAAGGAATATCATGAGCTGCGAATGTTTTAGGGCTAAGGTTGGGTTCCAGGTGATCTCATATGCGGATGATACTTAATTCATTGCTTCCATATTTAATGATTTGCAACTGTTGTGGAGAAATTCACCCAGCGTATGACAAGCATTATCTGCTGGATGAAGGGTAATTCCCTTAAGATCAATGCTGATAAGACTGAGATACTGGTTTTTGGCTTATAGAACACTATCTGGTCAAGTGCCTGGTGGCCTGCAGATTGTGGTCCTCTTCCAGTCCCAGCTAAGACAGTTAGAAATCTAGGGGTCATTTTTGAGGCGAGTCTGACCTTTGATGCTCAGGTCAATGATATGGTCAGCACATGTTTCTATATCTTAAAGATCCTTAGAAAGGTGTTACTCTTTATCCTGTCTGAATTGCAACGGTCGACCATCATCGCCCTTATCACCTCCCGGCTTGATTATTGCAATGCTTTATTCCTTAACAACAATGTGACTTCTCTGAACAAACTTCAGGTTGTTCAGCATGCAGCAGCAAAGCTGATCCTGAACATTTCAAAGCAACTATCTGCTAGGGAGTGAATTTGCACCTTGCACTGGCTACCCATTAAGCAGCGTATCTCCTTCAAGGTTCTGAGCACGGTGTACAAAGACATGCATAGTAATGGCTCGTTGCAGTTGAAAACCACATTCCAATGGTATACCCCCAGGAGAGTTCTGTCAGGAATGTTATCTCATTAGTTTCGATTCAGCACATGTGCAGATGATACCTAGTTCCCAATTCCCCTCTCGAAACGTTCCTGTTAGGCTTCTAGAATTCTTTTGCAGGTAACAATACTCTATAAATATATTGTTAATATTCACTTGTCATACCAGAATCTCCTATGGCAATTGCCTCTTTTCTATGTCTTCTCTGATGTATATTCAATGAAGCTGTGACGCCATCAGTTGAGAGAGATAGCGCCAACCTTAATGTTTTCTTGTTTTGCGGAGGAGCAAGGCAGAGCCCCGTTCTAAGAAAACTCTTCACTAGGAGATTTCAGGTAAGTACCAGGAGATACTTAGTACTATTGTGGAGATACTAAAGAAACTCTATCAAGGACTGATGACGACATCCTTGTGACAAAGTGGCAGACATCCTATCAGCATAAAATAACCTTTGACACATACATTCAAAAATAGAAACTAACATTTTCTTAAAAAAGGAGAAACCAATACCAATTACAACAACTTATTAGGTAATTCCAACATCTACATATACATCCACTCATTCACCAACAGTTCTATATAGTCACTCATGCATGTACTTACTCATCATATGTACTCATACACCTATACATCCTGTTACACACTAATACTCATCCATATAGTTACTCACACACAAATTCACACATGCAAATAAACTATCAAAAAACCATTTACTTGATTATACTGCTATATACACACACCACTACACATACTTCTGCAGAAACGGAAACATATTTACTCTCTTAAACAATCAATTATAAAAAAAAATACTCACTAACCCACCCATACACACAATCATCCACCCATACAGTCTTGCACACATGCTGTCTTCAAAATACATACAAATAGTGAGTCACTCATTCATGCATCTGTGCTCTAAGTAATATCCCCCACCGAACCATACAGACACTGATATTGATACTCAAAAAAACAACTAATAACCCATATACACACTCATGTAGCTACTCACCAACCCATACAGCCACTTATACACAAAGTGAGACACAGATACAGATATTTAAATATTTAAACATTACTCGCTAATATATGTATTCACTAAGATACATTTAATAAGTCAGTTAACCAATCAATTTAACACAAAAAAACATCCATTTAGAAATTTATTTACCCATTTATTCTTCCATCAACCTTTAGATATACATATATAAAAAATATTTATTTTTCAGAAAGATACACATTCACTGGATGATGTCATCAGTGATGTCATGAGCGATGTCACTGACCATGTCATGAGTGATGTAATATGTGACGTCATCAGCAGTGCATTCCACGCGCAAGTTATAGTGAGTCCAACTAACTATAACGTGGGAATTTCAATGGTTTTATGCAAGTAAAATTTCCACCTAACTATAACTGGTGTGAAACCTATGGTTTTTTCAGTGAATTTAATAGGTTTTTTAAATGCTATATATATACATACATACATATATATATATATATATCTATATATATATATATATATATATATATATATATATCTATATATATATATATATATATATATATATATATATATATATATATATATATATATATATAATTTCTGTGGCAAAATGAAACCCCTCATTTTGTTCCTTTTCAAATTAAATGTTTTAAGTGTTACCACTTTATTCCAATCAAGATGACTCCAGGTGTGCCATACTTTTGTCATAAGTAAGACTGTTAGCGTTCTAGTTGTTCTTTAGAACACTCTAGGACATTCTGTCATTGGGCTATAGTTGGGCTACATCTGACTGATATTTGGGCTACATTTGTTTTTTTTTGTCGCTGGTGGCCATCTTTGGGGTACATTGGGCTACATTGGGCTACATTTGGGCTCTAACATATATATAGCCCAATGTAGCCCAATATATATTTTTTCAAAGTTAATTTTTGTAAAAACCACTGGAGCACATATTTTGAGACATAGCAAAGGCACATTGGGCTACCAGTCCCTACAATTTTGCCAAGTTTGGTGCAAATCCATTCAGCCGTTCGGGCTAAAAGTGAGTTTGACCGCCCTATGGAAATTAACATGGGGAAAACACGTTTTGGGACCCATCTTTTATCTCGGCCCCCGCTTGACGAATCCCCCCACACTTTCAGGGAAGGACCGGAGCTCCGCGAGGCAAATTTGAGGAAATTGCAGGCAGATTCGTCAACCGACGCCAAAGTTATTCACAATAGAATTTTGAGATTTTGCATTGAAAAAAATCCTTACTATAACTACCTACTGGCGACCGCCAGTAGCGAATATATATATATATATATATATATATATATATATATTACCTACTGGCGGTCTGGCGGTCGCCAGTAGGTAGTTATAGTTAGGATCTACTTTCCATAGGAAATCACCAACATTCTATTGGGAATACCTTTGGCGCCGGTGGACGAATCTTCGTGAATTTCTCAAAGTAGGTGGCCCGCTCCGCTCCTTACCTGAAAATGTGGGGGGGATTCGTCAAGCGGGGGCTGAGATAAAAGGGGGGTCCCAAAACGTGTTTTCTCCAACTTAATTTCCATTGGGCGGTCAAACTCACTTTTAGCCCGAACGGCTGAATGGATTTCCACCAAACTTGGCAAAATTGTAGGGACTGGTAGCCCGATGTGCCTTTGCTTTGTCTCAAGATATGTGCTCCAGTGGATTTTGAGTAATTTAGGTTCAAAAAAATATATATATCTATAAGAGCACCCCGGTACCTGCACCAGGGAGCGCACCGGGCGCGCTACGCGACTTGCGCACGGAAAGCTGATTGGCTCTCGGGTGTCTGTAAACATTCTAAACAGTCCGGAGCTGCCGCCATCTTGTGTCTTGGTAGGATCGAGACACAAGAGGTGGCAAAAACAAAGGGGGAATTGACCATAAGGGGGCAGGGTAGACCCCCCTAACCCCCTATGTTTGATGTGGGGGCCATAAAAGGGCCCCGCGGGGCAAAAAAAAATATTTTTTTTTCGATTTTTGCGGGGGGGGGGGGGGGGGCGGGGGGGTGAGCGCCCGGTACGCTCACCGTGGGAGCGCACCAGGGAGTGTACCATGGGGAAAAAAGAATTACAGACTTTTCAAAAAATGTAGGTTTATTAATAAAATTGTTCTTTTTGTTGTTTTTTTTATTTTATTTATTTAAGTACCAACATGTAGGTACCAATGCAGAGTCTAAAATTTAATGTACACCGTCTCCTTTGTAGATATCTTGCATGTTGTTACAGAAGTTATTGTGGTATATGGAATTCATACCATAGTCTGTCAGGAAAGCAGAAACAACATGGAGGCAGGAGATGATAAAGAGATGTTAAATACACATTGGAGATAATATAGTGGGAGAAAGGAAGTAACTATGAGCAAAATTACTATGTAACATAAAAAAGTTGTACAGTATACTATAAGTCTCACTTTATATTATATCTATTTTGGTACTATTTCATAATTTACATATAAAAAAGAATAATGTCTCGAACAATTTTTAATTTTTAAATAAAAATTTATTGCTGTGATTTTTCAAAATCTAAAAGAATTTCCAACATTATTTCAGCAGGTATGTCCTCATTTGGATTCCATGATTCAATTTCTTCCACACAATTAAGTAAGTCTTGGTCCAGAGACTGATCCAAAAAGTCTAATTCATCAATCTCTTCCTTAGGATTGTTCTCCAGATCAATTTCAAATGAAATATTAATTTTATTTTGTACTCCTTCCATTTTCTTGCTGTAAATTGCATAAAGAACAAATATATCAGTAGAGATAGGGCACTGTTGGGTTTAAGTTCAGACAGGTACTTGTGAGTCTTTAACAGTGAAGTTATCTTTGGGCAGTGTATGGTATGAGGTAGGAAGTAGAAATATAAAAAAGTGTATGTGAAGAAGCCTAATATAATTCATAATTATACCAGAAAAGCCTAATTCAATCTATAACTATAACAGAGAAGCCTATCTCAATCTGTAATTATAACAGAGGGACAGTAAATAACTGTCAGAAAACATTTTTACAAATGAACTTAAAGTGCCCCTTCACAAATGTATAACTTACCTTATAGAAAGGTGATGAAGATAAATGAGAAAATCTTTTAAAGATGTATCTCAGGTAGTTGTAGTCAAAATGGCCGTGTTCCCTCTCATTTTTCATTTATATTCATGTACATAACCGATCAAATGTCAGGAAAAAAAGTAGGAAATGAAAGTAGCATTTTAATTTGTTGTAAATTGTAACACTTCATATGTGTTTTTGTCATGTAATTTACCTCAGGATATTTAGACAGGGCTACAGCCCAAATGGCTCAATGGAATACCATCAAATGTGGGATAATGGTAGGGACTGGTATGTAGTAGGGTCTATGCTATATTTGGTGAAAGTCTGTCCAGTGGTTTTTATGTAATTTCGTTTCCCACATTTTTTTTTGGAGCGCTTACCGGTGCGCGCCCCAGTACGCATACCGGGAGCGCTACGGGAGTCCGCCATCTTGTGTTTCGGTCGAATTGAGACACAAGATGGAGGACAAACAACGTTGGAATGGGTGAAAAGGGGCACAGTAGACACCCCCTGACCCTCTAGGTTTTCTGAGGGGAGTTTAGGAGGGGCATATATGCCCCAAAACAAAAATTACATTTCGTGGGGGGAGCGCCCGGTACGCGCACCGGGGAGCGCATCGGGGAGCGTACTTTGGTGAAAAATAGTGAAAAAAGTTAGAGAAAGATAATAATTTTGAGTGATCAGAGGTAGGGTAGCTCTGAAAAGAGCTTTTGGGTTCTGTGGCTGATTTAGGTACCTACAAGTAGGTTCCAATGCACAGTCTTAAATTCAGGAGGAATATTCTATTCCCCTCATCTGAGAAGTGCACACCATCTCCTCTGTAGATGTCTTGCATGTTGTAAAGCAAGTTATTGTTGTATATTGAACCCATTCCATAGTCTCTCATGTAAGCAGAAACAGATTTATTCACATGTTTCCGTGCTTTCTCAAATTGTGGACAAAATTGGTTGGACCAGTTCCATTTCGGTCTTTGGCATATATTGGAATATACCAAGGCAGTTTGTGGAAAAAGTGTCATCAATTGATCAAAGGTGTCCTTTAAAAGCATTTCCAGACCAACCCCAGACAAAGTGCCCAAGTCATTTCCACCACAGTGCACTATTAAGAGGTCAGGGTTTGGCAGATGCAAAAAGGTTTTCACCAATGGTATCAATTGGTGACATCTCAATCCTCTCTGGCCAATCCACTTGATTTTCACATTTGATAAATCAAGGTTGTGAAAATTTCTGCTAGCTGCATAACTTTGAGCCCAGTGGATGTAGCTATGTCCAATAATCCACACAGAATACATGATGAGAGAAGGTTTGGTGCAGTCAGATGAAGTGTGGGAATGAAATGGCAGTTGGAACAGTAGGAGTTTGCAAAAAATATAATTGTGGAGTTTCCCTGCTCTTGAATCACAAGCAATGATTGGTGGATTCAGATAGTTGAAAACTGAAAGTTAGGGTGCATGGTTGTTTTGTGTGAAAGAAGCAATTTGAATGGTTAAAAAAAGTCAATTAAAGAAATAATGCCCTGGATAAGCTGGTGTATTGAGAGGTCAAACATCCTTGCTGACTTAATTTGCAACATTGTAGAATAATCTTTTGAACCTGAGAGTTCAGTTAGGAGGGAGTTTCTATGGTAACAGATAGAAAGGTCTGAGAGGGGGAAGGGTGTTGGTTTGAAAATAGTGAGGGAAGAGTTTTTATTGGTTGAAATGAGGCATATGTGTGTAGAATTAGAGGTTTTCTGTGCCAGTCTTGGTTTCAGTGTATTGAGTGCATACCTTTTGCTCTGCTAAAGAAACATTGGTGTGTGTGTCTGACACTGTTCTCAATCTCCCAAAGCATTTGTAAAGGTAAGTAATGATTCATTTAATTTAGATAGAGATTTGTTTGCTCTATGGAGAAGATTTGGAAGCAGATAGTGAAGTTTCAGTAGTGAAATTGAATGTTTGTACATAGGACTTGTGCTGTGTTTGTAAAAAGTTATTTAAAAAACGATTTTGGGGTAAAAGAATGGCTTTTATATTTTTGAGAAGCAATTAATAGTGTCTGCCTCTGTAAAGAAATATATTTGAACCTTTTAGAATTATGTCACCTGCGTTACCTCAAATTAGGAAGCAGATTGAGATTCTTTCTTGTTGGTTTGTGGCATGGTTTTTGGAAATGCTTGATATTAAAATATGCAAGATAGAGGTATTGTCTTTTGTGAAATAGTGAAGTTTCAGTAGTGAAATTGAATGCTTGTACATAGGACCTGTGCTGTGTTTTTAAAATGTTATTTAAAAACGATTTTGGGGTAAATGGATGGCTTTTATATTTTTGAGAAGAAATTAATGGTGTTTGCCTCATTAAATAAATATATTTGAACCTTTTACAATGATGTCACTTGCATTACCTCAGATTTGGAAGCAGATTGAGATTCTTTCTTGTTGGTTTGGGGCATGTTTTTTGGAAATGCTTGAGTTTCAGTAGTGAAATTGAATGCTTGTACATAGGACCTGCGCTGTGTTTCTAAAATGTTATTCAAAAAACGATTTTAGGGGCAAATCAATGGTATTTTTACATTTGGGCCTTATTTATGATTGCCTTGTGCCGTTGGTGCGTCACTTTTAACATGGGAAAAAGTGACGCACCGGTGGCGCAAGGCCTTCATAAATAAGGCCCTGAGTTTCTTTGCTGTTGGTTTGTGTCTTGCTTTTTAATTATGCTTGCTATCAACATTTGCAAGATAGAAGATTTGTATTTTGTGAAACAGTGAGGTTTCAGTAGTGAAATTGAATACTTGTACATAGGACCTGCGCTGTGTTTCTAAAATGTTATTCAAAAAACGATTTTAGGGGCAAATCAATGGTATTTACATTTGGGCCTTATTTATGATTGCCTTGTGCCGCCGGTGCGTCACTTTTAACATGGGAAAAATTGACGCACCGGTGGCGCAAGGCCTTCATAAATAAGGCCCTGAGTTTCTTTGCTGTTGGTTTGTGTCTTGCTTTTTGGTAATGCTTGCTATCAACATTTGCAAGAAAGAGGATTTGTATTTTGTGAAATAGTGAGGTTTCAGTAGTGAAATTAAATGCTTGTACATAGGACCTGCGCTGTGTTTCTAAAATGTTATTCAAAAAACGATTTTGGGGGCAAATCAATGGTATTTACATTTGGGCCTTATTTATGATTGCCTGGTGCCGCCGGTGCGTCACTTTTAACATGGGAAAAAAGTGACGCACCGGTGGCGCAAGGCCTTCATAAATAAGGCCCTGAGTTTCTTTGCTGTTGGTTTGTGTCTTGCTTTTTGATAATGCTTGCTATAAAGATTTGCAAGATAGAGGATTTGTATTTTGTGAAACAGTGAGGTTTCAGTAGTGAAATTGAATACTTGTACATATGACCTGCGCAGTGTTTCTAAAATGTTATTCAAAAAACGATTTTGGGGGCAAATCAATGGTATTTACATTTGGGCCTTATTTATTATTGCCTTGTGCCGCCGGTGCGTCACTTTTAACATGGGAAAAAAGTGACGCACCGGTGGCGCAAGGCCTTCATAAATAAGGCCCTGAGTTTCTTTGCTGTTGGTTTGTGTCTTGCTTTTTGATAATGCTTGCTATCAAGATTTGCAAGATAGAGGATTTGTATTTTGTGAAACAATGAGGTTTCAGTAGTAAAATTGAATGTTTGTACATAGGACCTGCACTGTGTTTCTAAAATGTTATTCAAAAAACGATTTTAGGGGCAAATCAATGGTATTTACATTTAAGCCTTATTTATGATTGCCTTGTGCCGCCGGTGCGTCACTTTTAACATGGGAAAAAAGTGACGCACCGGTGGCGCAAGGCCTTCATAAATAAGGCCCTGAGTTTCTTTGCTGTTGGTTTGTGTCTTGCTTTTGGATAATGCTTGCTATCAACATTTGCAAGAGAGAGGAGTTGTATTTTGTGAAATAGTGAGGTTTCAGTAGTGAAATTGAATGCTTGTACATAGGACCTGCGCTGTGTTTCTAAAATATTATTCAAAAAACTACTTTGGGGGCAAATCAATGTTATTTACATTTGGGCCTTATTTATGATTGCCTTGTGCCGCCGGTGCGTCACTTTTAACATGGGAAAAAAGTGACGCACCGGTGGCGCAAGGCCTTCATAAATAAGGCCCTGAGTTTCTTTGCTGTTGGTTTGTGTCTTGCTTTTTGATAATGCTTGCTATCAAGATTTGCAAGATAGAGGATTTGTATTTTGTGAAATAGTGAGTTTTCAGTAGTTAAATTGAATGCTTGTACATAGGACCTGCGCTGTGTTTCTAAAATGTTATTCAAAAAACGATTTGGGGGGCAAATCAATGGTACTATCTAATCCTTGTCAATAATGTAAAACCAATTCATGTGCTCAAAATATTTTTTTAAATAACATTTAAAAAACAGAGATAAGGTCATATGTATAAGCATTATAGTATTTATATTGGTTACTTATTGTCATTGCTTTGTTGTTTTATAATAGTGGTCTATAATGTGTCTTTTTTTTTTTTACCACAGATTTATATCAACAATTCAATAGTAAGGAAATATGCTCTCAAGGCAGAGGAGAAGGAAAGATGCTATGCGAAAAAAAAAAAAACAGCAACGGAATTAAAGCAGTGTCCTACAACAAATACTACAAAAAACGCCAAAAAATGTCCTGGTAAGACAACAAAGTATTTTCTTCGGAACATATGTAGGTAAAAGAAAATGATAATGTACATGTGAATTTACAGAAGCAGAGAGCAAATTTGAAGAGAAAGGAGAGGCCCCCCCAAAATATTACTACTGCAGCAGGTATAGGAATAGAAGGCAAAATGAATTTAGGGACATTCGTAAACAAATGTTTCGCAATAGGGTAGTTTTAAATTTATTAAAAAAACATTAAGAAAGGTACACAGAGAGCTGCTTTTTATGAGAAAAAGAAAAATGTAGAGAAGATTGTTGATCAAGCTTTTGAAGTTAAGACCAAATTATTTATTTTAGTAATCAATAGAATTAGGACACTTAACAAGACAATTGATGTTTTCAAATCAAACAGTAGATTCAAAAGAGTAATTAATCGAACTAATTTTTGTAAAGTTTTTTCTGGAGAATGGATGCATAGTTCAAGTCGTGAGCCATTTTTTAATTAGGAGAGTTACTTTCAGGAGAATGATTTGGTGCATGCAGTTGACACCAGTGGTCGAGCATGTGAGGTGAAAGACGGTTGTCCGATTGAAAAAGAGAAACTTGTGTCTAGAGATGTAGAAGAGGTATTAAGTGATGAAGTTTTAGGAAGACGTACTAAGGGTCCAGTGTACAATTGGAAGTGTAGTAGTATTTGTAGTGTGCAACAGGATTCCATCGATGTGCTTCGTAATTTCTTACGTACATATAGTAAGAAAAGTCTAAAACAAAAAATGAAGATGTTGCAAGACTTCGATCCTTGCAGAGTGAGAAAAAACACAGGTTTCCATGGACATTCATTGGCTTGTCTTTCTAGAAAAATATGTCAGAATGTTTTTCATCATTTTAGGATGTTAGCAGTGCATCATAACAAAATGAGGAAATTAGTGAGAAGGTTGTATTATGCAAAAGGTCCTGCACTTAAGCTTAAACAGTTAAACAGTGCTCTTTTGCATGGAACTGAATTAGATGTGAAGAAGATTTGTGAAAAAGACGACAGTGTAGAAATTGACACAGTAATAGAAGGTAATGTGGAAGACAATGTACAGATTTCAAGTACAGAAAAGTTTGATCAGGAAGTTAGCAAGTTTCAGTTGAAATCAAGTGAAAGGCCTAATTTTACTTGTGTGTGTTGTCGACGGACTCATTATAAGATTCAGACTAGGTTAGTTGATTTATATGCAAAAAGTGAAATGGAAAATATTAGTGAATGGAGGAATTTTGCAACTTATTTGTTGGTGGAGAATTCTTTTGATTTGAGTTTTGATCAGCGTATTTGTAAATATTGTTATGATAAATTAAATGAAAACAGAATGCCTGCTAGAGCTATTTATAATAATCTGGAGTTGGTAGACATTCCTTCTGAATTGATGGATTTAAATACATATGAATCTATTTTGATTCAATGCGTCCTTCCTTTTCAGGCAATTGTTCACATGGAGCCTAAGACAGGGAAATTGCCTCCTTCAGATATACAGAGAGGATTAAAGGGAAGAGTTGTTTATTTGCCTCTAGATTTCAAGAAAAATATTGATATAATTGGTGTAGTAAAAGTGGAAGAGGAACCTTTAGTTATTCTAGTTAATGGGGTTCCGACAAAGAGTAAGAAAATCTGGCAAGATTTAGTGGATGTTAGGAAAGTCAAAAAGGCAACGTTGTATTTGGTAAAAAACAATGAGTACTACAAACATGTATGTGTTCAAGCAGAGGAAATAGTTGCAGAAGAAGACAGTGATTGTTCAGTCGGCCAAATTGAAAAAGTTGATGTGTCTAGAGATGAAGAAATATATGAACATTATACTGTTCATCCTTTGCATTCCAAAGAAGTAATGGGGAATGCAATTGACTTGTTTCAAATGAAAGCAGCAAAAGGAAGTCCCATTAGTGTATGGGAAGAAAGTTTGGAAGCTCGTTGTTTTCCACAGCTATTTCCAACAGGTCGAGGTGGACGATATGACGATCGACCAGTTCAAATTCCTGCTTCTGAATACCGGACTTTAAGATTATATGCTGAAGATTCAAGGCTTCGTCAATGCATTCCATATTTGTTTCATCTACTGTATGAAAGTGACTTGTCTGGACTTTCACATGCAGTAAATCATATACTGAAAAGTGGAGCACATCTGCAAAATGTTTTGACGAGGGACTTTATGGAGAAAGTCAATCTGCAAAATAATATTTTGGAATCTCATCTAATCAATCTCATGGCATGTCAGCGTGGTACAAACGAGTATTGGTACCGTCGTCATGGGGAATTGAAATGTATGCTAAGAAACTTAGGAACTCCTACATGGTTCCTCACTCTTAGCTGTGCTGAGTATGCATGGGACGACTTACTTGAATTTCTACGCGAGGCAAATGCTAATATACAAAATATAGAATTGAAAACACCAGGAGAACTGTGTTCTTTGGATCCAGTGAATGTATGCAGATATTTCAATCATAGATTTGAAGCTATGATGTCTGTTATTACCAATAAAAAAATCCTCCTCTTGGAGCGGTTTTGGATTTCTTTTGGAGAAAGGAGTATCAAGCGAGAGGTGCTCCTCATATACATATGTTGTTGTGGATTAAAGATGCACCCAAATTTGGATCAGATTCGGATGAAACAGAGATGAGTTTCATTGAAGAGTATTCAACATGTGCTGTTCCGAAAACTACTGAAGAAAACAATTTAAGGCAACAAGTTTTACGCTTTCAATCCCATCGTTGTGGGAAGTACTGTCGTCGAAAATTCAAAAACAAGGAAAAGTTCTACACAAAATGTCGTTTTGCGTTTCCACGACCAGTGATTTTTAAGGGAAGAGTAAATAATTTGATATCATCTCTACGACATACTGTGACGAGGAAATCACCAAAAAATACATTCAATTTAAAAAGAAACGAAGAGTCCAAGTACATCAACGACTACAACCCAGTGATTTTGTCAATGTGAAATGCTAACATGGATATTCAGTTCGTTGCTGACAACTCTATTGCTGTGGCTCGATATGTGACATCTTACATCACAAAAAAAGAAAAGACAGAACTAAAGGAAATGTGGGAAGACATTTCACATGAAAAGAGTCTAAGCAAGAAATTATACAGTTACAGTCTGAAGATGTTGTCACATCGAGAAATTGGAGCATATGAATGTTCTGATCGGTTATCATCAGCAAGTCTCTATGCCAAATCTAGAACAATAATTTGGGTGAGTCTAGGTCTTGCTGCAACACGAAACCGAGTTTTGAAATCTGTACTAGAAATTGAGTATTTGGCGGAGAAAGAACCAAATAGTACAGATATTTTGAAGACAAACATGTTGGATACATACTATCCAAATAGAAGTACTCACCTTGAGAACACTTGTTTGTATGAAGTTCTGCAAAACTATAGTTATAAAAGGAACATCACAGAAGATATCAATAATGGAAAATATGCTGTCATTGGAAATGAAGGATGTCTAGTGAAGCAGAAAAAAGGCCATTTGATTAACCATCGAAAATTGAGTTGTGAATCTCCAGACAAAAGAGAATTTTACTATTTAGCTCTTTGCAACTCTTTAAGCCATGGCGTACAGAAGAGGAACTACTTGGAGATTTTCTCTGTTACGAAGATTCTTTTAATGCAACCAAGGATACCATAGAATGTCCTGTTTTTCCAAATTATCTGCAAATGTTGAACGAAGAAATAGAGCAAGAAGCCACAATTGCTGAAGAGATTGCCAGAGACAGTTCTCAAGACAGTCAGAGTTCTACTTCATTGAGTCAGGATCCACTAGGAGGACCAATTATCCAAAATGAAGCTGCCACTGCCATGGATGAGGTGGAAAGAGCTATGGAACAAGCTCAAGAGGATGTAGTTAACTTAGAAGATTTGGTAAAGCAACTAAACGTTGAGCAGAAAAAGATATATGATGAAGTCACAGAACAGATTGAACATGGATTCAGACATGAGAAAAAAGAGTGCTCATGTACATCATTTAAGCCTGTCCGACTGTACGTAAGTGGAGAAGCGGGGACAGGAAAAAGTTTTCTGATTAAAGCAATTGCAACTTATCTGCAGAAAAGGACTGAATCACCACTGTCTTGTGTTGTAACCGCTCCAACTGGACTGGCAGCACATAACATTAAAGGGATTACTCTACATCGTTTACTGATGCTGCCAGTTGAGCATGATAATAAATTGCATTACAACAAGTTATCTGGAGATGCGTGTTCTGAAGTTTCCAGAGTCCTGAAGAAAATGAAACTTCTTAACATTGATGAAGTAAGCATGGTCTCAAATCTAATGCTTGCTTTTGTGCATTTGAGAATGCAAGAAATTCATAGAACAGAGTATGATGTGTTATTTGGAGGAAAACACATTATTGTTTTTGGAGATCTATTGCAGTTGACTCCAGTAAAAGGACAACCAGTGTTTAAACTGCTTACACATGAAGATACCAGGAAGTCCCTTGGAAGCATTGGAAACGTTAATATATGGTTAAATTTCAAATATGCAGAACTGTTTCAAAATATGCGACAGGCAAAGGATGAAGATTATAAAAAAATTCTACAAGATATAAGAATCGGAAAAGTAAGCAAGCATGGGAAAGAAGCTTTACATGCACGATTAATTTCAAATTTGTATCCAAATGAAAACATTCTTCCAGAGAATATTTTTAGGAAAATTACTGAGAACAAATCTGGAATATGTTTGATGCCAACTCTGCAAGAATGTTCTATCTTCAACAACAAAATGTTAAAGTTAGAAAATGAAGAGATTGTGAAACTAGAAGCAATAGATAAAATTGAGCATATGGGAGCAACAATTATTTTGTCAGAAAATTTGAAATCAAAATTGGATTCATTAGAGAAGAATATATCTAAAACAGCTGGTTTTGAAAAGACTCTGAATGTGTGTTTTAATTGTCGTATCATTTTGAGAAGGAATTTAAATGTTGAAAGAGGTCTGGTAAATGGAGCAATTGGTCTTGTTGTTGATTTTATGAATTATAGAAATAGAGATGGAATTGAATTTTTAAAAATTAAATTTGATGGCATTGAGCAAGTACAACAAATCAGTTGTTGTTCTGCTAGATTTTTCCTTGTAAAAGACTTATATGTTCACCGAAAACAGTTTCCTGTTTGTTTGGCATATGCGGTGACAATTCTTAAATCTCAAGGTTCAAGTGTAGATAGTGCTTTGGTGAACATTGGAAGTTCTGTGTTTAAAGAGGGTATGGCATATGCGGCATTATCACGAGTCAGAACTTTATCAGGATTGTATTTGATTAAGTGTGATGACACAAAGATTTGTGCAGATCTGGATTGTGTATGAGAGTATGCTCCACATTTGCCTCAATATCCTCTGTTTGAACGTGTGGTAGGCCGAAAAAGAAGAAATGAGAGTAATTGTAGTGAGGTAGTAGCAAAAAGACAAAAAGTAGATGAAAATGTAATTGAAAACAGAAAGAAAAAGGATTCTGATGAAAATGTTGTTGGATTTCAGTTTAAAAACAGTTCTGGTGTCAACTGCTATGCTAGTGTAGTGGTTAATGTTGTTTTTTTTCTTCAAACTTTACAAGAACAGATTGTTGAAAATCGGGATCAAAGATTGTGCGGTTTATTGAATTCTGTGTTTGAGAAATGTAGCAGTGATAGAGCAAAAATAGAAAGTGTATCAGAAATTCGAAATATTTTAGACATGTGTTCTGGTCAAGAAACATTTTCACAGAACATTCAGCAGGATTGTCAGGAATTTTTAATGTATATGTTTGGTGTTTTGGAAGATGAAGGTGTAAATGTAGAAAATCTTTTTAGCCTTTCTTATCAATGGCAGCATGACTGCGACAATTGTAGTTTATCAAGTACTACTAGAATAGACACTGAAAGATTTATATATTTGACTTTACCAGACTGCAAATCAGTGTCATTTAATAATCTAGTTAAAGCAGCTGATCATAATATGGTGTGTACCCAATGTAAGTGTCCAATGCTGTCCACATTATTTATATAAACTTCTGGTCAGTATGTCATTTTAGTTTTCCAACGATGTAGACCTGATGGAACTAAATTGACAACTTGTATCAAAAATGTTGTGGCTTATCAGTTATCAATTTCAGGAAGAACCTTTACAACTGTAGCTATTATTTATCATGATGGTCCTTCGACAACATCAGGACATTATACATGCTACTTAAAATGTCAAAAAGGTTGAAGTTACTGCAATGATTCTGATTTGACTTATAAACAACGTTTGCCTTTCGACTTAAAAAATTCTTACCTAGTATTTTTAGAACCAAAATTTTAGTAAAGGTAATTGGCCTATGAAGACGGGTGCAGTTAATAAAAGTTAGTTACTTAGTTAGTCTAATGTTTAAAATTATTTATCTCATATAGGTACTGTAAGTGGATCTCATAGTAAGTGATATCAGTATTATAGGAAATGTTGAACATGAGTGATCAAAAAAGGGAATATGAATTTTTAAACATTGTGAAAATGTTATATGAGCTTTTCTTTGAAAACTTCGGGTAAACGGTAATTTCAGAGTTTAATTAGAGAAATTTCAAAATATACTCATATATCTGACACTATTTGGCCGTAAAGAAAGTTGAAGGTTTGAGCAATAAGTTATAACTTAACACAAGGAGGAAAATGAAAACGCGGAGAATTATTTCAGATGTTCTTAGAGCTTTTTTATAGAAAGTCGATGAAATGGAAGTTTTAGAGAACAGCAGAGTATTTTCCAACGAAAAGGACCTTCACTATCTACTATTTGGCCTCAAGGAAAAGTAAGTGAATCAAATATTAGTGCACATATATAATTTGTAAGTTTATATGGGTTTTTTTAAAACACAATCTTTTAGATTGTGTTTTTTCCTGCTGTTATATGATGAAGAGTATGAACTCACTGTTTTTAGTGAAATTCAATATATTCTAAGACCAGCAAAAATAAACTATCTAGCATGTTGTATAAGTTATTCTATAGTTTGCATTGTGTAATTTATATTGTATTCCCATTGTCTCACACTCATTTTCCATTTTTTCCACCCTTTTTCAGCTCTCTTTACTCACTTACACTGCCTTTTTTTCACTTTGTTTCATCGCTGTTCCTTTACTCCACTTCTTTCACAACCCCTCAATCTGCATTTCCTCTCTCCCTTGCACCACTTTTCAGCTTTCTAACATTCTCTCAGTACCACTGGTTTAGTTCTCTTCCCCTCTCTTTCCTTGTTTTTCTCCTTTACTCTTTTTCCTTTCTTCACTCATTGTACTGCACTTCACTCAGTCCTTCCCTTAGTCTTTCTGTGTACTTACTTCCTCACTCCTTTTTCCTCTATCGTTCTATATTAACCTCATTCCCTTCATCCCTTCACTCTGTGACTCCCCTTCAGTCACTCTCAGTCATCTTCCATTCCTCTTTCTTGTAAATGGATCATCATTTAGACTCCTTTCCCTTTCACTCATTCTCCTTTTACTTACTTCTCTTTCCTGATTTCGTTTTGGTATCTCACATTCTTTTAGTATCTTACTTACCTTCAGTAATTTGCTCTCCTTCTATTTCTTTTTCCCTCTTTTGGTCCTTGTACATTACTTTATTTCTGTTTCTGTATCCTTCACTCTTGCTTTATTTCTTAGTACATTTTTTTTTATTTTTAACCTCTTGACCTGTTTCTTCTATTTTAAAATATATATTTTACTAATTATAACTTTTTTTTTCCTTTGTCTTTCACAGATACAAAGTGTAGTTTAAACATGCAATTAAGTTTACATTAATTATATGGTAAGTGTGACTAAAAAATGTAGTTTGTCATCACCCTTTGTTTTAACCTCACTACTTTTCTCTCACCCTACCTCACTCCTGTTTCCTTACTCTGCTTCCCTCACTTATTCTTATCCTCCATGTTTACTTCTCTTTTCCTTACTTTCCTACCACATTCAACTTCTTTCAGTGCCCCTGCTCACCCACACTCCCTCACTTACCTTTTTTTTCTGGTTCATTTAGTGTCTTTCTGTCACTCCTTCCTTTACTCTCTCTGTTCTTTCTCTCTGTCACTCCCCATGTCTTACCCTTATTCACTTTTATCCGACCTCTTTCATCCCTCTTTACTTACACTCACTGCTCTTTTATTTCCCTCCGTCACCGCTGTTCCTTTTCTCTGGTTCCGTCACTCCCCATCATTCCCCATCCTTTACTTTCCTTCCTTTTACTTTCATCACCCATTCACATTCTCCCAGAACCTCTGCTTTAGTTTTCTTCCTCTTTCTTCTCTTCTTTTGCTCCCTTATTCATTTTCCTTCTCTCAGTTACTTCCACTTATACCTTTTCTCTGTTTTACTATCTATTACACAGTCCCTCTGTGTTCTTCCCTCTAGCTCTCTTTCTCTTTACACCACTGTCTCTGTCCCCTTTTTGTCATGCTCACTCCTTCATTATTTTTTTTTCTTTTTTTTTTGGGTGCGCTTCCGGGACGCGCCCCGGTACGCGCACCGGGGCGCGCCGATTTTCTGCGATTTACTGCGCTCACCAGTGCGCTCACCGGTACACACACCGGGAGCGCTCCAAAAAAAGACTATACTTTTAAAAAAAGTATTATATTAATATACAATATAGGATTCATTTTTAGAAAAATTACCTTTCTTAGCTATAGACATTTGCTAATAAATAACCTTAGAAATTCAATAAAAAACCCGTAGGTATGAGGCCCTATATAAAGTTAGGAATTAGCATTTAAAAAACCTATGAAATTCACTGAAAAAACCATAGGTTTCACACCAGTTATAGTTAGGAATTAGCATTTAAAAAACCTATGAAAATAACTTGCATTGCAGGCCCGCAAGTTATAGTGAGTCCAACTAACTATAACGTGGGAATTTCAATGGTTTTATGTCAGTAAAAATTCTAGCTGACTATAACTGGTGTGAAACTTACTTTTTTCAGTGAATATATATATATATGGCTTGCAAACTACTGTGAGTCATGGGAATTTTCTGAAAAGTCAACTTATATATTATTCCCCTCGGCTTTGCTACAGTGACACGGTTTCTTTTATATTCTCTTCAAACTAAGACTCTGGTCTGCATCCAGTGACAGTCTCCACCTATGCTATCTGTGATGAATCCATCCAGGTATCCATCCATTCAAAGTAAACGTCTAACATTCTTTTTAATCTCTCAACAAACCTTAGTTTGGTTTACCAACAACCACCCATGCGTCCTTCCTTGCTTGCCTTGGCTTTGAGTTTGACCCAAACTCCACTGACGATTATTGCTATCCCATCCACCCATACGGTGTCGCCCACCCAGGCAGGCATCTTTTCTTTCACCTTCCACCCATCCTTCAACAACCCATGCATCTGATGACTCCTGTCATCCACCTATGCATGCTTCCAACGTATCCTTCTCTGCCAGTCTTTTTACATCTCGCCCCTCCTTCCTCCTTCTACCCTTCTTTCCCTTTTTGTTCAATGCATCCCTCAAGGTCATCTGATCTGACTTTTAGTCTTCTCCATAAAACTTTCACAGCTGAGTTGGAGTCTGTTGGAAGAGGCCATTCGTTACTCAACTCACGCTGCTAATGCTATTGCTACTGCCATTGCTAAGTGAAGGATGTCATCTTCAACAGGTGTCTAATGTTCAGTACAACAACTTCATATTTACTAATTAAGTCTCAATAGTACAGTGAGTGTACAGGACACTCTTCCTGCTAGTGTAATGTCAATAAGTAAGAATTATAACTTACGAGTGCCCGCCGCTGTTGCTGGCTCACCCCTGTACTAGCTCCTGGAGGTGCAGCTGCTGCATCTCCTGCTCACTCCGGAATGGCCACATCGCCGCTGGCCCCGGCACTGGTGGTCGGCAATACGCCTAGGAAAAACATTACACATTTTTTGAGTCCATATACAACTCCCCCTATTTATTCTTTTTCACTAGCAAGAATGGAAAAAAGGTAATACATACAATCATATACAACATACATCACTAGTCCAAATCGTATAGTAGAGTAGAGTAAGTAGATACTAGTAGCGTTATGGTCCCTAGGGTCATTCTAGTCTACTCTACTCTTTGCACAGTTAGCCTGAGCCATGCAACCATTAAAGCTTCATGTATTTTGCACATGTGATGTTACCTTGCAGCTTGTTGTGTAAGAGTGTCACCTAAGAGCCCACATGATCTCATATAAGCCACTTTGGTATGGAGTTCTAGTCACTCTGTATTGCTTAGCCATAACATGCTACACTTTTTGGCATGACTGAGAAATGCTTGCATTATACTATCTAAAGCGCACCATCTTCTCATAACAGGCACAAGATTCCCTCCTACGAACCAGAGCTTTGAAGAGCTTATAATGTAACCAGTACTTCTACGTTATAAGGTGAGAGGTCCCCCAGAATTCGCACAGAGATTGTTTGTCTTCGATGGAGTGTACCAATGTTTATTGTTTTAATCTTATGCATTTTGCTGTTGGAGCTGGCTCGTATAGTACACTGATTTGAATTGTAGGACAACCTACAGAGCTTAATAGTTGAAAATAAAAACCTTTTGAACTTACACATAGACTCTGTGGTATTTGGTGTGGTGGACTTACACGAGTGAGTGAGCCAAAGGGTCTTATTATGTTCAGGTTGTCTTGTCTAATCATTGGGTATGTTCGGGGGAATTTGGGGACCTAATGAGAGAATATAGCTAGTCGGTCAGGGGATTGTGGGTTCTGTCTGAGGTCTGAGGAACGTCCAAACTCCCTTCACCAAGATCCTATTTTCTTGTGCATAGTTCTGTATGTGGCTGTGCAGAATCCCCACAACAGTACTAGTATATCCTATCAAAAATAGTCAAATATCTGGTTGGGCATTTTGTTGGTGGGAATTGTCAAAAAAGCCTCAAGCAAGATTAGGAAGACCAGAAGAGGACAACCCAAAGGACTGGACTCCGTGGCTAAAGCTATTGGTGAATCTGAGTTTTATTAAAAATCTTGTAAATAAAGAGTGGCCAACTGGGCAAGCTTAGCTACAGCCAGACTAATAGTAGTAGTACAGAGAATCATAGGCTCATAGAAGAGGCAGTTAGCGGCAGGGATACCAACAAGAATTTTGAAACAGTCTAGATCGAAGAAAATTTGGGAAAAAATAGAATTAGTAAACAGAAATAATAGTTCAGGAAAAATAAGGTGCAGTAAAATTAAGGGAAATATAATTATTAATACTAACCACCGAAGGACTTACTGGGGCCATCAGCAGAGCCCTCGGTAGAAGAGCAGTCCTGGCCCTGGGAGGCATCTTGAACTTCTTGTCCCAGCACCGATGGCTCTGACCCCGTCTTCTTTCCCCTGGGTGCTGATCAAGTAAGATATAATGAAGAAAGAGACAAACATTAATGATTGATGTACTGTGAAACAAATAAAATATTTTAAAAAATGTTCAAAAAACATTTTAGGTCAATTTTATTGCAATTGTTGTTTCCTATCTCATCAGATAGACTAGTAGTAATATTGCGGGATTCATGGGCTGTCTACTTATTATTTATGAACACTAATCCAGTGTTCCATTGTGATTCCAGAATACTAACTAAGCATATGTACCACCTTACCTAGCCCACATATTCCAGACGGGCCAATTGTTCAATAAGTCTGCACTTAAATTTTAGCCCTCAAAAATACATAGGTGGAGGACACATGCATACACCAAATTGTTGGTTGGTTGCATCTGATATTCTGCTAGTGACACTGCTAAACCTTACCACTCACTAAACAAACTACAAAAGGTTTTACTAAGGACTGGGGTGAACCTGTAAAAATTTACCAACTAATACTAACTAAACCTATCAATCCATCCACCACTATCTCTTCTTAGTGACAAGAGGACAAAGGAAGGACTAGAGTCTCTCTAGCAATAGCATTACCTAACTTAAGTTCTCTAAGTAAACTCTTACTTAATCAGCCCAATCGAGAGCAAAGTTGCAAACAAGTAAGAGTAGCGCCAAGCACCTGTGTCCTACAATCACAGAAGATTTGGAAACGTAATTTACCTGCAATGTAAGCAGCAGTATTCTTGCTATTCTGAAATAATTATAGACAATACTTAGAGTACTAGTATTTAATATTAGCTCCTCCCAAAGCACCACAACCTCGACACCTAGCAGGTTTAGAAAATTTAGAAGGAAAAAATAAAGTTAGGGGAATAAGTAGGAGCTTAAAGAAGAAAGTAAAACAAAACAGTAGAAAAGTGAAAAAAATGCAGACTTAGGGACAGAGAGGGATAGATAATAAATAAAAAAGATCAGAAAAACAGTGTAAAAACCTGAGGATGGCAAAGATAGAGGGATGATGGAAAAGCAGGCCCCAGAACCATGGCATAGTGTGAGAAAACAAGATGGCCACGCCCGTCGCAACCGCAAGGGTAAGTTTGCACAATATTTCCCCATGAGCACGCAAAAAGCATTGCAAACATGTAAAACGAGTTCCCGAACATGAAATGCACATTGCGATCACGCTATACGCGACTCAGAACAGGAAATAAGGCATCACGAGCGGGCGGGACACGTGAAAAACAAGATGGCCCCGTCCATAGGCGACCGCATGGGTAAGTTCGAAAGATACTATCCCCGAGCACGCAAACAGACTCCCGAACATGTAATACGAGTTTGTGAGCAAGAAAAAGCATCCCCAACGGGCGGGACAAGCAACTACGCACCCTTGCGTAGCTAAGTGTAGCTCGGGAAGTGCAAGTGCAAGTTCACGTAGCTTCGTGTAGCGCAACTACGCAAAATATGCCAAGGGTTATTCATGGCCAAGATGTGCCGTGCCAACCGCCCAGTCAGAGGGAGCAGCCCCAAGGTCATCTCCGCCAAGTTCTTTGCCAGCCTGCTGACGTCGTCCCACCTCTTGAGGCAGTGGGTGTGCCGTTGGTTTGAGACACCCAGACCCCGCACCTTGGACGCAATGGCCCTCCACATGGCCTTACGCTGGTGTACCTTGAGCTGCAGGCATGGGAGACATGAGGGGGAAAACAGTGTTATGTACCTACATCTCTCAGTACAGTTGCATGATACCAACTCATCCCAAATCCACAGATATGTCTAACATAGACAAGAATGCATCTCACATTGAACTTCTGCATGGGAAAAGCAGATGTAAATGCATGCAGATGTGAGGGGGGACACGGTCCCTGCACACCTCAAACACATGCAGGATGCCAGCACTGAAAGCTATGTGTAGTCTGCCCACATCTCCTGTCCATTTTTAGGTTGAGCAAGACATACATCACATATCACCATGTGTTTAGAGGTAGCCTCCCTGTGTCCAACACTGCTCATTGGTGGTGACACACCGCTGGGGCCAGGCGGAGCTACCACGATTTGGGGGGCATACATTCACATGAGTCACTGTGATTTGGGTGGCGGAGCATGCCAACCACCATTTGGGCATGTCTCCATAGCTATCATCACCGCAATTGTGTCTTTGGGCATTGGCGGTGACACACTGCTGGTGCCAGGTGGTAGCTACCGCGATTTGAGTGCCAGACATTCACATGAGTCACCTTGATTTGGGTGGCGGAGAATGCCAACCGCTATTTGGCAATACATAGATATCTATCACTACCGCAATTGTGTCTTGGGCATTGGCAGTGACAGACCGCTGCTGCCAGGCAGTGGCTACCAGGATTTGGGTGCCATACAGTGACATGGGTGACCGGGATTGGGGTGGGGGATTACTTTGACAGCAGCAATGGACACATCAAGCTGTGTCAATGGGTATTGGGCAATCATCAACAGTGCACAGTGGCCACATGGTTTATGGCACATCATTGTGCACACAATGCCAATGTTCCATTCACCCCACTGGTGACTACACATGCCATGTTTGTGTATGTGAGTTTGTAGATTGGCCAGTACTCCCTCACATGTCACTTGTGATATTGATGAGCCTGTACACAGTACAGTTTTGTTATGGACTCTACAATGTGTAAACATGTCAATGTATTAAAGTGCAGTGAAAATCACAGCAATGTTTGTCTCAATGAATGGTGTTTCTGATTTGCCTGCCTCTTATGTTTGATCATGCACACACTCCTCATTTATGCTCAGCCTGTGGTCATAGTGTTGTTGATGTGTGCCAAGTTCAAATGACGCCTGAAGGTGTGTCAGGTACAGCAGCTAGGTATGAAACAGTGGGGTTGCATTGTTACACAAATGCTGGATGATATACTCCCAGGCGTACCCCTGGTAAATGTGGCCATATCCCTATGTGCATTCACACAGACCGAAGTGGTTTTGGAGGTACTTGCTGTGTGTAAGTTGACAAGTGTGCGATTAGTGTAGCTGAACTGGTCTGTAACTAAATTTTTATGTCCGTCATTGTTTGTATTGTGTCATCCAAAACGTGAGATGCTGTGCCCATCTCATGATGTATTGCATTGACATGTGTCCACTTTCATCTCAACTAGGAGGAGACCAAATCTGCATTGTCCCTTCACAGTGCTGGCAGACATGGAGGATGAGGCGGATACAGCCACCCTACAGACCCTTTGTGCTATGTTCGAGCCACGCCTGCAGCCTCGGAGAACATATCTAACAGCTTTCACCCCAAAGTCTAAGGTGATGGCAGCCATGCATTTTTTTGCCACTGGATCATTCCAGCACACAGTGTCCAGCGCAGGTGGGATGTCACAACCTGTGTTCAGCTTGGTGCTGCATGATGTTCTGTCCGCTAGGATGATCTACAAGGAGAGATATATTCATTTCCCCAGGTGGCCTGAATTGGCAGCTGTAAAGGGAGATTTTTATCCTTTCGGATACATCCCCCATGTTGTTGGTGCCATTGATTGCATCTATGTTGGGCTTGTACCACCACAGGCACGTGAGCACATCTACAAGAATCGTAAACATTACCACTCGATAAATGTACAAGTGGTGTGTCAGGCAGATATGATCATCTCGCATGTGTGTGCCAAATTTCCTGGCTCGGCCCATGACTCATACATCCTGCGTAACAGCATTGTACCCCAGCTGATGGCTAATCTGCTTCCCGAGTGTGCATGGATTGTGGGTGAGTATGCTTGGTCCTTGGTTGCTGAGCCCACGGCGGAATCCTAGGCCAGCAGCTGATGCCTGCTACAATGATGCTACAATGTTGCTCATGGGAGGACACGTTGTGTGGTGGAGCGTACTCTAGTCTGCTAAAGTCATGTTTCCACTGCTTGGACAAGACCGGAGGTGCACTAATGTACTCTCCCAGAACGGTGTATCAGATTGTAGTGGCATGCTGCATGCTCCACAACCTAGCCATTCGCAAGGAAATTCCCATGATCGAGGATGATGATGCGCTGCCATGGCCCCCGCCGGCAAACCAACTGGTGTTCAGTGATGAGGACATTGGAGAAGAAGAAGGTGTTGACCTGTGTCAACAGCTCATCAACTGCCACTTCACTAGTAGGTGGGTGAAAATGTACAACAAACCCATTGTCTGATGATGTTGCTGTTGTTGTGACACTGAGTGTCAGCCACTCAGTGGTGGCTGACAATGTTTCTGGGACAGTTCATCTAAGAACATCTGCAGGATGTGTATGTTGGCACTTGTTGCACATTGTGATGTGTGCATGTAGGACTATCAAGATGTTAAGAGTTGTGTGATGTCTGTGATGCCACACCAAGACTAGTGAATGTTGTTCTGTTGTGTTTTCCTAGGTGCCTTCAACCTCTCCTGGCCTACATACAATCCAGACTCCTGGTACATTGTAATCATGGGGAAGACTGTACATCCTGGAATAAATACAGAGCAGGTGCAACAACATTTGTGTAAGGAGTTTTTTTATTTACAATGGTGACATGTGAGGGGGTGAACATTTACATTGAGGTGATTAGTGAAGCAATGAGTTGACAGGTATGGTAAATTAGTTAGCATCCCTGCCCTCCTCAGTTGGTTGGGGTGGGGTGGTCATCCTTTGGGACAGGTAGAGTGTTGCAGGCAGTACTGGTGGTGATGGTGGGGTGGAGGATACACCAGCTGTAGCAACAGGGCTCTGCAGAAACATTGATACTGCTGCAGATGTGGTGGGCGGTATTGGGGTCTTGGGACCAGATGGGCCAGCTTTGAACTCCTCGTCCAAAGAATCGTGGGAGTCAACATCCGAGAGTCGATGTTCCGAGGGGGAGACTGGATCTGCAGGTTGCTGGTGTTGTCCTCTGCAGTCAGTTCATGGTCACCTGTGGGTCAGATGGGAAATGGTCATTGTAGTGCACCGCGCAAGCTTTGTGTCAGCAGTGTATCAGTCACTGTTTGTACACTACACAGTTGACAAATCATCACATTGTTTTCTATGTGCACTACTGTGCCTCCTGACTTGATGATTACTTGTCCATGGTGTGAGGTGTCAATGCATACCATGCACCACGTGCATAATTTGTGATTACAGGGACATGTTGCCATCTAGGGACTAAAGGGGGTGGTGATGGACGGAGCATCTGAATCAATCAAACACTCACACCCAGTCAAAAGATCTGGGTTTAATCCATCACCGTTCTTTAGCACACTCTGCCACCCCAGTTCAGACATGGCTATATGCAAATCAGTCTGACACTGTTCCTCATGGGAACAATCCAGCCCGAACTGCCAAGCCATGTCTTCCATGGACCGGAAACAAGCTTCCGAGGACCGGTTTCTCGCATTCCAGCCGTCTTCAGCCTGGCTTGCTTGAATCCAGTGGCAAAGTGAGCAAGGGACTCACATCTGAGCATACCCTACCACACTTATGGCGGCCAAAAGCGGTACAAAAGGGGGTGGTGATGGGTGGAGCATCTGAATCAATCAAACACTCACACCCAGTCAAAAGATCTGGGTTTAATCCATCACCGTTCTTTAGCACACTCTGCCACCCCAGTTCAGACATGGCTATATGCAAATCAGTCTGACCCTGTGCCCCATGGGAACAGTCCAGCCCGAACTGCCAAGCCATGTCTTCCCTGGACCGGAAACAAGCTTCAGAGGACCGGTTTCTGGCATTCCAGCCGTCTTCAGACCGGCTTGCTTGAATCCAGTGGCAAAGTGAGCAAGGGACTCACGTCTGAGCATACCCTGCCACACTTATGGCGGCCAAAAGTGGTACAAAAGGGGGTGGTGATGGACGGAGCATCTGAATCAATCAAACACTCACACCCAGTCAAAGGATCTGGGTTTAATCCATCATCGTTCTTTAGCACACTCTGCCACCCCAGTTCAGATATGGCTATATGGAAATCAGTCTGACCCTGTGCTTCATGGGAACAGTCCAGCCCGAACTGCCAAGCCATGTCTTCCCTGGACCGGAAACAAGCCTCCGAGGACCGGTTTCTGGCATTCCAGCCGTCTTCAGCCCGGCTTGCTTGAATCCAGTGGCAAAGTGAGCAAGGGACTCACGTCTGAGCATACCCTGCCACACTTATGGCGGCCAAAAGCGGTACAAAATGGGGTGGTGATGGACGGAGCATCTGAATCAATCAAACACTCACACTCAGTCAAAAGATCTGGGTTTAATCCATCACCGTTCTTTAGCACACTCTGCCACCCCAGTTCAGACATGGCTATATGCAAATCAGTCTGACCCTGTGCCTCATGGGAACAGTCCAGCCCGAACTGCCAAGCCATGTCTTCCCTGGCCCGGAAACAAGCTTCCGAGGACCGGTTTCTGGCATTCCAGCCGTCTTCAGCCCGGCTTGCTTGAATCCAGTGGCAGAGTGAGCAAGGGACTCACGTCTGAGCATAACCTGCCACACTTATGGCGGCCAAAAGCGGTACAAAAGGGTGTGGTGTACCGCCATCTAGGGACTAACAGAACAAAGATATTTTCAGTGAGGATTCTTTGTTGATTACTCTGCTCTGGCAGACGTCATATCTGGGCATGAACTGGCCATTGACATCTCCTGCATACCTTTGTCTTGTGACACATCTGTGTGTGTGTGTGGTGGAGGCTTACATCCTGCTCAGTGGAGGGACAAGACAGCGTAATATGTCTACCTACTGTTAGTTTGTTTGTGGTGATCCATTAGCTGCCACATGCATCTGGGTGGGAGGGAGAGCTCCATCTTGCTGAGCTGGGGGACAAGGGTACATGGTGTGAGTAGGAGTGCAGGCTTACCATCCCAAACACCCTCACTGTGAAGATGGCTACCAACCTGCAAGTTTGGGTGGTGTACTGCAATGGCTTCCAACTGCTTCTGGGTGGGGGTGGTGATCCATCCTGCTTAGGGTTAGGACAGGGCTGTCTGGTGGGAGTTGTACTGCAGGCCTCCCACCCCCAAACAGCCCTCCATGGCAAGATGGCTACCTACCTGTCAGTTTGTTTGAAGTGATACAATAGCCTCCAACTGCTCCTTGGTGGGGGGGTGCTCCATCCTGCTCAGGTGTGGAACAGGGGACATGGTGGGAGGTGTGGTATAGGCCTCTCACCCACAAACAGTACAACCTTGGTAACTGGCTACCTACCTGTTAGGTGGAGGTGTACGATACAATGGCTGGTTACTGCTTCTGGGTTGGTGTAGAGTGCTATATCCTGCTCAGGTGTGGGACAATGGGGCCTGGTGGGAGTTGTAGTGCTGGCTGCCTGTACACTTGCCCCCATGGTAATGTTGCTAGCTAGGTTGGGGGTGAAGGGGAGGGAGTGAATGCTGGATCTGTGAGACATGTTTTTGGGAGTGTGTGGTGCAGATGAATGGAAGATGTCCTAGGAGGTGTAGCTTTGTAGTTGTGCCAGACAATATATAGCAGTGTGGTGGTAGTCATTTGTTTGTACTTACAAGCCTCCACTCCCCCGGCTACTCCTGTGAGACTCTCTGGATGCTGTATGGCAAGCACATTCTCCTCCTGTGCAGTGAATGATTTGGGTGGAATGGGAGGGCCGCCTCCAGTCCTGTCAGCCAGCTCATGGTTCTTGCTCTTCTTCTGTTTGACAACCCTCTTCAGGTCATGCCAACAGTTCATGATTTCATTTTTTGAGCGCAGGGTGGTCCCTACTGCATTGACCTTCTCGACTATCCTTGCCCACATTTGTGCTCTTGTGGCTAATGGTGTCTGTTGGACTAGGCTACCAAACAGTTGTGGTTCCACTCTGACTATCTCATCTACCATAACCTTCAACTCATTTTCTGTGAATTAGGGTCTTTTCTGTGTTACCATGGTTTGTGCTGTACAAAGTGGTTATGAGTGCAGGGGTATGAGTGGTGGGTGTGGTAGTGATGTGTATGGTGTGTGATGTGCAGGGTCTCCACTAACCTGGCAACAGGTTTGTGATTTTCCATCGTGAATCTGACTGCCGTGAACAGGATTGGCCACCTCCGCCAGCTACGGGCATTTATTCTTTGCCCTGTTCGGCCGCGGTCGGGTTTTTTAGCGGTTGATCCTAATTTAGCCACCGGTTTTTCCCCGGTACCGGCGGGCGGTTGTTTTCTGCTTCCATGGCGGTCGGGGTGGTTTTCCGACTGCCATGCTAATAGAAAAAAAAGGGGGGGTCTCAAAACGCATTTTCTCCATGTTAATTTACTTAGGAACTTTTGTTGCGGCTATAGCCCAAAATGGTGACCGGAATTTGGCAGAGACGTAGCTCTTGGTCCAGAGTGCACTCTTTGCTTTAAATGGTGTACATCTGTTCAGTAGTTGCTGAGAAATGTACAAACAAAAAATATCGATATCTGGTGACCTTGGTGGATCCGCAAATCCTCCAGATCATGAGCTTCAGTCTGATTGGCTGCCAACACTTCAAACCAAGAAGGTAAAAAAAAAGGGGGCAGGGTAGAAACACCCTGACCCCCTAGGGCTGTTCAGTGGGTCCCACAGGGACCCAGCGTTCCCCATAAAGCATTTAATTTTTCATTTTTGCAGTGATTAGCGGAAAAAATGAAGCACATCTTCCTGCGCTTTAAGCCCCCAGGTGGGCCAGGTTCCTGGGGCTTTGCTCAGAATGTGTGGGGGCATGCGGCCCCTCAGCAGCCCCTGGGACCACCACCTCTTCATGACTTATTAAAAAAAATGCATGGGGGGCCTCCTAACCCCCCACACTGCTCTGGGGACAGCTGCCTTCCTGCAGCATCCATAATTATGTACGGGGGGTCACAAGGCCACCCACCCAAGCTCCGGGGACCGCCACATCTCCAGGCTTAAATATAAATTTAGAAAGTATGGGGGGCTCCTGCCCATCCCCATCCTGCCCCAGGACCTCCCGGGGGCAAACTTTTATTATGGATGGGGTCCATTACGGACCCCACACCCCGGGGACCACCACCTCCCTGGGACTTCTCATATGAGGGCAGGGAGGTCACACAGCCCCCTTCCTGGAGGCCCACTATGGCCCTGGGGACCAACAGGGCTGGCTCCAGCAATGTCCCGGGTGCCCACCCCGGGACATTGTAGTTTGCATTGCTCCCCCCTGTCATTGCAAACTTCTGCTTTACTTCGTGGAAGCGTGAGCAGGAAACCTGCTCTCACTTCCATGAAGGAAAGCAATGTCAGCTCCCGCAAGAGGTGGAGAGCCGGGTAGGACCACAGGGCCATTGTGGCATCCCCACAGCCCCAAAGTAAGGCCAAGCACCGGGCGATGGGTACTCCGGGGCCAGAAGTGGCCCAGGGAAGGGGGCCATGCAGCCCCCTCCTGAAAAAAATAATAATAATAAAATGAGACAATGCCTAAGGGGATGGGGTCCCCGGGCCAATAATGGCCTGAGGAGGGAAGCTGCTTAAAAATAAAATTTAAAAAATGTAAATATGTGGCATGCCACGGAGGATGAGGTCCCTGGGGCCAAAATTGGCCTCCAGAGGGGGGCTGTGTGGCCCCATCATGTTTTGTTTTTAAATGAATAGTGGCAGGCCCTGGGGGATGGGGTCCTCAGGGCCCAGAATGTATTGAGAGAAAGAGAGCCACACAGCCCCCTTTCAACCCCTCAAAAAAGGTAGAGAAAAAAGGCATCTTACTGGAGACGCCACCCCCTCCCTGCAGCACACTGCAAATGTGCCACCTGGTGCGTTGTGGGTTGGGGGATTAAGTCCTCTAGATCCTTAAGGGTCTTTAGGACCAACTAGCCCACCAGGTATCTCCAGTCAGCCCCACACAGTGGGATTACTGAGAGGTGGTTGGGGGCCACGCCATTTTTTACACCACTCTGCAAATGTGGCTCATGGCACACTGCTGGTGGGGCAATGATGCTCTCTTGTGTCCTGAGGACACAAGTGGACTTCATCCACCGAGCAGCAGTGCACCACGAGGTGCATTTGCAGAGTGGTATAAAAAGGGGGTGTGGCCTCAGACCACTTGCAGCAATCCAGCTGTGTGGGGCTTACTGGAGGTACTTGGTGGGCTAGTTGGCCTCCAAGGACCCTCAGGAGGCAAGGGGACTTCATCCCACAACCAAGAGCGTGCCAAGAGGTATGTTTGTAGAGTGGTGGAGAGAGGGGTGTGTCCTCTGTCCATCTGTCAGCTATCACATTATCTGTAGGATACTGGGGGTATCAGGTAGGCTAGTCGCCCCTAAGAACCCCCAGCAGTGGACTTTAATCCCCATCAAAGAGCATGCCAGGGACCGCGTTTGTAGAGTGGTGGGGAAATAGAGCGTGGCCTGCTATGAGAACTTTGCAATCCTGCCTTGTGAAACTTACTGGAGGTAATAGAATGGGTAGTTGGCCCCCAAGGTTGTCTTTGGGGGCCAACTACCTCTCCTGTTACCGCCACTAAGTCCCACACAATTGTATTACTAAGAGTTCTTCGGAGGCCACGCTCACCTTTCTCCACCACTCTGCAAACACTCCTCCTGGCACAGTACTGGTTGGGGATAAAGTCCACTTTACTCCTGAGGGATTTTAGGGGCCAAGAAGCCCTCCTGGTAACTCCTGTAAGTCCTGAGCAGCAGGATTCCTAAACGCTGGTTGGAGGTCCAGCCCCCTTTTTCCACCTCTCTGCAAATGCAACTACTAGTTAAAGAAGCATTTGCAATGTAATAGGATTCCCATTTGCGAGAGTTAGAGCTATTGGTGTTGTAAATGTAGAAGTGTTTTATTAATGTTTCTTGGAGTGGAGTGGATGTTGGTTGTGTGTAGTGGAATTATGTAGTAGTAAGTGCCCACTGTCTCATCAAGAATAGTGAGGGCATGGAACCTTATTTGTATTTGATGCATAATGCTCAGGATCGGTTTTTAATGTCTCATTTTAGGCTCAATTTATTACCAAATATACTGGCTGATCCACCAGGTTTTACTTCAACAATTGAGCAAAAGGGTGCCTGCGGCTGTGACAACCGGTCTCCGCAGGACACCCTTCATTTTGTACTTTTGTGCCCTTTTTATAAGATGCCTAGAAGGAAGTTTTTGGTAGACATCTTAAAACAGGCGAAGTTCCGTCATGCTAAAGTTGCCCTGCTCTTTTTACAAAGAGAAAACAATGTGCTCACTTTAGGCTGTATTATGAATGTCATTAAGGTCTCAGTAAGGCTGAGAAACATTAGAGGACTGAGTTAATTAATGTTTAAAACTTGTTTTTACCCTTCTGTGCATCGGGTTTTTTAGATGGAGTTCAAATATTGTATTTAATTGTATTTTTAATTGTATATGTGTGCTTTTATGATGTTTTTCAATCATCGAATAAAGATTTTCTGAACTGAACTGAACTGAATTATGTAGTATGATGTGCAGTGAAAATATGTGGATAGACTTTGATGTAGATAGAAAGTATGTGGTATTTAGTGTATTGGAATTATGTAGAGTGGGATTATGTGTTGTGGAGTGTAATTATGTGGTATTGTTGTCGTGTTGGGTAGTGGTAACCTCAGGTTTAGTCTTACTCATTTCCATAGAAGCTAAACTATAAACTCAATGAGAAAAAAGGAACCACTGAGGAGCACTTCTGGACCTAGTCAGAGGTATGAGCAGGGACACTGGAATTATGCGACTGTTTGTCTGCACCAACTTTCGCACAATTATACAGTTTTTGCATTTGCCACACAATCCATCATCTGCTGCATAATCTGCAGATTTGAACAAAAAACCTTGTTTCTAGCTCATACTGCTCAAACGCTACCAAAAATGCAGCGACAAGTATTACAGCATTGTAGAAGGCCTGTTGTAAACCTAAAATGGTCACCTGTTACTTTTTGCTGAATGTGGGTGTTAGATTGGTACTAATGAAGTGCAAACCACTCTTGCTTTTTTATGCACTTTTTTGCCTCTTTCTGCTCATCTCTTCCATTTTCTGCACCTCTCTTCCCTCTTTCTGCACCACCCTTGCCTCTTTCTGTAACTCTGTTGCTTATTTCTGTACCTTTCTAATCTCTTTCTGTACCCTTTGTGCTTTTCAGCACTCCTGTTGCTTCTTTCTACAGTTCTCTTCCTTCTTTCTGCACCCCCTTCCTCCTTCTGTACCACTCTTGCCTCTTTGTACACCTCTCTACACCTTTCTTCACCCCTCTTGCCTCTTTTTGCACCTCTGTTGGTTCTTTATGCAACTCTTTGTCTTCGTTCTGCACTTCACTTGCCTCTTTCTGTACCCCTCTTGATTCTTTCTACATTGCTCTTGCTTATTCTGCACCTCTGTTCCGAATTTCTGCATCCCTTATTCCTTTTTCTGCATCCCTCTTCCCTCTTCTTTTTGTACCTGTCATGCCTCAGTATGCCCACCTGTTCCCTCTTTCTGCATCCCTTTTGCCTGTTACTGTAACTCTCTTGCCTCTTTCTGCAGTTCTATATGCCTCCTTCTGTACCTCACTTGCCTCTTTTTGCACCTCTGTTGGTTCATTTGCATCCCTCCTGCCTCTTTCTGCACCCCTCTTACCAGCTTCTGCACCTCTCTTGCCTCTGTCTGCACCCCTGTTCCATCTTTCTATTCCTCTTTGGCATGTTTCTACAACTCTCTTGCCTCTTTCAGCAGTTCTCTTGCCTCCTTCTGTACCTCTGATGCTTCTTTCTGCACTTCTCGTGCCTCTTTTTGTACCCCTGTTGCTTCATTCTGCACTTCCCATGCTTCTTTCTGCACCTGCCTTGCTACTTTCTGCACCCATGTTGTCTCTTTCTGCTCTTGTCTTCCCTCTTTCTGTACCTCTCTTGCCTCTTTCTCCATCTCACTTGCCTCTATCTGCACCTCTCTTGCCAGTTTTTGCACCCATCTTGCCTCTTTCTGTACCTCTCCTGCCTCTTTCTGCACCTCACCTGCTTCTTTCTGCACCCCTCTTACCTCTCTGTGCACCCCTCTTCCCTCTTTCTGCAACTCTCTTCCCTCTCTCTACACCATCACGTCCCTCTTTCTGTACCACGCTTGCCTCTTTCTGTACCTGTGTTGCATCTTTCTGTACTTCTCTTGCCTCTTTCTGCACCTCTCTTGTCTATTTCTGCACCCCTTTTGCCTCTTTCTGCACCCTTCTTCCCTTTTCCTGCACGTCTCTTGGTACTTTCTGCACCTATCTTGCCTCTTTCCACTCTTCTCTTGCCTCTTTCTGCGCCTCTCTTGTTTCTTTCTGCATTCTCTTGCATCTTTCTGTACCCCTATTGCCTATTGCTGCACCTCTGTTCCTTCTTTTGGCACTTCTCTTGCTTCTTTCTGTACCTCTGTTGCCTCTTTCTGTAACTCTGTTGCCTCAGTCTGCCTACCTGTTCGCTCTTTCTTTATGCACCCCTTTTGCCTGTTTCTGTAACTCTCTTGGCTCTTTCTGCAGTACTCTTGCCTTCTTCTGTGCCTCACTTGCCTCTTTCTGCAACTCTTGTGCCTCTTTCTGTAGTTTTCTTGCCTCTGTCTGCATCCCTCTTACCTGCTTCGGCACCTCTCTTGCCTCTGTCTGTACCCCTGTTCCCTATTTCTGTACCTCTTTTGCTTGTTTTTGCAACTCTCTTGCCTCTTTCTTCAGTTCTCTTGCCTCCTTCTGTACCTCTGTTGCTTCTTTCTTCACTTATCGTGCCTCTTTCTGTAACCCTGTTGTTTTATTCTGCACTTCCCATGCTTCTTTCTGCACATGTCTTGCGACTTTCTGCACCCCTGTTGTCTCTTTCTTCTCTTGTCTTCCCTCTTTCTGTACCTCTCTTGCCTCTTTCTCCATCTCACTTGCCTCTTTCTGCACCTCTCTTTCTTCTTTCTACACCTCTGTTGCTTCTTTCAGGAATTCTCTTGCCTCTTTCTGCACCTCGCTTGCCTGTTTCCTGCACCGATCTTGCCTCTTTATGTACCTCTCTTGCCTCTTTCTGCACCTCACTTGCTTCATTCTGCACCCCTCTTGCCTCTTTCTGCACCCCTGTTTGTGCAACTCTCCTGCATCTTTCTTCACCATCATGTCCCTATTCTGCAACACTCTTGCCTCTTTCTGTACCTCTGTTGCATCTTTCTGTTCTTCTCTTGCCGCTTTCTGTACTTCTGTTGCCTATGTCTGCACCCTTCGTGCCTCTTTCAGCCCTTCTGTTGCTTCTTTCTGTACTTCTCTTCCTTCTTTCTGCATCCCTTGTGCCTCTTTCTGGACCCTTCTTCCCCTTTCCTGCACGTCTCTTGGTTCATTCTGCACCTATCTTGCCTCTTTCCACACTTCTCGTGCCTCTTTCTGCACCTCTGTTGTTTCTTTCTGCACCTTTCGTGCACCTTTCTGTACCACTCTTGCCTCTTCCTACACCTCTGTTGCTTCTTTCTGGTCTTCTTTTGCTTCTTTCTGTACCCCTGTTGCCTCTTTCTGTACCCCTCTTGCCTCTTTCTGCAACCCTCTTCCTTCTCTACTCAGAGTCAGCCTGCCTGTTCTCTCTTCCTGCAGCCCTTTTGCCTGTTTCTGCAACTCTCTTGCCTCTTTCTGCAGTTCTCTTGCTTCCTTCTGCATCTCACTTGCCTGTTTCTGCAACTCTCTTACCTCCTTCTATACTTCTCGTGCCTCTTTCAATATATCTTTTGCCTGTATCTGTACCTCTCTTGCCTCTTTCTTCACCCCTCTTCCCTCTTTCTGCAACTCTCTTGCCTCTTTCTACACCTCTCTTAAATCTTTCTACACCACTCTTTCCACTTTCTGTACCTCTGTTGCTTCTTTCTGCACCTCTCTTGACTCTTTTTGCACCCTTGTGCATCTTTCAGCACTTTTGTTGCTTCTCTCAGCAGTTCTCTTCCTTTAGTTTAGTTTTAAATTTATAACAGTTACCCAAAAAGGGTTTCCCAGCGCAGAAGCAGGTCAAGGCGTGATAGACAGAGGGCGTTCTATTACCAAACAACCAGGATTTTAGCGACTTGTGGAAATTGATATAGTTTGTCTCATTACGGAGAACAATGGGAAGAGAATTCCAAAGTGAGGGCCCTCGGTGTAAGAAGGATGTGCCGCCCATCCGGGCTAATTCAAATTTTGGGATGACAAACCTTCCTTGAGTGGCTGATCAGAGATTGCAAGAAGGAATGTATGGCTTAGCCAGGGAAAGCAGGTAGCAGGGAGCACTGCTAGATTTAATTTTGTGCATATAGGTAAGCACCTTGAATTTTTTTTGTCAACTCTCGATTTTCAGCCAATGTAATTTGCGTCGATGAGTTGAGACAGGAATGGTCTTAGGGTCTCCACATAGGAGTCTAACTGCGGCATTCTGAGCCATCTGTAGTCTGTGAATTACTGATTTGTTTGATCCCACATAAAGGTGATTTTCTTAGTCAAGCCTTGATGTAATTAAGGCATTAACTACGGTTTTTCTGGTGGCTTCTGGTAGCATCCAAACACATTTTCCGCAGTCATTTAATGATGGTGAAGCAGGTGGCTGTGACTTTGACTGATTGGGGATGCATACTAAGGGCCTCATCAATTATGATACCTAAGTTAGGCACTTGTGATGAGGGAGATGGAAGATCACCCATTTTGCATGGCCAATGTTGCTGGTTCCAGAGGTCTTTCTGTTTTCCTAACACTGGTACCTCTGTTTTCTCTCCATTTAATTTGCATCCATAATGCTATGTTATTTAAGACAGTAGAGGGGGTGGATGTGTTATGTGCAGATAGGGAAAAAAGTATTTGAGAATCATCGGCATAGGAAAACATGGATAATCTGGATTTCTCAGCCATTTTAGCCAGTGGTCTTACATAAAGATTAAACCGTAAAGGACTGATGATGGATCCCTGTGGCATCCCTTGGGAAAAAGAGTGGACTTCAGAGCAGGCAGTTTGAGTGAAGACTTGGAAAGTGCGGTTGGAGAGGAAGGCAGTGAGCCAGTTTAGGGCAGCTCCTCCAATACCCTGTGATTTGAGTGTGTTTATAAGCACTGTATGGGATACCGTATCAAAAGCGGTGCTCAAATCCAAAAGAATGAGCGCCACTGTGTCTCCGTTGTTTAGAGGGTGATAAATGTCTTCCATAACCCCTAGTAGGGTGGTTTCAGTAGAAAAGCCCGCTCTGAAGCCTGATTGAGAGGAATGGAGAAGGTGGTGTGTTGTGGCATACTGAGTTAAGTGAGCTTGAATGTGATTTTCTAAAATGTTGGGCAATACAGGGAGCAATGATATAGGACGGTAGTTGCTGAACAACTCTGGGTCCGTGTTGGACTTGGCCCTTCTGGCAGGTTCACCCCTAATCTTTTTGATTTTAATCTGTGATCTGTGTTAATGATTTTCTGGTCTGTGCGCACTTTTTCCCTGTGTCCCAGAGTAAGTGCGTGCATGTAGTTAGGCTGGCCTGCTCTCCCATAGGGATGCATGGGGAATGTCTGTGTCCCTGGTAGTTCCTGATGCGTGGGGAGTGCAGACTCGAATTTGGTATGTGCGAGCTCGTGAGAATGAATGCTTTGCAATGGTGTATGTGGCATGTGTGTGTCATGTGTAGAAATGCCACTTCTAGGACTTGGCATATTAATGTAAAATATGCCTGGCGTGTGATTGGCTGGAGCTGGCTGATGAGCCTGGCTCCAGGAAGGCTGGATGGGTCTGCCCGGTGGTGAGTGTGAGATTAGCATGTTGATGGCTTGGGAGGAGTGCACCTGGTCCCTGATGGGGCTGGACTTTCCCCACACAATGCTGGCTCCACCCCCTGTAGTGCGACTGATGACCGTAGCCCTGCCAGTGAATGAAATGGGTGGTTGAGCTATCAAGGGTACTTCAAAACCAGCTGCGACTGGTTTCCCCCCACCCTGCACCTACAGACAAAGGAACTTACAGTATAAGAAGGGGCTGTGTCCCCATGCAATTTGTTCTGCTTTTGGATCCTGCCAGAGGGGGCTGCTGCTGTTGCTGGGGCCAGGAGGACCGCCACTTGGACTGTCTCCCTGCCTGGAGACCCAGTGAGCTGCCCTCCTGCCTGTCTCCAGACTTTGCTGGAGCTATACTTTTGCCAGAGCACCTGAAAGCGCTTTCCTTTGACTTATAGCGCTTGGGAGCGCTTTGCTTGCTGTGTTAGCGCCGGGGAGTGCTTTACCTTGTGCATAGCGCCTGGGAGCGCTTCATTCGGCCCCTAAGCGCTTGGGAGCGCTCTTTTGTGCAGCCAGTGCCCACCCGGCATCTGCCCGTCTAGTTTTGCCGATTTTCGATCGAGCGAGTGCCCACCTCGCTTTATATTTAATTCAAAGCCAGTGCCCACCCGGCATTGCCCCGTGATCACCGCCGCAGCACCGGGCCGAGAAGAAGCAGCCGCCGACGTCACCGCCACGCCACGCTGGGATTGGCCCAGCTGGCCGAGCCTCCCGCCGCGTCATCGGGGGAGGAGCGGAGAATCAGAAAGCAGCCTGCATTGCCGTCCGAGGCTCCCCGAGTAAAAAGGAGCCCCGCGCTGCCCAGGAGAAGCCAGTGAGTGGGGCCGGGAGAGCGAGTGGAGGGAGGAGGGCGTCGGGGCACATTGCCGGTGCCCGCCCCTCCCCTCCGGTTGTTAGAGCCCAGAGAGGCTCGCAGGGTGCCTAGTGGGTTCGAGCCCCGAGAGGCTCGTGGAGCATTGGCCGTTCCTCTTTTGTTTCTCGAGCGGCCCCAGTTGGCAGAGGGCCGCTCCAACGATCCCGGCGGCAGTCATTTGTCTCAGTCCCCTGTGAGGGACTCCAACAAGCCTACATGTGTGATTAGGAGCCCCAAGGTTCCTGGGGGCAATCTGTGTATTTCGAGCCCCGAGAGGCTCCACGCCCACCGCGAGTTTGCGCGCCCACAGAAGGCTCGAGGGGGCAGTTCCAGTTACTTTGAGAGCCCGAGAGGCTCAGGGGCATTTCTGATCACGAGCCCACGAGGCTCCCAGCCCATCATTGATTAGAGCCCCAAAGAGGCTCTTAAGTGCCTATTTGCTTCACGAGCCCTGAGAGGCTTTTGGGGGGACAGTGAGTTGGTCAGAGCCCCGATGCTCCCACGCTGTGTTCCCTCACCTGTGTTCTTGAGCCCACGTGGCTCCAACGGTGGCATCATCGGTATTTACAACTGTTCAGCACTTAGTGGACAGTTGCTACGTTTAGGCTTTGTGTTCTTGGCTGCCGGCGCAGCCTTCCCTGACAATTGGACTCGGGGCATTTCAGCCCTTGCGAGGCCAGTTGGCCTGAGGGACAGTTCTAGTGTGGTGCTATGTGCACCCTGCGCATTGTAATTTACTTGTGTATGTGATTCCTGCGAAAATGTTCTACCTGCACCTCTGAATATGTTGTAATTCCTCATGTGCAATGTGTTTATGTTTTATCCCCTTTGCTAAAAGTGACCTGCTTAGAGGATTGTTGATGTCCCATTACCTTTGCTAAAAGTGACCTGCTTAGGTATTTTATGTTTTATCCCCTTTGCTAAAAGTGACCTGCTTAGAGGATTGTTTATGTTATTACCTTTGCTAAATGTGACCTGCTTAGGTGATTGTTTAGGTTTCCTTCCCTTTGCTAAAAGTGACCTGCTTAGGTGATGGTTTTCCTTCTATAGGTCCTGATGATAAGGTCCTAGTTCCCTGCGTGATTTTCCTTCAGTATTTTAGGGTTGCGTAGGAGGTATTTACTCTTTGCCAGTGATTACTGGTTGTGTGCTGCATTTACTATTTTAGTGCTACAGACATTATATGTTTATGTGCTAAGTGCTATACCTACAAGTATTATTTCTAACAAGTGCCTACCCCTGACAGTGGTCCATGTGGCCCTGTCCTGTACATAATCCCTTGTAAATTCTGCCCGTGCCTGTTGGCACATTGTAAAGTTTGTGTGTTATCTAATGTGTTTTTACTATAATACAAAGGCTATTTTTTATATAACCTTGTGTGGAGTTTCCTTTGTGGTGGGCCTTGGGTGTTGTTGCTGGGTGCGCGCGCAAACGCTTTACACATCGCCTCTGAGATTAGCCTTGTTGCTCGCGTCACGTTACCTAGAGGGTGAGCAGGGGTTATCTTGGTGTGTAACTCCCTTGCCCTGACCTTAGACTTGGTGATCCCTGACTGACTTTGGCGTGAGCCTTGGCCAGCCCGGGGTCCCGGGTCTAACAGTCCGAGTTTGCCATTTTAAGAAGGCGATGTATCATTGCATGTTTCCATGTTGACGGGATATTGAAACATTTAAGAGATGGATTATCACAGATAGTGCTGGGGTGTTTAACTGTTTTAGTATAATTATATGGGTAGTGGATCTTTTGGAGATCCAGATTTGATGTTCTTTAAAAGTAAAGTTACACTATGGTTAGGTTAGGTTAATGACATTTGTTAAGCGCATGGTTGCACAGAGAACAGTGCGTCCCCGCGCTGACAGCCCTATCTACATCTCATCAGCTGGATCACATAAGAGGAGCCTGGCCTGCTATGCTGAAGTTAGCTTGGGGAAGAGGTTGGTTTTCAGCCTCTGTCTGAACCTGGTTTCAGATGGCTCCATCCTCAAATCGATGGGTAGGTTATTCCAGTCATTGCTGGCATGATGTCTAAAGGAACGACCTCCCATCCTTGCTCTATGTATACGAGGCGCCACTAAAAGCATGCTGCCCATCGACCTCAGAGGACGTGAGGGACGATAGACTGGAAGCAGGTCCTGAAGATAAGGAGGTGCTTTTTTGTGAGCTATACGGTGGGTTATACACATAGTTTTAAATTTGATTCGTTCTTTTATTGGGAGCCAGTGGAGGGAGCGTAATGCATGTTTCCCAGAGGCTCTCCTAGGGAGGTTAAGGACCAATCTAGCAGCTGCGTTCTGGACGCGTTGCAACTGTGCTAGGCCTTTTTTGCTGAGTCCGCATAGAAGGGAATTCCCATAGTCTAGGTGGGAGGTGACCAAGGCGTGTACCATAGTTTTTCTGGAGCTGGGGGGCAAAAGGTCCAGGACTTTCCTCAGGACCTTCAGGAGTCCGTAGCATTTTCCGGCAACCTTCCCAACATGATTGGTGTATGCTAGCTTAGAGTCGAGAAGAAAGCCAAGGTTTTTGACGGTATCTGCTGGTGCCGGGACCAAGCCCAGTTCCGTGGGCCACCAGGCAGAGGTCCAAATGGAAGGGCAGGGGCCTACAATAAGAACTTCCGTCTTATTACCATTGAGGCGGAGACAGTTTTGTTTCATCCAGCCGTCAAGTGCCACCAAGCAGGCCGAGAAATTCTTAGCGTCCACAACTGGATCACGGGATAGATTGATCACCAGTTGTGTGTCGTCTGTATCTGGTGTGAGTAGAGGCCATGCCCTTAGAGAGTGATCTGGGTCATTGAATTTTTCCGCCTAATTAGAGGGAAAATGTGACATCTCGAGTGGGGCTGGTGAAAGATGGGTTAGGGTAGGATGTGCTTTCTGTTCCGATACAATATCTTGATAAATTTGATCAACTTTATGGATAAAAAAGGAAGCTAACTCCTCACATTTAGACTGAGTCAGTGCAGGAGTCTGCATTGAGGTTATAGATCCAGCTAATTCTTTTACCGTTTCGAAAAAGGGTTTTAGAGCAATTTTCCGCTTTGGAAATGGTTGCAGTAACAAAGTGTGCTCGTGCCTGTTTACAGAGTTTATGTTGTTTGTTCAAAGCAATTTTGTAGACCTGTTTGGACGTAGAGTCGTAATCCTTTCTCCATTTTCTTTCTAGGATCTTACAATTAGTTTTTACAGTTTTATGTGACTCATCATACCATGGCGCAGGTGGACGATGGTTGTTAATTTTATTTTTTTTGATTAGTCGGAGGAGACAGGTATCTATGGCATCGGTGAGCCAACTTTGCACTGAGGTTGAGAAATGATCTACACTTTGCTCAAAGGATGGCTTTTGGGCAACAAGGAGATCATTGAGACTGTTTATATCTAGTTTTTTCCAATTTCTTTTCAGTTTCAGTGCCCCAAGAGCTGACAGTGGTGCCTTTGTCTATTGGCAGTGTGAGGACAAATTTGATCAGATAATGGTCTGACCAACTAGTTGGAAGGGCCGGTGAGCAAGAAATCGATGTTAGATTAGAAAGAAAAGGGTCAAAGAAATGCCCTGCGGCATGTGTCAGGCCAGAATTTAATACATTTAGATTTAGGGAAGCCATATCAGAAATAAAATTGGCGCTATTTTTACAAGCTGTGTCTTCTAGATGTAAGTTTCTATCTCCTAGAAGGGTGAAGTTGGCTGTTTTTATGGCATATGGAGCAACAAATTCACCCCTCCTGCCTCTTTCTGTACCCCTCTTGCCTCTTTGTGCAATTTTCCTACCCCTTTCTATACCCCTCCTGCCTCTTTTTGCACCTCTGTTGGTTCTTTCTACACCTCTTTTGCTTCGTTCTCTACTTCACTTACCTCTTTCTGTACCCCTATTGCTACTTTCTGCACCTATGTTGGTTCTTTCTGCACTGCTCTTGCTTCTTTCTGCACCTCTGTTCCATATTTCTGTGTTCCTCTTGACTTTTTTTTACAACGCTCTTCCCTCTTTCTGCACCGCTCTTGCTCAGTCTGCCCACCTGTTCCTTCTTTCTGCATCCATTTTGCCTGTTTCTGCAACTCTCTTGCCTCTTTCTGCAGTTCTCTTGCCTCTTTCTGCACCTCACTAGCCTCTTTTTGCACCTCTGTTGGTTCTTTTGCACTGGTCTTGCTTCTTTCTGCACCTCTCTTGCAAACTTCTGCCCCTTCTTGCCTCTTTCTGCACCCATCTTACCTGGTTCTGCACCTCTCTTGCCTCTGTCTGCACCCCTGTTCCCTCTTTTTGTACCTCTGTTGCCTGTTTCTGCAACTCTCTTGCCTCCTTCTGCACTTACCATAACTCTTTCTGCATATGTCTTCTTTCTTTCTGCATCCATGTTGTCTCTTTATGCACTCATCTTCCCTCTTTCTGCACCTTTTTGCCTATTTCTGCATCTCACTTGCCACTTTCTGCACATCTCTTGCTTCTCTCTACACCTCTGTTGCTTCTTTCAGCAATTCTCTTGTCTATTTCTACACCCCTCTTGCCTCTTTCTGTATCTCTTTTGCCTCTTTCTGCACCTCTCTGGCCTCTTTCTGCACCTCAACTGCTTCTTTCTGCACCACTCTTGCCTCTTTCTGTACCCCTCTTCCCTCTTTGTGGAACTCTCTTGCCTCTTTCTACACCTCTCTTCCCTCTTTCCACACCTTGCTTCCCTCTTTCTGTACCACTCTTGCCTTTTCTGTACCTCTGTTGCTTTTTTATGCATTTCTCCTACCTCTTTCGGCACTCTTTATGCATCTTTCAGCACCTCAGTTGCTTCTTTCAGCAAGTCTCTTCATTCTTTCTGTACCCCTTGTGCCTCTTTCTGAACCATTCGTTCTTTTTTCTGGATGTCTCTTACTTGTTTCTGCACCCCTCTTGCCTCCTTCTCTACCTCTGTTGTTTCTTACTGCTGTGTTCTTGCTTCTTCCTGTACCTCTCTTGAAAATGTCTGCACTCTTCTTGCCTCTTTCTGCACAACTCTTGCCTCCTTCCGTACCTCTGTTGGTTGTTTCTGCACTGCTCTTGCTTCTTTCTGCACCTCTTTTTCCTGTTTCTCCAACTCTTTTGCCTCTTTCTGTACCCCACTTACCCCCTTCTACCCCTCTGTTGTTTCTTATTTTCACTTCTCTTCCTCTTTCTGCACCTGTCTTGCCTCTTTCTGCACTTCTGTTGGTTCTTTCTGCACCCCTCTTGCCTCTTTCTGTACCCTTCTTCCCTCTTTCTGCATCCTTCTTCCATCTTTCTATACCTCTCTTCTTCTTTCTGCACTTCTCTTGCCTCTTTCAGCACCTCTGTTACTTCTTTCTGCACTTCTCTTCCTTCTTTCTGCACCCTTCTTCTTTTTTCCTGCATGACTCCTGGTTCTTTCTGGACTATCTTGCTTCTTTCCGCACGCCTCTTGCCTCCTTCCGTACCTCTGTTGTTTCTTACTGTACTGCTCATGCTTCTTTCTGCATCTCTTTTGCCTTTTTCTGCAAATCTCTTGCCTCTTTCTGCATCCCTCTTGCCTCCTTCAGCACCTCTGTTGCTTCTTTCTGCACTCCTGTTGTCTCTTTATGCACTTGTCTTCCCTCTTTCTGCACCTGTCTTGCCTCTTTCTGCATCTCACTTGCCCCTGTCTGCACTAGGGGTGGGCGGAATTTGCATAATCGCATTACGCAAATCTGCGCAAAACGGTAAAAAATCTCTGCAAACACACGGAAATTCTCTGAACATGTGGAATTGCTTGTTCGTGATGCTTTTTTACGGTTCGCAATCACTGCTTGCGTGCTCGGTGGGAAATATCTTGTGAACCCGCATTTGAGAACACAAACAAGCAAAAAATTTCGTGAAGTCGCGGAACGCAGAATTTTGGCTAATTTCGTGTTCTCCGCGGAACGCAAAATTACCCAAATTCAGCAAATTCCGCGAACGGAACGGAATTTGCCGCCCAGGCCTAGTCTGCACTTCTCTTTGTTCTTTCTACACCTCTGTTGCTGCTTTCAGCAAAACTCTTGCCTCTTTCTACCCATCTCTTACCTATTTCTGCACCCCTCTTGCCTCCTTCAGCACCTCTGTTGCTTCTTTCTGTACCCCTGCTGCCTCTTTATGCACTTGCCTCCCCTCTTTCTGCACCTTTCTTGCCTCTTCCTGCATTTCACTTGCCTCTTTCTGCACTTCTCTTGCTTCTTTCTACACTCCTGTTGCTTCTTTCAGCAAATTTCTTGCCTCTTTCGCACTTCTCTTCCTTCTTTCTGCACCCTTCTTCCCTTTTTCTGCACGACACCTTGTTCTTTCTAGACTGCTCTTGCTTCTTTCTGCATGCCTCTTCCCTCTTTATGCACCACTCCTGCCTCTTTCTGTACCTCTGTTGCTTCTTTCTGAACTTCTCTTGCCTCTTTTTGCACCCTTCATGCCTCTTTATGCACCTCTGTTTCTTCTTTCTGCACTTCTATTTCCTATTTCTGCAACCCTCATGCCTCTTTCTTCACCCTTCCTCCCTTTTCCTTGATGTCTCAGGGTTATTTCTGACTGTTCTTGCTACTGTCTGCAAACCTTGTGCCTCCTTCTGTACCTCTGTTGTTTCTTACTGCTATGCTCTTGCTTCTGTCTGCACCTCTCTTGCAAATGTCTGCACTCCTTTTCCTCTTTCTGCACCCCTCTTGCCTCCTTCTATGCCTCTGTTAGTTCTTTCTGCATTACTCTTGTGTCTTTCTGCACCCCTTGTTCCTGTTTCCTCAACTCTCTTGCCTCTTTCTGCTCCCCTCTGTTGCATATTTCTATAAACCTCTTGCTGCACCCCTCTTACCTCCCTCTACACCACTGTTGATGCTTTCTGCACTGCGCTTGCTTCTTTCTACACCCCTTTTGCCATCTTCCGCAACTCTCTTGCCTCTTCTGTATCTCTGTTGTGTCTTACTGACATGCTCTTGCTTCTGTCTGTGTCAAGTCTCGTTTACCTGTATTCCTGTTTCCTTCTGTGGGAAAAGTGAAGACAGTTCTGACCCACCTCTGAATCTCTTCTTGACTTCTTCTTGAAGGTCAATAGCAGATGTTATGTCTCTCTACTCTGAATATATGTCTCTTCAGAGTTGTGGACGCTGTTTATAAAGAATAACTTCTTCTTATTTTAGATCCACACTAAGCTTACAATTATCTCTGCTCAATTATTTATGCAGCTGGACGAATCATAGTTCTGTAGTTTCATTCTCTTCGTTGATTTATGTGTAAACCAAAATGTCTGTGAGTCAGTTTTCAATAATGCTCTAATTTCTCCATTGAGCATATAGCAAAAAAAATACTTATTTTCCTTTGTAAGTCTTTCAAATAATGTCTTTTCAAATCATCCGGTTGTCAGATGTAAACAATTGCAGTCTTTATTGTTTGTAAATAATTGCACTTACTTGCGGCTAGATGCGTGTGCACATGATACCTGATTAACCTTTCTTTCTTCTTGTTTTGCAGAAGGAACCTTGTAATCGGGGACTCGATTGCTGGTGTAACCGGAAGTTCGGGGAAGATCCACGAGATGGGCCGGAACAAAGGAAGGACAAGACGGACTGTAGAAACAGATCGAAGGAAACCACCGGAGCTCAGGACAGGAACAACAGGTAAAGAGAAAATCAGACGAGCACAAGCAACCGGCTTTGCTCAGAAGGGGATTTTATAGGTTAGAATAGGCGGGGACCTCATTAACTCTCACACGCTGCACGTTATTGCCCAAATCAGTTGAAACGTGCAGCGCTTAGTCTCTAGCTTTATCAAGGAAACGTGTGAAGCTCATTTACATATTAGAAACGTGTAAGTTGCAACAGCTAGCTATCCCTAATTTACATAAGGGAAAATAACGTGCTATACTTTCTGAAAAGCTTTCCTTTACTCAACCATGATCAAACTAAACAAGCTTTGGTAAAAACAAGGTTTTTCCTACAATGCTATAAACAAAAGCATTTCACATTTATAATATTATGATACATCTGCACAATCATTAATGGTGTGACCAGGGACAAGCTTGTTGTTGAGAACAACTCCTAACAGTCGCTCCCCTCAAAGGCCCCCTCACAGGTCGTGGTTTTCCAGGATTTTTTAAATAAAACAATCTTAACAAATGTGGAGCATGCACAAAAGAAGCAGGTTCCCATGAGTTTTCAGTATTATCATAACCTTTCCAAGCGACAAGATAAAATAATTTACCTTTTATTCTTTTTGCATCTATTATCTTTTTTACCTCATATTCTAAGTGTCCTGCAATGGGAATAGGAGGGGGTGGAATCTCATTTTGAGTGTTTGGGTCATAAGATTTTAGCAAAGATACATGAAACACAGGAGGCACAGAATATTCCTCGTTCAGATCTATTTTTACTGTGACTGGATTGATTACAGCTTTTACAGTATAAGGTCCTATAAATCTAGGCTGCAATTTTCGAGATCCTTCAATATTTAAATTTTTTGTAGAAAGCCAGACTTTATCTCCCACCTTGTAGTTAGGGGCCTCATTTCTATGTTTTTTCAGCTTGTTTTTTCATCTGCTCTTTATATTTAGATAAATGTCTTATAGCTTTTTCCTGGACTTTCATTAAAGTCTTTAACCTTTCTGTGACTTTAAGAAGTAATGAGTCCTCCATCATTACTGGTAATGTTCTAGGATGATATCCTTGTAAAAATAAAAGGGAGTACAATTAGTTGCAGAATGTACAGAATTATTGTAAACAAATTCGGCCAAAGGTAATGCTTCTACCCATTCACTAGAATATTCAGTGAAAAGACATCTTAATGATTGTAATAAGGTTTGATTCAAACGCTCTGTTTGACCATCCGTTTCAGGATGAAAAGCTGTTGATAATGCTACTTCTATCTTTAATTTGGTGCAAAGTGTTTTCCAAAATTTAGAATTAAACTGACTTCCTCTGTCTGACACCACTTTACTTTGTAATCCATGTAATCTTACGACCTCTTTAAGAAAAATCTCTGCAAATTCCATTGCTGAAGGTAATTTTGTTAATGGCACAAAATGTGCCATTTTTGATAAATAATCTACTATTACTAAAACAGTAGTATATTTTTTATTTGCTGGCAAATTTACAATAAAATCTACACTCAACGTATGCCAAGGTGTTTTAGGAGTAGGCATAGGAATCAAACAACCATAGGGTGCTTGATGTGAAGATTTTTGACGAGCGCAAGTAGGACAAGATTTTATAAATTGTTTAATGTCTGCTGCTAATGTAGGCCACCAAAATGTTTTCTTACATTTTCTATAGTTTTTTCTATACCAGGATGTCCTGCTAAAACGGAACTATGATTCCAAGCTATACTCTGCTGTTGTAATTCTGAAGTTGGTAAATACAAAAGTGTTTCATGATATAATAACCCATTTTGCACTTTATTGGATTTAACCTTTAACCATTCCAAAGGATTAATTTGTAGATGTGCCTCATATAAAGTTGTCATGAAATCTTTCTTTTGAATAGGTGCCAGAATCTTTTGAGGATCAATTATGGGCTGACCTTTCTTTTCCTGATCTTGATTTACAGAATAACCATACCTTGATAATACATCAGATTGAATCTGCTGTGTGCCTGGTCTATATGTTATGACAAAATCATAAGCACTAAAAAAATTCAACCAACGCATTTGGCGAGGTGTCAGTGCTTTCACTGAAGTAAAAAATTGTAGATTTTTATGGTCACTAAAAATTGTAACTGGAATCTTTGCTCCTAATAGATGATGACGCCACTCAGTGAAGGCTACTTTAATTGCCAATAATTCTCTTTCAGCTACCGTATAGTTTTGTTCTGCAGGCAATAACTTTTTTGAATAGTATGCTATAGGGTGTAACTGACCATCCACTGGATCTCGTTGTGACAAGACTCCTCCTAAGGCTATCTGTGAAGCATCTGCTTCCAAATAAAAAGGAAGATCTGGATCAGGGTGTTTCAAAATTGGTGCTGAAGTGAATTGTTTTTGTAACTCTTGAAAAGCCTGTGATGCCTCAGCATCCCACAAAAATGTTTGTCCTTTTTGTAATAATTTAGTAATTGGAGCCACTATATCTGCAAAATGTGAAATAAAGCGCCTATAAAAATTTGCAAAATCTAAAAAATTTTGCACCTCTTTCAAAGATGTCGGCTCTGACCATTCAGTAATAGCACTAACCTTCTTTTTGTCCATTACTATTCCTTGAGGAGTTAAACAATAGCCTAAAAAGGCAACAGCGGTAGCATTAAATGTGCACTTTTCTAATTTTGCAAATAAATGATGTTCCCTTAATTTACTTAAAACTGCTCTAACATGATGAATATGCTCTTCAGGATTTCTTGAATAAATTAAAATATCATCAATATAAACAATTACACAAACATCTAAATATTCATGTAAGACTTCATTTATAAAAAATTGAAATGCAGCTGGTGCATTACAAAGCCCAAAGGGCATCACAGTGTATTCAAAAAGCCCAAATTTTGTTTTAAAAGCTGTCTTCCATTCATCATGTTCCTTTACTCTTACTAAATGATATGCACCACGCAAATCTAATTTGGTGTAAATTGTCGAGTCTAAGCTGATCTAGAAGTACCGGTAATAATGGTAAAGGATATTTATTTTTAATGGTTGCTTTATGTAATCCTCTATAATCGATGCATGCTCTCAGGGACCCATCCGGTTTCGGAATAAAAAAAAGTGGCGAGGATACAGGTGATGTAGAGTGTCTAATAAAACCTGACTGCAACAAGTCATCCAAGTATTGTCTTAAATAGGTAGTTTCTTTTTCTGTTAGAGCATATACTCTACTACTAGGTAAAGGGGCTCCTGGAATTAAATCAATCCTACAATCAAATGAGCGATGGGGTGGTAAAACACTCGTCTTGACTGGATCAAACACATCTTGAAAATCAGAATATTCTATAGGAATTCTTATGTCATTTTGAACTTCTGCCACAGCACAATGTAACATAGACATATGGTATTGACTTGCTTCTTTATAGCAAGTGGATCGACAGAAAGAAGAATCCAATGTGACAGTGCGAGCCAACCAATCAATCTTTGGGTTATGATGTATTAGCCATGGTACCCCTAAAATTAAACCAAAGCTAGGGGTGTCAATTGAATCAAAAGTAATTTCTTCTGTGTGTCCATTTTGACATACCATAACCAGAGGTTTAGTTCTTTTAGTAATTAAACCAGAAGTTAAATTTGATCCATCTACTGCACAAACAATTTCTGGATGTGTCTTTTCTATTGTGGGTAAGTCAAGCCTTTTAGCTAAAGAAATATCCACAAAATTACCTGTGGCTCCACAATCTAGAAGTACTGGTAAAGTATATCTCAATTGCGCGCTAACAATCAATATTACATGAATGATAAAATGCTTAGGAATACGTGGAACCACAAATGATGTAGAATTAGAGGTCTTAGTATAACCTTTACTCGAACAAGTGACCCCTACCCTTGTCGGGTTTTTTAGTTTTCCGACTCAGACTCTACCGCAGTTGCCAAAGATACCTTTTTAGATTCTTTTGGTTTTGCCAGACATTTTCGAGCAAAATGACCTGACTTACCACAGTATAAACATAAACGCAATTTTCTTCGCCTTTCTTTTTCCTCCGTAGTCATAGGTCCTCTGAGAGAACCTATCTGCATGGGCTCTGGTTCAGGTAACTTATTTTCTGTTTCTCTCTTTTCTTGTTTCAAGAAAGGCTTAAAGAAAGATAATCTAGTTTCAGATTTACTTCTATCACCTTTCCGTTCTCCAATTCTATGATCCAGTCTAACCACCAAATCAACGAACTCAGAATAATCATCCGGAAGATCAACAATATGCGCTAAAGCATCTTTTAAATCATCTCTTAAACCCTTATAGAAAAGAGATACACGTTTCTCTTCCGGCCATTGAGTTTCTGACAAAAGACGGTTAAATGAAGAAAGATACGTCAAAAGATCTTTGGATCCCTGTTTTAAATTCAGTAGTTCATTATCACTAGCCTGTATATATGTATGCTTTGCGAATAACCTTGTCATTGTTCTTTTAAATTGACTCCAATTGTGAAGCATTGGATCATCTCTATCCACATATGGAATAGACCAGTTAGCTGCAGTTCCTCCCAAGTATGAAAGAACAAAAGCCACTTTTGTAGCATCAGTAGGAAACTGTTGTGGTTTGCACACAAAATGCAATTGACATTGATTTATGAACACCTGAAACTTACTACTATCACCATGAAATCTTTCTGGCGCAGCTAAAGGAACCACATTAGGTACATTTACTGTTACTTCAACTGGAGATGTGGTGATTGGACAAAAAGTTTTAGAACGTGCGCCAGTTTTAATAGAACTTTTAAAAATAGGATCCACATGTGAACCCCATAAGTTTTCTCTAGGTTTATATCGAACTAACTCCTGCTTTAAACTATGATTTTCTCTTTTCAAAGCATCTAATTCAACTTGCATTTGTTGCAGGAGCACTGTGACTGATTCCGTTTGATTTAAATCTTCGTTTAAAGCTTTTGCCATTTCTGTAGTGTCTATAGTCTCTAAATCTGGATCTGTATTCATTTTTCCTACAGAAGGAATTAGAGGCTTGTGCTTCTGTCAAGTCTCGTTTACCTGTATTCCTGTTTCCTTCTGTGGGAAAAGTGAAGACAGTTCTGACCCACCTCTGAATCTCTTCTTGACTTCTTCTTGAAGGTCAATAGCAGATGTTATGTCTCTCTACTCTGAATATATGTCTCTTCAGAGTTGTGGACGCTGTTTATAAAGAATAACTTCTTCCTATTTTAGATCCACACTAAGCTTACAATTATCTCTGCTCAATTATTTATGCAGCTGGACGAATCATAGTTCTGTAGTTTCATTCTCTTCGTTGATTTATGTGTAAACCAAAATGTCTGTGAGTCAGTTTTCAATATTGCTCTAATTTCTCCATTGAGCATATAGCAAAAAAAATACTTCTTTTCCTTTGTAAGTCTTTCAAATAATGTCTTTTCAAATCATCCGGTTGTCAGATGTAAACAATTGCAGTCTTTATTGTTTGTAAATAATTGCACTTACTTGCGGCTAGATGCGTGTGTGCACATGATACCTGATTAACCTTTCTTTCTTCTTGTTTTGCAGAAGGAACCTTGTAATCGGGGACTCGATTGCTGGTGTAACCGGAAGTTCGGGGAAGATCCACGAGATGGGCCGGAACAAAGGAAGGACAAGACGGACTGTAGAAACAGATCGAAGGAAACCACCGGAGCTCAGGACAGGAACAACAGGTAAAGAGAAAATCAGACGAGCACAAGCAACCGGCTTTGCTCAGAAGGGGCTTTTATAGGTTAGAATAGGCGGGGACCTCATTAACTCTCACACGCTGCACGTTATTGCCCAAATCAGTTGAAACGTGCAGCGCTTAGTCTCTAGCTTTATCAAGGAAACGTGTGAAGCTCATTTACATATTAGAAATGTGTAAGTTGCAACAGCTAGCTATCCCTAATTTACATAAGGGAAAATAATGTGCTATATTTTCTGAAAAGCTTTCCTTTACTCAACCATGATCAACTAAACAAGCTTTGGTAAAAACAAGATTTTTCCTACAATGCTATAAACAAAAGCATTTCACATTTATAATATTATGATACATCTGCACAATCATTAATGGTGTGACCAGGGACAAGCTTGTTGTTGAGAACAAATCCTAACAGTCTGCACCCTCTTGCATCCTTCTGCACCTCTGTTGCTTCTTTTTATCCTTCTCTTCCTCTTTCTGCACACCTCTTGCCTCTTTCAGCACCTCTGTTGCTTCTTTACGTACTGCTCTTGTTTTTCCTGCACTTTTCTTGCTTCTTTCTGCCTGCATCCCTCTTGCCTCTTTATGCACCCTCCTTCTCTCTTTTATCTCGCTTCTATCTTTTTGCACCTCTCTTGACTCTTTCTACACCCTTATTCCCTCTTTCAGCACATCTCTTGCCTGTTTCTGCAACTCACTTGCCTCTTTCTGTACCCCTCTTGGTTGTTTCTCTACTGCACTTGTTTCTTTCTGTACCTGTCTTGCAAATTTCTGCAACCCTCGTATCTCTTTCTGCACCCCTCTTCCCTCTTTCTGCACCTCTCTTGCCTCTGTCCTGCATTCTTTTTGCCTCCTTCTGTACCTCTGTTGCTTCTTTATGTACTTCTCTTGCTTCTTTCTGTACCTCTCTTGCAAGTTTCTGCGCCCCTCGTGCCTCTGTGTACACCTTTCTTGCCTCTTTCTGAATTGCTCTTCCTTCTTTCTGCACCCTTCTTCCCTTTTCCTGCACAACTCCTTGTTCTTTCTAGACTGCTCTTGCTTCTTTCTCAATGCCTCTTCCCTCTTTATGCACCACTCCTGCCTCTTTCTGTACTTCTGTTGCTTCTTTCTGCACTTCTATTGCCTCTTTTTGCACCCTTCGTGCCACTTTATGCACCTCTGTTGCTTCTTTCTGCACTTCTCTTCCTTATTACTGCACTCCTCATGCCTCTTTCTTCACCCTTCTTCTCTTTTCCTTGATGTCTCTTGGTTCTTTCTGCACTGTTCTTGCTTCTTTCTGCAAACCTCTTGCCTCCTTCTGTATTCTGTTGTTTCTTACTGCCATGCTCTTGCTTCTGTCTGCACCTCTCTTGCAAATTTCTGCTCCCCTATTGCCTCTTTCTGTACCCATTTTGCCTCTTTCTGCAGCTCTGTTGCTTCTCCCTATACTTTCCTAGCTTCTTTCTGCACTTCTGTTGCTTCTTTCTGCACCCCACTTACCTCTTTCTGCACACTTCTTCCGTCTTTCTATACCTTTCTGCCCTTTTTCTGCACCTCTCTTGCCTCTTTCTGTACCACTCTTCCCTCTTTAAGCACCTGTGTTGCTTCTTTCTGTACTTCTTTTCCTTCTTTCTGCACCCCTAGTGGCTCTTTCTGCACCCTTCTTCCCTTTTCCTGCACATCTCTTGGTTCTTTCTTCACTGCTCTTGCTTCTTTTTGTACCCATTTGACCTAATTCTGTACCTCTGTTGTTTCCTACTGCACTGCTCTTGCTTCTTTCTGTACCTCTGTTGCAAATTTCTGTACCCCTCTTGCCTCCCTCTGCACCACTGTTGGTGTTTACTGCACTGCGCTTGCTTCTTTCTACACCCCTTTTGCCTTCTTCTGCAACTCTCATGCATCTTTCTGCACCCCTCTTGCCTCCTTCTGGACCTCTGTTTCTTCTTCTTTTTTCTTATCTTCCTCTTTCTGCACCCCTCTTGCCTCTTTCAGCACAGCTGTTGCTTCTTTATGTACTGCTCGTGCTTCTTTCCGCACTTTTCTTGCTTATTCCTGCCTGCATTCCTCTTGCCTCTTTCTGCACCCTCCTTCTCTCTTTGATATCTCCCTTTTATCTTTCTGCACCTCTCTTGCCTCTTTCTACACCCTTGTTCCCTCTTTCAGCACATCTCTAGCCTGTTTCTGCAACTCGCTTGCCTCTTCCTACAGTTCTCATGTTTCTCTCTGCACTTCTGTTGCTTTTTTCTGCACTTCTCTTGCCTCTTTCTGCACCCCTCTTGCCTCTTTCTGTACCCTCTCGGTTGTTTCTCTACTGCTCTTGTTTCTTTCTGTACCCGTCTTGCGAATTGCTGCAACTCTCTTACCTCTTTCTGCACCCTTCTTCCCTCTTTCTGTACCTCTCTTGCCTCTGTCCTGCACTCCTCTTGCCTCTTTCTGTAACTCTCTTGCTTCTTTCTGTACTTCTCTTGCTTTTTTATGCATCTCTCTTGCAAATTTCCGTACCCCTGGTGCCTCTGTGTGCATCTCTTTTGCCTCTTTCCGCTCGTCTCTTGCCTCTTTCTGCTCCCCTCTTGCCTCTTTCTGCTCCCCTCTTGCCTGCACTCCTCTTGCCTCTTTCTGCACCTCTGTTGTTTCTTTCTGTACTCCTCTTGCTTCTATTTGCACCTCTCTTGCAAATTTCTTCACCCCTCGTGCTCTGTGTGCACCTCTCTTGTCTCTTTCTACTCCTCTCTTGCTTCTTTTTGCTCCCCTCTTGCCTCTTTCTGCACTGCTCTTCCTTCTTTCTGCACCCTTCTTCCCTTTTCCTGCACGACTCTTTGTTCTTTCTGGACTGCTCTTGCTTCTTTCTGCATGTATCTCCCCTCTGTATGCACCACTCCTGTCTCTTTCTGCAACTCTGTTGCTTCTTTCTGCACTTCTCCTGCCTCTTTTTGCACCTTTTGTGCCACTTTATGCACCTATGTTACTTCTTTCTGCACTTCTCTTCCTTATTTCTGCACCCCTTATGCCTCTTTCTCCACCCTTCTTCCCTTTTCCTTGATGTCTCTTGGTTCTTTCTACACTGTTCTTCCTTCTTTCTGCAAACCTCTTGCCTTATTCTGTACCACTGTTGTTTCTTACTGCCATGCTCTTGCTTCTGTCTGCAACTCTCTTGCAAATTTCTGCACTCCTTTTCCTCTTTCTGCACCCCTCTTGCCTCCTTCTGCACCTCTGTTGGTTCTTTCTGCATTACTCTTGCTTCTTTCTGCACCTCTTGTTCCTGTTTCCTCAACTCTCTTGCCTCTTTCTGCACCCCTCTTGCCTCCTTCTGCACCCCTGTTGCTTTTTTTTTGTCCTTCTCTTCCTCTTTCTGCACCCCTCTTGCTTCTTTCAGCACCTCTGTTGCTTCTTTCTGAACTTCACTTGCTTCTTTTTGCACTTCTGGCTTCTTTCCGCCTGCACCCCTCTTGCCACTTTCTGCACCCTCCTTCTCTCTTTTGATATTCGCTTCCATCTTTCTGCACCTCTCTTGCCTCTTTCTACACCCCTGTTCCCTCTTTCAGCACATCTCTTGTCTGTTTCTGCAACTCGCTTGCCTCTTCCTGCAGTTCTCATGTCTCTTTCTGCACCTCTGTTGCTTTTATGCACTTCGCTTGCCTCTTTCTGCACCCCTCTTGCCTCTTTCTGTACCTCTCTTGATTGTTTCTGTACCCTCTTGTTTCTTTCTGCACCTGTCTTGCACATTTCTGCACCCCTCTTACCTCTTTGTTCACCCCTCTTCCCTCTTTCTGCACCTCTCTTGCCTCTGTCCTGCACTCCTCTTGCCTCTTTCTGTACCTCTGTTGCTTCTTTCTGTACTTCTCTTGCTTCTTTCTGCACCTCTCTTGTAAATTTCTGTACCCCTTGTGCCTATTTGTGTGCCCCTCTCTTGCCTCTTTCAGCTCCTTTCTTGCCTCTTTCTGCTCCCCTCTTGCCTCTTTCTGCACATCTTTTCCTGGTTCGCAATCCACTGGTGATGATGTCACATATTACATCATTCATGACATGGTCAGTGACATCACTGATCACGGATGACATCTCAAATGACATCACTGATGACATCATCCAGTGAATGTGGTTTGGTTCCATATTTAAATATGTATTATAAATATAGCAATCTGCATCAAGATGAGTGGATGTATAAGTGTCTAAAAGGACGATTTAGTAGCAGTGTGATTGACTATTTACTTGACTAATTTATAGTGTCTCACTAAATATTTTGGATAGTGACTAAACTGTCTGAATATCTGTATTACTTTCTCAGTTTTTGTATAAACTGCTGCACCAGTTAGTTACAAGCTACGTGAAAGTCTATATTAGTGATTGGTTAGTCAACTGATTATTTGTATGGGAGAGTGAATCTGCGTGTGGTTCGGTAGGGGGTTTGTGACTGCCCAAAGATGTGTCAATAGTTGATTCAGTAGGTATATGGTGTTAAGACTACATTTTATACTACTTGTTTGGGAGAGTGAACATGTATATGGATGTGCTGATGAGCAAATATATCTCTCAATGGTATATGTCCAACAAACTAGAATAATAAAAGGCAGTGTATGTGACATTTGTTGTATATAAATAAGTATACATAAGACTCCGTGATTGCATAAGTGACTGTATGTATAATTGTATACTTGTAATAGTAATTTTATAACACACTAAGTATGAGTTACTATCTATATCATTAAATTAAGTGGTGTTTGTATAAGTGTGTAGCTCAGTAAATATAAGTATGATCCATTTTTTGCATAAGTGAGCAGGATGACTGCATAAGTAAATAGGATGTGTGCTGGTGTGTAATGTCAATATAGATGTAAAAGTATATTTCATGGCCATATTCAAATCAGTCTTGACCCTGTGCCTCATGGGGAACAGTCCAGCCTGAATTGCCAAGCCATGTCTTCCCTGGACCCGGAATCAAGCATCCTAGGACCAGTTTCTGGCTATCAGCCGTCATCCGCCAGGATGGCTTCATTCCAGTGGCATGGAGAGCATGGGACTCCCGTGTGAGCATACCCATCCCACTCGGGGTGACAAATGCAAAAACAACAATTGATGGACGGAATGGTACACAATGGCAACACATTCACGCCCAGTTACAGATCTGGGTTTAATCCATTGTTATTTTGCTCACCACACCACCGCAGTTCAGACATGGCAATATGCAAATCAGTCTTGGCCCTGAGCCTCATGAGGCACAGGGTCAAGCCTGATCTTGTGTGTTTTGCTGTTCACCCTATGTGGGAATGGTATGCCCAGACATGGGTTCCGTGCTCACTTCACCACTGGAGTCAAGCTATCCTGGCTGAAGACGCCTGATAGCCAGAAACCGGTCCTAGGATGCTTGATTCCGGTCCAGGAAAGACATGGCTTTGCAGTTCAGGCTGGACTGGTCCCATGAGGCACATGGCCAAGACCGATTTGCATATGGCCATGTATGAAATGGGGTGGCTTGGTGAGCAAACAAACGATGGATTAAACCCAGATCTGTGACTGGGGTGAATGTTTTGCCATTGTGCAACATTCCGTCCATCATCTTGTGTGTGTTTGCTGTTCACCCTATGTGGGAAAGCTATGTCCAGATGTGGGTCCCGTGCTCACTACACCACTGGAGTCAAGCTATCCTGGCTGAAGACGGCTGATAGCCAGAAACCGGTCCTAGAATGCTTGATTGTGGTCAAGGGAAGACATGGCTTGGCAGTTAGGGCTGGACTGTTCTCATGAGGCACAGAGCCAAGACTGATTTGCATATGGCCATGTCTGAACTGGGGTGGCTTGGTAAGCAAAATAACGATGGATTAAACCCAGATCTGTGACTGGGGGTGAATGTTTTGCCATTGTGCAACAATGCATCCATCATCTTGTGTGTTTTGCTGTTTACCCTACGTGGGGAGGGTATGCCCAGACATGGGTCCCGTGCTCACTTTGCCACTGGAGTCAAGCTATCGTGGCTGAAGATGGCTGATAGCCAGAAACCGGTCCTGGGATGCTTGATTCCGGTCCAGGAAAGACATGGCTTTGCAGTTCATCATCTTGTGTGTTTTGCTGTTCACCCTATGTGGGAAGGGTATGCCCGGATGTGGGTCCCATGCTCACTACGCCACTGAAGTCAAGATTTCCTGGCTGAAGATGGCTGGTAGCCAGAAACCGGTCCTAGGATGCTTTAATTGGGTCCAGGGAAGGCATGGCTTGGCAGTTCAGGCTGGACTGTTCCCATGAGGCACAGGGCCAAGACTGATTTGCATATGGCCATGTCTGAGCTGGGGTGGCTTGGTGAGCAAAATAACAATGGATCTAACCAGATCTGTGACTGGGGGTGAATGTTTTGCCATTGTGCAACATTCCGTCCATCATTTTGTGTGTTTTGCTATTGATCATTGACAGCATGTATGAGTAAATCTATAGATAATTGATTACATGTTTGTGTAGATCGAAGAATCACTGAGTGGGGTTTTAGATACTTGTATTAGTGTGTCAATGGATTCAAATAAGGTACTCTATATTTTACAATGAGTGATGAAAGATTATAGTAGTATATGATGAGCTGTATCTGATTGTCACGTGGATGATGTCATCAGTGATGTCATTTGACATGTCATCAGTTAATGTCACTGACCATGTCATGAATGGTGTAATATGTGTCATCATCACAAGTGGATTGCGGGCGCGAGAGTTACAGTTAGTACTACTAACTATAACAGAGGAATTTCAATGGTTTTGTATGAGTGAAATGTCCAGCAAACTATAACATTCCTAAAACCTCTGGTTTTTTCAGTGAATTTCAAATGTTTTTAAATGACAATTCCTAACTATACCCTGCTTGAAACCTGTGGTTTTTCATTGAATTTCTAAGGTTTTTTAAATGACAATTTCTACTTATTATGTTGACCAGTTCCCCATATTTTCAACCAGAAACCAAATCTGCAATGCTACGTAAAAAACCAGTCAATAGTTCCACTTACCACTAACAAATTAACATCAACATTTAACTACTGTCAGAACGTCGAACATGTACTGCGTGAATTACATCGAACTCACACCCATGTTTAAAGAGCAATATGTGTTAGAGATTGTGATTATACACTTCAGACACCCAACAAAATCACAATACTCAGCGCCACTACCAACACAACCACTCCCACGGACCTCTCCTTCCTACTACCTCAGAGGCAGCGCAAAACCTTTGCAAAATAATATATCCCCTAAACAGCACACTAGCTTAATCTACAGAGATGTGACAACCAAGTATGTATAAGAGAAAGAACTCGAACATCAACAATGATGTGCACAACGCTAAGAATACTGGTGAAATACTATACACAATTCACTATAGAAATCAAAAACTTTTCAGTGTGTAGATATACCATTGATACGTGTAGTGTACTGAATAGAGGACGCAACCATATTATCTCAGACACTGGGGAATATTTTGGTCATGTAGCTGTGTTCACCCCCCTTTGAAACAGAAGCGGAGTAGGCTAGTCCAAAGTAAACCACGTCAACGTACGACTATAAATAATTAGGCTACGCCTTGGGCGTGGTTCACTTCTGCAAAGAGAAGAGACTGCGGCACAGCGAAGCTCCCCACCCTGCCACGTGGCCGCCGCCATGACCGCGTGCTTCCTTGATACAGGCCGATTGCGAACTCAGCGCCACAGCTCCGCAGACTTATGTCTGTATTGACTAGTGGTTTCCATCGACACTGCGGACAGCAGGGTTCACAGCTTTGATCTAAATCTGTCTTCAGTATCTGTGCTGAGAGCTGCCTTCAATCTATTCACCGCTCAGTAGAGTTGACAACTTGATACCAGTTAAATTCAGCTTTGCATCAACACTACGGACAGCATTGAATTCAGCCTTCCTTTATTTAAGGCAGAGACAATTGTACTGTGTCCTCAGTTTCTGTTAACTATGACAAAATAGCATTCATCGATCTTTGTGTCGAATACTGCCTTCAATCTACACTGCATACAACACGGTTCACAACTTGAATTGAGCTTTGCATCAACACTATGGACAGCATTGAATCCAGCCTTGCTTTATTTAAGGCAGAGACAATTGTACTGTGTCCTCAGATTCTGTTAACTGTGACAAAATAGTATTCATCGATCTTTGTGTTGACTACTGCCTTTAATCTACACTACGTACAACAGGGTTTGCAACTTGAATTCAGCTTTGCATCATTACCACGGACAGCATTGAATCCAGCCTTGCTTTATTTAAGGCAGAGACAATTGTACTGCGTCCTCAAATTCTGTGACAAAATCGCTTCCTTCGATCTTTGTGTCGTCTACTGCCTTAAATCTACACTGCGTACACCAGGGTTCACAACTTGAATTCAGCTTTCCATCTACACTACGGACAGCATTCAAGATATCCTTGATTTATGTAAGGCAAAGATTATTTTGTTAAAGGATGCCACAAAAAACATTCCTCAATGACTGTAGTGAGTTCTGTTTTCAAATGTACACTGCGATCAAAAGAGTTTACCGCTTGATACCAGTGGCCAAAAAGCACTATAGACAACATAAAATTCAGTCTCGATTTATTTAAAGCATAAAAATAGTACTGTGTCATCAGATTTCATTAAAGTATGTAACAAAAAAAAGTATTCCTTGATGTCTGTGTCAACTACAGCCTTCTATGTACTCTGCGGACAGTCACCTTTACATGTATACTATGGACAATAAGGAATTTAACCTTGATTAATTTAATGCAGAGACAATTGTATTGTATGTATTCAGATTTTTTTCAGATAGAATGACGATTGTAAATCACGCATTCCAGTAGACAGGAGACATTATACCCGTGTGACCCCGAACCCGGATCATCACAGGGTACACACATGCGGACTTCTTTCGGTACCACTAAATCACTGCACCACAAGTCATTTCCCTGTAGCCTTATTAAAGCAGAATTCACTAGGCAAAAAACATTGCTCCCAGTACAGCCCCCCTGCATTACGCATTATTGCAGGGTAGGTGCAAGCTCAGCGCCAAAGATACTACTAACTCAGTGCACCATAAATCATCGGAAAGAAGAGTGAACAGGTTTATCTCAGCAATGAGTGGAATTCATGCAGAATCCAGTCGACAAAAGACATTACTTCAATTACTGTGCCCCCCACCCCCTCTAGGCCACGCATCAAGGCAGAATATGTACATGCTAAGCACCAAAGATACTAGTAACTCAGTGCATCAAAAATGATTATATCGTGGCCTTACTAAGGCACCATTCACAACACAAAAAACATTACTATCAGTACAGCCTGCCCGGACCACGCATCATCACAGGCTCCACAGAACCTTCTTGTTTAAGATACCACTAACTCAGTAGAAACCAAACTAAGTATAACACCTAACAAACCCTACACAATATCCCATTATTATGCTTCCTTGAAAAACTTATTTTATATCACTTATACATTTAGTTGAATAATAAAATGCACGCTGCATACATGTTCCATCTTCCACTTCCACTATGATTGCTGATGATGCACTGACTCCACCCTAAGATCTACACTGCAGACAGCAGGGTATAAGACTTGAATTCACCTTTGCATCTACACTATAGACAGTAGGAAAATCAACCTTGATTTATTTAATGCAGAGACAATTATACTGTATGTATTCAGATTTTGTCAAAATAAGTGAAAAAAACATTGTTCTATCACTGTACTGACCACTAGCTTCTATGTACACTGTGCACAGTAGGGTTCTCAACTTGAATTTACTTTTTTCATCTACACTACAGACAGCATTAAATTCAGCCTCGATTTATTTAAAGCAGAGAAAAATAGTGCTGTTGCACTGCTAGTATGTGCAAGCACCTTCAATAGCTGCATCATGTGAACTATAATAACAAACAATGTACAAGATTGCGCCAAAATGTACCTCCACCACCAGCAATATCAAGTACCTCTGGGGTATCACCTTCAATATCGCCACCAGACATATGTCCCCAATTTGTGAAAGTACAATGAACTGCGTGAAGAGGAATCGTGTAATCTGTTATGAGGAGCAATCAGTACACCTAATTTTCACAGCAATTGATAACCATCGATGCTAGTTTTTTTTCCGCCCTCAAAGTTCATATTCTTTAGTATGCAACAGAGAATGATTTTAGTGCAGCCCTTTCAGACCACGCACCTTCGCAGGGTGAGCACATGATAAACAACAGACGTACCACTAACTCAGTACACCATAAATAATCGCCACATGACCTTGTTAAGGCAAAATTCAATAGTCAAAACACATTTTTACCAGTGCGGGCTGCCTGGACCACGCATCATCGCAGGCTCCACACAAACCGCCTCTACCTCAGTCCACCACAACTTATGAACTCTTTACGATAGAATCTTCTGTGTATTATTTGACATACAATGCTCCTACCTTTGTACAGCAGAAGTCATAAACCTTTTATGATTAAATATCTGTATATGATATCATGATTACTACTCTACTTCTTACCAACAACAATGTAATAAAATGGAGTCGAGAACACTTGCCCGGACCCACTTCAACTATCTATCTGTGTCTGTGTATTTATTGTGTTTGTAAAATGCTGCTCCTCCGCCCTACCACATTAAATTGTGCTATAAATAGCGTATGCAACCATCTTACCTGTGACCGTAAGTGTGGGCTATTCCTCCTTTAAAACATTTTTTTAGCATATTTATATAGCACAAAATCAACCCAAAACTAATACATTTTCAGGCAAGCATACATTACGTCATTACTCTACAATAACAGGATGTGGACGCAGCTCCAAGGCTCGAACACTGATTTCCAGCACCAAGTTCTACAGTGTACCTAAATAACCACATGCATATATGTATATATATATATATATATATTACCTACTGGCGGTCGCCAGTAGGTATATATAGTTAGGATTTTTTCTCTATGGGATTTTTGAAAATTCTATGTCTAATAACTTTGGCGTTTGTGGACGGAATTGGCTGAAATTTTCAGGAAAATGGAACATTTTGTTTCTGAGCAGCCCCTGACAATTTGGGGGGGGTTTCATCAAGGGGGGGCCGAGAAAAAAGGGGAGTCCCAAAACGCGTTTTTCCCATGTTAATTTCCATAGGGCGGTTGGCCTCACTTTTAGCTCGAACGGCTGAATGGATTTGCACGAAACTTGGCAAAATTGTAGGGACTGTTAGCCCGATGTGCCTTTGCTAGGTCTCAATATATGTGCTCCAGTGGATTTTGAGTAATTTAGGTTCAAAAAAAATATATATCTGGGCGGAGCCTAACCACACATCTGATCTGATTGGCTGTCAGCACTTCATCCAAGAAGTGTTGGCAGCCATCTTGGGACCAATATACATGATAGCACCTCATTAAAAAGCATTGTAGTTAATAGAGGGTTTTAGGACGTTAGTTACATTATAAATCATTTGTTGATGGTACCATACTCGTTTTAGGAATTGTGGTGGGTTCTAAGGTGATTTTACCATGTGAAAAAACCTTCTGCTGTGATATCATGAATATTGTTTGAAAGAAAACTAATATCTCATGATTTTCCCACAGTGGTTTGGAAGGGGATCTATAAGCTAAACTGAAAGCATATTTTCTGTAAATTCACATTATCTTTCTCAGTCATGTGAAAATGAAGTCTGACATTCTCAGTAAAACATGTACATCCAACAAGGACAGAGACTGTCAGTTGATTCCTTTGTGTTCTACTGCAGCCTCCTAGAGTGTTCTAAAGAACAACTAGAGCGCTAACAGTCCTACTTATTACAAAGGTATGGCACACCTGAAGCCATCTTGATTGGAATAAAGTGGTAACTCTTAAAACATTTAATTTAAAAAGAAACAACATGAGGGGGTATATTTTGCCATAGAAAGTATGATTAGTGCTGCAGAATAAAAAAAAAAGGGCACATTTTGAGTGACTTCTCAAATCCTTTTCTATTTCATTAAAACATTCTGACATGCAGTCTCCCAAAATGGCCACCAGAGACAAAAGAGCCCAAATGTAGCCCAAATATCACCCAGATGTAGCCCAAGTATAGCCCAATGACAGAATGTCCCAGAGTGTTCTAAAGAACAACTAGAGCGCTAACAGTCCTACTTATTACAAAGGTATGGCACACCTGAAGCCATCTTGATTGGAATAAAGTGGTAACTCTTAAAACATTTAATTTAAAAAGAAACAACATGAGGGGGTATATTTTGCCATAGAAAGTATGATTAGTGCTGCAGAATGAAAAATTAGGGCACATTTTGAGTGACTTCTCAAATCCTTTTCTATTTCATTAAAACATTCTGACATGCAGTCTCCCAAAATGGCCACCAGAGACAAAAGAGCCCAAATGTAGCCCAAATATCACCCAGATGTAGCCCAAGTATAGCCCAATGACAGAATGTCCCAGAGTGTTCTAAAGAACAACTAGAGCGCTAACAGTCCTACTTATTACAAAGGTATAGCACACCTGGAGCCATCGTGATGGGAATAAAGTGGTAACTCTTAAAACATTTAATTTAAAAAGGAACAAAATGAGGGGGTATATTATGCAATAGAAGGTATTATTAGTGCTGCAGAAAGAAAAATTAGGGCACATTTTGAGTGACTTTTCAAATCCTCTTCTATTTCATTAAAAAATTCTGACATGCAGTCTCACAAAATGGCCACCAGAGACAAAAGAGCCCAAATGTAGCCCAAATATCACCCAGATGTAGCCCAAGTATAGCCCAATGACAGAATGTCCCAGAGTGTTCTAAAGAACAACTAGAGCGCTAACAGTCCTACTTATTACAAAGGTATGGCACACCTGAAGCCATCTTGATTGGAATAAAGTGGTAACTCTTAAAACATTTAATTTAAAAAGGAACAAAATGAGGGGGTATATTTTGCCATATGAATTATGATTAGTGCTGCAGAAAGAAAAATTAGGGCACATTTTGAGTGACTTCTCAAACCCTCTTCAATTTCATTAAAAAATTCTGACATACAGTCTCCCAAGATGGCCACCAGAGACAAAAGAGCCTAAATGTAGCCCAAATATCACCCAAATGTACCCCAAGTATAGCCCAATGACAGAATGTCCCAGAGTGTTCTAAAGAACAACTAGAGCGCTAACAGTCTTACTTATGACAAAAGTATGGCACACCAGAAGCCATCTTGATTGGAATGAAGTGGTAAGTCTGAAAACACTCAATTTAAAAAGGAACAACATGAGGGGGTTAATTTTGCCATAGAAAGTATGATTAGTGCTTCAGAAAGAAAAATTAGGGATCATTTTGAGTGACTTCTCAAATCCTCTTCTATTTCATTTAAAAAATTCTGACATGCAGACTGAAACATGCACTTTGAATACCAGCAGCAGACGTCCCTGGTGAGCAGTAGCTTTACTACAGTGATCTAATGTGCAACTAGAGTGCTAACATTCAGAATTTATGGCAAATGTGTGACACATCTGAATGCCTTCTTGATGGAACCAAAGTAAACAAGCATTGAAAATGCAATAGATCTCGCCCTCGTTTAAGTTAAAGCCATTCTGTTTGTAATGAGGTGGCTTTTTAGCTTTGCTTTTATTAGTGTTTTTTCAACTTTCATGTAAATAACATGCATCTGTATGCATATAAGTATATGTATGCATGCATTTATGTTTGTATTTATATAGATATACAGATGATATATGTTTATATATGTATGTATATATATATATTCACTGAAAAAACCATAGGCTAACTACATATCTAACTACATATACATATAACTACATACTAACTACATATCGCGCACCCGCAATCCACTGCTGATGATGTCACATATTACATCATTCATGACATGGTCAGTGACATCACTGATGACATCACTGATGACATCTCAAATGACATCACTGATGACATCACTGATGACAACATCCAGTGACTGTATGTTTCTGTAAAGTTAAAATATGTCTTACATATTGAAGAATGAGTGGATGTATAAGTGTCTGGATGAAGGATTTAGTAGGTGCATGACTGACTGTATGAGTGAGTGATTAAATGTGTCTCACTGAGTGCATGGGTTAGTGACTAAACTGTCTTAATTTGTGCATCATTATGTCTGTTGTTCTGTAAACTGTTGCATGTGTTGATAAGTAGCTATATGAGTAACTATATGGGTTATTGATTGGTTGCCCAAGTATTTGTATGGGAGACTGAGTGTGTGTGTGGGTGGCTGGGAGGTGTATGACTCTGTGCATAGATGTGTGAGCAGTTGATTCACTAGATGTATGGTTTCAAAAGTGCATGTGGAAACAGCTGTATGGGCGGTTGACTGTGTGCATGAGTGTATTGGTGAGTGAATGGATATCTCAGTGCTACATGTCAAAGTAAGTACATATGTAAAACACAGTACATGTGAGAGTTGACATATATAAATAACTGTGCATAAGAGCCAGTGAATGTGTGAGTGGCTGTATGGATCATTGTGAACTCGTATCAGGGATTGTATAAGAGAGTAAATATGTGTTAGTATATGTTTGAATAAGTAAAGTTTGTATAACTGTATAGTTGAGGAAATGGAGGTGTGATTGATTCTTTGCATGACTGACTAGGTGTGTGAGTAACTCCATGGATGAGTGACAGTCTGTGAGTGTCTGTTTACACTGATTGTATCTAAGGTTATATTAGAGTCTGAAGAGGTTCATCGTATTATCACATGAATGATATCATCAGTGATGTGATCAGTAATGTCAAATGAGATGTCATCAGTGATGTCATCAGTGATGTCATTTGAGATGTCATCAGTGATGTCATCAGTGATGTCACTGACCATGTCATGAATGATGTAATATGTGACATCATCAGCAGTGGATTGCGGGTGCGCGATATATAGTTAGTGCAACTAACTATATATGGAATTTCAATGGTTTTGTGTGAGTAAAATAAGGTTTTGTAAATGCGAATTGCTAACTATATATGGTCTATAACCTATGGTTTTTTCAGTGAATATATATATATATATATATATATATATATATATATATATATATATATATATATATATATATATATATATATATATATATATATGGTCTATAACCTATGGTTTTTTCAGTGAATATATATATATATATATATATATATATATATATATATATATATATATATATATATATATATATATATATATATATATATATATATATATATATATATATATTACCTACTGGCAGTCGCCAGTAGGTATATATAGTTAGGATTTTTTCTCTATGGGATTTTTGAAAATTCTATGTCTAATAACTTTGGCGTTTGTGGACGGAATTGGCTGAAATTTTCAGGAAAATGGAACATTTTGTTTCTGAGCAGCCCCTGACAATTTGGGGGGGTTTCATCAAGGGGGGGCCGAGAAAAAAGGGGGGTCCCAAAACGCGTTTTTCCCATGTTAATTTCCATAGGGCGGTTGGCCTCACTTTTAGCTCGAACGGCTGAATGGATTTGCACGAAACTTGGCAAAATTGTAGGGACTGTTAGCCCGATGTGCCTTTGCTAGGTCTCAATATATGTGCTCCAGTGGATTTTGAGTAATTTAGGTTCAAAAAAAGATATATATCTGGGCGGAGCCTAACCACACATCTGATCTGATTGGCTGTCAGCACTTCATCCAAGAAGTGTTGGCAGCCATCTTGGGACCAATATACATGATAGCACCTCATTAAAAAGCATTGTAGTTAATAGAGGGTTTTAGGACTTTAGTTACATTATAAATCATTTGTTGATGGTACCATACTCGTTTTAGGAATTGTGGTGGGTTCTAAGGTGATTTTACCATGTGAAAAAACCTTCTGCTGTGATATCATGAATATTGTTTGAAAGAAAACTAATATCTCATGATTTTCCCACAGTGGTTTGGAAGGGGATCGATAAGCTAAACTGAAAGCATATTTTCTGTAAATTCACATTATCTTTCTCAGTCATGTGAAAATGAAGTCTGACATTCTCAGTAAAACATGTACATCCAACAAGGACAGAGACTGTCAGTTGATTCCTTTGTGTTCTACTGCAGCCTCCTAGAGTGTTCTAAAGAACAACTAGAGCGCTAACAGTCCTACTTATTACAAAGGTATGGCACACCTGAAGCCATCTTGATTGGAATAAAGTGGTAACTCTTAAAACATTTAATTTAAAAAGAAACAACATGAGGGGGTATATTTTGCCATAGAAAGTATGATTAGTGCTGCAGAATGAAAAATTAGGGCACATTTTGAGTGACTTCTCAAATCCTTTTCTATTTCATTAAAACATTCTGACATGCAGTCTCCCAAAATGGCCACCAGAGACAAAAGAGCCCAAATGTAGCCCAAATATCACCCAGATGTAGCCCAAGTATAGCCCAATGACAGAATGTCCCAGAGTGTTCTAAAGAACAACTAGAGCGCTAACAGTCCTACTTATTACAAAGGTATGGCACACCTGAAGCCATCTTGATTGGAATAAAGTGGTAACTCTTAAAACATTTAATTTAAAAAGGAACAAAATGAGGGGGTATATTTTGCCATATGAATTATGATTAGTGCTGCAGTAAGAAAAATTAGGGCACATTTTGAGTGACTTCTCAAACCCTCTTCAATTTCATTAAAAAATTCAGACATACAGTCTCCCAAGATGGCCACCAGAGACAAAAGAGCCTAAATGTAGCCCAAATATCACCCAGATGTACCCCAAGTATAGCTCAATGACAGAATGTCCCAGAGTGTTCTAAAGAACAACTAGAGCGCTAACAGTCTTACTTATGACAAAAGTATGGCACACCAGAAGCCATCTTGATTGGAATGAAGTGGTAAGTCTGAAAACACTCAATTTAAAAAGGAACAACATGAGGGGGTTAATTTTGCCATAGAAAGTATGATTAGTGCTTCAGAAAGAAAAATTAGGGATCATTTTGAGTGACTTCTCAAATCCTCTTCTATTTCATTAAAAAAATTCTGACATGCAGACTGAAACATGCACTTTGAATACCAGCAGCAGACGTCCCTGGTGAGCAGTAGCTTTACTACAGTGATCTAATGTGCAACTAGAGTGCTAACATTCAGAATTTATGGCAAATGTGTGACACATCTGAATGCCTTCTTGATGGAACCAAAGTAAACAAGCATTGAAAATGCAATAGATCTCGCCCTCGTTTAAGTTAAAGCCATTCTGTTTGTAATGAGGTGGCTTTTTAGCTTTGCTTTTATTAGTGTTTTTTCAACTTTCATGTAAATAACATGCATCTGTATGCATATAAGTATATGTATGCATGCATTTATGTTTGTATTTATATAGATATACAGATGATATATGTTTATATATGTATGTATATATATATATATTCACTGAAAAAACCATAGGTTATAGACCATATATAGTTAGGAATTAGCATTTACAAAACCTTGAAAATTCACTGAAAAAACCATAGGTTATAGACCATATATAGTTAGGAATTAGCATTTACAAAACCTTGAAAATTCACTGAAAAAACCATAGGTTATAGACCATATATAGTTAGGAATTCGCATTTACAAAACCTTATTTTACTCACACAAAACCATTGAAATTCCATATATAGTTAGTTGCACTAACTATATATCGCGCACCCGCAATCCACTGCTGATGATGTCACATATTACATCATTCATGACATGGTCAGTGACATCACTGATGACATCACTGATGACATCTCAAATGACATCACTGATGACATCACTGATGACAACATCCAGTGACTGTATGTTTCTGTAAAGTTAAAATATGTCTTACATATTGAAGAATGAGTGGATGTATAAGTGTCTGGATGAAGGATTTAGTAGGTGCATGACTGACTGTATGAGTGAGTGATTAAATGTGTCTCACTGAGTGCATTGGTTAGTGACTAAACTGTCTTAATTTGTGCATCATTATGTCTGTTGTTCTGTAAACTGTTGCATGTGTTGATAAGTAGCTATATGAGTAACTATATGGGTTATTGATTGGTTGCCCAAGTATTTGTATGGGAGCCTGAGTGTGTGTGTGGGTGGCTGGGAGGGGTATGACTCTGTGCATAGATGTGTGAGCAGTTGATTCACTAGATGTATGGTTTCAAAAGTGCATGTGGAAACAGCTGTATGGGCGGTTGACTGTGTGCATGAGTGTATTGGTGAGTGAATGGATATCTCAGTGCTACATGTCAAAGTAAGTACATATGTAAAACACAGTACATGTGAGAGTTGACATATATAAATAACTGTGCATAAGAGCCAGTGAATGTGTGAGTGGCTGTATGGATCATTGTGAACTTGTATCAGGGATTGTATAAGAGAGTAAATATGTGTTAGTATATGTTTGAATAAGTAAAGTTTGTATAACTGTATAGTTGAGGAAATGGAGGTGTGATTGATTCTTTGCATGACTGACTAGGTGTGTGAGTAACTCCATGGATGAGTGACAGTCTGTGAGTGTCTGTTTACACTGATTGTATCTAAGGTTATATTAGAGTCTGAAGAGGTTCATCGTATTATCACATGAATGATATCATCAGTGATGTGATCAGTAATGTCAAATGAGATGTCATCAGTGATGTCATCAGTGATGTCATTTGAGATGTCATCAGTGATGTCATTTGAGATGTCATCAGTGATGTCATCAGTGATGTCACTGACCATGTCATGAATGATGTAATATGTGACATCATCAGCAGTGGATTGCGGGTGCGCGATATATAGTTAGTGCAACTAACTATATATGGAATTTCAATGGTTTTGTGTGAGTAAAATAAGGTTTTGTAAATGCGAATTCCTAACTATATATGGTCTATAACCTATGGTTTTTTCAGTGAATATATATATATATATATATATATATATATATATATATATATATATTCACTGAAAAAACCATAGGTTATAGACCATATATAGTTAGGAATTAGCATTTACAAAACCTTATTTTACTCGCACAAAACCATTGAAATTCCATATATAGTTAGTTGCACTAACTATATATCGCGCACCCGCAATCCACTGCTGATGATGTCACATATTACATCATTCATGACATGGTCAGTGACATCACTGATGACATCACTGATGACATCTCAAATGACATCACTGATGACATCACTGAAAACATCTCATTTGACATGACTGATAACATCACTGATGATATCATTCATGTGATAATACCATGAACCTCTTCAGACTCTAATATAACCTTAGATACAATCAGTGTAAACAGACAGTCACAGACTGTCACTCATCCATGGAGTTACTCACACACCTAGTCAGTTATGCCAAAAATCAATCACACCTCCATTTTCTCAACTATACAGTTATACACACCTTACTTATTCAAACATATACTAACACATATTTACTTTACTCTCTTATACAATCTCTGATACATGTTCACAATGATCCATACAGCCACTCACACATTCACTGGCTCTTATGCACAGTTATTTATAGATGTCAACTCTCACATGTACTGTGTTTTACATATGTACTTATTTTGACATGTAGCACTGAGATATCCATTCACTCACTAATACACTCATGCACAGTCAACCGCCCATACAGCTGTTTGCACATGCACTTTTGAATCTATACATATAGTGAATCAACTACTCACACATCTATGTACAGAGTCACACACCTTCCAGCCACCCATACACACACACTCAGTTTCCCATACAAATACTTGGACAACCAATCAACCCATACAGTTACTCATATAGCTACTGATCAACATATGCAGCAGTTTGTAGAACAACAGATATAATGATGCACAAATTAAAACAGTTTAGTCACTAACCCATGCACTCAGTGAGACACATTTAATCACTCACTCAATCAGTCAGTCATGCACCTACTAAATCCTTCATCCAGACACTTATACATCCACTCATTCTTCAAAATATAAGACATATTTTAACTTTACAGAAACATACAGTCACTGGATGTTGTCATCAGTGATGTCATCAGTGATGTCATTTGAGATGTCATCAGTGATGTCATCAGTGATGTCACTGACCATGTCATGAATGATGTAATATGTGACATCATCAGCAGTGGATTGCGGGTGCGCGATATATAGTTAGTGCAACTAACTATATATGGAATTTCAATGGTTTTGTGCGAGTAAAATAAGGTTTTGTAAATGCTAATTCCTAACTATATATGGTCTATAACCTATGGTTTTTTCAGTGAATTTTCAAGGTTTTGTAAATGCTAATTCCTAACTATATATAGTCTATAACCTGTGGTTTTTTCATTGAATTTCATTGGTTTTTTAAAAGCTAATATCTGTAGCTGTAAAATATACTCTTTATTACGTGACGTATCACGTAGCCACGTGAGACGCCTCATGACGCGTCGCCTCTGCAGCGCAAACCAAACCCGTAACGTAAGCGCGCCGGAGCACGCTTACAGATATATATATTTTTTTAACCTTAATTAGACAAAATCCACACATGCACATATCTTGAGGCCTTGCAAAGGCACATCAAACAAACAATCCCTACCGCTCTGGACTGTTTAGAATGTTGACAGACACCGGAGAGCCAATCAGCTCCGCTTCGCAAAGTTCCGATACGCGAAAAGTTCGCGAACCGGAGCGCTACCCGGAGCGCTGTTACAGATATAGCTGCCCGGTTAGCTGCCGGTTAGCTGCCTGGTTAGCTGCCCGGTTAGCTGCCCGGTTCGCGTACCAAGACGCGTCTCTACGGCGAAAAAATCGAATCTTTTTTTTTTTTTTTTTTAGCTTAGCTGCCGGTTAGCTGCCTGGTTAGCTGCCCGGTTAGCTGCCCGGTTAGCTGCCCGGTTAGCTGCCCGGTTCGCGTACCAAGACGCGTCTCTACGGCGAAAAAAAATCGATTTTTTTTTTTTTGCCCCGCGTGGCTCTATAATATCCCCCTCATCAATCCTAGGGGGTCAGGAGGGGTCTACCTTGCCCCCTTTCCTTCATTTCCCCCTTCGTTTTTCACCACATCTTGTCTCTCGAGAGACAAGATGGCAGCCGCTCCGGACTGTTTACAATGTTGACAGCCAATCAGCTACTCCTCCGACTCACGTTACGCTGCCGGTTAGCTGCCCGGTTAGCTGCCCGGTTAGCTGCCCGGTTCGCGAACCAAGACGCGTCTTTACGGCGAAAAAATCGGATTTTTTTTTTTTGCCCCGCGTGGCTCTATAATATCCCCCTCATCAATCCTAGGGGGTCAGGAGGGGTCTACCTTGCCCCCTTTCCTTCATTTCCCCCTTCGTTTTTCACCACATCTTGTCTCTCGAGAGACAAGATGGCAGCCGCTCCGGACTGTTTACAATGTTGACAGCCAATCAGCTACTCCTCCGACTCACGTTACGCTGCCGGTTAGCTGCCCGGTTAGCTGCCCGGTTAGCTGCCCGGTTCGCGAACCAAGACGCGTCTTTACGGCGAAAAAATCGGATTTTTTTTTTTTGCCCCGCGTGGCTCTATAATATCCCCCTCATCAATCCTAGGGGGTCAGAAGGGGTCTACATTGCCCCCTTTCCTACATTTCCCCCTTTGTTTTGGCCTCCTCTTGTCTCTCGATCCTACCGAGAGACAAGATGGCGGCCGCTACGGACTGTTTAGAATGTTGACAGACACCGGAGAGCCAATCAGCTTCGCATCGCAAAGTTCCGATACGCGAAAAGTTCGCGAACCGGATCGCTGCCCGGAGCGCTGTTACAGATATATATCTTGATTTAAACGTTAATTTCTCAAAATCCACTGAAGCACATATATTGAGACCTAGCAAAGGCACATCGGGCTAACAGTCCCTACAATTTTGCCAAGTTTCGTGTAAATCCATTCAGCCGTTCGGGCTAAAAGTGAGTCCAACCGCCCTATGGAAATTAACATGGGAAAATCGCGTTTTGGGACCCCCCTTTTTTCTCAGCCCCCCCTTGACGAACCCCCCCCAAATTTCCAGGAGCTGCTCAGAAACAAAATGTGCCATTTTCCTGAAAATTTCAGCCGATTCCGTCCACAAACGCCAAAGTTATTAGGCATAGAATTTTCAAAAGTCCCATAGAGAAAAAATCCTAACTATATATACCTACTGGCTATCGCCAGTAGGTAATATATATATATATATATATATATATATATATATATATATATATATATATATATATATATATATTACCTACTGGCAGTCGCCAGTAGGTAGTTATAGTTAGGATTTTTTTCAATGTTAAATCTCAAAATTCTATTTGGAATAACTTTGGCACCGGTTGACGAATCTGCCTGAAAATTTCCTGAAAATGGCCTCGTCGAGCTCCGGTCCTTCCTTGAAATTTTGGGGGGATACGTCAAGCGGGGGCCGAGATAAAAGGGGGGTCCCAAAACGCGTTTTCCCCATGTTAATTTCCATAGGGCGGTCGATTTCACTTTTAACCCGATCGGCTGAATGGATTTCCACCAAATTTGGCAAAATTGTAGGGATTGGTAGCCTGATGTGCCTTTGCTATGTCTCAAGATATGTGCTGCAGTGGATTTTGAGTAATTTAGGTTACAAAAAATATATATATCTATAGCAGTGCAGCGGTGCGCGCACCAGGGAGCGCTCCGGGCGCGTGACGCGAGGTGCGCATGGAAAGCTGATTGGCTCTCGGGTGTCTGCAAACATTCGAAACAGTCCAGAGCGGCCGCCATCTTGTGTCTCGGTAAAATCGAGACATAAGAGGTGGCTAAAACAAAGGGGGAACTGACCATAAGGCGTCAGGGATAGACCCCTTTGACCCCCTAGGTTTGATGTGGGGGCTATAAAAGGGCCCCGCGGGGCATTTAAATTTTTTTTTTTTTTTCGTTTTGCGCGGGGGAAGCGCCCGGTGCGCGCACCAGGTAGCGCACCGGGGAGCGTAAAATGAGGGAAAAAGATGACAGAGTTTTTAAAAAAATGAAGTTTTTATTTAGAAATTGGAGGTAGTTCTAAAAAGAACTTTTTTTTTTCTTCTTTTTGTTGTTTTATATTTTTTTTGTGTTTTTTGAACTTTTTGAACTTTTTTTGGCTTTTCAAAACAGTTTTATATTTTTTTGTATTTTTTTATGGGGAGAAACAAAAAAAGGGAATTGAAACTGGCTCAACTGGAGCAAAAAAACAAAAAACCCAAAAATGTACTTCTTTTTGGGGCACTTGTGATTATCACCTGCAAGGACGATGAGCTTAACGCTTTTTTCGCCATAGGCGATAAGCTTGCCACATGCAGAACAAGTGATTTTAAAATCAGCAAATCTCGGCTGAATGCAAGGCATCACCTCGGATGTTTCTGGTTCTGATGAGGTGGGTTGGTTTCTTTGGGAGGGGGTCCTTGATGACTGGGGGAGGTTACTGGCCAGTTCCCTGAACTCTGCTCGAGAGTAGTTGTTTGGGTGCTTTCTGGTCATGTGCCGAATCATGGTATAGTTACCAAAAGAATATTTTTTGTTTGGGTTGCCCCGTGAAAGTTCATCATTGCAGATGAGGCAAGTCACCTTGGGCGCATTCACCTTTTTTTGCCCCTCTGGGATTGAAAAAAACTGCCATACAATGTGTGGTTTGGGTTTGTAAGGTGTATTTTCTTCTGGCAGCCATCTTCTTCTCCCCTCCTCCTCTTCCTCTTCCTCTTCCTCCTCCTGTTCTTGACCACCAATATAATTTGGAGCTGGTCCTCTTGGTGGTTGTGGTGGTGGTGGTGGGGCAGATGCACCAGCTGATGCTACTACTGAAGCCATTATTTGGAGCAAAAAAGTAGAGAGAGCAACAAACAGGTCTTCCTCAGTCAAAGGACAAAGTCAGAATAAGGAAAAAAGGTGGGGTCTTTCATCATTTAGAAAAAAAAACTGTCCTGAACCAATGAGAAGTGTTATTTTCAGGTCACAAGACCAGGGGCTTCATCATTATGAAACTAAAACTGTTATGAACCAATGAAAAGTGTTATTTTCTGCTCACATGACCCGACGCGCTTACGCTACGCGCACGGGGGCGCGCAGCGTAAGCGCGTCGGAAGTTTACGTTGTGCGATCGTATTCGCTCGAGTACTTCCGGGTGCGCTTACGCCGTGCGTATCACGCGGTCGCGGCTACGCGATACGTCACGATCATGTTTTCGTTTGCGATATTGGCGCTCACGAGACGCTCCCCGGAGCGCGCCTGGGGGCGCTTTTCAGAAATACGCTTTTCGGGGCGCACTCCGGGGCGCGCTCTGGGAGCGCTCCCCCCAAAAATTAAAAAAAAAAAAATGGGATAATTGTAGGGACAGGTAGCCCTATTCTGAAGTGGTTTGTAAAAAAATTAACTTTATAAAAATATGTATTGTGCTACATTGGGCTTAATATATGTTAGAGCCAAAATGTAGCCCAAATGTAGCCCAAAGTAGCCCAATGTAGCCCAAAGATGGCCACCAGAGACCAAAAATTGTAAATGTAGCCCAAATTTCAACTAGATGTAGCCCAACTGTAGCCCAATGACAAAATGTACCAGAGTGTTAAAAAGAACAACTAGAGTGCTAACAGTCTTATTTATAAAGCGAAACTTATAGTTAGGAATTAGCATTAACAAAACCTATGAAATTCACTGAAAAAACCATAGGTTTCACACCAGTTATAGTTAGGAATTAGCATTTAAAAAACCTATGAAATTCACTGAAAAAACCATAGGTTTCACACCGGTTATAGTTAGGAATTAGCATTTAAAAAACCTATTAAATTCACTGAAAAAACCATAGGTTTCACACCAGTTATAGTTAGCTGGAAATTTTACTGATATAAAACCATTGAAATTCCCACGTTATAGTTAGTCGGACTCACTATAACTTGCGCGTGCAATGCACTGCTGATGACATCACATATTACATCACTCATGACATGGTGAGTGACATCACTCATGACATCACTGATGACACCATCCAGTGAATATGTGTCTTTCTGAAAAATAAATATTAGTGAGTTATGTTTAAATATTTAAATACATATATTAGTGTTTCACTTTGTGTATAAGTGGCTACATGTGTTGATAAGTAGCTACATGCGTATGTATATGGGTTATTTGATATTTTTATTAGTATCAGTTTGAGTGTCTATATGGTTTGGTGGGGGTATTACTTAGCACATAGATGCATGAGTGACTGACTCTTTGTTTGTATGTGTTTTGAAGACAGCATATGTACAGGACTGTATGGGTGGATGAGTGTCTATATGTGTTTGTTAGTGAGTGAATGACTGTCTCACTAGTGTCTTTATCAGTAACTACATATGTTTTAATCTAGTATATATGAATATTGATGTATATAAGTGAGTATATGTGAGAGTAAGAGATTGTAAGAGTTCCTGTTTAAATAAGTATGTGTTTCTATAAGTGATTGTTTAAGAGAATAAATATGTGTAATTTTCAATAGAAGTAAGGTGGAAGTGTGTGTATAACTCTATATTCAAATAAATGGTTGTTCAATAGTTTATTTGCACGTGTGAATATGTGTGTGAATAACTTTTGGATGAATGTCGGTGTGTAACAGGATGTATAGGTGTATCTCTTCATATGATGAGTGAGTATATGTATGAGTGACTATATAGAACTGTTGGTGAATGAGTGGATGTGTATATAGATAGTGGAAGTACAGAATTGCTTGTTGTAACTGATATAGGTATGTCCATTTTTTAAAAATTTCAGTTTCTATTTTTGAATATGTGTCTCAAGGGTTACTTTACACTGAGAGGAGGTCTGTCACTGTGTCACAAGGATGGTGTCATCAGTGATGTCATGAGTGATGTCACTCACCATGTCATGAGTGATGTAATATGTGATGTCATCAGCAGTGCATTGAACGCGCAGGTTATAGTGAGTCCGACTAACTATAACGTGGGAATTTCAATGGTTTTATATCAGTAAAATTTCCAGCTAACTATATCTGGTGTGAAACCTATGGTTTTTTCAGTGAATTTAATAGGTTTTTTAAATGCTAATTCCTAACTATAACCGGTGTGAAACCTATGGTTTTTTCACGGAATATATATATATATATATATATATTCACTGAAAAAACCATAGGTTATAGACCATATATAGTTAGGAATTAGCATTTACAAAACCTTAATTTACTCGCACAAAACCATAGAAATTCGCATATATAGTTAGTTGCAATAACTATATATCGCGCACCCGCAATCCACTGCTGATGATGTCACATATTACATCATTCATGACATGGTCAGTGACATCACTGATGACATCACTGATGACATCATCCAGTGACTGTATGTTTCTGTAAAGTTAAAATATGTCTTACATATTGAAGAATGAGTGGATGTATAAGTGTCTGGATGAAGGATTTAGTAGGTGCATGACTGACTGTATGAGTGAGTGATTAAATGTGTCTCACTGAGTGCATGGGTTAGTGACTAAACTGTCTTAATTTGTGCATCATTATATCTGTTGTTCTATGAACTGTTGCATGTGTTGATCAGTAGCTATATGAGTAACTATATGGGTTATTGATTGGTTGCCCAAGTATTTGTATGGGAGAGTGAGTGTGTGTGTGGGGGTGGCTGGGAGGTGTGTGACTCTGTGCATACATGTGTAAACAGTTGATTCACTAGATCTATGGGTACAAAACTGCATGTGGAAACAGCTGTATGGGTGGTTGACTGTGTACGAGTGTATTGGTGAGTGAATGGATATCTCAGTGCTACATGTCAAAGTAAGTACATATGTAAAACACAGTACATGTGAGAGTTCACATATATAAATTACTGTGTATAAGAGCCAGTGAATGTGAGAATGTCTTTATGAATCATTGTGAACTTGTATGAGAGATTGTATAAGAGAGTAAATATGTGTTAGAATATGTTTGAATTAGTAAGGTGTGTATAACTGTATAGTTGAGGAAATGGAGGTGTGATTGATTCTTTGCATGACTGACTAGGTGTGTGAGTAACTCCATGGATGAGTGACAGTCTGTGAGTGTCTGTTTACACTGATTGTATCTTAGGTTATATTAGAGTCTGAAGAGGTTCATCGTATTATCACATGAATAATATTATCAGTGATGTGATCAGTAATGTCAAATGAGATGTCATCAGTGATGTCATCAGTGATGCCATTTGAGACGTCATCCGTGATGTCATTTGAGATGTCATCAGTGATGTCATTTAAGATGTCATCAGTGATGTCATCAGTGATGTCACTGACCATGTCATGAATGATGTAATATGTGACATCATCAGCAGTGGATTGCGGGTGCGCGATATATAGTTATTGCAACTAACTATATATGCGAATTTCTATGGTTTTGTGCGAGTAAATTAAGGTTTTGTAAATGCTAATTCCTAACTATATATGGTCTATAACCTATGGTTTTTTCGGTGAATTTTCTAGGTTTTGTAAATGCTAATTCCTAACTATATATGGTCTATAACCTATGGTTTTTTCAGTGAATTTCAATGGTTTTTTAATAGCAAATATCAAAAGCTGTCAAATGTCAAGTACGTGATAGGTAAAAACATTTTCGTGTTTATGCACGCTGATGTGCTTTGAACGCTGCCCCCCTCCCCCCCCTCTTTTCTCTTAGGAGTACTCTCTCTTTGCAGATAGTGAAGGGTAGTTAACGCAGGCCTTTGCCCCAGTTGTAATCTGTCGTGCCTGCTTCTCTCTCCATTTGATTGATTGTTATCCAAGCATTTACTGTTTTAGAATTGGTTCTCTTTGGTTCATTCTCTATTTACAAACAAGCACAGAGTCGCAATACTCTGTTTAGTCTTTGCAGATAGTGAAAAATCGTTTAAAAAAACAAAAGGAATCGAGCAAAATCAGTAGGCCACTAATGGGATCTCTTTTTGACCTCGCTAAAATAGAAACATTAAGAACAACCCCTCATGAGAAATACAAAACTAGTGAGATGAACTGAGCTCCACACGATGATGGCTGCAAGACAGCTCGGCTCCGCCACCCACCCCACCCAAAATAACGACAAACCCTATGCAAATATTATAAATATATACAACACACCAGCAAAGTAACAGGGTAAAACATTTTATTAAATAACTATTTACATAACTATTTTATACTTTTAGTTGCCCCATCCGGCTAGCTCAATCGATCGAGCATGAGACTCATGCACTCCGATCTCCTTGGCCTCAGTCAAGCATCAATAGTAAGATTTTCATACATGAGTGTACGTTCATGGTTTTGGTCCCTGAGTTGCTTCGATGTCACTGCCTTGCACAAATGGCATAAGTCCTGGATGTTGGGTGCCATAGTTCAGAGTTCTGAGCAGCGCTTGTAACACTGTCTAAAGCTTATTTGCACCTGCTGCAGCTTCACTATTCTCAAAGTAAGTGGGGGCCGTTTGTGGACCTGACTGCATTTGAAAACAATGTGATACGGTACCTCCCTAAACCGCTTGACGGAGGCCCCCGAGGGGCGGTGTGATGGCGCGGACACGGAGAAGGCGCTTGGCTCCGACCCCCTCCCCAAGTCTTGTTGCCCTGGTGTGGCCTGAGATCGCCCCCGACATAGGCGGCCGGCTCCCGGGGTCAAGCGGAACTTTTTGCCTTTTGGTGACTCTCCCATTCTGAACATTGTCCCACAATCCGTTTGACCTGAAACGATTACACAAATGAAACATTTGTGAGTTTTAAATTTCCGGAGAAGTATAATTCACCAATAGCTTTCTCTGTAGATCTTTTTCCATTAACAATCCCAGTTCCATCACCCGCCCAGGATATCACTACTGTTAGTTGTCATTGTTGCTTCTGTTTTAATAAAAAATGTTTTAAGGTGTTTACTGTTTTTGTTGCGATGTATATATTTATAAGTTATTAAATCACTGTATCCTGTTAAACAGAAACTTTAGCATGAAACACACTTCAAAAGGAAGGGAAAGAAATCGAACAAAATCAGTAGGCCACTGATGAGTTTTTGACTTCGCTAGAAATAAGAAACATGAAAGTTGTGAGAGAAGCCAAGCTTGACGTTACGGTAGCCACGAGGTAGCTAGGCTCCGCCACCCCCCCACTGCTCCAAGCATGTCTGTCCCACCGCCCGCCACGCCCAATAACGGTAACATGAAATAGATACAAATCAGCAGATACCTACCCCCATTCCGGAAACTCCCGAAGTGCAACAGGTTCGCGGCTACGCCTATCCAGAAGACGAGGCCTTCGGCACGTGTAGGGCGAGTCCTGCTGGCAGCCGTCGGCCGGGGAGGTCGTCGCCTAACTTGGGCCAGGAGAGGAGCCGAGGCCGACGGGATCCCTCTTCTTTTTTCAATAATGGCTGCGACAACGGGGGGGGGATGTCTTGCACATGCCACCGACCCCCCCCCCCCCGGGCCAGGAGAGGAGCCGAGGCCGACGGGATCCCTCTTCTTTCTTCAATAATGTCTGCGACAATGGGGGGGGGATGTCTTGCACATGCCACCGACCCCCCCCCCTGGGCCAGGAGAGGAGCCGAGGCCGATGGGATCCCTCTTCTTTCTTTAATAATGGCTGCGACAACGGGGGGGGGATGTCTTGCACATGCCACCGACCCCCCCCCCTCCTATCTCCTGGTCTGGCCTCCCCGTTCGGTCCTGAAGCGGTGCCCTGCAGGCCACGTGGGGGGATGTCTTGCCTCTGCCTCCGACCCCCCCCCTCTTATCGCCTGGTCCGGACATCACGGATATCAACGCCAGATGTCGGCGTGGGGTGCGCTGGGAGGGAGAGGCGGCGCGAACGAGCCTCTCCCACCCCCCCAGGTGGGGGCCCCTCAGCTGCACCCCTAATGCTCCACTCACCCAACAAAAGGTCTTGTCCACTATTGCGAGGCAATGATGCTCCGCTCACCCAGCGGGGGTCTCGTCCACTGTTGCGGTGCAACGACGCTTCTAGTTTCCTGCGTCCAGAAACGTTCTCCTCAACTTTGAAGATTCTATAAGAGCCACGGGGGCCCCCGACCCCCGATGGGGAATGACTGCCATGATCACCCACGGAACGACCTCGACGTAGCCGCGGGACGTCGGCGCGCTCATGCCGGCGCCGGCCTCAGTCTTGAAATGACCAAAATCCTGCAAGACTACCAACTTGATCAGTTCCGGTGGGACACCAGTGTGACCCGGTACGAGAGATTGTTGCCTCCCACCCCACTTTGACTGATGGTTCATGTCGCCAGTCCCCGCTGCTACCCTTCAACGAAAACTTTTGGACTGCCGAAAGAGGTCCCGGTCCAACCACGAGTTGGTGGAGACATTTTGACTATACTTGGACCTTCCTGACCTCACCCAAAATGGCGCCGGTACAAATGAAACTCTCAACTCCTTGTTGTGCCCCGATTGCTCAGCCTTGATATCATGAGATATGTATGAAGTTTTTAGCACATGAATTGATATGGGATAAGACTGATTATATGTTCGGACAATGAATTGATCCGGGATGGGTATTGATTATACGTTCGAACAATGAATTGACATGGGACGGGTACTGATTACACGTTCGGACAATGAATTGATATTAAGTTCTAATGCATCATTGATTACTGTATTTATTATTGAAGGTTAGAATTGTCGACACTTTTGGTACTTGCTCACAATGAATTATCGATATGATTTTGTTGCACTTGTCGCACTTTTTACTATGAAATCAACGACCACTGACTCTGTTATGTTTTCCACAAATAAATACCCCCCCCCCCATTTACAGTTCCAGCCTGCTCCGTGGCCGGCCCACGGGGTTGTAGGCCCGTATTTGTGCACCAACATTTTTATTAAAGGTTTTTGAAAAAGCAAACGTAGTTTTAACGCGTAGATTGGTAAGTTTCGAATAAATGGCCACTGTTTCCGATTTAAAAAAAAAAATTTAAAAAAAAAAGCAGGTGAAATGAAGCAGCTCGATTAGTTAAGGGTTAAAAAGTATAGTACGCAGAAACATTGCAAATATGAATGGTCCAGGTTTGTTGTATGTGTTTTTCATTTTTGTACAGCATAAAGCAATCGATAAAGATCCTGGTATTTAGCCTCTAATTTATAAGCTACCTGTATCAAGGAAGTTGTTTTAAATGCCCCTAAGCCACCCCGAAGGAATGTCACCTGGCCCCCCTAGTACGAACGAAAACGACCCCGTACCACTGTAGGTTATCTCTCTTCCTCAAAGGAGAGCACGAGCTCGCCCCCACTTTACACCGACTGCCCTTTGTTTTGACCCTCCCCTGCACACGATCCGTAATGCCACACTTGGGCGACCTATGCTATCCACAGGCCTCCGATAATTATCTCTCCTACATTACCGGTCCCCCCTGGGCTTAAACGCCGAGATGGTAGGGATTGCATCCCGTGGAGATAGGCCGAGTATGTAGTAAGTAAAAGCCTTTTCGGGTTTATGCGCGCTGATGTGTTTTAAACGCATCAGCCCCTTCTTTTTCCCTCTTTTCTGCAGGTCACTTCGGAACGTCGATTATAGTACGGAAAAATGGTGACTTAACGGCCGATGGGATGAGAAAAAGGGTTTGAATATGGTGCCTATACACGACGAGCAAACAATGACTATGTCTCTCTCTGAACCCAGCGCTTGGGAGGGCAGCCTGAAGCAGAAACTTGACGGGTTATTACAGGATGACAAAATATGACTTCTCTTGGCACCCCGAATAATACAACCAAGAATGACGTGCACCAATGAATAAATTCCTACGTTTAACTAAATAGGGAAAGTTTAGGGAATATTCCGAGGTGAGGTTTACCCAAGTACCCTCCGTCTGGAGGACTAGGAATGTTGCCAATGTTTAAGATTTACCAACTCCTTCTCGCACCCTCATAGACATGAAACTCAAAGCTGCCCCATTGTTCTCCCGACTGACACCTACCGTTGCCTCAGCCTGGAAACCCATTCGCTAAAAATGATTCGAAGATCCCCCCTGAGTATTAGCCCGACCAGGTTAGTTCCCGACCAATTGGCAATAGTGTAAGTATTTGCAACCAAAGCCACCAGCGAAGGCAGCCGACGATAAGAGAGAAGAAAAAGGTAAAAAGAGCTCAGCCCCCAGATGAATTAAGTAGGATGCTAAGGATGCGCAGCATGCAGGAAGAGATCTTTTTGGCCAGCAACTGTTCTATGTTTTGTCTTGGATTTTTGTATATAATACATGTACTGTCTCCCCCCGCCCGAGTTTGTGTGTATGTATGTATGTTTTGAAATGACAGGCTCTCCTCATGAGAAATAAAACTCTGTTCTTGTGTTCCTGCTTCCAGCGCCCGTCTCTTTATTTGGTAACCGTTCAAGATGGGAACTAAGTGGCGTCTTGTGCCAGCAGCCTAGGCATCGGTTGTAATCTGGGCTGAATTTTCCTCAGCACGGGGTGTGATTCTCAGGGAAGAGCAGCGCATATGGGAGGAGGTTTATGGCCCATGCATGAGAGAGAGAGCGTGGGTGACCAGTGCATGGGGGAGATGCTTGCGAGGGTGGGGAGCCATGCTGAGGATCGGCGGCGTGCAGAGAGTGGGTCTGGTCAAGGCATCTAAAATGGCTGCCGTGCACGACAAAAGTGTGGCATTGGAAAAAAAGCAAGATGGCGCAGACAATGTTTATCAATACGGATTAATTTATAACAATTATTTTTAACAATATATTTACTCGCACTGACAAAATGGCGGTCAACACTTCCTGATTTCCTTCGAATCGAACGTTAACAGACGTCACGATCGGCGGCGTGCAGAGAGTGGGTCTGGTCAAGACATCTAAAATGGCTGCCGTGCACGACAAAAGTGTGGCATTGGAAAAAAAGCAAGATGGCGCAGACAATGTTTATCAATATGGATTAATTTATAACAATTATTTTTAACAACATATTTACTCGCAGTGTCTAAATGGCGGTCAACACTTCCTGATTTCCTTCGAATCGAACGTTAACAGAAGTCACGCAGCAAAAAAAAAAAAACGCTCACGCGCAACCGCTGGAAGACAAGTATCAACATATATGAGCCTCCTCAACCACCCTCAGAAAACATAGAGGGTCAGGATACGTCCCCCATACCCCCGTATACCCATTTCTCACATTGTTTTTCCTCCATCTTGTAATTTAATTAAATCGAAACACAAAATGGCGAATTCCCGTTTCGCTACCAGTTTGCGACCCGGTTCGCGAACCGAGAAGCGCTTCTACCGCGAAAAATCTAATTTTTTTTATTTGCCCCACGGGACCCTTTAATAACCCCAACATCATTCCTAGGGGGTCAAGAGGGGTCTACCTTGCCCCCTTTCATTAAATTCCCCCTTCGTTTTTCTCCTCCTCTTGTCTCTCGATCCTACCGAGAGACAAGATGGCGGCCGCACCGGACTGTTTAGAATGTTGACAGACACCGGAGAGCCAATCAGCTTCGCTTCGCAAAGCTCCGTTACGCGAATAGTACGCGAACTAGTGCGCTATCCAGGACGCTGCCACAGATATATCTGTTTTTTAAAACGTTAATTTCTCAAAATCCACTGGAGCACATATATTGAGACCCAGCAAAGGCACATCGGGCTAACAGTCCCTACAATTTTGCCAAGTTTCGTGTAAATCCATTCAGCCGTTCGAGCTAAAAGTGAGGCCAAACGCCCTATGGAAAAATGAATGGGAAAAACGCGTTTTGGGACCCCCCTTTTTTCTCGGCCCCCCTTGACGAAACCCCCACAAATTGTCAGGGGCTGCTCAGAAACAAAATGTGCCATTTTCCTGAAAATTTCAGCCGATTCCGTCCACAAACGCCAAAGTTATTAGACATAGAATTTTCAAAAGTTCCATAGAGAAAAAATCCTACCTATATATACCTACTGGCGACCGCCAGTAGGTAATATATATACATATATATATTTATTAGCTGCCCTTCATGTACCAAAAACTTCAACTTAAACCTTTTATTGCCTTGTATTACTACAGCTACAACACTTGACTGAATGTACAACAAAGATTCATAATCGCAGAAATGCGTCATGTCCACCATCTTTTATGTATGCAACTATAAATGAATATAGAGTCATGTTGGACAAGTTTTGGGACTTCACAGATATAATGACACATTTCTTTGTAAGACTCGGGTGACGTCAGCACTACAAAACGGACACCCGAATCACTTGATTTCTCATATAGCTCATGACGGGACCACGCCCATCATTCTGTAATCATGGTTCAGAGCCTCGTGCAGCACTGGCATACGTCAGGCCAGCCCACTCTACTTATGCTTCCAGGAAAACATGACAACGAAACATTGCCCAGATTTAATTGTAGTGATTTCTTAGTTCCAGGTCTAGTTGTCAGAACGGTACACACACACTCCCTCATGGCTGGTATACACCCACACCACACCCATCCAGCACCTGCGTCACAATAAACGTGACCCTGTCAATAAAGAAGATGGGGCGCACGTGCTCTACACCATTTTAGAGATGCTTCCATCCCAAGCGCTGTGATGGCCCATCCTAGTGATTCAAACGCCTCCTGTAGACCCGAACCACCGAGTAGAAGGGCCCAATACTACGTTTGTGGCCTCTTTGGTCACTGAGTTAGTGGTATCAGAACCACTGAGTGGGTGAGGTACCTGCGATGATGACGTGAACATGAGTATGTTGTTAGCCATACCGATATCAAGACTCTGCACCATATGTGAGACTTCTTAGTGGCAGATCGGGACTACATGATGCAGAAGGTGTCCTGTCCATGAAAAGGTGAGTAGTGAGGCCTGGGTGCGCATCGGAGCGAGTTGATGGGCTGCAGCAGACTGGATACAAAAAAGCAACACAGCAATTTAGACAAACGCAGTCTTATATAGTGTATCAAATTACATGTACATTTCATTTTTATAATCGCTCAAACGTCCGGAATATAAACTATACAAATAGTTCTTTTAAATGTGAGAGGGAACATGTGTGAAAGGCCGATGTTATTCAACTCCACATTAAGATAGTAACAATTACCAAACATAACATCTTTCTTTTACTATCTTTTAGATGTAGAGTTGCAGGGTGCATTATGTCCCAGCACATGGTGAAACACACACTGGTGACAGAATGTTGAGCTTCGAATATTCTTTGCAGTCACTCTCTCACTTCCTCTCTAGTTTGATAAAAAAATTACACACAATGTTCATTTCCTTTTTATCTTACAGGTTGTGTTTCACAAATTGGCTCCCCCCCCAAGATCTCTAAAACTCAAAGTTCGAGGATTCTGCGATGATGCGTGGCCATCGTAACAACGTTTGAGAAGGCTGCTACAACAAGTGGTGCACCTTCTTTGAATCACGCCAATGGCACAAGGTGAGCAAAAAAGTTTCTTTCTGAAACAACGACAAGTCATCTGTGAAAGGAGAGAGTGGGTAGTGTGCAGCAGCTGTATAATTATCTCCGAGCAGTGACAATAGATAGATTACAACAGTCTGAGGGGCAAATCTACAAGCCCCTTACGCAACTTTTGTATGTACTATACTATGACTATCTCTATATTTCAGATCACTAAACTGGAGGGTGCACTATGAACCAGCACATACTTGGACACACAACCAAGGAAAAAGGTGAGCTACGAGTATTTTCTCCACTATTAACTGGTCCATCTATAACTTTCACTCTCTCACAGTTTTAATGTTATTTTCTCTCTCTTTCTCTCTCTCCCTTTCACATCATTTCTCTTTCTCTTTTAAAGTTATGGACGCTGTTGTCTACTATGCCACGACCAACCAAAGCTGAGTTCAAGTTGTGAACTCTGTTGGCCACAGTGTTTACACAAGGTAAGCAGAGCTACCTAGATGTACAATGCCTCAGATTAATTGCATTAGAAATGAAAGACCTTATTTACAAGCCCCTTGCGCCACTTTTGCGTCACTTTCAACATGAGAAAAGTAACACAAAACTGGCCCAATAGTCTTGTAAATAAGCCCTAAAGAATATTGTCCTGCATAATTACTTGATCTCTCACCTAATTCTGTCTCATCTCTGAAACATTTTAAAGACCTGTTGATCTGTAATATAAATCTGACGCAGTAGGCTCTTCCATACAGACACCGCTTGAACGCAAGCCTAAAGACAAGTGAAATGTATCAGGCACACTGCACATGTTAAAAGAAGGAAATATCTTCAACTGTTAATTTGACTTGTAATGTTTGACCTCATTTAGTCACATTGATCTAATTGTAAACACCAATTTTCTTTTTTGTTCTGTAGATTACCTACCGTACTTCTATTGGACTCCATATCACATTTTGTTTAATTGTTTTGTTAAGGGCGTGGCCAGGATGGCGGTGTGAGAGGACGTGCCTCTCTGAGCTCCCGCCGCCGGCCACTGCATCTAGCACTATCACAGCACCCGCCCGGCCGAGAGTGACCCCAGGGAGCCCCTGGCGCCGGCACCCATCCTGTGACGACCTTCTGGCCCGGCGCTGTGGTCGGAGGCGGCTTGACCCTTGCGGCGTTCGGCCGCGGACGCCGCGGAGAGCGAGGCCTAGCGTACCCCACGAGACCAGGGCACGGCTGAGAGTGAGGCCGAGGAGGGCGGAGCATCGAAGCCGCTGGAGTGCGCCTGAGGCGGGCACTGATTGAGGCGGCGGGTCCGGCCCGCACGGAGCCGTGCGAGGCTCCCCACGACTTTACGTGGGAGCTTCTGCGGACCTGCCGCCCCGTTCCAGATCGGCACGCACACTGCCCGGGCGGCTGCCGGCCCCTGCCACCGGGCCTGGCGGAGCCGCCTGGCGGACCTGCGCGAGCCCCGGGAACCGGCCGCGAGGCCCCTGCAGCACTTCACGGCGGAGGAGAGAGGTAAGGAGGGGGGTGAGACAGTGATACCGGCCCCCCCCTCCCCCTCGCACGTCGCCTGCATTCCGGTGCGCCTAGCAGACAGGGAGTTGGCGCCACAGCGCGGGTCCCGACAGCGGCCCGCCATTTTGGACGGCTGGAGCCCGGGGCCGCGGGAGACCGCCGCCTGGAGGACCCGTGTGCACCCCTGAGACCCGCAGCACAGCCACGGGGCCCCGCAGCGCGACCCTGAGACCTGCAACCCAGCACAGCAAGGTCGAGATACAGGGGAGGTGAGACAGTGCCGTCGGGCCCCCCCCTTCTTCTTTTGGCCCAACCGCCATTTTAGGCTTGGACCGGACACGGACCCTGCAACAGCCGACATCGTGCGTGGCACCTGGGACCTGCAGCCTCCCTGCCCACCCTCGCGTGCGGCGCCAGCACCCAACCGGGAGACACGCGGGGGCAGCGTCAAGGGGGCACACCTGGAGTGGAGTCGCTCTGCAGCACACAGCGCCCGCCTGCACGAGGAGCCCTACCAAGAGCCCGACCCTGTCCTCTCGCTCGCCCCGCGGGCTTAGGCGGCGGCCCAGGCACCCGACCGGGCACTGGACTGAGGAAGTTCCTGAACGCCATAGCGAGTGGAGGGCCCCGTCCCCCGGCGCAGCTCCGGTCCGCGTGATTCACTACGCAGGAAGCGCCGGTCACCCCAGCCCGGAGGGTCTTCCCCAGCGGAGGGGGTGGCCGATGGCCGCGGCGAGGGGCCCCGGAGGGGCATGTCCGGCGGGAGGACCAGGAAGGACCGCACCATAAAGGACCTCTTCGCCCCCACCACCATGGTGAGGCGGAATGGACAAACAGGGCCCAATCCCCGGGGTGACGCGGAGAAGAAAGTGGAGGTCGCGTCGCCCTCCCAGGGAGCGGACCCCGAGGGCCCAGTCACGCGGTCCTTCCTGGAATCCCTGTTCTCCAGTTTGCGGGAAGACATCCATTCCCTGAAGAAGGAGCTTCAAGACGAGATCAAAGAGGTCCGCCGCGATACCGACGCCATAGGGGAAAGGGTGGCTGACCTGGAGACGAAGAGTGATACACGGGACACAGAGATTGAGGCTCTAAGGCAGGAACTGGCTCGCATACATGACCAACAGGTGGATCTCCAAACGCACGCCGAGGATCTGGAGAATCGCTCCAGGCGGCACAACATTAGGATCAGAGGAGTACAAATGTCCCCGGACACGGAAGACCTCTTTCAGTTCACGCGGGGCCTCTTCAACCACATCCTGGGCCGCCAGGCGGACGCCCCCTTGCGACTGGACAGAGCCCACCGGACGGGTCCGCCGAGGGCCGGCGCTGCTCACCCGGCGGACATCCTAGTGTGTGTACAGGACTACAGAACGAAAGAGGAAATCCTGAGCAAGGCTCGCCAGTTGGATAAGATCACCTTCGGCGACCACTCGCCGACGTTGTACCAGGATCTGGCCGCACTTACACTGGAGAAGCGGCGCACCTTTCGGCCAGTGACAGCAGAACTGAGGAAACGCAGCATCTCCTATAGCTGGGGGCACCCTTTCCGCTTGGTGTTTCGGCTAGGCAATGTACTTCACCAGCCGCGTTCCCTTAGGGACGCTTGCCGCGTGCTGGGCCTTGACGCGCGGGCGGCCGACGACGGCCCACTGGGCGAAGTGGCCCCCAACGAAGCGACCCCGGGACGCTGGCAACAGCAACGGCGCAGGCGCAAGCCGAAGCGCCCCGCGGCTACTGAGATAGAGGAGGGGCAGCGGGCTGCGGTGGAGACTGTAGCGCAGGGCCTGGCGCAATCGAACAATGGCTGACCGCGGGGAGAGACCCGCACTAGTTCCACAGGCCTTTGCCGGGCCGGGCCAGACCAGTCCGGCGGCGGGGGCGAAAGCGGAGTGCTTGTTGGCCTTCCCGGATGGAGACTCTAACTCTTCACCTACGGCGGAGTGCTAGGGGGGGACCGACCTGCCCGCACTGCTGCCACTGCTTCCATTCTACGGACGTACTCTACCACGGGTCCAGTGGCCTTGAGACTGGACCTGGGACAATGTTGGACCTCATTTCCTTACCAGTTGGGGGGGAGGGTTGGGGGGTGATGCAGGAAGGGGGGAGGGGAGGGAAGGGAAGGGGATGCTCCTAGGGAGGGGGGGACCCGGGAGGAGGGGGTTGCTCCAGTTGAGCAGAGGTTGGGGGGGGCAGTTGGGGATGGGGGGGTGTTGGGGGAGGTAGGGGAGGGGCGGGTGGGCTCTCCTTGTCCAGGGGATTGTGACATCACGGTGGGAGTCGGTAGGACTCCCTGCGCAGCGTCTCCTGCAGCCTGTTGGTCTATGGCAGCCACCTCCGGGTGGGGAATGGCATCTCCCTTATTACCCCAGACATGACACGTCACCTAACAGTGCTTTCGCTCAATGTGCGAGGTCTTAATAGTCCGAACAAGCGCAAAGCGATCCTCTCCTGTCTCGAGCGCTCCAGGGCGGATATCTGCCTACTCCAGGAAACACACCTTGTTCACAGCGATCAACACAGACACAAATCACGCGCCTTTCCCTGGCAGTTCTTCTCCTCCTCCCCGAAGAAAACAGCGGGGGTGGCGATTCTAGTGGCTAAGTCCTTCGAGGGGAGGGTCCTCCAGAAAGAAGCCGAAATTAGAGGGCGACTTCTGCTTTATAGCTTCCAGGTTGCGGGCCATACCTTGCTAGTGGGTTCAGTCTATGGCCCGAACGAGGGACAGGAACGGTTCTTGCATACGGCACTAGAGACCGCTACATCTACCACACGCACACACTTGCTGTTAGGGGGAGACCTTAACATTGTTTTTCACAACACGGCAGACCGCTCAGGCCAGAGATCCGGGCAGGTGGGAGCACTCACTGCAGCAGGACACGCGCACGTGGCGGACCTGGGCCTCATAGATTTATGGCGACACATGCACCCCCAGACCATAGCATACACGTACTACTCGGCGGCGCACAAGACGTATGCGCGGCTGGATTATTTCCTGTGCTCCACTCAGCTAGCGCAGCAGGTCGAGGAGGTGGAGATTCAGCCGGCCGCGCTCTCGGATCATTCCCCAGTGGTGACGACACTTCGTGTGGGCGCCATGCCAGCTCCGCAACGACACTGGAGGCTGCGAGACGGCCTCTTGCAGCTGCCCGACACCCAAACCCGCCTCACAGCTGCGATTGACCACTTTCTGGAACACAACGCCAATGATGACACTTCAAAGGCCACTCAGTGGGCTGCCCTCAAGGCGGTCCTCCGCGGGGAACTCATCTCCATAGCCACCGCCAACAACAGGGACAGGGCGCTGAAGCGTGCCGAGCTTACCCAACGGGTAGCGGAACTAGAACAGATGCACCAGCGCACGGGGGCGGCGAGGGCATGGCGCCAATTATGCGCCGAACGGAAAATGTTGGCGGCTTTGGACCAAGACGTAGCGGAATACGCCGCTATGCGCCTTAAGCACGCCTATTACACCGGAGGCGACCGATGCGGGAAGCTTCTGGCGAGCAGACTACGGGCGCAAACCCAACGGCAGCAGGTGCGTTCCCTCCTGTCGGCGGATGGCAGCCAGGTCACGGAAGACGCGGCGATTGCGGCAACCTTTGGCACCTTTTATGCGGCGCTATACGACGCGGACCACCTGGACCCGCTCGCCGGCCCGGCCTACCTGCAGGGCGCGGAGCTCCCCTCCCTCAACCAGGACCAAGCGGACTTCTTGGAACGGCCCATCGGCCTGGAGGAAGTCATCTCTGCTATTGCCCGCCTCAAGGTGGGGAAATCCCCGGGACCCGATGGCTATACCGCGGCTTTCTACAAGACCTTTTGCCAGCAACTTGCCCCCCTCCTGCGCGACCTGTTTAACACCTTTGACACGCCTGGTGCCATCCACCCGGACCTGCTGGAGGCGTCCATCTCTGTCATCCCCAAACCGGGCCGCGACCCGGCGACGTGTAGCTCATACAGGCCCATCTCGTTGCTGAATGTAGACTTGAAGCTCTACACTGGCATTCTAGCGGGCCGCATTGCGCCTTACATGCAGCAGCTGGTAGACCCTGACCAGGCGGGCTTTATCCCCCAACGGCAGACTAGCGATAACACCAGGCGAGTGCTGCACCTCATTGAGGCCGGGTCACGCACTAAACCGGGTTGCATGCTCCTCACCATCGATGCGGAGAAGGCATTCGACAGAGTGCACTGGCCCTACCTCGGCCAGGTTCTCCGCCAATTCGGATTTGGCGAGAAGCTCCGCCACCGCATCTTCAATTGCTACCGCCGGCCCAACGCCACGGTCAGGGTGAACGGCCATACCTCCCCGAGGTTTGACATCGGCAGAGGCACGCGTCAGGGCTGCCCCCTGTCGCCGCTTCTATTCGCTCTATATATGGAGCCGATGGCTCCGAGGGTGCGGCAGCATGCGCTCATATCTGGTATCAAATTTGGTGCTGATACGCATAAGATCAGCTTGTACGCTGACGACGTCTTGCTATCCCTTACCGACCCAATGCAATCCCTGCGTGCTCTCTTTGTGGAGCTCCACACCTTTGCCCTGGCCTCGGGTTTTAAAATCAACGAAGCCAAATCTGAAGCCCTGAACATCTCCCTGAACCCAGACGTGGTGGCCGAGATTAAATCGGAATTCAAGATACAGTGGTCGGACGCAACCGTCCCGTACCTGGGCGTCCGCCTGGCTCCTACCGTCAGGGGCACCGCGCGAATCAACTACGGGGCCCTTACACTCAAACTTCGGGAGCAGCTCCGGCGTTGGAAGCCGCTCACACTGTCATGGCTCGGCAGAATTGCCGCAGTCAAAATGACACTGCTACCGCAGATTCTGTATCTGTTTCAGACGCTACCCTTGAACCCCCCGCAGGGTTGGCTGCAACAAACCCAATCGGAACTGTCACGGTTCATTTGGAACGGCCGGCGGCCTAGGTTTAAGCACACTCTCGCCACCCTGCCCCCGGCGAACGGGGGGGTCGGCGTGCCGGACCTCACCCTGTACTTTCAGGCAGCACAACTACGCACCTTCGTGGAATGGTTCCAGCTAGAGTCCGGCAAACACTGGCTCTTCCTGGACCAGGCAGTGGCCGGCCGTACCCTCCAGGGCGTGCCTTTCCTACCACGCCGACACCGTCCCCCTAACCTGTACGCCTCTGAAATCACTAGCACCGCCCTGCGAGTATGGGACAGGGTGGCCGTGGCCAAGGGGCTGACCACCTTCCCCTCGCCTATGACTCCCATCTTTGAGAACCCAGACTTCTCGCCGGGCCTGGACCCCGGAGCATTCACGACGTGGCGGACGACGCCCTGTAGAGCGGCGGGACACATGTTCGACATCAAGGGGGTCCTCCCGTTCCAGCAGGTCAAGGCGGATTACGGCGTGGCCGAATCGGAACGCTTGCAATACCTGCAGGTGCGCCACTGGGTGCTCCACCCCTCGATCCGGCCCGGGGCCCAACGGCACCTCACACCCTACGAACGGTGGCTGCTGACGCGCACCTCGGACAAGAAATTGATTTCAGACCTTTATCAGCAGCTACTTCTCACCCAGGCACACACGTACAACGCAGGTCAGGTCCGGTGGGAAAGGGACCTGGGGAGACAGCTCACTAGGAAAGAGTGGGAGGGGGTGTACCATAGGGCCAGACACTCGGCGCACCACACCGGGCTTACCGAGACATTGACTAAGGTAGCCACATACTGGTACCACACCCCTGAGCGACTTCATCAATGGGATGCCCAAGTGAGTGACAGGTGCTGGAGGGGGTGTGGGGAACGGGGGACATTGGAACACCTGCTGTGGAGCTGTGAGGCGCTGCGCCCCTATTGGGACCCTATCCTGGACCTTATTGACGCACACCTGGACACTCAGCTGCCGCGCTTCCCAGCATACATTATTCTAGGCCTCCCAAACGCCCTCATGTACCCTCTGAAATCCTGGAGAGGCCGCTTGATCGCTCTGGCGCTTGGGGCTGCAGTCCAAAACATCGTGGCCCACTGGAGGGCGTCTCAGGCTCCGCAGCAATTGGGGTGGCTTCACCGGCTCTGGGCGATCCTGGGCATGGAGAAACTATCACTGGCGGCGGCAGGGAGGGGGGCGGACTTCGCGGAGCTCTGGCGGCCATTCCTCGCCCTGCTTACCGGGGAGTTTCGGGAGGTGAGCTGCCCGCGCTACCTGCGCCTGTTACGACTGGCAGAAACACCTCTCCCAGACCCCAAGACGCACACCCGTAAGCGCACAGGCCCTGCGCGCGCAGCACCACCTGATTGTTAATCATGGACCACAACCATTAGACTACGCCCGGAAATGGACAAGGAGAGGGGAGGGTTAGGGTGGGAAGGGTAGGGGGGTTGTTTACAGTTCTTTGTTTCTCGAATTGCACTAGCTCTGATCAGCTTGCACCGTTGTAGCACCTCTTATGACGCGGCCGGCCCAGTTGGGTTGTAGGCGGCTTGCTGTGTTAACAGATGATGTACCCGCTGGCCTCGTGTTGGGTGCCAGTGAGGTCGCTGACCTAGGCCTCCCTGGAGTGGTGTCGGCTCTACAGATGTCTCGGAGGTGCATTTCATTGCCTATGCTTAATAAAATATTTAATACATAATTGTTTTGTTAAAGTTATGTTTCTAGTTATTTATTGTATTGTTATCTTTAAGTTACATTTCCAGTTATTTATTGTTTTAATAAAAGTTTTTTTTTTTTTTTTTTAATTTATCCTCATTTGTGTGCATAGCTCCAATCTATCAAAACCAAGAAAAAAACCACCACAGAGCAATGAGATGACTGGTCGTGTACTGTGCTATCTCAGCTTATAGCTGGTAAGGGAATTCATACAGCGAGGAGGGAGACCAGTTCCCATCAGCACCATATACACTGACCAAGCTTGAACCTGCTTTAGGCGGTACCTTAGTTGATAGTGCCCGAATTATCGAGGCCCCTTTAGCACCAAGACTGTTAGACTTGATAACTAGGATAGGCAATGCGCACATTAATCATAGGACCTGGGGGAAAAAAAACCAACAAAAAAAAAAAAAACCCCAGGTGTTGTTACTACTATCCAAGCATGGCCCAGAACGCTCTCCTATTGGGATTTCCTACTCTGGCTAGATCTAGTTTGGAAATTTGAAGGAGTGATGTTCGCCATTCATGTACTGTAGGTGGTTGAGCATCTTTCCAGTGTCTACATATCTCCCTACGTGCCGCTAGAATGGAATAAAATATCAATTTGGTTGCTGCGTTGTGGGTTTTACTTTTCAGACCAAAGATAACAAGCGCGAGGTCTATAGAGACATGTTCACCCAAAGATTGTGATAGCTTATTCCTTATAGCTTCCCAATAATCCGATAGATTTCGACATTCTAAAAACATATGTATATGCGAGGCTGCGATTAACCCGCATCTAGGACATAGGACTGGGCCTGTTAATGAGAACTTAGTTAACCTATGGGGAGAATAGTATGCCCTATGTATGGTAAAGAGGTGGTTCCTACGAAGCCACGAAGGTTTAACTAGGTCCCAAAGCATTGAACAAGAAGCGGTCCAAAGCTCTTCCACATCTAAGCCTGGCATTAGTTCAGCCCACAGTGTTGTCGGTAGATGAAAGTTGACATCTATTTCATCTATTATTTTATTGTACCAACGCGATATTTCTTTCTTTGCCACTGGGCTGTCTAATAGGCAAGTTACCAAATCGCTAAAACCACCTATAGGCTGCTTGTTACTTCGTGTTGGCTGCTCTTTATATAACTGTGACCAGCTGGAAATCTGGATATATTTAAATCTCGACAGACTTGGGCCTACTTTATTAATTAGATAGTCCCATGGAAGTAAGGACACATCCATAAACAAGTTATCCCAACTATTGATACCGGCTTCTATTAGCGGATTATTAAGAGCATCTATTGTCCATAAGGGAGGGGCGGGTAGGTTCCATATAGGAGCCTTCGCAGAATAGTAGCCAACCTTTATCGCTTGCCTAACTTTGTACCAAGTAGATGCAATCCCTTGTACAACTTTCAATTTTATCTTCTTAAAGAATTTGGGGTCGCCAAATTTAAACAAAAATCCAACTTGATTTACTCCTTCGCATTCCAATAATATGGAAAAAATAGGGCCCATCCCTATAGATGTAGGGGTTTTAAGCAACATACGCGTGTGCGATAGCTGAAACGCCCATGCGTATATTTGAAGGTCTGGTCCAGCCAGTCCTTTCTTCTCCCTGCGACGCCTAATTTTTTTCCACGAAATTCTGGGACTTTTACTATTCCAAATAAAGCTAGTGATCGCGCTTTGTAGTTTTGAGATTAGTTTTGGATAAAAAAAAGCGGAATTGAGTTAAACAAAAAAGAAACTTTCGGTAGGATACTCATCTTCCCCAAATTAACCTTACCCAAAACAGAGAGCGGAAGATGAGACCAGTCTCTCATAAGTTTCCGACACTCTGCAGCTACTTTGTTAAAGTTAAGAGAAGCAATCGCGTTGATATCCTTTACTATGTTCACCCCCAGATAACGAATTTGGTTTTTGGATGTCCCGTTATTATCAGTTGTATTACTATTCCAGGACATTGATTCTGTCTTTAGGGCATTAATTTCATATCCTGACACTTTGCCAAATTTAAGGGCCTGTTCGATTATCTCTGGGTATGCTTCGTCATAACTCGAAGAAAAAATCATAATATCGTCTGCATAAAGTGCCACCTTCTTATCCCAGCCACCATAAATAAAAGGTTTAATGAGTATACTGTCTCCTAGGGTTTGAGCGAAGGGTTCGATATATACATCAAAGAGGAGGGGAGACAGGGGACAACCCTGTCTGGTTCCTCTCATGACCCTGAAGGGCTCCGTCAAGCCTCCATTAATCAACAGTGAAGCAGATGGGCTTCGATATAGAAGATTTATCGTCCTCCGAAATCTGTCCCCCACGTTGAACCTCCTCAAGGCCTCCGACAGGTACAACCAATTCACCCTGTCGAAAGCCTTGGTGGCATCCAACGTGAGGACAACCAGAGGAATTGCCTCCTTTATAGCAATATCCATTGAACCAATCAATTCATACGTAAGCTCACAAAGCTGTCTCCCTTTTATAAACCCTTTTTGGTTCGGAGCTATAATATCAGGAGCTACCCGGCCCAACCGATTAGCTAATATAGATGTAAAAATTTTGTAGTCGGCGTTTAGTATAGATATAGGCCTGTATGAACCACAATCTGAGGAGGGTTTACCAGACTTCAGGATGAGGGTTATAGAGGCATTATTCCATGATTCTGGTGGTAACTCGCCATCTCTAAGAATTTGGTTAAAAAGAGTAACCAGGACTGGAGAAACCTCTGAGATGAGTTTTTTGTAAATTTCACATGGCAAACCATCAGTGCCTGCAGCCTTTCCACTCTTTGCTTTCTTTATGGCCTGCTCTACCTCCGTTATAGTTATTTCCCCATCCAAAGAACAGGACTGTTCTGTTGTTAAAGACGGAAGGGAAATACCCTCGAGCCAACTAATTATATCATTCTGAGTAGGCTTAAGGTCGTCCTGATATAAGGATTGAAAAAAAATTCTGAAAGCTGCCCTGATTTCATCGTCCCTGGAAAAGGTGCCCCCCGCTGATGTAACTGAAGATATGTTGTTACAGACCCGGTCAGATTTTGTTTTCCAGGCAAGTAATTTCCCTGCCCCCTCTCCATATTGGAAATGCGAAAGTTTACTTGCCTCCCATCTCTGCATGACACGTTTCTCCAGAATTACAGACAATACAGACTTTAGCCTATCCAATTCTGTGTGTTTTGCAGCAAGATTATGATTATCTATAGGAGCGGTATTGTCTATATCGTTCTGAACTGCCAAAATGTTTCTTTCAATGGAGGTAATTTCGTCTGTATACTGTCTTCTACGATAGGCTACTTTATTTTTAATAAGACCTCTTAATGTACACTTGAATGCATCCCAAACTATTCCTATTGAAGCTGTATCTTTATTGGTACTAAAGAAGTATCTTGTTTCTGATTGTAAGAATTCAATATCCTCTATTGATGAGAGTAGAGATCTGTCAAAGGACCATATTTTTGTAAGAGGTGTCGTTGCCAGTTTTAGTTCTAACTCAACTGCAGAATGGTCAGACAGATGCATTGGAGTGTATTGTATTGAAGTAGTGTCTTTAGCTAGAGCTCTACTAGTGAGAATAAAGTCAATTCTGGATCTATGTCTATATTTCAAGTTCCTAAATGAAAAATCTTGCCTTTGACCCTCTCTGAACTGCCAGATGTCAATGTAGTCATATTGGTTCATTAAACCTAGAAGACAGTTTCTGGATTTAGAAACGGTTTTCTGTCTATTATTAGGGGATTTATCCAGAAGTGGGTTCAAAGTAATGTTGAAATCCCCTGCTATAATCACCGGGTCTGGGAAACTAAGCAAGTGGTTAAAGAGGGTTTTCAGTGCTGAGGGGTCATCTATATTTGGACCATAATATCCCACAAGTGTTAACTTAATGTCTCCTAATTCTATTGCTACGATAGCCCATCTCCCTCCAGTGTCTACTTTCTGATGTTTTATCTTAAATGTAACGGATTTTTTTTTAAAAATCGAGACCCCCCGCGTATAAGAACCTTGTGTTGTTGAAATCGAGGATTCTATCCATCTATTCCTTCGAACTAACTTGAGTATCTCACTCTCAATTAAGTGAGTCTCCTGGAGGATAATGATTCCCGCATCGATATCTCGAAGATATTGCATGATTTTATTAGCACGAGGCTTGGTGCGGAGACCATTAACATTCCAGGATAATATTTTGAGTCTACTCATTATGTTGTAAGTTTAAGTTATTTGATTGGGCCTTGCACCACTTTCGCACCACTTTCGCATCCAAGCCCCCCCTACAAAATTAGAAGTGTGTGGGCCTCAACGACCCCCCTCAAGCCCACGGAATGACCACCCCCGGAAATTTGTGTATTGTGAGAGACAGACTGCGTGACCCTATGCCTACAGTCCTCAAGAGCCCTGGAGACCGCAACACCTGACGGCCGGATCATGCAGTGTCCAGGGGAGTCTACCCCCGGGACACTGCTGTTTGCTTTGAGAGGGCAGCAGTCTCACGGCTCCAGCCCTCCCATAGCAGACTTAGTTTGCATTTTGAAAGACAAAGCAGAGAAATCTGGTCTCACTTTCAAAACAAAAAGCAGATTGCATTTCCACATACAAGTTAGCATCTCCCCTTGCGGAAAAGCAATGCCGACTCCCTAAGAAAGCGGGAAGCCGGCGGGACTGTGGGGGCATTGTAGCTCCCCTCACGGTCCCCAACATTTTTTATAAGACCCGGGGGGATTGGGTCCCAGGAGATATTAGAAATTACTGATAGGGGCTATTTTTTTAAGGTAAAATTACAAGTCACACACCCGTGCGGGCTCCCCTCCTGGAGCTCTTGATGGCCCTGGGGACCCCCATGGCCAGCTCCTGCAGTGTCCCGGGGTGCCGACCCCCATGACACTGCTGTTTGCAATGGTAGGGCTGGAGCCTCGCGGCTCCCACCCTGCCATTGCAAACTGCTTTCCTATTTGGAAGAGAGAGCGGGGAACCTGCTCTCTCTTCCAAATAGGAAAGCAGATTGCTTTTCCATATGGGGAACAGCATATGAGCTGCTCCCCATATGGAAAAGCAATGCCGGATCCCGAAGGCGGGGAGCCGGCGGGACCCTGGGAGAATTGGGCACCCCCCACGGTCCCCAACGGTGAGGGCCAGCCCCAGGGGATGGGGTCCTTGGGGCTATTAGTGGCCCTGGAGGAGGGCCACATGGCCCCCTCCCCAAAAGGAACATTTTTTAAATAAAAAAAAAGGGCCGGCTCTGGGGATGGGGTCCCCGGGGCCAAAAGTAGCCACAGGAGGGGGCAAGGCAGCCCCCTCCTAATAAAATAAATAAATAAATAAGGCCCATGCCCCGGAGAATGGGGTCCCCGGAGCAGACTATGGCCTCAGGAGGGGGGCCAAGGGGCCCACTTCCAAATATTTTTTATTAAAAACAAAAAAAATTAGGGGCAGGCCCTGGGGGATGGGATCACCAGGGCCCAACAATTAAAAAACGAAGGGGGGCTACAAAGCCCCCCTTCTTAAATAAAACTATTTAAGGCCACGCCCCCTTATTGCACCACTCTGCAAACGCGCCCCCTGGTGCGTTTACAGAGGGGGAACACATTTCCCTTGAATACTGGGGGTTCCGTGGGGCCAACTAGCCCACCAGGTACCTCCGGTATGTGCCAGGGGGCTGCGTTGCAGAGAGGTGTTCTGAGGCCACGCCCCTCTTTACTCCTCTCTGCAACGCAGCTCTGTGGCACTTACTGGAGGTAGCTGGTGGGCTAGTTGCACCCTAGAGGTACCTGGTGGGCTAGTTGTCCCCCAAGGGACCTCACGATTCAAGGGCACCTAATCCTGCAACTTAAAACATGCCACAGGGCGTGTTTGCACACATGTCACCTCAGGCCCTGCCCCCTTCCTTCACCATTGTACAAATATTCCTCTAAAATCAGCCGAACTACGAATTCCAATTTAGTCACCTGTTATCAGGAGAGAACCCAGTGCGGCATCTTTTAGTCCAGCACTGACCCTGAAAAGTAATTCTAAGCATACTTACAGTAACTTGTATTTCCTTTAATAGGAATCCATTGTGTGGTTTTCAGCAGAAAAGTTTCTAAGTGTTGATTTTTGAAACATACAAATATTCCTGTAAAATCAACCTAACTACGAATTTCGATTTACTCAGCTGTTATCAGGAGAGAACCCAGTGCTGCATCTTTTAGCCCAGCACTGACCCTGAAAAGTAATTCTAAGCGTACTTACCAGTAACTTGTATTTCCTTTCATAGGAATCCATTGTGTGGTTTTCAGCAGAAAAGTTTCTAAGTGTTGATTTTTGAAACATACAAATATTCTTGTAAAATCAGCTGAACTACGAATTCTGATTTACTCACCTGTTATCAGGAGAGACGTCAGTGCTGCATCTTTGAGCCCAGTACTGATCATGAAAAGTAATTCCATCCGTACTTACCAGTTACTTGAATTTCCTTCCATAGGCCAACATTGACTGGTTTCACTTGGAAACTCTTCTAATTGTGGAGTTTCCGAACTTTATAAACTGTCTATAAAATCAGCAGAACAACGAGTTCCGATTTACTCACCTGTTATCAGGAGTGACCTCAGTACTGCTTCTTTGAGCCCAGTACTGATCCTAAAAAGTAATTTTAACCATACTTACCAGTACTTAACTTGTATTTCCTTCCACAGGAATCCATTGTGTGGTTTTCACCAGAAAAGATTTTAAGTGTCTACTTTCACAAACTAAAAATATTCCTTAAAAAATTCATATATGACTTAAACGCATTCTTTCGACTGTTTACAGGAGATGCACCTGTGCTGGAACCAGGATCCACCACTGAGTAAGAAAAAGTAATGTTCAAACTACTTACCCGATAAGTGAATTTCCTCCCATAGGATAACATTGGTGATTCTATGTGAAAAAGTTTCTGTCATCTTTTAAACTACAATAAAATTCCTTAAAAATCACTACTGTAACCAAAATGCTTTTACTCAACTGTTTACAGGTGATGTCTCAGGACTGAATTTAGGATCCAGTGCCGTGGTTAAAAAAGTAATCCAAAAAGTAATTAATTGCAAGTAACTAGAAATTCAAATTGAGCTCAATGTTGCATTGTGTTTGAAATTGAGTTGCCCATTGCAACAACTGTAACTACTGTACTTTAAAGTCTATTGCCTATTTGCAAAGTATTTAAACTAAAGTAATTCATTCTGAGAAAGTATATTTTGTAATGTAATCTATAATGTAATTATAATGTAATTTAAAAAATAAAATATCTAAAAATAACGTGTTAAAAAATGTAGAAAATCAATATAAAAAAAATAAAAATAACAATAAATACATTCAGAAATTGTCATATACAAAACCTTTGAAATTCACTGAAAAAACAATAGGTTTCAGACATGTTATAGTTAGGAATTAGCATTTAAAAAACCTTTGAAATTCACTGAAAAAACATAGGTTTGAGGCCTGTTACAGTTAGGAATTAGCATTTAAAAAACCTTAGAAATTCACTGAAAAAACATAGGTTTTAGGGGTGTTAAAGTTAGCTGGACATTTCACTCATATAAAACCATTGAAATTCCCCCGTTATAGTTAGTTGTACTAACTATAACTCGTGCGCCTGCAATCCACTACTGATGATGTCACATATTACATCATTCATGACATGGTCAGTGACATCACCGATGACATCACTGATGACATCTCAAATGACATCACTGATGACACCATCAGATTGGTACCCCACTATCTAAACTTCCCCCACACTGCGCAGGAACAGCCGGAGACCAAGCAAGGCATCTATGCCACAGCTGGCTTCTTGCATGTGTTATTGGGCAATTGACAGCACAAATGTCCTACTTGTGCCCCCTGGCTACACTGCACACAATAACCGCAACAGAAAGCCCATGAATTCCATCAATGTCCAGGCAATAGCGGATCACCGGGGAATCTCCACCAACGTCAACGCCAACAACCCAGGCAGTGTGCATGATTCCTACATCTTCTGACAGTCCATCATCAACCAGCACAGCCAGGATGGCACCCACAGAAATGCACTGCTCAATGGCAAAAACCAAATGAACACACCACACACCTGATCTCCACAATCATGCAACTCACAACACTGGGAATGCACATGTTACAAACTCACATACAACATGCCAAACAACATGCACACCCACCAGACACAACAGCACAAGTTACTGTGGTAACCTGGGCCAGCCATGTACATTAGCCTTCAACAGCATGGCACCTCAGTCACACAATAGCAGAATACTTTAAAGAGATGGGGTCAGGCATGTGTGAAGGAGGCAAGTGACTGATGAATAAGAATGTACACAATGCTAAGTGTGGTGTGGATGTGATGGCCAGACTGTAGTATGCAGACCACACACATATCCATGTTGACATACACCGCTGGTCTTTGGAGTGTAGTGGACAGTAGACACAACCATATCACCCCAACCAGCGGGGAAGATCACAGAAATGTAGCTTGTTATGTCCCCCCACAAGCGTGAGTGGAGTGGGCTTGCCCGGATTATGCCAGGCCAGCGTAGAGTGTCAATAAAAGGCACGTAACTCTTGGTGTGGTTCTCTTCCGGAATGCCCAACGTTTCTGCCAGGGCAGCCCCTCTCACCCTGGCACAAGCCGTCACCATGTGCGGTGTTGCCTGCGATCCTGTGCGCCTGCTGCACCCCAGGCAACTGGTCCCCAAACCAGTCTTGCCCGCCCCTGCACACCCAGGCCTCAATGCTCACCTGCTGACACCAGCGTGTGTCGAAGAGGGCAAGCTCCAAGCCAGAGGCCCGTGACCTTGGCAGCCTGGTCAGACCATCACGGCCTCCGCGAGCGAGGCCTGCAGTTCTCCGTTCTCATTGACGTACTCCACCGGCATTCACAGAGGACTATTAGGTCACACATTTGGAACCGAGTCTTGATTCCACTATGGCAGAGAACATTATTTATGGCAGAGTTTATATCACTATACTCCCTTCGATGTGGTACCACGAACTCTGTGCATAGCATTCCAACCACAAGTGTCTATGGGTCCAAGCGGAATACTGCCCTCAGCCAACGAGGTGCACGAGTAGGTCACACATTTGGAACTGAGTCTTCATATCCTGATGGCCGATTCATATGTTCATGGGACGCTTGATGTCCCTGTACTCCCTTCGATGTAGTGCTCGTCTGTGTATAGCATTCCAACCACATGTGTCTGTGGGCCCACGCGGACTAATGCCCTCGGGCCACACTGCGCTCAAGTAGGTCACACAATTGGAACTAAGTCTTGATTTATTATTGGTAGAGCATGCAAGGAAAGGTGTAGGGGATGATGCGTTTCAGTCAGGAGGAAAAAAGGATCATCGTTACAGGGTGATCGAACACTACTATAACTGCCCTGGTGTAACTAACTCTCTGCATCATGAGCCAACAACACATGGCAATAGGCCACTGCTGACCGCTGCCTCCGGCCTACACTACGGTCCTGTAGGTCACACCTTTGGGACTGAGTCTTGATTTACCAATGGCAGAGTTCATATCATTGTACCGGCATCATCACAGACTGCATCTCCTCTCAGCCCCAGTGCAACTAAGTCTATGCCCCGACATTCATGGACACTCTCTGCTTGAGCTTTGGTTGCGTCTGAGTCTATGGTCTGGGGGTTGTCTTCATCCTCATGTAGCTGATACCGAATTGGTGGTGAAAACGAGGCTGTAGCGTTCCACTCCTCCATTTGCTGCTTCCGGACTGGTACTGCCCTCTGCGTCATGCCCTGGAGGACACTTTCCACTGTCCCCTGCAACCCTCTGCAACATTCTCCTTGGACATTGTCGAGGACCCGCTCAGTCCGCATGGCCCTACTTCAGTGCACCGCAAGTCACCGCCCCGTGGCGGTATGCCTATGCTGGCCGCTGTGCATCTGGGGCTACTAACTCTGTGCAGCTCAAGTCAGGGACTTTGTCTGATTGAATATTGAATGGCCTCTGAGACGATGACCTTGGGTTTATTAACGCCATGTGTCTATGGCCCTACGCTATTCGATGCCTCAACTGCACTCCACCAGGCTCACACATCAAATCGAGTCCTGACTGGCCCGGATGTTGCATTACCGCAGGAGGCACACACCACCATCGCCAGGACCACCTCCAACCGCCAAATGCCAGAGTCAAAACAGTCATACAGCAGACTAACAGAGTTGCTCACACCTGTCGTGGATTCCATCATCTGCCTGATACCCTGCTCAGCACTCCAGGTGCCACTGACTCTGTGCACTGCAACCCAAGGACCTCTACTGATTGAGTTTTGTACTGTGGAGAGGTTACGCAGCAATGTCACATCAGGCATTGTGGGAGACCTGGGATGATGATGAGGTAGATGATGCAGGTGTAACACACCCCACTGCAGCTGCATCAGGTATATCCCATAGGGACACAATCCTAGACAATTTGTACACATGAGCGAGCTCAGCTCTAGTGCCCCAACCTCGGTGACCTTGCGTAATAGATCATATAACAACTTGTGACCCCTCAGACACAGAATAAAGAATGAATGTAGAGTGTATGAGAGTGCATGCATGAGATATTTGTGAGAGTGTATTAGACTTGTTTTCTCTGTATGGTGTCTGTATTTTAATACTCACTGATGAATTATATGTCCTTTTTGAGAAAATAATTGTTATGAATTTAAGAAATACTGTGAAAAATATAATCTCGTTGAAAAGAACACATAAAAAAGAAATAAAATATAAAAATATGACAAAATTAAATGTTGTCACCTTGTTTTGAAGGTTTTTGTTGAAAGCATAAGAATTGTCAAGTGTAAAATAATTTAGGTCATGAGGGAATATTTGTCTCTATGTTACCAACCTCAGTGCACTTAAACTCACGGACACTTCTGTTTGCTTATTGGGTGACCTCTGTACTTGCTCCGGCTACCTCCATGTTGCTCAGCAGTTGTCTCTGTTAGGTTGGTGTTTTACTTTTCCGTTTTAATGGTGTTCACTGTTCAAGTTGTTGCCAGCACAAACAATTCCATGTGGGCTGGCTTACACTTACCCCACACACATCCAGCATAGGCATCACTGTACATGCGGCCCTGCCGGTTGCCAGTCACATGTGTGTCAGTGTGGTCATGATGTATGCATGAGGGCCCTGGGCCCTACGACATTACCTTCTGCTGTGTACATCGAATACAGACCTGTCACTGCAGGCAGCGGGTTAGAGCTTGGGCATGTAGCTTTGTCGTCACTCACTCAATACGTAAGAGGAGTGGACTGGGCCATCGTACGCAGGTCCAGCGCGGGTGTGTGACTGATAATTGTGGGGCTCTGGGCGTGATTCAGTACAGAAAATGTGGAAATGCATGTGTCTCTGTCGCAGTGTGGGTCCTCTTTGTGGTGTGTAGGTGGGCCATGAATGGAATTAGACACCCAAGTATGTGATCTAGTTCGTCTTCCATGGGTTCGGACCCCATTTGCACTTGAACGGCCACCTCCTTTTGGCATTCTAAAACCTGGCCTTGGAATGTGATGTGTGCCATGGTGAAGTGTTGGGAGCCAGCTGTGCTGGTGGGTGCTTCCTGCTTTGTGGTCTGCTGCAGGGGCTGGATTCTCCTCTATGTAGTTTGGCTGCCATGGTCCTGGTGGTGGATTACACGGGATGTCCATGGGCTGTTGTAGGGCGTCGGTGTCGAAAGATGTGTTGGTCCTCTCCAGCATCACTGATGAGTGGTCTGCTCTGCTCAGCTGGAGGTGTTGTGTGTCCTCTGCAATATGAAGGGGAGATGCATGTTGACATTGTGTTGACATCTTTGTTGGTGTATTGTTTTTGTTTACATGCAGACTGTATGTCAATGTTCATTGTGACTGTTTGTGAGATGCTGGATTTTGATGCTGGACAAGGGACATTTGGACTACATGACAGATGTGAGGTTGTACGCGTACATTTCCATCTCACAGTTTCCTGCTCTGTCAAATGTAGTTGGCCTGTTTCTGCACATATGCAGAGCCAGTTGTGTCCTCTGTTCTGCAGTGTCGGGGTTGCACATTGTACCACATTGTCATCAATGTGGATGTGCTGTTATTGCAATGTCTGTGTGCTGCAGTGTGCCACAGGGATCAGGGACATTATCCAGGGTCATTGTGTGTGTGCATTGTGCTACACATCATTGTGCATGTGTGCCATAGTGCCAATATCCCCCAGCCCCCCAGTCACTGGTCGGTACTCACCCTGTTGATGTTGTGTCAGGTCCTCTCGAGCTGTGTCCGAACTCCCGGGTCCTTGCACCAGCTCCACACTGATGACTGTGTCCTCCATTTCCTCAAGCTCCTCCTTTGGAGCTGGACTCCCACCTCCTGTCGCCGTTGCTGCCTTCCTGTTGGCAGCAGCTTTGTGCTTGGTTTAGATTTTCACATCATGCCAGCGCCTTTTGGCCTCCTTTATTGACCTACTCGACACTCCGACTGGATTCACTGTAGTCTAATTTTGGGTCAGTTGATGGTAGTGTTCTGTCACCTCCGTGACGCTGATCTGGTTTGCCTGTGGACTGCACCCTGGCTGTCTTCCTATCCCTCTTCTCCTTGGCCTTCCCCGACCCCGTTGTTCCTTGATGGTGGTCTGTGGGGCTTGTGGGGTTCGCTTTGGCCTCTGCACGTGGTCCGGGTGCATCCATATTGCTAAGCACTTTGGATTGTTTTTGGTGTGTTCGTTTTGTTGTTTTTATAGTGCATTCTCCCGCCCGACGTGTGGGATTTGCCGGCCTGTCGCTGGTTTTCCCTGCTTATTGTATCGCGATTGGCTTCATCGAAACTTTTTTTGAGTTCGTGTTTCGCATTTTTGCGGCGTTGGGTTGACTTTATCGCAGACATTTGACGCGTTGTCGTCGACCCATCGAATGGTGGCTCCATGATGTGAATACTTAGTTAACACAGTGTTATTTTCCTGCAATAAACTGCGATGTTGAAAGTTGCGCTAAGCTAATTTTGCGATGGTTATCACACATTCTTGAGAATATCCCCCTAGATGTGATCAAGTGGGCTACCTTTTAGCCATCAAGCTAGGATACCTGGCAAGTTGCAAGCATAATTGCAAAAATTCCTTTTATACTATGCTTCTCTGGGAATGGACTGAGGCCAAAATTTGTGTTAAAACTTAAATGTTTCATCACAAAGTGCATGCCTCATTTTTACACACCGCTTTGTATGTTCAAACAAATAACATTACTTTGGTGTTGCTCACAGAGGTCTGTAGCAAGACAGGTTGTCGGGCCATCAGTCGTGAGGCAGTATCGGTTGTTAGGCGGTGCCAGGCCATCAGTCATGGGGTGATGTCGGGCAATCAGCTGTGAGGAGTTGTTGGGCCATCGGTCGTGAGCATGTACCAGTCTATTGGTTCTGAGGCAGTGCCGGTCCATTAGTCGTGAGGTGGAGAATCTGATTCCTGGTCCTTGTTACTCATTGCACAGTAACAAGCCAACTCTAGAGTTCTGCACTGGCCTAGAGTCCTGTTACCAAGCCTTGTAAATGACCCAGATCCATACAGATTGAACACAGGGCATTCCAGGCAGCAAGGGAAGAAGAGTACTTGATTATTGAATGTCCTAAAAAGAAAGTCACCTGATTGCTTTGCAAAGAGAAAGTAAATGTTCTTAAAAGATTCAACCTGGAACAGCACTACAGAACTAAAAACTTAGGATATACAGAGTACTTCCCATTGAACTCTAAACTGCATTCTGCAAAAGTGGCTTCTTTAAAGCAATCTCTTCTTTACCAGCAAAAGCTCTTCCAATGCTAGATGAAGGCCTCTGAGGCTGCTACAGAAGCATAGTTCAAAATATGCTAATTGTTTGGCGAACATAGGAAGCCATTCACGGGAGAAGAGAGGGTGAAGAAATGTTTCCTTGCAGCAGCTGAAATTTTATTTGAAAACTATAGTAATAGAGCCAGCATTGTAAATGAAATTGGTGCATTACAGCAATTGGATTCCACTTGTGCAGGCAGAATAGAGGCAGTGGGTGAAAATGCCCAGGAGCAGGTGCTAAAAGCAGTCTGAGTCACTTTGTTTCAGTATTGCCATAAATGAGTTCACAGATATAGGTGATATGGCCAAGTTACTAATGTAAGTGAGGTATTTGGACCAAGAGCTTCATCCCAAAGAATAGCTCCTGTGCCTTCTACGACTGCAAGAGCACGCAAGAGGATAATATATACTGGGCAGCATCTGCAACTACTTTGAAATACATCATATACCATTGAACACTCTTGTCAGCATCACAACAGATGGGACTCCTGGCATGGTAGGCCATGACTGAGGCTTTGTATGTCTGCTTAAAATGAAGATCACCAGACAGACTGTGATAGACTACCACTGCATTATTCATCAAGAAGTTTTATGCGCAAAATTAAAGCATGAGGAACTGAATAATGTCCTAAAACCTGCAGTGAACATTGTTAATTTTATTCATGCCAAAGCCCTTAATCATAGACTTTTAAAAGCAATGTTGCAGGAGTCGGAAACTACCTATACAGACCTCTTGATGCACACTGAAATGTGATGGATAAGCAAAGGGAAAGTTCTAGAGCAGATCATTGCTTTGCTTCCGGATATTGAACACTTTATAAACAGTGGAGGTCAATCATTCCCAGAACTAAAGGATGTGAAATGGCTTATAATGTTCTTTTTTCATTCAGATTTATTCAGACACTTCAATGCTCCCAATTTGATGCTGCAAGGCAAACAACAGCGTGTGTGCTCCATGATGAATGGTATTTACTCATTTGAAAGTAAGTTTGTGTTATTCAAAGAACAACTGGATGATGCTGACTTCACTCACTTGCCAAAACTGTTGACTGTAGCTCAAAGGTTTCCATATGCACACGAAATGCTGTCAATGCTAAACCTTGGTGCATGTCTTGAGGAAATTCATGGGGATTTCAAAAGGCAATTTTCTGAATTCAGAGCCCTTACCCCTCTGTTCAGGTCGGGTGAAAACCCTTGAATGGTGAGTGCACAAAATCTTGAAGTTGATTAAATTATTGGGATGAAAAGGACGGAAGCAGAAATAAAGCTAATTGACATGGAGCACAATTCAGCTCTCAAAGCATCTTCTTTGGGGCAGGCAGCAGAAGAATTCTGGCAAATTGTGCCTTCAGATAAATGTACTCTTCTTTTTACAGTGGCCCAGAAAGTAATTTGTATGTTTGGGCCTACATATGTTTGTGAAAGTTTGTTTTACGCAATGGGGTGTTGGAAGAGTGAACTCAGCAATAAGCTTACACGCTTACATCTGAATCAGATCTTGAAGGTTCCCATTTCAGACATAGTACCAGATTATAAGTCACTAATAGGAGACATGAAGTGTAAAATAAGTTCCTGTCTTTAATTGACCTATTTTTCGGACTCAGTTAAACCTGTGTTGCATTGGGCCTGTACTCAATATCTGCTTAATGTGGAATCCATGCAATGCCTCTTAAGATTGCTATTGTCTGATGAAAGATGTATTATCAAAATGTCAATAGATTGTGTCATCTAAGGTGTGAATATATCTGAAAGTTCATTCAGTTGTTTGAAATGCTCCTCCATGTCGCTTTCTAGTTATTTCTGCTTTTGAACCATAGCATTGTCTAGAAATGTTTTAAAAAGGCAGTGATTTTTTTTTTTACTATATTAGCTCCAACCCCACAGGCCCATCGGTGAGGCCCTCTGTCATAAACCAAATGGTACTTTTGCCTCCGAGAAAAAGTTTGTGAGTACCCGTGGTGTAGGCCATAGGAAAATAGCCAAGAGTGAGTAAGGAAAGAGGCAAAAGAGAGAGTGAGAAGTCATGAGAGAGGAAGAAGCTCATCGAAGTGGTCAAGAGCCAAACAGTCCGGAACAAAAGGTCAGAGATGTAAAAAAACAAGCAGCAAAGGGAAGGTAAAAGGCAAAAAAAAGCAGAGAAAGTGATAAAAAGAAAGACATAAGAATACCAAGAGAGAGCTGGAGGTTGAAGGAGAGGGAGAGGAGGTCAAGATGGAGAAGCTCGATCACCGCTAGAGCTTGGCCCAAAAGGGCTATGCCTGGTCAGAGGACCGGGCTCAGGCAAGAGCGCAGGCAGGGGACAGACAAAGCCTGCTTAATATGATATCCTATATGGTTTTCAGTTCTGCTGTCTACCGAGCTGCTTCTTTTCGTTACCTTTGCAGCAAAATTATGTTCACAATATGCGAGGGTAAATCCATATTACATATATGTGCCCCATGCCAGGAAACGTGCTTTGGGTGGAGTATGCACTATGCAAGCCAACACATAACAAAATCAACATTTTAAAAAACATTTAAAAAATAATGTGCCTAAATATGTCAATTGCATTGAGTAAAACATGAATATATGCACAGCTTGCGTGGGCGCACCATTAGTTTAGGGAAAAGAGTACACATAATGCAAATAAAAAGCGTTATGTGCTGAAAAAATGGTTTGTGAATTGCACCCCTATGTACACTTTAGCATGAGTATCATAACTCTAATTTGCAGCAAATTATAAGGAAAGAGAATGCATTTAGAATGAACCCAGGTTCGTGGAGAAAAACAAATACTTCAAAGTACTTGAAAAAGAAGACAATTCATTTAGGATTGCAAGGAGCAAAAGAAAAATGGCTTGTTAAGAAATAAAATATTTTCAATGCAGAAATGTAATTTCTCAGTTTGTAGAGAAATCTTTTTGTGAGAGCAAACACTGAGACATGAACTTGTCTTCACATTTCCTACAGTATCTGAAAATTAAGTAGGTTTCCCAGAAACAAGGCTTCAGGCCACTACGCCAATTTACAGAGTTACTGCTAATCCATGCACTATCAACCACGCAGCCAGTCAAAAACTTCAAACTAAAGCCGTAAACAGCAAAAAGTTTTTCAGAAGTTTGTCTTCGATTTGAGAGTAGGCTCCCTCAGTGCCAAAAATAGTGCATGTTTTCTTCCCTTGAGAAACACAAAGACAAATTGAGGATCCTAATAAAATAACCCCAACTCTGTATTTTATACATGGCACCGACCTTTTCTACTCAGTAACCACTGCAAATGTTACCAAATATTTCAACTCATGTATTGCTAGATGTCATACAGTGATGCAGTAAGGTAAAGAAGCATTGTACGTGTGCTAAACGTGAAGTGGATTTTTAGGAGATTCTGGAGCTGGATTTGTGCTAAAAAATCCGTGGAGCTAGCAAAAAAAAGTATGTAATGTTTTCAATGGTTTGCAATATAAATAGAAAGAAAGGGTAGTAACAAAATAGTAACAAAAATTCTAGACATTTAGTAGACGACACAAAGGGGCACGTGTACAAGAACTGCAATAACTATCACTAACGTTAGTTAGCAGCACTTTGTTCATCGCTGTGTACCGCTGGAAACTTAGCGACTTATATACAAGCCGTCACTACATGGCAATAGTTTCTCATCTTGACAGAAATTGTTGACGTTAATAACAGTGTTGCGGCGATAAAAATCTTCCCGCTAACGTGAAAAAAGTGGCGGGCGGCAGGCCAGTCAGCGGCCAGAAACTGCATGCTAATTAGCATGACACCACATTTTTTCACGTTAGGTGTGAAAAGTGACTACAAAACGCCCGCAAAGTATCACAAACAGAAAAAAAGAAAAGAAAAATTTGGAAGAACCATGGAGGAAGCTGGACCCAGTACTGCAGGAGACAAACAACCCTCCAAATAGCCAGGTGGACCAGACAGATACCCAGAAGAAGGGCTAGTGGAAGAGGAAGACCAGGTTCAGCCAGCAGGAAAACCAGGTCCTGATTGCAGTGGTGACAGAGAAACAACACCAGCTCTTTGTCAGCTCAATTGTATCATTGGGACCAAAAATGCAATATGGCAGTACATTGCAGCCAAGGTGAATGCTGTCAGAGAGGTGAGGAGGACGGTAAATGACTGTAAGAAGCGCTGGCATAATGCTAAGCTCATGACCAAGAAGAAACTGTAGGCCAATCGCAAGGCAGCACTGCATACTGGAGGTGGGAGTCCAGCGCCACAGGAGGAGCTGGATGCATTGGAGGAGCAGGTGTCCGCAGTCATCTGCGAGAAGTCGGTGGTTGGAGTCTAGGGACAGGATAGTGCTGAGCATGACCAGCTTCATCGTCAGCAGGGTGAGTAACAACCAGGGACTGGGGGGATGGGATGGATGGGCCCAATGTCACTCATGCACAATTAAATATCTCCCAGTGCACACACAGAATGACTGCAGATCTTGTCCCAGATACTCTTGTCCCTGGGGGTAAAGACGCATATCACCCTAGTCAAAAAATATATTGCAAGACACATATTGGTGGGGTCACAGACTTGGAAAAGTAATTCATAGCCAAAAATTTATATCAAACCACAAAATAAGGGCAACATGAACAAGCAATCTGAGTTGATTTGAAGATTGTACATGTGCATGAAGGGGGACCTTACTGCACATACACATTCTTGCACAAAACTCAGACACACATGCACAATGGTGCATGTGTGCTGACATTGGTGGTGGCATGCTCACTTATGCACATAATCAGTTGCGTTCACAGTGCATCCTCATATTGTTGTCAAAGAGATTCCGCCCTCGGCAGACAATTTTTATATGCATAGTATTGAGACAAGAGGGCCATTTTGACACCCTGCCACATCTCCAGGCAATGTGCCCGTTTCCTTGTACATGAGATGCAGCACAGTGTACACCAAATGAGAAAGCATGTAGTGAGTCTGCATACTATAAACACATGCATTGTCACAACATAGTGATCATGCAGCCTTCTGTCTAAAGGGTGCATATCCCACAATGCACACATTAAGCACAGTTGAGTAAAAATGTGATGTTATACCATAAGCATGGGGGACATGCCTTCAACAGTACAGTGCATGGTCTACACATATCAGGAATGTGTAACCATAATGTTTTACCACATGTCTTGACTGTGTACCATATTCACAGAAGGAAAAAGTCCCTGTAAAGAAGTATGACAAGTGAAGTATGCCACCAAGCAAGAATAGCAATTTAGCACAAAAGAATGTCAAATTGCTAAATGGCACCATCACCCCTTAGTCAACAGTGTCAGTGAACAAATATGCAGGGAAGCCTGTTATCATCAGCACACACCACCCTGCACCCAATAATCTGAAACAGTACAGCATGTATCATCAATGTGATCATCTGCGTGGAATATTCCCAAACACACATCACCCTGCCAATCACACCTGATGTGATGTTGGGGGGATGAAAGGGCCTGAGCACCACTAATAAGCCTTTGGAAATCCACAGCCCTGAAATCTCGACCCACTTACACACTACACGTGGTATCAATATTGAGGGTAATGGGTGTTCCTACTGTCTGCTCAGCCTGCAACATCAATAGAAAGCCACGCTGCACCATACTCACAATGGTTAAGCCAACATGAGGGCAGTAAGCAATGCATGCAAGGAAAAACATGACCGACGACATGCACACAAGAGAAATCACAACAGCCAAAGCAATTTGGATGTACATGTGTACTGCATTGTGCATCACACATAGATACAGCAATTAGACCATAATGAAGGGGTCCCTCCTCACACATAAACATTCTCGCATCAAACCCAATCACATGTGCACTACCCAGCAAAGCTGCCTGTCTGTGAGACACATTGACAAGGCAAGAGATAGTGCATGATGAAATGCATGCCTGCACCATGAACATGTTAACATTGTGCAGGCCAGGAGTGTGGAGTTCATCCCTAAAGGAGCAGGTCACACTCTGTCACTTCCTCGGTTTCATACAAACCCCATATGTAAGAAAAACATCTGCTGGCTAACGCTCAAGTGTCCCAACTGTGACCAAGACCCATATTTCATCAAGCTTACAACATCTCATCATTGGAAATGCACATAAGTGAAAGGGTCACTGGGTGAAAGGGATAAGGGGCAGTAGTAAAGTCAAAGCAGTACAATACCTGTATATCAACATGAATCTATTAAGATGTCATTGCTCCCTTTGACTTAACAAAATGGACAAGTATCTACACTGTGTGTATCATGGCAAATCAATCCCTGTCCATATTATGAGGCACATTACATCGACCCAGATCACAACAGTGGGAGAGCACTAATCATAGCACAACAACAATCATGTTGAATTGCCCACAGTAAGGCATGGCACCATGCAATCCACCCCTCCAAAAAAGAACAATCTTGAAAAAGTATCAGGGTGTACTGAGTAGGGGTGACTCTCCCACAATGCAGTGCACAAACACATAAATCTGAGCCACTCAACATTGACAACAATGTGGTACAAACTGCATCACTGTCACTACTGAACTGAGTACACAACTGGTGCGGCATGCGTGTAGAAATTGGTCACTCACATTTGGCATACTTGTAGACTGTGAGATGATAATGTATACCTATAACATCACATCCGTGATTTTGTACAATGAATCACTATTAGGCATGTAATATGCATCTCCTCCTAAACATTATGAATGGACATTGTCATGCAGCCTGCTTGTAAACATACCCAATGTATGATCATACTTGAAACACATACTTGAAACACACATACACACATACAACTGCATCTCCCCTTTACATTGCAGAGGGAGAAACATTACCTCCTTTTCAGCAGCCTGTACCACTCTTCAGTGATGAAGATGAAGACCTCGAACCATCAACCAGGACACCCTCCAGCAGCTTCTCAACTCAATTTGCATCCCACCTCCGGAAGCAGGGCCATCCAGTAGTGTCTTGGAAAATCCACTCCCTGCACAAACCACCCAGCAGCAAGCACCTACCACAACAGCAGTCTCCCAGGACCTTAAGGATCCACTTCTGGCATTTCAGCGTTCTGCGGTAGAGGTCAAGCAGGAGGTGGCTGGTCAGATACGGGTGGGGTTTGACAGCCTAGCGGCCAAATTAGATGGGGTACATGGGTGTCTCAGTTAACCCTGGGCATTAAAACTCTTCGCTCCGCAGCGGAGTGGAGTTTTTTTCTTGTTTGAGCTTTCAAAATCCGCTTTTGCATGCGTGGTAGTGACTTACCGGGATACCTGCGTTCGCCGTAGAGATTTCCTATCCGTTCGTGTGCAACACAAGATTTTGGTAGCCGGCTGGGTCCTCCCGCGACAGTGTGTGATCATGAACACGTCATTTGGACATGCTATCGGACATCTGGCATAAAGTTTGACAAAGCTCAGGATGCCGAACATGCAGAAATTGCAATCTGGAGAAGAATATCTCTCAAGCAGCATAACACCTTCTAAAAAATGATGATTTGGATGAAAACAAACTTCTCAGATTGACATTTGGCTGTACTTTTTTTGTGCAAGGAGTCCTTTTATTTAATTTATTTTCTTAAGGGAAATGAAGTGCCCCAGAGTCTCCAACTTCCTGTTCCTGTCCAGCTGGCTCCTCCCAGTGCGTTTCCATGTCCTGTTAACTTTTCATTTGAATTTGGTGCTGGAAGGATCACTCTTTGTGTCGGCTGCATCATATATCATTGGATTTGAGGACTTTTGGATTTGAGATTTTACAAGTAAGTTGGAGAATAGGTGTTGTTTGTTTGATTGGGCGTTGCAAGTTGCAACTACAATTTCTTGTACTTTTCATCAGTTTTTAAGATTTATAGTGGGTAGTCAGTAGGCCCAGAGCTACTCGTGGGTGCATGAAACAACAGTCTCTGTGGTGTCTGTTGAATGTAAACATCATTTAGGGCATGGATGGCGGTGGATTGAATTGCAAAAATACTTTTTTGGCTGTTTCACTTTCTTGGTGTGTGTTAAATTAATGCATTTTTTGTATGTGTGTGTGTGGTGTGGTTGTTGGTGTGTAAATTGTGAATTTTAATTTTTCCATTTTTGCATTAAAGCTGTGTTTAGCATACCTCCTTTGCCTTGCTATTATAGGCCTGCTTGATTTAATTGTTTTCCAGGCCTTCTGCTTGTTGTGACTGTGAGTGACCATGTGGCTAGTGGCCATTTTGTGGTGGTACTTCAGTAGTGTGCTGCTTTTGCCATATAGGCTTGCATGTCTTACCTTTGTTCCTCTTGGCCTATGCTTCTTGTTGTTGTGGCCTGGCCATGTGGCTGGTGGAAATTTTGTGAAGCCAGTCAGTGTGCGTTTGACATAGGCCTGCATTGTTTGTCTTCCCATTCTTGTTGTTGTGGGTGGCCTGGCCATGTGACTGGTGGCCATTTTGTGTATCCAGTCAGTGTACATTTGCCACAGGCCTGCAAGCTTGTGGCCTAGTCTGCCAATATAGGCCTTTCAGCCGGTAGGCCCAGAGCTACTCATGGGTGCATGAAACAACTGTCTCTGTTTGTGTGCAGGGGTGTAACACAGGCCCCTGCAGCCCCCGCAGTGCAGGGGGGCTCACCCTCCAGGGGGCCCCGCCGTCAGAACCGCACTTCTGCTGGGGAGCTCTAGATTGAGTCCGGGGGGCCCCTTCAAGTACCCTGCAGGGGGCCCCCCTCAAGGTTCGTTACGCCACTGGGTGTCTGTTGGATTTAAACATCATTTGGGGCATGGATGGCATTGGGTTGAATTGCAAAATATTTTTTTGGGGGGTATTTCACTTTTATGGTGTGTGTTAAATAAATGTCTTTGTTGGATGTGTGTGTATGTGGTGTGGTTGTTATTGTGTAACTTGCAAACCTTGTTTAGCCCTGTGGATTTTCGTGTTTGCATTTTTGCATTAAAGCTGTGTTGATTAGCATGCCTCCTTTGCCTGGCCATTATAGGCGCGCTTGAGTTCATTGTTTTCCAGCCTCCTGCTTGTTGTGACTGTGAGTGACCATGTGGCAGGTGGCCATTTTGTGGTGGTAGTTTAGTAGTGTGCCGCTTTTGCCATATATGGGCCTGCATGTCTTTCCTTTTTTCCTCTTGGTTTACCACTTCCATCACCTTCGCCAGCGGCAGCTCCCTGAATGACTTGATGGGCAAATTAATGCCAAACAGGTTCCACTTCCATTACATTGTTATTTTTGTTTTTGTTCTTCTTCTTTCCTATCCTTCCTAAGTGTACACAGTAACAGTATACCATGAAAGTACTTGTTGTCAAAGTCTCACAAATGGCTAAAATGTGTTTTTTTTAAATAACCAAGTTAATAAAATGTAATAATATAACACTAACAAGTGTGACCACCACACACTAACTTATATATTATATTTGTTTATTTGTACTAGTAGTAATTGAACCACAGCAACAAATGCAACATTTCACTGATGTTCTTCTGGCTTCTTTGCTTTTAGGTGCACAAAAGATTGAGGATGAGGTGTAATCATCACCCATTGTACTGATGTAAATAATTAATTTACTCTCTTAATTTCTATGCAGGTAAGTACTTAATCAATAATAACTCAATCGGAAAGAAGGAAAACAGAGTCCGTGGTGTAAGAGTTTCTAAGGGTTTTATTCCTCATAAAGGAATCAGGATATCATGTTCTGACCACCACACAGGATGTCAGAAGGGATAGATGAGCGCGCCGTCGTTGATTGACAATACATAGCTTATATACTTGATTTACATCATAATGTTCAATGTAAGAGGCGTAACAGCTGAGAGAAGACAAGATAACAGTATACACGTGGTGCTAGTACATCATCAAGAGGCGTAAACTAGGCGTGTGTGCTAGAAAACGTCACTGATAGGTGACGCAAGTGGGTGGCACCAAGGGGTGGTGCTAACAGAATGTTGCAATGTCAGCGGAAATCGGAAGCTTGGATGCGCGCGCAGCTGCATGACGTGTGATAGACGGGGTGCAGGGGACTTGACATTTACACTGACGGAAAGAGACAGAAGTCTGGCATGTCAGATCAACTTGTGCTTCTATCATATCTGATATCTGATGTTTAGGAACTAAGCTATCTGGGCAGAAAGGTCTCTAGAGCAGAAGCTATTCTATACTTGCTGTGAGTGCGTGTATAAGCGCCTGAGTGTCTGTATGAGAAGCGTGGGGGCATGGGGCCTTCCATGGAAGCATGGCAACAGAGGCTATGAATTACTTGCATAAAGACAGGTCGGCCCTTTAGCCCTGTAGCTGAGGAAGGATGTTTACTGAAGCTAGCAGGCCGGAATGTATCTTCGGGGAGGAAAACAGATAACTCGAAGGTTATAGTCAATCTTGGCAGGCAGCAGGCTGAGCTGAGCACGGAGGGCCGCGCTAGAAGTAAGTCAGAGTTCACGGGTACGGGGGCTGCTTGGGCAGAGGCCCTCGCAGTCAGAAGCCAGAAAAGAGGCTCGGTGGCAGAGATTCAGGGCCTACTTTCAGCCAGGCTGAAAAACGTAGGAGTACACTTCAAAAAGACGTTGGCATAGCATACTTAGGAACGGACCATCAAACCCATTCATGGTGGGTCTGAAAGAGGACAAGTTAACGTTGGACGCAAATGTATTTGCGTCTTCATAGCTGGTACAGGAGGGAAGTTACATGCACTTTTAACTCGTACATGGAGTCGGTGGGGTACTCGCTAGGGAACACAACATGACCATAAAATTTATATTACCTCATTCCCTCCTTGTTCCCTACGGACCCTTCATGATATATCGATCCTCATAAATCGATCAGTTTGTTCTTGTAACATTATATGTTCGTCTTTCTTTCTTTGACTGTTTGAGAGGCAACTGGAATGCTCAATGCAGGATGTGGCACACAGTCCACATATCGCTGGCCCACACTGCAGGCACAGGCAACAACTGAATACTATAACAAGGCCAATGCCTAGGAACGATAAGATCTTCCATCCCCAAGCTGTCAACGTAGTCCAGAACCAACCGGACCAAGTCCAGGTGCCTGGATTCTGATGTATCTGATTTGCAATTTTATGTAAACGGGTGATAGCTTGATAGACAGATGGTGCGTTTTGTGGAATGAAAACACAGCAACTTGACCCGATGACCTTACAAGCTCCACCTCTATCTGCCAAGATGACGTCAATCACAAGACGATTTTGAAGGACAACAGTCCGTATAGCAGACTGCTCCTCTGTTAAGTTACCTAGAGCGGAGGCAGTTTCGTTCACTACTGCTTCGAGTGTTCTCGTTAATCTGCGTATTAATTTACTGTTTTGGACAGGTCCTAGGAAGAAAAAGAATCCTTTATTGAAATCAGTGTACTGTTCCCATGCCGTTTCTGTGTAGTCGACAAGGGGAATATCTCTTTTGGGTCTATTCGGTGCTAGATTCGTATTTCTATGGTAATCAGGAGGAGCTAGGAAAACAGGTGGCAGAAGGAAGGCAATGTAACAGGTACCGTCCCAATCTGGAGGCAAACGTATGTATGCGGTATGACCACAAACAAAGTAGGAATGACTGATAGCTTTAAAGGACGATTTACCATGGTCACTGAACTCGACCACAGTAGTGCATTTACTATGACCTACATGTACTGAACCTTTCTTGCTAACACATAATTCACCTGTGACTGGTAGTACTAACATATGGGGCAGAACTGGAGCAGTTTCAGATTCAACAGTGAGGATCATAAGGCTAATTGTGTAATTACCTAATCCATATACTTCATTTTCTAGATCAGTTCCTATTCGAGTGGGAAGTCCTTCTTGATCAGGATAACAGACGTTGAGCAGGACTAAGTTCAAGTTTCCCCAAACCCAGCCCCCATCGAAAACAGCAATATCAGGATCTAAAGAATTAATTATTTTAAACCATGCTCCACAGGAGCCATTGTGAGTGAATGGGTACGGAAAGAGAGGCAGAGCTCCCTTGTAATTCTGGTAGGGAGGGAGTCGGCCACATATCCAACAGTCTGTAGCATTATTTGTCTGATGGGAATGGTGTAACATACTAATGAATGTATTGTTGCGCAGCGCAAGTCTGTAAGAGAGTTCATGTGCAGGAAGTTCACTAAAAGTGTGTTCAGCAGAGACATTGTAAGCAGATTGTTCACGCCTGAAAATAGGCCAGTACATAGGAAGCAGAATGCTGGCAATAATAATTAGAATACTCAGAATAAACATGATTATTAGTGTCACTATGCAGTGACTACGAAGTGATTTGCAATATGTTCTTCTCTTTTCCTCTCTCTCTCTAACTCGATCTAGGGGATACATGTCAGAAACTATTTAACCGATTCACCTAAGGGAGGACTTAAACAATTAAACTGTCTGACTTGCTAGATCGAAGCTTCATTCGGTAAAGTTCTTGAGGAGTCTTTTCTCTTTTAGGCACAGTAACGTCTTGTGCTTCAACACAGTCTTTGGTGGGGGTGGACGAGTCAGAGTCCTGTTTCAGTCCGTTTTTTAGTTCATTGCATAGTTTGATGTGACTCGTGTGGACCCACCCCTTTCTCCCCTCGATTTTCACGGCGGTCCTAGTGGTAAGCAGAACGGTCTTTGGAGACTTCCAGCGGGGCTCCAGCGGACTTTTCCGGTCGAAATTCCGGACGACTACCAGGTCACCTGGGCGGACCTCATGCGCCTTTACATCGGTGTTGTCAGGGAAGGCTGCGGCAACCTGTGAACGACATGATTGGAGTGCAGACATCAAGGAGGCAAGGTAATCTGTCAACATGTTACAATCAATATCAGTGATCTTTTTCGGAACGGGCGTCCCCCACATATTCGGCGGTCTTCCAAAGACCACTTCGTACGGAGATAGCCCTGATCTCGAGTGGGCAACCATTCTCATGTAGAATAGTGCCACGGGCAGGGCGACTATCCAGTCGACCCCTTTTTCCTGACAGATCTTGGCAAGACGGATTTTTAGTGTCTGATTATGCCTTTCTACAAGGCCAGCTGCTTCGGGATGTCGGACACAGTGGAACCTCCACTGATATCCTAGCAAGAGGGAAACTTGTCTCATCAACTCGGACGAGAACGGCTGTCCGTTATCTGAGTACACGACACGGGGCAAACCGTACCGTGGGAAGAATTCACGAACCAACTGTCTGGCAGTGGTCGGAGCAGTGTAGTCTGGGACTGGGTATGCTTCGGTCCAGCGGGACAGAGCACAAACAATTACAAGGACATACTTAAATCCTCTACAGCTATTCATCTGGATATAATCCATCTGGAGGACTTCAAAAGGGTGATCGGGAGGATGAAATCCACCTTGCTCAACAGGGACACTTTTACCTGGATTGAACTGACAACAGATCATGCAAGTACGCACTTTCTGTTTTGCTGCTGCTCGTAAGTGTTTGTTGTACCAGAGATTCTGTAAACTGTCTAACATGGCTTTCTCTCCAAGATGGGCAGGACTATGTGCTGTATTTATCATGACTTGAACCATTGAGTCGGGGAGAAACCATATAGATTTTCCCTTCGTCACCCAACCTTGATCTGTCTGAATCCCTCCTAGTTCAGTCCATTTCTTTATCTCCTCTGGAGTAGCATGTGTCTGGATATCAATTACATCTAGGGCGGGATCTCTAACTGCCATACACTGGGTCTGGACTATTGTCTTTATCACATCAGTAGTCTGGGTGTAAGTCAATGCTGTATGTTTTGCTGTCTGGTCTGCCAGGTCGTTACCCTGGGAAACAGAATCTGTGACTTTAGTATGTGCCTTACACTTCATGACTGATATGCCCGAGGGCAAATGTATTGCTTCTAACAGTGCTTGAATGAGGGGGCCATGTTGTATCTTGGCCCCATGGGAAGTCAGAAAACCTCGTTCTTGCCAGAGGACTCCGAAGTCGTGTACAACTCCGAAGGCATAGCGGGAATCTGTGTATATGTTAACATTTCTGTTCTTGGCTAGAATACAGGCTCGAGTCAGAGCGATGAGCTCTGCTGCTTGAGCAGACAGGGTGTCAATACGATGTGTTTCTTTAATTTCAGTTTCAGTGGTCACGGCGTACGCGGCCACTAATTCTCCTGTACTTGTTCTCATGCATGAACCGTCCACATAAAGTGTCAGGTCGGGATTTGTCAATGGGACATCTGTTAAGTCTCGTCTAGGCTTAGTTACTGCATTAATTATTTCTATACAATCATGCGGAGCTGGATCTGTCATAACTGTAGGTAACAGTGTTGCGGGGTTCAGGATGCTGCAACGTCTGATTTCTATGTGTGGCTGGAATAGTGTTAATTCATAACCTGTCAGTCGTGCTATAGTTAAGTGTTGAGTCTGGGTTCTGTTTAACAAAACCTCTACAGAATGTGGTACTTGAACTGTTAACTGATGACCTAAAACAATTGAATCACTTTGTCTTATTGCTAACGCTGTTGCTGCTACTGACTTTAAGCACGCAGGGAGTGCTTGAGCTACTGAATCCAATGTACTAGAAAAATAAGCACAAGGCTTATGTGAACCTGCTTGGTCTTGAGTGAGGACAGACAACGCTGTGCCATCACGTTCTGTAACAAAAAGTGTAAACGGTTTGCTGTAACATGGTGTCGCTAAAACTGGTGCTTGGCATAAAACTTTCTTTAATTCTTCAAAAGCTTGTGTGTGTTCCTGAGTCCAAGGGAGGACAGTCGAAGTCGCTGCCTCCTGTGTCGTTAACTGGATGAGTGGTTTAGCTAAGAATGCATACTGGGGAATCCATTGTCTGCAGTACGAGGTGAGGCCTATGAAGGCCCGCACTTCCTTTTGTGTCTTGGGTTGCGGCATGTTCACAATTAACTGAATGCGATCGGGAGTGAGCTGTCTCCCCACTTTGGACAGTAAGTGACCCAAGTACACAACTTGCTGAACACAGAATTGTAGCTTCGAAGGAGACACCTTGTGTCCCTTGTCGGCCAGGAAATGTAAAACTGTCAGTGATGCTTTTTCACATTCGGGCTCACTTCGTGCGGTGATCAGCAGATCATCGACGTATTGTAGTAAAGCGGTGTTAACTGGCATTTGAATACAATCTAGTTGTCTTTTCAGTGCTTGACTATAGATGCTGGGGCTTTCTGTGAATCCTTGAGGTGCGCGCGAAAATTTGAAACTGCGTCCATTTAAACAGAATCCGAAGAGATATTGGCTCTCTGGATCAATAGGCACGCTGAAGAAGGCGTTCTTGAGATCAATTACAGTAAAGAACGTTGCTTCTGAATCAATAGCAGTCAAGAGAGATGATATATCGGGGACCACAGGATACTGTGGGATAATGCATTTATTCAATTCTCGAAGATCAATCACCAGCCGATATACTGGCGGTGCATTGGGATCAGTACGTTTAAGAATCGGAATGATGGGTGAGTTACAGATATTGGAGTCGGTCTCGACGACCACTCCTTGGGCAATGAGCTCTTCAATGATTTTCAGTAAAGCCGCTACAGCATCGGGTGGTAACTTGTATTGTCTGATTCTGGGTAATACAACACCTGCCTTGAGGGTAACGCGGTATGGTGTAATGTGCATACATCCTACATCAGTTGGGCCTTTTGCCCACAAGTAATCAGGTACATTTTTCAATCTGACGTCAAACTCACGAAGGACGTAATGACCCTTGAAATCCCGCAGAAAGAGTCTAACTCCCTCCGGGGAGCAGCATATTATAGCCCCTAGAGCCTTCAGTGTTTTAATTCCTAACAGATTTTCCGGACATGATTTTGTTAGTAACAGGTCTGTAACGCGTGATAATGGACCCACAGCCAGGGGAACTGGTTCTGATACTTCATTTACAATAGGCTGTCCTGAAAACCCAAGGGAAACATTTTGTGAGCCTGAGAGGGGTGCCCCTGGAACTTCGTCATGACTTATTGTAGTGCGACTTGCCCCTGTGTCAATTAAAAACTTTCTATCTTTCCCCAATACTTGACTGTGTACATAAGGACCTTCTTGATCTACAGGAATCTCGATAAGAGGCAAGCCACCTTCCCTCTCTAGGCTGTTTCATGTATATCGGGAATATTCGGGGTAAGCAGACTGGGCATACTGGTACATCTGTTGTGAGACTTGCTGAGTTGCAGCAATGGGCTGTGGCTGTGGTACTGCTACGGTCTGTGCTGTCTGTGCGGATGCATGCATGGGCTGTGTATTCTGTGTAGACTGATGCTGGTTATGGTCTTGTCTAGGCGGATGCGGTCTCTCTTTAGTTTTACCTGTCGCTATGTTATGTTTCAGAACTGCACATTCGTGTACGTAGTGACCTGGCTGCTTGCAATAATTGCATGTCCCTTTAACAGGAGCTGCAGCGTGACTTGTCTGGGTCGTACCTTTCCTGTGACTGTCGGATGGGACCGTCTGGGCTACTAACATTTTCATTTTCGTGTCTTTCATGCGCTTCTGTTCCTGATCTTGTTCTTCCCTAATTCTATTCTGGTGATATTGTAACATTTGTAACATCTGGGATGGCGTATTTGCTTGCCATGTACTCTCGACTTTATACACTCTATTTTTAACTAACGGTAGGGAATTCTCGACTAACTTTGATACAAAAAGATGTGGGTACGACTCGCTACTTGGCTGGAGGCCACTATTGATAATAAAACATTTCTCGAATCTTGAATAAAAGTCGCTAGTATCTTCATCATGTTTCTGTTTACAGGACGAGATTGCATCCCAATCCTCCTTTCTAGTTGTCAATAATCTGGGCAGGACCTGTACTATTAAACCTGGTAATGCTTTAGTTTTGTCCCCAAGGCCTAACCCTGGAACCCGTTTCTTTTCTTCATCCTCTATTTCTGCCCAGGCAATCTTTGCGTCTCCCACCTCCCAGTCCTTTTCCTTTAATTTCTCGAATATACCCGTAGGCAATAATACTTTCAACATTTTCATGATATCATCATATGTGTAGTCCCCCATCAGTAACATGTCTTTGAGCTCTCTATGAAAACCTGCAGGGTCTTTATCATGGCATGGTACTAATTTCTTCATTTCTAACAGTTCTAATTTAGTTAGAGGCGTGTGTACATACACGCGCTTCAAAATTTTATCCTCACCCATAACAGGGTGCACTTCTCGCAAGGGGTTCTGACTTTCAATACCACCCCCGCACTGCATATGGTACATTTTCCTTTCTGGAGGTGGGGCGGGAACATATTCAGGACTTACAAAGGTATCATATCTGCGTCGTTGTTCTAGAATTATTTGAACTAATTTAGTGCTTAGGCCTCTCCATCTATCCATCAGTAGTGCTTCTAGTGTCTCATGTAAGGGACCTGGATCGGAATAATGTTTTCTGTACTTAATGAGAAGGTGCTGAATCATATATATACCTGCTAATTTCTGTTCGTCGGGGGAGAGGTTCAGAAATGTCTGTGCTACGGTGTCATCATTATATATGTTTGCATTTTCGGCCCATGATACCGCTGATCGGGCTAGTTCTTGTTCATCCATAGAATTGAGTACATGGTACCCAACTCGATCTCGAAGCCGTTTATCAGTTTCCTGGAACTGATGTTCAGCAGAATTCGGATTCGTTAAGGCAGAGAAGAAAACTCTCTTGCTTTCTGGACGGATACCCTTCCTAAGATAAGTTCCCTTACCTACATATGCTATAGTGCTTGTAGTCGGTTCTAGTTCTTCAGATTCTTCTTCCTCCTCGGAGGGAGCCTTTTCTTTCTCTTTCTCGTGTACTGCTATCACTACTTTCTTAATCTTTTTATACATGGCCTCTATGCAATTTTGTCTGTCATGTTTTCCATCGGCTATATTTTGACCCCACTTGTTCAATGCATCCAATTCACTCTGCTCTGTTCCGGGCCTGTCTCGTTCTCTTATTAGACAATTTATGAAAAATCGTAGTATCAGTGCTTGCATGGTAACTTTCTGTTTCTCCAGGGCATCCTTAATACTGTCGGGGTCCTTTCCCGTTTGAACGAACTCATATATTCTATCTAGGTGCTCCTTCATTCCTGCATAACATAACAAACTATCAGTAGCAGATCTTAACCGTAAAGACGCTAATATCATTAAGTCGTCCTGTCCAGGTTCTGGATCATATCTACAAACTGACATATTTTCTTTTAGTGCATCAAGACGGGATGAATTAGAAGAACGGGGGGATCTGTGCGTAAAAGGACTCTGCATACCTCTGAGATTTAATCTGTGAGTCGGTGGCGGGGTCTGGAGACCCGCGGTCGCACCTCCTGAAGCGGAAACTTGGGCATTATCTCTGTGTGTAGTCAGTATCTGAATTTGTCTTTTAGTAGGATCTGATTGAAGTGGTTTCGGCAGATCGGTTTTAGGTGAGGGAAGTGGCGGGGCTGGCGGAACGGAACTAGTCTTTTTCGGTGTCGGCTGAGAGTGATCTTGGGGGGCAGTACCACCCCCGGCCCTGTCAGTAGGCAGGGCACGAACAGGCAGATTGGTGTAAGCTGGCGCTACATCTTCGAGATATGAATTTAGGAATATGTCTTTAGTAGTCTTATGCATTACTTTAGTTGGAACTAATGGTGACGGCAAATTTTTCGGTATTTCTGAAATGGCGTCAGGGGTACCATCGGCCAAAAGATACATGTTGTTCACTTTGCCATTTAGGATACGATCTATTTGTTCTACTTTTACTCGAATTCCCTCAGTAACTAATTCGTTTTCTTGGGCCTTTTCTGATTCTTTAAGCCTGTCTTCTCTACGGAGTGCTCTATCAGCACGCTTACGTGATTCCTTACGCCAAAATTCTATGGCGTCTTTCTGAGATTGTCTAGCTTTCTTTTTCCGTAATATTTCTTCTACCTTTATGATGCACTCGGCATCCCATGTTCCGTTAACTGGCCATCGGTATCTTTCCTCTAGGTGCTTGGTATAATCTGTCCATAACTCTAGATACAAGATGGCGTCTATGCCATGCTTATTATACATGAAATTACCTGGAGTGTCCCTAGGGGGGATTGGAATTTCTTCCTCTAACATCCCTTTCCTAGTTCCTATCTGCTTTAATTTGTTGAAAAACGGCATTGTGCCTACTTGATACTGAAATGCTTGATCCTTAATACTTAGTTTCGCCTGTAACTATTTAAACAAAAAAACACAATAATACACAAGAACAATCACATTCATACCACGACATTAATCACATGAAACATTTAAAGACATAGCTAACTTCCCCCTACTCTGAATGTACCGCTCAACGATACAGATACACTGCTGTAACAGTGCAGAAATTCGGAATACTTTATATACTGCTAAACAGTACAGATACACTGCCTAAAAACAGTGCAGACCGGACTTGCGTACCCAAACCCGTCTAGATACGACCCAGCAATGGTACTCACCGGGAAGCACGGAAAACAGAAGGCCTCGGAAAACTCGACTGGACTCGACTCGGAACTTCGGAAAACTTCGGAAAACTTCGGAAAACTTCGGAAAACTTCGGAAAACTGGTGGGCCTCTTCACACCTCGGACCTTGCTTCCTTCGGCTGGGCTCTGGTCGGGATCCTCCGCACTCCTCACCGCCTCGTCTGGGCACTGATCGCAGTCTTCGTCACCTCCGTGTGTCAGAGGGGGATGCAGGAAATCCTGCCAGTACACGTGTTGTCCGTCTAACTGATGGCAGGGGACACGGATTGCAACGCACCTTCCGGCGCGTGAGGTGGGGGAGGGGTCCCTATTCGGGCGCCAAAATGATGTAAATAATTAATTTACTCTCTTAATTTCTATGCAGGTAAGTACTTAATCAATAATAACTCAATCGGAAAGAAGGAAAACAGAGTCCGTGGTGTAAGAGTTTCTAAGGGTTTTATTCCTCATAAAGGAATCAGGATATCATGTTCTGACCACCACACAGGATGTCAGAAGGGATAGATGAGCGCGCCGTCGTTGATTGACAATACATAGCTTATATACTTGATTTACATCATAATGTTCAATGTAAGAGGCGTAACAGCTGAGAGAAGACAAGATAACAGTATACACGTGGTGCTAGTACATCATCAAGAGGCGTAAACTAGGCGTGTGTGCTAGAAAACGTCACTGATAGGTGACGCAAGTGGGTGGCACCAAGGGGTGGTGCTAACAGAATGTTGCAATGTCAGCGGAAATCGGAAGCTTGGATGCGCGCGCAGCTGCATGACGTGTGATAGACGGGGTGCAGGGGACTTGACATTTACACTGACGGAAAGAGACAGAAGTCTGGCATGTCAGATCAACTTGTGCTTCTATCATATCTGATATCTGATGTTTAGGAACTAAGCTATCTGGGCAGAAAGGTCTCTAGAGCAGAAGCTATTCTATACTTGCTGTGAGTGCGTGTATAAGCGCCTGAGTGTCTGTATGAGAAGCGTGGGGGCATGGGGCCTTCCATGGAAGCATGGCAACAGAGGCTATGAATTACTTGCATAAAGACAGGTCGGCCCTTTAGCCCTGTAGCTGAGGAAGGATGTTTACTGAAGCTAGCAGGCCGGAATGTATCTTCGGGGAGGAAAACAGATAACTCGAAGGTTATAGTCAATCTTGGCAGGCAGCAGGCTGAGCTGAGCACGGAGGGCCGCGCTAGAAGTAAGTCAGAGTTCACGGGTACGGGGGCTGCTTGGGCAGAGGCCCTCGCAGTCAGAAGCCAGAAAAGAGGCTCGGTGGCAGAGATTCAGGGCCTACTTTCAGCCAGGCTGAAAAACGTAGGAGTACACTTCAAAAAGACGTTGGCATAGCATACTTAGGAACGGACCATCAAACCCATTCATGGTGGGTCTGAAAGAGGACAAGTTAACGTTGGACGCAAATGTATTTGCGTCTTCATAGCTGGTACAGGAGGGAAGTTACATGCACTTTTAACTCGTACATGGAGTCGGTGGGGTACTCGCTAGGGAACACAACATGACCATAAAATTTATATTACTGCAGTGCATGACGTCACATGATGTGTGACCAGAGACATCTCTGCAACTTGTGCCATTGCGCCTGGCTGACATTTGAAGACGATGGTCCCAAAGACAGTACCAGGTCCTTCAGTACCAAAAAAGTTGCCAGTGAGAAGAAGGAACAGAAGAAGGAAGTGGCACTTACCAAGACTAGTGTGCTGGCCAAGATGTTTTTTAGGAAACAAAAAATTATGCCTGCAGCAGTGGTGTCCGGGAACCAAGCTGCGAGCAGCACCTCTGCATCAGTCGGCTCACCCCACCAACCTAGGCCCAAGTCCATGAGTGTCGCTGAGGCAGCCAGTCTAATTGCGCAACGAGCAGTGATGTTGAAATTGACTTATCATTATCGCAAAGTAGTACCCAATCAACGCAGGAGGAAACTCTGCAGATAAGTGGGCGAAAACAGCCACAAAAACAGCCGCAACCACTGCCCACAATAGTAGTTGCTCCTCCCGAAGTAGGTGCAGTTCACGAAATCAAGCTTCCTGCAGAGGAAAAAGAAGAGCAAGCCAATGTTTCAGGAGATCCATTGTCTTCCAGATCCCCAGCAAGGAAAAGGAGGTTAGTCCATCAACTTCTTCTTCAAGCCCCCCTTCTGATGGTCTAGATGCCATTTGGAAGCCACCAGCTCAGTCTGTAAGTGATCCACGACATGTGACAAGGCTAGGGAAAAGGAAGGTTCCAGAAGGCCTTAGAGTTATGGAGGTAGATGTAGAAGCGAAGGATGATGACGAGTCAGTCACCATGAACATCACTCCCGCCCCAGTGGAGATGGAGAACAACATTATTACCCCATCCCAAGTTGCTTTAAGGGATGTGGCACAGATACCATCAACTTAGGTAACACCAACACAACCTCCAGCTTCATATTTGCATTTGCAAAGATCCAACGGGAACTTGCATCCCCCAAGACCACAACCTCAGTAGGTAGTGTTACTGGCACTGCACAGAGTCAAATTCCTGGCACACCCTCCAGTTCATCTGGCATTGCAAGTGGTACCGCCAGCAGAGCAAGAAAGTTCACCTCCCGGGTTTGGGACTTCTTTTAGGTTAGCTGTAAGGAGGAGAATGTTGCTATATGCTCAATTTGTCGGCATAGTGTTAGTTGGGGTAAGCTTGGTACAAACTATGGTATGGAGGCCAAACATCCTGTCTGAAAAGACACCACTTAATCCAGTGGGAGGCGCACCTTAGCGCCCAAAAAACTGCACCTATTGCTGTTGGTGGGGATGAAGAAGTAGAAGAAAATATGATCGCGGTAGAAGGTGAACAAGAGGGAGACATTTTCACTGGTACACAAAGTAGCCCTGATCACAGCAGTGCACATCCTCATCAGCCTCAGCAACATCTCAGTGGTACCGTAGTAAGTGTCATGCTGAGACAACAAGGCAACAGAGTACCGCAATGAAAAAAAGTACGTCGTTGAGCCTAACTGGGTTCAAGATGCCACCGGCATCAGCGGTACCAGAAAGGAAAAAAATCCAGCCTACCATTGTCAGCATCTTTAGGTCGGAGAGGCAGTACGAATGCAACTACCCAACGGCACGTTTGTACAATGCAAAGCTGTCCAAAATGTTAGCGCTGAACCTTCTCCCTTTTTCTTTTGTGGAAGGGTTGGGTTTTCTGGAATTTGTGACAGCCATCTGCCCAAAATGGAAGGCTCCCAGACGGTCCTATTTCGGCAGAGTTGCTGTTTAAGCACTCCATCATGACGTGGTGGAATTGCTTGGACAAGCTTTGCAGCAGAGTGCTGTTCACAACAATCCACCTGACAACAGACATGTGGACCAGTTGCCAAGCCACTCATTACATGTGCATCACTGCACATTGGATCTCTTTTGTGGGGGTTAGAGAAACTACAGCAGGTGTTGTTGACACTTCTGAAATTTTTAATGCCACTCGTAAACAGGCAACTGTAGCCATGTTCGCCATGGAGAAATCTCATACTGCCGCAAACATTTTGGAAGAGATTAACAGCAAGGTCTTTGAATGGCTGCACTCAAGAGGGCTTAACATTGGTTTTGTTGCCACAGACAATGGCCGTAATATAGTTAAGGCCATGCTCACTGGGGGCTATTTCAGGGTCCTGTGATTGCGCACTGCATTAACATCATTGTTCAAGGCTTTCTGAAAAAAGAAGACCATGTCAGCAACTTACTGACCACCTGCAGAAGAATATGCACACATTTCAGCATTTCTTTTAAAGCCTGGAAGCAGCTGAGAATCATTAAACGTGAGCATTGAATGCCAGTCAGAGCACTCATCCAGGAGGTGCCAATACATTGGAACTCAACTTATTACATGCTTGATTGTCTGTTTGATCTGTACAGACCAATCACTGACTATGTCATGCAAAGACTGGAGGGTGCTATGAAATTAAATTAAATACAATGAAAGGCAGTATTTGTAAAGCGCTGACTGTCACTCCGAAGGGAGCATCCTGGCGCGGATACTGAGGTGAAATGAAGCTCTAAAGATTGTAGAGGAGAGAGAGGCAAAGTTTGTTTGTTGCTCTGAAGATCGAAGTTTTTAGAGCTTTTCTGTTTTGTGCTTTGGTTTTTAGCATTCTCAGTTGCAAAGGCAGTAAGTTCCAAGTTCTGGAACCTAAAACTGCTAATGTTTTACATCCTTTAGTTTGGCATCTAAAATTGGGAGGTTTGATCAGGTTGGCTGATGAGGACCTGAGAGTTCTGTTTGTAATATAGGGGGTGAATCTGGATGAGAGGTAGTTTGATCCTATCTTGAGTGACACTCTGAAGGTAATTAGAAGGATTTTGAACAGGATTCTCTCATGTAATGGGAGCCAATGAAGGATTTTAAGGGCTGCAGATGCGGAAGACCATTGAGGAAGTCTTAAAACAAGCTGTGCTGCTGCGTGTTGGACCATGGCTACTATGAAAGGCATGACCGTTGAGATGGACCAAATGGGGCCTAGTTAAATGCCTGACTTAAATGCTACTTCGAGGGTCTTCCCACCTGAAGTAAGCAAGGAGGACTGTACTATGGGCCAAGCTATCCCCTTGTGGCACATACTAGAGCAACAAATGAAGGCGGGGTCTGAATCGTACAAAGGTGTGGAGGAAAAAAGAAGCATATGAGATGGTGGAGAGCTTAGCCCTTCACTTAGCTGAAAATACAAGGGTGCAAACTAGCATTGTGTCAGACAAACATTACATTTGTGCCACAATTCTAAATCCACTGTAAAAATCAGCACTGAACACTAAGACATTAATTACTTTTTCACAAGTGGATGTTCCCCAGTACAAAACTAGGATAGATAATGCAGACAGTGACTTGGGACATGACAGGCTGTTAATTAAAGGCCTGCTACTCCAACCCACAACAAGTACTGCAGAAGAGAATCCGCATCAAGTTCAACTTCAAAGCCTGAGGGCAGTGCATTTGGCTCCAAGCAGTCACCAACAACAGCAAGAAAAGGATCATCAGTCCCACGAAAATTGGCACAGGAATGGTATCTACAGCAAGGGCTTGATAGGTCCAGTGCTGATGCGAAGGCAAAAGAGTCCCAGCACAGGGGAGCACCCCTGAGCATTGAGCGGATGGTCCAGGCCTATCTGGATGACCCAACAGAGGTCTTCATTGATCAAAACCAATTGGTGTATTGGTATGGGAAAATGCACCACTGGCCAGTGCTCAGCCGGCTGGCGATAAACTATCTGGCTTGCCCTGTCGCAAGTGTCTCTTCTGGATGTATTTTCAGTGCTGCTGGTGCGATTGTAACAGTGAAAAGGACCAGTCTTTCGCTCAAAAACATGGAGAGGTTAACCATAATCAAAATGAATCAGCACTTTATACCACTGAATTACAAAATATGTGAATCACAGCAGGAAGATGAGGACAGCAACTAAGGTGACAGAAGTAGTGTGTTAGATGATTACCTACTTCTGGTTGAATCACCAGAGTATGAGGATGAGCTACACTTCCCTAACAACTAGGCTTTCAACTTGTTACTTTCTTACTTCCTTATTTACTTTTATTATTTGTGTGTGTCTCTGTCTTTCTGGTTCGAATCACAACAAATCCATCACCACCGTCTTCTCTTTTATTGCCATATTGGAGATGCAGCTGCATGCATTTAAGTCCACTCCTCCGATTCCTGCTTCATCCTACTCCTGACTTGCAGTAAATCCATTTCCCTCAAGCCAGATGTTTGGATGGAGTATAGTACAAGAAATGTTGCCTCGTTGAGTCCCTCCAAAAGAAGTGGAACATGGTGACTACAGCTATCTTCCTTTCCGAACCGAGAGAGACTGCCCCTTAACTTAAGATGAGCAGGAACAGGCAATGAATGACATGCATTGGATAATGACTCTGAGTGATTGGTGTTTGTGTTGTTCTTTGGTGTGCATGAAGTGAAGTCAAAGTGTACAAGTATTTAATCTACACACTAAAAGTGTTTCCCTTCTTGTTGTTTAATAACAAAATTGTACTTCTCCTGCAGGCCAATCCGTTGCATTTTTGAATATGGAATCTGAACTCACTCAGTACACTGCAGACTGAGTTGGACAACACCATCATGATGACTACAGTGACATAGTATCTTCAAAGTTGGTCAGTAGGATGGAAGATAATTCATGGAATAACTCAGGGGATTTTTCATGAGTGGCATTTAAAAGGTAAACAAGTCAAGAACAACCACAGCAGACCTACATGTCTGTGTAGTGGTGAAGTTAAGTCACGAGTCTCATGACTGTAGTAGTGGTATGAGACACTCATAGTGTCTCATAGTGGACTGACAGCTGTGTATTGATTTAGTTACTTATTTTGGAAAATGCTATGTTGTATATGTGTGCTCTGTGCGGCTCACTCAAAATCTAAGCTAAGTGGAGGTTGGGTGGGCACAGTGAGCACGCTCTGTCCTGTTGCTGTTGTAGGTTAATGCTGGAAATAGACAACAGAGTAGACATGATTTAGCCATGCCGCCTGTGAAAGTGTTTGCACTCCTCTGTAATTTATGCTTTTTGTTCCACCTTGATTTTTCAGTATCCAATTTTTTTTCCATCTGCACTTACAGGCTGGCCTTTACCCTGTGCTAAAAGAGAAAACAACTCACATTCACCTACCAATCCGCATCAGCCAGGCAGGTACTGGCACCCAAGATTGATGAACGCAGCATCCATGGTAAGGAGAACCAAGAAGAATGGCGAGATGCAACTCCCAAATTTGACCAGAATCATCCAGTAACTTTAGTAACTTCATCTTTTAAATGATTTGATTCATTATTTCTCGTCAATCATTACAACTGTGTGTTGTTGTTATTGTTGCTCTTTGCTTATTGATCCCTATAGCTATTTTTCTATTTTCTATGCTAGCTTTAAAAGGAAGCCCGGTACAACAGAATATAAAATATATGTAATGTGGGTCTCTATGAGGGCAGACAGTTTAAGCAAATAGCATAATAGTAATTCATAATATACTGTTGCCCTCTACTGTCTACTAGTCTAGTTAGTAAGTACTACTTATCATTAACAATCAATTCATCATCATGCATGCATTTCCTGTTTCTCCCTTAAAAGACTTAGTAATATGATGGTCGTCTGCCAAGATTGTGTGTGTGTGTGTGTGTTGATGTTGTCCATGTGTACTGTTTGTCTTTGTCAAACCTTTCCCTCAAATACCTCTTCCCAACCCTAACCCTCTTCCCTCGGGCTGTGGGATTTATATTGAAGTGTGACTAAATTAAATTTACACTAATAATTGATCACACACTAGCTGGGGCGAATGTGGTGTAAGCAACACTAATTATTCTTCTTCTGCTTGCCCACCCATGCTCAGTATATTCCCCACACAGTTATGTTTTATTTTACATTAACTTTGCTAAATGCTAATCAGCATTAATATGGTTTATTGCTTGGCAGTATTCTTGGGTACCTATACTGTACTTCGTTCTACTACTCCTTCCAGAGTCTCTTTCAGGCAACTGACTGTCTCATTTTTTTTTTTGCAAATGCTATTGCCAGTGTCTACTACTACCACCACAACCATGGCATCTTGGGAAATCAAACCATCATCACCATGCAGCCATTGCTGTGCCTATGTTTAAACATCAATCACAGGTTAGAGAAGAAGTTTGGGGAGGCATAATTGATAATGAAAATTAATTCATTAATTCACACACCCACACCATTGAGTCCAGTTGCAGAATGCATAGACTAGGACTAGAGACTGACAGTACTAGTAGAACAAGTCACTCAGTGAGGGTACCACATCCATCTGTTTATGTGCTAAAAAATCAACAAATTATTTAAATCAAACACTGGCTGCAGCCCTGCAGTAGCAAAGGAAACCGTATGATGTAAAAGAGCAACCCCCCAACAACACATTTACATCATATGTAAAGTTTAAGTATAAATATAATTTCATCCCCTAACAAAAATAAACTATGTAAAAAAATCCCACAGCACCTGACCCACCCATCTCCCTAACCCCAACCAATTTCCAAAAAGAATAGTCCAACCAATGTTCGTTCAAAAATAAAATTGTCCATACAAATCCCCTTTTCCCAAACGTGCGCCCAATGACTTCCCATCAAAAAAAGGAATAAAACAGGGGCAATTCAATGGGATCTCTCTATTGGCGCGCTCGCAGCCACCAGGACCTCCTGTTTTAGTTCCTTTACCTGCTCCTCTAGGCACACCATTTGAAGGAGCATGCAGCACACCCTCGCCCAGCGGTGGTGATGCTCCTAGGTAGCGTACCCGGATTGAGGCCTGCCGCCTGCTGCCATGCTGAAGGTGAGGTGGCCCTGCACTTAAAAATAAGGGTTGCCACCTTCCCCTCGTTGAAATGGGCCCGAGCCTGCACACCTGCCGGGTCCAGTCTGTCGCAAGGCAGCAGCTCTTTGGCACAGGCGCCTTGCCCTTGGAGCTGGCACCCTTTCCCTTAGCAATGGTTCTGGGGTGGGCGGGGGGGCTGAAAAGTAAAATAAGTATTAAAAAATAAAGTTATGAGAAGAAGTAGGAGAGTAAAGAAGGAAGTAATATAAAAAAGATGGAAAGTAAAAAAACGCAGTAAAAGTAATAATAAAATGTAAAATATAGACTTATGGACAGAGAGGGATAGATAATATATAAAAAAGTTCAGGAAAACAGTGTAAAAAACAAAGGATTGAAAAGATTGGAGAGTGTTGGAAAACAAGGCAGCATCTGTGAGGCCTGCACAAACAACATGACTACATTTGTCCTTCACTGGGAACCAAACACCCAATTGTAGCGCCGGACTTTCAGAGGGTAGCGTTGCAGAGCAGTCTGAGGCTCACTCAAGGGAGGTGGTGTGGGCTAGTAATCGCCATTTGCAAGTTTATATTTTATATTAAAATTTATATTTACACGTGTCAACCACGGAAGCCACGGACGAAGGAGGAAGCACTGACATGCTGGGGATTGAATGGACCTCCATTACCCTTTGTCCAGACTTGGCTCATGAGGCATTGATTCCCATCTTCCTAAGCTTATTACATCAGAATTACTGATAGAGCTAGGGACACGTGTAAATATAAATTATATAACAAACAAAACAGGTGATGGACCGAATGTGGATCAATGTCACACATTCACCCCAGTCAAAAGATCTGGGCCCAAATCCATCGTTTTTTTGCACTCCACACCACCCTGGGTTAGACAATGGCGATATGCAAATCAGCTCTGACCCTGTGCCCCATGGGAACAGTCCAGTCCGAACTACAAAAGCCATGTCCTTCCCAGAACGGAATCAAGCATCCGAGGACCGGACCGGTTTCGAGGTAACACCTCTCATCAGCCCGGCTAGCTTGACTCCAGTGGTGTGGAGTGCCTGGGACCCACGTCTGAGCATCCCCAGCGCACTTATGGCGGTATTGCAAACAAAACAGGTGATGGACCGAATGTGGATCAATGTCACACATTCACCCCAGTCAAAAGATCTGGGCCCAAATCCATCGTTTTTTTGCACTCCACACCACCCTGGGTTAGACAATGGCGATATGCAAATCAGCTCTGACCCTGTGCCCCATGGGAACAGTCCAGTCCGAACTACAAAAGCCATGTCCTTCCCAGAACGGAATCAAGCATCCGAGGACCGGACCGGTTTCGAGGTAACACCATCATTCAGAAACTCTGTCCATCACCTTTTCCAAAATTGATTTTATCCACACTATGTGTGGGAGGGTATACTCAGACGTGAGTCCCTAGCTCATTGCACCATCAGGATTCAAGCAAGCCGGGCCGACGAGGCTGAAATGCCAGAAACCGGTCCCCGGTAGCTTGTCTCCTTCCCAGTAGAAGAATTGGCTTGGTAGTTTGGTTTGCCCTGTTCCCATCATGCACTGGGACAGGAACAGACTAATTTGCATATAGCCAGGTTCTGAAGCTGGGATGGTGCAGTGAGCTAAAAAACGGTGATGGATCAAGCCCTGATCTCTTGACTGGGTAGGAGTATTCTGCATCATTCAGAAACTCTGTCCATCACCTTTTCCAAAATTGATTTTATCCACACTATGTGTGGGAGGGTATACTCAGACGTGAGTCCCTAGCTCATTGCACCATCAGGATTCAAGCAAGCCGGGCCGACGAGGCTGAAATGCCAGAAACCGGTCCCCGGTAGCTTGTCTCCTTCCCAGTAGAAGAATTGGCTTGGTAGTTTGGTTTGCCCTGTTCCCATCATGCACTGGGACAGGAACAGACTAATTTGCATATAGCCAGGTTCTGAAGCTGGGATGGTGCAGTGAGCTAAAAAACGGTGATGGATCAAGCCCTGATCTCTTGACTGGGTAGGAGTATTCTGCATCATTCAGAAACTCTGTCCATCACCTTTTCCAAAATTGATTTTATCCACACTATGTGTGGGAGGGTATACTCAGACGTGAGTCCCTAGCTCATTGCACCATCAGGATTCAAGCAAGCCGGGCCGACGAGGCTGAAATGCCAGAAACCGGTCCCCGGTAGCTTGTCTCCTTCCCAGTAGAAGAATTGGCTTGGTAGTTTGGTTTGCCCTGTTCCCATCATGCACTGGGACAGGAACAGACTAATTTGCATATAGCCAGGTTCTGAAGCTGGGATGGTGCAGTGAGCTAAAAAACGGTGATGGATCAAGCCCTGATCTCTTGACTGGGTAGGAGTATTCTGCATCATTCAGAAACTCTGTCCATCACCTTTTCCAAAATTGATTTTATCCACACTATGTGTGGGAGGGTATACTCAGACGTGAGTCCCTAGCTCATTGCACCATCAGGATTCAAGTAAGCCGGGCCGACGAGGCTGAAATGCCAGAAACCGGTCCCCGGTAGCTTGTCTCCTTCCCAGTAGAAGAATTGGCTTGGTAGTTTGGTTTGCCCTGTTCCCATCATGCACTGGGACAGGAACAGACTAATTTGCATATAGCCAGGTTCTGAAGCTGGGATGGTGCAGTGAGCTAAAAAACGGTGATGGATCAAGCCCTGATCTCTTGACTGGGTAGGAGTATTCTGCATCATTCAGAAACTCTGTCCATCACCTTTTCCAAAATTGATTTTATCCACACTATGTGTGGGAGGGTCTACTCAGACGTGAGTCCCTAGCTCATTGCACCATCAGGATTCAAGCAAGCCGGGCCGACGAGGCTGAAATGCCAGAAACCGGTCCCCGGTAGCTTGTCTCCTTCCCAGTAGAAGAATTGGCTTGGTAGTTTGGTTTGCCCTGTTCCCATCATGCACTGGGACAGGAACAGACTAATTTGCATATAGCCAGGTTCTGAAGCTGGGATGGTGCAGTGAGCTAAAAAACGGTGATGGATCAAGCCCTGATCTCTTGACTGGGTAGGAGTATTCTGCATCATTCAGAAACTCTGTCCATCACCTTTTCCAAAATTGATTTTATCCACACTATGTGTGGGAGGGTCTACTCAGACGTGAGTCCCGAGCTCATTGCACCATCAGGATTCAAGCAAGCCGGGCCGACGAGGCTGAAATGCCAGAAACCGGTCCCCGGTAGCTTGTCTCCTTCCCAGTAGAAGAATTGGCTTGGTAGTTTGGTTTGCCCTGTTCCCATCATGCACTGGGACAGGAACAGACTAATTTGCATATAGCCAGGTTCTGAAGCTGGGATGGTGCAGTGAGCTAAAAAACGGTGATGGATCAAGCCCTGATCTCTTGACTGGGTAGGAGTATTCTGCATCATTCAGAAACTCTGTCCATCACCTTTTCCAAAATTGATTTTATCCACACTATGTGTGGGAGGGTATACTCAGACGTGAGTCCCTAGCTCATTGCACCATCAGGATTCAAGCAAGCCGGGCCGACGAGGCTGAAATGCCAGAAACCGGTCCCCGGTAGCTTGTCTCCTTCCCAGTAGAAGAATTGGCTTGGTAGTTTGGTTTGCCCTGTTCCCATCATGCACTGGGACAGGAACAGACTAATTTGCATATAGCCAGGTTCTGAAGCTGGGATGGTGCAGTGAGCTAAAAAACGGTGATGGATCAAGCCCTGAACTCTTGACTGGGTAGGAGTATTCTGCATCATTCAGAAACTCTGTCCATCACCTTTTCCAAAATTGATTTTATCCACACTATGTGTGGGAGGGTATACTCAGACGTGAGTCCCTAGCTCATTGCACCATCAGGATTCAAGCAAGCCGGGCCGACGAGGCTGAAATGCCAGAAACCGGTCCCCGGTAGCTTGTCTCCTTCCCAGTAGAAGAATTGGCTTGGTAGTTTGGTTTGCCCTGTTCCCATCATGCACTGGGACAGGAACAGACTAATTTGCATATAGCCAGGTTCTGAAGCTGGGATGGTGCAGTGAGCTAAAAAACGGTGATGGATCAAGCCCTGATCTCTTGACTGGGTAGGAGTATTCTGCATCATTCAGAAACTCTGTCCATCACCTTTTCCAAAATTGATTTTATCCACACTATGTGTGGGAGGGTATACTCAGACGTGAGTCCCTAGCTCATTGCACCATCAGGATTCAAGCAAGCCGGGCCGACGAGGCTGAAATGCCAGAAACCGGTCCCCGGTAGCTTGTCTCCTTCCCAGTAGAAGAATTGGCTTGGTAGTTTGGTTTGCCCTGTTCCCATCATGCACTGGGACAGGAACAGACTAATTTGCATATAGCCAGGTTCTGAAGCTGGGATGGTGCAGTGAGCTAAAAAACGGTGATGGATCAAGCCCTGATCTCTTGACTGGGTAGGAGTATTCTGCATCATTCAGAAACTCTGTCCATCACCTTTTCCAAAATTAATATAAATTATATATACACATTGATAAATAGTATATCATCCCGTTTCTTTGTACATACACCCCAGAATGTTTGTGGTATAACATGAGTGAGTGACAGGGGGATCTGACCCTGGTCCTGACGAAGGGGAATAGCGCCCCGAAACATGTTGACCCGCACAGGAGAGTAAGCCCATTAACTTGCTATATCTCTCCGAATCACTTTTTTAACAATACCAGCCAGTGTCTATTAAATAGTTTTTTCTACCACTAGGCCAGGTATTTTTTAACACCACCTACTTACATCTCACCACTGACCCCCACTGACACTCACTCCCATTCACTCACATAGCACCCACAATAAAAAGGTGCTCCAGCGTAGTCGCTTGTCGCAGCACTGCCCCGTCCCGCAGCGGGCGGGAAGACCCCAATGATGAAGCATGACACCAAGGGCCCTTCTGGTGTGTGAGCGGTATTTTAACACACAGTGTGTATTCCATGATCATCAGGATACATACCAACTCTACGTGAGGTGGACCTTTGTTGATTAACTGTACCATCAATCTAACCTGCCAGGGCCAGACCACAGCCAATATAACATTTCTGGATGACCCAAAAGCAGTACAAATATGACTTTGGACTCTGCAGAATATTCATGTTCCCATCCGCTACACTGGACGTTAGTGCGTGTCTGGAATCTGTAGGCCTTGTGGAAGTCATTTTAGCCATGGGCTCCACATACCCTTAGGGGAATAATGAAGTGAAAACACAGTAAAACACACTGACTTTCCCTGGCATGTTCCTTCCAAGGGTATAAAGCCTATTCCATGTCACCACCCAATTCTGCATAAGTCCTGCCACACCATTCACTCTGTAGCTGCTCCTGGACTGCGCAGGCTAGGGATCTCCCCTGCCCAGCCCCTACACATGTGCACACGCATGTACACCCGTGTCTGCATGTAACCAGCGTGGTGTCCCATACTCCAGCTGCTGCGCAGTGGCCTAGTCAAGCCATGGGTACACCAGTAAAATCTACATGTAGTCTCCTTTATTATGAGTTCACTGTGGGTGAGTCCCAGATTATGTGGCTCCCCCACAGTAAAAGCTCAACAATTAGGTGCTCAAAAAGCGAAAAATCTGGGAAGCCCAGGGTGTCAAAACCACCTTCTAACACAGAGAGATTGAAAAACAGGCCCCAGAACCATGCAAAAGACACTGCGATCAGCCTGCTGACTGAACTCTTCCTCTTCCTCTGGACATGTTACCCCCAAAGGACTCTGTCAGCCCCTCCACTGGGTATCTATGGAATGTGGGGGTTGTTTTGTGGTAAATATTTAATTTACCGTCTTAATTTCTATGCAGGTAAGTACTTAATCAATAATAACTCAATCGGAAAGAAAGAGGCAGAGTCCGTGGTGTTAGAGTTCTTAGGGGTTTTATTCCTTAAAAAGGAATGGTCAAGACCTGGATATCATGTTCCTGCAACCACAGGGGTTCAGGAAGGGATAGAGCAATCTTTTATTGACAATACATAGCTTATATACTTAAGTTGCATTATGGAAACCAATACAGTAGGCGTAACAGCTGAGAGAAACAAGATAACAGCATCCACATGGTAGTGATACGTAATTAGAAGGCGTGAACTAGGCGTGAACATGGAGGTGTGTACTAGAAACGTCACAGATAGGTGTCACAAGTGGGTGGCAGCAAAGCAGAATTTTGTAATGTCAGCAGAAATCTGAGACATGGATGCGCGCGCAGCTGCATGACGTATGATTGACGTGAAACAGACGGGTGCAGGGGACTTGACATTTATACTGGCGGAAAGAGACAGAAGTCTGGCATGTCAGATCAACTCGTACTTCTGTCATATCTGATATCTGATGTTTGGGAACCATACTATCTAGAGGGAAAGGTCTCTGGGGCAGAAGCTATTCCATACTGACTGTGAATGCGTGTATAGGCGTCTATGTGTCTGCATGAGATGCGAGGGGCATGGGCCTTCCATGGTAACAGAGGCTATGAATTACTTGCACGGAGACAGTGAGGCCGGGCCCTTTGCTCTGCAGCTGGGGGAATGTTTACTTAAACTAGTAGGCAGGAATGCATTTTCGAGGAGCGGAACAGATAATTCGAAGGTTGAATATAGTCTTGGCAGGCAACAGGCTGAGCTACGCGCCGTTAGCCGCGCAGGGAGTAAGGCAGAGTTCAGAGATGCAGGTGGGGGCTGTGACTTCGGAGCGTTTCAGGAGGCTTGAGGCCTGGACTTGCATCTGGGCCTTGCGGAGCCTTAGAAACGGGTGCAATTTGACCATACATGCACCATATAAAGACGTTGGCATGGCATACTTAGGAACTGAATTATCGATCCATTCATGGCGGATCTGAAAGAGGACATGTTAACGTTGGACGCAAATGTATTTGCGTCTTCATAGCTGGCACAGGAGGGAAGTTACATGCACTTTAGGCTGGTACATGGAGACGGTGGGGTACACGTAAGGGAACATTACTTGACCATAAAATTTATATTTCCTCATTCCCTCCTTGTTCCCTACGGACCCTTCATGATATATCGATTCTCATAAACCGATCAGTCTGTTCTTGTAACATTATTTGCTCTTCTTTCTTCTTTTCGCGTTTTAAGTGAAAACTGGAATGTTCAATACATGAAGTGACGCACAGGCCACAAATCGCTGGCCCACACTGTAGGCACAGGCAGCAACTGAATACTATAGCAAGGGCAATGCCCAGGAAGGATAGGAGCTTCCATCCCCAAGCGGTCAACGTTGTCCAGAACCAACCGGACCAAGTCCAGGTGCCTGGATTCTGATGTATCAAACTTGCAATTTTGTGAAGACGTGTAATAGCTTGGTATACCGTTGGCGCGTTTTCTGGAATGAAAACACAGCAACTTGACCCGATGACCTTACAAGCTCCGCCTCTGTCTGCCAAGATGACGTCAATAACAAGACGATTCTGAAGGACAACAACCCGCATGGCGGACTGCTCCTCTGTTAAGTTACCTAGGGCGGAGGCCATTTCATTCACTACTGCTTCGAGTGTTCTAGTTAATCTACGTATTAGTTTGCTGTTCTGGACGGGACCTATGAAAAAAAAGAATCCTCTATTGAAATCTGTGTATTGCTCCAATGCCGTTTCAGTGTAGTCGACAATCGGGAGACCTCTTCGTGGTCTACTCTTAACTAGGTTTATATTTCTGTGATAATCAGGAGGGGCTAGGAAAACAGGTGGCAGAAGGAATGCAATGTAACAGGTACCATCCCAATCTGGGGGTAAACATATGTATGCGGTATGACCACAAACAAAGTAAGAATGACGAGTTGCTCTGAAGGAAGACTTGCCTTGATCACTGAATTCGACCACAGTAGTGCATTTACTATGACCTAAGTGTACTGAACCCTTCTTTCTGACACATAAATCACCCGTGACTGGTAATACTGACATAGCAGGGAGGACTGGTGTAGCTTCAGACTCAACAGTAAGAATCATAAGGTTAATTGTATAATTACCTAATCCATATACTTCATTTTCTAGATCAGTTCCTATTCTTATGGGAAGTCCCTTCTTGTCAGGATAACAGGCGTTAAGCAGAACTAAGTTCAGGTTTCCCCAAACCCAATTTCCTTTGAAAACAGCAATATCAGAATCTAGAGAATTAATTATTCTAAACCATGCTCCACAGGAGCCATTGTGAGTAAACGGGTACGGAAAGAGGGGCAGAACTCCCTTGTATTTCTGATAGGGAGGGAGTCGGCCACATATCCAACAGTTTGTAGCATTATTAGTCTGATGGGAGTGATGTAACATACTAATGAATGTATTGTTGCGCAGCGCAAGTCTGTAAGATAGTTCATGGGGGGGTAACTCACTAAAAGAATGTTCAGCAGTGACATTGTAAGCAGATTGTTCACGCTTGAAGATAGGGTAGTATATGGTAAGCAATATACTGGTAACAATAATCAGAAGACTTAGAAAAAACATAATCAATAATGTCACTATACAGTGACTATGGAGTGATTTACAATATGTACGTTTCTTGAGTTGTCTCTCTCTCTCTCTATCTCGATCTAGGGGATACATGTCAGAAACTATTTAACCGATTCACCTAGGGGAGGACTTAAACAATTAAACTGTCTGACTTGCTAGATCGGAGTTTCAGTTTGTACTCCTCTTGGGGAGTTTTCTCTTGTTTCGGAACTTTAAAGTCACTAGGTTCGATACAGTCTTTGGAAGGGGTGGACGAGTCTCTTTCTGGTATCAGTTCATTGCACTTTTTTATATGACTTGTATGGATCCACCCCTTTCTGCCTTCAACTTTGATAGCGGTCCTCGTGGTGAGAAGGACGGTCTTCGGCTCTTTCCAGCGGGGTTCCAGCGGACTTTTCCTGTCGAAGTTCCGGATTAGGACCAGATCTCCTGGAAGGACATCATGCGGCTTTACATCAGTGTTGTCAGGGAAGGCGGCAGCAACCTGTGAACGACATGATTGGAGTGCAGACATCAAGGAGGCAAGGTAATCTGTCAGCATATTACAATCAACATCGGTAATTTTCTTCGGAATGGGCGTCCCCCACATATTCGGTGGCCTGCCAAAGACCACTTCATACGGGGATAGTCCTGATCGCGAGTGGGCGACCATCCTCATGTAAAACAGTGCAACTGGCAGGGCGACTATCCAGTCGACCCCTTTCTCCCTACATATCTTTGCAAGGCGCGTTTTCAGTGTCTGGTTATGCCTCTCTACAAGGCCTGCGGCTTCGGGATGTCGGACGCAGTGGAATCTCCACTGATATCCTAGCAGAAGGGAAACCTGCTTCATTAGCTCGGATGAGAATGGCTGTCCGTTATCTGAGTACACGACACGGGGCAAGCCGTACCGTGGGAAGAATTCACGAACCAGCTGCCTGGCAGTGGTCGGAGCAGTGTAATCTGGGACTGGATATGCTTCGGTCCAACGGGAAAGTGCACAAACAACTACGAGGACGTACTTAAATCCTCGACAACGGTCCATCTGGATATAATCCATCTGGAGGACTTCAAAAGGGTGATCAGGAGGATGAAATCCACCTTGCTCTACAGGGACGCTTTTACCTGGATTGAACTGACAACAGATCATGCAAGTACGCACTTTCTGTTTTGCTGCTGCTCGTAAGTGTTTGTTGTACCAGAGATTCTGTAAACTGTCTAACATCGCTTTCTCTCCTAGATGTGCTGGACTATGTGCTGTATTTATTATGACTTGAACCATAGAGTCGGGGAGAAACCATGTAGATTTTCCCTTTGTCATCCAACCTTGATCTGTCTGGATCCCTCCTAGTTCGGTCCATTTCTTTATTTCATCTGCAGTTGCATGTGTCTGAATGTCGATTACATCTAGTGTGGGATCCCTAACTGTCATACAATGTGTTGGTACTATTGTCTTTGTCATATCAGTTGTCTGAGTATGAGTCAATGCTGTATGTTTTGCTGTTTGGTCTGCCAGGTCGTTACCCTGGGAAACGGAATCGGTAACTTTAGTATGTGCTTTACATTTCATGATGGATATGCCTGAAGGCAAATGTATTGCTTCTAACAGTGCTTGAATGAGAGGACCATGTTGGAACTTGGCACCGTGAGAGGTCAGGAAACCTCGTTCTTGCCATAACACTCCGAAGTCGTGTACGACTCCGAAAGCATAACGTGAATCAGTGTATATATTAACATTTCTGTTCTTGGCTAGTATACAGGCTCGGGTCAGAGCGATGAGCTCTGCTGCTTGAGCGGACAGTGTATCAATACGATATGTTTCCTTTACTTCAGTTTCAGTGGTCACTGCATAGGCGGCCACTAACTCTCCTGTATTTGTTCTCATACATGAACCATCCACATAAAGTGTCAGGTCTGGATTTGTCAATGGAACATCGGTTAAGTCTCGTCGGGGCTTTGTTACTGCATTAATGATCTCTATACAATCATGCGGGGCTGAATTAGTCATAATCGAGGGTAACAATGTTGCGGGATTCAGGACGTTACAGCGTCTGATTTCTATGTGTGGCTGGAATAGTGTCAATTCATAACCTGTCAGTCGTGCTATAGTCAAGTGTTGAGTCTGGGTTCGATTTAAAAGAACCTCTACAGAATGTGGAACTTGTACTGTTAATTGATGTCCTAAAACAATTGAGTCGCTCTGTCTGATTGCTAGTGCTGTTGCTGCTACTGACTTCAAGCACGCAGGGAGTGCCTGGGCTACTGAATCCAATGTACTTGAAAAATAAGCGCAAGGCTTATGTGAACCTGCTTGATCTTGAGTGAGGACAGACAACGCCGTACCATCACGTTCTGTAACAAAAAGTGTAAAAGGTTTGCTGTAACATGGTGTTGCTAAAACTGGTGCTTGACATAAAGCTTTCTTTAATTCCTCAAAGGCTTGTGTATGTTCCTGAGTCCAAGGAAGGACAGTCGAAGTCGCTGCCTCCTGTGTTGTCAACTGAATGAGTGGTTTAGCTAGAAATGCATACTGAGGAATCCATTGTCTGCAGTACGAGGTGAGGCCTATAAAGGCCCGCACTTCCTTTTGTGTTTGGGGTTGTGGCATATTTACAATTAACTGAATGCGATCAGGAGTGAGCTGTCTCCCCACTTTGGACAGCAAGTGACCCAAGTACACAACTTGCTGAACACAGAGTTGTAGCTTCGAAGGGGATACCTTATGCCCCTTGTCGGCCAGAAAATGTAGAACTGTCAGTGATGCTTGTTCACATTCGGGTTCACTTCGTGCGGTGATCAGCAGATCATCGACATATTGCAGTAAAGCGGTGTTAACTGGCATTTGAATACAATCGAGTTGTCTTTTCAGTGCTTGACTATAGATGCTTGGGCTTTCTGTGAATCCTTGAGGTGCGCGTGAAAATTCGAAACTTCGTCCATTTAAACTGAATCCGAAGAGGTATTGGCTCTCTGGGTCAATAGGCACGCTGAAGAAGGCGTTCTTGAGGTCAATTACAGTAAAGAACGTTGCTTCAGAATCGATAGCAGTCAATAGGGATGATATGTCGGGAACCACAGGGAATTGTGGAACGATGCATTTATTCAGTTCTCGTAAATCAATCACCAACCGATATACTGGCGGTGCATTGGGGTCAGTACGTTTAAGAATCGGAATGATAGGGGAATTACAGATATTGGAGTCGGTCTCTACGACCACTCCTTGGGCAATAAGCTCTTCAATGATTTCCAGTAAAGCCACTACAGCATCGGGTGGTAACTTGTATTGTCTGATGCGCGGCAAAACAACTCCTGGTCTGAGTGTAACACGGTATGGTGTAATGTGCATGCAGCCTACATCGGTTGGGCCTTGTGCCCACAGGTGTTTCGGTACATTTTTCAATCTGACATCAAATTCTCGTAATACATAGTGACCTTTAAAGTCACGCAAGAAAAGTCTAACTCCTTCTGGAGAACAACATATCACTGCTCCTAGAGCCTTCAATGTCTTGATTCCTAACAAGTTTTCTGGACATGACTTCGTAAGTAACAAGTCTGTAACACGTGATAATGGACCCACAGCCAAGGGAACTGGTTCTGATACCTCATTTACAATAGGCTGTCCTGAAAAACCAAGGGAAACATTCTGTGAGCCTGAGAGGGGTGCCCCTGGGACTTCGTCATGGCTGATTGTTGTGCGGCTTGCCCCTGTGTCAATTAAAAATTTTCTGTCTTTTCCCAATACTTGACTGTGTACATAAGGACCCTCTTGATCTACAGGAATCTCAATAAGAGGCAAGCCAACTTCCCTCTCTAGGCTGTTTCATGTGTATCGCTGATAATCGGGGTAATCAGATTGGGCATACTGGCACATCTGCCGTGAAACTTGCTGCGTTGCGGCTATGGGCTGTGACTGTAACTGTGATACCGTTGCGGTCTGTGCTGTATGTGGAGCATGCATAGGTTGGGAATTCGGTGAAGTCTGTTGCTGAACCTGGTCTTGTCTAGGTGGATGCGGTCTTTCCTTAGTTTTACCTGTTGCTATATTGTGTTGCAGGACTGGACATTCATGTGCGTAGTGACCTGGCTTCTTGCAATAGTTGCATGTCCCTTTAATGGGAGCTGCTGAATTTCCTGTCTGTGTCGTACCCTTTCTCTGGCCGTCGGCTGGAACCGACTGTGCCACTAACATTTTCATTTTCGTGTCTTTCATACGTTTCTGTTCGTGATCCTGTTCTTCTCTAATTCTGTTCTGGTGGTACTGTAACATTTGTAACATCTGTGATGGCGTATTTGCTTGCCATGTACTTTCAACTTTATATACGCGATTCTTGACTGCGGTCAAGGAATTCTCAACTAACTTTGATACAAAAAGATGCGGGTATGACTCGCTACCTGGTTTTAGGCCACTATTAATAATAAAACATTTCTCAAATCTTGAATAGAAATCGCTGGTATCTTCATCGTGTTTCTGCTTACAGGCTGAGATTGCGTCCCAGTCTTCCTTTTTAGTTGTTAATAATCTTGGTAAGACCTGTACTATTAGACCTGGTAATGCTTTTGCTTTGTCCCCAAGGCCTAGCCCTGGGGTACGACCTTTTTCCTCGTCTTCTATTTCAGTCCATATAATCTTTTTATCTCCTACCTCCCATTCTTTTTCCTTAAGTTTCTCGTAGATGCCGGTAGGCAGCAGTACCTTTAACAATTTCATGATATCTGTATATGTGTAATCTCCCATGAGTAGCATGTCTTTAAGTTCTCTGTGAAAACCTGTAGGGTCTTTATCATGACAAGGTACTAGTTTCTTCATTTCTAACAATTCTAACTTCGTTAAAGGTGTGTAAACATACACACGTTTCAAGGTATTATCGGTGCCCATAACTGGATGTACTTCTCGTAAGGGGTTCTGACTTTCAATGCGATGCTCCATATGATACATTTTTCTTTCTGGGGGCGGAGCGGGAACATATTGTGGACCTAAAAAGGTGTTATATCTGTGTCGTTGTTCTAGGATTATTTGAATTAAACTGGTACTTAGGCCTTTCCATCTGTCCATGATTAGTGCTTCTAATGTATCGTGTAAGGGACCTGGATCAGAATGTTGATTTCTGTGTAACTTGAGGAGGTGCTGAATCATGTATACACCTGCTAATTTCTGTTCGTCTGGAGATAGGTTCAGAAATGTCTGTGCTACTGTGTCATCATTATATATATTAGGATTGTCAGCCCATAATACTGCTGACCGGGCTAGTTCTTGTTCATCCATAGAATTGAGTACATGGTACCCCATTCGTTCTCGAAGCATTTTATCAGTGTCTTGGAACTGATGTTCAGGAGAATTCGGTTTTGATATGCCAGAGAGAAAAACTCTCTTGCTTTCCGGACGAATGCCTTTCCTAAGGTAAGTTCCCTTACCTACATACGCTATCGTGTCTGTAGTCTTTTCTTGTTCTTCAGGTCCTTCTTCCTCGGAAGATTCATTCCAGGCACTTTCTTTTTCTTTTTCGTGTATTTCTATCACTGCTTTCCTTATTCTCTTGTACATACTGGCTATACAACCCCCTTTATCATGTTTTCCTTCGGATATATTTTGACCCCACTTACTTAGTGCTTCCATTTCATCCTGGTTTACCCCAGGCCTGTCTCGGTCTCTTATTAGACAATTTATGAAAAAACGTAATATATATGCTTGAGTGTCAACCTTCTGGTGTGCCAGGGCCTCCTTAATACTTTCGGGATTTTCCCCAGTCTGGACAAAATGGTATATTCTATCTAAGTGCTCTTTCATTCCTGAGAATAATATTAGGTAATCTGTAGCTTGTCGCAATCGTAGTGATGCTATCAACATCCTATCGTCTTTGCCGGGTACTGGATCGTATCTGCAAACTGGAAGCGGCTCTTTGAGTATGTCGAGACGGGGTGATTGGAACGTAAAAGGGTTCTGCATATCCCTAAGCTGTAATCTGTGTGTTGGTGGCGGGGTCTGGTAACCCCCGGTCGCACCTCCTGAGGCGGAAGCTTGGACATTATCTCTCTGTGGAGTCTGTATGTGTACTTGAACTTGTCTTTTAGTAGGATCAGGTAGAAGCGGTTTCGGTATATCAATTTTAGGTGCAGGAAGTGGTGGAGGTGGAGGAACGGCGGACTGTCGAACGGGGAAACCTGATTGCGGTAATGGCGGGGTAGGGTCTGGAGGCGGGTTGCCACCCCCGTCTCCGTCAGTAGGCGGGACGTGGACACGTGGATTGGTGTAAGCGGGTGCTACATCCTCTAGATAGGAATTCAGGAATATGTCTTTAGTAGTCCTATGATTTACTTTAGTCGGAACTAATGGTGGCGGCAGATTTTTCTGTATTTCTGAAGAGGCTTCAGGCGAACCCTCGGCCACAAGATACATACCATTTACGAGATTGTTTCGTGCGCGGTCTACTTGTTCTGCTTTTACTCGGATTCCTTCATTAACTAATTCATTCTCTCGGGCTCTATCTGATTCTTTAAGTCTGTCTTCTCTACGGAGTGCCTTTTCAGCACGTTTATGTGATTCCTTACGCCAAAATTCTATGGCGTCTTTCTGCGATTGTCTGGCTTTCTTTTTCCATAGTGCTTCTTCTACCTTCATGATGCACTCGGCATCCCATGTTCCTGTAACTGGCCATCTATGTCTCTCGTCTAAGTGCTTAGTATAATCGGCCCATAGATCTAGATACAATATGGCGTCTATGCCATGTTTATGATACATGAAATTTCCAGGCGTGTCCCTAGGGGGAATAGGAATTTCTTCCTCTAGTATCCCTTTCCTAGTTCCTATCTGCTTTAACTTATCGAAGAACGGCATTTTGTTACTTAGTACTGAATACTCGATACGGAACACAGCTAGTTACACAAAAACACAATAATGTACATTAAACAATCACTCATACCACAACATTAATCACATAAAAACATTTGGAACATATATCTCTACCCTAGATAACTGATGTACTGCTAAACAGCACAGATACACTGTCTAAAACAGTGCAGACTTTAGATAACTGATGTACTGCTAAACAGCACAGATACACTGTCTAAAACAGTGCAGACCGCATTTGTGTACCCAAACACGTCTTTACCGGATACATAATAATGCACCCGTCTAGATACGACCCAGCAATGGTACTCACCGGGAAGCACGGAACGGAAGGCCTCGGAAAACTCGACTGGACTGGACCGGACTGGACTGGACTCGACACGTAGATACTTCGGAAAACTGGTGGGCCTCTTGACACCTCGGACCTTGCTTCTTTCGGCTAGGCTCTGGTCGGGATCCTCCGCACTCCTCACCGCCTCGTCTGGGTGCTGATCGCAGTCTTCGTCACCTCCGTGGGCCAGAGGGAGATACAGGAAATCCTGCCAGTACGCGTAGTTCCGTCTAACTGATGGCAGGGGACAGAGCTTGCAACGCACCAACCGGCACGTGGGGTGGGGGAGGGGTCCCTGTTCGGGCGCCAAAATAATGTGGTAAATATTTAATTTACCGTCTTAATTTCTATGCAGGTAAGTACTTAATCAATAATAACTCAATCGGAAAGAAAGAGGCAGAGTCCATGGTGTTAGAGTTCTTAGGGGTTTTATTCCTTAAAAAGGAATGGTCAAGACCTGGATATCATGTTCCTGCAACCACAGGGGTTCAGGAAGGGATAGAGCAATCTTTTATTGACAATACATAGCTTATATACTTAAGTTGCATTATGGAAACCAATACAGTAGGCGTAACAGCTGAGAGAAACAAGATAACAGCATCCACGTGGTAGTGATACGTAATTAGAAGGCGTGAACTAGGCGTGAACATGGAGGTGTGTACTAGAAACGTCACAGATAGGTGTCACAAGTGGGTGGCAACAAAGCAGAATTTTGTAATGTCAGCAGAAATCTGAGACATGGATGCGCGCGCAGCTGCATGACGTATGATTGACGTGAAACAGACGGGTGCAGGGGACTTGACATTTATACTGGCGGAAAGAGACAGAAGTCTGGCATGTCAGATCAACTCGTACTTCTATCATATCTGATATCTGATGTTTGGGAACCATACTATCTAGAGGGAAAGGTCTCTGGGGCAGAAGCTATTCCATACTGACTGTGAATGCGTGTATAGGCGTCTATGTGTCTGCATGAGATGCGAGGGGCATGGGCCTTCCATGGTAACAGAGGCTATGAATTACTTGCACGGAGACAGTGAGGCCGGGCCCTTTGCTCTGCAGCTGGGGGAATGTTTACTTAAACTAGTAGGCAGGAATGCATTTTCGAGGAGCGGAACAGATAATTCGAAGGTTGAATATAGTCTTGGCAGGCAACAGGCTGAGCTACGCGCCGTTAGCCGCGCAGGGAGTAAGGCAGAGTTCAGAGATGCAGGTGGGGGCTGTGACTTCGGAGCGTTTCAGGAGGCTTGAGGCCTGGACTTGCATCTGGGCCTTGCGGAGCCTTAGAAACGGGTGCAATTTGACCATACATGCACCATATAAAGACGTTGGCATGGCATACTTAGGAACTGAATTATCGATCCATTCATGGCGGATCTGAAAGAGGACATGTTAACGTTGGACGCAAATGTATTTGCATCTTCATAGCTGGCACAGGAGGGAAGTTACATGCACTTTAGGCTGGTACATGGAGACGGTGGGGTACACGTAAGGGAACATTACTTGACCATAACATTTATATTTCCTCAGTTTGACCAAGTACTGGGCCAGTCTTCACCAAAGTCAATGCTCATGCAAATAAAAATATCTAAGGCACACAGAGATGTGTGCTGCCTATGACCATTCAAGTATAGAAGTCTTAAAAAATGCTGGTCCAATGAAACCATCAAAAAGTACATCGAGGGACATATGATAAATGTTCATGTTTAACTGTGTACCAGATATCAGTGAGATGACCGGGTAGTGTGAACTAGTCATACCTTCATTGCTCAAATACAACATTCTTGCAAGATTCCAACATTGCCCTACGCACATGATGGGAATAGGCATGTGCGGAAATATATCCAAGTCAGTGCATGCCACAAGTAGTGTCTCCATTTAGCATTGTTAATAAGTCTCACTTGGCAGATCTACTCACACTCAACGGAGTGGACAAAACTTGTTGTGATGGGGGTCATTGCATGTCACTTTCCAAGATAGAGCACACCATATTCACGTAGATGAAGATTCGTAATGGCACATATCTACCACCCTCTATTGGAACCACAAAGTCTGTTTCAGTGAAGTTGTGTTGGCAATAGGGACTTATCCTAAAGTGCAAGTCCTCAGTCAGCCACTTCCCGTGGCTTAACAATGCCTTGGAAATACGGAACCCTCTAATGCTTTGCTCACTATGAAAAGAGAGGGCTGTTTGTCCAGGGATGTGTAGTGCACTGCAATTAGAATATACTCAGATGCTGTACCACCATTTCAAGGGTGGCATCACTATGAGGCAATGCCAAAAGTAACAGCTCGGAAAAGTGAGTATGAGACTGGCACTACAGGGAGCAATGCTAAGTTTCCCCTCCTGTTTGCTGCAGAACTGTGTTCTGCCTTGTGCCATGCACATTTGACCTGCAAAAAGACAACATTCTGCATGGACAGGAAAGTTAGCCTCCCTGCACAGGAACATCCAATCTCCACAAGGCTAACACACGAAGCAAATGTGCCTATGTCTGTGCATGGTAGAGGGACTCTGCGCCAGGCACATGTGAAATGCAGGTTGGGGTCGTAATCTGGGGAACATGGTGCACACATCCATCTTCATGATGAATAAGAGTTGCAAAGTCAATGTTTGCTCAAGGCCATGTTCCTATATTGTATTGTAACTGGCCAACAATGTGCTGTCTAACTCTGTGAGTCAAACATAAGATGTTAATTTTCACAAACGAATGTCCCTAGCCTAGGGCATAACTCCTACTTGCCACCCTGTAATCCATGCAAGTTTCCTATGCTCAAATCAAATGGATCCTGACACTATCCGTCCAGTTAAGTAACGTGTCATGACCACACATACACATTCAAATGATTGTTCTGTGATTTAATAAGTTGCATACAAGGTAAAAAGCACCACTCCAGCAAATCACTTCTGACATAACTGCAACCAGAATTCAAAACCAGTAAACATTTATTATCAATTACCAAAATTAACTACCCTAACCTAACACTAAGCACTACCATAACTAACCTAATCTTAACTAATTGGAACTAAATGAATGCTAATCTAAACTATCTACCGTAACTAAGCCTAAACAAGCAACAACATATTTAAGACATCAACCCACCTCCCATCCTTAAAGCACATCAGAAGACAGGACAAGTACATCTTAGCTAAACATAAACTAACTACATAGTTACACTATACAAATATACATTTATGGGGTATTATTTTTTTATATAACAACAAAATCATCAACCCCCACCCAAAGGAAAAGAAAACGGAATCCCAAATACTATAAGAGAATATAAATCTAAAACTATGATAAAATCTTACACTGCCTATTCCTACACTAAAACCACACTATCTAACACTTAAAAAACGTACCTAGCACTAAGTATTAATATGAAAAAACATAGGGGGACGTAGAAAAGGGGGATGGGTCACTATTGTTCAGTCAAAATGGGTGACCCAGGACAGCCTTAATATCCTGCAGGTGGGTGGTGTGCTCCGCCATTTCCCGTTCAATTTGTGCCAGTCTAACATTCATGCCCATCATGCAGCGAGGGTCCCTCATGGTAAATCCAACTACTTGTGTTCGTGCTGCAGATGGCATTGTCCCTTTTTCGTGTGACTTTGAGGGGGCACCAGATTGTGTGCCGGATCCAGACGCAGCAGCTTGTCTGTGTGGTGTCTCGGGGTGATGTGCTGATGTCTGTCCATGTCCGGAACCACGCCTGTCACCAGAAGGGCTCGGTATAGCCTGTGTGTCCCTCTGCATCCGGTGGAGTTCTACTTGGGGCACAGACTTCATGAGTGCAAGGGTGTCTGTGTGCAGGGGAGGATTATTTATGTGTAGGAAGGTGTCCCTTCCTGCACATGAACAATCCTGGAAAAGTCCTACTGTCACTTTAATTTGTGCCGCATCAAGCAGCACACATGAAAGCGTAAGTCACATTTTTCATTTTATTTGTACATGCACAGGATGGGACACCTTCCTGCACCGAATCAAACTATGCAATTGGTCTTTTTCCATGCAGCACACATGGAAAAACAACGTTACGTAGCTGAACACTGACTTGTCCATAAGGCGCAGCCCACCTTGCCACCACAACTTTAAAATAGGTAATGTAGTGGTAGAGAGAGGGGCTTGTACATTTGCCCATGAGTCTACCAGAGAATTACCCCAAGTAAACAGCTTGACAACACTAATGCAACATGGCAATTAGAAACATAGGGCCATCTTCGCTAGGTAGTTGGGAGCATGCCATTGTTATCCTTGGCTTAAACCTACGCCCTGCAACTTCTGGAAAGCTGGTGTGCAGCATACCTTCAATAGTACTGTGCAGACCTGTGTCTTACCCCACTCTGCCTGAAAAACACTACCTTCTTGTGCATAATCTGGCTCACTTGCTCATGTACACACATTCCATGTCTGGTCCTACTCTTCACCCACACCATTCACATGTCTCTTCTCCTGTCTGTATGCTATGTAATCCACATGCATGTGCTGTAGTGACAATACCCATTGATATTTCTTGCATGGGTACCACTAACTGAGGATTTGCAAAGTATCATCCGGAAGACTTATGCTTTGCTCCATCTTCACTTACTGATTATTTCACACTTCCAAAAAATCCTGGAGGCAAGTTACATGTGATACACACCCAAACTACATACTACTACGTAAAGGATTTTAGCCAGACATTCATCACATCTCACAATGACAATATTTAATGGGTTAACTCACCAGTGGGGTGTGGGTCCCTGAAGGCATAGATGTCCCCCTGTGTGATCAGTGGTCTGCCAGCTGGGAGACATGAAAAGAAAGCTATGTTGGTATCAGATGTGAATTCACACGTGTCCAACTCATCATCTGATTCATCAATGACAATGCTCTGTAACTGTACTCTTGCAATTCAGGTTGCATACATGATTGTGCCTACTTTGCCTGTTATTCCCACAAGAAATGATGATGCAGAGTTTGGCAACACAAGACAACCAAGCTTGCACATTTGAACAATTTGCACACACTACTTATGTGGCACATTCCCAGGGCCCCGTTTCTCCCAACAACATCATGTTCTCCATGGTCTGTAAACAATAGCATCGCTGGAGATCGCACAAAGGTGTGTCAAAACTATTGATGGTGTATAACATTCTGGAGATGTCCTATTTTAAATGAACAATTTTTCTTATCTTATCAAACGTTACACAAAATCTAGGTACAAGGGCAGCGTTCATGGGAGGCAGTGCCAAAAGTTAAGGTCAGGGAAAACCTGATCCTAACTTTGCAAAATGGGGAGAAAGCCATTATTTCAATCATTTTTGATATTTTCATGTATGCTGCCTTGTGCAGCAGACATGGAAAAGAAAAATATCTTGTATTGTTTATAGTAGCTATGTGAAGTGCACTCCGCACTACACAAGCTACGCGAACTGCGTAGGGCGGTAGGGAAAATGCTGTTCGCACAGATTGCACAGTGCCGGATGCTTGTCCGCACTGTGCAATCATTGCAAATGGCATCTTGCACAGTGCAAGCGGTCATTTTCTGTGGCTCGAGTAGATTTGTATTCAACAGCTTTCTCAACGCGCACTGGTAGTTTCTAATCGCGAGCAGTCGCGAGCATACGCGACCACTCGCAATGAGAAATCTGACCTCCCCGCGTTGAGAATCTCGCCTGGAGGTTTATTTTCCATGCTTGTGATCGGCAACTTAATGCTGCTGATCATGAACATGGAAAAAGTATCGCCGGGATGGTGATTTTGCTCGCTAACAGCCGCCAGCTTGACGTTAAGGACCGCGAGCGAGCAAAAAATGCTAGCTCTGCGTTTTTACACGGTGCTACGTGCATTTCATGTAGTGCGTAGTTGTGTAAACTCAGCGGGCGTAACGTAGTGTTCCACCCAGGGTCACTCTACATGAACAATCTTTGCCCTGTATGCAGACACCCTTGCACTATGGTGCAAGGATGCCTAGGTTGGCACTACACCGCAAAGTATCACACCAGCACAGGGGGAAATGCAAGCCTGCACAATATGCTTGTAAATATGGTGCAGCCTTGCGTTTCTGAAGTGGCAAAGTTAGGCGTGAAGGCAGGACGGCTAACGCCTCACTCCGTATACCCCATTGTGTTACAGACAGCATTTTTGGATTGTTACTCAAGTGTTAATTCAACAAGTTTGAGGTTGTACTTACCACCTTGTAAGCCAATGAGGACTCCCAGGTGGTCCAACATGTCACCCTCATGGCCAAAGCAATCCTGCCATTGGTGCTTCCATTGTCAGACAGTCCTGTCCACTCCGAAGACCCGCAGCATCTGACTCCTCTCATGCTCCCAACTCACTTTCCGCACACGTACAGCATATCCCTGCATGATCCGACCCTCACTTTCAACCATCAAGGGCATGCAATACTTAACTAGCTAGAGGAAGCCCCCAAATGCCTCCTCCGACATCCAGCCCTCCCTTCCCACGCCCACTATCTCCCAGAACACACCTAACCCCACTACTACAAAAATAAAGCCCAAATATATACCCCAACAACTATTAATTATGTAAATTACCCCTTGGACAAACACCCAACAAGATTTAGTACAAGTCGCAAAAAACATGTAAGGACAAGTACACAACATTTTACTGAGACACTAGGGACAGTTCACAGGACACAACAACACTCTGAAAATCCAAAATCACCAGCACACAACTCCAAACACCTCCAACACTCCCCACAGTCGCCAGCAGTGTGCTCAAAAGTGAAAGTGAAAGTACACAGTACTCTTACAGTACATAGGATGCATGCTGACATCACTTATTGTGTGTTTGCGGTCTGTTTTATGACTATGCGGTGAGATTCTGAACGCAAATTGGCTTTAGCAGTACTATTCCGTGTTTTTACCTGTATTTAGCGATTATTTTCCATATCGGTTATGAAAAAGTATTGCGTTTGCGTTAAGGCGGCCTAAATTTGGACGCTAAGTTCAAGTTGTTCCTCAGATGGACAGGATTTGAATAAATGTCATTTTTGAGCCCAAAACACACCCTAAATTTCATATCTGACCCAAAAACACACCCTAAAATGTGTCTTTGACCCTAAAACACACACTAAAATTCATCTTTGACACCAAAGCACACCTTAAAATTCATATCTGACACCAAAACACATACCCACCCTAAAACTTACAATTCAGCATTACTAGCAGCACAATGTTTAACTTTCACTTGTCAGATATATGAACTTATGCAGAGAATAAACATGCACACAAGATTTTTGTCCAGTGATATTTTAATGCAAAAACTATGCTTATGTGCATTTTCCAAGGAAAAGAAAAAAAGGGACGTCATATTTTGACGTGCTTATGTGAAGAACGTATTTATAATTTGTTCCCTCCGTGCTGTTCCTGCAGCAGCAGCTGTGATGTGTGCAGCCTCCGCCTTGTCTTTCTGGTCATTCTCAGGATTGTCCGGTTCATCCGGCACTTCAAGCCATGGCGCATTTGTGCAGACACATATGTTATGTAAGACAAGACATGCCTTGCTTATTTTGCACACTAGTTCTGGGCTGTACAGCAGTCAGCCGCCTGATATGTCTAGGCACCGGAACCTTGAATTAAGCACGCCAAATGTCATTTCGACAATGGACCTGGTGCGTCCAAGGGCAACATTGTACTGTCTCTGTGCCTGTGTGTCTGTGGCTCTGAGGGGTGTCATCAGCCATAGAGAGAGTGCATTTCCTTGATCACCTGAAACATATAATGGAGAGATGTGTCCATTAGCATTTGTGCCTGCTGTGTTTGCAGAGTTTCTATTTTTTGGTGTGTGATTTGTCCTACTTTGGAAATTCAGGTTTGTCATGTGTAGCTTCAGACAATTGACCAGCATCAATGCAAATGAAATTGCCAATACTTGACAGCCTACACATCACCATGGTGGCATTGTCTAGATCCTGTGTATTGCCTCAATGTTGTGACTGTCAGGATGTATGTTTAACTCGCAAATAGATTACAGTTTGTTTACAGGCCTGTTGCACTTACTGATCCTCTCATATGCACATATTTAATGCGGTGCACCATTGGTACATGTGTAACCATGGGTGGAATTAGCTGAGTGCACAAAAAACTCAGTGAGCCAGTGGAGATTCTTTAGATTATTGCATTTTGCGGTGATCGTCAGTGCCAGGTGCTTGTCCGCACTGTGCAATCAACGTAAACGACATCATGCACAGCGCAAGCAGGCACTGCTTCTTTTCTGACGCTCAAATACATTTTTACTTGAGCGGAAGCTTTCTCAACGCGAGCAGTGTCCAGTGATATTTTAATGCACAAACTATGCTTATGTGCATTTTCCAAAGAAAAGAAAAAGAGGGACGTCATATTTTGACGTGCTTATGTGAAGAACTTATTTATAATGTGTTCCCTCTGTGCTGTTCCTGCAGCAGCAGCTGTGATGTGTGCAGCATCCGCCTTGTCTTCCTGGTCATTCTTCTCAGGATTGTCCGGTTCATCCGGCACTTCAAGCCATGGTGCATTTGTGCAGACACATATGTTATGTAGAACACGACTGGAAAGGGGAGACCTCTCGGTCACCCCGAACGTATGACTGGGTGCCCCGATCGCCCGGGAAACCTTTGCGAGCAGGGGGCGTGTCCCCAGCCGGTATGCCCAGAGTGGCGTGGCTGAAGCACTCCCCCGCCGCCTAAGAGGGTTGTATTAAACACCCGCCCGGACGTCCGGGCACCTCTGGGCGGGATGGGGATGCTGCTCCGCCTTCCCGCTGCAAGATAAAAGGCGCGGGAATCGAGGCAGGCGTCCTCTTGTTCCTGCGCTCTGAAGGCTGCACCACTCGTCGCTCGTGAGCCCTCAAGGGAACAAGCTGCAGTTTTTGAACGTGTAATCGTTGTTTTTTCTGTTTCAGTCGTGAAGGCGTAGCAGGTCCGAGTCACTACTGGAAAACAGGCAGAGATAAAGCAGATCGCAGATATGCCTGGTAAGAAGAGTAGAAAGAGCTCCGAGATGGAAAGAATGCTGCGCACACTGGTGAACCAAGTGTCGGCGATGGACAGGAAATTCGGTAAAGTAGACCAACTGGGTCGCGGCTTAGCGGCACTCCGGAAACAAGTGGAGGCACAAGCGGGGCCCTCAGGGTGACCTAAGAGGATCGTGGGGCCTGCTTTGCCAAACATTACCCCAGGGGGGGATAAGGGGAAAAAGAAGAAGGGGAAAGTGGGTCCTAGCGAAGCCCCAGTCCCGATGGAGGTCCCGCTGGTCCCAGTAGCACCAGCGCCTAGCCCGGTACCCACACCGGATGGGGGATTGCCAATCCCTGTGGGTATCACACCACTGGGTAATGATCAAATACCCCCCGAACTAGCGATTCATTTGGCGGCTGTGTTGCCCTGGTTGAAGAAGGGAGCGGGGGGATCCACGGCTGTGGAAGACCCAGCCGAAGAGGCTAGGCAGATTATCGACCAGCTCAGGCAGACAAGGGGCGCTGGGGCAGCGAACGTGCCTTCTATTTCTCCGCAGGTGGCGAACCTGGCCGCGGTCGAAAATCGGAATAAGTCGACAGACATGACCGGAGGTACATCAGAAGACGGTAAGAGGTCGCTCCCAATAATGGGGGAGGGCGTTGTGCCTTCAAGGCGGGAATGCTTGGCGCAACATGTTCCTATGGCCACAAAAGAAATGGTGTGGGCGAATAAGTACATTAATATGTCTTCATTGTTGACTGACAATCGTGAGTTAGAATATGCCAAGACCCAGAAGGATTTATGGCACCCCAGTGAATGGAGGGCAAAAATGGCAGAATTCAGGGTTGAAGAGTCTATGATGAACTGGATCAGGGCTTTTTCTGTTTTTGTAGCAATTATGGGTGAGCGAACACCAGAACTGTTGGGAGACCTTGCTTGCTACCAGAGCAGGATCACGGGCTTCCATGAGAAGTATGGAGGGGACGCATGGAAAGGGTATGACGTGGCATTTAGGAAAGCAAAGAGTTCAATGAATCACTGACTTGGGATTGTTTGGACACTGTATCTTGGCATGCGCAGTTCACGCCGGGCTCGGCGAGTGGATCAGGGTCGAATGCAAACGGCTCCAGGGCTTTTCAGCAGAAACATTTGCAGCCCTTTCGACCAGCTCACCGGGGAGATACTCAGTATAGATCAGGCGGGAATGGGAATAAGCGGGGAGTATGTTGGGGTTTTAACAAGGGAACGTGTAGCAGGCTGCAGGGAACATGCAGGTTCAGGCATGCCTGCGCAAGTTGTGGTAACACCTCCCACCCCGAAACTAGCTGCCGATCCAGAGGCAATAGTACTGGAGAAAAAGGGGGTACCAAGCAGGACTGATACAGTGCTTCCGAGGTCCAAGCAATCGTCTGTGGATATTCTGGCTTTGACTCCCTGGCTGAGCAAATACCCTGATCATGTGTCCGCTGGGATCCTGCGCTATGGCTTCTCATATGGTTTCAGGATCCCGGCGAGTGATTTTCGGGGGGCTCCCTTATGCAAAAACCAACTGTCCGTGATGCACAACCCGACTGTGGCCGCCACAAAAATCGCAAAAGAGGTCCGCTTGGGACGGGTAGCAGGGCCGTTTGGGGAACCTCCAACGGTCAATTTTGTGTGTTCCCCATTAGGGGTAGTTCCCAAGAAGGAGCCGGGAGAAGTCAGGCTCATTCATAATATATCTGCACCAAGGGGGGCTTCCGTTAATGAGGCAATAGATGCAGACATGTGCAGTGTGAGGTATGCATCATTTGATGACGCAGTGGTAATGTTGAATCGCCTAGGTCCCGGTGCATTGTTAGCAAAATCGGATATTGAATCCACATTTAGGTTGCTTCCAGTGCATCCCCAGGACCAGCACTTGTTGGGTTTTGCATTTCAGGGGAAGTACTACATGGATATGTGCATGCCGATGGGGTGTTCAATTTCTTGTGCTTATTTTGAAATGTTTAGCTCGTTTCTGGAGTGGGCATTCTCGAAGGCCTCAGGGCACCAACATGTGATGCATTATCTCGATGATTTCCTGTTTCTCGGCCCGGCGGGCTCTCTGGACTTTGCACGGGCATTGCAGGACATCTGCGTGCTCATGTGGGGTTTCGGGGTCCCGTTGGTGCCAGGTAAGATGGTGGGTCCAACTACCTCCCTGGAGTTTCTGGGTATCGAACTAGACTCCGTGGAGGGTTGCTTCCATCTGCCGGCGGAAAAGATCACCAAATTCAGGGCCTCCTTGTTGCAATGTCTTCGGAACGACAAAGTGACACTGCACCAATTACAGCAAACAGTGGGATAGCTGAATTTTGCACTGAGGGTTATACCGATGGCTCGCCCTTTCTCCAGATCCATTGCCCAGGCCATGGTTGGCCTAAAGGAAGGGCACCATCGTACGAGGCTGTCAGCAGAGGTTTGCCAGGACATGCTCATTTGGCTGGCATTCTTGGCGGATTTCAACGGCCGAGTAGTCTGGAGCAAAGCCCCGGGCTCGTCAGCAGAATAAGGTTTATGGACCGACTCTGCCTGCAATGTGGGGTTTGGCGCGATCCTGGGTAACCGATTGTCGGCCCAGAAATGGCCAGCATGGTGGGAAACAAGTAGCTTGACGAGCAACATTGGTTTTCTAGAGTTATTCCCCATCGGGGTAGCATTGTCGACCTGGACGGAAGAGTTCCGAAACCGCTCGTGATATTTTGGTCTGATAACATGACCGTAGTCGAGTGCATTTACCAGCAGGCAGCACGCTACAAGTGGATATTGCGATTGTTGAAAGAAATTGTGTTGAAATGCTTGAAGCTAAATGTGCAATTCAGGGCAAAACATGTGCTGGGAGTACTGAATAATGCAGCTGATGCGCTCTCTCGTTTCAAAATGCAGGCTTTCAGGGATTGTTTACCCTCAGTGGAGCTAGTGGGAGCGCCATTTCCCGAAGTATGGTGGCAAATCGGCACCCCGGACTACAAAACCTTGTGGCAGCCAGTTTAGTGACCAGGACAAGAAAAGCTTACGAAGGGGTGTTCTGCTCGTATTGCACCTTTCTGGGCCCTGCATGGGAGCATAGATGGGGTCAGGAGGGGTCCTTTACCCAATTTTTAGTGGCACTTCATGAGGAGGGGCGGTCGGTGGCAACCGCCAGTCGGTATAAGGCCGCCATATCGTTTATGGCCCAGCTCCAGGGGATCAGGGACCTGACGGACTCCTTTATAGTCAGAAAGGCGCTGCACGGCTGGCGGCGCCTAGAGGGTCGCAAAAAGGATACCAGCCATCCGATAGGATTTGTCAGGTTGACCGCTTTGTTGGCTAAACTAGAGGAGACATGCTCCTCACCTGGTGAGATCGTTGTATTCCGGGCAGCATTTGCGCTGGCATTCTATGGGGTCCTGCGAGTAAGCGAACTAGTGGCTGCCAACAAAAGAGATACCGAGGGGGGTCTGCGCAGGGACCACACGCAAGTGAGGGGGGATTCCCTGCTGATCACGATAGCCAGGTCAAAGACAGACCAGGAGGCCCAGGGGAGTAGCATTGTGTTGCAGCGCGCTCCAGGTAGTCCCTGTTGTCCAGTGAGGCATGTTGAGGCTTACCTAAAACAAAGGGTGACGACGTGGGGGGGGGACCTTGCTGCGACATGCTGACGGCACCCTGTTAACAAAGTTTCAGTTCCAGAGAGTGCTGGCAATCACGATTGCAGCTGCGGGCTTGAACCCAAGTGATTTTGGGACTCATTCATTCAGGATAGGGGCCGCTACAGAAGCCACGGCCGGGGGTCTGCGGGCAGACAATGTTAAACGATTAGGCCGCTGGTCTTCGAATTGTTTCAAGCGGTACGTGCGGCTGCACATGTTGTAACTTACTGAAGAAGTGCACTCACGCTTGTTGTCTTTTGTTTGGATTACAGTTTCACGAGCCTGTGACGCAGGGCGGAAATTGGGACTGGCCCAGTATCAGCTAACCACCACTTTAGGAACAAGGAATGGAAGACGGGTGGTCTGGGTCGTGGGCCACTCATACGTGAGACGTGCCGGGGACATAATCAGGGCAGGTGATGCGATCCACACAACTGAGGAATATGGTTTCAGGGTCTCCTTCCTTCCCTTGCTTACCATTTGCCTTTTTTTAAAATGTAGGATTGGCCGACACCACAGGATTGTGGTGGGTCATACTTTTAGAACACAGTTTTACAAATGCTGACAACTGACTGGTGAACTTTCAGATGAACTATTTATGGTGTACAGGCTGTGATTGGTACGTTAGCCTGGTCCGTGGAGATAAATGGATTATTCTAGTGCCAATTTGTGTATTCTAGTCAGTAGGATTATATAAAATATTTGACATAATGTGATTTTGGCTACTTCCAGATGGCTACACTGCCTACTACATAGCACAAAAAATAACATTTTTGCTGCGTCCCAGTGGTACAGTTCTCTTGGTAAGAGACCGCCATTTTTTCTCCTTGCTCTCATTCACGGTTGATCATGTCTAGTAGTTTACTTTTTTTTGTTTTAGATCTTATGGGCCACCCTCACATATATTTTCCCTGCTCTGGGTTGTTATTCCCTCTTTTTTTGACCTTACGTGTGTTCCAATTCAACTCTTTTTGGCACTTGTGGTCTATCTGCAAAGGAAACATGGGTGCAAATCAAATTCACTAACATTCCATACGTTGCACATCACCTTCAAAATATCTTGCTTAAAATGTCTTGTAGTTTTCCATGTCATTGTGATATTTATTACTTTGAGGTCTTGAATGTCCTAAAGTTTGAAAACATTGATACTTGGACTAGAATTGAGAATGTGTTGACTGTCAAACTCCTCCAAATGTCTCAACTGTGCAGCCCGCACATTGCTCCAGCTGTCCCGCAGGCAATCAGCCAAACCTGGGCTGAACAAGTTGCACTGGCTACCCGTACGACAAAGAATCGCCTTCAAGGCGATGTGCATTTCCCATCAGGCATTTTGGCATACAGGACCAGTAATCGGCTGCCAATTAATAACCCAGTACTACCCCACCAGAAATCTTAGATCAAGTCATGCTTTTCTGGCCTTAGTGCCCAGAATAAAAAGGGCAAGAGCTGGAGGCAGGATGTTCTCCCTCAATACCGCCAAACTATGGAACTCCCTTCCCCTCCAACTCAGGTCCAACGCCAACCTTCTTTCATTTCGGAAACAACTGAAAATTTTCCTGTTTAATGCCCCTCATTAATCTCCTGGCCGAACCCCCTTCGTTCAGCAACTACACCTCACAATAGCGCTTGGACGCCCCTGGGCAGCAATCGCGCTTTATAAATACACATTTCATTTCATTTCATTTCAACTTGAACATTTAATCATTTCATGTTTTCCTGTCTTCTTATTTTGGATTATGTCCAAATTAGTTTGTTTCTTAGAATGTCTATAGGTGTTTCTTTGTTGTAATGTGGATGCATATTTGTTTTTGATGCTCGCAGCCCTGATAAAGCCTTTTTAAGGTAAAATGCATTGGCTGCACTCCTTTGAAAACTCGCTATACAGTATAAGAACTATCCCTACAACAAAGATCTCGGAGCCTTGATTCAATGTCAAATATCTATTGTTGAATGTGTTTTCTGTTACGTTTTCGTGTTGCCTCTATATTTTGTGGCAAAGCCACTCTTCCCTTGATAATATATTTAAGTCTCCCCTAAGTAAGGCCTATCAAGCCCTATGGCAGGGAACTGTGTATTATTAAGCAAGACAGATAGGTTTGTGTTAAACCTGTCATCCTTAGGGAGGTCTTCCCCCAAATTTTTGCCTGCCTACCTCTACTTTTTGCTGTATCATTTTGTTGGCCTCACGACTCTGAATATTTTACCACGGCCAACCAGTGTTAAAGTGCCTGCTTTCTCCCGTAAACATGGTGGCATTTGTGTATACCTGATTGGTATACTTAATTTCCCTGTAAGTCCCTTGCAAAGTGGTTTACTACATAGTCAGGGCATGTAATATAAATGCTACTAGTGGGCATGGAGCACTAGTTGTGCCACCCACACAAGTAGCCTTTTAATACTGTCTCAGGCCTGTCTGCAAGAGCTGTGTCTGCAGTTTTACTACCACTTCAACTTGGCATTTAAAATCCCTTGCCAACCCTTAAACTCCCCTTTTATTACACATAGGACACCCCTAAGGTAGTCCATAGTTAGGCCTAAGGGCAGGGTGCTGTGTAAGTAAAAGGTAGGACATGTGCTTTTAAGTTTTAAGTGTCCTGGAGTGACAAACACCCAAATTTGTTTTTCACTAATATGAGGCCTCCTCCGGTAAGAGGTTGGCATTGGGAATTCCTTAAAACACTTTTAATCTGTGTTTCCTGATTGGAAAGGACTATCTAAATTATGTTTCATATCTTTGAAATGTAATGATAATTCCTCCTTACTGGTAAAGTTGGATTTTACATTACTATGTGCAGAGAAATGTACACTTTTAAAAAATAGATTTCTCTGCCCTTACCTTTGCTCTGTATGCCTGCAATACACGTATGGGCTGGGTGACAGATACACTTAGTTCATTACCTCTAGACAGCCACAAGCACAGGAAGGGTGGGTGTAAAAGAAGACTCATCTGCATTCATCTTCATTCGGATGGCTTTCCTCAGCATGAAGGGGGAAAGGGAGCTGACACATATCTGAATTGACTGTGTCCTGTCCCCACACAAAGGACAGATTTCTCCCCACAGAGAGCCTCTCAGACAGGGCTAGGAAGAAAGGGGAACTGTGCACTCCAAGGACCTGCTTTGAAGTCACCCCCCACTTGAAAGTCACATTTGGGTATAAGTACTGGGTCTCTGACCCTACGAAATCAATACACTACTGGACCTGGGAAGAACTATGCTGGAGTAAAGACTGCTGTACTGTAAGGATTGCTAATTTGCCATTAATGACTATACAGATGTAAAATGTAATGTAATGTAATTTGACTTATATAGCGCACAAATCACCCGAAGGTCTCAGGGCGCTTGCTTAGGGAACCCGTCCTGGTATTCCCCTGTGAGATACCCCCGGCAGGGTATCCACAAGGTGAAAGCCAGGCATCCCGCCGCGAGGGGCCGTAGTGGAGATTAAGCAAGCTATTGCCCAGAGTCGCAGAGTGTGACCCCGTGAGTTGAGTAGGCACCGGCGCGAGAATTAACGAGTCCGTGGAATTTTTGAGCCCGAGACCCTGCCGCGTCGGGAATCGAACCCTGGTCCACGGCCGCTCTCAGCCTCCGGGTCTGCCGCCTCTAACCACTGAGCCACACTTCTCCACTGCTTCTCTACTTTGCTCAGCTGCCATGCTGCCTACTGCTCTCTGCGCTGCTGAAGACAAGGACTGGACCCATCTCACTTGAAACCAGAATGACTCCAAGGGTTTGCTGGCGTGCCTCCTGGTTTCTGAAATTCTGCTAGTGATGCTGTAACTCTGCCATCAGTGAGTCCTACCCTACCTCAGGTGCCCCCTTCAGTCCTGGACCTCAGAAGTGGATTCTGCAACTGTTTTCTACAAAACCGACACATTGTCACCTTTGCGCTGATCGGACCAACACATCCGCCTTCAACGCCAATGTAGAGGCTCTTCGACAACAGTGGTTCTACAGTCTGTGCGGCCCAATGACGGAGTTCTGCGTGGTTCCACGATGATGCATTGCCTGTATCTCAGCAGAGATAGATGACGATGCATAAACCAAACTACTTGGAAAGGATCAACCCATGTGCTCTCATCATTGACACTTTGCTCCATACAAGGTATTTTTTCAGTGTGACCTGCGTAAGTCTCGTAGCCGTGAAGCCATCCATCTCCGTTGGCCTAAACTTTGGATTTACCCCTGTCCCCCACGACCGCAAGGGGAGAGGATATAGCCTTGCAGCTAGAGCAGTCAACCTTGAACCCGGGGAACCAGGTTGGAGTCTTAGCAGCAAAGCTCAACATCCTATGATTTTGGGCAAATAACATAATCTCCCTGTGCCTAACAAAAATGAATGCGTTCATCTGTAATGAAACTGGTGCTCTTGTAAAGCGCTCTGATACCCAATTTCTTGGGTTCTAGTTTGTGCTATATAAAAGTCTAACCAAAAAAAAACTTTAATGATATCGACTTCACAGCACCGTTTCCATTTATTCTTTGAAAACAAATATCTCAACTTTTACGATTCAGTCTTGTTTACTTAGATAAATATTCTAATATTTCTATAAACTTGGTGTAAAGTATTTATGTGGTGTTTTCATTGTGTTGCTGTGTGTTTGTGCTGCACAAACACTTTACACATTACCTCTTAAGTTAAGCCTGCCTGCTCTGTGCCAAGCTACTAGAGAGTGAACACAGGTTAAATTAAAGAGAGTATCTAGCTTACCCTGACTAGGATTGTGGTCCCTACTTGTACAGAGTCACACCTGTGCCAACTAGAGACCCAATTTCTAACAGTCTGCATATGTCTTAACAGCAAAACCCTTAAAAGGTGTCATTTGGCTGAGGAAAGTTAGTAGCCCCATTAACTAACACAAGGTTACTGGCTAGCCCCCCAGTGCGGCTAACTTCTGCATTGGGACTACCTAACTGGGTACTGTAAGGTATCAAATTATTTGTGGCATTAAATCTAACTTGATGCTCAAATCAAGATTAACACAGATTGTTGAAGTCTTTATTAAAAATTCACTATCTAGAAGAGTTTGATCCAGATAGTAGAGATATTAGGAAGTCAAATACATTGGAAACGTTCTATCCCAGAAAGTGTCGACATCTAGAGTACATGTGCCTATATGATGTACTTCAACACTATAAATATAAACTTACGGTAACGGAATACATTGAAAAAGGGAAATATGCGGAAGTTGCATGAGATGATTGTTTGGTGAGACATAGCAAAGGAAATCTAAGAAATCACTGAATACTGAGTTGCCAAACTGCAGACAGAAGATATTTTTCTATTTGTCTCGTCTGCAACTGTTCAAGCCTTGGTGTGCTGAATCAGAACTACTTGGAGACTATTACTGCTATGAAAACTCTTTCAATGCGTAAAAGATAGCATTCAGAGTCCAGTCTTTTCAAATTGCTTGCAAATTTTGAAAGATGAGTCTGAACAGAAAGAAACCATTGCTGCTGAAGTAGCTAAGGAAGGTTTACAAAGCAGCCAAGATTCTGGACCACAGAGTCAAGATCCACTTGGACAACCAGTTATTCAAAATGAAGCAGCCATAGCCATGAGTGAGGGGGAGACTGCAAAGCATTGAGCAAGAGAGGAAAGTAATAATTTCGAACACACAGTAGCATAACTGAACAACGAACAGAAAATAAGTTATATTGAAGTAAAAGATAAAATAGAAAATGTATTTATGCACAAGAAAAAAGAATGTAAATGCTCTTCATTTAAGCCAATTCTACTATACATCAGTGGTCATGCGGGCACTGTGAAAAGCTTTCTAATTAATTCTCACTGCTTACCTGCAGAGGACAACAGAATCCAATTTGCATTGTGTAGTGACAGCATCAACTGGATTAGCGGCACACAACATTAAAGGAATTAATTTACACCAACTACATATGCTACCTCTTGAACATGACAATGAACTGGAATACCAGAAGTTATCTGATGAAGTTTGCCATGAGGTGTCAAGAGTACTGAAGAAATGGAAGCTTTTAATCATCAATGAGGTGAGCATGGTCTCTAACTTTATGCTTGCCTTTGTACATTTAAGAATGCAGCAGATTTTAAAACAAGAGCATGACGTGCTGTTTGGAAGAAAGCATTTAATTGTCTTCGGATGATCTACTGCAACTTCCCCCTATGAAATGACAGTCTCTTTTCAAGAAACATCTCCATAATGAAACAAGGAATTCTTTGCGAAGTATTGGCAATTTAAATATTTTGTTAAACTTTGAATATAAGGAACTAGTGAAGAACATGCATCAATCATCTGATGTAGAATATGGAGATATTCTGAAGGACATTAGAATAGGATATCTGACAAGGAGGGAAAACGTGCTTTCGAAACTCGACTTACCAAGAAACTATTTTTATTTGACAACACTGCAGCACAACTAATGTACAATTTCATTGAAAAAGAAATATTAATAGTCTGTTTCATGCCTACAATTCATGAATGCTCCAACTTCAGCAAACAATTGCTGAAGCTGGAGAAAGACGTTATTTGGAAATTACAGCTATCAATAAAATAGAACACCAGAGAGTAACAATACTACTAACTGAGAAATAGCAAGCAACATTTTTTTCATTGGAGAAGTCTGTGTCGAAAACTGGCAGATTAGAAAAGTGCTTACTTGTGTGCAAAAACTGTAGAGTAATTGTGAGGCGTAATTTAAATGTGGATGATGGGTTAGTAAACGGTGCTATGAACTAAGGTATTTATTTTATTAATATTCCAACTAGGGATAAGGTTGAGTATTAGCCATGGAATTTGATCAGATTGATGGTTTGAAGCAGATGGACTGATGTATTGTACATTTTTTTGCATGTGAAATACTTATATGTGGACAAGTACCAGTAAGAAGAAAATGTTTTATTTGCATAATTATTTAAAACCATTGCAACAGAGGTATCAAACTTTCTTAAAACAACCTTATAAAACACTTAAAATAGGTCATAAAATAGAAAATTCATTATGAAGAACCAGTTTCCAGCATCTCTAGGATATGCAGCAATTATCCATAAGTCTTAAGATTTTAGTGTAGACAAGGCTTTTATTAATATTGTAAGTACAGTATGTAAAGAAGGTATGTCATATGTAACATTATCCCAAGTTAGAGCTGTGTCCAGTTTGTTTTTAGTTGCATTTGATTATAAGAAATGTAGTGCTAATGCAAGCTTTGTAAGAGAGTACAATAAGTTAAGAAGTCCATACCCTCCTCATTTAGGTCAGGACCCTATGTATGAGAAATAGCTAATCTGTCAAAAATGGAAGTTTACAAAAGAGTCTACTTAGGTTCAAGTAAAGAAATTAAATCAGCACAATCTAGAAGGCATCAAGAAGAATATGGTGTAGGATACCAGTTGGATAACAGTTCAGGTGTTAACTGCAATGCAAATGTTGTTTTCAATGTACTGTTTCATGTACCGCATCATGTAAATCAAATTGAACAAAAAACAGTTAAGAGACAGTGATTTGCATCTATATCATTTGCTCCAACTTTTGCTCAGTGACATATCTGTAATACGTTCTGCTTCAGGCATTAAACACCTTTTAGATATATGCAGCAGATCATTAATATTTGATGTAAAAAAGAAGCACAAGAATTAAAATTGGTCATGCTTGGAGTTTTAGAAGAAGAAGTACCTTAAATTTAAACAATACGACCTTAAAAACTACCAAATTCTTACCTCTTGTTTCTTCAACCAAAGTTCTAAGGAGTATTATGGGGGGAAAGTAATGTACAGTGTTTCTTGGACATGGAACATCAATGTTTTAGACATCATTCAGCCTATCAGGGGTGATATCTGAAAATGCTTCTCTAAAAAAGAGTTAATATAGCATGTGGATACTGCACTCTCTAATTAAAGACTAAAACTGGTTGGATACAATGGAATCACATCAATCTTCAATTGGAATCAAAACTACCTTTCAAAACTACAAAATTGTCAGCTTTTGTTTCTTCAACCAAACTTCTATGTACTATTTCTGGGGAAAAAAAAGTTACATATTATATTTTGTCTATGTGGTTCATCTGCATTTTAGACATCATTCGGCTTTCTAGGGGTGATGTTTTCAAAAAGATCTTCAAAGTTCAAGTGTGGTTTAATTTTATTATAAGTAGTGTACTATGTGTAATAATAAAGGGAAACGTTTTAAGGTAGGTTTGTTCACATTATTGTAGTAAGTGTATGTACACCAACTGTTTAACATATTGTAGTACACTTACTTACAATGATGTACTGCACAGTTATGAGTTTTTTTCTACAAACCATGTGATTATTCTTTTCTCACTGTTCAAGGAGGAAGCTTCACATAGTAAATTGTTTGTGTTCTAAAAGTATGAAGCTGAGAACAGTAAAAAGAGAAAATAAAATGTTTTACTATATTGTGATATACTATTACAGCATAAACAATGTGTACTGTTATGTGTCTAGAATTTTGTAAATTAAATACTAACTTATTTCTATTCTTTTTCTTTTATAAACGTTTTTGGAGTGTTCTTGTTTAGATGTACCAAAAGACACCTAATGCCTCAGAATGTTTCTTTGACTTACTCATGAAGAGACTCTTGACATACTTGTGAACAGGCCTGTGTGTGTAAAGGACACTTGATATCCTTCCCTCCAGTTTCCTTTACCAGGAGGGGAGGCTAGAAAACTCATATGAAATTGATTGGCACTTACCTGAGCTCTGACAACTGCTACTAACTCATCCATATAGCTACTCATATATATACTCACTTATCCAAACACCCACTCATACACCCACATACTCACCCACATAGTACCCATGCATCCACTCACTTACTCACACACCACTAACTCACACATACAGCCACAGACACACCTACTCACTCACCCAAATCTATTCATGCACCCTTCATTCATTTATACAGTCACTCAATCATCCATTCACTCACTCACCCATGCAGCCACTTACACAGTCACTCACTCACCCATACAGTCACTCACATATCCTCTCATTTACCCATACAGCCATTCATGTACCCTTTCACTCACTCTCACGACTTCTCAAACACCAAGTCACTCACCCGTTGAACCACTTACATATCTATTCTCAGACTTATGCATCCTTTGACACATCCACACACTCACCCATTCAGCCACTCATGCATCCTCTCACTCACCCATACAATCACTCATACACTCACTCATTCAGCAAGTCACACAGCCACTCAGTGACCCATATACATACTCAGACACCTACTCACTCATCTATATAGCTAGTCTTTTAAAATTGTATGCTTTTATGTTTTTTTAAATTGAAAAACGAATAAAGCTTGTTTGATTGATTAATTGATATAGTTGGTCATGTACCCACTTGCTCACCCATTCTGCTCTCACTCACCTACTCAGGCACCCATATATATACTCAGACATGTACCCAGTTCCCGCTGGAGTCAGTCATGCACCCTCTTACTCAGTCATACAGCCACTCACACATCCACTCAGTCATCCGTACAGCAATTCAGACACCCACTCACTTACTCATACATATACTAAGACATGCACTCACTCATGCATACATCCACTGATTCACTCACCCATACCGTCATTCATGTATACTTTAACTCACTCATATAGCCACTCATGTATCCTCTCACTCATACAAGCACTCACACACCCACTCATTCAGCCACACATACACCCTCTCACTCACTCTTATTGGTACCCACAAGCCCTTTCCCTCACTCATACAGGCACTCACATATCAAGTTACTCACCCGTACAGTCATTCACATTCACTCACTCACTCATACACCAATCACATACCCACTCACTCATACACCAATCACATACCCACTCACTCAACTATACAACCACTGGCAGACACACTCACTCACTGATGCATGCACTCTGCTAGGTACACACTCACCCATACAGCCACTAATATACCCTGCCACTCACTCACTCATACAATCACTAACGCACCCACACTCTCAGTCACATAGTCAGATACCCACTCACTCACCCATTAGGCATGGGCGGAAAATCCGTTCCGCTCGCGGATTTTGCGGATTTTCGGGAAATCCGCAATCCGCGAGATTTGCGAATTTCCTGCAAAATCCGCAAATCCGCGAGCAGCGGATTTTGCTCGCACTGCTCGCACTGTTCGCGTGAGTTCGCGCCCCGCGAATAAGTGCGAAATTGCAGAAATATGATCTAAGCAAAACTGAAAGTAACTACTTACCAGGTTCAAAAGTTCAGGCACATCATTAATAGCCATTTCCTGTAGTGCTTCCTGAGGGGCCCCTCCAGAGTTCAGTTGCCAGTTGAAACTATTATGTGACCCTGCTCTGAACCTCAGAATAGTTACACATATGCCACAAAGGTCATGAATTACAGCTAAGGGAGACAAGCAGGAGCCAGGCTGGAAGTTAAAATCCATTAATCAGCCCCTAATTCATTATTGTCAGTTGGGGCAGGGCAGGTGTTGTAACTAATTTTGCAACAATGAAAGCACTTAGCAAGTGCAAAAGATCACTAATCAGGGCGCACTAAGGAAGCAGGTGCCAGCTAAAAAAATATTCTGTGACACATTAATCAGACCCAAATTAATTCAGGTCACTTGAGGCAGGGAAGGTGTGCTTTGCTTTGCCGAAAATAATGTACACTGGACAACCAGAGGGTGTGGTGATGAAACAGAGGGTGGCATGGGTGGGCCAGAGGGTGGCATGAGTAGTCAGAGAGTGGCAGTGGTGACAGAGAGTGGCAGTGATGAAGAAGAGTGTCCCAAACAGGTTGGACACGTAGAAACAACAAGTTCGCAAAACTTGCGACCCGACAGGTAAGTTCGCAAATTGCGAAATTGTAAAAACCCTCGCGAACTGGCAGAAACACGGGCGAACACAAAAAAAAAAAATCCGCAAATTCGCGGGAATTCGCGGATTTTGCGGATTGCGAGTTCGCAAATCCGCAAATTCGCCGATTGCCAATCCGCAAAATCCGCTCATGCCTATCACCCATGGTCTTGGCCGAACTTAGAATGCGGGCAGACAGAGGTCAACCAACTGTGTTGATTTCATTCAACATGTCTGCCGCATTCGACACGGGCAACCACAACATTTGATTGAGGCGGCTTGCGGAACTTGGGCTGGAGGACCTTGCTTATAATTGGATTAAGTCCTATCTGGAAACTAGGCAACAAGCGGTACGACTCCCCCCCTTTTCATCCAAATTTAAAACGGTTCAGCATGGGGTCCCTCAAGGATCTTCCATTAGCCTGATTCTTTTCAATATTTATTTAAAACCTCTGATTCCCATCATTAAATCTTATAACATTAAGCTGCTGAATTATGCTGACGACACGCGGCTCATTCTGTCTCTGGAAGTTAGGGTGTCTACGTCACTCAGTGACTTCCATGACTGTATGCAGAAGACTGTTAGTTGGTTTATGGATAATTCCCTGCAGTTCAATAGTGGGAAAACAGAAATACTGCACTGTACAGTGAAAAAAGTTCCTCGCCCACTTCCAGGTGAGTTCTGGTCTATCCAGACAGACACACCTCCCACTCCAGCGGCTGAAGTATGCAATCAGGGATTAGTCTTCGACAACAAGCTGAGTATGGAGAAACATGTAAATAAAACAGTTGGCACCTGTTTCTCCCTTATCAAAGCCTTGCGGGAAATCCTTCCCATGTTGCCTTTGTGAGCCAGGGAATTAATGGTCAGAAGCTTCATCCTGAGGCGGCTGGATTACTGTAACGACCTGCTTCTTGGTACACCTAATTGTTTTATTAAGAGACTGCAAAGAATACAGATAATAGCCACCAAGTTAGCCTGAAAGAGAATACGGGATGCCTCTGCATTTGCGGCTCTTATTGATCTTTACTAGCTTCTTCTGGCCCAGAGAATCCAGTTTAAAGCTGCATGCATTGTGTTCAAGGCCCTTCATGGCCTCTGCAGAAAAATGTGTTTGGCACTCCCCGCCATGAACTCTTCACTCCTCTACTGCTCACCTGGCCCGCACCACCAGAGTATGAACTTCCAGATTTGGAGCCAGAGCATTCAGCTGCGCAGCGGCACAGTTGTGGAACAACCTCCCATTTAACATCAGAGAATCAGAGGAGTTTGTACAGTTTATTAAAAAAACTGAAAACCCATCTTTTCCCCAAGGTGTAGTGCTGTATCACCCGTGGTAGGTAAACTCTGTGTGTGTAGTGGAACTTCTGTCCTTTCAGCGTCAGGATATCCGTGTATACTTTAACTCACTCATATAGCCACTCATGTATCCTCTCACTCATACAAGCACTCACACACCCACTCATTCAGCCACACATACACCCTCTCACTCACTCTTATTGGTACCCACAAGCCCTTTCCCTCACTCATACAGGCACTCACATATCAAGTTACTCACCCGTACAGTCATTCACATTCACTCACTCACTCATACACCATCGTAATTTTAAGACTTTCGGTATTCACAGAAGGCATTTAGGCGTCCTAAAGTTAGTAGTCCTAACTTTACTACTACTAAATTGAGAAAAATCCTAATTTTAAGACTTTCGGTATTCACAGAAGGCTTTTAGGCATCCTAAAGTTAGTAGTCCTAACTTTACTACTACTAAATTGAGAAAAATCGTAATTTTAAGACTTTCGGTATTCACAGAAGGCATTTAGGCGTCTTAAAGTTAGTAGTCCTAACTTTACTACTACTAAATTGAGAACAATCCTAATTTTAAGACTTTCGGTATTCACAGAAGGCATTTAGGAGTCCTAAAGTTAGTAGTCCTAACTTCTGTGAATACCGAAATGAGTAAGTTCATTCTGTGAATACCAAAAGTAGTAAGTGCATTCTGTGAATGCCAAAAGTAGTAAGTTTATTCTGTGAATCGGGCCCCCTCTCACTTGCTCATACAGATACTACAACATGCACTCATTTAATTATACAGTCACTGGCACAACTACTACTTTGCCCACTCAACCAATCATCTACTCACACACTCACTCATATAGCTACTCAAACACTCCCTCACTCATTCATAGCACCACACAAACACTCACTCACTCACTTTTAAAGAAGCCACTCACAAACCCACTCAGTGACACATCCATTTGCTTACTCATACAGATTCTAACACATGCACTCATTCACCTATGTAGTCATTGATACAACCACTTACTCATTTAGCCACTCACACATCCAGTCAAACAACCATACAGCAACGTACACATCCACACTCGCATCCATATACACACTCACACATGCATTCCCTCACACATCCATACATCCACTCACACATGCATTCCCACACCCATGCAGACACTCACAGAGACAATGTTAGGGCCATACAACCACTTACAGATCTACTCACTTTTCTATACAGGCATTTACATACCCTCTCACTCACTCATACAACTACTCACATACCACTCAAATATCCACCCAGTCACACATACAGCCCCTGACACATGCTCTCATTTACCCACACAGTTACTCACATTACCAGCCATTCATTTATACACTTACACACACACACACCAACACAGAGAAAAATATGTATTCACACTGTTACAAACGTACATATAACATATAATTATACTTTCTTAAACCAGAATAGATAGTTTTAAGAAGAACTGTTTTTTCTTACTTTTTACATTAAAAACAAAATGGAAAATAGTCCTTTGCAAGTTAAAGCACAAAATGTGCAGTAACATAAAAAAAACACCTACAATTTGTCAGTGTGTATTTATGAAACCAGCACTGGAATGGACTCCTATCCCATGGTTAGCATTTTACAACATTTTAAACAAAATTGTCCCACAGCCGCACATTCAAGGACACTGGTTGGAGGAGCCCGTGCAAGAGTTGAACCAGATGAGGGGCCTGGTACGGCACAGTGATGGGTTCTCTCATCTCTCTATTTTTCCATCAGAGCTCTAGACAGACGAGTAGGGTGGATGGTCTTTAGATGTTTCACCTAGCTTGCTGGGTGTGTGAGGACTCTTGTTCCAACAAGGAAGATCCCCCTCCTTTGTGCCTTCACTCACTTGGTTCCATCTGTCTAACTTTTAACACTGGGGAACTGCGTACTCTCTCATTTGGTCTACTGCAGCATGAAAGTAAGCTTTCAGCATTACCTTTTTTTCTCCAGCAGGGATGGAGAAGAATTCCCACACGATGCACAGCTTTTTTGGTGGTGATGGCTCATTGTCATGAGAGGAGTTCCCGTCATTCTCACCAGCTGGTGGTGCAGTAGATACCATCTTTGTAAGTAAAGACACACATTGAATTGAGAAATACTAAAGAGAGGTGTGAAAAACATACAGATCCCAAAAAGATAGAGACAATGGGTGGAGCTTCCTCTAATATTCATGCAAAGGTGTTTAAATAATCAAATCCATTTCTTTCTGTATCAATTGGAATGCACAAAGCCTTCTTGCTTACCTTGTGGCACTGTCACGACTCTGCATAATGCATTATCACGACCTTTAACATGTATTTGCACTGTGATTATACTACTTTTATTAATGTATTACTGAACCTCGTACTTCAAAGAAAACTTCGATAGTGTCTATCTAAGTGTTTTGCTACTGAAAGTCATCTCCCCAGTGCGAATCAGAAAATTCATGCTTGCATGGTGAGAGAAGGTGGCGCGACTCCTTAAAAAGTATTTAAACAACCTTTAAAAAGTTTTCCTTTATAACTATACTACTTTTATTACTTTACTAGTATTCCGCTTACCTTAAACAAAACCTTTAAAGTGTCTATAGATCTGTTTAAATTCTGTCAAAAACACGCCAGGGTTTCCGCCAGCCTTACTTCCATTTCTCCTTTCGTATGGTCCTCTTAGTCCACAAATATGACGCATCCCCACTCTAGAACCCTCACGATCCTGTCCTGGAACGTTAACGGGCTTGGGCACAAAATTAAGAGAAGTGTGGTCCTCCAATATCTTCGACGCCATTCCCCCGACATCGTCCTGCTGCAGGAAACGCACCTGGTGGGTAACACTTGTAGGGCTCTTCAACGGGGGGGATATACATTATTAGTTCAAGAGGGCTTCACTGCTGGATCCCGTGGTACTGGGATCCTAATTTAGAAAACCCTGGCACTTACTTATTCCAAGACATGGGCTGACCCTCTGGGCCACATTGCACTTGTCAAGGCTACTTGGGAGGGCTGCCTGCTGAATTTGATCTCCGTCTATATTCCACCGACACTCGTACAAGTCTCCCTTAGGGAGCTGGGCACGCGCATGTTTGGTCTCCTGGTCGGTGCACTACTGATTGGTGGTGATTTTAACAGCATGATGTGCGATGACCTGGACCGTTGTCCTAAACGCAGCTCTCATCGGTCGCGCTCAGACCTCTCCGACTTTACGCAAGCCATGGGGCTGGTAGACATATGGCGCCACTTCTACCCGACTACGTCGTACTTCACACACTATTCAAATGCACACACAAGCATGTCCCGCAATGATTATTTATTCTGCCCCGCAGCCGATCTCGGCTTCTTCATCCGAATGCAAGGCCTTCCACGGGGCATATCCGATCACTCACCCCTTAGTGTGGACCTGACCTACCATCGCCCCTACACTCGAGGCCCTATTGTAATTAGCCCCTGGCTCCTGCAGATCCCTGATATTAAAGACGCTCTTCTTGAGCGCAACAAATTTTATTTTGCTGAAAATGTCGGCTCAGTTGACTCAGCAGTGACACTTTGGGAGGCATACTTGGCGGTTGTGAAAGGCGAGGCGCTGACACTAAAGACGGGCTATTTACGTAAACATAATGAACAGATCCTCCAGGCAGAATCTGACCTCGTCCATCTCGAAACGGCACATAATACCGCCCCTACCGACGACACCGCTGCCCGCCTCCGTACTCAACAACTGGCATACCAAGCACTGACTCAGGAGAGGGCACGGGCCCGCCTGCTCCACTCGCGCCATCGGGTTTACGAATTCAGAGATACTGCAGGTAAAATGCTTGCGTGGTTAGAGCGACGAGATCAGGGTTCTAGATGGGTTTCCTCCATCCTTAGACCAGACGGAGTCACGGTTGTAGACCCGCAAGATATTGCAGAAGCCTTTGCCGACCACTTGGAGAGTGTTTACACCACGGGTCCTTGGAGAAGTGTGGCTCAATGATTAGAGCGGCAGACCCTGATGCAGAGGTCTGGCCCGGGACCAGGGTTCAATTCCCCGCCTCGGCGGGTCTTGGGCTCAAAATTCCACGGACCTGATAATTCTCGCCTCGGTGCCTATTCCAATCATAGAGTCCCACTCTGCAACTCTGGGCAATAGCTTGCTTAATCTCCACAACGGCCCCCACAACGCTAAGGATGCCTGGCCTTCACCTTGGGGGTGCCCAGGAGTGGACGCCTCACAGGGAAAGCCAGGATGGGTTCCACAGCGGTATTCGTACAAGCGCCTTGAGACCCTTGCGGGTGAGTAGTGCGCTATACAAGTATCAATTTACAATTTACACGCCTGAAGAGTCTAGAAAACTCCTGGCGGAGATGCGTCTTCCTGTCATATCTGACGTTGATCGGGCGACCCTTGACGCTGACGTTACGGTGGAAGAACTTACTACAGCACTATTCGCCGTCAACTCTGGCAAAGCTGTGGGCCCGGATGGAGTCCCTGTCGAATTCCTCAAGGGCATAGCCAGAGAAATTATCCCTCATTTGCGAAATATTTTTATACAAAGCCGAGATGACGGTGTACTCCCCTTAGCCCAGCGATTGGCTTCTATTGCGGTAATCCTCAAGCCGACCAAACCACCCACTAGCTGCGGCTCTTATCGGCTGATCTCCCTGATCAGCGCAGAGGCAAAGGTCCTGGCCAAGATGTTGGCTAATCGTCTACTTCTCGTGCTTTCCTCCCTCATACATGATGATCAGTCCGGTTTTCTTCCGGGTCGCAATACGGCATTAAATCTGCGCAGGGTCAACAATGTCATGAGTCGTCAATCCATTATTTAGCAAGATGCGGCCATTTTATCCCTGGAGCTATGATGGCGTTTGATTTGATCAAATGGCCCTACCTCTTCAAGGTCCTGGCCCGCTTTGGATTTGGGCCCCAATTTATTAGCTGGGTACGGCTCCTGTATACAGACCTTTTTTCCCAGGTCAGGGTCAACGACCACACTTCGCGCCAGTTTTGCCTCCACAGGGGCACCAGACAGGGCTGCCCCCTATCCCCGTTGCTCTTCGCCCTTACCCTCGAATCCCTCCCTCACTGGGTCCGCACAACGTCTCTATCAGAGGTCTCCAGTGGAATGACGATGTGACAGATAAAATCTCCCCCTATGCCGATGACATCTTGATTTATGTGTCTTCCCCCCGGTCTTCCAATAACAGCTTGTTTCATGTCCTCACTAACTTTGGGAAGTACTCGGGCTACACGATTAATTGGACTAAATCCACACTATTTATGTTGCATGGTCCCCCTCCCCGACTGCCCTGGGGGTTCTCCATTGCGGTGGCCACGGACGGCTTCCAGTATCTCGGCATTTATATCACGCCTGACTCGAAGGTATTTTATGATCGTAATCTATTAGGCCCCCTGCGCAGGCTTCGCTGCGACGTTGCCCATTGGTGATCCCTCCCGCTATCCCTCCCGGGTAGGGCGGCTCTGTTCAAAATGCTAGCTCTCCCGCGCTTTCTATATGACCTGCAGAACTGCCCCTTCTTGATTCCTGACTTCTATTTTCGTATGGTTGAAAGTGAACTTCGTCTTCTACTGTGGGGCGGTGGAGCCGCTCGGATTGCCCTGTCTAAGCTTTTTCAAGGCTGGTATGATGGAGGCATTGCCCTGCCCAACCTCCGCCTCTACTATTGGGCATCACAGTTAGTAGCTGTTAACCATTGGGTATATGGCTCACCCCTCAACACGGCCTTCCTCCTTGATAGAAACCAAACTGGTCAGGAGGGCTATCTGGGGGCCCTCTACAGCAAACCCTCTAAACACAGATACGTCGGCCCCATCGCTCACACGGTTACACTGTGGCACAGAGCCAACAAGAGTTTGGGGTGGACAGACACGCTCGCTAAAGCTACCCCCTTGTGGTCGTCGCAACGCCTGGGCTCCCTCTGCTTCTCCCAGGGATTCGCAAGTGGGACATGATAGGGATTTCTGAGGTGGGAGACCTTGTTCACAAGGTTTCCATCCTGCACTTTAGTGCTCTCCAGACTAAGTACTCCCTAGCATCCACAGAATTTTTTCGATATCTACAAATTTCACATGCCATCCGGATCGCCATTCCGGATCTCTCCTCAATCCCTCCTGTTTCCCCCCTAGAGGACAGATTACTATCTGAGCCACTCCCTGAGAAGGCTATCTCCTACACCTATCGAAAACTGTGTAATAACCTCCCCAACTCCTTCCCGTCACTGCGGACCAAATGGAAAGCGGACCTGGGCCCCTTGGACGAGGAAGATTGGCCTTCGGCCCTCATGTCCCCTAGACAATCGGCTATCATCCATAGGTTCCGCCTGATTCAGTTGAAGATATTACATAGGGCTTATATGTCCACTCTTACCCTGGTGAAAATTGGGCGACGCCCTGACCCATTGTGCCTGTGAGGCTGTAATTTACCTGGCACTTTCTTTCATATACTGTGGGACTGCCCGGGGGTGCAGTAGTTTTGGGGCCGTGTTCTCAAGAAAATGAGCGATTCTCTGGGTAAGCCACTGTCATCATTGCAGAGGCCATGTGTTCTGGATATCTGGGGTGCCAACGACCTTAATGTTCAGGAACTACAGTGGGCAGCTCTGGCATTTCTACTGGCTAAACGCTCCCTCGCAATGAAATGGGGCTCCCAAGACAGACCGCTGGTGGTGGGATGGGTGGCTGAAATGGACCGATGCATGATTGCAGAAAAGACGGTATACAAGGTACGGGGTTGCCCTAAGGTGTGGGACAAGAAGTGGGGCCACTGGAATGCGTACAGGGGTGAACTGTGTGACTCTTCAACTGCTGAATTAGTTATGTCACGTGCTGGACCTGTGGGAAGGCTCCTGCGATAATTAGTGAGGCGTCCGCATTGTGAAATTGATTCCTATCTGATGCACCAATTGTGACTACTATTTGACTCTGTTTTTTTTAAAAAATGTTTTTACATGTTCAGGTTATATAAGTGTCCTTGGTTTCAAAAAGAAAAATACCAAACAGTTGATTTCGCTGTCTTCTGATCGTATTCATGGTCTTAGCATTATGCCATGGTCTGTGATCGACGCCGAGCCTCCGGGATGTCGGCACACAGACTGTGTACTATTCTGTTTTTTCCTATGATTACTACACGCTGCCGGCCCCAGGGTTATAGGCACTAACCAGCTGTGTATACTATACCTTTTGCAATAAAAACAGTTAAAAAAAAAACACGCCAGAGTTGTGACTGTATTGAGTTGGATCTTGACGGGTGATTGACTCTCAAAGGTTCTGAACAAATAATATTATTATAAGAAATATATTACTGCACACACCTCACAACCACAGTAACAAACCTCACATGTAGTGGTATTCCTGCCTTATGCCAGGATAATGGGCAGCTTACCAGAAGCACCCCAATACTTTCCTGATGCCAAATGCAGGCACTCGTCACCAGCCGACTGGACTACGGGAACACCCTCTACGCCGGAACCACAGCCAAACTTCAAAAAAGACTCCAACGCATCCAGAACGCCTCCGCACGACTCATCCTGGACATCCCTCGACACAGCCACATCACCGGACACCTGAGAGACCTGCACTGGCTCCCCGTCAGCAAGAGAATCATGTTCAGACTCCTCACCAACGCACACAAGGCTCTCCACGACCTGGGACCCAAGTACCTCAACGACCGCATGACCTTCTACACGCCCACCCGCCAGCTACGATCGAGCAGCCAGGCCCTCGCCACCGTACCACGCATCCGCAGAGCCACCGCCGGAGAAAGATCCTTCTCCTACCTGGCAGCCAAGACCTGGAACTCCCTCCCCACCCACCTTCGGCGAACCCAGGACCATCTCTCCTTCAGGAAGCAGCTCAAGACCTGGCTGTTGGAGCAGTAACATACCCCTCTCCCCCAGCGCCTTGAGACCCTCCGGGGTGAGTAGCGCGCTCTACAAATGCCGTGATTGATTGATTGATTGAACCTTGGACCAGGCATTCCACACATTCAGAACCACAATGAGGGCAAAGTAACCCTTTTCCAATTGACTTGCCTTTCCTGTGCTTCAGAGGCATAGATCTGAATTGTGACTGAAGCAACCCCAGCCCTGCTGGTATTCAAATTACCTTCAAAATAGATGCCTGGCATCTGTCAGACCATGCCATGGCTCTATCAGTCTTTCAGAAACATAAATCAAGAAGGACTAACAGATGATGTGCTTTGCCATCCTTTCAGAAGCATAGGCCTGACATGTGACTGAAACTGCCCCAGCCCTGCCCCGCTATCAGTCTCCTCTAATCTCCTGATAATGAGAGGCTTGGCATGTGTAGGCTCTTGCACCAGCCATAAAAGCCTTTCAGAAGACTACACCTGACAGGAGTAACCTTTCGCTAAATAATGCGCTCTTCCATTTTTTCAGAGGCACAGGCTTCATGTGACTGAAACTGCGCTAGTCCTGCCTCACAATCTGAGTATCTTCAATCTCCTGATACTGAGAGGTTTGGCATGTGTCAGATCTTGCACCAGCCATCATTTCAGAGGCACAGGGTTGATGTGCTTAAACTGCCTGAGCCTTGCCAGCAATTGGAGTCTCCTCACTCTCTTGAGAATCTGATGTATGGCATGTGCCAGTTCCTGCACCAGCCCTGCCTTATTACAGAAGCATAGGCATGCCATATGACTAAAACTTCCCCAGCCCTGTCATCGATCAGTCTCCTCACTATCCTGATAATACATGGCTTGGCATGTGTCACTTTCTGTCCCAGCCATGTCCCCTTTTGGAAGCATAAACTAGCAAGAGTGAACCCTTCTCTAAGTGAGGCCTCTCTGACCTTTTAAAATGTCTAATATGGGCCATGCAGTCCGCACTCCCATGCTCGTCAGTGGGCTCCATGGTGTTTGTCATGCCCATGCCTACTGCTTAGATCCCCCCACTGGCACCAGTGACAGATCCGCAGAGCACCTGCATGAGTTTGAGGTGCCAAAGTCCCTGCTTCCCGAAGACCTGCATTGATTTGATAATCATCCTTCGCAATATCATTCAGTGTCCTCAGGCGCTCAAGACTCCTACGGTGGCACACGTATATTATTTGGGATGTTGGGGACATGCTAGGCTCACTGTTTCTGTCAAAAGTCTGATGGGGTTAACCCTTGCAGTGCTGTTATGAAGGCATGGCTAATGCACAGGTCTTCATGATGCAATGGAGTCAGCCTTCACACCTTAGCATGGCATGCCATCAGTGCAAGTATTGAGAACAAAGAAAGCTCGGGTCCTAAAACCTCCTGGACTGGATCACTGTAAATACAAGAGAAAAGAGTGTGTCCAGAAGGACTAGTTTGAACATGTTAAAGAGAATACCCTTGACCATCAATTCTAGGGTTCTTATTGCTTTATTCAGCTTATTTTAATTTATTTAGATTAGCGAAGCAGATAAATATTTTTTCATGTCTTAGAAAATAAACCTTCCATTTACCGAACACTACATTTACAAAAACACATTTATACACAATGTTATATTCCACTTAAAAATGAAAAAATATAAAGACAAAAATAACAAGTGAAACAAACTTAGACAATCGTGTGAAATAACATTAACATTAAAGGTAAAGGGGACGTTAGATTCTTAACTAGACATTGTTAATAGTTCTGCCTAGGCCAAGAGACCGGTGGTTATGTCTTCAAAACAATGTTGCCTACACAAGAGGAAAAAATTATTGCTAAATTGCTTAAGGCACAATATATACACAATCCCCCGAGCTCACAAGGGCCAACGCGTTTTGAATCCACACAATTCACGGATTCTCCTCAGGACTTGGATAAGGTTAATATCTTGAAAGTGGCGTGATGTGCTCCGCCCTGTGTGTAGAGGAATGGTTGAAACCTCTCCTAAGTGCCGGACGTTTCAATTTGCCATGAGATGTGATGAAAAATCTTTCGTTAAAAATCTCAGTTGACACCGAGACTTTACAAAGTTGTACTGATGGCTTGACTGTAGTCAGTAATACGTGCCTCACTGCCAGTGGAATCAATTTCAATCCATGAGGCTGCTCAGGCGACGCCCATCCTGATTCCACACTTATTTAAACTTAGTCCGGATTAAATTGTTTTATAGCATTCTCCACACACCCGAGGTGTGCTACAATTCAGCAAGTAGCATAGCATAACATGGCCTAGCACATCATGGCAACCCAAACAGTGTGACACACAATGATCAGCAAGGCAAAACAGTACATATTATGATGTATGGTGTGTTACATGTGCTACACGTGCGTCGATGGACAATTTTAAGTAATCAACCACATCACAGGTAAATACAGCAGAATTATTGTTCATGAATATTTACATTGGAAGTCAATCCCTCTCAAAAGTCACTGTAGTGATGGCAATAAATATTTAAATTTAAATTCATTTGTTTTGAGTGAAGATAGGAGGTTCTAGTGCCAGGGTAGTTCTAATTACATCAGACTTTCTATAGGAAAGGCATTTTTGTTTTCCTAATACTTTGGCACAGTGAATTTGCACAAAAAGTTGACTCCTTCATATTACACCGATATGCAGGGTCCAAGAAAAAGGTGTGGCCCAAAGGAAGTTTGCTCTCCAATAAAGAAAAACCTGATTATTAAAATTACACCAAATTTGCAAAAAGTCAAAACTTTATTCAGAAAGCATGCTTTTTGTGATTCGGTGTAAATTCGGTGTAAATGTTTCAAGAAATTAGCATGTAAAGAATGGCTAAGGTTGGGCATGAATAAATGAATCCTAGAAAAAAAGTTAGAGAGATCTGTAATGTTAAGTAGTGGGGTTACAGTTGACTGGTGATGTGGTATACTTGTGGTTCAAAAATGTAAAAACAGCAATGTCCCAGGGTGCCCATTGCAAACTTCTGCTTCACTTCATGGAAACAAGGGCAGAAAAAACTGCTCTCACTTCCAAGAAGCGATGTAGTATTGCTTTTGGGCAAGGGGAGCTACATGTTTGCAGGAAACCTTGTCCAAAAGCAATGCTGACTCCCGCAGGATGTGGGCAGACGGCAGGAACTGTGGGGGCATTGGGGCTCCCCCCACAGTCCCCAATGTGAAGCCAGGCCCAGGTGATGGGGTCCCCAGTGCCAAAGGTGGCCAAGAGAAGGGGGACCACGCGGCACCCCTTCCGTAAATTAAAAAAGTAGGAGGCAAAGCCCTGAGGGATGGGGTTCCCCGGGCCGAAAAAGTACTCAGGAGGGGGGCCGGGCTAACCCCTTCCCGTTTCAAAAACAAAATAGTTAAAATGTCTCAGGCCCTGGGGGATGGGGTCTCCAGGCCCCACAAAATATTAAAAGAAGGGGGGCCACACAGCCCCCTTTTAATAATAAAAAAGAGAAAAGAGAAGCCGGCATCTCACCAGAGACCCGCCCCTCCCTGCATCACTCTGCAAACACGCCTCCTGGCATGTTTTGGGTTGGGGATTATCAGCCAGATTCATCAAAGACCCGTTTTGCGAGTCTTTAATAGCGATTCATAAGGAATCGCTATTAAAGACTCGCAAGGCGGGATTCATGTAGGAATCGCAAAATAAGATGCGATTCCTACACAATCCTTATTTGCGATTAGCAAATTGCTAATCGCAAATAAGGAATAACTCCCCATTCATTCCTATGGGCCAAAAGGCCCATAGGAATGAATGGGGAGTATTCCTTATTTGCGATTAGCAATTTGCTAATCGCAAATAAGATAGCGATTTCAAGGGTGCCAGGGGTGTCCAAGGCACACCCTGTGGCACCCCTTAAATGCAAATTTAAACAGGTGTTGCGCTCAAACATGTCCAAAGGACATGTGTGTGTGTAACATGCAAAAGAAAAAAATGCACTAAAGTGCTTTTTTCTCTTTTTTTGCAATTTACCACGAAGTCAGACTTCGTGGTAAATTGCGACCAAATATTGCGAATTCGCGATTTCAAATTGGTTGATGAATTGCATTTAAGGAATCTCTATTAGAGATTCCTTTAATCCAATTCCTCGCAAATATGCGATTTCGCTAATAGCGATTTTTGCATTTGGATGATGAATCCCAAATGCTAAAATTGCACTCGCAAAGGGCCAGATTCTCAGAATCTGGCCCTTTGCGAGTGCAATTTCGCCTGATGAATCGGGCTGTATGTCCCCTTGAATCCTAAGGGTCTTTATATGAGTTATTTCAGTGAATTCAGCTTCCCACCAAACAAAAGTAAACATAACTTTGCGTTCTGCAAGTTGGAGCTGTCAAACTGCTCCGGTTTGCAGAAAGAGGAGTTTTTATCAATTTTTATTACAGATAAAAAACATCTCTGACAGACAGGGAGCTGCCTTTTAGCAGTCCCCTGAATGTCAGAGCAATGGGGGCTCCAGCATTAGGCGCAGAGTGGGACTTGAAGCTCTCCCTGTTGTCCCATTGCATGGGAAATGAAAGCAGAAGGAGGTTGACTAAAGGTTAGGAATGAGCAGAACAAGGCAAAATAGAGGTCAGAAATTAGCAGAAAGAGGGATGATAAAGGTGAGAAACAAACAGTTAGAGGCAAAGTAAAGGTCAGCAATGAGCAGAAAGAGGGAAAAAGGTGAGAAAAGAGTAGAAAGAGGGTGAATAAAGGTGCAAAATCTAACATAAAGAGGCAAAACAAAAGTGAGAAATTAGCAGAAAGAGGCAAATTAAAGGTCATAAATAAGCAGAAAGAGGCAAGATAAAGGTGGGAAATGAGCAAAAAGAGGCAAAACAGAGGTCAGTAACAAGCAGAAAGAGGCAAAAAATGGTGAGAAACTAGCAGAAAGAGGTATGATAAGGGTGACAAACAAGCAGAAAGAGGCAAAATAAAGGTTACCAGCAGAAAGAGGTCAGAAAGGAACTTGCTGATAATTGCTGGGACCTAGTCGGAGTCCCTGCCCTTTTCTCAACCATTCTGTGCAGGGGCATCCTGGCACTCTACTGGTAGGGGCCTGAAGTCCCCTTGGCTGCTGAAGGTCGTTGGGGAACCGAGAACCCCTGTTTTTGCCAAAAGTAAGTCCCCCCCAAAGCCAGATTGCTGAGATGGTGTCAGAGGCCATGCCCCCTTTCTCAACCACTCTTCACAGGGGCCTCCTGGCATACTACTGTTTGGGGGTGAAGTCCCCTTGGCTGCTGAGGGTTGTTAGGGGCCAAGAACCTCTATTGTTGCCACTAGTAAGTCCCCAACAACCAAATTGCTGAGTCATCATCCGAGGCTCCGCCCCCTTTCTCAACCACTCTGCACAGGTTCCTCCTGGCATACTATTGGTTGGGGAATAAAATCACCTTGGGTGCTGAGGATTGTTTGGGGCCAAGAACCAGTATATAAACATATGTTCAATGGGTGAGTGAGTGGGTGTGTGAATGGTTGAGTAGGTGTATGAGTGGGTCAATGAGTGGTTGTGTGGATGTATGAGTACGTGTGTGAGTGGTTCTGTGCATGATGTCATCAGTGATGTCATTTGAGATGTCATCAGTGATGTAATTGACCATTTTTATATTCATATATATTTTCACAGAAAAAGCCAAAGGTTACATGGACATTAAAGTTAGGAAATATAATTTTAAAAACCATAGAAATTCACTTAAAAAAACAAAGGTTACAGGGACATTATAGTTAGGCTCAGGTTTCACACATACAAAATCATAGAAATTCAGCAGTTATAGTAACCTTGGCTAAATATTACGTACACCCCCTCAATGTACTGCTTATGACCTCACATAGAACATCACTCATGAGATGGTCAGTGACATCACTCATGACATCACTAATGACATAATGTCCTAAGCAGTCCACTGTAGCACCCCTGTTGTTGAACCTTTAAATGATTTCCATCTAAAATGGCAGAATGGACAAAAAACATGGCCTGAAATCAGGCCCCAATGATTACCAGTGGCTGAGATTACTTCAACTATGCCAGCCATCACTTTTTTGTTTTTGTAACCTTTACATGGAGAAACTGATGGCCTCAATCTATCACCCTGTGTACCCTCATGCGCCTAACATCCATTTATAACCGAAAATCTCTACCATAGAGAACATCAGACATCTGGGTTTGTGCAGCACCTGGGAGGGCATTAGGGTTGTGAGGACTAGTATAGTTTCTTCTTCTAACCCCTTTTGAAGAGAACAGCTGTTTCTGACATAAATAATAAAGGCATTCCCTTTGATCTCTGTGGAGTTGGAACCTCAATTTCTAACCCTGAAAAATCAACGCATTTCACCCTAAACTTAACACAAACAAGCGTCTGTGTCTTAAAACTCACTTTAACGTGTGCCGTAGGGCTTGGTCCTCCAGAGACTACCTAAATCAGAGGTTGACTGATCCATACTAGATCTTCAGGATATGCACCAGCCGTGTAACAGAGCCCCTCCCCCAGGTCCTGCATTGCAGGAGGACCCCTCACTGTACCTTGCAGGGGAGTCCCCGGAGGTTTCTTTACTCCACTGGTCACAGCCTGAAGACAGCTCCCACCTGGCCATGGACATCTATCATGCTTAGTTAATATTGAGGGCTGGGTAAATCAAATATCAGGTGCTTGCTTTAATAAATTATTATAGAATTTGAAATATTATCCAGCAAAGCTTGTGTTAAGGGATGGTCTGGTTCTAATGGCAAACTGGGAATCACTATTTATTTATTTTTCTTTTTATTTCTTATATAGCGCTGGAATCAATCCCGTAAGGGTATCTCCGCGCTTTGCCGGTCAGAACATTAACAGAGTCAGTGGGGGAAGGTTAGAGAGTCTGAAATGCTTCTTGAAAGAGAAGAGTTTTTAATGCTTTTCTAAAGGACAGATGGTTAGTGGTCATTCTCAAGTCTGTAGGAAGTTTGTTCCATAAAGCAGGGCCAACTGAGGAAAAAGCTCGGTCTCCCTGTCTGGATTTTTTTGTTGCAGGGGGTTTCAACAGAGCTTGATCGCTTGAACGGAGTGATCGGGAGGGTTTATACAGCTCCAGAGATTGAGACAAGTATTTAGGACTATCCCCGTATAAGCACTTGTGGACCGTACAACATATCTTGAAGCTGATACGCTGTCGTATAGGGAGCCAATGCAGCTCCTCCAACAATGGCTTAGAGGGAGTCCTAGCCGGTGCACTCATGACCAATCTGGCTGCAGTATTCTGAACTACCTGCAAACGGCCTACTGCATCTGCATTTGCTAATGTCAGCAGTCCGTTGCAGTAGTCCAGGCGTCTAGTAATCAGAGCCTGTACGAGTGTCTTCCTGTAGGTATCCGGAAGATATGGGAATACTCGTCTTAGAAGGCCAATAGTGTGGAAGCACTGTCCTGCAATGTAGTTAGCATGTTCCTTAAGGGTCAATTTTTGGTCAATTTTTACCCCCAAGTTTTTAACATGTGGCTTTGATGTAGGAATTGGACCCAGATCCAGCGGCCACCAATCTGGGGACCACAGAAGACTTGCTTTGCCGAAGAGCATAACCTCAGTTTTTGCAACGTTACAATGGAGGCAGTTTGCAGCCATCCAATGTGACACTGCTCTCATACCCTCAGCAAAGTTTTCCATGACTCTAGGGCCAAGGGAGCTGAAAGGGTAGAGAAGCTGGGTGTCGTCAGCGTAGGAGACCGGTGTGAACCCATACTTCCGTACAATCTCAGCAAGGGGGGCCATGTATACATTAAACAATGTAGGGCTGAGACATGAGCCCTGTGGCACCCCCTTCGTTAGTTCCCTCGAGATGGAGCGATAGGGACCTAGGCTGATAGATTGCGACCTCCCGGAAAGAAAACTCTCCAGCCAAGATAGTGCTAAGCCACCTATCCCCATTCCCTGCAAACGGCTGAGAAGGATATTATGAGACACGGTATCAAAGGCCGCAGACAGGTCCAACAGCACTAGAATCATGGATCCTCCTCTGTCCTGTGACATTTTGATCTTATCAGTCACCGAGAGGAGGGCCGATTCAGTGCTGTGGTTGGGCCTGAACCCAGATTGAGATTGGTCCAGGCCCCCTGTCGCCTCGATAAAGCTGGAGATGATGGTATTAACGTGTTTCTCAGCCAGTTTGCTAATAAAAGGGAGGAGGAAAATGGGGCGGAGGTTGGAGAGTTCTGACCAAGGTAGAGTGGTGTTTTTACGTATAGGGTTCACTACCGCTTCTTTCCAGGGTTGTGGAAGTTGTCCTTCGGCAAAGGAAAGGTTCATTAGTTTTTGAATAGTGGGGCCTAATGATTCCGTCAGGGAGGAAATCATTTTAGCAGGGATCAAATCAGTGGGGGAGCCGGTTTTCATTTTGTTGATAAGTATAGTCAAGTCTTGTAGAGTTATTTTGGGGATTGCATGAAGGGTATTCCCATGAGCCATCATTGGGGAGATTTCAGAGGTATCAGTCTCTAAAGGACCAGCAACTTTCAGAATTTTTTTGTATATTCCCTCAATTTTATCCTCAAAAAATTGAGAGATATTATTACAAAGATCTTGAGTAAAAGTATCCGGACTCTTACACATTACTGGATTAGTGAAGGTTTGTATAATTTTGAATAGCTCTCGAGTGGAGTTGCCTGCCTCTGTTATTTGGGAGGTAAGACTGAACTTCCTCGCTTTTTTTATATTTTTATAGTAAGTGGTCATGGCTGCTAAGTATCGATCCTTATCTTCTCCCTTCCGTGTCCAGCTCCACAGCTTTTCCAATTTTCTACACCCCTGCTTTTCCACTTTGAGGGCCTCAGTGTACCATGTTTCCTTCTTAGCAGTGGTTGGCTGTTTAGCAGTTTTCTGGGGAGCTAGTGTGTTGATAGCTGTCATCAGGGTAGAGTTAAATTTAGAAAGGGAAGTCTCAACGTCATCCGTGTTTAAAAATAATGGCAGCTTCCAGACTTGCGCAAATCTGGCAGGAGTGACTTTATGCCATGGTCTACGATTAACGGGCTGTGTAATAGAGTGGTTATTAGACTCAGGCAGATGCAAAAAAGTAAAGTCTATAATTTTGTGATCAGACCAGGAAATATAGTTAGGTGAATGACAATAAACATTGGGGAGTGAAGTAAAAATTAAGTCCAGGGTGTGGCCGCCTGTATGAGTAGGGGCCGTGTTACGAAGGTGTAGGCCCAGCAAGGCAAGATCTGTCAGAAGTGCTTTCGTATCAGGGTGGTCTGCAGCATCAATATGAAAATTAAAATCTCCGAGTAGGATAACATTTTCATGAGTTTTAATGTAAGGAGCTAAAAGTTCAGCTAAGGCTAGGGAGAAACCAGCATTAGGTCCCGGCGGGCGGTATACTAGAGCTCCTTTCCAGTGTACTTTAGAGTTAACTTTTAGATGGAAAATCACTACTTCCATAGTAGGTAGCATTACTTGTTCTAATATTCTGATATTTAGCGTGTCTTTATATATAATGGCGGTCCCGCCTCCTACTTTCTCAAGTCGGTCCTGGCGCAGAATTTTATACCCCATAGGTATTCCTAAGGTGATAGTGGGAATGGTATGGGGTTTAAGCCAGGTTTTAGTAATGAAACAGATCTCTGGTTTGATACTATGTATCAAGTCCCAGAGTTGTATGTGGTGTTTTGGGAGGGATCTTACATTTAGTAGAAAGCTTTTCCAGCCTTTAGGAATATTTGTATTATCAGAGGGGCACCCGAGGATTATGTGAGAGTGGGTGGCTTGAAACCCGCATGAAATACAAGAGAATGGCCCTTCGGGGCACACAGACAATCTGTTGGTACATCTAGACTTGCTCTGCGGTTGTAAAGCAAGGAACGCATTCTTGGTATTTGCTCTCTTTTATAAAATATTTTTCTTCAACCTAATGACCGATATCTGTGTAATCTGCTCACTGTCAATACAATATAGGCATTTTTTTATTTAACCTGTTACTATATTTTATAAGGTTCAAACTCTCACAAAGCATAGGAGGAAAACATGGCGGCTGACGACTAGCGGGTCGTGGGAGAGCTCCCAAAACTTTTGAGTACTTCTTATGTAATCAAAGCGAAAAGTGCCAAGTTTGCTGTAGGAAATAGGAATGTCGATGTAGGAATGCCCGTATTCTGCTAATTTTGTTAGCCTGTAGATTTAACTCATAGATTTAACATACCGATCTCTGGCTGCTGCTCCCGGCCTCAGCGCAGTGAGAGACTCCCGGCATAGTGAGAAGCTCCGCGCGTGGTCGGAGGTTGTGAGAGGTGGCTCAGTGGGGGCCATCTGGCAACACGGCGTCGGAGCAGGTGTGGTGCAGAGCAGCCCTGGAGCTCTGCAGGGGAAGAGGTGCAGTGGCGAGGATTCCTTTCCGGGGGACAGGAGGCAGCGGAGGTTTCTGCAGAGAAGTGACCATTGGTGTTCTCCCCAAAAAAGATGAGCAGTAATTTATTTATTTATGTATTCATTTACTACATTTGTAAAGCGCTCTGTCACCTGGCAGGCATCCTGGCGCTAGCAAACTCAGAGTACAGTATACAAATGTGCCAGGAAAGCAGACAGCTTACCAGACTTTGGAGAACAACCAGGTTTTAAGTCTCCTTCTTAAAAGAAGGAGATCACTGACTTGTCTTAGTTCCAATGGGAGTCCATTCCAAAGTCTAGCAGCTGCTAAACCGAAAGTTCTACCACCCGAGCAGTTAGGCAAAAGCGGACCATCGGCGGACTACGGGTGGAGGTGTGTTGGCTGCTTGGAGGGAGATAAAGAAGGGAAAGCAGTGCCCGATCAGGCAGACTTCACCAGCATTAATACCAGCGTTGACACCAACAGAGGTAGGAGGAAGGCAGTATATGCTGGACCACCTGTGGAGGGGGTGTCTAGATATGCGCTCCAAAGCCTAGTAAAGACGCTGTAAAAGGGAGAGAGCTACCTGGCATTTGAACAGCTGAACTCTAGGGAGATCTTCGTGAAGCAAGAGAAGGGTCAGAAGAGGGAGAAGTGGAAGGAGGGTGAGAAGAAAGAAAAGGTGGATGTAGGTAGAGAAAGACGGGAGAGAGGGGTGTAAGGGTTCTGAAACCCTATACGCCACAGTTAAGAAATCGATACCCTCCGACTCTAAGTAAAAACACAAGAAGTATTCACATAAGAAGAGGTCGCGGGACCCCAAAGTAAAAATCACCCCAGCTCTCAAAACTTATTTTAAAGTCCTACCAAAAGATCTTAAATTCTGGGTGAAAGCAGGATGGCTGCTAGCAACTTCTGAAAGCCACCCAGATTGTCCTAGTGGGGCGGGCTACGGAGAAGAAATGCCTTGGCTATACCCTGATATTGACGCAGGCAATCAGCTTTTTATTAAAAGTCCAGAAAGCCTAGCCCCTGTTTCTGATGACCTCGAACAGGGTTCTAAACATCTAGAGAAGGAAGACTCATCAGCTAGAGCACTCATAGCAGTATTATTGGCTGAAATTAAAAACAGATTTGGGATATCAGAGTCAACTCAGTTGGAGATAAAGAAGGCCTGTGAAATAATGGAAAGGAAGATAGACGACCTCAGCAGCAGGACAACAACTTTAGAGGAGGAGGTCAAAGAGCTTAGGGAAACGGTACAGGCAAACTGCGCGGAAATAGACAAACTAAAGACTGCAAAAAAGAGAATTTGGATAGAGTTGAAAGGCTGGAGAATTACCAGAGACAGAATAATCAGAAAATTTGGAAAGTGCCTGAACGTAGAGAGGGTGATACCATTAAATCATACATAGTAAAATTGATCAAGAACTAGCTTCAGATGGAGGAGTCAGAAGAGGAGATAGCAAAAGATATACAACACGTCCACAGGGATCCTTTCAGACTCAACACAAACAGGTCCAAACCCACGAAAATTTTACTTAATTTTTTAACTTATTCTCTGAAAGAGAAAATACTGTCAAAAGCCCTGGGGATGAAATCAATTGAGGTGGATGGCGTCAGATATGAGATGAGATCAGATGTCTCTGCTACTATCTCTGATAGACAATGGGATATGGGGCAAAGGATTGATAGATTAAAGAGCTTGGGAGCTTCGGTATATCTGAGATTTCCTACTTTTTTTAAAGGATGCACATCTTTCACTCTGTAGAGAAGCTGGATGACTTTATCAAAAACTTACAACCAGGGGGTAGACCTTTCTCCTGAATATTACCACACTATTAAAGATAGGGCGTAAAAAATCCTTTTTCTTAACCCAAGGGTATGAACTCATTAAATTTATTAAAAGGTTAATGGCAAACTCATTCAGGTACAGTGCTACACTTTATACTTAATTTTATCAACATGTACGTTTTGGGGGGGATAACCATAAGGCTCTGGGCCATGTAGAAATAGGGGAGGGTTTTTTATGGCGAGGGGGGTTTTGGGGGAGCACAGGGTTGGGAGCAGCGGGAGAGGGACAAAAAAAAGATCCTCTATAGCCTCTAAAATGTTTCTAGTATTGACTAGGGGTTTGGTGTCTTGGTGTTGGTTTTCAATCTCCAAGAAAGATGGGTCAGAAGAAAGTGAATAATATAAAAATCCTCTTGAGGAATGTTAATGGGCTCAGGCTGCGAGGGAGATGGGATAACATTTTATAATATCTAAAAGATTGCTCAGCCCAGATTTTCATTATGCAGGAGACCCACTTATTAGACGAGGAGGGCCTGGACCTTATAAAGCCCAAAACTGCGTCTCTCAAGTAGCGTGCACATCCCAAACGGCCGTAACAAAAGGGGTGGCGATTTTAGCGAAAAGAGGGGCACAAGTAGTTTTTGGGGCCCAGATCTCTGACAAAGCTGGAAGGTGGTTAGTTGTTAAGGCTAAGATCTTTGGTCACACTTTTACTCTGGTGGGATATTATGGCCCAAACCATGGCAATGCCTCTCCTTTAGGAGATCTACTAGCGAAATTAGTAGATTCTCCTGATCCAATTAACTTGGCTGGAGATTTTAACACTGTTCTAGACCATAGCCTAGATAGACCCTCACGCAATAGAGCATGTGTAAATCCAAAAATGTCAACGCTTATTAAGCAAATAATGACCCTGATGGGGCTCTGTGACATCTGGAAGGCAGGGCAAAAAAAGGCTTCACCTTTTACAATCAAAAATTCAGACACCAGTCGAGGATAGACTATTTCTTCATTGATAGTAATCTGGCAGATTGGTTTCAGAAGGTTGAGCTTGTGGGAGTACATCTGTTGAATCACTCTGCAGTGATTTTACACCTGAAAACATATGAGAGAAACCCCCAATTTGAATGGACTCTAGATCGCACAATTCTGCAGGAAGAAGATGTTATAGCGGCATTTTCCAGGGAGACAGAAGAGTTTTTCCATTTTAATCAGGGGTCAGCAGCATATGGAATAATTTGGGATGCTTATCAAGCTTTTCTGAGGGGAAGACTAGGGGCGTTGACTGCTGAAAAAGACATAGTTTCCACAAAGAGGTGTCCTCAGTCGAGGTACAGGTTCTGGCCTTCGAGAAATATCTGACTGACCCTATGATAGATGAAGAAGCCCGGGAAAGTCTGTCACAAAAAGTGCAGGAAGCAAAATCCATTCTGGCAGTAATCCTACATGAAAGGGTGAGAAAGAAATGGGAGGCCAGTAGACTGGCCCATTTTGAATATAGTGAAGGCTGCAGCAAGCTGTTGGCCTGGAAGGTCGAAAAGAAAGCAGGTGAGAAACAGGATTGACCAGGTGAAATGCGAACACACAGGTGTCCTTGTAAGCGACAATAAGGAGATAGAGCATGCTTTTCATAGCTATTACAGCAGGGTGTACCAAGAAGATCTAAAACCCACCCAATATAGGTCGAAGCATGGTTGGGACAGGGCTGAAGTAACATCCTTTCACCAGAGAAGAGTAGGCAGAAGAATCGGGAGATTGGGGAGGGGGAAGTAGAGCTTGCATTAAGAAAAGGAAAGAAGGGGAAAGCTCGCAGGCTCGACGGTTTGCCCCTTGAGATCTTCAAAGCTTTGGCTAGTGCACTGATACCTTTTTTTTGTAGAACTTTTTAATGATTTTTATATAAATGGGGCCGAAATGCCGGCCTCATGGAACAACGCTAACATCTCCCTAATTCTGAAGCCAGGTAGGCCCCCATTTAATTGTGATTCGTATCGGCCAATATATCTGCTAAACTGCGATTATAAGATCTTCGCAAAGATATTGGCCAATAGGTTAAACGGACCCATGGCGGAGATGGTCCATACAGATCAAAAACGGTCTCTGAAGGAGCTGACTTATTCGTTAATAGGCTCAAAAGACCTGGCATCCGCTAATGAGCTTCCACTTGCGGTAATAGCTTTAGATGCCACTAAAGCTTTCGACCAGGTCAACTGGGTCTTTTTAAAGACTGTGGCAAAATCTGTAAATCTTGGCCGAAACGTTTGTCAAGCATTGGAAGTCATCTAGAGGACGCCAAAAGCTAGAGTACTGAATAATGGCTCCCTGACAGATCCTGTTCTTATCAGTAGGGGGACGAGACAGGGGTGTCCCCTATCGCCACTTCTATTTAATTTATATATAGAACCCCTAGCTAGAAAAATCAGGGAGGATTCAGAGATTACACCTTTCCAATATGAGGGCTGGAGTAAGTGATTGGGTCTCTATGCAGACGACATTCTCAGCTACACAACCGACCTACAAAACACCCTGAGTGGCATCACAACACTAACAACAGACTTTGGGAAAACCTTGGGCTATGAAATCAATAGGCGCAAGACTGATGTAATTTCCAGGAATCTGGAAATAGGGGAAGCAACCAATATAGAGGCAATGCGATATGTGGGAGTCATGATTCCACAAAATATCTCTAAACTAACCAAAGTCAACTTTGAAAAGGCTAAAAAGAGATCAGCTGGCTCCTACAAATCTGGGCACATCTTCAGCTTACCTTACTAGGTCGGATAAACTTATTGAACATGATTATCCTGCTAAATTTAACCTTTTTGTTTTTACACTCTTCCCCTTCCTTTTGAAAGTAAAGGGCTTAAAAAGCTGCAAGGTCAAATCAGTAGCTTTATCTGGTCGAGTAAAAGGTCCCAGAATAGCCTGGAAGAAATTAAGAAGTAGGGTGGAGAAAGGGGGCATAGCATTACCAGACTTGCTATTTTATTTGTGGGCCTTTTTATTAAAAAATGGGAACATGCTGCTGAACACACCCACATTATCGGAGATTGGGAGATTGCTGGAAGTAACGTCAAGGCAGGAGACAGGGGGCAGTTTTGGTTTTTATGTTCAAATACGCAGACCCTAAATACTTCAAGAAAGTCAGGCAAAAGACCTGGTATAGGGTCAGAAAAGCCTTAAAAATACCATACTACAGCCAAATGGCTCCTATCTGGGATTCACCAGGCTCAACGGCCTGGACAAAAGATGCACTGACTCGACCATTGAGAGAGGCAGGCCTAATAAGATTTAACAATATTATACAAGATGGTCATTTAATAAACTGGGAAACATGTAACCATCTTTCGGAAGAGCAAGTGTCCCGATTTAAATTCATGCAAATGCAAAGTTGGTTCCAAGATCCAGGCACAGTGATAGGAAGATCAAACGAACTGGAGGACAGACTTCTGGACAAGGCAGTACTCAAAAAGGAGCTCGCAACAATATTCTGGTTGATGGTGGAATTGGAAGATGAGGCTTTTACATTGCCAACGTAACTGTATGGAAGATGCTTGCCAGAGTCTTCGCTGGAAAATAAGTGCCAAGTATCAATGTCTATGTTGTTTAAAATAGTAAAACCCGCGCACCTATGAAGAAATCACCTTTTTTCCATCCGCTGAGCCTATTGGACGCCTCAGAGGTTGTCAAAGTTTGGGAGAAGAGGAGATGTAGCTTGCCCTAAGTGCGGTAGTCTGAAAGAGGTTGATTTACATCTGTTTGTGGAATTTCTCGAGATTCAGCCATTTTGGAATGATGTGACTAGGGTCCTGTCCATTATGCTGGATATTGACATTAAGGTAAGCGTTTTGTCTGTTATTTTTGGATGTGTAGATTCCCCTGAAAGTATTACAGGTAACAAGTCAAGGCTGCTTTTCTATTCTATGTTTTCTGGCACATAGGGAAATTTGCAACTAATGGATAGCTGTATCCCCTCCCAGGTTCTTTGATTGGTTAACATCTATCAAGTATGCTGCCAGTTTGGATATGAACTCCCTTAATGGAGTGGTATGAGCACTAAATGAACAATGAAGTCCAATGATTATGCCTTCTCTGCCTCTTCTGGCTATCTGGTCTCCCATTGCTTCCCGTTCTGTGTTTTGGCTCATGGGGTGAACAGGGGTGCGATAGCGAGGGAGCGTAAGATGGAAGACAGCGCTTCAAACAAACGAGGGTGGTAAAGGTCAAAGCTAGTGTCTCCCTTTCTTTCTCTTTCCCTGCTTTCAGAACAAAACAAGCATGATACTCCATTCACAGGTGCAAATGGAATGGTGTTTTTAGAGGCAAATAAGGATAAAAAATAAATGAAAAAAGATTCACATTCTCAATGAACTTACAATTCATTTTCGAGAAAAGAAATATAGTTTTGAGAAACAGTTTGTCATTTTGAGGTGTAGAGCACGAGTTGAAGTATATTATTTGTGTGTATCCATTGTCATTAGAAACAATTTAGTATAAAATTGAAAGGTGATTAAAATAATTTGAGGTTCGTTAGACAGAAAAAAAAATGAATAAAGTGACAAAAATAATAGTCTGAGAACAGTTTTCAATATGCTAGGTCGACAAGATTATACAGATTTTTTAAAAATGATTTTCTAGATCAATTAAAAGAAATTGTCTATGTGTATTCTGAATGCAATGGGTATATCCTCACATTAACTGATATATCTACTCTAAAAATCGTTAACATGTATGGCACATTTCTATTTCACACTGTATGCAAATATGTATTTGGATGTCTGTAGTACAAACTGATCACAAATAGAGTGCTGTACAATAGTGGAGATGTAATGTATAGGAGGTTAAAAGGGAGAATGGTGGGCACTATGGCAAAATTAAATCAGAACTAAGTAGGGACAGGAGGAGGATATGGGACAACAGAAAGGTCAAGGATAGGGGTAGGAATGGCAGGTGAATAGTGAATGTGCTGAAGTTGAGTAACTCGGTGGAGTCAAAAACAAAAAAGGTTTCTGTTTCCAGATACCTGAGAGCCTTGCTAGAAGAAAGACAACCAATACTCAATGGGGTTGGCTGTTGGGATTGTGTATAATGTATAAAAAGGAAAAATTGTTCCTTTTTTTAGGTGTCCCCTCACTCACCGGGGTTGCCCCACGGTGACATGCTTCATCATTGGGGCCATCCCAGTCCTCTACGGGCTGGGGCGTGCTACGACTTGCGAAGTTACGTAGGAGCACTTAAATGGACTATGTGTGGTGCATGTGTATCTGTGGGGAGTGGACTATGTGTTGAGTTAAAAAATACCTGCCCAGTAGGTTACTGATAAACTTTATTCTGGCCTCTAGGTGGTAGTATTAAAAACGGGGTAGGGAGATAGGCTGTCCTAAACTTAATGTGTCCAGATGTACCTATCAACTCCTAAGTCGACATGTTTCGTGCATACCCCAAGCACTTCTTCGGGACTACACAGGGACCAGCCCTGTGTTCGCCACTCCTTAACTCTTTCACTGAGATATTTACAAAAAAGTCTTTCGACTGCAGCAAACTCTGTTAAGTGCATGCATATATACCTACGTATTTTGTTCCAAAAACACGTGGTTCTTTTTACGAGACCTAACTGGGCCCCATGGAGTCGGAGGGGTATCGGTATCCTAGCAACTTTGTGCTCTGGTTACCTCCTGCATTCAGGCACCTACTCTGTCTCCCTCCGGTCCGGATGTTGACTCGGTGGAGTGGCAGACATTGTATCACGGGCAGGTGGATGTTGGAAGAAGTAGTAGAGCAAAGGCGAGAGTAAGTACAGTTTCGGCACCCAAAAAGGGGCTGAACTAAGAAGAAGGGTAGGTGCACAGGAAGAAGTTGGCAACAGAGTATGGAAAGTTGCATTGCGAATGACATGGATAGTCAAACTGTGAGTGGATCTGTGTTCCTGTCCTTGAAAATGAAATCAACAGAATATCTATGTTACTGCACTTCTGCAAGAAGCTACTAATCCTCAACATAGGTTTACATAGCAGTTGAAAATATGGGTCTATTGTATTTCTTACTTTAGCATATGTTTTGTGGTGGTATCTAACTCAAGCTTCCTGGTGTGGAAAACACAGGAGCTTGCCAAGAAATACATACCACCTACGACTGCATATGGTGATTGTCAAGTATAATTTTTTCACATTTTGACTGTTTAATGTGCTGAATTTATCACCCTGTCTTCGCTTTGCAGCTAATTCAGAGATTATCTGAGCAGCTGCACATATCTTGCAACAAGCCTTATGCCCTGCACATATTGGTCTGTGACACTGAGAACATTTAGGCATCAGCTATCCTTCTTGGTTATGGTGCCACTCCACCTCTTGGAAATAGTCTATCTTATTCAATTATGCATATAGTAGAGATTGGAGGAACTTCAGATCAGTCATTAAACAAAAAGTCAGAGTAAGAAATGCATCATCAGTATATACAGTATTTAAGAAGCATTTACAATGCAATAGGTTTCGCATTTGCGAGAGTTTAAGCTATTGGCATTGTTGATAACAATGCCTTTTATTTATCTGTTTTGATAATTAGCACATAAATAAAAGGCGTTGTCATTCACAATTCTAATAGCTCAAACGCTTGAAAATGCAAGACCTATTTTATTTCAAAGAAACGGCCGAGATTGTCCCAGGCTGCTGGAAAATTGAAAGCAGGCGTGGTGTGCTGAATGTTTCAGGAAAGCAGTTCGTGCCTCCAATTAGGAGAAATTCATTAAAGAATATAGTGCTTACTGACTAAATAAGACATGCAGTGTAACAACAGAAGTAAAAGGGTCATTCCTCATGGGAGGTTACAAATGAAGTCAAGGTGGTACTAAGTAGGGGCTAACCAGCCTATTAACGAATCAGAAGCCAGCATTAACAAAGGACAGTGACACAAGCCATTGACAAATATAGGCAGAGAGTGTGCGGGGCTTCAAATCATACTTGAGTACAGCATGCCTCGCAAAGCACCGCATGCACTGCCCAGGCTTGACCGAAAAAGCAGAATCTCTGGCGATTTAAGCACTTCCCTCATGCCTGAACAGCAACCAAATTCAACAGCATACATAAAGAGGTGAGATAAAGACTCCCTTAACTGCATAGGCCTCGTCTCTCAGTGGCTACTGTTGCTGGTGTGACAGACCCAAAATAATATACAGTTTTGTTTTATAGAAAACAACCTCACACAATGTAACCATCCTTCTCCAATCCCAGAACTCATCTTACTCTCTTGACACTCATTGATTGCATCTTTACGTTTGACCCAGCATGGCAATCTGCTGCCTTTTAGCTGGGGCTGGGTTTGCACAATACCACTAAGATACACGTGCATGCAGACATCCTTGAATGCGTGGATGCATCTCAAAACAGTTATGAGATTTTCAAAATGTATGGAATTTAAGCCATTACATGTAACAATGAAACCAGCTTGGGAATTTGAAAGTAAGCCACGGTCGATGTTAGGTTTACAATTTGTTCTGAGCTTTTATTTATTTTAGTATTTTTCTTTATGATGATGCAAAAAAATTTAACAATGGCATCATAGCATTGACCTCCTGTCCTTCCTCTTGCTGCAGAGGGTCTGGAGAAAGAGCAAGTTGTTCCTTCTCCTTCCTGCTCCAGAGTCTGACACTAGGGGCCATATCAGGATGGGCTTTTCGGAGGCAGCACCCCGCCTGCGTTTGGTGCCTGCAGGATGTAAAATGACTATACTAATGTGATGTTTCTTGGAGTTAGTGTTTATTTTCAGATAGTGCAGTGGAGAAACAGTGGGCAAGGTTTTCCTCATTCTATTTCTCAGCTGTGCAGTCTCAAACTCAAACATTAACTCAGAGAAGGAAACATTTGGGGAAAACAACACCACTCAATATGGTATGACAGAAAACATATAAGGTATATTTACAAGCCTCTATTGCCACAACAATATCGCTTTTCATGATGTTGTGGTGGTGATAGGGGCTTTGCCTTATTTACTAGGCAGCGTTAAGCCACTTAACGTGGCTTAACGCTGCCTTGTAAATAAGTCACCCTTTCAAGCTATACTTAGCATAAAAGGAGAGGGCAAATGGTGTTGTGGTGGGTGTTTCACCACAACACCTACTGACTTTTTATGCTGGCCCATATTTACAAGACTGAAGTAAATATGGGACCTGCCAAAATTAAGTCTAGGGAGTACCCCTCCCCCTACCCCTCATTATTGGGAACTGAAGAATTTGAATTGGAGCACATGAATATACAGAAGAATACCTAAGCCACGCATATCTACAATTAAGGAGACTTTCTACCGACCACAAGTACTTACTGTTTGGACATTATGAGCCTCATTACGATATCAGGTGGAAAGCCTCCGCCCGACAGATGGAATTTCCTAGACTGCATTGGAACCCTTCTGACCATCTCCGTCGGTTTACAATCTGCCTGCCCGATTACTATGTTAACGGTTGGAAAGAAAACCTTCCCGTTATTCCAATTCGGTTCCGACTGGCTCTGGGAATATCCATGTTGGTAGGAACCTCATCGTTCACCTCTATGAACAGCGTTCCTGACCAGCCAATTACGATGTCGATTTCCAACAACCTTTCTGAGTCGGCCTGTCCGACATGAAAAGGCTGTCTGAAAGCGACTTTGGGGGCCCCTAGCAGGGCCACCTTCATCCTGCTGCCTCCGGTTGGGGTGGAAGGGTGTACCTAAGGGACCACCCTGTAAAACCCTGCACTGTGTGGCAGGCACCATGGGGTGCCTGTGACAGGGTGCATGGTTTTACACACACACCACATTTTCTCATCGGAGACTGTGTTGTCGGGCAGAATACAGGTTCCCATAGAGAACAATGGACTCCAACTGAAAAGTGTTCCCGAATCCGAGACATGTCAGTTGGAATGTTTCCGCCCGACATAGTAATGAGGCTCTATATGTTTTCTGTATTTATGTATCAAGGTTTTCCCAAATGTTTCCATGTTGTCACATTAGATCTTTTAGGTCTGACGTGTAACTCACACCTTTTGTAGTAGCGTGTGGGGCCACCCTCACAGCACCAAGCCAAATTTGATGTGTTTTTTAGTTATTACTGTGTACCCACTACATTTTGTACATCAATGCGAGATCCGATATCTAGTCCACTACTAGCCTTTAAATGATATTTATTAACTCAGAGAACTGTCGGGTGAAATATATATCACTTTCTGCCATGCAAGTGCATTAAACAGGCGCTGTGCCAGGAAACCCCATCATGAAACAGCCCTTGAATGTAAAGGCACCGCTAGGGGCACTAAAGTATAAGGCAAAGGCATGGGAATCAGTTGCTACCAGTCATTACCTTCCTAATGATTTATATGCAATTTCTAGTGGTGCTTCACAGAGATGATACAATATACTTAACAAACATCAATCTTATGGACATTAGCAAATTAAAAGAAGTATTTAGTGGAGACAACCAAGTGCATAACATATCATACCATACATGTGATTGAATCACAGTTTTTCATTCATTATAGTTTTATAATATCCTATACCTCTCTGAAGAAATTTGGCAAAACACATTGAGCCAGAGTCTTAAAAAGTGCAGACATTGTAGGCACTTTCTGATCTACAAATCATTTGACACATATTAAGAAAACGAACAAAGCATGAAGTGAAGGAATAAAGTGAGACCGCAGTATTCGTGTCAGCAAATTCTCATAACCATAGAAAAGCTACATGCCTGGGATGCAAACTTTCAGGTAGTTTACTGACATGTTATGTTTACTTTTTAGGTCTGGGGTCAGTCAAGGCCTTTTGATTTTAGTAGGCAGTTATAGTTAGGGCCTAGTTTCCATAGGAAAAGCGTTATTTGATTTGCCAATAATGTTGGCTACCTTTGCAAAATCTTCCCAACATTTTTAAAACTAATGGGGTGGACACATCAGCTGCTGCTTTTAAAATGTTGGAATGATCCGTCAAGCGGGGACTGAGAAAAAGGGGGTGTCCCAAAATGCTTTTTCTCCATGTTCATTTCAGTAGGAAACTTTAGGCACGGCTACAGCCCAAACTGCTGAACGGAATAACACCATTTATGTCAAACAGGTGGCTCTTGGTTCAAACAGCACCATTTTTGTTAAAAGGTGTAAATCTGTTCAGTAGTTCCTGAGAAATACAAAGATTTCTCAGATATACAACTGTGGCCACGGGGGATCCGCGAACCCTCCCGATCCTGTACTTGGGATCTGATCGACTGCCAACACTTCAAACCAGGTAGTGTTGGCAGAGATCTTGTGACTTGGTTGAACTGAGTCATGAGAAAAAGGTTAAAAAACAAGGAAAGGGCGGAGTAGAAAGACCTTGACCCCTAAACCTGTTCAGGTGGATCCAAAAATCCGGAAGAATTTGTTTTCTAAACGACTCCCGCACTTAGCTTCCTTTAGGCCCTAGAGGAGCCAGCTCCCAGGGACAATAATTAATAAAGATGTGGGGTCCCGCCACCTCCCCGAGGCTATTCATCTGAAATTCGGGTGTGACCCGGCAGCCACAGGGACCGCCACCTTACCAGGGCTCTATTTACAAAGATGTCGGGGTCTCCATCTCCCCATCCAGTTCTGGGGACTACCAGCACCCGGGGGCTAATAATCTGAAATGTTGGGAGCCACCCTCCCCGCCGCCCTCCCCGCCGGCTATCAAATCACTCGTCAAGATCGTCCAGATGGCAGAGGGGGAGGACTTGCATTCATAGTAAAAGATCAATATCGCTGCCGGCCCATAACGGAAAACATTCCAGACTGTGAAAACTTAGCTTTCGCGCTGGAGTTTTCCCCCAACCACTGCCTCTCGGGCACCTTGATATACCGCCCACCCGGCCCACCAAAACAATTTCATAGCAGTCTCCCAGCAACTATAGCACATCGTATCTGCGCTGCCGCCAACTTCATCGTGTTAGGCGACCTCAATCTACACTTTGACTCACCAGCAGATGTGACGGCCACTACTTTAACTGACGACCTGGCCGCACTACAACTCAGTCAACGAGTGAACACTCCTACCCATACAAAGGGACACCTGTTGGACCCAGTATTCAGCAACTGCGCAGAACTTTCAACCAACCCCCCTCTTCCCCTCCCATGGACTGATCATTCCTTGGTGCCCCTCACCTGGCTCACTGAGAAACTCATTCCCACCACCCCCTCGATTAGATACGCGAGATCGTGGGCACGGATACAAGTAGACGAATGGACAAGCAAACTAGTGGAAAACCTTCCCTCAAATAATGAAGACCCTTGTCTGGCAAACCAGGAATACGAAAGCTGGATTTTGCACTCTCTTGAGACCATTCTCCCCCTCAAAAAATCTTCGGCTAAACGTCCCCATAAAACGGCCCCATGGTATACGGAAGCCCTTAGAGACAAAAAGCGACACTGCCGGAAAGCAGAAAGAAAATGGCGCGAAAACTTCGCTATGGAAGACAAAACCCGATATCGGGAAGAAATAAAAACCTACAAAGAGCAGATAAAAACTGCCCAAACAGAATATTTCTCGAACAAAATCTTAACCTCATCTTCCAAACCCAGGGAAATCTTCCAAACTCTGCAGTCCCTGATTAAACCACCCCCCTCCAGTGTTCACGAGGAGAAATCAACCGCCCAATGTAACGACCTGGCAGAATTCTTCTCGGCCAAAGTGAACAAAATATATTCTTCCTTCCCTACCAGCACTGTGTCCATGTCACCTCATAACAACAACGGAGGGTCAGACCCAGAGCTTGCCTCCCTCCCCACACTCGACCACTTCACCTGCATGGACCTAGAAGCAGCCGAATCCATAGCTCGGAAAGTGAAATCCGGCTCACCAACAGACCCGGCCCCCCCAGAGACAATGTTACTCGCATCCCAGACGGTTCTACCCATCATCAAGAATCTAGTGAATGCGTCCATTGACGCGGCCACGGTTCCTTCTGCCTGGAAAAAGGCAATGGTTCGAGCACTAATAAAAAAGCCTCATCTGGATCCCTCGGACTTTGCCAATTACCGCCCGATTTCACTACTCCCCGGGGTAAGCAAAATCGCGGAGAAATACATCAATCTCCAATTGGTCAACTACCTGGAAAGTAATCTGCTGTTAGACCCTACACAGACAGGATTTAGGCCTAAGCATGGAACAGAGTCCGCCCTCCTTATGGTCGTTGAGGAGTCCAGAAAAATCATCGATCAAGGAGGATCAGTGGCAGTGGTCCTCCTTGATCTCAGTGCGGCGTTTGACACGGTCAGCCATAACACCTTACTGAACCGTATAGCAAACGTCGGCATTGTGGACAAGGCCTGGCTCTGGATAAAATCCTTCCTGAGTGACAGGTCGTTCCAGGTATTTGACGGACAAGCCGTCTCCTCCAGCATACCGATGAAGTGTGGAGTCCTCCAGGGCTCCTCTTTAAGCCATGCGCTTTTTAATATCTATATGAGGCCACTGGCTGATGTAGTTCGTCCGTATGGAGTTAAGATCATTTCCTATGCAGACGACACACAGCTGGTGGTCTCCTTAGCGCAGGAAGCCCAACATTCTCCATCGGGGGGTCTAACCAAATGTCTGGAGGAGGTGAAGTCCTGGATGACGCTGTCCTCACTGAAGCTGAATGGGGACAAAACGGAGCTCATGCTGCTAGGCCCGGCCGACCCGACCTTCTTCAAGTCATTATGGCCCACCTGTCTAGGCCCCCCCCCGGCCCCAAAAGATAACATCAAAAGCCTAGGGGTATGGCTGGACAAGAACCTCACTTTTAACACCCAGGCCACAAAGCTCTCCGCCACCTGCTTTGGACTCCTTCGGACATTGAAGAAGGTCCTACCCCTGCTCCCATTGGAGGCTAAACAAACAGCTATTCAGGGTATAATACAATCACGCCTGGACTCAAATAACGTCCTTTACTTGGGAGCCCCAGAGTACACATTAAATAGGTTGCAACTGGTGCAGAACTGTGCGGCCCGCACCCTACTGCAAATTCCACGAAGAACTTCAGTCAGAGAGGCACTGACCAGCCTTCATTGGCTGCCAGTACGAAAAAGAGTCACCTTCAAGGCAATGTGCATTGCCCATCAGGCCTTCTGGGACTCGGGCCCAAAACTCTTGCGCAGCCTAGTCAGCCAATACCACCCAGGCCGTGAACTACGTTCTAGCCAGGCCTTTATGGCAACAGTCCCCAGAATCAAGAGGTCTAGAGCAGGTGGAAGAATGTTCACCCTCAACGCCTCAAAAACCTGGAACACTCTTCCCCTTCACCTGAGATCTAACCCTAACCTTGCCTCCTTCCGCAAGCAACTTAAAACCCATCTATTCAAATCCCCGTAATCAATTCAGCCCCCCATCTTCCTCCCAGTTCTGTCAGCCTCATTACACCCCCTCTTCTGGTTCCCTAGCGCTTGGACGCCCCAGGGCAGCAATCGCGCTGTATAAATGTATTTTCATTTCATTTCATTTCATCAAGCCCCCACAGCCCTGGTGACTGCCAACTCCCTGGGGCTATATTTACAAAGATGTGGGGGGGCTCAACCCCCTCGAGCAGCACCAGGGATTGGCACCTTCCAAGGTTATATTTAAAAATAAAGTGTGGGGTGTTCCAGCCCCCAAACACAGTCCCAGGAACCACCACCCTCCCAGGCTTAAATACTGTTAGAGGGGGGCTGCGCAATACCCCTCATGGAGCTGTAAAAAGCCTTGGGGATTGCCACCCCCCATGACTGGCTTCAGCAAAGTCCCCGGTTCCCACCCCTGGGACATTGCAGTTTCCTATGGAATAGCAGGCACCCCATCTGTTTTATTTTAATAAACAAATAAAAAATGGGTGAGGCCCTGGGGGATGGGGTCCACACAGCTCCCCTTCCTAAATGAACAACAAAAAAACTGAAGCCAGCAACTCGTCAGAGGCCCGCCCCCTTTCTCCACTACTCTGCAAATGCACCTCCTGGCACGCTCTTGGTGGGAGTATTAAGTCCCTTCACTCATTAGGGTCCTTATGTGCCAACTAGCTCACCTGTTACCTCTAGTAAACCCCACACAGTGGAATTGCTTAGAGGTGGTAGGAGTGTTGTATGGCGTTTTAGATTCTGAATGGATTTTCCTGATTCATGCCCTTATATAGGAACAATTCACGTTGCCCTTATATAGGCAAAGAAATCAAGCCCTTATTTAGGCATAGCCCATGCTACCCAAATACAGGCATGGCTACTTCCATCGGTTCCCCAAAGGTCACAACGGTTTCTTGGAAAACCAGCTTAAGCCGTTAGGGACTTCCTCTTGCTTGAATATTGATTTTTCCAAGAACTCAGTTGCTTTACAATGAACAACTATTCCCCAGTGGTTCTTTCATGACGTTCATATGCACGACTTTACGTCAAACATGGCATTCCTAAACACCTTCAAGGTATAAATATACCTTCACTTGCCTTAGCATAGCACGGTAGTTTGGAGCAGCTCTACTTACCCGACACAGCTCGCTACAGCAAGTGCCGAAGCAAGCTGACTCTCCAGTTGACGCACTGATCAGGAAGCTGCCCTTTTCTGCAGAGAATCCAGCTACAGTGTTTCTGACTCCCCTTGTGGGGTGTTGGGAAATCGAGTCCTGAGACAGAGATGCCAGAGCTGATTAGAACCTAGAGAAACCTTTGGTAGCTTCTCGGCAAAACTAAACCTATGTAAAAGACCATACTTACTTCCTCCCTCGTATTAAACTTAGGTGAGGTACATTGGGGTAGGCGTATTTTAGAAGCACCAGTTGAGTATTTTAGTCTATGTTATTTATGTATGTATTTTTATATGGCTTAGAAACCATACAATGCTCTTACAGTATTATTTCATAATACTATTCTCGCTGTACGCATTATACTTTGCATTCTGCCTAACGATTGTAGCAGTTCACCTCTCTTGCATGAGAAAGAAGACTGTTCAATAAACCTTTTATTGAAAAACACCCGTCTCACTATTTCTCTGCAACTCTGTAGAAACGAAGCATGCAGGATTGACTGAGTGAACTAGTTATCTATTGTTTCCACGACTCTGAGAGATATATTCTTATTCTTGGCAAACAAAGTTGTCATGTTTATGCGGTTGTCAGAAATGAATCCCTTCTTGTGAATTCGAGAAAGTTTCTAGTGACCTCTATGCCAGCTGGCACTCACCATTAAGTTTAGTATAGTCGATAGAGACCTATTGACCTAAGTCCTACGTCAAATCTATAGGATATAATATTCCAATGTGCAGAGCCTATTGGGAATATAGGAACTACACTACAGGAGGCCCTGTGGGACCACTGCCTGTTCTTAAAGAATGTTGGTGCCCACACTCACAAAGGGGAAGGGGTCCCTTTGGCGCCCCTTCCAGTTTGCGAATGGGTTAACACCAAACTGGAATTGGTGGTAACTGAATATTTTGTGGCCGCATTCCCAGGAATTACTACATTCCAGTGTGACTCGCTATAAGGAAGGGATGCTCTTAACAAGCCTCATCTAATAGCGACTCACAAACCCTATTTTGCGAGTCGGTAATTGGTTACCAACTTGCAAAATAGGGTTGGTACATGACAAAACGCATGTTATTGATCGCAAACCAGTAAAATGCTTCATACATCTGGCCCATGATGCAAAAATGTTTGGTGCTGTGCACACATGTATGGATAGAAACTTAGGAACAGCTGCACACCCATCCTCTGACCCGCCCACTATGTAATATGTAAAATGCAATCAGTCTGTGGTGAATACAAGGTGAAACAGGAAAAATGTGTAACTTCAACCCACCTTTCAACATGTTAGGTGTCTGTTCTTCGCTTTCAGCTACCTCGCCACACAACCAGCAAGCCCTTGCTCACATAACGTTTAATTTTATTCAATTATATATGATAAACGAATGCTAAAATAGCTTGTGACTGATAACTTGTTTCAATACATTTCTTCAGCTTCTAAGCATTATATGTTTAGAAGGTGCTCAGCAGTAAACGTGTTACTTTATGTATTGCTATAGACAGTGTCACTCATTGAGCATCTTTACATTAATTTAAAATACACAAATCTAGTATGAGCCTTGCAGTCACAGCATACCTACATGCTGGAAATCCCTTAGCATACACAATGCACTTAAACCCTGCTATTATTTAATATTTCTAATGTTGGACTAAACTTTATGCCTGTCCCCTAGCCTTTTCTCTGACATGGTGTTGGTGGTTTTAGGACTCTGGGTACTTTAGCACTGCTGTCCATTGTAAAGTGTGTGTGCTCGCTATGTTAAAGATGGTAAGATTGGTCTATACTTGTGGCCAATTTAATTAACCGGTCAGTCCCTTGTAAAGTGGTATCCCAAATACCCAGGGATGGTAAATTAAATGCTACTGGTGGGCTTGCAGCACGGATTACGCCACCCACCAAAGTAGCCTTTCAAATCTATCTCAGGCCTCTGCCATTGCAGGGCCTGTGCGCGCAGTGTCACTGCCACTGTGATGGGGCACCTAAAGTGTGTGCCATGTCCGTGACCCGTAAGTTAGGCCCTAGCTATCCCTATGGGCAGGGTGCATTGTAGGTAAAAGATAGGACAGGTACCTTAAGTGTGTGACATGTCCTGGTAGTGACAATCAGCCATGTTAGTTTCTCACTACTGTGGGCTGCCCTCCCATAGGAATGCATTAGGGAATCTCTGCTAAGTGTTTTAGTGGTAATCCCTGGTATGTGAGGCGCATCGTTATCAAGTTTAGTACATTTGGAATAGTGGTAATAAATGCTATGCAATGGTGCCCGCAGATTTATTATCACTATTTTTGAAATGCCACTTTTAGAAATTGGCATTTCTGTGTACTATGTGTCTGCCTGCCTGATGTGAATTGCATGTCTGGCTTTTGAGTGACAGGGGCTGGGAGGTGTGTGTGGCTCCAGGAGGTCCAGGAGGAGCAGGGTGAGCCAGCGCTAGGCTGAATGGGATATCTACATTTTGAGTAGTGGGAGGAGAAGTCCCTGGTCCCTGAATAGGATGGTGCCTGCCCTACTGAATGCTGGCTCCACCCCTTGTGGTGTGTCTGATGGCAGAGCCCCATATCTGAAAGGAGGGTGTGACCACTGTAAGCAGAGTGCTCCAAAAACCCCAGAACCAGTTGCATCTAGGTTCCACCATGCCCTGCACTACAGACAAAGGAAACTGGGATATAAATGTAGCAGCTGTGACCCCATGAAGTTGACTTCTTGTGCTGTGCTGTTCCCGATGTGCTAGGGGCCTGCTGCTACTGGGGCATAGGAGGAACCGCCATTGAAGCTTGCGTCTCTGCTGGAGGACCCTGTGTGCTGGTCTCCCTGGGCCCAGCTATGCCCCTGGCCCCTGGAGGACTCTTGTACCCTGGGAGGGCTTTTTCCTAGGGCCTTCAGGACAAAAATGCAGGATTCTGGGTCTTGCACCCTGTGAGTGCTGAAATTCGACTCCTGGAGGAGCACTGGAGCTTCGCAGCACCGGGCTACATGTTGCCCTGAGGGAATACCCAGCATAGGGATTCCCCCAAATTTGCTGGAATCGAGCGGGTGCCCACCCTCTTTTGTCTTTTATTTTATGATGGGTACCCACCCTGCATTGTGCACCTTTGAAAATGGCGGGAGCCCACACAGCATTGGTGATTTTATAAAGAGTGGGTGCCCACCCCGCATGATGGTGCCTTTCACGTGTGCCCACCTCACACTTTGCTAGCGAAAGTGAATCACTGCCGTCGGCTCGAGCAGGAAGTCAGGTAAGGCTGTGCCTGTCCCTAGAAAGGGAAGCCCCGCGTGTTGGGAAGTCCCGCCTGCCACTGGGGATAACCGTCTGGAGCCTCTCGGGCTCCCCCCTTAAGTCCTGTGTCCCCGGAGAGGGACTGGGTGAAGCTAGAGTGCCTCAAGGAGCCCACGGGCTCCTCAGGCTGCCCGGAGTCCGCCGTAGAAGCAGAGAGAGAAGGAGAGCGTCACCGAGGAGTGGGGGCTCTCCTCAGCCTACCGCGGCAGGAGATCTGCAGCATGAACACCGGCAAAGAGAGGAGACGGAGTCTGGAGGAGTCCAGCAGGAGGAGAGCCTCCTCAGCATAGCCTGGCAAGTAGGGTGGAGACTGATCTTTTTGTTAGGGGTGCAGTGTTTGGATCTCCTGAGTGGCCCCGCCTGGCAGCGGCCGACCAAAATTTGAGGGCACAATAGTTTCAGGGCCCCAGTGGGTGGTCCCGAGGGCAGTGGTGCCTGTGCCTTGCTCCTGATGTAGGTTTACAGCTGCCCTGCTTGCTAGAGGGCAGCTGCAACATTGGGGGGCATTTATATTTAGTTATAGGCCCGAGGGCCCCAGTGATTTGGTGCATTTCAAGGCATATTGTGGGTGCCTGAGAGGTCCCGCCATTGCAGGCTGATCCAACATTAGGGGGCCAATTTTATTTAGAAAGTGACAGTGGGGCTGAAGAGGCACAGACATGCCTGGGCCCCCTTTTACTTTGTTTGTTCCCAGCTGCCCTGTGAGAGCCCAGGCGACTGCAGCGAGTGGGCATATTTGTTTAGAGGGCACTCGGAGTGCCCATGCCTTCAGAGAGTTTCACAGCTGCCCAGCAATTAGTGGACAGCTGCAGCATTTAGGCCTCCACCATTGCGCACTGTTGATGGTGCTGTAGTGGCAGCTGAACCCTGACTTTGCGGACAGAGGGCATTGGGGCCCCCTATGAGAGGCCAGTTGGCCTGGGGTACGTTTTGGTGATGGGTAGGGTGCAAGGCACTACAAGGATTGCATAATGTGTTTATACCTGATTTGATTATTGCCAAATGTGATTCCTTCACCATGAGTGTTACATAATGTGTTTATGCTAATGCCTAATGTCATGCTATGATGGTTTGGGGTAGTACCAGTTAGCGTAATGTTGTTATGCTTATGAGGTTATTGCATAATGTGTTTATGTGGCTATTTTTGATATAACCTTGTGTAGAGACTATTTTGTGGTGTGCCTTGAGTGTCGCTGCTGTGTGTGTGTGTGTTACGCTTTACACATTGCCTCTGAGATAAGCCTGACTGCTCATGCCAAGCTACCAAGGGGGTGTGCAGGGGTTATCTTCGGTGTGTAACTCCCTTGCCCTGACTAGAGTGGTGGTTTCTGCCTAGCTTTGGCGCAAGCCTTAGCCACCCAGAAATCATATTTCTAACATCTAATTAATGCTTTTACAAATATTGCCAATGAGATATCCCCGCACAAGGAAGTAAACAATTTTCAAGATGGCCACTTAGGCTTCTTTTTGGGTCTGACATTAGCCAAGACCATTTGTGATTAGTAAAAGTTTTGTATGACCTACATACATATAGGGAATTTCTAGTGAGCCTGTGTCATCCGTTGGTCTGGTGTTTTGTCATAAAAATCTTTCTTCTTCCCACTTCAGCATGCCGCATGGGTAATGACTTAGCCAATTTGAGCCATTGGCTAACCTTACTGTGAGTGATGGAATTCTACCCTGTCACAAGGAGCACATACACCTAAAGTATTTCCTTTCAATGCCAAGGACTCATGAGCCAATGTGACAAATGTAGGGGCATATTACCAACAAGTAGCGATAATTTTTGTCTCTAACTTGTTTAGAGACAAAAATTATCGCCGCACATCGGCGATTTTTATCGCAGATAAACCTTGCTATTAGCAAGGTTTATCGCAAATGCGATAAAAAACGGCCGCAATGCATGAATATCGCTGAAAAGTCAGCGATATTCATGCATTATCGAGCAAATGCTCTTAGCCATGTTATCCACCTCCCATTGGATAACATGGCTAAGAACTGCTCAGGGCAGGTGTTAGCTTTTGGAGATATTCGCGCTTAGCGCGAATATCTCCAAAAGTTGGTAATAGGAGATAGCGATGTTAGCGACTATTTCCAGTCGCTAACATCTTGGCACGCCCACTTTGCATGTCATTAGTGATAAATATCACTGACATGCAAAGTGGGGCCCAAGATGGTCGCTATCTCCTATTAGCTGTCGCTAATTGGTGTTAGCGACAGCTTGGTAATAGGGAGATAATTTTATCTCCGCTTTCTTGGCTTTTAAAGCCAAAAAAGCGGAGATAAACCCCCTTGATAATATGCCCCGTAGTTTTTTTGTTTGTTCTTTTTACCCAAAATCAAACATCATCTGCCGTCCCAGCATTAACATGGACATTTGGATTCAATCAGCCTGATTCATCATAGTGAAGTTTTGCGAGTCTGAAATAGCGATTAGTAAGGAATCGCTATTCCAGACTCGCAAAACGGGATTCATGTAGGAATCGCAATATTTTTTGCGATTCCTACAGGTTCCTTATTTGAGATTAGCTAATTGCTAATCGCAAAAAAGGAATATTTCCCCATTAATTCCTATGGGCCTAAAGGCCCATAGGAATGAATGGGGAGTCATTCCTTATTTGCGATTAGCAATTAGCTAATCACAAATGAGATTGCGATTTCAAGGGTGCAGGGGTGTCCAAAGGACACCCTGTAACACCCCTGAAATGTAAATTCACACAGATGTTACACACACACATGTCCAAAGGACATGTGTGTGTGTAACATGCAACTTAGAAAAATGCCTCGTGGTAAATAGCGGCCCAAAATTGCGAATTCGCTATTTTTAAATGTTACATGAATAGCATTTAAGGAATCTCTAATAGAGATTCCTTAAATGCCAATCCTCGCAAATTTGCGAATTCTTTATTAGCGAATTTTGCATTTGGGATGATGAATCTCAAATGCAAAAATTGCACTCCAAAGGGCCAGATTCTCAGAGTCTGGCCCTTTGCGAGCGCAATTTTGCTTGATGAATCAGGCTGAATATCACATCAATGTCACAGGTCATTCACTGATCATGTGATCGTAAATCACGTTAAGGACACATCTTTTCTCTTCAATCAACCTCACTGTGTTTGAAGGTCTCAAATCAATATTGTGCTTCTAAATCATATATTATTATTCTATATATTATTCTATATGTTTTACACCCCCTTCATGAACTTTTGAGGTGTTCACATTGTTATCTGAGTGGAGCTTTGCTTTCAAAATGATAAAGCCCAGCCAGAGGGTCTGTCCAGTCACAAAATATGCTCTCTGTGAATAGGCATGTATTTAGTGTCTGCTAGGTGTTGAATATCTGTACAGCTAAAAGAGTATAACTTTAGAATGCATTATCTCTAGCTGAGCCAATGGATGCTGTCATTAAGGCCCCTCCAACTTGTACCCAATTTGTATACCCGCCTCTAATTTTTGTACCAAAAGGACTTTGGACCATGGTTCAGTAACAAGGCTTGTCTGTACTTATTCAAATATAGCCCACACAGCACCACCACAGCATTACTCAGCACCACCACAGCACCACTCAGCACCACCACAGCATCACTCAGTACCACAACAGAATCACTCAGCACCACCACATTATCACTCAGCACCAGCACAGCACCACTCAGCACCACCACAGCATCACTCAGCACCACCACAGCATCACTCAGCACCACCACAGCATCACTCAGCACCACCACAGCACCACTCAGCACCACCACAGAACCACTCAGCACCACCACAGCATCACTCAGTACTACAACAGCATCACTCAGCACCACCACATTATCACTCAGCACCACCACAGCACCACTCAGCACCACTACAGCACCACTCAGCACCACCCCAGCATCACTCAGCACCATCCCAGTATTACTCAGCACCACCACAGCACCACTCAGCATCACAACAGCACCACTCAGCACCACCACAGTACCACTCAGCGCCACCCCAGCATCAATCTGCGCAACCATTCAACAACAACTCGTTCAAATATGTTCTCTCAATGTTTCAAGCTTTATTACAAATGTCACAAAAAGATGTTAATATTTCACTTCTGTTCTTGGATTTTCGTCACAATAAAATACAATGAACATAATCTTCACAAAAGTTATTTACAAAAGTTTAAGCTATTGACATTATAAATTAAAATCACTTTTATTTAAGTATTAATTATTTAAAAAAATTAAAAGCCATTGTAATTTGTAATATCAATACATCTAAGTCACGTAAATACAAAACATGTTGCATTACAAATGCTATAGGTGTCACATTTGCGAAAGTTATAACTATTGGCATTGTAAATGACAAAGCTATTAATTTAGCTATTTTCAAAATAAACACATAAATAAAAAAAAATGTCATTTACAAGACCAATAGCTCAAACTTTCCTAATGCGAGACCTATTGCATTGCAAATGCTTGTTTTTACATCTGTCAGTGCTTCCTGTTGAGGTTTAATTTTCGTGACAGGCGCCTCATTGCCTACTTGTAACTATTCTCTGACCCTGATTCAAGGGTCAGAGCAGGGTCAGAGAATAGTTGCAAGTAGGCAACGAGGCACCAGGAAGCACTTACAGGCTTACAGCAGCAGGTGCCCAAGTTGAAGTTAATTTCTTTGTAACCCTTTTGTAAAAGGTTACAAAAAATTAGCTTCAACTTTTGCACCTGCTGCTGTAACCCTGTAAGTGCTTGGCTGAAAATTCGTCCCGCTGATTCGCGGATTTTACCGCGATTTCGCGAGATTAGCAGATCGCGAAATCGCGGAAAGTCCGCAAATTCCGCGAGCGGAATGAATTTTCAGCCCATGCTTAATGATTGAGTCGGTCCTTGGCATGGAGCCACTGCATTCTGATGTAATACACATTGCGTAGGGTTGTCCCTGCAGCCTTGACTTTGCTGTGTATCCTGTGTATCCACACATTTGTATGGTAACTTGGTGTATTGGACTAGGTTCCCTTACAAATGTGGTTCTATCCATGATTGTCTCGTTTGCCATCACTTTCAACTCTGAGTCAGTGAATTTGTGCTTTTTATTAGGGTGCATGGTGCAAATGTATGAGGGGTGCAGGGTGCAAGGTGGTGTTGGAGAGATGTGATGTGTGTGAGGTGTGTGGGTGAGAGTGTTGTGTGGCGGTAGGTGTGTGTGATTTTGTGCAGTGTGAGTCAATGGTGTCCTGTCTCTCTTTCACAGCTTGTGGTGTGCGAAGGATGTTGGTCCCGGAAGAGGTTGGTTTTATACTGTGGAATGTGGGGGTGTCCACATGTTTGGTGATCTCCAGATGTCTCTTCCATGCTGCGAATGTCTTTCCTTATCTAGAGAAAGTTGGGGTATATAATTGTGCCGTGTGTGTTGTGATTGAGGCCAGCAGGGAGTACAGGCACATCTCGGGCATTGTTGTGAAGTTGGTTGCATCTGCCATTCATTTGGCATATGTGCGTGCGCGATAGTTGGATGCAGTGCTCGGTCTGCCAGCTCTGCATTCTCATTCTAATTATATATCATACAGAGGCAGAAGCGGCCTTTCCAGGCTGTTCAACAGCTTTCCCAGACCGCCACAGTTGGATTTGCAGCCTACCCGACCATGGTGGATGGCGTTTTGTGTCATCTGGCCACGGTGGTCTGATTTTGCCCACATTGCATCCTGATTTGACCAACCGAAATGCCGGGCCGGTGGTGCTCACCCTGAATATTCCCACCGCCAAATTAGGATGGCGCTGGGAATGGGAAATGTACTGCAGTGGATGGAAAGACCAGCCACCGTGGTCTCGCAAGGCGGGCCTTTTCCGCCCACCTTTCAGGACCAAGTACCATGGGGTAATGGAGGCGGTGCTGTGAAGACACTGCCGTGGGCATTATGATGCCTGTCTGTTGCGGCAGAGTTCCTGCCGCATAAAGACAAGTGGAGAATGCCTTCGGGGCCCGTTGCAGGCCCCGGGGGGGTGGGGTGCTGCACGTGGGGGTACCTACGATACCCCTCCTGCATGTGCATGTACAAGGTGGCAGGCACCACACTGTGCCTGCCATGTTGTACATACAAATGCAAAACTTGTATTTTTACATTGTGGCGGGTGCTGACACCCGCCACAATGTAAACATACAGGATGCGTCCGCCACTGTGGCGGGTGCATCATAATTTGTTTTGCGGGACTGTCGCACCTATGGTGGGAGGTCCCTTTTGCAGCAACGATGGCATGTGGTCGTAATCAGCCCCTTGGTTTGGCGAACACGGATGGCAAGCAAACCTCCAAATGCCATGGCAGTATGTCTATGACAGCACCTTGGCACAGGAAGCCAAAACAAACAATACAACGGAAGGATAAGATAATGCCTTCCGATCCACATTAGGCAGAAACCAACCTCCATTTTTCAAATTTATGGAACTATTACAAAAAGAGCAAACCTACCAAAATTTAAGAATGGATCAATTGGTTACCCAAATTGCTCCTAAACATAGCAAAGAAACCAAAAGAATGCACAATATGCTACAATTTAAAGTCAGACTCTTCATAAATAACAAAGGAATAGATTACTCAGAAGTGATTGCTTGCAGCACATTATAAAATGAATAGTAACCAACCAGAATCCTCAACATCTATGATAATTCGATACCAGCAAACTAAACCTTCTTTATTTAAAAAAATGAATCTTATATTTTTTAATACCAGTCCAAAACACTATTATACTACCAATACCAAGACTGATATACTAAACCTATATATCAATTATTACTATCACCAACTAAAAATTAAAAAACAAAATTCAACCCATCACATAAAATAATTCTAGTACATAAACCAAATATTTCCACACAACAATCACATAATATTAACACAAACATGTTGACATTACATTTCCCACCCTTTCTGTTCTGTAGATGCAGATCGTTCTGTATTTAAGTATTAAAAAATATTCAACCACCATAAAATTTTTAAAATATTGTCGAAAAAGCCCAAACAAAATGAAAAATTTAACTAATCCAATACAAAAGCTCTTGTTTTCTATAAACCAAAAATGATTTCCTAAAAACAAAAGTAAGCTCCCAAGGGCCAGAGCACAAGATTGTTGACCAATGTAACATAAAAAAATAACCCAGCTGCAAAAAACATATCACATTCCCTAAACAAGTATATAGTGAATGATCAAAACATAATGAACATAACTTAATTAAAAAGCATTAACAAAATAGTATACAGAAAATGTAAACCTACAAACTATTAATAAACAAGAACAGTAGTACACCTAATTATACAATAAACCCACAAAGGACTCTATAACTACCTTCAAGCTTTCGGTCATAAATACTCCCTACACTCAAAACCCTTAAACGAATCCTTAAAATCAGGACTTACCTGATCAGATAAACAACAGCACCTTACTACAACCTGGTTCCTTGAAAATGGGCTAAAAATAACACAAATAGATTGCAAAGGTAACAGTAAAAAAGAATGGGCACTAATCGACACTAAAAAATAAGACTACTTCCCCATGGAAATAAATGGGAACTATTAAACTTTTAAAACTTGTCCAAATATGTTATCATAAAATTATTTAAATATAAATGGTATAACTATGCACAGTTCTCTAATATATACTTAAAAACATATGATCAAAAAACATTGAAAATATATATTAAAAAGTTAAGAAATGTTAATAAACTGGTAAATAATGTAAAATAAAAGTTAATGATGCATAACATAACATACTTTGGGTATATAATTTACAACTGTTTTCATTAATAAAAAAACATATTTAATTTACTTACCTTTATAGCAATGTTTGTTTTTGACATGCAATTAATACAATTACACTTGTCAAAATATACAATTAATAACATTTGAAAAAAAGGAAAAAATATAAAAATGGTGACATGTCTTTTTTACATAAAACAATGTCTTTGATAATAATACTGGAAACAAACATGCAACTAATTAGTGTTTTATTTTTATTTCTAGTGAGCAACAATAGTAATAAAATAACAAAATATTTCTGACATATACAAATAAAGTAAAAACTTCATAGTCAATAAAAGGACATTTATTATTACCACTCCAATCATTGGGAGAAGGTGTTAGACACTAACAGGGTTACAGTTCTTATTCCCACTCCAATGTAAACCAATTTTGGAAAAGTGTTGCAGACTAAAGGGGTTAGATTTACTATTCACACTCCAATATAAACCGATTTGGGGAAGGTGATGTACGCTAAAGAGGTGACATTGACTTTTTCCATTCCAATTGAAACCAATATGGGGAAGGATTTGGCCACTAAAGGGGTGACATTTACTATTCCCACTTCCAATTGAAACCAATATGGGGAAGGCTTTGGCCACTAATGGGGTGACATTTACTATTCCCACTCCAATCTAAACCATTTTTTGGAAAATGTTGGACACCAAAGAGGTTACCTTTATTACTCTCACTGAACTAATTTGGGGAAGGCATTGGACACAAAAGGGGAGACATCTACTATACCCACTCAAATGTAAACCAATTTGGGAAAACTGTTAGACATCAAAGGAGTTACATTTACCATTTCCACTCCAATCAAACCCAATTTGAGTAAGATGTTAGTCACTTAGGCACTGATTATGAGCTTGGTGGATGGGATACTCCGTCACAAACATGATAGATATCTCGTCCACTGTATTACAAATTTCATGGGATATAATGAAATTATAATACGTCAGATCGGATATCCGTTTGTGATGGAGTAACCCTGTGCACTAAACTCGTAAAAAGTGGTTACATTAACTATTCTAACTCCAATCTAAAACAATTTGAGAAAGTTGTTGGGAAATAAAGGTTTTACATTAACATTTTCCACTCCAATCTAAACAAATTTGAGGAAGGTGTTGGACAATAAAGGAGATACATGTATTATTCCCACTCCATGCTAAGCCAATTCGAGAATTGTGTTGTACACTAAAGGGATTACATCTATTATTCCCACTCCAGTACAACTATGGTGGGAAAAGGTGTTGGACACTACAAAGATGGCATCATTTACTATTCCCACTCTAATCTATACTAATTTAGGGAGAGTAATGGTCACTAAAAGGACACATTTAACAATCCAGGTCCACTCTAAGGCAATTTGAAAAAGAGGTTTGACAGTAATGTGGTGAGTTTTATAACAGGCCACTTCAATATAAATTATTTTAAACAAGGTAATACATATTCAGCCACATTTTTATTTACTGTAAAATAAATGAAAATACTGTAAAATAAATGAAAAAACTATCGAAAATGATACCCTAAACCACAAACTCTATATACACAAATTTAAATATTGAAATGTAAAAGTATGTTTATAATTATTAATAGTGAAAATATTTCCCACAATGTTTTCTAACATTCTTAAACTCTAAATCAAAAAATAATAAATTATTATTCCAAATATCATTTATAATACAATTATGAATAACTGAAATATTCAGTCAGTCAAATCACTTTATTCGGTTAAATCAAAACCATAAAAGTACCAAACATACATATACAAACCCTTACAAAATACATTTAAACAGAGCAATTCATCAAAGTCATATTATAATACAAGGTGTGCACTCAAATTTTAAAAGGCATGAATAAATATATAAAAACAAACTACTTGGGATAGCAATCAGTTACGTAAATTCCTGAGTCTCACAGCTGCTACAAAAAAACTTGCTATGTAAAAAATTTCACTCGGCTCATTTAAAAGTTGGAGATACATTAGAGCCGGTTTAACCTGGGTAAATCCCTTTCTCTTTAAAACAGGAAATAAAAACTTCTTTCTGATATCTCTATAATGTTCACATAACATGGTGAAGTGCATAGTATCTTGAGCTGAAAAATTATCACAGGTACAAGGCCCTATCTCATTCTGTTTGAACCAACCCTACGATTTACCTAGAAAGAAGTGAATAAGATTAAAACGGAACATAGTTATAAGCATGCGATGGAATGGCCTGTTGGCCATTTTCAAATATGGTACCATCATAGGTACAGTTTTTATTAAATAATGTGCTCCAACAGATGGTTTTCTTAACTCCAACTCTTCTCGCTCACTTGACCACAAATTCAGGAGCTGTGATCTGACCCTCAGGAGATCTACTTTCTCAATTTTGTCTGGATGGTCAAAAAGGTCTTGACGGCCCACACCAGCTAATAGATTCCGAATATAAAATAGCCATATGATCTTATGCGCTCGATCCAAAGAGACACAGTCCCTTATATTTCTGTGGTTTAGGTCAAGTTGTGGGTTAAGACACGTTTTTAACCAGCAGATAACTGGGGCTAACTTAAATTTATCAGATATATAGCTCATTCCCAGTTCTTGGTGTATGGCAAAAGAGGGAGTGGATTGGGGGACAGACAAAAGATTGCGTAGAAACTTATTCTCTGCTATCTGCGACCCCTCCATAGGCCTATGGCCCCAAATAGATGAACCATAAGTAGGTATTGCTATACACTTGGATTTGTAAATGTTTATAATGGCCTCTACCGGTTTTGCCCCCAACCGCTGTGCAAAACCATTAACTGCCACAATTTCCCTAACCATGGCATTGGTCTTAACCTTATGTTGTGCTGCCCAAGTCCCTCTTTCGTCAAACAGGACCCCCAGGTAGTTAAACGAGGGCACCCTAGTTAATTCTGTACCTTCGCAGAAGAAGGTTCTCGGATTATTCTTTTTTTTTCGGCCTAGTGTCATTACATGGGATTTAGCAGTATTCACCCTAAGATACAAGGAATTAATAAAAAACCCAAAGGTATCTAAAAGCTTCTGTAAGCCGACTGAAGTGCGTGCTAATTAAACAGCATCGTTGGCGTACAGAAGTACTGGGCAACGGTCATGACCTATTAACGTAGCTAAATTTAAAACCTTGCCTAAATCATTTATATAAAGAGTAAAGAGTAATGGAGCTAAAATGCAACCTTGTCTTACTCCCCGACCCGATCTAAAGTGCCTGGTGCAATTACCTACTTGGTCAATCCTTACCCTAGCAGTAAGATCCTGATGCAAATCAGCTAGGAAGGAGACCAAGCTGATTTCTATTCCCATTTCCGTCAAAATTAACCACAGTTTTGACCTGTTAACCAGGTCAAAAGCGGACCATAGGTACATAAATGCCAGCTCTAATATCCCCTCCTTAGCTATGGTATATTTCCCGGCTAGTAAGGATAAATTAAGACACTGATCTTGGGTCCCCCTACCACTTCTGAAACCATACTGAATGGTGGACACAACCTGATTTTCGTCCAACCAATCAGTTAATTTACCCAAAATCACGCTCCCTAAAACCTTTACTTCCGAATCAATTAGGGAGTGTGGTCTATAGCATCTAACATCCCCTCTCTGACCCTTTTTGAAAATTGGCACAATTATAGATGATGACCGGGAGTGAGGAAAACCTTGTCTGGCACAGACATTAAAAACATTAGTCAAAATTTTGGCCCAATCCGGACCAGGAGACTTATTGCTTGTCATGTTCCTAATGGCCAGTTCTACACCTTCCTCACAGAATGTCAAGACAGTAGTAGACCTTCTTATAACGGGAGCAATCATCCCATCCTCACATTTAGGTGTCTCATAAATGGTCTCAAAATGGGCAAGCCTCCTCAGTGATATTACATTCGATCTGAGTATTGCCTACATCAGAGAAAAAAGGTTCATTAACAATGGGTCAGAAACTGCTACTGTCTTTTAGGACTTCCACCAATGTTAAGGCATCCCAGGCTTCTCTTTTGATTTCATTTTTCCGGGTAGAGAGTGCTGACTTATACTCCCTTCTGAGTATTTTGTAAGGGTTTGTTGTATTTTGTAAGGGTTTGTATATGTATGTTTGGTACTTTTATGGTTTTGATTTAACCGAATAATGTGATTTGACTGAATTGAAATATTCAACAAGTTAAACAATTTTTTGTAAACATTTAAAATTTTACTAAAAAATCAAAATAGTTTCATAAAAATGTTGGTATATATTTTGATTTTTTTAATTTAAAAAAGAACATATATATATATATTTATAAATATATATATTTTTTCATTACAATTCAAATTAAAATTTGTAAAATGACAGATTAATATTATAAAACACATTTTGAAAAAATAATCTACATTACTAATTTGCTAATTTTTCCAGAAATTAACAACATAAAATTTAAAATATATATATATTTTAAATCACTCTACACTTAGCCCCTACAAATCTAATATCTCTCTTCCAAAAAAAGGTATTAAACAATTATTTACATATATAAAAACAACAAAATGAACAACTTTCAACAATTTGATAACAAAAAAATATACCTTACTAAAAACACAAATATAAAAAGAACAGATACAATAAAGCACACTACATCAGTATTATTTGCAATGATATTAATGAAACAATACTAAAAATGGCACTTTTACCTTCGATATTCCTGTTAATTATATTTTTGATATCCCAATATTCTTAATACAATATTTTTGTATCACAATATTTTTTTTCGATGGTCTGTCCAAACACCAAATCAAGGATTGTATATTTGAGAGGGTGTCAGCTTGGGAGAATAGGTCTTCCGCATTCATATTCTGAGCATCGGCCTATTTGTGAGCGGGAAAAAGGCTTGATACATATAGCCCCAAATGATTTAATCAAATAACTAGGAAGAGGCCCTCTGCTTGGACTCTACATCAATCTTCTGTACTTACAGTAGTGCAAAATGTAGTCCTTATTTTTAAAAGAACTCCCAACCCGGACTAAAGTGTGGTATGCTTCATCAATAAGCTCTAAGTCCGGCACATCAAACATTGCTAGGAGGACAAACTGCATTTTTGCAGGGAGCCCTTTGATGGTAGTCATAATGATTTACATGGGGATCTGGGAAATAATTTTAAAATAGCCTGAAGAAGAGCCTTAACCACCTTTATCATAGGGCATCTTTGGTGAATTAAAAACAGTACATGATATGTAGGGAGGCTGTAGTAGCTTTGACACTCACTGGTCCACTTATTTCAGCAGTCATGCTCAACCACAAAGGGTCATCCAGCTTTCATGAGGACTGTTCTGATTGCTTTAGCTTTTTGTGATTAGAAACACAGTAGAAATGCTGGTAGCCTGTTGATGTGTAGGCCACTCATACACACTGTCTATACACACATCCAATTGCATACCTATTAACCTTCAGCTTGTTACATTTCATATGGAATGAGTATTACCAAGTGTCCAAAACTATGTAAATAGATAATGTTATGCAGTATTTCTCATACCAAGTTCTATTGCTTTGTTTAATGTGATCCACTACTCACTCTGTAAGTAACTTTTTGTGTAGCATTCTTAGTGTTGATCAACCTCTGATTAAACATGAAGTGTTCACTTGAGCAAGGAACCCAGTGTTCTAACTACATATAATTGTTATCATGTTGACACTCACTAATGATCAGTGGAACATACAAGTGACAACCATAAGGTGTCAAACTACTGTTTATGTTCTATTGAGGCAGGCCTGAAGATTAGAATTAGATGGACTTTAACGAACAAAGCACACATCTACATTGCCAGTATGTGGTTAAACCTACTTTAGAAATGAGCTTAAGTCACCCCACGGAATGTTACAGGCAGGCAATACCCCCATCATACATTACATGGGAGATGATACACAGCATGATTGGCTCTATCATTGCAAATGAGCCCGTGGTCTCAGGTTAAGAAAAAACACAAGAGAGGGACAGGAGACAGTCCTACTTGCTATTCCTAGGCATTGCCTAGCAGAACCACCTAATTGGAGTCCCGAAATTCCTGAATACAGCAGTCTCCCGTAAAGAATCTGTATTTGTGCACGAGTGTAGAGCGCATGTGACTTAATCACATCAATGTCACAGGTCATTCACTGATCATGTGATCGTAAATCACGTTAAGGACACATCTTTTCTCTTCAATCAACCTCACTGTGTTTGAAGGTCTCAAATCAATATTGTGCTTCTAAATCATATATTATTATTCTATATATTATTCTATATGTTTTACACCCCCTTCATGAACTTTTGAGGTGTTCACATTGTTATCTGAGTGGAGCTTTGCTTTCAAAATGATAAAGCCCAGCCAGAGGGTCTGTCCAGTCACAAAATATGCTCTCTGTGAATAGGCATGTATTTAGTGTCTGCTAGGTGTTGAATATCTGTACAGCTAAAAGAGTATAACTTTAGAATGCATTATCTCTAGCTGAGCCAATGGATGCTGTCATTAAGGCCCCTCCAACTTGTACCCAATTTGTATACCCGCCTCTAATTTTTGTACCAAAAGGACTTTGGACCATGGTTCAGTAACAAGGCTTCTCTGTACTTATTCAAATATAGCCCAGTTGAATCATTATCACAGATCCAACTTTTTGCAACCTCCAGCAGTGACTGGCAACACAGTGCACCACCAATCATCAACAATGAACAACTATGGTTAACTATGGCATGTGTGAAGGAGTTCTCTTGTAATTCAACTAGAAAAGAATGACCAAGCCAGACAAGGCATAGGACGCACCAGCAGTACTGTGCAGTTAGTGTGGTACTAATGATATTTATATTATTTCAGTGTTGGTAAAGTGCACCAGTCACCCAGAGGTACCTTGAAGCTATACATTCAAAGACAGCAAAACCACTTAATAACATGTTAGAAATAAATCATAGTGGTCTATGGTGCAGGGATAAGGCCAGGTCTTCAAAACATTCCTTTGTAGCAGAGGCATCTTGTTCCATATTGAGTACTACTCAGTTTACTCAGTCATCAAGTTATGAGCCTCTCATGCAACATAAGCAGAGAACATTGAGGATGGAAATGTACTCAACTATTTGGCAAAAATTAGAGACACAAGCACAGCCGGCTGTTTCCATTAGACTAAAATGTAATGTCAACAACCAATGATTCTGGAATGGAATTGTCCCAGTAAACTAAACACTCCCAGGAAATGCATCAGTGGGAAGCATTTGTCTACCTAAACAGATCAGGAATTTGAATTGCTGCCCAGCAGTATGATGTGATCACTATTATATCTGACACATCTTAGTCACCATCTACTATCAGGAAAAGAAGAACTATTTCCCTATCTTATCCAACCCCCCTCCATTTTGTGCTGAAAGTGGCATGACAGGGGCCACTGAGTCTCACCATGAGAAGGGAACAGGAAGATTCCAGAAAGCCTATTTGGTAGTGGTGAAGCGGAACTAATGTGTGAGGATTTGCAGACCCCGATTAGTAGACTCTGATAACAATTCTCCCATCTCCATATAATGTAGTTCTGCCCATACATGAATAAATATGGATAGCAGGACCAAACTCTGGAGGGAAGGATGTCCCTCAACAGAAGAGTCATAAGACCGCAATAGTATTTTCACTGTATTAATTTTTTTTTTAACTTCCAATTGTAGAGATAATGCATCAGCTTTTCCATACCTTTCCTTTGTCTATAAGCAGGGTCACTGAATGTATGTGGCAAGGGAGCACCAAATTATGTGGTAGAAGTGACAAAATTATACAGCAAGTAAATGAAAAATGTGCAGCATATTCCTGCACACTTTATTTAATAGTTTATACACATGTCTTGGCAAAGATTTCACCTCATTAGTAGCAGTTTGACAACCAAATGCAGAAATCAGCAAATGGAAGACAGTTGGTTAACCTTTCTAAAACGCCTTCCACTGTGTATGAACACAAGTAGCCATGCTTTTCATCACTTTTGATCTGTTTGAGCAATAAACATTTTATTTTATATCTGAAGATTATGCCATTTCCCCTCCAGATGATGGCGCCAGTAAGCAAACCTTTTTTGATTGCTTTGAGGTCTTTGTCATATCTTGTATAATTCAGTTCAATGGCTATTAGGGTTAATGAGAATAAACCTGCAGGATGCACAACTTCAGTCAAAACATCTCTCTGAGGTTATATAAGCCCAAAGACAAGTGAAGAAGCATATATTTCCACAATTAAGTATTTGTTTTGCTCTGCATGACTAGGTGCTGTAGTGAATATACTACTTCCATGTTCAAAGTCTTCATGATGGACTTTCTGTCCATTCTGCACTTGCATGTGTGCACTACTGAGAGCATGAGGTCATTTTAAAAACAGCCCTATGTTGCAGCACTGCGTTTAACTGTAAATTGTCCCCAAACTCGACATTTGTGGTAGGGGCACTTAAAAAGTGATGAACTACAATATTGTAGCATTTTGGGTACTCCTAGGGGTGCACAGCCAAAATATAGACTCAAAAATATCGAATGGACAAAATATCGAGTTAAAAATATCGATAATAATAAAATATCGATATCAAAAATATCGTTGGTCAAAATATCGATTAAAATAATGATAAAAAAATATCGAGTACAAAAATATCGACAAAATATATATAAATAGTCAAAGTAAAAAATTTCAATATTATGTAGAAAAAAGGTTAAAAAAATAAAAAAATGATATTAATAGTAATATAAATTGTAGTTAATGTTTAGGAGCGGGATGTTGGGTTAATAGGGGATAAGGGTGGGGAGTAATTTAATAATAATTAATTAATTAATATATGTTTGTAAATATTTTTAATTAATAATTAATTGGTAATTAATTAATATTAATTAGTTAATTAAATAATATAATTTTGTACATATTTTTAATTAGTAATTAATTGGTAATTAAATAATATTAATTAGTTAATTACATTAATTAGAGTAATTTATTTATATATATAATTTTTAGTTATTGTTAATTAATTAATTGGGAAAAAATAATATTAATTATTAAATTAAATTAATTACAGCTAATGTGCTATTATATTTACTTTATTGTTATTGTTAATTAATAAATAATTGGTAATTAAATAATATTAATTAATTTTGGGTAAAGGAGTATTTTTAGGGTTCAGGGTCAGTTTTCAGTTTTTGGGTAAAGGGGTATTTTTAGGGTTCAGCGTCAGTTTTCAGTTTTTGGGTAAAGGGTTTTTTTTTAGGGTTCAGGGTCAGTTTTCAGTTTTTGGGTAAAGGGGTATTTTTAGGGTTCAGGGTCAGTTTTCAGTTTTTGGGTAAAGGGGTATTTTTAGGGTTCAGGGTCAGTTTTCAGTTTTTGGGTAAAGGGGTATTTTTAGGGTTCAGGGTCAGTTTTCAGTTTTTGGGTAAAGGGTTATTTTTAGGGTTCAGGGTCAGTTTTGGGTTTTTGGGTAAAGGGGTATTTTTAGGGTTCAGGGTCAGTTTTCCCTACTGTTGCACCCACTGGAGTGGGAATAGTAATTTTAACCCCTACGCTATCCAACGTTTTCCCTACGCTTGCACTCTTTGGAGTGGGAATAGTATTTTTTACACTTCTGGTATTGTACGGTAATATAATAGTATTTTATTTAATTATAGTATGTTACTATATATATATGTTTTAACAAATAAGATTGTAAAAAAACGTTGTTATTATTTTCATTTAATATTTAAATATTATAAGCTAATGTAAGTATTTTTAGGTATATTTTAGTAATTAAATTGTAATATTAATTTAATTTAACACTGTTTTTAATAAAGTCGATATTTTTTACATCTATATTATTGTAAACGATATTTTGTACTCGATATTTTTGTACTTACCTGTTTGTAGATACAAACTCGATATTTTGACTGTCGATATTTTGTCCACGATATTTTGGCAAGTCGATATTTTGTCCCTCGATATTATTTCAGTGATCCACTCCTAGGGTCTCCCCTTGGTGTCCCAGGGGTAGGAGCATTGTGTCATTATAAGGTGAGCCCTTATAAAATATGTTTTATATGCCTATGGATAGAGAGATTTCACCCTTCAATTTACCCCTTGCAGTAAAGTACATCATTCTCCAAATCAACTTTGATGCTAGGAGCATTTCTGCATATTCTGGACCTCTAACGTCTCCCCTAGGTGACTGGGGACGGGGGGTTGTTACGTAACTATAAGCAGGGCCTTTATAAAAGATGTTATATGTGCCCTGGTGATGAAGAAATTGCCCATTCCATTTTCCCATTGTAGATACCTAGCCCTATAGGATAACATAGCAATAGTTAAAAATGCATTGCTTGGAATTAGGTGAATTAACTATTCAAGATCTTAGGAGGATGGTATTGATACATTCAACAATATGCCATTGCTGAATTTGTCCTAAGGTATACAGAAAAGAATTATGAAATATTCTTGTCTGTAAGTCAAAATTGAGCCTTCCAGGGGTCTTCCCCGATTGGTCACAGTTAACAGCATTAGCCACGCTGCTTTGATGAAGTGATAAGTGGCTGACCCAGGGAGAGGCTATCGGTAGGAGAGACCTCTGCTACACAGGAATGTCAGAGCGGAGGTGTGGTTCTAAAGCATGAAGCTTCAAAGGAGGAGTCGGACAGGAAGGGAGTGCCTGGTTCATCTATCCACATCTCCTTTGACCCGACAAGTTGGAAGGCTTAAGGAAGGAATCCGCAGATGGTAGTGGGAGGAGAGCTATGGAAATGAGCCATACCGGAGTTTGGTTTAACTGGTTCTTGCTCCCTCGCTGAGATTTCATCCATACTGAATTTTGGAGGAATCGTGCTTTCTGGAAGAGGGTTATGCCACACTTTGGAAGAAGTGGTCATGCTCTGGGGTGTTGTCCTGCAACTCATTGGGCAGGAGTGCTCTCCTGCTTGACCTTGGAGAACATGGAATACATATTTGAGAGGAGCCACCTTCAAACCCGAGGAAGCCTAACCTGCTGGTTTGTCTTGCTGAAAAGTTTCAGAGGTCCAACTTCTATAGTTTGACTGGGAGCTCCCTGAAAAGTAAGCCAGTGAAGCCTCACCGAATCGGGACTGGTGAAGAGCATTGAGGGACCCCAGTAGAAAAAGCTCCAAGAACGTTTCTAAGTCCAAAGTAAAAATTTGGGCTGAGGACTACCGTGAGGGTTATCCAAGTGAGGCTCTATTGCGATTGGCCTGAAACTTTGACTTTGTCCTTGTCAAGCATGAGCAGATGTGTCTGAGTGGAACTATAGGTTTCAAAGTGCTATACAGTGTTAAATCTTTAGAAATTCATATCTCCAGTACCCTATATTGGATTTTTGTCATTTTAGTGTCATTTTAAAGTTAAACATAATTCCTATATTTATAAATTAGTGTTGGATTTGTATTGTGTGTTGGGTCTTAATTATTTACTGAATTGGTATTTTAAAATGCTTTGCAAATCCGTCTTCTAAGTTGAGCCTGCCTGCTTGCAACCACGCTACCCAGGGTTGAGCATGAAAATAATCTATTGAGAGCTATACTGAGCCCCAGACTATGTTAGTGTCCTTATTGCCAGTGGTAGCTGCATATTTCCTACTACTAATAATCCACTTTACAATATTTGGTGGCAGCGTTGAGATACAGACTTTTGTTTAAAGGTACACCTCACAGTAAAGTGAATTAGGATTTTCAAAATCCTCTAAATTGTCTTAGAACAAAACTTTTGAGTTTAGAATTTTTGTAATTTAGACTAAACTGATTTTTAATCCATTGTTTTGATTTTTCCCAAACTGGTCTAAGTCTGATTGATAGTTGCTGTGACCCAATACTAGGGATACCATTGAGCTGGACCTAGTTACACTGACTAAATTCAAGATGGCTGAGCTTAGGACCCGGTAATGTCTTACGGAGCTGAATCCAACAAGATCAGGATAGCACGGTTGCTTTAGTCTCTGAAGGCCTAGACTAGGGCAGCTGAAGAGATAGGAGGGTAGGGGAAGGATGACTCTCCCAGCATCATCCAGGAGGGTGAGAATGATGCCTCCTCCGTTGCTTCCAGTAGTAGGTACATAATTCCAGATGGTGGGAGGTGGGCAGGACCCCCCACACAGAAACCACAGCTGTTGCTTGCAGAAAGGCAGCTTGAGGCCCTGCTTGCTTCCACTGGCTTAGAGAGGGAGAATAGAATTAGCTAGGGAGAAGTGGGAGAAGAAAGCAAGAAGAAATGATGGAAGCAAAATTGAAGATGAGCTGTCCAGTGGGTGGGTTTGACAATAACTTCCCAAGCGTATAGTACCTAGGTACACAGAGGGGGGTGACATTGACAAAAGGCTGACTACATTTGAAAGGCCCCTAGAGATGTGGGGGTCAGCCCCAAGCATTAGTGTTCACTGTTTTGGGAACTGATTAGCGTAGCTGGTGGGCGATAGGCTCCTGACCCTGAAGGGGAATGAGGCAAAATCCTACTCTCACATGAGGCAATGCTTAAGAAAAAAGTTTGGTCTGACTGCAGAGCAGTACAGAGTGAAGTTACAAGACACCCAGCTAGTGACCACACTAGAATGATAGATTGTTGGTAACACAGTGAACATATGTGAGGGATTGTATAATTTGTTGTTGAAGGAACACATTTTGAATCATTGTGCTGATAAGAAGTTACGCCAGTACCTAGTGGACTATACGCTGACAGACCCCAGAGAGCTGGGTAATCAGCTGATGAGTGGATTAGAACTCGGGTATCCAATCAGCACCAGGATGGTGATCAAAAGAAGGGGGGCAGGTCTTCCCATGGGAAATCTCTGGGAAAAGAGGTAAAAAACAGAAGGAGTCCTCAAAAGACCCACAAAACCATGATCAAGGAGGGGGCCTCCAGCCAACCCAAATTCTAATAGATAGAGCATCAGGGAAAGAGTGGCAGGTTCTTTGATCTGTCAAAGGTGGGAAAATGCTTTGACTGTAATCAGCCAGGGTACAAGATTGTAGATGCTGTCTGCACAAAGAACCGCCCCACTAATGGGCCATCCTTAGGGATTGCTAGCATAAGTGTGAGGGTGGATCGTGCCCCAGAGAGGGGTAGGGAAGTGGCAGAGGAAACCTTAGTGTCCGTGGGTGGGGTGAATATTACAACCCTAGCTGCCCTACCTCCAAATATGGATAAGTAGAGGCAGAGGCCTAAAGTCAAAGGGACTAGGGGTTGAGGTTGCTACCTGGTGAGTTTCACCATGTGACCTATGCATACAGCAGTACCAAACTCCATCCCAAGACTACAGTAGATTTGGAATGGGGAGGTGTCACAGGCCCTATGAAGGTAGCTGTGACTGCTGTACTCCCAGTCAAGTGTTTACTGGGCAATGATCCTGAAACCTCTGAGGGGTCAGTGGTGGAGAGAATGCTTCATATGTGAATATTGGAGCTCCCTGAATGAATATGTGCTTTGAACAGGTCATAGACTATCAAGAGGTGAAGGGCTGGATGCCTGGACCCTGGAACAAAGGGCCAATCATCCAAGAACAAGGGCACTGGGTGTGGTGAGCCAGCTCAGGGAATTACAGAGATGTAGGAGGAATCTGACTCTGATGGGAAAGATCTGACCTCTGAGGAAGAGACTCTATCCCTGCCAGAGCTGTCAGACTTGACAGAACTGACAGAAGCAGGTAGACTTTCAAGGGAGGAGTTATTTTCATAGAAAAAGTGTTTTTCTTTTGCTAATAATTTTGGTGCTAGCTGATGAATTTTCACAACATTTTCAAAACTCGATTGCCACTCACTTCATATACTGGGTTGAGGTTCCGTGACAATCGTAATGGTGTTTTTGACTTCGAATACGGACGAGTTTGGTATCTATGAACCGCAAATGACGAGTTTAGTGGGTGTACGCGTATTCGCTACACTATCTTGCACCGTTCGTCTTATTCGTGGGTTTCTTCATCTGAACCCACGGGTTCCATTTTAGATATAGCATCCATTTTGTCTCTTGCCCTCAAGTAGCCAGCGAACGGACACTGTCCGCTTTGTGACCCTGGGATTCCCAAGCTCTTGCGGAAGACACGTGTTCCTTTGACGGTGTCTTTATGACGAGGGGGATGACACTGCAAAGGCAGGTGGCCCCGCTCGAGGCTCATCTTGCCGTGCCGGTCTATTGTTTCAGCCGTGCATGCATTAGGCACGAATCCTTTGATCCTGCAATCGTGCTTCCGATATTGCCCCCCTATACTCTTTTCCAATCTGTTGTCTATCTCTGTCTTCCTTGCACCTGTTTCTGTCTCTTTCCTTAACTTGTTTACAGCCAGAATGGAATGTACTTAATGGTGGGATAACGTACTTTTACAGTTGGGAACCGGCGATGTTACTGTAATTATGTTCCGGTTTTCTGAATACATGAAAGCGACCCTTTTGAAGTTTGCTGTGGGAACTGAGTTGTAACCTTTTGTTCACCATGTTGTGCAATTACACAAATGTGTATAAAAGGAGCGATCCACTGTTGCAATTTGAAGCAGTCTCCTAGAACCTACACATGCTGTACTTCTTGCGACTTCTGTATTCCCTGCAGTAAATAAACTTCGATCTTTGACGCCGAAGGAAGTGTCCCGTGTCTCTGTAATTTGTACGCCGGAACAGGTAACCCACGAAGGTTTCAGGTGTTGTCCCCTGGCACCGCTGGGCTTTAGAATAGCCCAGTCCTTCAGGGTTGAATGTTTTGGGTTGATCGGTCAAGCAGGGGACAGAGAAAAACGAGGGGTCCAAAAACACTTACTCCAGGTGCAATTTCCTATATGGATTTTTGACACAGCTACAGCCTTATCCGCTCAACAGAATTACCCCGAATTTGACAGAAAGGTATATATTGGTTCATAGCAGCATGATGTTATGATTTGGTGTAAATCCATTTAGAAGTTTTTGAGAAATTAAGGAAAAAACTAATTTGTATATATGGAGACACTGATCATCTGACCCATGGTGAAATCCGATAGACTGCCAGAACTTCAACCAGGAAGGGCTGGCAGCTATCTTGGGGTTCAGCTTCAGCTGAGACCCATAGAAAGACATATAAAAAGAGAAAGTGGCAGGGTAGGAATAGCCTGACCTGTAGATCTCTTGGGGGTGCTCCCGCAGCGTCCACGCCTGGGACAAAAACAACATTTTTTTATTCTGCAGCAGCTGGGATTTCAGCTCACCTGATTCTCCCCTGATGCTGCAGAGCCATACTCATGCCCGGCCACACGTCAGACGCATCACACACCAAGGGAAACCTTGAGGAAAACACACAGTTGTGCAGTCCCTTAACATTTGTAATGAGCCCCCTAAGTTTTCTACTAGGTTGTTGGTTGTTGTTTGTTTGTTGTTAGTCTCCGTTGTGGCCCATTCGGTATGTCTTCCCTGAGGTCTTATGACACTGCTGCTGACATCACTGCTGCTGACCTCTGTCTGCTGCCACTGTACCCAGCACACCTTGGGTGATGGGTGGTATGGGTATACGGCAGGGTGGTAGGGTAGCAGTGGTGGTAGTAGGTGTTTGAAGTGCTGTGCAGCATTTACAGTTGCTGGGAGACAGTGTGCGGTATGACCATAGCTAAGCTGATGCTGTGGACTTTGGCTAGTCTTGGCTAATCTTGCTGGATGTAACTGGGTTGGCTGGACGCTGTTCACTGTACACTGATACCTGGCTTTTGAGCTTTAGAATATTTGAGCTTTTGGGCTGCTCAAGATCAGTCTTCCATGTTATAATCACTATCAAGCTATTATGCTGCCCAGAGCAGGAATACTGAAACAGAAAACATCGTCAGTCCTCGTTTGACAAGGTTATGGGTGGAGTCGGTGGCTCTCAGCACATCAGTTGGCTGCTGCTGTGTGGTAGCTGTTACTGCTATTTTTGCTCTTGTTTTAGTGCTATTTACATCATCAAGAACTACCTTGCTCACTTGGGATGTTTCCCCTCAGTATTCCAGGATACAATATGGGAGTTGACAAGGCACTATAAAACTATCAGAGGCGTCCAGCAGCAATCTTTTGAGATAAGAGAGGAATATAAAAAAGCAGAGGTAAGGAGTTAACTCCTGTGGGTATTTTGCTGTGAAAGGACTCTTCCACCAGTATGGGTATGCAAAAGGCTACTGTTTACTCCGCATTGCCAGTGAGATGTCCGCTAAAACTCACAAGCATTGACACTATTCTAGAGCGAGTGATAGGGGTTGTGTCAAATGAAATCTCCCTAACAGAATGTAGGATGTCTCTGAATTGGGGTTGAAATCTGGGTGGACTGATGAACTCTAACACAACTGAGAGTGACACTACTGATACCCTAAATGATGGTATAGCAGAGGTAGAAATTGTTAAAACTGTAGTGGGACCAGTGCTTGTTCACAGCCCACCTAGCACTGATAGTACTCTGATGGTTGAAATCCAACACAACCAATGTCAGCATGCTCTGTACCCTATCAATTGCAAAAAGAACAATTGATGGAAAGAATGCAGAACAATGTCATACATTCTACCCAGTACTGAGATCGGGCCTAAATCCATTGTTTTTTTGCTCAACATGCCATTCCATTTTGGACCCGGCCATATTCAAATCAGTCTTGACCATGCACCCAGTAGGAACAGTCCAGCCCGAACTGCCAGGCCAGGTCCTCCCTGGACTGGAAATAAGCATCCTAGGACCGGTTTCGGGCTTTCAGCCCTCATCAGCCAGGATAGCTTGACTCCAGTGGCATGGAGAGCACAGGACCTACCGCTAGGCATACCTTTCACACTCGGGGTGAAAAATGCAAAAAGAACAATTGATGGACAGAATGCAGAACAATGTCATACATTCACCCCAGAATAGAGCACATAGATCTGGTCCTAAGAACAATGGATTTAACCCAGATCTCTTGGCTGGGGGTGAATGTATGATTTATTCAGCATTCCGTCCATCATTTGTTTGCGTAGAACTCTGCACCCTATCAAAGCTAATTAGTTCCAACTCTCCAGCTGAACCTGCCACTAAATGTAAGTTAATAAGCACCTGGTCCTCTCAAGCTAAAGTGGGGCTGGGCCAGGCAGCTATTGATAGTGGACATAATTAAATAGGTACTGCTGATGTCAACATCGAGGACATCTATAGAAGATTCACAATGATTTTGGAGGCACAGTTACAACCAAGTAGTGCCTCACTGCAATAGAATGCCACTTAAAAATGTCATCAAATTCAAGTTAAGGCAAATGAGAATACAAGCCCAGAACAAATAAAACCAGGTAAAAACCCCATAGTGGGTACAAAAGGAAAATCAGACCAACATCCTGGCACACCGTAGTGCGTGGATGTAGCCACATCTGCAATACGGGACACAGACGAGATGCCCCGACCAAAGGCCCAGTGGATCAACTAATCCAAAATGCTAGTTTTCATCAGTTTCCTTGCACGCAAATATGCGTGCAAGGAAACAGATTAAAATATTGCTTCCACACCCAGTAAGCTGAATTTCCAGCAGCTCCCTGCATGCAAGAGCAATGCCAGCTCCTGCAGGAGGTGGTGAGCTGGCTGGGACCGCAGGATACTTGAAGCTCCACCCCCAGTCAGGGATGAAAAGAGGAGAAAGAGGCAAAACAACGCTCACAAACCAGGTGAAAGATTAAGAACATAGGTCAGAAACTAGCAGAAAGATGCAAGACAAATGTGAGAAATGAGTAAAGGTCAGAAAAGAGCAGAATAGGCAGAATAAAGGTCAGCAGCAAGCAGAAAGAGGCAAGATTAAGGTCAGAGATGAGCCAAAAAAGGCAGAATAAAGGTCTGCATTGAGCAGAAAGAGGTAGAATAAAGGTTAGCAACGAGCAGAAAGAGGCAAAATAATAATCAGCAGAGAGAGGCAAAATTAAGGGGAAAAACGAGTAAAAAGAGGCAAAATAAAAGGGAGAATCGAGCAGAAACCGTCAAAATGAAGGTGAGAATCGAGCAGCAAGAAGCAAAATAATGATCAGCAATGAGCAGAGAGAAGCAAAATAAAGGTGAGAAACGAGCAGAAAGAGGCCGAATAAAGGTCAGAAATTACCTTAAAGAGACAGAATAAAGGTAGTAAATGAGCAAAAAAGAATAAAAAATAACGGTAAGAAAATGAGCCGTAAAATGCAAAATGAAGGTCAGCAACGAGCAGAAAGAGGCAAAATAAAGGTGAGGAACGAGCAGTAAGAGGCACAATAAAATTCAGAAACCAGCTGCAGTAGGTAAAATAAAGGTGAGAAATGAGCAGAAAGAGGCAAAATAAATTTCAGAAACGAGCAGCAAGATGGCCATAGGTTGTGCGCAGTGGGGGCTGGGTGTCTGGAGGTGGATAGTTGCATTGAACTCTAGGATGTGAAATATGATTTTAAAAAACTGAAATTCACACCCTCAAAAAAGGTTAATAATAATTGTATTTATTCGAGGTTTTTTATATCTCACACTACATCAGTGAGATGTCAGAGAGCATTACATTTGATAAAGAGATGAAAAAATATTGTAGCAGCTGTAGTGGGTTTTATAAATGTATAAATACAAATACAAAACTGGAAGGTATGCCTGATTTATACACATATTCAAGAAAAAAATTGGAACTCATACGAGGAAATCTTTGTGCAAATCAAAATGGTATTTTAATGATCAGATAGATATCTGAAATAGGTACATACATAATTTACTTAAGGGTCTTTTATCAATTGAACAGAATGTTTCATACCTCTTTTAAATGTCCTGTGTACTAGGGCCCATAACGCATCATATTTCCTGTGTCTTTCGTTTTATACCCTGTTTATGTTAAATGACGGATTGATTGTTTTGAGCATAACTGAAGTAAATCTAATGAGCAGAATTGTAAAGGGAAGTTAAAAACGAATTATTGGAATAGTTTGTTTTGCACATTTGTAAATATCTTTAGGCGCAGGATTATTACAAGACACCAGTGTGCGCTAAACGGCAGTCGATGAACATCGTAAACTGAAATGAACTTTAATAAAAATCTCCATAACAGCGTCAAGATTTAGACAAACATGTAAATAGATGTTGACTACCATTTACCTTTTCAACTGTTATCTGTGGGAGGTCACAACAATTCTTCTCTGACAATTTCCCAAGTAGGTGCTACGCTGTGCTTTCCTATTAAACAGTTGCCTTTAATGTGAGTCAAACGCAAGAATAAACATGCCGATTTCTGGGCTCTCCTTTCATCCCAGGTAGGTTGCAGCGAATGACCTTTGCAAACAGAGGAGCGTAATATAAATAGAGCCTGACTTTCAATGTTTTGACAAAGTTAGCACACTTGGAGACTACGCTGCTAAGAAATTAACTGTTCTGCCAGATGGTTTGTACCTGCAAGCTCTGCAATAATTACAATAACCTCATCACATTCGCAGGCTTTCATCACCTTGAATATTTTTTATTACAGCTCATAGCACATCCTTAAACATTTTGCTTAAATTAGTACATTTTCCACGTGGGTGCGAAACCCAATCACGCATTCTTGGCCCCAGGAAATGAAACATCCAGTTCAACGCTAATTAGGTATATTTGTGTTTCCTTCTCAGGAACTCTGTAGTCCTCTGATTAAGTATGCTCTGCTCGGCTGAATGAGTAATAATTCACCAAATGCAGCACTGACCTCTGTTTGACACGAGCTGTTACATTCTAAATGAATAGTTTCAAATTGGAATTGGAGTTAAAGTTGAGGTCGCCCAAGACTCGTTTCCTAGCTGGCTAGATTTACAGACAAAAAGATGCCTTTCTTTTACTAAACAGATTTTTTTTCATTTATCAAACGTGTGTGTGTGGGTAAAGAGGATTACATTTTTGTCTTGGTCCCCCAATTTTTTCGGTCTTATTTTTCCCGCCATTAGGACTCAACACTGACAATGCACATGCATTTTTCTACTACAACTTGCGCTGTACATTGGCGTCATCTGATGGCTTATTTAACCCTCATGCATGCATGGCTATAGTACATGGTGCAAGAAGTGCACCATTCATGTGAAAGTATGACGCTGCATTTTAAAATCAATGTAGTAACATATGGCAAGGAAAGGTATTTGTGAGGTGTAGAAAAGCATCTGCATTTGACAAAATAAGTGTGAATGTGATTATCAATATTCTTTTGAATCTCTGCCTGAGAAAATGCTTGAGTGATATTATACATTATTTTTCACTTACTGTCGAAATCCTAATTCAATGGGGAACATACAGTTTTGATATTTTTAAAGGCAATATAATGATAAGAATTTGAACTTTGTGTTGCCCCTCTGTTGTCGGATGCAATGCTCTCTTTCACCACCACTCTGCAAACGCACTGCCTGGTGCACTGCTAGTAGGGGGATTAACAGCCTGATTCATGTACATGCCGTTTTGCGTGTCCCTAATAGCGAATCATAGCGAATCGCTATTGAGGACACGCAAAACGGCATTCATGTAGGAATTGCTACTTAAATAGCGATTCCTACATGTTCTTTATTTGCGAGTAGCAATTTGCTACTTGCAAATACTCCCCAATCATTCCTATGGGCCAAGAGGCCCATTGGAATGAATGGGGATTTGCGAGTAGCAATTTGCTACTCGCAACTGAGATAGCGATTTTAAGGGTGCCAGGGGTGTCCAAAGGACGCCCGGTAGCACCCCTAAAATGCACTTTTGGACAGGTGTTGCGCACACACATGTCCAAAGGACATGTGTGTGTGCTACATGCAACTTTGAATGATGCTTTTAAAAGCATTTTACTGAGTTTTTGCTATTTACCGACAGGTCTGACCTGTCGGTAAATAGCGGCCCCAAAAGTCCAAAATCGCAATTTTGTTGTGTGTCATGAATAGCATTTGAGGAATCTCTATTAGAGATTCCTTAAATGCCATTCCACGCAAATATGCGAATTCTTACACAGCGATTTTTGCATTTGATATCATGAATACCAAATGCAAAAATCGCACTCGCTAAGGGCCAGATTCTGAGAATCTGGCCCTTTGCGAGTGCAATTTACCTACATGAATCAGGCTGATAGTCACATGCGCTCTACACTCGTGCACAAATACAGATTCTTTACGGGAGACTGCTGTATTCAGGAATTTCGGGACTCCAATTAGGTGGTTCTGCTAGGCAATGCCTAGGAATAGCAAGTAGGACTGTCTCCTGTCCCTCTCTTGTGTTTTTTCTTAACCTGAGACCACGGGCTCATTTGCAATGATAGAGCCAATCATGCTGTGTATCATCTCCCATGTAATGTATGATGGGGGTATTGCCTGCCTGTAACATTCCATGGGGTGACTTAAGCTCATTTCTAAAGTAGGTTTAACCACATACTGGCAATGTAGATGTGTGCTTTGTTCTTTAAAGTCCATCTAATTCTAATCTTCAGGCCTGCCTCAATAGAACATAAACAGTAGTTTGACACCTTATGGTTGTCACTTGTATGTTCCACTGATCATTAGTGAGTGTCAACATGATAACAATTATATGTAGTTAGAACACTGGGTTCCTTGCTCAAGTGAACACTTCATGTTTAATCAGAGGTTGATCAACACTAAGAATGCTACACAAAAAGTTATTTACAGAGTGAGTAGTGGATCACATTAAACAAAGCAATAGAACTTGGTATGAGAAATACTGCATAACATTATCTATTTACATAGTTTTGGACACTTGGTAATACTCATTCCATATGAAATGTAACAAGCTGAAGGTTAATAGGTATGTAATTGGATGTGTGTATAGACAGTGTGTATGAGTGGCCTACACATCAACAGGCTACCAGCATTTCTACTGTGTTTCTAATCACAAAAAGCTAAAGCAATCAGAACAGTCCTCATGAAAGCTGGATGACCCTTTGTGGTTGAGCATGACTGCTGAAATAAGTGGACCAGTGAGTGTCAAAGCTACTACAGCCTCCCTACATATCATGTACTGTTTTTAATTCACCAAAGATGCCCTATGATAAAGGTGGTTAAGGCTCTTCTTCAGGCTCTTTTAAAATTATTTCCCAGATCCCCATGTAAATCATTATGACTACCATCAAAGGGCTCCCTGCAAAAATGCAGTTTGTCCTCCTAGCAATGTTTGATGTGCCGGACTTAGAGCTTATTGATGAAGCATACCACACTTTAGTCCGGGTTGGGAGTTCTTTTAAAAATAAGGACTACATTTTGCACTACTGTAAGTACAGAAGATTGATGTAGAGTCCAAGCAGAGGGCCTCTTCCTAGTTATTTGATTAAATCATTTGGGGCTATATGTATCAAGCCTTTTTCCCGCTCACAAATAGGCCGATGCTCAGAATATGAATGCGGAAGACCTATTCTCCCAAGCTGACACCCTCTCAAATATACAATCCTTGATTTGGTGTTTGGACAGACCATCGAAAAAAAATATTGTGATACAAAAATATTGTATTAAGAATATTGGGATATCAAAAATATAATTAACAGGAATATCGAAGGTAAAAGTGCCATTTTTAGTATTGTTTCATTAATATCATTGCAAATAATACTGATGTAGTGTGCTTTATTGTATCTGTTCTTTCTATATTTGTGTTTTAGTAAGGTATATTTTTTTGTTATCAAATTGTTGAAAGTTGTTCATTTTGTTGTTTTTATATATGTAAATAATTGTTTAATACCTTTTTTTGGAAGAGAGATATTAGATTTGTAGGGGCTAAGTGTAGAGTGATTTAAAATATATATATATTTTAAATTTTATGTTGTTAATTTCTGGAAAAATTAGCAAATTAGTAATGTAGATTATTTTTTCAAAATGTGTTTTATAATATTAATCTGTCATTTTACAAATTTTAATTTGAATTGTAATGAAAAAATATATATATTTATAAATATATATATATATATATATGTTCTTTTTTAAAATAAAAAAATCAAAATATATACCAACATTTTTATGAAACTATTTTGATTTTTTAGTAAAATTTTAAATGTTTACAAAAAATTGTTTAACTTGTTGAATATTTCAATTCAGTCAAATCACTTTATTCGGTTAAATCAAAACCATAAAAGTACCAAACATACATATACAAACCCTTACAAAATACAACAAACCCTTACAAAATACTCAGAAGGGAGTATAAGTCAGCACTCTCTACCCGGAAAAATGAAATCAAAAGAGAAGCCTGGGATGCCTTAACATTGGTGGAAGTCCTAAAAGACAGTAGCAGTTTCTGACCCATTGTTAATGAACCTTTTTTCTCTGATGTAGGCAATACTCAGATCGAATGTAATATCACTGAGGAGGCTTGCCCATTTTGAGACCATTTATGAGACACCTAAATGTGAGGATGGGATGATTGCTCCCGTTATAAGAAGGTCTACTACTGTCTTGACATTCTGTGAGGAAGGTGTAGAACTGGCCATTAGGAACATGACAAGCAATAAGTCTCCTGGCCCGGATTGGGCCAAAATTTTGACTAATGTTTTTAATGTCTGTGCCAGACAAGGTTTTCCTCACTCCCGGTCATCATCTATAATTGTGCCAATTTTCAAAAAGGGTCAGAGAGGGGATGTTAGATGCTATAGACCACACTCCCTAATTGATTCGGAAGTAAAGGTTTTAGGGAGCGTGATTTTGGGTAAATTAACTGATTGGTTGGACGAAAATCAGGTTGTGTCCACCATTCAGTATGGTTTCAGAAGTGGTAGGGGGACCCAAGATCAGTGTCTTAATTTATCCTTACTAGCCGGGAAATATACCATAGCTAAGGAGGGGATATTAGAGCTGGCATTTATGTACCTATGGTCCGCTTTTGACCTGGTTAACAGGTCAAAACTGTGGTTAATTTTGACGGAAATGGGAATAGAAATCAGCTTGGTCTCCTTCCTAGCTGATTTGCATCAGGATCTTACTGCTAGGGTAAGGATTGACCAAGTAGGTAATTGCACCAGGCACTTTAGATCGGGTCGGGGAGTAAGACAAGGTTGCATTTTAGCTCCATTACTCTTTACTCTTTATATAAATGATTTAGGCAAGGTTTTAAATTTAGCTACGTTAATAGGTCATGACCGTTGCCCAGTACTTCTGTACGCCAACGATGCTGTTTAATTAGCACGCACTTCAGTCGGCTTACAGAAGCTTTTAGATACCTTTGGGTTTTTTATTAATTCCTTGTATCTTAGGGTGAATACTGCTAAATCCCATGTAATGACACTAGGCCGAAAAAAAAAGAATAATCCGAGAACCTTCTTCTGCGAAGGTACAGAATTAACTAGGGTGCCCTCGTTTAACTACCTGGGGGTCCTGTTTGACGAAAGAGGGACTTGGGCAGCACAACATAAGGTTAAGACCAATGCCATGGTTAGGGAAATTGTGGCAGTTAATGGTTTTGCACAGCGGTTGGGGGCAAAACCGGTAGAGGCCATTATAAACATTTACAAATCCAAGTGTATAGCAATACCTACTTATGGTTCATCTATTTGGGGCCATAGGCCTATGGAGGGGTCGCAGATAGCAGAGAATAAGTTTCTACGCAATCTTTTGTCTGTCCCCCAATCCACTCCCTCTTTTGCCATACACCAAGAACTGGGAATGAGCTATATATCTGATAAATTTAAGTTAGCCCCAGTTATCTGCTGGTTAAAAACGTGTCTTAACCCACAACTTGACCTAAACCACAGAAATATAAGGGACTGTGTCTCTTTGGATCGAGCGCATAAGATCATATGGCTATTTTATATTCGGAATCTATTAGCTGGTGTGGGCCGTCAAGACCTTTTTGACCATCCAGACAAAATTGAGAAAGTAGATCTCCTGAGGGTCAGATCACAGCTCCTGAATTTGTGGTCAAGTGAGCGAGAAGAGTTGGAGTTAAGAAAACCATCTGTTGGAGCACATTATTTAATAAAAACTGTACCTATGATGGTACCATATTTGAAAATGGCCAACAGGCCATTCCATCGCATGCTTATAACTATGTTCCGTTTTAATCTTATTCACTTCTTTCTAGGTAAATCGTAGGGTTGGTTCAAACAGAATGAGATAGGGCCTTGTACCTGTGATAATTTTTCAGCTCAAGATACTATGCACTTCACCATGTTATGTGAACATTATAGAGATATCAGAAAGAAGTTTTTATTTCCTGTTTTAAAGAGAAAGGGATTTACCCAGGTTAAACCGGCTCTAATGTATCTCCAACTTTTAAATGAGCCGAGTGAAATTTTTTACATAGCAAGTTTTTTTGTAGCAGCTGTGAGACTCAGGAATTTACGTAACTGATTGCTATCCCAAGTAGTTTGTTTTTATATATTTATTCATGCCTTTTAAAATTTGAGTGCACACCTTGTATTATAATATGACTTTGATGAATTGCTCTGTTTAAATGTATTTTGTAAGGGTTTGTATATGTATGTTTGGTACTTTTATGGTTTTGATTTAACCGAATAAAGTGATTTGACTGACTGAATATTTCAGTTATTCATAATTGTATTATAAATGATATTTGGAATAATAATTTATTATTTTTTGATTTAGAGTTTAAGAATGTTAGAAAACATTGTGGGAAATATTTTCACTATTAATAATTATAAACATACTTTTACATTTCAATATTTAAATTTGTGTATATAGAGTTTGTAGTTTAGGGTATCATTTTCGATAGTTTTTTCATTTATTTTACAGTATTTTCATTTATTTTACAGTAAATAAAAATGTGGCTGAATATGTATTACCTTGTTTAAAATAATTTATATTGAAGTGGCCTGTTATAAAACTCACCACATTACTGTCAAACCTCTTTTTCAAATTGCCTTAGAGTGGACCTGGATTGTTAAATGTGTCCTTTTAGTGACCATTACTCTCCCTAAATTAGTATAGATTAGAGTGGGAATAGTAAATGATGCCATCTTTGTAGTGTCCAACACCTTTTCCCACCATAGTTGTACTGGAGTGGGAATAATAGATGTAATCCCTTTAGTGTACAACACAATTCTCGAATTGGCTTAGCATGGAGTGGGAATAATACATGTATCTCCTTTATTGTCCAACACCTTCCTCAAATTTGTTTAGATTGGAGTGGAAAATGTTAATGTAAAACCTTTATTTCCCAACAACTTTCTCAAATTGTTTTAGATTGGAGTTAGAATAGTTAATGTAACCACTTTTTACGAGTTTAGTGCACAGGGTTACTCCATCACAAACGGATATCCGATCTGACGTATTATAATTTCATTATATCCCATGAAATTTGTAATACAGTGGACGAGATATCTATCATGTTTGTGACGGAGTATCCCATCCACCAAGCTCATAATCAGTGCCTAAGTGACTAACATCTTACTCAAATTGGGTTTGATTGGAGTGGAAATGGTAAATGTAACTCCTTTGATGTCTAACAGTTTTCCCAAATTGGTTTACATTTGAGTGGGTATAGTAGATGTCTCCCCTTTTGTGTCCAATGCCTTCCCCAAATTAGTTCAGTGAGAGTAATAAAGGTAACCTCTTTGGTGTCCAACATTTTCCAAAAAATGGTTTAGATTGGAGTGGGAATAGTAAATGTCACCCCATTAGTGGCCAAAGCCTTCCCCATATTGGTTTCAATTGGAAGTGGGAATAGTAAATGTCACCCCTTTAGTGGCCAAATCCTTCCCCATATTGGTTTCAATTGGAATGGAAAAAGTCAATGTCACCTCTTTAGCGTACATCACCTTCCCCAAATCGGTTTATATTGGAGTGTGAATAGTAAATCTAACCCCTTTAGTCTGCAACACTTTTCCAAAATTGGTTTACATTGGAGTGGGAATAAGAACTGTAACCCTGTTAGTGTCTAACACCTTCTCCCAATGATTGGAGTGGTAATAATAAATGTCCTTTTATTGACTATGAAGTTTTTACTTTATTTGTATATGTCAGAAATATTTTGTTATTTTATTACTATTGTTGCTCACTAGAAATAAAAATAAAACACTAATTAGTTGCATGTTTGTTTCCAGTATTATTATCAAAGACATTGTTTTATGTAATAAAGACATGTCACAAATTTTTATATTTTTTCCTTTTTTTCAAATGTTATTAATTGTATATTTTGACAAGTGTAATTGTATTAATTGCATGTCAAAAACAAACATTGCTATAAAGGTAAGTAAATTAAATATGTTTTTTTATTAATGAAAACAGTTGTAAATTATATACCCAAAGTATGTTATGTTATGCATCATTAACTTTTATTTTACATTATTTACCAGTTTATTAACATTTCTTAACTTTTTAATATATATTTTCAATGTTTTTTGATCATATGTTTTTAAGTATATATTAGAGAACTGTGCATAGTTATACCATTTATATTTAAATAATTTTATGATAACATATTTGGACAAGTTTTAAAAGTTTAATAGTTCCCATTTATTTCCATGGGGAAGTAGTCTTATTTTTTAGTGTCGATTAGTGCCCATTCTTTTTTACTGTTACCTTTGCAATCTATTTGTGTTATTTTTAGCCTATTTTCAAGGAACCAGGTTGTAGTAAGGTGCTGTTGTTTATCTGATCAGGTAAGTCCTGATTTTAAGGATTCGTTTAAGGGTTTTGACTGTAGGGAGTATTTATGACCGAAAGCTTGAAGGTAGTTATAGAGTCCTTTGTGGGTTTATTGTATAATTAGGTGTACTACTGTTCTTGTTTATTAATAGTTTGTAGGTTTACATTTTCTGTATACTATTTTGTTAATGCTTTTTAATTAAGTTATGTTCATTATGTTTTGATCATTCACTATATACTTGTTTAGGGAATGTGATATGTTTTTTGCAGCTGGGTTATTTTTTTATGTTACATTGGTCAACAATCTTGTGCTCTGGCCCTTGGAAGCTTACTTTTGTTTTTAGGAAATCATTTTTGGTTTATAGAAAACAAGAGCTTTTGTATTGGATTAGTTAAATTTTTCATTTTGTTTGGGCTTTTTCGACAATATTTTAAAAATTTTATGGTGGTTGAATATTTTTTAATACTTAAATACAGAACGATCTGCATCTACAGAACAGAAAGGGTGGGAAATGTAATGTCAACATGTTTGTGTTAATATTATGTGATTGTTGTGTGGAAATATTTGGTTTATGTACTAGAATTATTTTATGTGATGGGTTGAATTTTGTTTTTTAATTTTTAGTTGGTGATAGTAATAATTGATATATAGGTTTAGTATATCAGTCTTGGTATTGGTAGTATAATAGTGTTTTGGACTGGTATTAAAAAATATAAGATTCATTTTTTTAAATAAAGAAGGTTTAGTTTGCTGGTATCGAATTATCATAGATGTTGAGGATTCTGGTTGGTTACTATTCATTTTATAATGTGCTGCAAGCAATCACTTCTGAGTAATCTATTCCTTTGTTATTTATGAAGAGTCTGACTTTAAATTGTAGCATATTGTGCATTCTTTTGGTTTCTTTGCTATGTTTAGGAGCAATTTGGGTAACCAATTGATCCATTCTTAAATTTTGGTAGGTTTGCTCTTTTTGTAATAGTTCCATAAATTTGAAAAATGGAGGTTGGTTTCTGCCTAATGTGGATCGGAAGGCATTATCTTATCCTTCCGTTGTATTGTTTGTTTTGGCTTCCTGTGCCAAGGTGCTGTCATAGACATACTGCCATGGCATTTGGAGGTTTGCTTGCCATCCGTGTTCGCCAAACCAAGGGGCTGATTACGACCACATGCCATCGTTGCTGCAAAAGGGACCTCCCACCATAGGTGCGACAGTCCCGCAAAACAAATTATGATGCACCCGCCACAGTGGCGGACGCATCCTGTATGTTTACATTGTGGCGGGTGTCAGCACCCGCCACAATGTAAAAATACAAGTTTTGCATTTGTATGTACAACATGGCAGGCACAGTGTGGTGCCTGCCACCTTGTACATGCACATGCAGGAGGGGTATCGTAGGTACCCCCACGTGCAGCACCCCACCCCCCCGGGGCCTGCAACGGGCCCCGAAGGCATTCTCCACTTGTCTTTATGCGGCAGGAACTCTGCCGCAACAGACAGGCATCATAATGCCCACGGCAGTGTCTTCACAGCACCGCCTCCATTACCCCATGGTACTTGGTCCTGAAAGGTGGGCGGAAAAGGCCCGCCTTGCGAGACCACGGTGGCTGGTCTTTCCATCCACTGCAGTACATTTCCCATTCCCAGCGCCATCCTAATTTGGCGGTGGGAATATTCAGGGTGAGCACCACCGGCCCGGCATTTCGGTTGGTCAAATCAGGATGCAATGTGGGCAAAATCAGACCACCGTGGCCAGATGACACAAAACGCCATCCACCATGGTCGGGTAGGCTGCAAATCCAACTGTGGCGGTCTGGGAAAGCTGTTGAACAGCCTGGAAAGGCCGCTTCTGCCTCTGTATGATATATAATTAGAATGAGAATGCAGAGCTGGCAGACCGAGCACTGCATCCAACTATCGCGCACGCACATATGCCAAATGAATGGCAGATGCAACCAACTTCACAACAATGCCCGAGATGTGCCTGTACTCCCTGCTGGCCTCAATCACAACACACACGGCACAATTATATACCCCAACTTTCTCTAGATAAGGAAAGACATTCGCAGCATGGAAGAGACATCTGGAGATCACCAAACATGTGGACACCCCCACATTCCACAGTATAAAACCAACCTCTTCCGGGACCAACATCCTTCGCACACCACAAGCTGTGAAAGAGAGACAGGACACCATTGACTCACACTGCACAAAATCACACACACCTACCGCCACACAACACTCTCACCCACACACCTCACACACATCACATCTCTCCAACACCACCTTGCACCCTGCACCCCTCATACATTTGCACCATGCACCCTAATAAAAAGCACAAATTCACTGACTCAGAGTTGAAAGTGATGGCAAACGAGACAATCATGGATAGAACCACATTTGTAAGGGAACCTAGTCCAATACACCAAGTTCCCATACAAATGTGTGGATACACAGGATACACAGCAAAGTCAAGGCTGCAGGGACAACCCTACGCAATGTGTATTACATCAGAATGCAGTGGCTCCATGCCAAGGACCGACTCAATCATTAAGCATGGGCTGAAAATTCATTCCGCTCGCGGAATTTGCGGACTTTCCGTGATTTCGCGATCTGCTAATCTCGCGAAATCGCGGTAAAATCCGCGAATCAGCGGGACGAATTTTCAGCCAAGCACTTACAGGGTTACAGCAGCAGGTGCAAAAGTTGAAGCTAATTTTTTGTAACCTTTTACAAAAGGGTTACAAAGAAATTAACTTCAACTTGGGCACCTGCTGCTGTAAGCCTGTAAGTGCTTCCTGGCGCCTCGTTGCCTACTTGCAACTATTCTCTGACCCTGCTCTGACCCTTGAATCAGGGTCAGAGAATAGTTACAAGTAGGCAATGAGGCGCCTGTCACGAAAATTAAACCTCAACAGGAAGCACTGACAGATGTAAAAACAAGCATTTGCAATGCAATAGGTCTCGCATTAGGAAAGTTTGAGCTATTGGTCTTGTAAATGACATTTTTTTTTATTTATGTGTTGATTTTGAAAATAGCTAAATTAATAGCTTTGTCATTTACAATGCCAATAGTTATAACTTTCGCAAATGTGACACCTATAGCATTTGTAATGCAACATGTTTTGTATTTACGTGACTTAGATGTATTGATATTACAAATTACAATGGCTTTTAATTTTTTTAAATAATTAATACTTAAATAAAAGTGATTTTAATTTATAATGTCAATAGCTTAAACTTTTGTAAATAACTTTTGTGAAGATTATGTTCATTGTATTTTATTGTGACGAAAATCCAAGAACAGAAGTGAAATATTAACATCTTTTTGTGACATTTGTAATATAGCTTGAAACATTGAGAGAACATATTTGAACGAGTTGTTGTTGAATGGTTGCGCAGATTGATGCTGGGGTGGCGCTGAGTGGTACTGTGGTGGTGCTGAGTGGTGCTGTTGTGATGCTGAGTGGTGCTGTGGTGGTGCTGAGTAATACTGGGATGGTGCTGAGTGATGCTGGGGTGGTGCTGAGTGGTGCTGTGGTGGTGCTGAGTGGTGCTGTGGTGGTGCTGAGTGATAATGTGGTGGTGCTGAGTGATGCTGTTGTGGTACTGAGTGATGCTGTGGTGGTGCTGAGTGGTTCTGTGGTGGTGCTGAGTGGTGCTGTGGTGGTGCTGAGTGATGCTGTGGTGGTGCTGAGTGATGCTGTGGTGGTGCTGAGTGGTGCTGTGGTGGTGCTGAGTGATAATGTGGTGGTGCTGAGTGGTGCTGTGGTGGTGCTGAGTAATGCTGTGGTGGTGCTGTGTGATGCTGTGGTGGTGCTGAGTGGTGCTGTGGTGGTGCTGAGTGATAATGTGGTGGCGCTGAGTGATGCTTTGGTGGCGCTGAGTGATGCTGTGGTGGCACTGAGTGGTGCTGTGGTGGTGCTGAGTGGTGCTGTGGTGGTGCTGAATGATGCTGTTGTGGTGCTGAATGGTGCTGTGGTGGTCCTGAGTGATGCTGTGGTGATGCTGAGTGGTGCTGTGGTGGTGCTGAGTGATAATGTGGTGGCGCTGAGTGATGCTGTGGTGGCACTGAGTGATGCTGTGGTGGTGCTGAGTGGTGCTGTGGTGGTGCTGAGTGATCCTGTGGTGGTGCTGATTGGTGCTGTGGTGGTGTTGAGTGATGCTGTGTTGGTGCTGAGTGATGTTGTGGTGGTGCTGAGTGGTGCTGTGGTGGTACTCAGTGATAATGTGGTGGTGCTGAGTGATGCTGTGTTGGTGCTGAGTGGTGCTGTGGTGGTGCTGAGTGATAATGTGGTGGTGCTGAGTGATAATCTGGTGGTGCTGAGTGATGCTGGGGTAGCACTGAGTGATGATGTGGTGATGCAGAGGGCAGAAAGGCACAAAAAGCAGTATAACAAAGGGCAGAAGGGCAGAAAAACAAGGGAAAAACAAGTCTAACAGAGGGCAGAAGGGCACAAAAACGAGTCTAACAGGGGGCCGAAGGGCAGAAAAACAAGGGAAAAACTAGTCTAACAGAGGGCAGAAGGACAGGAAAATAAGGGAAAAACGAGTCTAACAGAGGGCAGAAGGGCACAAAAAACGAGTCTAACAGGGGGCAGAATGAATCCCGCCCTGCGTGTTTGTCCACGAAGATGCCACCGTTTTGAGCAATACCTCTACTCAACTGGAGTACTTTCTACTGTCTAATGAATAAGTGCTCCCTCGTTGGCTAAATGTATAGGGGCAGATTTACAATAACTGGCGCATCCCCAGGGATGCGCCAGTTATTGTGCGCCACAGCTCCCTCACCCATGGTCTGCCGCATTTACAATGCGGCGCACCATGTGGCAAAAACGGCACAGATGCATCACGCATCTGTGCCGTAAAAGCAGCGCATTGCTGGAGCTGCGTCGCAAGCGAGATGCAGCTCCAGCAATGCTCTGGGGGGCCCTATGTCCCCAATGCTGCGTAAAGCCTTGCGCCTGCCTCAAGCAGGCGCAGAGTTTTGACGCAGCATTGGCCTAAAACTGACTTAGTGAAATCTTGTAGATTTCACTCAGCCACTTTTAGGAGGCGTTCCTGCGCAGAAACGCCCTCCCCTGCGCCGGAACGCCTCCTGATGGCGCAGGCTTTACAACGTGACGCATCTCTCAGACGCGTCACGTTGTTAATACCCAGCACCATGGCGCATCATTTGTGCTGCCGCTGCGTCACAAAGGCTTGTAAATCTCCCACATAGCGCTTTTACTACACTGTAGCTGCGTAAAGGGCCAGAAGATGTGTCTCCAGTGACCATGTGTGTCTGTGCCTGCAGTGTAGTCAAAGCACTATACATTTACCCAATGAGGGAGCACTTACTGGATTAGCCAGTAGAAAGTACTCCAGGGCAAATCGCAAAAATCAGCGATTCCGCGGGAAAATTCGTGAATTCCCAGATTTTTTTTGAGATTTTGTGGGGAAATCCGCGAACTCACCGAACGCGAATTCGCAAATTTCGCCCATGCTTATCAATCGTCAGGCTCATGGAACCATGTGGCGGCACAGAGAACTGGTGGTTGCCCTCCCATGACAACACTAACCTTCACTGAATGGGAGAAGAAGGTGCCTGCCATAATGCATCCAGAGAATCTCACATGAATCAAGGGAGGACTGGAGATAGGTATGTACCAACAAAATTATCACATCACACTACATTGCACTGTTGTGCCCAGCAAGTGAGCTCAACTTGCCCCTCACATCAAACTTTTGTGAAATGCATGCTTTGAATATGAATGGATCACAAGGACAGCATTTCCTTAATCAGCTCCACTTCACAGGTAGGTGGTCAGCTCATGCACCCTGGCCTCCCTCCCAAACAGCATGGCTTAACCTTCCCATCCCACAACCATGTGGCAAATAACACCGTCGAAAGTGCCTCCCAACAGATAGCTTTCCATCATACTGGGGAGTGGTTGTTGAGACCTGACAGCAAGACCACAAGGCCCTCTGTCTACCCTCACAAACAGCATGGAACCAAATGACCCCCACATCCTGCACTTGGGAGCCAACTCTGGAAACCCCCATTAGTTTGTTAGGCCTTGCACATACAGCTAATGCCATCGAGAGGCCACGTGATTCACAGTGTCATTGACAAAGTCACATGCAACTGCAAAGCAGAATACAAGAACAGGACCACAAAAAGCCAAAGCGTAAGTCCCAATGCCTCAAGGCAGAAAGACTCGAGTCAACACAACACATTGTAGTATCCTTGCACCTTCTTTACATAATATGCATGCTTTCTCCACCACTAGCCCAGCCTGTAGAATGCTGCAGCTATGATGCGCAAGAGAATGTTGGGAATCTGTGGGCTGAGGCCTTCAGTTGTCATTGAGCTGAGCATCATGTTGGATGCTCCTGGTGCCGAAGGCCCAACCACAGTTGCCTGTTTTGTAAAGCTCAATTCGTTTTACAGCAGAGAACTGGAAGGTAATTAGGACCACACAGGAATGTAAAAGTGAACATTTGCTTTTCACGCTTGTCCCACATGCCAGCTGACGTCTGTTAAAGTAGTGAGCAGCAGGGTGTGCCCGTAGCCGGAGTGAGCTCTCTACCATACCAGTCTGAGAAGCTAATCATTCTGCTGCTTTAACATGGGAAATGGTTTCTGAACTTGATTGCTCTTGGCCCATCGGAGTTTATTTACTGCTTCCGTGACAGTTTATTTTGAAGCGATTTAGAAAAGGGGGTGGTGATGAACAGAGTGTCTGAGTTAAACAGACCACTCTTACCCAGTCCAGAGATCAGGGCTTGATCCATCACCGTTATTTATCTCACTGCCCCATCCCAGCTCAGAACCTTGCTATATGCAAATCAGTCTGTCCCTGGCCCAGTGCATCATGGGAACAGGGCAGACTAAACTACCAAGCCAATTCTTCACCAGAAAGGAGACAAGCTACCGGGGACCGGTTTCTGGCATTTCAGCCTTCTTCGGCCCGGCTTGCTTGAATCCTGATGGAGCAGTGAGAAAGGGACTCATGTCTGAGTATACCCTGCCACACCTATAGTGGCCAAAAACGATTTAGAAAAGGGGGTGGTGATGAACAGAGTGTCTGGCCCAGTGCATCATGGGAACAGGGCAGACTAAACTACCAAGCCAATTCTTCACCAGAAAGGAGACAAGCTACCGGGGACCGGTTCCTGGCATTTCAGCCTTCTTCGGCCCGGCTTGCTTGAATCCTGATGGAGCAGTGAGAAAGGGACTCATGTCTGAGTATACCCTGTCACACCTATAGTGGCCAAAAACGATTTAGAAAAAGGGTGGTGATGAACAGAGTGTCTGAGTTAAACAGACCACTCTTACCCAGTCCAAAGATCAGGGCTTGATCCATCACCGTTATTTATCTCACTGCCCCATCCCAGCTCAGAACCTGGCTATATGCAAATCAGTCTGTCCCTGGCCCAGTGCATCATGGGAACAGGGCAGACTAAACTACCAAGCCAATTCTTCACCAGAAAAGAGACAAGCTACCGGGGACCGGTTTCTGGCATTTCAGCCTTCTTCGGCCCGGCTTGCTTGAATCCTGATGGAGCAGTGAGAAAGGGACTCATGTCTGAGTATACCCTGCCACACCTATAGTGGCCAAAAACGATTTAGAAAAGGGGGTGGTGATGAACAGAGTGTCTGAGTTAAACAGACCACTCTTACCCAGTCCAAAGATCAGGGCTTGATCAATCACCGTTATTTATCTCACTGCCCCATCCCAGCTCAGAACCTGGCTATATGCAAATCAGTCTGTCCCTGGCCCAGTGCATCATGGGAACAGGGCAGACTAAACTACCAAGCCAATTCTTCACCAGAAAGGAGACAAGCTACCGGGGACCGGTTTCTGGCATTTCAGCCTTCTTCGGCCCGGCTTGCTTGAATCCTGATGGAGCAGTGAGAAAGGGACTCATGTCTGAGTATACCCTGCCACACCTATAGTGGCCAAAAACGATTTAGAAAAGGGGGTGGTGATGAACAGAGTGTCTGAGTTAAACAGACCACTCTTACCCAGTCCAAAGATCAGGGCTTGATCCATCACCGTTATTTATCTCACGGCCCCATCCCAGCTCAGAACCTGGCTATATGCAAATCAGTCTGTCCCTGGCCCAGTGCATCATGGGAACAGGGCAGACTAAACTACCAAGCCAATTCTTCACCAGAAAGGAGACAAGCTACCGGGGACCAGTTTCTGGCATTTCAGCCTTCTTCGGCCCGGCTTGCTTGAATCCTGATGGAGCAGTGAGAAAGGGACTCATGTCTGAGTATACCCTGCCACACCTATAGTGGCCAAAAACGATTTAGAAAAGGGGGTGGTGATGAACAGAGTGTCTGAGTTAAACAGACCACTCTTACCCAGTCCAAAGATCAGGGCTTGATCCATCACCGTTATTTATCTCACTGCCCCATCCCAGCGCAGAACCTGGCTATATGCAAATCAGTCTGTCCCTGGCCCAGTGCATCATGGGAACAGGGCAGACTAAACTACCAAGCCAATTCTTCACCAGAAAGGAGACAAGCTACCGGGGACCGGTTTCTGGCATTTCAGCCTTCTTCGGCCCGGCTTGCTTGAATCCTGATGGAGCAGTGAGAAAGGGACTCATGTCTGAGTATACCCTGCCACACCTATAGTGGCCAAAAACGATTTAGAAAAAGGGTGGTGATGAACAGAGTGTCTGAGTTAAACAGACCACTCTTACCCAGTCCAAAGATCAGGGCTTGATCCATCACCGTTATTTATCTCACTGCCCCATACCAGCTCAGACCCTGGCTATATGCAAATCAGTCTGTCCCTGGCCCAGTGCATCATGGGAACAGGGCAGACTAAACTACCAAGCCAATTCTTCACCAGAAAGGAGACAAGCTACCGGGGACCGGTTTCTGGCATTTCAGCCTTCTTCGGCCCGGCTTGCTTGAATCCTGATGGAGCAGTGAGAAAGGGACTCATGTCTGAGTATACCCTGCCACACCTATAGTGGCCAAAAACGATTTAGAAAAGGGGGTGGTGATGAACAGAGTGTCTGAGTTAAACAGACCACTCTTACCCAGTCCAAAGATCAGGGCTTGATCCATCACCGTTATTTATCTCACTGCCCCATCCCAGCTCAGAACCAGGCTATATGCAAATCAGTCTGTCCCTGGCCCAGTGCATCATGGGAACAGGGCAGACTAAACTACCAAGCCAATTCTTCTGCAGAAAGGAGACAAGCTACCGGGGACCGGTTTCTGGCATTTCAGCCTTCTTCGGCCCGGCTTGCTTGAATCCTGATGGAGCAGTGAGAAAGGGACTCATGTCTGAGTATACCCTGCCACACCTATAGTGGCCAAAAACGATTTAGAAAAGGGGGTGGTGTGAGACCCTTGCTCATTGCACCATCAGGATTCAAGCAAACCGGGCCGAAGACGGCTGTAATGCCAGAAACCGATCCCCGGGAGCTTGTTTCCTTCCCAGTGTAAGAATTGTCTTTTGTAGTTTGGTTTGCCCTGTTCCCATCATGCACTGGGACAGGAACAGACTAATTTGCATACAGCCAGGTTCTGAAACTGGGATGGTGCAGTGAGCTAAAAAACGGTGTTGGATCTAGCCCTGATCTCTTGACTGGGTGAGAGCTTTCTGCTTAATTCAGAGACTCTGTCCCTCACCACCCCTTGTTGTAAATATTTTTGTCCACCCTAAGCGTGGAAGGGTATTCTCAGATGTGAGACCCTTGCTCATTGCACCATCAGGATTCAAGCAAACCGGGCCGAAGACGGCTGTAATGCCAGAAACCGGTCCCCGGGAGCTTGTTTCCTTCCCAGTGTAAGAATTGGCTTTTGTAGTTTGGTTTGCCCTGTTCCCATCATGCACTGGGACAGGAACAGACTAATTTGCATACAGCCAGGTTCTGAAACTGGGATGGTGCAGTGAGCTAAAAAACGGTGTTGGATCTAGCCCTGATCTCTTGACTGGGTGAGAGCTTTCTGCTTAATTCAGAGACTCTGTCCCTCACCACCCCTTGTTGTAAATATTTTTGTCCACCCTAAGCGTGGAAGGGTATTCTCAGATGTGAGACCCTTGCTCATTGCACCATCAGGATTCAAGCAAACCGGGCCGAAGACGGCTGTAATGCCAGAAACCGGTCCCCGGGAGCTTGTTTCCTTCCCAGTGTAAGAATTGGCTTTTGTAGTTTGGTTTGCCCTGTTCCCATCATGCACTGGGACAGGAACAGACTAATTTGCATAAAGCCAGGTTCTGAAACTGGGATGGTGCAGTGAGCTAAAAAACGGTGTTGGATCTAGCCCTGATCTCTTGACTGGGTGAGAGCTTTCTGCTTAATTCAGAGACTCTGTCCCTCACCACCCCTTGTTGTAAATATTTTTGTCCACCCTAAGCGTGGAAGGGTATTCTCAGATGTGAGACCCTTGCTCATTGCACCATCAGGATTCAAGCAAACCGGGCCGAAGACGGCTGTAATGCCAGAAACTGGTCCCCGGGAGCTTGTTTCCTTCCCAGTGTAAGAATTGGCTTTTGTAGTTTGGTTTGCCCTGTTCCCATCATGCACTGGGACAGGAACAGACTAATTTGCATACAGCCAGGTTCTGAAACTGGGATGGTGCAGTGAGCTAAAAAACGGTGTTGGATCTAGCCCTGATCTCTTGACTGGGTGAGAGCTTTCTGCTTAATTCAGAGACTCTGTCCCTCACCACCCCTTGTTGTAAATATTTTTGTCCACCCTAAGCGTGGAAGGGTATTCTCAGATGTGAGACCCTTGCTCATTGCACCATCAGGATTCAAGCAAACCGGGCCGAAGACGGCTGTAATGCCAGAAACCGGTCCCCGGGAGCTTGTTTCCTTCCCAGTGTAAGAATTGGCTTTTGTAGTTTGGTTTGCCCTGTTCCCATCATGCACTGGGACAGGAACAGACTAATTTGCATACAGCCAGGTTCTGAAACTGGGATGGTGCAGTGAGCTAAAAAACGGTGTTGGATCTAGCCCTGATCTCTTGACTGGGTGAGAGCTTTCTGCTTAATTCAGAGACTCTGTCCCTCACCACCCCTTGTTGTAAATATTTTTGTCCACCCTAAGCGTGGAAGGGTATTCTCAGATGTGAGACCCTTGCTCATTGCACCATCAGGATTCAAGCAAACCGGGCCGAAGACGGCTGTAATGCCAGAAACCGGTCCCCGGGAGCTTGTTTCCTTCCCAGTGTAAGAATTGGCTTTTGTAGTTTGGTTTGCCCTGTTCCCATCATGCACTGGGACAGGAACAGACTAATTTGCATAAAGCCAGGTTCTGAAACTGGGATGGTGCAGTGAGCTAAAAAACGGTGTTGGATCTAGCCCTGATCTCTTGACTGGGTGAGAGCTTTCTGCTTAATTCAGAGACTCTGTCCCTCACCACCCCTTGTTGTAAATATTTTTGTCCACCCTAAGCGTGGAAGGGTATTCTCAGATGTGAGACCCTTGCTCATTGCACCATCAGGATTCAAGCAAACCGGGCCGAAGACGGCTGTAATGCCAGAAACTGGTCCCCGGGAGCTTGTTTCCTTCCCAGTGTAAGAATTGGCTTTTGTAGTTTGGTTTGCCCTGTTCCCATCATGCACTGGGACAGGAACAGACTAATTTGCATACAGCCAGGTTCTGAAACTGGGATGGTGCAGTGAGCTAAAAAACGGTGTTGGATCTAGCCCTGATCTCTTGACTGGGTGAGAGCTTTCTGCTTAATTCAGAGACTCTGTCCCTCACCACCCCTTGTTGTAAATATTTTTGTCCACCCTAAGCGTGGAAGGGTATTCTCAGATGTGAGACCCTTGCTCATTGCACCATCAGGATTCAAGCAAACCGGGCCGAAGACGGCTGAAATGCCAGAAACCGGTCCCCGGGAGCTTGTTTCCTTCCCAGTGTAAGAATTGGCTTTTGTAGTTTGGTTTGCCCTGTTCTCATCATGCACTGGGACAGGAACAGACTAATTTGCATACAGCCAGGTTCTGAAACAGGGATGGTGCAGTGAGCTAAAAAACGGTGTTGGATCTAGCCCTGATCTCTTGACTGGGTGAGAGCTTTCTGCTTAATTCAGAGACTCTGTCCCTCACCACCCCTTGTTGTAAATATTTTTCTCCACCCTAAGCGTGGAAGGGTATTCTCAGATGTGAGACCCTTGCTCATTGCACCATCAGGATTCAAGCAAACCGGGCCGAAGACGGCTGTAATGCCAGAAACCGGTCCCCGGGAGCTTGTTTCCTTCCCAGTGTAAGAATTGGCTTTTGTAGTTTGGTTTGCCCTGTTCCCATCATGCACTGGGACAGGAACAGACTAATTTGCATACAGCCAGGTTCTGAAACTGGGATGGTGCAGTGAGCTAAAAAACAGTGTTGGATCTAGCCCTGATCTCTTGACTGGGTGAGAGCGTTCTGCTTAATTCAGAGACTCTGTCCCTCACCACCCCTTGTTGTAAATATTTGTGTCCACCCTAAGCGTGGAAGGGTATTCTCAGATGTGAGACCCTTGCTCATTGCACCATCAGGATTCAAGCAAACCGGGCCGAAGACGGCTGTAATGCCAGAAACCGGTCCCCGGGAGCTTGTTTCCTTCCCAGTGTAAGAATTGGCTTTTGTAGTTTGGTTTGCCCTGTTCCCATCATGCACTGGGACAGGAACAGACTAATTTGCATACAGCCAGGTTCTGAAACTGGGATGGTGCAGTGAGCTAAAAAATGGTGTTGGATCTAGCCCTGATCTCTTGACTGGGTGAGAGCTTTCTGCTTAATTCAGAGACTCTGTCCCTCACCACCCCTTGTTGTAAATAGTTTATTTTGAAGGGCACACAAATCAACAGAGGTGAGACAGTTTTATAACGTATCGGTTGGCATGTTTTCAATATTGGGTTTGTGTTATGGCTGGACTTAACTTAAATCACCTAGGGCCAGATGTAGGTGATCCCAGTTTACCGACTCTGATTCGGTATTTAAGAACAGGTAAAGGGGATGTAGGTAATTTTTCTGTAAAAATTACCAAATCGGTAAGTGTTGGTAATTACCGAATTGGTATTTACCGATTCGGTAATTGCCATTCATTCCTATGTGCCTGGAGGTCACCCCCCGTGCCGCACGGCCACCAGCTGCTGCGTGTGCTCCCCGGCTTCCTGCCTCGCTGCCCCGGCTGCCGCCACGTGACCACGCCCCCTGCCATCGAGAGGCGTGGTCCGTGCTCGCCTGACCTGCAGGCTCCTGTGCCCCGCTATCTTGCCTTGTACCCCTGTTGGCATTGTACTTATTTGTTAATTTGTGCTTCTTTTGTGCCTGTTTGCCTCTTTTCGTTGCCCCCGTCTCTTCCCTCCCCGCTTCCCGCCACCGCCGCTAACCCCGCCCCTTTTTTCCTTCTGTACCCTCCCCGCTCCCGCCTCCCAGCTGCTCCGCCCTCCCTCGCACTTGGCCATATATGGCGACCGTGCGATGCAGGTGAGTGTGACCTAGTTTAGGTCAGCCCCCGCGCCGCACGGCCACCAGCTGCTGCGTGTGCTCCCCGGCTTCCTGCCTCGCTGCCCCGGCTGCCGCCGCGTGACCACGCCCCCTGCCATCGAGAGGCGTGGTCCGTGCTCGCCTGACCTGCAGGCTCCTGTGCCCCGCTATCTTGCCTTGTACCCCTGTTGGCATTGTACTTATTTGTTAATTTGTGCTTCTTTTGTGCCTGTTTGCCTCTTTTCGTTGCCCCCGTCTCTTCGCTCCCCGCTTCCCGCCACTGCCGCTAACCCCGCCCCTTATTTCCTTCTGTACCCTCCCCTCTCCCGCCTCCCAGCTGCTCCGCCCTCCCTCGCACTTGGCCATATATGGCGACCGTGCGACGCAGGTGAGTGTGACCTAGTTTAGGTCACCCCCCGCGCCGCACGGCCACCAGCTGCTGCGTTTGCTCCCCGGCTTCCTGCCTCGCTGCCCCGGCTGCCGCCGCGTGACCACGCCCCCTGCCATCGAGAGGCGTGGTCCGTGCTCGCCTGACCTGCAGGCTCCTGTGCCCCGCTATCTTGCCTTGTACCCCTGTTGGCATTGTACTTATTTGTTAATTTGTGCTTCTTTTGTGCCTGTTTGCCTCTTTTCGTTGCCCCCGTATCTTCCCTCCCCGCTCCCCGCTTCCCGCCACCGCCGCTAACCCCGCCCCTTTTTTCCTTCTGTACCCTCCCCGCTCCCGCCTCCCAGCTGCTCCGCCCTCCCTCGCACTTCGCCATATATGGCGACCGTGCGAACGTGCAGCGGTCACGCGCAGCGGGCGCGCCGATTGTGCGCCGAAGGCGCGCCAAAGGTAAGCCCGTCTGCGCCCGTCCGCGCCTGGACCGCACCCAGCGCCAGGACCCCTGGCCCCCGCCGAAGCAAGACGACCCGCCGGACCTACGACGCCGCCACCCTCAACGCACTCAACGACGGCCGAATCCCGGGATGCTACCGTGCCACCCCGAGACACACCCACGGACCCTTCTGCTGCACCGCCTGCAAGTTCACCTGCATCCGGACCTGCCACGCACCAGCACCTGCCAAGCCGACCAACAGCAGCAACCACCTCAAGTGCATCCTGCTCAACACCCGCTCCGTCCACAGACACGCCATCGAACTCTGGAACCTCATTGACAACACAGCCCCTGACGTTGCCTTCCTCACGGAGACCTGGATGAACGCCTCTTCAGCGCCCGACATCGCCATCGCAATCCCAGAGGGATACAAGATCACCCGGAGGGACCGCACCGCCAACCAGATGGGAGGAGGCATCGCCATCATCCACAGGGACACCATCTGCATCACGACCAACACCGACGACATCCTGACCACCGCCGAACACCTACACTTCCAGATCCACACCGACCCGAAGACCACCCTCAGGGGTACCCTGATATACTGACCCCCGGGGCCACGCACACAATTCAGCGAGGACATCGTCGACTTCGTCAGCCTGCATGCCCTCCCCTCCGCTGACTACATCCTCCTGGGAGACATCAACTTCCACCTGGAGAACAACAACGTCCGCAACACCACCACCCTGCTCGACAACCTCGCCAACCTCGGACTCAAGCAGCTAGTGTCCACCCCCACCCAACTCGCCGGACACACACTCGACGCCATCTTCTCATCCAGCAAAGACATCGCCTTCACCCACGCCACTGGACTCCACTGGACGGACCACAGCTGCGTCCACTTCACCTTCAAAAGAACGACGATCCACCACCACCAGAGCAACAGGTTGCCCGTAGATGCTGGAACAAGGTCACAGCCGAACAGCTCGCCGCTTCCATGAGCCAGCACCCTCCCGCCAGCTCAGCGAACCCCAGCCAGGCCGCCGACAACCTCACGAAGTGGATCAGCAACTGCGCGGACGAACTCGCCCCACTGAGGACCCCGCCCAGCAGACCCGGCAGCAAGAAGGCCCCATGGTTCACCGACGAACTTAAGTGCTCTAAGAAGAACTGCCGAGCCCTCGAGAAAGCCTGGAGAAGGGAGCCAACACCAGACAACATGACCACCCTCAAGCTCGCCACCCGGAAGCACCACCAACTGATCCGCGCCACCAAGAAAACTGCATTCAAGGACCGGCTGGACAACAACGCACACAACAGCAAGGAACTCTTCAACATCGTGAAAGAGCTCTCCAACCCCAACGCCGGAAACAACGACATCACCCCATCGCAAGAACTCTGCAACTCCCTCGCCTCCTACTTCCACAACAAGATCGCGGACATACACAACAGCTTCAGCACCCAACCGACGAACGCAACGACCGACACGACCGAACCAACGCCCACCACCACCACCCTCCGCGCCTGGACCCCGATCAGCACCGAAGACACCGTCCGCATGATGAACTCCATCCACTCCGGATCTCCGACCAACCCCTGCCCTCACCACATCTTCAACAAGGCCGACGCTGTCATCGCACCCCACCTGTGGGACATCATCAACACCTCCTTCACCACCGCCACCTTCCCTGAGAGCTGGAAGCACGCCGAACTCAGCGCTCTACTCAAGAAACCAACAGCGGACCCCACCGAACTCAAGAATTACCGCCCATCTCGCTGCTCCCGTTTCTGGCCAAAGTCATCGAGAAGACCGTCAACAAGCAGCTGGCCGCCTTCCTTCAAGACGAATGGATCCCTCGACCCCTTGCAGTCTGGCTTCCGGGCCAAGCACAGCACCGAGACCGCCCTCATCGCTGCCACCGATGACATTCGAGCCCTGATGGACAACGGAGAAACAGCGGCCCTCATCCTCCTAGACCTCTCCGCGGCCTTCGACACCGTCTGCCACCGCACCCTAGCGCAGCGCCTCAACAACGTCGGAATCCAGAAGGCACTGGAATGGATCATCTCCTTCCTCGACGGAAGGACACAGAGAGTCTGCCTACCACCATACAAGTCAGAGGCCACCGAAGTCATCTGCGGCGTACCCCAAGGATCCTCGCTGAGCCCAACCCTCTTCAACGTCTACATGAGCCCCCTCGCGGCCATCGCACGCCAACACAACCTGAACATCATCTCCTACGCCGACGACACCCAGCTGATCCTCTCCCTGACCAACGACCCCGCTGCCGCCAGAGCCAACCTTCACAAAGGGATGAAAGAGGTAGCCGCGTGGATGTTGGCCAGCCGCCTGAAGCTGAACTCGGACAAGACGGAAGTCCTCATCCTGGGATCCTCGCCCTCCGCCTGGGACGACTCCTGGTGGCCCCCCGCCCTGGGCACCGCACCCAAACCGACAGACCACACACGCAACCTGGGCTTCATCCTGGACTCCTCCCTCTCCATGACCAAACAAGTCAACGCCGTCTCCTCGTCATGCTTCAACATCCTGCGCATGCTACGTAAGATCTTCCGGTGGATCCCCACCGAGACCAGGAAGACGGTCACCCAGGCCCTCGTCACCAGCCGACTGGACTACGGCAACGCCCTCTACGCCGGAACCACCGCCAAGCTCCAGAAGAGACTCCAACAGATCCAGAACGCCTCAGCCAGACTCATCTTCGACGTCCCACGACACAGCCACATCTCCGGACACCTGAGAGACCTGCACTGGCTCCCGGTCAACAAGAGAATCACCTTCCGTCTCCTCACCCAAGCACACAAAGCCCTCCACGATCAAGGCCCAAGCTACCTCAACAACCGCATCAACTTCTACGCTCCCAAACGACACCTCCGATCAGCCAGTCACGCCCTCGCCGCCGTCCCCCGCATCCGAAGAGCGACGACAGGAGGAAGATCCTTCTCCTACCTGGCCGCAAAGACCTGGAACTCCCTCCCTCCCGACCTACGCCTGACCCAAGACCACCTCGCCTTCAGGAAGAAGCTCAAGACCTGGCTGTTCGAGCAGTAGCAGCACCCCCCCCCCCCCCTAGCGCCTTGAGACCCTCCGGGTAAGTAGAGCGCTCTATAAATGTCTATGATTGATTGATTGATTAGGAATGAATGTCAATTACCGAATTGGTAAATACTGATTCGGTAAAAGGGGGAAACATTGAAGTGTGGCAGGGTGTCACTTTGACACCCTGTTGCACCCCTCAATTGGGTATGGGTGATCATGTTGCAGACATACATGCCCTAAGGGCATGCATGTCTGCAACACGGTACTGTTGGAAAAGCAAAAAAAATGCTTTTTCAAAGGTTTTCATTATTTACCACCAACTTCTAGTTGGTGGTTAATAACGAATCCTTAACTGAGGAATGCACTAACTTGAGTGCTCCCTACATCCTGGATTCGGTAATTTACCAAATCGGTATGTTAAGAATTCGGTATTTTACTGTATCCTTAAATTACCGATTCGGTAAAATACTGAATCCTTAAAAAATGACCCCTTCATCTAAAAAGCCCAATATCGGTCGGTAACGGACGAAATTCGTTAATTTCGGCCATTACCGACCGGTATTTGGCGACATGCATCTGGCCCTTAGTCTCTGCCTGCTGCTACAGGAGTTGCCATCTGAGTGAAATTTGGAAAGTTTTCGGGGCTTGTCATTTTCTTTACATTGAGGCCTGTTAAAACAACTGTCCTGCTGCGATTCAAATTTCGAATTCTGCTCGCGCATTTTACCTGGCTCGTGGTGTGGCGCGGAGCAGCTACGGAACTCCTCATGATGTCTTCATTCTTGCCAAGCTCACAATGCTGCCTATGGACGATTTTGCTGCAGGAGCGCGCCGTGAGCCACTAGGCATGCGTCTCCAGTACGTGCCACCATCTTTTGTGTGGAAGCACCAACGATGTATCAAAACAATGCTGTTTTGTTTTTCACAATGCGAAAAACCCGATTTCTGCCAACCACAATTTGTGTCTGTTAATAAAGTTATTGAAGATGTCACACAGAAGGACAACGATGCTTCTACCTGAGCAATGCTGTGTTGTTTTACACAGCGTGGCTGATAGATAGGTTGTTTCAGCAGCTGACAACCTCAGGGCAGAACATGATGGTTTGACTATCTAGTGTCTGAAATTGGAATTCTTCCTTTATATTGGAGACTAACCTAATAACCATTATTTCATATATATTTCAAGCATAATCCGGGTGAGAGATCGCTCACCGGTGTTGTCATGGTTGCCTTTTCTGAACTGCCTGTGCCTTGTTTTCATTGCGGTGACAGGCACACCATTGTCATTTTCAGAGTACACGTTTGTGGTGTAGATGTACAAGTTTTTAACGCAAAAATGTTTTCTTTAGCAGGCAATTGAAGTTTATGTATTTTCAGTGTACCTTTACTGCATGCTAACAAAGCTTTATAGGTATTTTGTTAGTATAGGATTTGGGTTGGAGTCCCAATATCCTTAATTTTTACACTCACTGTCCCTCGTTTTAGAGGCTGGATATGGGTTAGAGTCCCATTATCCTTAATTTAACACTCACAGTCCCTGTTTTTTGGGGCAGGATATGGGTTAGAGTCCCATTATCCTTAATTTTACACTCATAGTCCCTGGATTTGAAGGGCAGGATTTGGGTTACAGTCCCATTATCCTTATTTTACATGGAGTTCTCCCTACATGGGGAGCATCCTCACTGTCCCTGGTTTGAGGGGCAGGATTTGGGTTACAGTCCCATTATCCTTAGTTTTAAACTCACCGTCCCTCGGTTTAGGGGCAGGATTTGGGTTACAGTCCCATTATCCTTAGTTTTACACTCATCGTACCTTGTCTTAGGGGCAGGATTTGGGTTACAGTCCCATTATCCTTGTTTTTACATTGAGTTTTTTCCTACATGGGGGCAGAAATTTGGGTTTTAGACCCTCTTTCCTTGTTTCACTTTATTCACACATTGCTACGTTTGTTACATTTCATATGGTTGGGCAATGGGTTATAATCCCTTTCGTTTAACATTTCTATTTGTCCATGGGTTTTAGTCCCATATGCTTGTTTGAAGTCAATTACTCATACTAGGAAGATGCCTTTATTGGTTTTAGACCCAAGTTTAATTGTCATGGGTTTTAGTCTCATATACATGTCTTAGGTCAATGATCCCTAAAGAGGGATGACTTTTCTTTGGGTCACATTCTTAAGTTTTGATCCCTTATGTGAGGGGTGTAAGATCTTTGTAATGTTTGTTTTTTTCTTTACGTGGAAATGTTTCTATCTCTATGGTTAATAATGATTTCTTTTTGGTGGGAAGATGGGTAATGTTAACATCTTTTGTTGTTGTATTTTTATCCATCTTTTCATGTTTTTTTAATTGTGCACTCTCTCGTGATGTGGTACTTTATTGTATATCTCTGAGCGTTGAACTATTTTGTATATTTGTTCTTGTATTGTGTCTTTCCTGCTTAAGTTTCCTTCTAGTTGTTTTCTTTTGCTGTGTATTTTCTTTTCTCTTGTTATTCATGGTAAGGAGGATGGGTAGGTTCCTCTGTATGTTTTTCTATTTCTTCGCATTTTCTGTGCTGGTTATGTTTCTCACTTCTTTGGTTCTTTCTGACCAGTGTTCCTTCCTTTTTGCTTTCATTATGGAAGAAAGGGGATAATGTAGTATCCTTGAACCTTGTTTATATAATATACATGCTTTCTCCACCACTAGCCCGGCCTGAAGAATGCTGCAGCTATGATGCGCAAGAGATTATTGGGAATCTGAGGGCTGAGGACTTCAGTTGTCATTGGGCTGAGCATCATGTTGGATGCTCCTGGTGGGGCTGTACCATCTCATCTACTTATCTGCTAATAAACATCTTGAGTTTGAGTTTGAGTTTAAAATATTTCTTAAGCGCACGTACACCTAGCGGTTTCATGGCGCTGTAAAGTACTGAACCCCTGAGGAACAGGAAAACAAGAACACGGAAAAGGGGGTTTAAGGGGAGAAGACTTGTGTAAAGAGAAAGGTTTTCAGTGCCTTGCGAAAGAGTGTGTACTGGGGACAGGATCTTAAATGAACCGGAAGGGAGTTCCAGAAAGCGGGGGCGAGTGTGGAAAATTTGGAGCCTCCCCACTATTTCCGTTTGAAAAGAGGGACTACGAGCAATTGTTGGGTGGAGGAGCGCAGCTCCCTGGGAGGAACATAGGATTTAATTTCAGAAATGATAAAAGCAGGGGCTGAGCCGGATCGGGCGTTGAAGATGATGCAGCCTAGTTTAAACTGGGCTCGTTCATGAAAGGGGAGCCAGTGTAAGGTCTTAAGGAGGGGAGTGACGTGGTGTGACTTAGGCAAGTTGAAAACCAGGCGGGCCGCCTGGTTCTGGACCAACTGGAGGCGTCGCACGCTGTACGCAGGCATACCACAATAAAGGGCATTACCGTAATCCAGGCGGGAGATCACCATTGCCAGGACTATAAGTTTGAGGGCAGGGAAAGAGAAAAACCGAGAGACTTTGCGAATAGTGCGAAGGGAAAGAAAAGACGGGGACACCACAGAGCTGACTTGGGAGTGAAGTGAGAGTTGGTGATCCAGTTTGAACCCGAGAGTTTTTACAGAGAGGGATGGAGTTGGAGGGGGACCCAACGGGGGGCCAAAAAGAAGAAGACCAGGGACTGGAGCAACCACCTGTCAGCACCAACTCCGTTTTGTCGGGGTTGAGCTTCACATCATCTACTGTGTGTGGACATGAATACTACACACATGCATGGAAACTCTGTCAGCCATCACAAGCAACAAGAGGTAAGTAAAAAAAGCACAACACAAATCATGAAGTTGCGGCATAGTAGTCAGATACACATCAAAAATTCCCAAATGTCAAAGCATTGCCATTAACTGAATTGAATGAGCAACAAGTTAGCTCCAGAGGACATGTCTTCGGAAATACAATATCTTTCCATTTGAAATTGGCCCTTTAGTCATGTTACATCGCTTAAGTGAAATGTAGGTACCCAGGGCTTTAAGTGGGATGAAAAAACTGGTGGGGTCCTATCAAAGAGGCATGGCCAATGTAATTAAGGGTGTGGCTTAAAAACCTTAGCCATAAATCTGTGCTTAGCATATTGATTAACCCTGGGCGTAGTTCGCGTAGCCGCACTCCGCGAGCTACGCGAAGATGCACTTGCACTCCGCGAACTACGCATAGCTCCGCGAGCATGCGTAGTAGCTTGCTTGACCCGTTCGCAAGCCATTTTTCGTCTTCGGGAGCGCCGTGGAACTCTGGAACCTGCTCGACACCACATCTCCAGATGTCGCCTTCCTCACGGAAACATGGATGAACGCCTCCTCAGCGCCCGACATCGCCGTCGCCATCCCGGACGGATACAAGATCACCCGGAGAGACCGCGTCAACGAGACAGGAGGAGGCATCGCCATCGTCCACAAGAACACCATCCGCATCACGACCAACTCAGACGACACCCTCACAGCCGCTTAACATCTTCACTTCCAGATACACACCGACCCCAAGACCACACTCAGAGGCACCCTCATCTACAGACCCCCAGGACCTCGCACACAATTCAGCGAAGACATCGCAGACTTCATCAGCCCGCACGCCCTCGCCTCCGCTGACTACATCCTCCTAGGGGACCTCAACTTCCACCTGGAGAACAACAACGACAACACCACCACCACCCTGCTGGACAACCTTGCCAACCTCGGACTCATGCAACTGGTGAACACCCCCACCCACTATGCCGGACACACGCTTGACCCAGTCTTCTCCTCCAGCAAGTACATCTCCTTCAGCCACTCCACCGGGCTCCACTGGACAGACCACAGCTGCGTTCACTTCAGCTTCAGAAAGACCACGACTCACCACCACCCGCAACAGGTTCCCCGCAGGAACTGGAACAAGATCACCACCGACCAGCTCACCACTTTACTGAGCCAGAACCCGCCCGCCAGCTCAACGGACCCCAATCAAGCAGCCAACAACCTCACACAGTGGATCACCAATTGCGCTCGCCCAACCAGCCACGACCACTCGCAGTCCGGCTTCCGAACCAACCACAGCACCGAGACCGCCCTCATCGCAGCCACTGACGACATCCGAGCCCTGCTCGACAACTGGGAAACAGCGGCCCTCATCCTCCTGGACCTCTCCGCAGCATTCGATACGGTCTGCCACCGCACCCTAGTGCAGCGCCTCAGCAACATCGGAATCCAGGAGAAGGCACTGGAGTGGATCATCTCGTTCCTCACCGGAAGAACCCAGAGAGTCTGCCTCCCCCCGTACAGATCCAAGGCCACCAAAGTCATATGCGGCGTACCACAAGGATCATCACTCAGCCCCACCCTCTTCAACGTCTACATGAGCCCCCTCGCAGCCATCCTACGCCAACACAACCTCAACATCATCTCCTACGCCGATGACACCCAGCTGATCCTCTCCCTCACCAACGACCCAGGAACCGCCAGAACCAACCTACACGAAGGGATGAAAGACGTAGTCGAGTGGATGAGGAACAGCCGCCTGAAACTGAACTCAGACAAGACGGAAGTCCTCATCCTTGGATCATCACCCTCCGCCTGGGACGACTCCTGGTGGCCCCCTGCCCTGGGCAGCGCACCCAAACCAACGGACCACGCACGCAACCTGGGCTTTATCCTGGACTCCTCCCTCACGATGACCAGACAAGTCAACGCCGTCTCATCATCATGCTTCAACATCCTACGCATGCTCCGAAAGATCTTCCCATGTCTCGCCACCGAAAACAGGAAGACGGTCACACAGGCACTCTTCACCAGCCGACTGGACTACGGAAACACCCTCTATACCGGATCCACAGCCAAACTCCAGAAAAGACTCTAACACATCCAGAACGCCTCCGCACGACTCATCTTGGACATCCCCCGACACAGCCACATCTCCGGACACCTGAGAGACCTTCACTGGCTCCCCGTCAGCAAGAGAATCACGTTCCAACTCCTCACCCACGCACACAAGGCCCTCCACGACCTGGGCCCCAGGTACCTCAACAACCGCCTGACCTTCTACACTCCTACCCGCCAGCTACGATCGACCAGCCACGCCCTCGCCGCCGTGCCACGCATCCGAAGATCCACCATGGGAGGAAGATCCTTCTCCTACCTGGCAGCCAAGACTTGGAACTCCCTCCCCATCCACCTCCGCCTGACCCAAGACCACCTCTGCTTCAGGAAGCAACTCAAGACATGGCTGTTCGAGCAGTAGCGGACCCCCCTCCCCCAAGTGCCTTGAGACCCTCTGGGTGAGTAGCGCGCTATACAAATATCCTGATTGATTGATTGATTGATTGATTGCCTGCATGCTCGGGATGTGTAGCGCGCGAAGTTACCCATGAGGTTTGTCCCGCCCGCTCGCGTCCCCTTATTTCCGGTCACTACTAACGTGTTCGCGAGTTATTCTGTGCCAGATTGCAGTATCTGCGTGTTCGGCAGCTCGATCTTACCGACAAGCATCCTCGCGCACGCGAAAATGCTATTGAGCGCGCGAGAACTACGCTACGCAGCAGTTTGCGGAGTATTCAACAACTTCGCGTTCTCCGCGGAGCGCGGAGTTGCCGAAACTCCGCAAACTCCGCGAACGGAGCGTAGTTCTTCGCCCAGGGTTAATATTGATCTACCCAACCTACATATTTCTGTCACTACCATTGCACCCAGATATATGATACAACAAGTTACATGATACCTACTACAATGCCGGTCTACTGGCTTTTCCAATGTTTGTCAGTTGCATACGATAAAGAAGCATCAAATATGGCTTGCATCTAACATTGAAAAAGCTTCCACTTAAAGTTCTGGTGACACCACAACGATGTTGCTGCTCCTGAGTCTCCTAAGGAGTGAATTCCAGAAACAAAATGAATCCTTAAAGATTTTCACTTCCCCACAATGCTCACCTGGCATGTTGTTGTGCTGTAACTTTTCCACTAGTGAGAAGTGGGGAGTGTAACCATGCGCACATCGATGTGCCTGCTGTCAATGCATTCGAACAAAAAGAATGGACCGCCTGTATTAGGACACAAAACAGAGCCTGATAGAGACCTGTACCTAGGCCCCCTTAAATAAATGACGGTGCCCAGCAATGGTGAGACCCGGCCTACTTAAAGCCCTATATGTAACTCAAAGTCATGTGCGACTGATTATAAACTGACATGAATGCCTAGTAATGCCAAGGTAAAAGTCAGTGTTACAGCAAACAAATGATGGACGGAATGCTGACAATGCAAACATTCTCCCCCAGTCAAAAGTTCTGGGTTAAATCCATCGTTCTTTTGCCCACTTAGCCACCCCAGTTTGGACCCAGCCATATGCAAATTAGTCGTGACCCTGCTCCTCATGGGAACAGTCCTGACCGAATTGCCAAATCAGGTACTCCGTGGACTGGAAACAAGCACCCTGGGTCCAGTTTCGGGCTTTTAGCCCTCATCAGCAAGGATATCTTGACTCCAGTGGCATGGAGAGCACAGGACCCACGTCTGGGTATACCTATGCCACTCGGGGTGACAAATTCAAAAAGAACAATTGATGGACAGATTGCAGAACAATGTCATACATTTACCCCAGTACAGAGATCTGGGCCGAAATCCATCGTTTTTTTGCTCACCATGCCATTACAGTTTGGACCCAGCCATATGCAAATCAATCTTGACCCTGCGCCCAATCGGAACAGTCCAGCCCAAAGTGCTTGGCCAGGTCCTCCCTGGACTGTAAACAAGCATCCTAGGACCAGTTTCGAGCTTTCAGCCCTCATCAGCCAAGATAGCTTGACTCCAGTGGCATGGAGAGCACAGGACCCACGTCTGGGCATACCTATGCCACTCAGGGTGACAAATGCAAAAAGAACAATTGATGGACAGAATGCAGAACAATGTCACATATTCACCCCAGTACCAAGATCTGGGCCTAAAGCCATTGTTTTTTTGCTCACGCGTGGGCTAGGCGTAAAGCCGAAATGAGTCATTTTTCCAGCCATTAAAGACTTTATGCAGCATACTGGAGTGTCTGAGTACTTTCCGTGACAAATGGAGGATTTTGGAATTAATATATATCTATATATGTATATATATATCGCAGGTGAAGACATGTTTTGAAGGTGTGCTGCTCACCTCAAGCCTTGCCAGTGATGAAGGGGCAATCCAGAAACGCGTATGGCAAAAGGGAGAATGTGCACTGGAAAGCCCTACCTGTTGTGATGCAGTCTGTCCAGCAATAAATGGTGAAATCTGACATTGCGTGTGGTATCTTCAATTGCGGGAGCGATGTCAGTTGGAATATTTGGCGGCCTGCCCGGGTCACGAAGATACCCCACTACTGCAAGGTGGGTCCTAGCGCTGTTGTGATTACAGCGCTACCGAGGTGCGATGTCACCAGCTGGGTAAGGCGCAAATAATGCAGCACACAGCTGCGGTGCAACCAGTGCCCCACCGGGATGAAATAATGGAGGAACACTATCAGCGGAACCACCATGGTTTTTAATTTCCAAAACTACGTGACCCAGAGTGCGCTGATGCTAGTTCAACACACCTGATGTCTATTGGCCAAATGGAATCACCTGCATACAACTGTATAAAACACACCCCAATTCAGACCATGATCCTTTGCCACTCCACTACACCACAACTATTTCTAGCAGAGCTTTTGCCAGTTATGTGAGGCTATTGTGTTCCTTTGCCCCGTTCATTTTCCGTTTATCTTCTTTCCTTTATTACCTTGTGGTTCATTTTTTTATTCAATCATATTTCTTTGCACAATGCTAGGCCCCAAAAGTCCAAGTTTTACTGGGGAGAATTGCTAGTCATAGTGGATGAAATCATAAGACTAGAACCACAATTGTTTGGAGTGCAAGTCCAAAATACACCTCTATCTCTGAAAAGGCAAATGTGGGCCATAATTGTTGACAGAGTGAATGCTGTAGCTAACAACCTGTGCACAGAGGAAAACATTAGGAAGAGGCGGAATGATCTGCAGGAGAGAGTGTGTCCCCTGGCCTCATAGCCTCAAATGGAGGGCCTGAGGACTAGTGGTAGTTCTCCCAGACCCCCGCTACAACTCATGCCCTGGGAGGAGAAGGTCTTTCAGATCCTTCATCCTGAAGGCTTGACAGGAATACCTGGTGGAGTGAAATATGGTGTGTTGCACTTTGCTAGGTCTCACTAAACGTAAATATCATGTTTGTACTCATCTCAGCAGTTGCCAATGTGTTCTGAAGATATTTTCATTACATAGAAACCTCAAACTATCAGTATCAGATCATTTGGATTGTTTGTGTGAATGTATTGGGTTTCATCTAAGAAAATAGGTGTCAATCTCCTTTACATGTCACATGATAGTATGGTGCCTGTAAGTGTTATAACACCAAATAACCCATTACACATATGTGTGTCATTTTGCATGTGTTGGTCCCATTTCAACTGCATAGTTATGTTCCCCTAACCATTTTGCAAGTATGGGGAAGTTGTCTTTGAAATGACTACAACCACCATGATGCCCTGTTTCTGTTTTGTCAAATGACTATTGCCGTGTGATATTGATCATTATCCCTTGTCTAACAGATTTCAACGTATGGTAAAGCGTCTTTGTAGTGTTCAATCTCTATCCAATGCTCTCTTCTGAAAAGGGTTTGAGTTGTTTTCTGAATGTTGGACTGTTCTACTCAATCAATTGAATTGATGTCATGAGTTACACAAATCAAACAGCGTTGACCCAAAAATTTTAATGAATGAAAATTACTGTGCTAAATATAAGTGAAAATTGCAAATATTGACTCTACGCTGTTCACATGATGACAAATGCCAAACATCAATCCAAGTTGTGCAAATGTCTGTTTTGAAGTCAGCTAGGCAGTGTGTCAGTTACACATTTGACCTCTCCATTGTGCTGAGTTGAATGGTTGAAAGATGTTAGCTATCCTTCCTAATCCTTCCTTATTACTTGCATACTTGAAGTTGTACTGTTTGAAATATCACTGAAATCTATAACCATGATAATCTCTACCTTATTTAATTCTAGGTGTCTGCATAGTTGTTTCTCTAAAAAGATTTGGATGTATGATGCACACTTTTAGTAATAAAAATGTTCTTAAATACTCAATAGGTCCAACTGCCAGACCACGTGGCCAGAAATCTGTCACTGAAGAGACCACCACCCCAGTCCAGCATCAAGCCTTCAGTGAGGACAACACTTCTGGTAATCTGGATAACGAGGAGTATCCTGGTCCATCAGGTCAGCATGGCTGCTCCAGTGAGTGTCACTGGGCCCACACCTACACCTTTCACCCCAGCTGTAACACCTCAGCTGACCAAAGCCTCAACTTCCTGTATTCTTACCACTGTAACATTGATCTTGTGCCCCCACCAGTCCTGGGTAATGTTGAGACCACATCACCACCAATCCCAGCTTACCCAGGATCCAGTTGGATGGGGCACATTGAACCAGGGGCACGGGGAATTTGGGATAGGGGTTGTGGGCGGGATTCTGTGAGCCAGCACAGTGAGGCCACTGAGGTCATTCCCACCCAGACCACCAAAGACTTAGGGCCTAATTACGAAGGCAGGCAGACTTAAGTCGGCTCAACACCATCTTGGTCCTGGGACTGATTGACTAATTAGGATGCGACCGAACACTGTTCAGTTGAATTCTTACATTTCCCTATGGGAGCATGCATTACAGCTGTAAACTGCCCATAATACATGCTCCAATAGGCAAATGGGAGGTGCTGTTCAACCCTGCTACTGTGGCAGGCACCTCAGGGGGGGGCACTATCGGCGCCCCTCAGTCAACAAGCATAGGCCGCACACACAAAGGGGCCCAGCTTGGGGCCCCCAAACATGCTCTCCCACAGGCATGTCGGACAGGCTAGCATGGAAGCCAGGCCGGAAACCATGTATCATAACCCCAAGGTTGGAAAGGCCTACCCTTTGGGATTGCGAACTGGTTCCAACTGGCCGACAGGCTCCATGAGTCTGTCGGAATCCAGCTGGAATGACTGTACGGTTTAAATTCTGACTGGCTGATACATAAATAGCCAGTCTGAATTGAAACCGACAATGGGAGGCAGAAATCCACTGACCGAAGGTTGGAAGCTTTCCAGCCTCCATCGTAATCTGCCCCTTAGTCTTGGGAGCCTTTCATCAGTCCCAAGACATGATGGGCCAGGTACTCAATGAACGTGTGATGAAGCAGTTGGAGAGGGAGCTCAATTATCAGATGGAGGCTCACAATTTAAATATGGGCTCTCTGAATAGGGTGTGGCAGGACATTTACACCCATATGTGCAGGGCTTTCTCAGCACCATCTACCCCTTCCTGTGGTCCTATAACATCTGGCCCATCTACATCTGCCACAGGAAGGGAGGCCCTACCACTGGAAGAACCACTAGCAGACACCCTGGACACTGCACCTATAGATACCCTTCTTACCCGCAGAAGGGGACGTCCATTCAAATATGAGAAGGTAAGGATGGCAATATCTCTGCCACCACCAGCAAGAAGCCCCAACCCTAATTTCCTCCAGTGTGTGACTAGAATTCACTCTATGGACTTTTTCTGGACACTTTTACCTTTCTGATACCAGTCGTATTTTAGTCACTGAACCTCAAACAATTTTGGCTCTTCAACTAAGGTGTCATTCACCATGATTGACCACTTCACGTTTTGGTTTGCTTTTTCGTTTTCACCCTGTTTAATTTCTCCATGTTTACTTCAATAAATTCACAACTCATAGACTGGTGTCGTATATCCTAATTCTATCAATGCATTTGTTTTAGTTCATTATAACTTAACAATGACAAAGATCAAAGTATTATGTAAACAGAGAATTAGCAAGTAGGTAATATTTTTCTCAAGTTCCAAGCCATGATTCCTAAAATAATATACCATTAAATCATCTACTACTATATTTATTTCATTTGACCATTAATTGTCTGCCAGCATTTTCTCTAACATAACAATCCATACATGACACTAACACTCAGTGCCAGTTTTCACATTTCCAGTTCCAGATCTTGCCAACATGAAAGAAGGGGATATAGTCAAAACAATAAGATTAAATAGGCAAAGTATCATTGACCTGGCATCAGCTTGAGCCAGATATCCTGGCTCACATGAGGAAACCTACATCAATAACAACAATAGACAAAAACATTGCTGTAATACATTTTTAGACACAGGATCATCCCAAACCCCACTTGCCTTATCTGGTGGAATGCCATAACCAAGTTTGAGTGATGTGTCACAAGAAGTATCTCCTACAACGATGAGACACATCAACATCTGCTTTGCACACTTTAAGGTTTTCGTCAATGTGGTTTGAGCTATTGATGGCAGACATATTGCCTTGTGCCAAAAGCTGACATAGAACAAGTCCATTGTTATCTTCAAATCTTCCATTCAATCACAGTGCAAGTTGCCTTGGTACACGATTTGTATACTCATAAGTCTGTCCCTGTCTTTCCTAGGATCAACCCATGTTGCCTCTGTACTTCAAAACAGCACCATATACCTGTAAATGTCACATTTCTGCAATGCCTAAATTGATGATAACATGGTGAATGAACCTAAAACTTGTAAAATCAAAAAGATTGCCAATCAAAAATAGCATAATAGACACATTACAAGGGGCGGGAGCTTGCTTGACTCCAAGGGAGCTCTGTCGGCCGGCCTACTCATTTTTAATAATCCTGGTTCCCCCCGCTGCAAATTTAAGTGATTGGTTCTTCCACCGACAGCTGTTCATGAGGAGCAGGCCGAATCGGCAAGAGAACACCTCTAATAGTGGCTGCAGGGCTGGGGAGACACACGCAGCTTATTCCTTGGCTGCGCACGCGGTAGCGGTGGAGGCACTGTGCCGGTCTCAAACTTGCTGGAAATGGATGGGCAGCAGTGTGGGGATGCCTGTGCCCCCATCAGACAAATTTAGTGATGGAACTCTTATCACTGAAGATAGCTGTGATCAGGGGCTCGGGCTACGCTTGGGTGGGTCAGCCCGGGGTCTGGCATATTCACTGAGGCTGCCTGAAAGCAGAGGCCCGCTGTTGTGGTGTGGCCTGGCATCCCTGCTCCCGGAGTCCAAACGAATGTGGGGAGCTGTTCCTTGAGAAGGACACAGTGGCCTCTTAATCACCCAATTTGAATGAGAAGCCAGCTGTGCCACTAAACATATACACTTTGCCTAGGCACACAACAAGGGCAGAGGATGGATGTCATTAGGCGCAGCTACTATGCTGGGGAATTTTACCTTGTGGTGGTCTGTTCCTTGTGCCATATTACAGCACATTGCCTGGAGTCACAAGACTACAATATATAAATCCCTACTGACTTTCTCTCCCAATGTTATTGCAAAATGTGAAAAAGAACATATGTCTCCAAGGGACAGTTGATAGTGACACCTACAAATAAGTGGAACCTATGTCGCTTAGGTTTGCATCAAAACAAATCATGCTGATGGGATAATCTGAGAGAAAACTCTGCACTGGCACTACACCTTGGAAGCTCCCCTTGTGTTTGTGGACAGAATGGGTAAAATGAAGAGATAGAAATAGTACAAGCTCTATTTGAAACCTGCAAGACCCTTAGGCTCCACGACACTGAAATTTCAGATACTAGATCCTTTGAGATATCTATGGATGTGACTTAAAATAAATACTGACCATGCAACAGAGCTTGCCCAAGACAGACAGGAAGATTGATGTACTCTCTTTCAGAATGGAAAGGATTAATGAGAGGCTTGATAAACATGCAGTGCGGTTGTATACTCCTTGAGAGCAGAATCTCAAATGCGGAGGATAGTGAACTTGATGGAACATACAGAAATAGATAAGCTGCTTCCTACACTGAATGCCAAAATAGATGATTTTAGAAGAAACAACATAAGACATAGCTGAATCGACCATGATTGATAACATGGAGTGCTATGTGGAACGTATCCTAATAGAACTGTTGGGCATAGACACTTTTTCAGATATGTTTTGACTGGAATGTGCTTACTGCTCCCTTGTACCATGTCTGGTAATGGGAGCCATTCCCCGTCCTGAAATTGTGAGACTCTGAAATGACAAGGATCAAGATGCTAGGCCCACAAACTGAAAACTCTATGACACAAGGTGTCTGAACTATCTCTCGATCCCAATTTCATGAAACACGTACAGGAAGCCAAAATCCTTCTTTGTACCTGGAAAACTACCAGTACTGCAAAAGGAATCCTGCATGACTTCAAGTGATGTCTGCCGGGAAAGGACTCTTTTTCACTGATCCTAAACAGCTATTACTGTTCATCAAGAGGAAGGAGTATCAGTAGCCAACAGAGCTCTTCAAAAATGATCTCTGATGGCAGAGATGATACATCAGATACAAAGCCTGCTACTATTTGTTAACCCCTTCACTGCTCATGACGAGCTCAGCTAGTCATGAGGCACGGTTGAGCTGTGCTTATGACGAGCTGAGCTCGTCATGAACAATGGAGTTCACCAAGGGCCAGCACAGGAGGGGAAAACTTTCCTAGCAGCCAAGGTGTTAAATACTTTAGTGATACTGTGCTGGGCAGTCCTTGGCCCCTATCTACACCCGGCCCGTCATTTATTCTTGGATTGGCTCATGAACGTAGATGTCGGGCGGCCTGGTTCTTGTGGGGGTGTCTGGATCTTCCTTTTCCTGGAGATACTTGCATCTGGGCTCTCCAAGTTATTATGGTGCTATTTTTTATATGGCCTCTTTGTCCAAGTAATGTGGGCTACTTATAAGTTATTATATAAACGTTACGATCTTCCTTTATTCTCTGCATTACACATGCTATGTTGTCATGGAGACTATGTTGAATTATGTAATTTTAGTTTCAATATGGGCACTTCCAACACTCTACTTAAGGCATGGGGTGGACTGTCCGACAAGGGGATCTGGAGCTGGTAACAAACGATCCCAGGTGTGTGCCACCTATAGTTGTGTGCCAGTTGTTTTTTTTGGGCTGGGTGATGGAAAGGGTTGAGGAGGGATATATAAAGTCTTTGTTTGGTGGGATACTATATAGAGTGGATGAGATTTTTGTTGTGCATGTTTACCATTTGTTATGAATGGGAAATTACTTTATGTACTGTATGGCTGGGGGCTTTCTAGCTGAAGTTATGTGAATACTGATAATAAATCAGAAAAAGACAGGCTCATCACCCCTTTGATTAGATTCATCACATGGAACGTTACAGGCCTTGGTGATAGTAGGAAAATATGTAAGATAGTGGCGTACCTTAAGAGACACAAGATCTACATGGCAGTCTCACAAGAGACTTACTTAGCCTCTGGAAGTGGTGTCTTGTCACAACGGAGAATGCAGGGCATTTGCTATGCCTCTGGCATCACCTCTCATACTCGGGAAGTATTATATGGGAAGCCCTTGGCTCAGGTGTCTGATTACAACATGCTTGTGTATATCCAGGTGGTAGGTATGTGGTAACCTATTGCCAAAAAGAGAACTTGCTGTTTTGCTTGTTAGGGTATATGGACCTAATCATGAACATCTGCAATTGTAATATTCACTTAATGCCCTTGTGCCCCAGTTGGGGGACTTGTCGCAGATTTGGGGAGGCAAACATTAGGTTTTGCATCCAGAAAGTGATCACTCGAAGGACACACTTGTTGCCCCTCTGCTACGGCACGAGCTATCTTAGACATCGAGGATAGGGATTTTCTTATAGATATTTGGAGACAAAGGTCACCGGCTAACATTGGCTTTATGCACTATTCCTTAATTCATGACATTTATACACGTCTTGACTTTTGGTTGGTATCACAAGGTTTAGCCCCTCGGATTCCCAGATGTGAACCGCTCCCATGAACCTACTCAGATCACTCACCAGTGATACTGGAGATAGTACTTCAGACATGAAGAAGCACTGCCTTCACTTGCTGTTTCCCCCCCTTTTCATTGCTGGATCCGGTCTTCAAATCTGTGATTGTCCAAGCCATTGTGGAATACTTTCACAACACTATTGGTACAGTGAAAAGCTTTACAACAGTATGGGAGGCCTTCAAGGTTTATATTAGAGGCATCACAATTTCCAAACATGCTGGCATCGTCAGAACACTTAGAGGTCATTTATCACGCCTTGAGAGGGAAATCTATGAATTGGAGAGGGATCATTTGACCACAGCTGATAACTGTTTACTGGGTGAAATTAATGCTAAGATAGTAGCATTTCATGATGTAGCCAAAAGTGAGGTCAAACATCTAGGTAAATACGCTACAGCATGCACACCGAGGGAAGGTGAATGTCCAGGGGTCACTCAAGAAACACTGATGGGACCTAAAAGAGAAGCTAAGGTTGTATTGGAAATGCTAGCCTCAAAGGGACAACCACTCAGAAATCAAAGCAGGTCGCTGGCCTTTTCCGCAAATATTAGGCAGACTTATACAGCTTGCACTTTCTACATGATGAAAATGCAACCACTGATTAACTGGCGGATATAGCCATGACATGGCTCACCAATGAACACAGGGAGCACTTGATGGCACCAATACAACCAGCAGAGTTGCATGCTGCTCTTAAAACCATGCAGCCAGGTAAGGCGCCAGGTACAGACAGCCAAACTGTGGCCTTTTACAAGGCCTACCAAGACGTGTAAATTCGACATTCAATAGTTCTCTTCGAAGAAATGGTCAAGACAGGCATTATGCCCCCCCTCTATGGAGGAAGCCCTAATAGTAACTCTCCTGAAGCCTGGCAAGCAATCCAATATTTGTTCTTCATATAGGTCTCTTTCACTAATAATCATAGATAGCAAGCTTTACACTAAGGCACTAGCCAATTGACTGCCCTCTAACTGTGCACCCAGAGTAATCTGGCTTTGTTACAGGTCATAGTATTGCATACAACTTAAGAACACTTTTCAGCACCAGTCAACACGTAGCTCCAGCGATCCGGGTGATCGCTGTGTTTCTCGATGCCAAAAAGGAATTCAACTCTGTCGAATTGGGTTTTATGTTGGTGGTCCTTCGCTGCATTGGGGTGCTAGAGATGGTCATGCGCCTTATCACAGTGTTATACACTAAGCCTACAACCTCGATTTCTTTGGGTGGTGTATAGGAATCACCAGAAGTACCATCAAGGTTGACCATTATCACCCTTGCTCTACGCATTAGTTGCAGAGCCTCTGGCATGTGCACTGCACAAGTACCATGGCCATATAGGGTTGAGATTTCCACAGTACAATCTTATCCCAGCATATGCTGATGTGATACACTGTTACGTAGTCATAGGCCAGAGACCAATATTCAATGTGTCCTTAGAGAGGTTGCCCAAACTGGGAGCCTACATATAAACTGAGATAAATCAATCATATTCCCGCTCACCCAGTAACTACACCTACGACAATGAAATATTTGTTACAGTGGATGGTGGATTCAGTGTGTTATCTTGGAATACAAGTCCATACTGATCCAGCAATAGTCCTTGTTGATAATTATGGGATGGCAATACAAAAATTAATGGATGATGTAGAACGGTGGATTAAACTACAACTTTCCTTCATGGGACCTATATCCATTATGAAGATGATAGTACTCCCAGATTTCTATTTTTATTTCAACATTTCCCAATTTCACTACCACGAACTGTGTTTGACAAATTGCGCCCCTTGATAAGATTGGCTTAGGCTGTAAAGCAGACAAGAGTGACCAGGAGGTCCTCACCTTTTCGTTTGACATTGGGGGTCAGGAAACCCCTGGTCTTGAGATGTATTACAGAGCGGCTCAGGGTATGTTCGCACATTACTGGATCCATGGTCTGCATGGTCTTCCACACCTGTATTTTGAGAGTGATGCTGCAGACCCCAATTCACTCCCTCAGATTTTATTCCACAATTCGTTGTGCTCTTATAGTGTATTTGACTCCTTAAATGTGACAGTGCAGGTCTGGTGGAGCCTCTTGTAAAGACATGCGGTCTCCACATCTATGCTCACCACACATACCATTGGAATGGTGCTCCTGAATTCCATGGGTCGAGAACGGATCACAGTACAAGCTGTACATTCTATAGGGATCACCACTATGGGAGATTTTGTTTGGGCTGGTAGGGTGTGCACCTGGGCTTTGATTCAGTAGAGAGAGGACTTATCGAAGACTCTTACTCACTTTTATTACCATAGAGCCAGACACAGATTACATTACTTGCTGGGGGATGATATGCTAGAACCCCTTGAAATACAATTCATGTCCACTTTGCTGCAAGTAGATGTCCCGACTAAATTAATAACAAGATTGTATGCAACAGGGCAGGAAGCGTGCATACCCCTGCTGACGAAGGCGAGCCTCAACTGGCAAAGAGATTTAGGCAGGAATATGAGTGATAAACAATTGCAATATTGTTGTTCCGTGGTGAAGACTGTCTCTCTTAATGGATGGCATAGAATGATATACTTTAAATGTATTCATTAAGCATACTACATGCCAGAGCATCTTCATCAACATGGATTATGTGAATCCTCGGACTGCCAGAGGAGTAACAAGAGCAGTGCTGGATTTGCACACATTGAATGATCTTGTTCTTGGATATCTGAATTCCTGTGTAAAATTTTTGGTGAGTTGGAGGCTATCACTGGCACGTCATTAGGGATAGGTCTGATGCTGGTGTTGCCATTGTCCTGCTGCTGGCTTTGTTGCCGAGTGGCGATGTGATGGACTCGGGACTACTACCATCACTCAATGCAGAGTGAGTTACTCCGGATCACTGAAATTATATCGACCTCAAAATTATCGAGTTGCCATAATATCGTTGATAAAATATCAATGGACAAAATATCGACTGGCTATCTTTAAACAGGTAAGTACTAAAATATTGACTCTAAAATATTGAGTTACTAAAATATAGACTGTAAAAATATTGTTTTTTTTAAATGTCTTTAAATTAAGTTAAAACAATGTAATAATAAATATATTTATTATAAACTTACTTAAAATTTTTACATTAATGTTATATTAATAAATATTTATTGTAAATTAAAAATATATAAAAAAATACATATATATTTATATATTTTTGTTTATTAAATAAACATATATAATTATTTTACCGTAGCATAGCAAAATGGTTAAAATTCATTGTAACAACTGTAGTGAATTCTACAATAGCTAAAGCGTTGGATAGCGTAGGGGTAAAATTTACTATTCCCACTCCAGTGGGTGCAACAGTAGGGAAAGCGTTGGATAGCGTAGGGGTAAAATGTACAATTCCCACTCCAGTGTGTGCAACAGTAGGGAAAGCGCTGGATAGCGTAGGGGTAAAAATTACTATTCCCACTCCAGTGGGTGCTACAGTAGGGAAAGCGTTGGATAGCGTAGGGGTTAAAATTACTATTCCTACTCCAGTGGGTGCAACAGTAGGGAAAGCGTTGGATAGCGTAGGGGTTAAAATTACTATTCCCACTCCAGTGGGTGCAACAGTAGGGAAAGCGTTGGATAGCGTAGGGGTTAAAATTACTATTCCCACTCCAGTGGGTGCTACAGTAGGGAAAGCGTTGGATAGCGTAGGGGTTAAAATTACTATTCCCACTCCAGTGGGTGCAACAGTAGGGAAAGCGTTGGATAGCGTAGGGGTTAAAATTACTATTCCCACTCCAGTGGGTGCAACAGTAGGGAAAGCGCTGGATAGCGTAGGGGTTACAATTACTATTCCCACTCCAGTGGGTGCTACAGTAGGGAAAGCGTTGGATAGTGTAGTGGTTAAAATGACTATTCCCACTCCAGTGGGTTCAACAGTAGGGAAAGCGTTGGATAGCGTAGGGGTTAAAATTACTATTCCCACTCCAGTGGGTGCAACAGTAGGGAAAGCGCTGGATAGCGTAGGGGTAAAGATTACTATTCCCACTCCAGTGGGTGCAACAGTAGCAAAAGCGTTGGATAGCGTAGGGGTTAAAATTACTATTCCCACTCCAGTGGGTGCTACAGTAGGGAAAGCGTTGGATAGCGTAGGGGTTAAATTTACTATTCCCACTCCAGTGGGTGCAACAGTAGGGAAAGCGTTGGATAGCGTAGGGGTAAAGATTACTATTCCCACTCCAGTGGGTGCAACAGTAGGGAAAGGGTTGGATAGCGTAGGGGTTAAAATTACTGTTCCCACTCCAGTGGGTGCTACAGTAGGGAAAGCGTTGGATAGCGTAGGGGTTAAAAATACTATTCCCACTCCAGTGGGTGCAACAGTAGGGAAAGCGTTGGATAGCGCAGGGGTTAAAATTACTATTCCCACTCCAGTGGGTGCAACAGTAGGGAAAGCGCTGGATAGCGTAGGGGTTACAATTACTATTCCCACTCCAGTGGGTGCTACAGTAGGGAAAGCGTTGGATAGTGTAGTGGTTAAAATTACTATTCCCACTCCAGTGGGTGCAACAGTAGGGAAAGCGTTGGATAGCGTAGGGGTTAAAATTACTATTCCCACTCCAGTGGGTGCAACAGTAGGGAAAGCGCTGGATAGCGTAGGGGTAAAGATTACTATTCCCACTCCAGTGGGTGCAACAGTAGCGAAAGCGTTGGATAGCGTAGGGGTTAAAATTACTATTCCCACTCCAGTGGGTACTACAGTAGGGAAAGCGTTGGATAGCGTAGGGGTTAAATTTACTATTCCCACTCCATTGGGTGCAACAGTAGGGAAAGCGTTGGATAGCGTAGGGGTTAAAATTACTATTCCTACTCCAGTGGGTGCAACTGTAGGGAAAGCGTTGGATAGCGTAGGGGTTAAAATTACTATTCCCACTCCAGTGGGTGCTACAGTAGGGAAAGCGTTGGATAGTGTAGGGGTAAAAATTTCTATTCCCACTCCAGTGAGTGCAACAGTATAAAAAGGCAAAACTTCATAATTAATTATAATTTATAGAAATATTAGTACCAAGTAAATTTAATTTCCTATACCAATAACTTTGATTTACCAATTAATTTTAATTTCATGGACAATTATTAATTAATTAAACACTTTAATTAATTAACTTAATTAATTAATTAATTATTGCTTTACTTCTCACCCTTTTCCCCTATAAACCCACAACTCGCTACTGAAACTAATTTACTATAAATTAATTATTTATCAATTAATCAATTATTATTAATTACCAATTATTTTTTATTTAATTAACTATTATTAATTATTTTACAATTAATATTAATTTACATAATTAATTAATTATATTTAAATTACTTCCCACCCTATTCCCCTATAAACCCACTACCCGCTACTGAAACTAATTTACTATAAATTAATTATTTATCAATTAATCAATTATTATTAATTACCAATTATTTGTTTTAATTACCAATTATTAATTGTTTTACAATTAATATTAATAATTACATAATTAATTAATTATATTTAAATTACTTCCCACCCTATTCCCCTATAAACCCACTACCCGCTACAGATTTATATTACACAATTATTAAAAATTAGTAAAAACTTTCCTTATTTTACATTTTCTTTTGTCTATATTCTATCTAGTCGATATTATGTCTAGTCTATATTTTTGATTCGATATTTTGGCTATTAATATCGATATAACTCGATATTTTTGTAGTCTATATTATGTCTGGTCGATATTTTGTCTAGTCTATATTTTTTCCTTGATATTATGTCCAGTCTATATTTTGGATTCAATATTATGTCTGTTTACAAGTTACTCCATAACAAAGTCGCCACAAGAATTATTAGGGTCCTTATCAGACCTAGCTATTTGTTAAGGAGACGGTAGAAGCAGAGGATGGGACTGAAGAGAAATCTAGACATACCTAAGCTACGATTTGTTCTTCTCAAGCATTACTATACTAATAATACACAGATGTGCTTTCATATGTAACAGAACAAAGTTGTACTTTTAAAACTGTTTATTATTCTACAACTCTAACATTTAGTATTTGGTTAATCTAGACAGTATGTTGTTTATATCATCACACTGTTATCTGGAGTGTTGGAGGTTGAGCCAGTAACCTCAATGAACATTATTCAGCTTTTTTAAATACATTGCTTACAATGTCTAAAATTGTAATTGTAACAAATGATCACTGTGAACCTAGCTGCCTTGTATGTTCTTTGTACTCACATTCCATAAATAAAACAAAAAAACAATATTTTAAAAAACACATTACAAAGTCAACTTTTTGAGGACACTTGTCACTAAACAATCAGAGATAAACAATCTACCTGAACACAGTAGCCAATATGTCTAAACTTGTATCAACAAACCCCTTTGACCAGAATTTTCCTGAATTTCCTTTCTAACAAATATCACCACATACTTCTCTCATCATCAAATCGACAGTTGGTGTTACTGTGAAATTAATAACATGTAAAGTTATATTTACACTCATGAGAAGAATTTGTCAATGACATTTTGATGTAAGTGTACTCCTTCCTCTTCACCGTTTAATTTTCACCTGGCATGTCTATGAACCTCGCCTTGTGGCTTTTCGTGGTCTCCATCCTCTGTGATGTAAGTGATGTTCGGCCACAGGCTGATGTTGTAGAGCAGGCAGCAGGCCCAAGTGGTTTTGCACACCTTATCGGGTGAGTAGACGAGAACTCCACCAGTTTTATGCAGACAATGAAATCTTGCCTTTACAAGCCCAAAAGCCCAATCCATTGTTCACCGTATTGCTCCATGGGGCTCAAGGAAGCAGACTACTCCTGGCATTGTTGAATTCCTCAGTGGTACCAACAACCATGGTCAGTTGGGATAAGCAGGGCCTCTTAAATAGAAGACAAAAAAATGCCCTAAAGTGTAATACAATTTCAGATCGTTCAACTAGAAATTCCCCAAACATTATTAAGAAAGATTGTGCTGACCAACAACCCAGGCCCTCTCAGGTCCAAGATGAGACATTTGCAGGGGTATGGAGCTGTTGTGTAGTACAAAGGAATCATGGTAAGAGCAGGAGGAAATGCGCATAGATGCTTTTAATGTACAAATCTGGTAAGCAGACAACTTGCTTGTTGATTTTATCCGATTCCGGTAGAGCTGTTCTCTGGCATGTCGTGGCACTAAGGCTAAATGTGTGCCATCAATTGCACCAACCACATGTGGTAGACGACCCAAACCACAAAAGTCCTCCTTCACATTGGCTAAATCCTTCTGCTGTGGAAACCGGGTGAAGCTGTTGATGTGTATCATTGTTGAAGATATAACTTCTTTTGCACACCACTGAAAGTTGGTTGTGAAAATTCACCAGATACTGCCACAGTGTATTGGAAGGATCCTGTGGCCACAAAATGAAGTACTTCTATGAGTTTGACAAATGATTCACCTTTTCTACAGCAACATATTTGATAATTAACACTAAAGTCATATATTTCTACAAAATATATATAGTTTTACTACATATTTCAATAAAACATTTGCTTGTTGCCCTTTCCTCTTCACATCTGACATTAATAGGCTGGATTAAATTGAAAGTAAACAAAAATGTGTAAATAATCCATTTCAAATGCATTTTTTACACAACCTCTTGTTTTTAAACTGAGATGTAAACAACACTGCACAATTATCAGTCAGTCAGTCAGTCAAAAATACTTTATTTGGTTCATAACAAAAACCATAAAAGTATACTACATAGTACATCAAAGTCAAGACCACTTTAAAAATATAACAACAGAACTACAATTACATATATATATATAAAACACACACATTATAAATATCATTAAAAAGACTAATACAAACACGAAGAACAATTTAAAAAGAAGCAAAGCGCTCTGTCATAATTCATAAGTTTCCCATTATGTACACTATAACCAATTAATCTTATTCCTAAGTCTCATTGCTATTGTCAAGAAATTTGCTATATTAAAAATCTCCCAGGTATTAGACAACAGCTGTAGGTACAAAAGTGCAGGTTTAACTTGTCTGTAGCCCTTGTCTTTCATAAGAGAAATAATGAACTTTTTACGAATAGGGCACAAATTTTTACAAAAGAAAATAAAATTAATAGAGAATCTATAACAAGAACAAATCTCCAATTCCATCCCCTTAGCCCAACCTGGGGGTTCGGTAAGCAGAAGGTGGAATTTGTTCAGTCTAAACTTAGTCAATAAATGACGATGATTCATATTATTGACAATTCTCAGGTAGGGTTTTATATCACTGGAGGTAATTAACAACTGGTGAGCCCTTACTCTTGGTTTGCATAATTCCTTTTATTCTCGTGCTAGATATACCAACTGCTTGTATGTATCTTTCACCCATTTCTCATCCCCCCTTAGTAAATTATTTGGGTGATCAAACAATTCTGGACGACCCATTTCTATTGTTAGTTTTTTAACATAGTTCAACCAGGGGATGGTATTACCATGCTCAAGGGATAAACAATCCCTGAGAATCTCATGATTCAGCTCTAGTTCAGGGTTTAACCATATTGAGATCCATTTCAATAACGGGTCTAAGGCTATGTGGTCTACTAGATATTCTACCCCACACTCTTGGTGAACAATATATCCAGGTGTTGACTGCGGGACGAATAAGATATATTTCAGGAACTTATCCTCTGCCACCTGCAACGCCTTTACATTTTTGAACCCCCACAGATCTGATCCTTACATAGGTATTGAAATGCATGTGGCGTCAAATGTTTTCAACACAGCCTGTAGAGGCTTCACCCCTAAATTACGGACGAAGTCCAAGACAGGCAGGATAGACCTAGCAAAGGCATTTCGTTTGGCAACTAGTTGGGGCAACCAGGTGGACTTATCGTCGAAAATAACACCCAAATATGGAAATCTTGTAACCCTAGATAAAACATTCCCTTCACAGTGCATAGTCTTGATCCTTTTGGGCTTGCTGCCCACAATCATTACATGGGATTTTGAAAAGTTCACACTTAAATCCAGCTCTTTCATAAAATTAGCAAATAGATTTAAAAGACATTGCAACCCCACTGCTGTGCGTGCTATTAAAGTGGCATCGTCCGCATAAAGTAATGCCGGAATAGAATACTTGCCAGCTCTGGGAATATCTTTGCACGCCTCAGTTAAAATGGCACCCAGGTCATTATTATAGAGGGTAAAAAGCAGAGGGGCTAAATTACACCCCTGCCTGACCCTGTTAATGATTCCAATCTTGCCCGTGCAGTTACCTAGGCGATCATATCTAACTGTGGCTGTAAGGTCCCTGTGTAAATCAGCGAGAAAATTCAAAATGTTTTTATCAATGCCAATCTTAAGGAGCAATCCCCAAAGTTTGGACCTATTCACATGGTCAAAGGCCGAGGAAAGGTCCATAAAGGCTAAATATAGCGTACCCCTTTTGGCAATGGTGTATTTTCCAATTAGTAGCTGAAGGTTGAGGCTTTGATCAATAGTGCCTTGTCCCTTCCTGAACCCATATTAAAGGCATGAAAGGGTGTCTGTATCCTCCAGCCAGGCTGTTATTTTGCCTAGGACCACTCACCCTAGCACCTTCACCGCAGAGTCAATGAGAGAGATAGGGCGATAACAGCTAGGATTCCCTCTGTTGCCTTTCTTAAAAATTGGTACGATAACAGATTCAGACCAGGTGTCCGGAATGCCTGCTGTACATACCCTGTTAAAAACATTCGTTAAAACTGTGGACCAGGTGTTGACATCTGATTTAAAGAGGTCGGCTGGAACGCCATCAGGACCCAGAGCCTTATGGCTCGTCATCTTCCCGATGGCGTCTGCCACCTCAGTGTTAGTGACCGTTAAAGTATAGGATCAAAAATAGGGGTAGGCATAGTCGCCTCCTCACAGTTTTCCCCTTCATAGACTGACTTAAAATGGGAGCACCACATCTGTTCCTGAATACCTCAGTCTAATTGGTCATTACAAGGGTCATGGAAAAAGGGTTTGTTAACGACAGCCCAGAATTTGGCACTGTTCCTGAGCACATCTACAGAGGTTAATTCTTCCCAGGCCGCCTCCCGAATCTCCCGTCTTCTGGTTTCCAGTGCTTTATTATAACTTTTCCTTAATAAGGCCACAGTAGCCCTATTCACTGGCTTACAATTCAGGGCGGCCTTTAGCTTTTTATTGGCTGACGAACAATTTCGGTCAAACCACCCCTTCTCAGCAGGATCCCTAGCTTTCCCTATGAGTCTAAGGTCTGCTGAGACCTGGGAACAAATGATTGAATAAGCCTCTAAAACTGCCTCATTCCCTGCTTCCAAGTTCAAACACGTGTCCAGCTCTAATCCTACCTTCATTATTAAGTTGGTATGAAAGTCTCCCGGTATGACTGTACTCCATCTAATCCTACGGGACTGATCTATTGGACGAATATCAGATTTGTCCGTTCTATTTTGAGCTATCACAGGCTTTATGATCAGGTCTGAAACACTGAGGACCACTGGGTTATGGTCGCTGAAATGTGACCAAACCGACGAATATCCATGGATCCTATCCCCCAGTGCTAAGCTAACAAAGATTAACCCCCACATGCATCAAGCATTTTTGGAGTCGCAAACGGTGCGATTCCTTAAAATCGGCCGTTTGCGATTCCAAAAGTGCTTTTTGGGATGCATGAAGCAATTTTAGAAATCGCAACATTTTTGCGATTTCTAAAATTGCGATTGCTTTTAAGAAATCGCAAATTTGCGATTTCTTAAAAGCAATGCATGATTACTTTTAAAATTGCGAAATTGCAATTAGGGGGTCAAATTTACCGAGTGGTTGAACCATTCGGTAAATTTGCAAAAAGTGTTTAAAACGCTGAAAGTGCATTTTTTTCAACATTCATGTTACGGACACACATGTCCTTAGGACATGTGTGTGTGAAACATGATGCGAAAAATACATTTCAGGGGTGCATGGGGGGGGTCCTTTGGACCCCCCCTGCACCCATGAAATGGATTAACAAATTGCGATTTTCAAAGTGAAAATCGCAATTTGCTAATGCCTTCCCATTGCTTCCTATGGGCCTTTTGGCCCATAGGAACCAATGGGAATAGCGAATTTGCAAATTGTATTTCGGTAATTTATGCGATTCGGTGAAAATTGCGATTTTTACCGAATCGCATAAATTTACCGAAAATATTCATGCATCCTGTTTTGCGAATTCTAAATTGCGAATAGCTAATTTTCGCAATTAAGAATTCGCAAACACCCGGGATGATGCATGTGGCCGATAGTCAATTACTGAGTGACTACCTTTCCCTTTAAAGGTAGGTATCGCCTCATCCAGCATGAATGGAAGCATCAGACCATTATCTACCAAAATTGTTTCAAGGAGATCTCCCTGTACAGAGTGTTCAAAATGAATCTCCCCTTGCTCTGGTGGACTTAATAGATCTAATGACAAACGTTTATCCGGACAGCCATGGATATTAAAGTCTCCCATAACTATAATAAAACATTGATTTTTATTGACTTCCTTGTAATCTGCCAAAAAAAGATTTAACATGGCCAGGTGGTCAGTCGTGGTGACTCTTTCGTATGAATTATAAAAATTAATAATTAGGACATCTCCCACCCCACTCAGAGAAATTTGTACTGCTAGGCAGTTTCGTGATCCCGTATCTAGTTGGGTATGGGTACCGGGAATGGTAACTGAAATTAGAGTAACCAGACCACACTTCGCCCTCCCCATATTAGTTGGAACCGCAGGAATAAAATAACTAGAGTAACCATCCAAACTCAGGATGTTCCCTGCGTCCCAGGTTTCTTGTAGTCCTATAAAATCACCCTCACCAATAAATTCTCTCCATACTGGGTCATCTATTTTATTTTTAAGACCAGCAACATTCCAAGTTACCAGCTGTATGGATGTACCCCTAGACCCTTGATCACGCCCATCTACAAGGGGGACCTTTCTTACTGATGTGACTACACTGGGGGCTCTAACCGGGGTGACATGGATAATAGTGTCTTCTTGTGTCCCTAGTCACTCATTTTCTCCCAGATTAGAAAAAGTGTCAAATCTGGTAAAGACTGGATCAGTGAATTCATAGGGACCTCTCCCTTTAAATAGATCACTACACACTGCCCTAATGTTATGTGGAGGATAAAAAAAAAACCAAAGGGAGTACTTTTACATACTCATTTTGGATTCTGACTGACCCAGCCTGCCTCAATATGTCATCAACCAGCCTGGGGGATCTAAAGCTTATGACGACACAGTCGCCTTCTAAGCTTTTCTTAGTCTTACCCACCCATGGTACCCTTCTAATCATCATAAAGTTGTTATCCAAATGTTCTCCCAAAACTGTTTTGTTGGACAGGTAGTGGAGGGCCTTATTCTTTAGTGAAGTCCAATGTTCACTTTGGCTGCCCTCAATTTTGGGAACATTAGTGAGGATTATTGTATAAGGGCATGCCTCTACTGGTAAATGTAATGACAATTCTCTTTTGGGGCTGTGAATCTCCCCACTGGACCCCGAAGACCCTGTTTCTTACCCTGAGTGACTCCAGTGACTTTTGACTTTAAAGATGGAAAACTTGGTCCTACGCCCTGGGGAGTCGCTTGAGGTGCCGGTTGTTGGAGTGGGGTGATTATAGAGTCCAACAAATTGTTGACTGAGGCTGTAACTACACTTAGTGAGTGAGCTGCCGATGAACTTGGCCCCGTCTTTGGACCCTTAATGTTAAGATGTTTTTCAATTAGATTAAGTCGGTCCTCTATTCGCTCCAACTTAACCATTAAGGGCAAAGTAAATGACCTAAGACGTGCATCCAAAATCTTAACAAAATCTGACATAATTCCCCCACTGCTGTTCTCAGTATCTAAATTAATACAGTCATTTCTTCCCTTCCCCCTGTCCTCGTTGTCTAGGTGGGAGACATTAACTCCATTTCGACCCAACCCAGATGTGGGGTTGCTATTTCTCGGCTGTTTTGCCTGGTGCCCGCTACCATATGGGTGGTTCTTAGCCTTCCTTTTCCCTGGTGCTGTTTTACTACGATTGGTTATCATGTCTGGTCTAGCCCTCAACTGCCTGGTGCATATAGGCACGGGAGAAGGGGCTGCACTAGTTCCAGGTGGGGAGCGGGAGAGATCGTAAGACTATCTGCTGCTATTGACCCATTTGATATCAGATGGGGGTGCGAGCAGTCCAATGGTGCAACAGTGGGGGCGGATTCCACTACAATTAAGGACGGAGAGACTGTTTGCCTAATTGGGTCCAAGGACAATCTCCGCTCTACTAATTCAATTTCCTTTGCAACTGCCGTTTCTAGCTGTTTCAGATAACCATCAAGAGTCCCCATACCCACCGCCCTCATACCTGTTTTGGAGTTCACTTTAGCCATACTAACAGATTGATTGTTACTAGTTACACCTTCCCTTTCGGGAACAAAGTTGAGTTCTAAATCACATAGAAAACGTCCCGCACCTCGATTACAGTTCGAATGGCCGATATGGGTCCACAACTTGGAAACATAATGTCCCAGCCCAGCCTCCTCTGGCCTCTGAGGGCCTATGAAGGCTTAGCCCGGCACCTCCCACGCGCATCCCGTGACGCGAAGGAAGCCTGATTGTATTTATTGCCTCCGGGCGCGGAAGTGGCTGTGTGTGGGGGCGGGAAACAAGCCGGGGATTCTGGGTGTTGAAGTCCTGTTCCCCCAGTCGGCGACTGCTAGGTGTTCTGACAGCGGTGGCGGGGGGAGCAGCAACCCTGGCAAAAAGAGCTCCCAGCTCGGGTCCAAGCGGCAGCCTGAAGATCCCAAAACGAGTCCCAGGTAAGGGCGAAGGCAGCTTCGATTTGACAGAAGGCTCCTGCTCCACCAAGGAAGCCTGATTGTTTTTATCGCCTCCGGGCGCGGAAGTAGCTGTGTGTGGGGGCGGGAAACAAGCCGGGGATTCTGGGTGTTGTAGCCCTGTTCCCCCCACTCGGCGACCGCTAGGTGTTCTGACAGCTGTGGAGGGGGGGAGCAGCAACTCTGGCAACAAGCACTCGCAGCGCGGGTCCTCGCGGCAGCCTGAAGATCCCAAAACGAGTCCCAGGTAAGGGCAAAGGCAGCTTCGATTTGACAGAAGGCTCCCGCTCCACCAAGGAAGTCTGATTGTATTTATCGCCTCCGGGCGCAGAAGTGGCTGTGTGTGGGGGCGGGAAGCAAGCCGGGGATTCTGGGTGTTGAAGCAACCCTGGCAACAAGCGCTTGCAGCGCGGGTCCAAGCAGCAGCCTGAAGATCCCACAACGAGTCCCAGGTAAGGGCAAAGGCAGCTTCGATTTGACAGAAGGCTCCACAAATATCGCATTTCAACACAGTTATACAATAGATATAAATGCTATTTTTTTAAAAAGATTGTTGATCAAAGTTTGAATATGTAAACAAACTAGGCCCATTGTGAGTGGTGGTGATGCACTTAAAAGTCACAAACACACTATTTTGAAATTCTAAGGTGAAGGGTGCCTAATCACACAGATAGGACATTTGGAATCAGACGGCCCCAAATGAAGATGACCGTGAATTTGCTGGTAAACTTCATGATGGACACATCCATAGGCTAATGATGATGAAAGTAACGTACGAAGACCAATGGCTGTCTCCGACGATGATTGTGTATGTCACATACATGTACACAGAAGTTGTAAAAAGAGTTCAATTGCCTCCTAAAAGTGGTGCCATCAAGACCTCCTTTACTTTTGCTGCTGTTCCTTACCCCTGGGAGCAAAAATGGCTGGTCAGAAAAAGTGAGAGGGCCCCTGCCTCCTTTCTGGAGGAGTTGGATTTGCAGGCACTTGAGGTCCTAATACTGCATGCCCAGCTCTATGGCTAACCAGAGGAACAGGCACATGTCTGAAATCTGGGAATCTTTATAATGTTTTGTGACGAGGGGGGCCCAGACTCGGGTCCTCCAGGCTTACCTGTTCATGTGTCCCCTCTTTTTGAACAGCACACTGACGCCTGGAAAACCACTGATGTTGCCGTCTACAAGCCCTTACAGTGCACAGAGGACCCATGTTTCTTTAATTGGGCGGAGCCAGACCTGGGACCCGCCCTCCATTCACCGGTAAAACCCTGCCCTGAATTCGCACAGGTGTGTGTTACACCCGGAGAAGGAGGAGAAGAGTGACGACAGGAGGACGGAGCGGAGTGGAGGAAGGACGAGGAGAGCGAGGACGGAGCGGAGTGGAGGAAGGACGAGGAGAGCGAGGACGGAGCGGAGTGGAGGAAGGACGAGGAGAGCGAGGACGAGCGGAGGACAAAGGAAACAGACGGGGAGGACCGAGGGGTCGAGAACACCGGAGGAAGACCGAGAGAGGAGAATGGCTGCAGCGACACGCCAGGAGGCCACCGGGAAGGCGCATCGCCCAGCCACGCTTCCCGAGAAGTGTGGCTAGAACAGGTACGGTCTCGTTTCCTGGGTTGGGCGGGACGTAAGCTGGACAAGCCCCAACCGGACTAGCTTCTGGATACTCTGTGCACGAACCCCCCCTTCACCTCACAAGTAGCGGGGTAGTTTATAGGCACGTGTGACTCCTCACTCCCTTCCCTGATTTAGAGAACACCGGTCGTCAGACTAACACTGGTTTCTCTTTCTTTCCTGCTGCTATATACCGGTCCTCGTTTGACCATGGCGGAAGCCCAGACTACACCTCCCAGCCGACAACGGGAGCTGAGACGGCGTGGAGCCTTAAGAGAAGCAACGGAGGACGCTGAAAACCCCCTCCCTTACTATCGAGTGCCGGTCCAGAAAAGGCCGCTGTACAAAATAATAAAACCTGCGTTACCTAAATCCCCGTTGTCAGTGGATTTGTTCGGCACCCCACCCGAAACCCCACATGTTTCCATTAACACAGGCTACAATTTCCATTAGAGTTCCTGAGAGAAGGGTAGTTAGTGGTGTGAATTGATATGTCATGTTATATTTAATTTATAAAGTGCACAGCTACTCAAAGTGTCCGGTCGCTTGTTCCAGACGTTAAACTGCACCCAGATCAGAAGCTAAAAAAGAAACGTTTACATTTTTTTTTAAATCTGAGGGTCCTGTATGCTCCGGAGTGCCAACGGTAGCATATTCCAGGCCTAGCCGGCTTTTCAAACAAAAGAGCTCCCGCCGTCATATTATTTTGTTCCTTACGGAGGACAATGATGTCGGGGACCTTTAAACACTTTATAATGTGAAAAACAACAGTATTCGTATGACTGTGTGTTTAAAGCTCTAGATTCTAATTGGTGTGTATGTAGAGTTATATCTATTTGACTGTTTGAATTACATGTGCTACATGTCAGACTCACAGAATGGAAATTAGACAATACATTATATACTCTCCACAACTGTACATTGTTTCGTTTTTTTACAAACCATATATACATGTACGCAGCAGTTGGAAAAACAGTTCACTTGCCTCCTAAAACTGGTGCCATCAAGACCTCCTTTACTTTTGCTGCTGTTACCTCTGGGTTTGCAAAAACAACAGGTGATGGACCGAATGAGGATCAATGTCACACATTCAACCCAGTCAAAAGATCTGGGTCCTAATCCATCGTTTTTTTGCACTCCACACCACCCTGGGTTAGACAATGGCGATATGCAAATCAGCTCTGACCCTGTTGCCCCATGGGAACAGTCCAGTCCGAACTACAAAAGCCATGTCCTTCCCAGAACGGAATCAAGCATCCGAGGACCGGACCGGTTTCGAGGTAACACCTCTCATCAGCCCGGCTAGCTTGACTCCAGTGGTGTGGAGTGCCTGGGACCCACGTCTGAGCATCCCCAGCGCACTCGAGCTCGGCGGTGAAGGGTAGGTCGATCTGCGCGGACACAGGAGGAACGAGCTTTAACCTTGGGCTCTCCCTGATGTCTAATCCCGCCGACCCCTCATGTGGCATGTAGTCCTCAACCTTTAGGCATAGGAGTACCCACAGAGGTAAACATAAGACATACATGACACTAGCATGTTTTGACACTGCACATTTACACGGTCCTGATGAATCGCGGGTGACTATACCCATAGCGTGAAACATGTCGACCTTCATCACCTTTAGCCTCATCTAGGGTCACCTGACCTAACTTGTTGACTCATAGTGAGCCTAACCCCTCTTTTTAACTGCAGCCAGGGGACCCCCTGAATAAATTGAATTCCGGTACCCCTTGCTACATTTTAATACCCCACACATCACCACACCTAGCCCGGTCCACACACCCCCACCTCACCATAAGGCAGTTGGAAAAAGATCTCCGCCAAAGAGCCCCTCTTTGAGGTGAGCCCGTCGGGGATTGCACCGCCTCCCCGACGAGGAGCAACTGCCGATGATGAAGCATGACATCCTTCGGGGTGTGTGAGGCCATTATATCCAACAAAATGGATGCCCCAGGATGTTACTCTAACATCTGTGGTCATGCCAGCTAGACACTTCTCCCATTTCCCATAGGAACAGTACAGCGACCTCTTTTGTTTCCTCCGTTCTGGGAAGGACATGGCTTTTGTAGTTCGGACTGGACTGTTCCCATGGGGCAACAGGGTCAGAGCTGATTTGCATATCGCCATTGTCTAACCCAGGGTGGTGTGGAGTGCAAAAAAACGATGGATTTGGGCCCAGATCTTTGGACTGGGGTGAATGTGTGACATTGATCCACATTCTGTCCATCACTTGTTTTGTTTGCAATTGCCGCCATAAGTGCGCTGGGGATGCTCAGACGTGGGTCCCAGGCACTCCACACCACTGGAGTCAAGCTAGCCGGGCTGATGAGAGGTGTTACCTCGAAACCGGTCCGGTCCTCGGATGCTTGATTCCGTTCTGGGAAGGACATGGCTTTTGTAGTTCGGACTGGACTGTTCCCATGGGGCAACAGGGTCAGAGCTGATTTGCATATCGCCATTGTCTAACCCAGGGTGGTGTGGAGTGCAAAAAAACGATGGATTTGGGCCCAGATCTTTGGACTGGGGTGAATGTGTGACATTGATCCACATTCTGTCCATCACTTGTTTTGTTTGCTGTTACCTCTGGGAGCAAAAACCAGAGGAACAGGTACATGTATGAAATGTATATAGGAATCTGTATAACTGGTATTTTTTCATTAACACAGGCTACAATGTCCCTTTAATCCTGAGAGAAATGTAGTTAGTGATGTGATGTGTCATAACATTTTGTTGTTTACAATGATATTGGGGATTTGTAGGCACTTTACAATGTGAAAAGAACAACATTAGTATGTGTTGTGTGTTTAAAGCCCTATATTCTAATTGTGGTGTATGTAAAGATATATCTAAGTATGTGTTTGGATTATATGTGATATTCTGAAAACTCACATAATGGAAATGAGACAACACATGTTGTACTCTCTACAACTATACCTAAAAATGGTTCTGTACAAACCAAATAAACATTATTTTAGCTATTTGTATTGTCCCACAAATCACTCACCCTATATCAGGGCTCTCCAAACAGTTGTATGGGAGCTACCAGTAGCTCCCCGATCCCTTCAGAGTAACACACAGACTTGAGGTCATTTATTAGATAGGTACTAGGTCATGTTTGCATGTGAAGGTTAGGGGATGGCTGTGTTCATATGAAATCACGATCATTGGCTGCAGATAACAAGGCCTGCCAATGTGCAGTGCTCAGTTATAATTACGGGCTAATCTGGGGCTGAGTCACAGGGACAAACAACTGAAACATCTGTCAAAACATATATCCTTGCCAGGCCACATTTTGAGGTGTGCTTAAAAGTATGCCCCTGAATGTTTTAAATTGGGATAATTAAAAGGGGGAGTTACCTAACTCCTGTAGCTAACAATTCATTTAATTTTCCTCTCATTTCAAAGTGTGTCATGTCCAAACTACAGCCCCCTTACTCTCAGTGGCCACTATTCACTGTGCCATACAGATTTATGTTTAGCCTTCAGTAGGTCACAATCTTCTGCACTGATCAGAGGTAGGTCACAGAATATGCAGGTACCCCCTGGGCTAGATAATATCACATGCCTGTATTGGTGAGCTTAGACCATGACATGGGATTAGGGTAGTCAACAGGTCACTACAAGATGTTGGTTTTAGTCAGCACGTGAAAATACACATGTTGTATGCTAACTTCATAAGTCATGCTAGTAATAGGTGTAGAAAAATGTTGTCAGATCATTACAGACAAACAAAAAGTCCCCCAAAGAAAATTCTTTAATTTTTTGGAACCATACAGGTTAATGCCCATCAGAAGCAGGGTATTTGGAACACCATCACCAGGAACATACATTGCTGCAATAGGTGGGAAGACCTACGATGCTGTACAAGAAGGTCAACTGAAGTCCAGCTTGTGCAGTCCTCACAACACAGGAAGCGAGTTTGCTGCACCTTGACCCCACCCAATGGCCCACATTCTTGCAGTTGCCTATTTGGAGCTTGATGGTCAGTTAGGGTCAAACAGCAGAAACTAGGGGGCAGGCTTTTATCACAGTTTCACATGTTACATAACAAATACTTTGCTAAAGCCAGGGTTTTCCAATCAACATCAAGGGTGAACCATGTCCAATATACAAGGTTTTTGAAGGAGTAAGTTTTGCACATTATGTATGATTATGTGTTTTTTCTTTTAAATTGTTGGAAATTATCCCACTTGATTCCTGATCACAACTAGAGGACTGTTTTGAGCTGACACATGGCTGCCTAACCTAGACATATACATCATGTTCTTTGATGTCATGAGGGGCAGATTTACCAAACAGGCCAATAGTATGTATTGTCTCAGGTGTGATGCTTCTTCACTAATGTGCATGATGCAATGGTAGGCCTAATAAATGTAACATAGTAAACAAGGCACTTATGTCAAACTGGTATGTTGGAATTCTACTCAAACAAGAGGGAGCATGAGTGAATATGTCATTCAAAATGACATGTGGCATCAGTATGTATGGCTATATTTTATTGCTGCCAAATTCTTTATTTCGTCCATTAAAAAATATATATTATCTTTATTATTAGTTTTGTATATGTCATCAATACACATCTGGGAAAGTTATAAGAAGCAGCAAATTCGAGGTCACAAACAGATAAAATATAATACAATTACACTCAAAAATATATCGAAAGACATACATCACATCTTACCCTAAGTTCATATTATATATAGTGCAAAAGGCTGGACAAAGTGCAAATGCAATGAGAACCAACTAAGAATCACCAGCTAGCTTTGTCTCCCCCCATGTTTCCCCGTCTATATATGCTGTCACTTAACAATAACCAATGATCTAACCCAGCCATTTCTTTATTCTTTCCGAGAATTATGCCATTCATCATGAGGGCACCAAAACCTTCAGCCATTTCATTTAGCTCCTCTCCCCTTATGTTTATAAAGTGCAGTCTCTAAATTAAATTTGGAAAAAACCTCCCTTGCAACTGCTGGAAGGATGGTGCCTGTGGATCCAACAACACTGAGACAATGCAGATCTGAAACACCACCATCACGATGACCACCAAGGACTACCCTCTCATCAATTCCAAATCTGTGTCCAACCACAGTACCATTGATCGAGGAGTTAGATCCAGATTAATATTAAATATATTTCCTAAGAATTTAGAAATGCGCCTTCTTAATGTGACTATTACAGGGTGTGAACTAGATCTGCTGCATAAAATTGACATTGTGGGCAATTGATCCCCTCCGCCCCCCCCATTTGTAGATTTTTGCTGGCGTAAAATATAAGTCAAAGATTGTCTAAAAGAAAGTCCAGTATACCAAGATCATCGGGTACCATTGCACATATCGTACATAGAGTAAAAGAGCCTTTGCCTTAATCCCATTCCATATTAAACCACCGCCCAAATCTTTCCACTTTACTGCGCACATAATCACCGACCCCTCTCTGAGCTAAGATTACTACCCCTTTAGTTGTAGAATCTTGGGTGGTATCGGCAAATAGCTTTAACCCCAGTTCCTCCAACATGCTCTATTTGTGCCCTCTATATGCGTTTCTTGTAGACAATAAAGGTACACATTTAGGGCCTTTAAATCCTGTGCTACCCTCCGTCTTTTCAAACTTTCCTTGAGGCCGCAAATGTTTATTGTTGCAGTACGAATCTTACCCATTCGTTTTTTGCACCTTTAACCAAATAGCATACCATTCCCTTATCCTGCCTAGTTCTTTTTGAAGCAAACACAAGGAGATGATGGACAGAGTGCTGAAACTTTTCAGACACTCACCTCCAGTCACAGATCTGGGTTGAATCCATGATCAATCTTTAGCTCACTTAGCCACCTCAGTTCAGACCCATCTATATGCAAATCAGTCTTGACCCTGTGCCTCATGGGAATAGTCCAGCCCGACCTGCCAAGCCATGTCTTCTCTGAACCGAAAACAAGTCCTGGAACAGGTAAGAGGGGTTTAGGTTGGGGGGTTTGTGTTCATTTTTAGGCGGTGGGAAGGGTTGAGGGCTGTTTCTAGGGGTGGAGGTACGTGTTAATTTTTAGAGGGTGGGAGGGGTTCAGGGTAGTTTTTCAGGTGTGGAGGTTCATGTTAGTTTTTGAAGGTTGGGTGGAGTTCAGGTAGTTCTTAGGGGGTGGGAGGGGTTCGGGGTAGTTTTTAGGGGGTTGTAGGGGTTAGTGTTAGTTTTAAGGGTTGCAAGTGGTTTGGGTTAGTTTTTAGGGGGTAGGGGTTTAGGGGTAGTTTCTTGGACATTGAGGAATGTATTTAGGGCTGAGGGGGAGAGGGAGGCATTTATCAAGCCCTCCTGGCTTGTTTATACTGAAGACCCAGGGTTCACGGGCAGGGCTGTAGAAAAGAAATCAGTTATTGCCTCTTGTGGAACCATTCATGTTTTTTCTTTACATTCTGTAATCTGTGCACTGGTAGTTGCAGCCCCCCCCGCTATGGTTGCTCAAGTTTTGTGGCGAGTTCCACTGCTGCCTCAGTCTTGATATTGCTTCACGTGGCTGGATTCCCCTGCTATGCTCACTGTACTTACTGTCGCACGGGAGCAAGAGCCCTCCATCTTATCACAGGCCATTTGAGCGTTTTTGGGTGCCATTACCACTCCATTCACACACCCTGCTAGCACACTAATGCCGGTGTGGATTCTCCAGGAGCAGAGACCTTGCCGGATGGAGGCAGACAGAAAAACCTGCCCAGCAGACAAAACGCTAGTGGTCTTTAAATCAATGATCACGGTATGTCCAATTAGACAATCCAGGTCCACAGTTAGAGAAGGACTCCATTCTCCACCGTCAGCACCAGGGATCGAGAGGTCAGGTAGGAGCCAGCACACGTGCCACTACTTATGGTTATATTTTGGAATGAAAACATGTTCAAATTGTGTTTTGTATCGGAAATACTGCTTCATACATGTTAAAAGTGACAGATTTATATGCTGTCTTACTGCTTCACAAATGTGTGTGTAGGCCAGTCTGTTTGTGGACAAATAATTGTGATAGGCATACAATTTGTACATATTAGTAACAGAATAACACATTCCCAAAACTATTTCCTAATGTGTTTTGTCATGTCCAGATGATAAATCAATGATGGAGAATAATGGGACACTTAAAGGGATTTTGGAAGATGGAATATTCTGTCATATGTAGTATACCATTAGGAAAAATCAGAATCAGGCAAAATTTATGACTCATTAGGCAAATGTAGAAATGCATCACATTGTAATATGTTGCATATTGTGATTTACATTTGATTCTTGGATGTATAAAATGTATATATGAATCGGTGTATGTACTAAGTACTGTGATATTGAACCAATTTTACCTAAAGTGAAAGGTAGCATATTTTGTGAAACAATTTCACAATTTGATTATAAACTTCAAATAACTAGAAATATTCAGGAGTCAAATGTGAAAATGCTTTTTGCTCTGTACTGAAGTGGATTAGATATGTATCAAGGCCTATGTATTCACTTATGCTGTAGAAGTCATTTGTCAATCCACCCAAATATATTTTTGCTAATGTCTTCTACAGCACAGGTATTTACACATTTGTGATACATTGATAAGCTACTTCTGTAAAGAATCAATTTAATAGTTGTAACCTTTTACATATACTTTAGTTACTTGCAGTACGTGTTACCATTGTGACATGCCTAAACCAAGGAAACAGTCTTTCAGTTCATACAACTATTGGTACAACATTGCAGTGTTTTTGTTGACAAACATTGATTCATGTTTAACTTTTTGAGAATGAAAATAATACAGATTGGGGCCTTGTGAAGACACTGTACAAATATATTTTTGGTTGGTATCCATTTTGCTTGCATAAGTTCACTATTTTGACCAACAGAGCCCAGCTATTCAGAGGTGTTGAACAGTTCCTGGACAGACGTTGAATTGATAAGAGACAAGATCATACATGATATAGGAGCTATCATGGGGAATGACAAAACTACTTGTGGGACACCCCCGCGCCGCACGGCCACCAGCTGCTGCGTGTGCCCCATTGCCCTGCCTTTACTGCCTCGCTGCTTGCCTCGCTGCCGCTGACCACGCCCCCTCCTCCGAGCGGCGTGGTCCGCGCTCGCCAGCTGGCTGCCTTCGTTTTTGACTGCTTTTGGTCCTGTTTTTACTTTAATTTGTGCTTGTATCCTGTAATTTTGTAAATTTGTGCTAACGTTTCCTTCCTGTTTGCCCACCTACCTCGCCGCCCTCCGCTCTCCCTCCCCGCTTCCCGCCACCGCCGATTACCACGCCCCTTTTACTCTTCTGTAACCTCCCCGCTCCCGCCTCCCAGCTGCTCCGCCCACCCGCGCACTTCGCCTTAAATGGAGAACGTGCGAACGCGCAGCGGTCACGCGCAGCGGGTGCCCCGATTGTGCGCCGAAGGCGCGCCAAAGGTAAGCCCGTCTGCGCCCGTCCGCGACCGGATCACGTCCAGCGCCAGGACCCCTGGCCCACGATGACCCCGACCGACCCGCCTGACGTACTCCGCCGCCTCCCTCATCGCACTCAACACCGGCCGACTCCCAGAATGCCACCAAGCCACCCCACGACGCACCCACGGACCTTTCAGCTGCCACGTCTGCAAATTCACCTGCATCCGGACCTGCCCCACACCAGCACCCGCCAAGTCAAACACCAGCAGCAATCACCTCAAGTGCATCCTGCTCAACACCCGCTCCGTCCACAGACACGCCATCGAACTCTGGAACCTCCTAGACGCCACCGCCCCTGACGTTGCCTTCCTCACGGAGACCTGGATGAACGCCTCTTCAGCTCACGACATCGCCATCGCCGTCCCAGAGGGCTACAAGATCATCCGGAGGGACCGCAACGCCAACCAGATGGGAGGAGGCATCGTCATCATCCACAGGAACACCATCCGTCTCACGACCAGCACCGACATCACCCTGACCAGCGCCGAACACCTGCATTTCCAGATCCACACCGACCCGAACACCACCCTCAGAGGCACCCTGATCTACCGACCCCCGGGACCACGCACACAATTCAGCGAGGACATCGCCGACTTCGTCAGCCCGCATGCCCTCCCCTCCGCTGACTACATCCTCCTGGGGGACCTCAACTTCCATCTGGAGAACAACAATGACCGCAACACCAGCACCCTGCTCGACAACCTCGCCAATCTTGGACTCAAGCAGCTGGTGTCCACCCCAACCCACCTCGCCGGACACACACTCGACGCAGTCTTCTCGTCCAGCACAGACATCACCTTCAGCCACGCCACAGAGCTTCAATGGACGGACCACAGCTGCGTCCACTTCACCTTCAAGAGAACGACGACCCACCACCACCAGCAACAGGCCGCCCGCAGAAGCCGGAACAAGATCACAGCAGACCAGCTCGCCACCTCCCTGAGCCAGCACCCTCCTGCCAGCTCAGCGAACCCCAGCCAGGCCGCCGACAACCTCACAAAGTGGATCAGCATCTGCGCGGACGAGCTCGCCCCGCTGAGGACCCCGCCCAGCAGACCCAGCAGCAAGAAAGCCCCGTGGTTCACCGACGAACTCAAGAGCTCCAAGAAGAACTGCCGAGCCCTCGAGAAAGTCTGGAGAAGGGAACCCACACCGGACAACAGGACCACCTTCAAGCTGACCACCCGGAAGCACCACCAGCTGATCCGCGCCGCCAAGAAAACTGCATTCAAGGACCGGCTGGACAACAACGCACACAACTGCAAGGAACTCTTCAACATCGTGAAAGAGCTATCCAACCCCAGCGCAGGAAACAACGACATCACCCCATCGCAAGACCTCTGCAACTCCCTCGCTTCATACTTCCACAACAAGATCGCGGACATACACAACAGCTTCAACAACCAACCAACGCACACCAAGACCGAACAACCACCCCCCACCACCACCCTCCACGCCTGGACCCCGATCAGCACCGAAGACACCATCCGCACGATGAACTCCATCCACTCCGGATCACCGACCGACCCCTGCCCTCACCACGTCTTCAACAAGGCCGACGCTGTCATCGCACCCCACCTGCGAGACATCATCAACACATCCTTCGACACCGCCACCTTCCCTGAGAGCTGGAAGCACGCCGAACTCAGCGCTCTACTCAAGAAACCCACAGCGGACCCCACCGAACTCAAGAATTACCGCCCCATCTCGTTCCTCCCGTTTCCAGCCAAAGTCATCGAGAAGACCGTCAACAAGCAGCTGGCCGCCTTCCTCGAGACGAATGGATCCCTCGACCCCTCACAGTCCGGCTTCCGAGCCAATCACAGCACCGAGACCGCCCTCATCGCCGCCACCGATGACATCCGAGCCCTGATGGACAACGGAGAAACAGCGTTCCTCATCCTCCTAGACCTCTCCGCGGCATTCAACACTGTCTGCCACCGCACCCTAGTACAGCGCCTCAGCAACGTCGGAATCCAGGACAAGGCGCTGGAATGGATCATCTCCTTCCTCGACGGAAGAACACAGAGAGTCCGCCTACCACCGTACAAGTCAGAGGCCTCCGAAGTCATCTGCGGCATCCCTCAAGGATCCTCTCTGAGCCCCACCCTCTTCAACGTCTACATGAGCCCCCTCGCGGCCATCGCACGCCAACACAACCTCAGCATAATCTCCTACGCTGACGACACCCAGCTGATCCTCTCCCTGACCAACGACCCCGCCACCGCCAGAGCCAACCTGCACGAAGGGATGAAAGAGGTAGCCGAGTGGATGACGACCAGCCGCCTGAAACTGAACTCTGACAAGACGGAGGTCCTCATCCTGGGATCTTCACCCTCCGCCTGGGACGACTCCTGGTGGCCTCCCGCCCTGGGCACCGCACCCAAACCGAAAGACCATGCACGCAACCTGGGCTTCATCCTGGACTCCTCCCTCTCCATGACCAGGCAAGTTAACAACGTCTCCTCGGCGTGCTTCAACATCCTACGCATGCTACGGAAGATCTTCTGGTGGATCCCCACCGAGACCAGGAAGACCGTCACCCAGGCCCTCGTCACTAGCCGACTGGACTACGGCAACGCCCTCTACGCCGGTACCACCGCCAAGCTCCAGAAGAGACTCCAGCGGATCCAGAATGCCTCAGCCAGACTCATCCTCGACATCCCACGAACCAGCCACATCTCCGGACATCTGAGAGACCTTCACTGGCTCCCCGTCAACAAAAGAATCACCTTCCGCCTCCTCACCCACGCACACAAAGCCCTACACGACCAAGGCCCGAGCTACCTCAACAGCCGGATCAACTTCTACGCTCCAAAACACCAACTCCGATCAGCCAACCACGCCCTCGCCGCCGTCCCCCGCATCCGAAGAGCGACTACAGGTGGAAGGTCCTTCTCCTACCTGGCCGCCAAGACCTGGAACTCCCTCCCGACCGACCTGCGCCTGACCCAAGACCACCTCTCCTTCAGGAAGAAGCTGAAGACCTGGCTGTTCGAGCAGTAGAGGCACCCCCCCTCCCCCAGCGCCTTGAGACCCTACGGGTATGTAGCGCACTCTATAAGTGTCATTGATTGATTGAACTATGACCAAATGGTTTCAGAAAATGTTGTGCACATGTATGAGCTTATGCTAATGCTGAACCAAAGTTTAAGAGCCTTGAAGCAGGTAATATGTGAAAAATTGAGCTTGGTCGCTCCACCCTCTGCTGCCGCTCCTGCCTGCCTTGCCTTGCCGCCTCCTGCCTGCAGTTTCCCTCGAGCGCCGCCAGCAGCTCCTGGGATCCCCGCTGCCCGCAGACCCTTGGATTTCCCGCCGCTGCCTCCCTGCGGCCCCGCCCTCCTGCGACTCCATTTGCCACCCCGCTCCCGCCACCCAGCTTCTCCTCCCTCCCGGATCCTTACTTATGACGCCCCCTGAGCGACCGTGCAGCGGGAGCACCGATTGAGCGCCGAAGGTGCGCCAAAGGTAAGCCCGTCTGCACCCGTCCGCACCTGGATCGCGCCCAGTGCCAGGACCCCTGGCCCCCACCGAAGCAAGACGACCCGACGGACCTACGACGCCGCAACACTCAACGCACTCAACACTGGCCGGAACCCTGCCTGCTACCAAGCCACCCCGAGACGCACCCACGGACCCTTCGCCTGCCAAGCCTGCCGTTTCTCCTGCTACGGGACCTGCACGGCCCCCACCAAGCCCTGCACCAGCAGCAACCACCTGATGTGCATCCTGCTCAACACCCGCTCCATCCACAGGCACGCCGTGGAACTCTGGGACCTGCTCGACATGACAGCACCGGACGTCGCCTTCCTCACCGAAACCTGGATGAACGCCTCCTCAGCGCCCGACATCACCATAGCCATCCCGGACGAATACAAGATCACCCGGAAGGACCGCGTCAACCAGACAGGATGAGGCATCGCCATCGTACACAAGAACACCATCCACAACTCAACTAACTCCGACGAAACCTTCACCGCCGCCGAACACCTGCACTTCCAGATATACACTGACCCCAAGACCACCCTCTGCGGCACCCTCATCTACAGACCACCGGGACCACTCACACAATTCAGCAAAGACATCGCAGACTTCATCAGCCCGCACACCCTTCCCTCCGCCAACTACATCCTCCTAGGAGACCTCAACTTTCACCTGGAGAACAACAAGGACAGAAGCACCACCGCCCTGCTGGACAACCTCGCCAACCTCGGACTCAAGCAACTAGTGAACACCCCCACCCACTACGCCTGCCACACGCTTGACCCAGTCTTCTCATCCAGCAAGCACATCTCCTTCAGCCACGCCACCGGACTCCACTGGACCAACCACAGCTGCGTCCACTTCAGCTTCAAAAAAACTACGACCCATCACCACCCGCAACAGGTCCCCCGCCGATGCTGGAACAAGATCACCGCCTCCCTCAGCCAGAAGACTCCCACCAGCACAATGGACCCCAACGAAGCAGCCAGCAACCTCACCAAGTGGCTGACCGCCTGCGCCGATGACCTCGCACCACTAAAGAACCCTCCCAGCAGACATGGCAGCAAGAAAACCCCCTGGTTCACCGACGAACTCAAGGAATCCAAGAAGAACTGCCGCACCCTTGAGAAAGCCTGGCGGCTCGACCACACCACAGACAACATGACCGCCCTCAAGCACGCCATCCGCAAACACCATCAGCTGATCCGCGCCACCAAGAAAACGGCACTCAAAGAACGACTGGACAACAATACCCACGACAGCAAGGAACTCTTCAGCATCGTCAAAGAGTTCTCCAACCCCAGCGCCGGAAACAACAACATCACTCCCTCGCAAGACCTCTGCAACTCACTCGCCTCGTTCTTCCACCGCAAGATTGCCGACATACACAACAGCTTCGACGCACAGACCACGCACCCTACCACCGAACCAACGCCCGCCACCACCACCCTCTGCAACTGAACCCCGATCAGCACCGAAGACACCACCCGCACGATGAACTCCATCCACTCCAGATCACCAACCGACCCGTGCCCACACCACGTCTTCAACAAAGCCGACGCCACCATCGCACCCCATCTCCGAGACACCATCAACTCCTCCTTCCACACAGCCGCCTTCACCGGAGAACTGGAAGCACGCCGAGCTGACCGCCCTCCTGAAGAAACCAACGGCGGACCCCACCGACCTCAAGAACTACCGTCCCATCTCGCTCCTTCCTTTTCCGGTCAAAGTCATCGAGAAGACCATCAACAGACAGCTGGCCGCCTTCCTCGAGACGAACGGATCCCTCGACCCCTCACAGTCTGGGTTTCGAGCCAACCACAGCACCGAGACCACCCTGATCGCAGCCACGGACGACATCAGAACCCTGATCGACAACGGGGAAACAGCAGCCCTCATCCTCCTGGACCTCGCTGCGGCATTCGACACCGTCTGCCACCGAACTCTAGTGAAGCGCCTCAGCAACATCGGAATTCGAGAAAAAGCGCTGGAATGGATCATCTCGTTCCTCACCGGAAGAACCCAGAGAGTCCGCCTCCCTCCGTTTAGATCCGAGGCCACCAAATTCATCTGTGGCGTACCACAAGGATCCTCACTCAGCCCAACCCTCTTCAACGTCTACATGAGCCCCCTCGCAGCCATCGCACGCCAGCACAACCTCAACATCATCTCCTACGCCGACGACACTCAGCTCATCCTCTCCCTCACCAGCGACCCCACCACCGCCAGAGCCAACCTACACGAAGGGATGAAAAATGTCGCCGACTGGATGAGGAACAGCCGCCTTAAACTGAACTCGGACAAGACGGAAGTCCTCATCCTGGGATCATCACCCTCCGCCTGAGACGACTCCTGGTGGCCCCCGGCCCTGGGCACTGCTCCCAAACCGACGGACCACGCACGCAACCTGGGCTTCATCCTGGACTCCACCCTGTCAATGACCAGACAAGTCAACGCCTTCTCATCCTCGTGCTACAACACCCTGCGCATGCTCTGCAAGATCTTCAGATGGATCCCCACGGAAACCAGGAAGACCGTCACCCAGGCACTCATCACCAGCCGACTGGACTACGGGAACACCCTCTACGCCCGAACCACAGCGAAACTTCAAAAGAGACTCCAACGCATCCAGAACGCCTCCGCCTGACTCATCCTCGACATCCCCCGACACAGCCACATCCCCGGACACCTGAGAGACCTGCACTGGCTCCCCATCAGCAAGAGAATCACGTTCAGACTCCTCACCCACGCACACAAGGCTCTCCACGACCTGGGCCCCAAGTACCTCAACGACCGCATGACCTTCTACACGCCCACCCGCCAGCTACGATCGACCGGCCATGCACTCGCCACCGTACCACGCATCCGCAGAGCCACCGCCGGAGGAAGATCCTTCTCCTACCTGGCAGCCAAGACGTGGAACTCCCTCCCCACCCACCTTCGGCGAACCTAAGACCATCTCGCCTTCAGGAAGCAGCTCAAGACCTGGCTGTTCGAGCAGTAACTTTCCCCTCTCCCAGCACCTTGAGACCCTCCCGGGTGCGTAGTGCGCTATACAAATGACGTGATTGATTGATTGATTGATCAAATTTCATGATCAGTTCTGTTTACACAGATTCAATAAATCTGTTGTATATGTAATTTCAGCGTCATCAGAAGCAGGCGGAGAAGACATTGAACAAGGTGGCGGGGAAGCTGCTGTGCCTTGTGGTTCCGATGCATGACACCACTGACACCGAGGGACCCAGTAGCACAGCGGGTGAGGGGACTACAATGGAGGATGCAAGCTCCACAACATCCACTTCAGGAGCCTCCTCAAGCGAGCACTCCGTAATTGTGGTGGACCCGACAGGAAGTTTACAAACTGCATCAGTGTCTGCCACCCAGAGTACCATCTCTACCATCCCTTGCCCCCTTCAGTTTGCCAAACCCACCCCATAAAAGGGGTGCCATCTCCTTTGCACCAGGCACTCCCCCCGTCCCTGTCCTCCCGGCTGCACTGAGTGGGGAAGCTACTGGCCTCCTCTGGAACATCTCTGTTGGCCAGAATGCTCTACTGAATTCCATCCAGTTGCTTAGCTGCCAATTGCTGCAAATGGTAACCTACCTGGAAGGCATTCACATTACTATGTCTGGCCTAAAGAGGTCTTGTCAAGGTATAACCTCAAAGCTGACCACAGCATCTCAACCAACTCAACTTGTGCCCCATCTCCCACCCCTTCCACATCCAAATTTCCTATTTGCAGACCTGTCCCAAGCATGCTCACACCTTTACACGCACCAACTCGCACAGACACAAGCAGGACATCCACACAGAAACACAAACAGCACAAAAAACACAGGCAACATCCAAACATACAGACACCACACCCACTGCCACACCCACATGCACCATCCCACCTACTGATGTCAGACACCTAGCAGTTCAGCGCGAGGTCTGAGGTACAAGAAACAAGGCGGGAGCAGCTCTGAGGGGCCCAAGCAGACTCTGTTTAAGTCCTGTGTCCCCCCATGGTGACTTTCAGCTTTGACGGGGGCCTCTGTAAGCAGTCACCAGTGGAGCAATTGTGACCTCTGCAACAGTAGGAGCAGTAGGAGAGCTCCAAGGCTCCACAGCATCCCCTCCTGCCCAGCCCTTTAACCCCTCTTACCTGTCGGCCTACTGCACTCTTAACCTCCAGTTAAGGCAGGAGGCAGACTACCAATAATTTCCCAGCATTAAGTAAGAGTTGGAGCAAAATAGTTGGTCTCCGTTACTCCACTTTCAGCATTCACCAGTGGTAGTGTGCAGGCTCAGGCTAAGACTGCAGGCCCCCTAGGGGTACAGAGGCGGTGGGCATTATGTCAGTGCTGCTTGTGCCTCAGGGACAGGGTGCTGCTTCCTGCACACATACTTTTCACTCCTTTCTGGGCATTTCAAAAATATCTGGAAAGAAGTTGATGTCAGCCTTGGGGCAGAGGATAGATAAGGAGTGAAAGAGCAGGGATCCTTGGGTGTGGCATATGAGGCCGTGTACTTTTTATAAGATGCCTTCAAGGTGTTTGTGCTCTTGCCATTTAATCTCAAATTCTGGTGAAACTGCTTCTTCCCTTAGTTCTTCCAAACTTTAAAATAACGAAAAAAAATATTTGACGTAAGAAGTCACAGTCTCATTTGTCTCTCCTGAAGTCTCACTCCTCCATGCTTTGTTCTAAAGGAGGAGAGTGGGCAAGAAATAAGGAATTGTAAATGACTTAAGGCACACATAAAGAAGACAATGTAAGTTTAGTTATGGCCTTGCCTAGGGCATCTTTTTATGTCAGGACAGTAGATTTGACTATATTCCAGCTGTAACTGTTCCTCCAAGTCAGCCCAATAAATTACGATGTCCAGTCGATGCAGGGGAAGAAATGGACATAGAGGCTGTTCATACGATGAACATTGTTGGTATCAAGTTTGAGTCTGAGCTCAGTCTCAAGTGTTCAAAGGGACCCTCTGGTGGCCAATATGCTGTCTTTGTGCTGGAAAGTGTGCACTTAAGGGGACCTCTGGATGACTCATGGTGGACTCTGTGTCGATTTGTGTAATGGGGACTATCATGTACCGGAGGGCTATTTTCTGATAGACATTGCCGCTCTTACAGAGGAGATTCAGACCATAGAAGCCAATCTAAAACCACCTATTGCTTTAGACTTCATCCTGAGCCCGCCTTTAGATAGCCTACCTAGTTGTCCAGCATTGCCTGCTTTTGTAGTATTGGCAGCTTGTATTTATGCAGTGCTTTGTGAGTTAATGCAGTGCTAATATTCTGGCAGGTTAAACTGTTGGAATGTACCTAGAGAGTTAGAGAATGTTTTATTTTGAAACTTGCTGTTGGCTGTTGAATTGTTACTGGAGGAGGCAATGCACCCTGCGTGCTCCACTACCATGTAGCCTGTAACAATAAATCTACGAAAGAAATGCTTTCACTCTTTGTACTTACTACAGACTTCTGATGATGATCTAGCCAGATGATGGACCCTGCATGTCTTGCTGGATAAAGTCAGTCAGTCAGTCAAAAAAGCTTTTATTATCGGTTAAAAACCATAAAAATACATATTTACACATTTACACATACATCAATACTATATAAATATTTAAAAAAATAGTAAAAGACCTCATAAAACAACATTCTTGAGTGAGAATAAAAGGATTTAAAAACAGAAAAAAAGTACATGCATAAGTATCCCACTGGAGCAACAAGGGTTCCATACTGGACTGCCAGGTAACTTTATTAGAGGGGGAGACCTCCCCTATTATGTTTTTTTATTTTCCTTTAGTAATGCACACCTTGTAAACCACATAGACAGAAGGAATCTTGCTGTTACATAAACTGTCAAAAAAAGTGGTATCAGTTTAGAGAATTCTAAAGGTCTCTCTATAGTCCCTTATGCCCCTGGACTTGCAGAATTGAATTATCCATTTAGCTCTTGCCCGGGAGTAGAAGGGGCAAACGAGCAAAACGTGTAGATCTGGATACAGAGTTTCTTGGCCAGGGGGGCTGGATGTCATCCAAGAATCTCTGCCTCCTTTCCAAACCAAATGACCGAAATCAATGAACAATATGTACCAACCGTTGCACATACCAGCTGCCACGGTTTCGACCCTTTCTCAGAAGAGGAGGTAGAAAAGGTCATGCTTGAGATCAAGTCGGGTTCCCCACTTGACCCTTGTCCACATCACATTTTCTCCCAGTTAACCCCTGTAATATGTCCAGTAGTTACTAGAGCACTCAATCTCTCCCTTAGTTCTGCTGAATTCCCAAAATCATGGAAACAGGCCCTAGTCACCCCTTTAGTAAAGAAGGCTGGAGCAGACGTAAACAATCCGGCCAATTACAGACCAATATCCCAGCTACCTTACTTATCAAAGGTTCTGGAGAAGTTAGTCAACAGAAGTCTTTCCACATTTTTGGAAGTGAACGGTCTGCTGGACGATTCACAGACAGGGTTCCGTACAAACAATAGTACCGAAACTACACTCTTAGCGGTGACAGACAGTATCAGAACCAAGGTGGATCAGGGTAGAACAGTCGCACTGATACTCCTTGATTTATCGGCGGCTTTTGATACCGTACCCCACGATCAACTATTGAACATCCTGGCAGAGAAAGGAATACAAGGCAAAGCATTAGGATGGCTACAATCGTTCCTAGCGGACTGAACCCAATCAATGCGCTTGGGTGACTACACATCCCCTCCACGACTTATAAAATACAGAGTTCCCCAGGGGGCGTCATTGAGCCCAACTTTGTTTAATGTATTCGTCTCCTCGCTGGCAACCATTGGCAAAAAGTGGGGTGTCGAAATGTGCTCCTATGCTGATGACACTCAGCTGATGGTCACCATTGATGAAAATGATGACTCTAAAACTAGATTGACGATCTGTCTGACTGAATTGGCAACTTGGATGCAGGACCATTGTCTTAGACTAAACGCCGACAAATCCGAAATCCTATTGTTCGGCAGAGGTACACAGGCCTGGGACAACAGCTGGTGGCCAAGTGACTTGGGTTTGCCTCCCAACCCTACTGCAAAAGCAAAAAATTTAGGAATAACACTGGACAGGGACTTATCCATGAAATCCCATGTTTCCATAACTTGCGGAAGAAGCTTTGGACTTTTGAAGATGCTTAGACGAGTCTTCCCCTGGGTGCCGACGGATTGCCGGAAAACCTTGGTCCAGTCACTACTGATGAGTAGATTGGACTATGGTAATTCTCTGTTTGTAGGAATGGCAGATTATCTCTTCTCTAAATTACAGATGGTTCAGAATGCCGCTGCCAAAGCCATCTGCAATAAAAGAAAATATGACTCAGCTAAAAACTGCATGCGTGAGCTTCATTGGCTCCCAATACGGCAACGAGCCATTTTTAAGCTGTTGTGTATTTCTCACAAGGTACTCCACGACTCAGGCCCCACCATCCTACATGACATGGTTAGATTTCATAAACCCTCTAGAAACCTACGATCTATGACGTTAGGAAGAGCAGCTATCACCCGAGCTCGTACTGTCAGGATGGGAGAGCGGGCCTTCTCTCACATTGCGGCAACAAAGTGGAACGAGCTACCCCCTAAACTTAGAACAAATGACTGCTTTGTCTCATTTAAGAAACAACTGAAAACATTCCTTTTTCGCAGGCTAGATCAATAATTTTCAATCAGAGCTGATGTCAAATCACTTGCAACTTTTCCTCAGCGCCGTGATGTTCTTTCAGGATGAATGTTAGCGCTTTACAAATAAATAAATACAAATCTCTCAAAATTAGGATGGACCTTGGTCTCTAAAAAGGCGTTAGTAAGCCTACCCAAGGATAATAAGAGAGCCATACCATGCTCTCTCAGCACCGAACTCAAAGTTTTTCTAGGGAGCAGGGCACAGGCCTTCTCCGGGGATGACCACAGATCCCCCCTACCCAGGGCCTGGGAAAGGCGCTGGATGTACTTTAACCATGGGATCCTCCCTGCGCCTCTTCTAGCTAGCAAATTCCGCAGATCCTCCCTATAACTCTCCAGTTCCGGGGTAGCCCAGAGCCGTCTCCAGTATAACAACGGACGATTCGAGACGACATCCTGGATAGGCACCAGACCTATGTCCAGCCTTAGGGGGTTGAGGGGGGTACTCCGGGGAAGTCTCAAAAGACGCCTCATGAAACTATTCTCGGTGAGGGAGAGGGGGCCACACTTACATGTCCCCATAATTCCGCACCGTAAAGCGCACCGCCTCTGGCCTGAGCTTTATATATTTCTACTGGTGGTCCCATCAGTTTGAGGGAAGACTCATTAAAGACTTTTAGGATACCACCAGAGGACTGGGCAAGCTTCAAATTGGCTTTAGCAGTCTGCGAACCTCAGTCCATTCTGTCATTTAAAGTAACCCCCAAGTACTCGAATGTGGAAACTCGGTCGAGAGCCATTCCATCCAGATGCGGGTGGGGACAATTCGGGTGTTTCATGTTATACACCATATACTTGGTTTTAGCAAAATAAATTTCCAGATTCCTTAGTTTACAAAAACTGGAAAATGCCTCTAATGTGCGCTGAATACCCCCCGATGAATTTGACATTAGGAGGGTATCGTCCGCGAACATTAGGGCCGGACGTTTCCGGCCAGCAAGGGTAGGAGAGTCCAGGTTTTTTGCTCCCAATAGGAAGGCAATCAAACCATTGAGGAATAGGGAGAAAAGCGTGGGGGCTAAAACGCACCCTTGCCTCACTCCCCTTTACACTGGAAACGGGGATGACAATTCCCCACCCCTCCCAAACCTCACCCTAGCGTACGTGCCCTGGTGCATACGCTTGAGTAAAGGTGAAACTGCCTGTTTTGCTGTTTTGGAACTCTTCTTATTATGTTCATCGTGTGGCCTTCACTGGGACTGCTGCTCCCGTGCGGCTACTACATCTATAGTCCCTGCAACAGTCTCTTCCGTCAACTTTGTGCCCCATTTTGTGCGACGGACATGTGGTGTTAAAACTCTGGTGGCTGTGTAGTTTTCCCCAAGTGATGTTGAGCACATTCTACAACTGCCTTCTTGGGTGGGTTAGGCCTGGGCGGTAAATTTTGTTCCGCTTGCAGAATGTGCAATATTTTGACATTTTCGCGTTCTGCAGAGAGCACTAAAATGTAGAAAGTTTCGCAATCTGCCGCGAAAATGGAAGTATTTTCTTGTTTGCGCTTTAAAAATGCGTTCTCGCACGTGCTGTAATGACTTACCGGGTCCCTGCGTTCGCCGACGAGTTTTCCAATCCGTTCGCGTGCACCACGAGATGTTGGATTGTTGGCAGCAGGTCACTCTATCCTGTGAGGGATTGCGTTCACAAACATGTCATTCGACCCCGAACAGGAAATAAGTATCGCGAGCAAGATGACCGTGGGCAAGTTGGAGATAAATTTCCCTGCGAACACGCAAAAACACATCGCGAATGGGCAGGAAAAGCAATCTCTGCATGTTCGTCAAAGTTCCCCGTGCTCGCTGAGATTTTGAGCAATTTCGTGATAATTTGCAAAAGTCAATTTCGCAAATTCCACCCACCCCTAGGGTAAATACAGGTACACGGAACTCGCCGTGCATGCTTATATTCAATGTCATTGTTTGTGAGAAGTTCGAAGATTTGCCAGCAGTTTGAACCCTGTGAGGTCATGTATGACGCTGCTGTCTTCACGTTGGAGGCCATCTACACGTTGGCATATGGAAGAACAGCTGTTCAAAGTCAGCTGTCCTGTACTGCCGCTACTTTTGGCATAAATTTTGGCCCTAACATACGACCATTTTTTGCGGTTGCAAAAGCAAAGTCAACTCATTTGAGACCACAAATAATGGTGGAGGTATGTACAAAACCTATTTTGTGAACTCACTGACTCCCAAAAGAGTATTTGCGACTCGCTATTAGGAAGTGGCGCGCCAAGGGTGTCTCTTCCTAATAGCGACTCTAACACCAGTGTACTATTGTTTTGCAATCGCATTGCGAAACACTTGCAATTTACCACCTACTTCAAGTAGGGGGTAAACCACTCACAAACAAGAATAGGTGCAAAATTATTTTTTAAGAGCAGGAAGTGGTCCCGGGGACCACTGCATGTCCTTAAAATGTTAAACTGAAAAGGTTCATTTTTCTTTTTTAAGTGAATTCTGTTTTCCTTTAAGGAAAACGGGCTGCTTTTAATAAAAAACTGTTTTATTGAAAAAGCAGTCACAGACATGGTAGTCTGCTGACCCCAGAAGGCCAACATCCCTGTGAGGGCTAGCCATTACCAATGGGGATTCAAATTGTACATGCCTCATCAATATTCATGAGGCATGCAATTTGCGACCCCATTGGGAATGACAAACAGTGTCTGAGACACTGTTGTACATTAAGTTTAGTGAGTCGCAAAATGTGAGTCACAATTCTGCCCAATTTGTGAGTTTGCTAAGGTGAATGGCTGAACATCTGGCCCTATAATCCCTCAACGTAGTGATGCAAGTGGACCTTTGTGCTGTAGTGTAGTTCCTATTTTTTCTATAGGCCCTGCGCATTGGAATAACATAAACAGCAGTGTAGACGTAGAAGTGCGGTCTTCTCGGTCTCTACTGACTATGTTAGACTTAATTGGGTTTGTACCAGCTAGCTCAGAGGTCACTGGAAACTTTCTTGACTGAATAGGAAGTGATCAGCTTCCCTGGCTCAGACAAGAAGGGATTCAGTTTTCCAACAACCACATTAACATGACAACTTTGCTCCTCAGAATAAGAGTCAATCTCTAGAGTCGTGTGAAACAATAGACAGCTATTTCACTCAGTCAGTTGTGCAGAATTACTTTCACCTGGATGCAGAGAATAGAGAGACGGGCGTTTTCAATAAAAGGTATTATTTATTGAACAGTCTTTCTTCTCATGCAAGAGAAATGAATTGCCACAATTGCAAGACTTGTTATTATAAAAAGTGCGTACAGTAAAAGGAGTATTGCGAAATAATACTGTAAAAGCATTAATATGGTTTCTTAGCCATATGATAGTTAAAATGAGTAAAATATATACATTCATATATACATTTGGCTAACGTCCTCAACTGGTGCTTCTAACTACGCCTACCCCAGTGTACCTGACCTAAGCCTAATACGTGGGAGGGAGTAAGTAAGTAGTAGTTTAAGTTGAGTTGGTTTTGCCAAGGGTTTGCTTCAAGAATTCTCTCTAAGGGTCTAGTCATCACCGTACCTCTGAAATAGAATGTTGGAGGTCTGGTATCTCCTCTCAGGACTCGATATTCCAGTCACCCGCAAGGGTAGGCTGGAAACGCCGGAGCTGGATTTTCTCGGCAGGAGAAAAGACAGCGTCTTTCTCAGCTTGTCAAGGAGGAGGAGGGCCAGCGTCCGTGGGCTTCTCGCATTTGCTGGACTCTGCAAGGGACAGCTGTTCTGGTCCTGTATTCACCTCCACCATCGTGTGTGCTTAAGGCAACGTTGGTATTATTTATACCTGAAAGGTGCCTTGTTTGACGTAAGTTTTTGGACATAAGACGTCAATAAAGATGTCACTAAGAACTGGTTGTTCTTACAGTGCTTGCAAGAGTTCTATTACTAATCAAAACAAAGCAAGCGGGGCTTTCCCAGGTTGCTGGGGGTTTTATATGTTGAAAGAACTCGGTGTGTTATCTAGGAATCTAAGGAAGTGGCTTCTGCTGTGTCATGTACTGTAATGAGCTGCAGAGACGAGTTACTGAAATATGGCTCTGATCGTTTATGCCATTTATAGGGATATCTATTGATTATAGCCGTATAGGGGCTTAAGGTCACAATATTGATCGGGGTCCTAGATAGAACACAACACCCACTCCACGAATTTATGTCCATCAAATTACTAAAAACTAAAGCAATAAGATGCGCGTGTATTCATACCCACCCCAAAATACATATTGCATTTGAAATGGCGTATTTGAAATACATGAAAATAGAGGTACTGTACGTCTTTAAGCATAGTAATCATTCAAAAAATTATTGCATATGTAATCAGTTGAACGATATTGCGAAAAAATTACACATGAAATGTCTCTTAATACAGAAAAGAAGGGCGAGACTAGGCGCTGGCAACTCAGTCCAGCCACTTCAGCCGCCATCTTGTTCAGGGGAAGGCAGGCGGTCTAGTTGATCATTCCTCCCGCCCTCCCAGGATACTTAAGGGTGTGCTGAAATCTCCTCGTGGTATTTGCTTATTTTTACCCCTGAGGCGGAAGCCGGGGGATCTCTGCGCTCTCTTGTGCACTCTACTTTGATTGCGCGTTCGTTATTGATATAATATTAACGTTTTAAAAAATTTTAAATATTTTAGCAGGCAGTTTTTAAACATTAGTCCCCACCTTGGTGTGAGACTTGCGTCGCCTGAGGTTGCTTTCCGACCTGCCCTGGCACAGCGCCGCCGTTACTAGGCGCTGGCAACTCAGTCCAGCCACTTCAGCCGCCATCTTGTTCAGGGGAAGGCTGGCAGTCTAGTTGATCGTTCCTCCCACCCTCCTCCCACCCCTACCATAGATAAAAACAACAGACACGCCCGTCCGTGCAGCGGACGGGCGCAGCGGGCGCGCCGAAGGCGTGCCAAAGGCAACCCAGTCTGCGCCCGTCCGCGCCCGGACCGGGCCAAGGGCCACTCCCCCTGGTTCAGGTCCCATGGCCCCACGAGTTACCTACTCATCGATCAAGCTCCTGCAGTTGCGTCCCCCTCACCATCAGGCATGTCTCATACTTGACCCACTGCTCCTTGTTGGAAATCCTGCCCAACTCTGTCCCTGTTGTAAAACTACGATACCCCTCCATCTTAATTCTCCTCTCAGTACCAATAACAAATCATTGAAGTCTTATTCAATGGCCCTCACTAATGTCCGTTTGCTCGGCAAACACCAACAGGACATAGCCGATCTGATAGAGGATAAAAATCTAGATATGTTATTTATGATTGAAACCTGGATGGACAGCTTGTCCGACCCAGATTTAGTGATTGCAGTTCCCAAAGGCTTTTCTATCCATAGACTGGATAGACAGCGTAAGAAAGGCGGTGGTATTGCAGTCATTTTACGTGACGTATTCACCGTCAGAACTAATATGATTTTGTTACCTTCCTGCGAAGCCCTACAATTTTCCATCAAACTGACTCCCTCCTACAACTTAAAAGGGGTCCTCTTGTATCGACCACCGGGATCAAGGACTGGTTTTATTTCTGACCTTAGGTCCATCCTGGAATCGTCGGCCCTCGGCAGTTCTCTAACTGTCCTTGGTGACTTCAATTTTCATTTCGACAAAATAGAGGATAAAGACACCGCTGCTCTTATAGCGGATATGACAACTTTTGGTCTCCCACTGTTGGTCAAATCGTCCACACATGATGAGGGCCATATACTGGATGGCATCTTTACTAACTTAGTGGATTTACATGTCTCTCAAATCCTTCCCCTTACTTGGTCAGACCACCATGTAATTTTGGCTTCACTGACCATTCATGACTCTGGTGCCCCCACATCATCCTCCAATCCCCCTCAGCCGTTTCTGGCATGGAACGATATCGACAGTTCCAGCCTGGAAACGCTCTTGATTAACTCCAATCCCTCTTTATCGGCTGACCCTAACATCGCCACTACACAATTCCACGAGTGGGTGGGCTCTGCTGCCACCTCATTGGCCCCGGTTAAACAGTGGTCCCGTAATAGACCTGCCCCCTCGGCCCCCTGGTTTTCGGAGGTCCTAAGAACACAGAAACAACAGTGCAGGAATAAAGAGAGGCACTGGCGAAAAGACTACTCCGTAGAGGCCAAAACTATGTATAAGGAAACGGTGGCTAAATATAAAATCATGATTAGTGAGGCCAAGAAAAAGTTTTTTAGCGACAGAATTGAACTAGCCAAAAACTCCAATAAGGCACTGTATGAAACCACCAAGCAGTTAGCTGGCTATTCTTCCAACTTGACCCCACCTCCCTCCCAATCCCTCTGCGACGCCCTGGCCAACTTCTTTTTCAGTAAGGTCAATGACATTTATTCTGCCTTTTCTAACAACACCAACACTCCCTCTACCACTTCCACTACTACTCGCACTGGTCCTACTCTCACTCAGTTTGCAGATATCTCCAGTTCACAGATTGCGGACATCATATCCACGATTAGATCAGGCTCTGCACTTGACCCCTGCCCTCTTAAAGTATTACTACCTGTCATTGAAGTACTTCTTCCTGCCAGTACTTCAATCTGCAATTCCATGTTCAGAACAGGCATTTAACCAGTCACTTTAAAAAAAACTCTCCTTAAACCACTGTTAAAGAAGCCACATCTTGACATGGAAGAATTAAAGAGCTACCGCCCAATCGCTAGCCTTCCAGTTCTGGCAAAAATTGCCGAAAAAGCATTGAACCTTCAGCTCTCGGCCTTTATAGAGGAACATCATCTACTCGACGAATCCCAGTTTGGCTTCCGCCGATTCCATGGGACGGAAACGGCTTTGATTAAAGCCGCGGATGATATCAGATCCATCCGTGACACTGGGGGGACAGCAGTAATAATACTGCTTGATTTATCGGCGGCTTTCGACACGGTCGATCATGCTATTTTGATCGACCGTGTCGAAAACATGGGTGTCCAACAAACTGCCAAGAAACTTTTGGCCTCCTTTCTGGCTGACAGGACTCAGGTGGTCACACTGGGATCCTTCCATTCCTCCACTTTGTCGCTGCCATGTGGAGTACCTCAAGGCTCATCCCTAAGTCCGACACTTTTTAACATCTATGTCTCGGACCTAGCTAACATCATTCGAGCGCATGGGATGAGCCTTACTTCCTATGCAGACGACACTCAGCTGGTCCTTGCCATTAAAAACGATGGCCATAAAATAGCCGAGGATTTTAAATCGGGCATGTTGGCAATTGGGGTTAGGATGGCCTCCAATTGCTTAAAATTAAATTCCGACAAAACGGAAGTAGTTATCTTCGGACACTTGACCCCAGAATGGTCCTCTCGTTGGTGGCCTTCGTCTTTAGGTCCTCCCCCTGAGCCTGTCAGTAAGGTGAGGAACCTGGGAGTTATCTTTGATGACCACCTTATTTTTCTCCCACATGCCAACCAACTTACTTCCTCTGCCTTTCATAAATTGAGACTCATCAGGAAAATCCTTCCCTTTCTTCCCGATACAGCTGGCAAAACCTTGGTAACCTCTCTGGTACTGTCCACCTTGGACTATTGTAATGCCTTGTTCATAAATGCACAAGGAAGAGTCATAAACAAAATGCAAATTATTCAAAACTCAGCCGCCAGGTTTCTGGGCAGAATCCCCAAACATCTATCTGCGTCAGAAACCATCAGAGATTTACATTGGTTACCCATTAGAAATAGGATAAAATGTAAAACCCTTTGCTTAGTGTACAAAGCTCTGCACAATTTGGGACCAGCTTTTCTCATTCAAAATCTGACTCCTTACTGTCCCCCCAGAACATTACGTTCCTCCAGTTTAAATGATCTGGTGGTTCCCCGTACCAAATCTGTTTCATGGGGAGACAGAAGATTCTGGTGTTTGCCCCTAAGCTATGGAATACTATGCCTCACTCGATAAAAATAAGCCCTTCACTCTGGTCTTTTCGCAAACAACTCAAGACCTGGCTTTTTAATCACTAAATTCAGATCTCCCCTCTCTGGTTAAATATTGCAGATATCTTAGTGCTGAGACGCCCACGGGCCATTGTTCGCGCTCTAGAAATATTAATAAATAAATAAATAAATAAATAATATTTCATCATATATAAATACAATTGTTGTAAAATGTGCTAGAGGCCGAGGTAAAGTTTCTTTTTTTTTCTCGGTCTACTAAAAATAGAAGTTCTGTTCTTTATGAATGGTTCTACTTTAAGCAAAAGTATTTGTGCCAGAAAAAAGGTAAATATTTTGAAAAATGTTCAATTTAAAAAAAAAATTCTCGTGGTGAACGGGGGATAGAGTTCCAAACGCTTTTCAGTAGTTTTTGTTGATCAAAACTGAAGGCCAAATTCAGAGTTCATGGGAACGCTGTGCCCCGGAATGTTTTTTCCAAAAAATCATTGTTGCTGTTCAGGGGAGAACATCATATCAGACAAGCTCTTAAAGAATAGGTCTACATATTCAGGTGACAGTTCGACCAGGTTCGATAGTGCAGTAACCTGGAAGTTGTGAGAATGATTGCTATCATCGATGTTTGGATCAGCAATGCTCACAGAAGGCCATACCTGGGTGATGCTGCTTTCATTTACCACTTCACTGCCGCCACCTAGTCGTAGCGCAGGAGTCTCAACGAACGCCGTCATCAGGATTGGTAGCCGCTGGGGACAACACGATGCATGAGCCGTTACAGGACTTAGCAAAGTATCGATATCCATTGGTACTGCTGATGGTAGTGCAAGACAGGTGTCTAACACGCATTCTTCTCCGCATAGCATACATCGAAGCACAGGTAAGATGCAGGTCCGCCATATAGGTCTGAATGAAAGAAACCAGGTCATGTTCAGATCTCTCAGCCGGGCCAATCCAAGGACTCTAGTTATGCGGTCCCGGTAGCGTATTGCTAGGATCGTTTCTTCCATCCTTGCCGGAGTCATGATGTGTTTTGGCTTGCCATATCGGAGCAGGAGGGTCAAAAAAAAAATGCCTGCTACAAGTTCCAAAATTAGGGGTATACCGCCAAAGACTGAATGGACAAAATTGGGAATAATGCCCAGAATTGCTTTGAATGGTGTTAACAATCCCGAAAAAATCGTCTTAAATACATTTGAGATACCAATGGCATCCGACATATTTAGGATTTGGCTTACCATTTCTGTGAAATGCACGGGGCAATTTGTTGATAAAAGGCCATGTATCCCCGATGTTTTCCTTGCAACTTGAAGATCATACGTCTCTTTTGATGACGTGATGTCTGTAAAAGCACAGACTTCATTCTGCTTAAAGTATCAATTCATATAGAAGAGACATTCAAAGAAGGCCAAATCGGCGTCTCAGAATCTCCAGGGCCGTTTGGAAACAATGCTTGCATACAGCAAGTGACCATGGAAGTCACGCTTACGAGATATGCTTTCCCTGGCACCAAGCCACAACAGCTGTAATCCGTTATTAGAATGTAACTCCCGTTAGAAAGTTGCCTAAAGAAGGGCTCTATCTGTGTTGCAGGTGTGACGTGCTGGTGGCATGAAAGGTTGTTTGAAGTCCCTTCGCAGGCCCCATGTAAATTAATACCCTGGCACAAAAGTATACCGCTTAGTGAATGTTTGCTATTTTCACCACTAAGAAATACATTTTTGTTGTTGTCACTGTAGCATGTGTGTGTATATGGTAATTTCCATGATGACTTAATGTACCCTTTACCCAATCGTTCATACTGGCCAGTCGGTATATACTCAAGGCAATTTTTAAATCGGAAAGTTGTTATCGGAATTGTGATAATCCCGTGTATTATCCATTCAATGACAGGTCTTTCTGACATTGTCAATGGTAATCTCTCAAGTTTTTCGATGCTCAGGATTGTATAGTCTGCTCCTTTCTGTGCCAAACTGATTTGTTTATCAGTAAGGTTAAAGATGGAAAACAATGACGTTTTGTTGAGTAAACGCCATGGCACATAGCCGGAACGAAGATTTTGCAGCGTCCAGCCTAACTGTACAATAGAACGTAATTGCGACTGGCCATGTTGTAATATTAGCAAGTCTTTATCTATTATATCGATGGCAGATGATACAATACTGTCCAGTGAATATATTCTGGAGGACAGAGTCATTAACCCATTGTCCACAACAGAAAGTGATTTTTCCAAATGAATACGATCAATTTCTCGTATTTTTTCTGCTGTTTCAATTTGTGTTACTTTCCATGCCTCGTTGTATGCCATATATACACTTGCCGCTATGAAACGTTTCTGACGCTGTTTGCGTGGTCCCATAATGAAATCGCGCAACTCAGCACCATCTTTAAGTAAAGATAAGTGTTGCTTAATTTTTGCCAGTGTGGATGATTCTAGCCATTCAAGGCACAGCTTTCCTACACTGTATGTTGTTACTATCCCTGGATGTTATCTCTGGGAGTATCTAGGGTCTGGTCTGGTCATTTCTAACCCCTGTGTTTTGTTCAGGAATCTATCTTGACAGTTATTCGTGTCAGTAGGCCAGATTAACCACTTTTTCCAATTAAGATGTGTTCTGTTTAGATGTAAAAATTTTGATACGTCTATTTCAATATCTGTGGTTGCATTATCAGGTATTGGTTTTGTAATAGACGGTTTGTTAAGGTCTTTAATCTTAGCTAGGCCAAGACAGGTTGTTTGGTGAATTGTGTCATTTAAGAACATTATTTGTCCCGGGATCATGCACGCTCGAAATAATGCTCCTAGGCCTTGTACCTGCCAATCTTTTGTACCCAGGATGGTTTTTGTTTCAATGTTGTTTTTCCAGAAATCAAAACCAAATGTCATCATTTTTTCATAAAATGCTTCTGAATATATCAATTTAGTATTTGTCAGCATTGTTTTCGTCCCTGTTTTATCCAACAGTTCATAATAAAATGTTTCTGCATTACTCGTGTTAAACCTTGAGAAGTATTGGAATTTCGCAAAAAACGTTTTTGAACTAATTTTAGGTGGAGTAGCACAATGTTCCCATTGGTTATATTTAAAAATATTTCTAGGTTGAGCAGATTTATGTAAGTAATGGTCTGCGTAATGTGAAAAACAGTACATTTGTTCATAATAAGATGAACCTTGCAAGTAATCATGTTCTGTAAATTTTGCTGACAACACTAAATCCGACATCATACTATTTATACTTTCAAAATCCCAATCATCAGAGAATATACTTGGTTTTACAAAGTCACTTAATGAAACCTTGAACTGGTGAGGATATTTCAAGATCTCGACGGGCCATATACTTCATAGTAAATCTTGTCCTACACTACCCCACCGGGTATTGGAATGGCTGTGACATTTACTGATGATAGTCCTCTTTTCTTCACGTGAGATGATTTGTGAGGTTTTAGAACTAAGTTGATGTTCTGACTTGCTGTGTCTATTGAACTGTATTTTCCTTCAATGAATTTTCCCAAACAAAGTACCATGATGAGCCAAAGCAGGAGGAAAAATACACCTAGCCCAAACCAAGACTCTAACCATGAAGAAATAAGATAAGTTTCCTTGAGTTGATGAAAGAGTTCTGTTGCTTTTTCTTTAAAAGTCTTTCTTTCTGGCGTCACTTCAGGGTCGCTTTGATCTTCAGAAAAGTTATCGAAATTGATGAAGTAACCAGAGGCAGTTCTGTCAATTGTTGGAATTGCTTTCTCCATTTGTCTTTCATTAGCACATTCTGATGCCACATCATTGTAGACTGGTGTTTCATGACGAACTGTTTCAATCTGTGTTTCAAGAGGCACGAGTTCCATGGCATTATTGCATAGTCCTTCTCTGTGCACTGCAGGTTTATCAAATGTGATTAGTTTTTCAGTTTGAACCTCTTGGATTGTTGCAAATTTGGGTATTCTGTTATTTCGTGGGAGTCCACTTGGCCTACTGTTGATTATAGGCCACATGTTTGTGGTTTTACCTGGTCGATGGATACAACTCTGTTCTCCTTTTTACCAGCAAGGGGCAGTAGTACTACTGATCTTGTTCCGTTGATACTTAAGACAGGTACTGCTTTTCTGTAAGAAGACCCAAATTCCTTCTTGACCGCTATTTTCTCTCTGACCAGATCCCCAATCTTTGGAATCCAGACAGGTTTTGCTGGGACAGGTGGTGTGTCTTCAGTGGTAGTTGGCTGTTGCTTTATTTTTATGTTGCTTAAGGATTTTCTTGTTTCATTCAAGTCCTGTAAAACAGTCAAACGATCATTGATGTCAAAGTCTTTATTCTTATCTTTTACCACTGAAGCCTGACTATCAAGATCCTGAATATGCATTCTAGTTCCGAAACAATAGTTCGTACGGGCTGAAACCTTTTAGAGAATTTCTTGGCAAATTATGAAGACTACTTTGGACACTTATTAAATGTTTGACCCACCCATCAACCGTACCTAATACCCTCGCTGTTATAGATTGCTTTATGTCTTGGTTTTTTCTTTCCACTACACTGTTTCCCTCAGGGTGAAATGGACAAGAGAATCGCAACCCAATGCCCATACTGGCCATGGCCTCCTTATAAGCTCGAGAGCTGAAAGCAGGACCTTGGTCAGAATGAAACATGGCAATTGCGTATGTGCCGATAAAGACTCGCAGATCTTTTATAACAGTTTTGGCGTCAGCCGAGCGCTGGGGCCACATTTTTAAAGTTAATGTAGTCGTATACAATTAATAGGATGCTGGACTGCATATAGACAGCATTACCCTGTCCATAAAGGGTATCTGGGCAACAGGCTGGACCGGTTCACTACTGCGATCTCTGCTACAGTCTTGACAGTTTTTTGCAAATATTTGATGTTGCACGCTCATCCCCGGCCACCAGTACTCTGATTGTAATTCAGTCAGAGATTCTTTGATCTTTTTGTGCCTCGGACCCAATCCCATGTGTGCGTCTGCTATTAAAAAGATTCGCTGATTCATGTTTGGAATTACCCTATCCCCCACTCCAGGTATTCGAGCAAAAGGAACAGAGTTTGCATCAATTACGTATGCATAATTGAGTGGATAGTTCACGGGTAGTGCTGCAGAGTCGCCTTTTAAGGACGTTTTTACTGCCAGCATGGTTTCCCCGTCTATATATTTTTCTGTACGTTTTGTTGTGGCTACGGAAGCCTGTTTAGTTGCTTCCGCTGTGGCTGTATTAGCCAATGAATTCCCTACAACGTGAACGCCATCACGTTGATGACTCAGGGTGTGTACCACGTGAGTCTTTTGTTGTTCTTTCTGTAAAAGAACTACTTGTTTCCAAAGCATTTTATGCTTGATTGTGGCACCTGTGTCATCTTTGTAATCATTTTGAATCCAGCTCTGCAAATCATTATTGTAGGAGTTGACGCAAAAATGCGAATCGCACACAATTAGTGTTGGGAATTCACGTTCTGCATTTTCAAGCGCCATCTTTAAAGATCTGATTTCAGCTCGCTGAGCCGAACATTTTCTCAGTGATTCAGTTTTTGTTATTTTCGGTCTGAATTTACCGCAGAGCCAGCGACCTTTAACAATCGCACAGGCTGCATCGTAGGATTTATTTTCTACACTGTAATGCTGTACAAATCTGTCTGTATAGATTATACAGGAGTATTGTTGTAGAGGAAGAATTTTGATTGGCAGAGGATATTCCTTTTCATAATTTAAATCATTCCGTTTTTTCATGTGCGAGGCGAAATAGTATTTCACGTCTTCTGCAGCAAGAGAATTTTCCCATTGTATCCATTTCGGATCCAGTGACACTATAGGCAGGTTTACTAGGCTGAATAGTGCCTCGAAGGCGGATTCTGCTGTGAGAACAGTGATCCTTTTGCCTTGTGCTAGTTCTCGTTCTTTAGCTATAGCAGTTTGCACTGCCTCCACAGTATTTTCTGTGAGACTGAATGTTTTTTCTGCTTGTGTGTACAAGTGAGATTTGTAAGCTATTGGTACCGTTTCTCCCTCATTAGAGGTCAGGTGCGTGAATCCGCATCTTCCTGGGATGACTCGGATTACAAGGTTGCGTGTATTGTCACGTGTTTCTAATTTTGTTTTTGCTAACATGTCTGTTTGCAGTGATCTCAAAATTTCTAATTTAGAATGTAAGTTCTTCCGAAATTCAGGAAGCCTAGAATCGATTGTAAGTTCTTCAGCGTTTTTGGTGCTTGGAGTACAGCGCACTTCTCTAAGAAGTTGTCCGCTAGGCTTTTTCCTTCACTTGATAATTCGTATCCTAAAAATAATACTGTCAGATGGGCAATTCTTGACTTTTATAAGTTGAATTTGTAACCCTCTGCAGCAAACCCAAGTATTATGGTGTTCACCCTTTTCAAGTGAGTATCCAAGTCGTCGTCTGTTAGATAGATGTCGACATAAGATAATGCCTCATCATCATACATTTGTAGTAACTCCGTTACTCTGGCTGAGAATAGTCCTGGGCTGTTCTTGAATCCCTGTGGGAGCCTACAGACATTTTTCTGTGACCCCATTATTGAGAAAGCGGTCAAGTACCTGCTTTCTGGTGCAATATTTTGACAAAAGAATCCATTAGATATGTCTATTGTCGTTTTATATTTTTTGCAAACTATGTTATTCATTAGTGCAGCACTATGCGAATTTTTTACTGCAAATGTTTTGCAACATGAGTTAATGTGTCTGTAGTCCAAGACTAGACGATATGAATTGTCCGGTTTGGAGACAGGAAACAAAGGATTGTTCATTTGAGAGGTGCCTGTTTCAATCACTCCCTGGTATTCAAGTTGATCTAAAATCTCCCTGACTTGTTTTTTAGCTTCTTGCTTAACTGGGTACTGCCTTTGTGCAGTCGGTTGACATTTTAACTGGATTTTGTGAGGAGGAGAGTCCTCATCCCATCCTACATGATTTTTATATAATGCTGGTGCCTGGGCTACTGCCCATTTCCTTGCATAAATATATTTAGTGTGAATTGGAATGTGATTTGAGAAGGCAGGCATAATCATTTCTTCACCATGAGGGCACTCCCTGACAAACTCTGGGGGCCAATCATTCTCAGCTAACAGGATGTCATAGCCTTTTGAGAGGTTATCCCAAAATAGACCCCTTATTTTCCTAGTCTTATCTCCCTCTATACGCAGTGTTATTTCGTATATCTTATGAGGTTCGCTAACTCTGGTGTCGGCAGTTTCTACTTGAATGTATTCATTCGTGTCCACTGTCTCCAGATGACTCATCAGGACCTTGCGAGCTATGGTGATTTCTGCTGCACTGTCTAGCATTGTCTGTGCCCACTCTCCGTTTTTCAGCTGTGTCCTCAGTATTCTCTGCATGTTCGATTACTCTAATACTGGCTACCTTCTTTGTTGGAAATTGTAATTTTTTACTTTGAGCAGGTTCCTTGTCTTTGGACTTGGTGTGCTCTCCTGGGTCTGACCGTCCTCTTCTTTCCGATTTCTGCAAAAAAGATCGAGAGGGACGTGTTTCCTATTTCTAAGGTTATATCTTTTCTCAGAGTGCTCCCTCTGGGGAGACTGGTGTTCTCGAGTCGGAGTTCTTTCCCTCCGTCGAGGAGACCTTCCTCTGGACTGGAAAACTTTTTCCTTGGGAGTGAATTGTTTATTTCCATCCCAGCTCTTTTTAGGAGTGTTTAAATTATTTTTAATAAATAATTTTTCAGGATTTTCGAGTAGTTGGGGTTTTACTGGTTTCCCACCCAAGCTGTCTCTACCTAATTCTTCATAGCATTTTTCTATAATTCTGGCAAGCTCAATTGGTTGATCTGTTATATCTGTTTCCTTCAGTTTCTGTGTAGCTGGCTAGAACCAGCCACGTTGCTCCTGGTCTACTTAGTGGACCGATCCTGGTAATATGATCATTGTGTTTTAGGGCGCCTTTAAACCAGAGCAGGTGCTCTTGGTATTTTAATGGGATTTCAATCTCCTCGAAAGGAGGGTACTCATCCGGTGGATCCTCTATTTTGTAATAGTGGAACTCGTGTGTTGTAGCATTTGCCGCTGGAAATTTTATCCAAGAATAGAATACCTCTGTCTGCCGATATTCATGTGCCTCTATCACTATAAGTTTTAACGTTATAGTTTTTCTTATGTTGACCGGGATGATTATCGCACCCGGTTCATTAATCCCTGTAACATCGGGACCCTGCTGAGTCGCATTTACTGCGGCTTCAGTTGTTCCGTTGTCTTCTACTGACATTGTATAAATGAAAGTTTTGCAGAGCAGGTCTCCAAGGAGACAAAGATTAGGTGCACAGTATTTTGGAACGCTGTATCCTTCAACGTTGAATAAACCAGAAACTCTACATAGGAATCTCTTCCTACTAAGTTCGGGCGGATTTTAACCTTTCACCCACTCCAGACGTCTATTGGAGTATTTACGGGAGAAAGGGTCTGTGTGAAAAAGCACGACTGAATTACTCTAACGTCTTGCGTTCGTTTTATCGCCTTAACAAACGTTGGGCGCCATGTAGTGTAGTTCCTATTTTCCCTATAGGCCCTGCGCATTGGAATAACATAAACAGCAGTGTAGACGTAGAAGTGTGGTCTTTTCGGTCTTTACTGACTATGTTAGACTTAATTGGGTTTGTACCAGCTAGCTCAGAGGTCACTGGAAACTTTCTTGACTGAATAGGAAGTGATCAGCTTCCCTGGCTCAGACAAGAAGGGATTCAGTTTTCCAACAACCGCATTAACATGACAACTTTGCTCCTCAGAATAAGAGTCAATCTTTACAGTCGTGTGAAACAATAGCAGCTATTTCACTCAGTCAGTTGTGCAGAACTACTTTCACCTGGATGCAGAGAATAGAGAGACGGGAGTTTTCAATAAAAGGTATTATTTATTGAACAGTCTTTCTTCTCATGCAAGAGAAATGAAGGGTCTAGTCAGCACCGTACCTCTGAAATAGAATGTTGGAGGTCTGGTATCTCCTCTCAGGACTCAATATTCCAGTCACCCGCAAGGGTAGGCTGGAAACGCGGGAGCTGGATTTTCTTGGCAGGAGAAAAGACAGCGTCTTTCTCAGCGCATCAAGGAGGAGGAGAGGCAGCGTCCTGGGCTTCTCGCATCTGCTGGGCTCTGCAAGGGACAGCTGTTCTGCTCCTGTATTCACCACCACCATTGTGTGTGCTTAAGGCAACGTTGGTATTATTTTTACCTGAAAGGTGCCTTGTTTGACGTAAGTTTTTGGACATAAGACGTCAATAAAGATGTCACTAAGAACTGGTTGTTCTTACAGTGCTTGCAAGAGTTCTATTACTAATCAAAACAAAGCAAGCGGGGCTTTGCTGGGGGTTTTATCTGTTGAAAGAACTCGGTGTGTTATCTAGGAATCTAAGGAAGTGGCTTCTGCTGTGTCATGTACTGTAATGAGCTGCAGAGACGAGTTACTGAAATATGGCTCTGATCATTTATGCCATTTATAGGGATATCTATTGATTATAGCCGTATAGGGGCATAAGGTCACAATATTGATTGGGGTCCTAGATAGAACACAACAGTGCCAGAGGTGCTTTGTGCATGCAAGGTGATATGCACACCTTTACCACCTATGTCCAACTAGGTGACTTATTTGATCTCTTTCATTTTCTTACCATTTATCAGTGCATTAACGGTGATGCAAACACCTTCACTTCAGGGTAACTTACTATTTTCACCATTCATATTGTGTACAGCCATAACTCTTTTTGCCATATTTTCTGTGCTTTTGTGCTGTTAATAGTTTTTTTTTAATGGTGCAGCTCCTGCGCACACTCTTGGTGCTGTGCAAATTTACGGATTTAGTTGAGGTACTCATTTAGTTTACCTCAAGCCAGACTCTGTCACATAGGCAATTCAAGAACTGTTTTTTTGGTGCATCATAGTTGTTGAAGTTAATCTACTTTTAGTTTGTTGTGTGATCAGTGCCATAGTGTCAATTTTACCACATAGTATTTTATTAGTATTTCATGCTCTAGTGTGTATCACCTTAATACTCTCTGTACCATGTGTGCTATGCAGGCTGTTAATCTACCGTCTGCCTTTCTGGACAACCCAGGAGAACCATCGGTCAGGTGGCAAATTTGGCATGGTGCATTTGAAACTTATCTGGGAGCAATTGGGTTGAGAGACAGCTGTTGCTGCCTGACTGTTCTCCTGTGTTGTATGATGGTTTAAGAATTGAACTGTTGAGATACCTCAAAGCCGAAATGGTGTTCAAAGGTAGGAATATCATGGGCAATATTTCTATGGAAGTTACTTGCCTCAACATCGTAGGTAGGACTGGAAGGAGTTCGAAGAGATCTGCTATGCGGAACTCCATGCAGTGGCCAAAAAACTGTGCTGCGTCGAGTTCAACAAGCAGCAGAGTGTGTTAGGTCACGCCGTTCGCAGTGATTTTTAGCACTAAGTGTTTGCCCCGAACTGGAAAATCATCACGAATGGCACTATGCACAGCACAAGCAGGCGCTGCTTTTTTCTGCCACCCGAGTAGATATTCTACTTGAGTGGCAGCTTCCTCAACGCAAATGGAAGGTTTCTCAATGGAGCAGACGTGGCCATCGTGACCACCCACATTGAGAAATCTCACCAGCAGGTGGTCTGGAGTAAGATTTTCATTTCTCGCATTGGCCAACTTAATGTTGGCAAGCAAGGAAAAAAACTCTGCTACTTTGAGAAATCTCACCAGCAGGTGGTCTGGAGTAAGATTTTCCTTTCTCACATTGGCCAACTTAATGTTGGCAAGCAAGGAAAAAAACTCTGCTACTTGAAGTGGGACGGAGCTTTTTGGAACTCCACATGCTCTGCAGAGTGCGGAGTGGGAAAAACTCTGGCAGTGTAGTGGAATTTCACGTCCAGGTCTAATAATAGGGTGATTTCACCTGGGGCTTCTCGGTATGATTTTAAGACCTGGAGCCAGAGAGCCAGTTCTGCTATTTGGCTCTTGATGATGTTAGTCAAAAATGGAAGGATACATTTCCCATTGTTTTTTTAGATGAGTTAGGTGAAATTAATGGTTTCAAGCACAAACATCGATATGAAAGAAGGTGCTGTCCTTATCAAACCTATGCAACAGTTAGGAGACCCCCTCTAAGGATACATAAGAGGTCAGGGAGAAGAGGGGAAATACAACACAACAGGAAAAAAGTCTCTCTCTTGACCTATATTTCTTTTAACTGATTAAGCAGAAATTCAAAACGTGCGCTAACTATAAATTAACAACAACATACTATGACAATTTACAATACATATATTTATTTTTATTTCATTTCTTTTATCAAAATTGTTTTCATAATTTTTTCCTTTTCTATTTTAGATACTGTACATAAGCAACTTACATAGTCACATCTCAATGGAGAGTCACAAAAGAGAATAAATTATGAATAACCCCAGGTAAAGAGACAAAAAACAACCTATCAACAACCTCTCATTCATACAAATCTCTTACACTCCCTACATACCATACTCATCCTTTCATATATCTGGAAAATAAATGAGGAAAGATGGTATAATAGTCTTAGTGACCAAATACAAAAACTGCATGTAGCAGGATCTGAAAAGCATTGGTCGCCGCGTTTCGGTGGCTTGTGATGAAATAGGACTCACCTTCCTCAGGACCTGCCAGATATCAGATCATAAAAGGCCGCTCAACCCGGGGGTGGGAAAAAAACCAGCAAAGGTATAGGTACAATAAGAATATAGCCCACAATATATATATATATTTATACAATATTATGTTGATTGGACAACAATACTGTATATCCTGAGTAAGTTTCTTATAATTACTTTCACTTTGACATCATGTTAAAAAAACACAGTCTGTGTCAATTATACTGTGCCAATCACCAACACCACTTAACAGTGTACTCATCTCGCCCCTACTTAATAAGGGCTAACGATGAGTCAACAAGTAACCCACAGAACCTATTACCACCACAAGTTTGTCATTTTCAGTGAAAAATGACAGAATGCTAACAACAACACTTCTACATTGTGACCAACTATCCAGAGTTCAAATACCATACATTAGGACAAGGATTTCTGTTTTAGGACTTACTGCTGATTCTTCTCCACCGACACTTAATTGGTAGACTTCACTGTGTCAAGTGTTTTTTAAAATTTTCTGTCAAAAAATGAACAAGAGACAAATCAAAAGATCGCCTATCTCCAGATGCCTAATCTTCAGTTGCCCCATTTACTATTTGATCACCTACAATTAAAATCTACTCCTTACCTCGAACAAATCCAGGGCATTGTGTGACAACTTCTAACGAAAAATGCTCCAATATTAGGACCTGCTGTCCTGTATGAAAAATTCAAAGGGAGTTGCTATCACAAAGGGACTATCCATTCACCAGCATGACAAAGCATGAGGGTGCTCTCAATGTGTTAACTGATATATTCACAGCAGTGGTACCTTTTTTTTTAAAGTGAAATTAGGTTATGCGTTTACTCCTCTTAGTTGTATACGTAGCGCATCACTTTTGGCAGTATAAATACTCTGTAGCTGAGGACAAATAAAAGGGAAGTACCATCACTAAGATGCAGTCTATTGCTCACAATGGCATAGTACGATGGTACTCTAAACATGCTGTTTGAAATATTCACAACAAAGGTACCTTTTATAACGACATATAGTTTTGCACCCACTCCTCTTAAAATTGACTGTCATATGTCAATTTCGGGCAATGATTATTTCTCTATGAGCCCTGGTATATTTTTCTCAGCGCTGTAAGAGACATCAATAATATCCTTTGTCCAAATCTCATTAAATTGATGCATAAAAAGACTTCGAAACCCTACACTCTATCAGACCTACGTCCAGTAACAGGCACCTACTGAATTATGAATGATACAACGCCATAGGTGGGAGACTCTATCAATAATACTTTCTCTCTGGTCATAGTGATCCCCCTCCCTTCTTAATACAAGGATGCCAGTGTCCTATTTTCCTCACTAATATACATGTGCATCAATGCTTCTGTCAGTGGTCCTACACACCTCTACTAACCAACACATCAATAACCACAACAGTGTAATTTGACCGGCCGCCCCTTCAACGATAAATATAGTAGTACCGACCAAGCCCCATCCTTTCCTTCCTTATGATCTATGCCTCCCTCCACATCGTACCTCACTAGGAGCCAAAAGCCCTGAAATCGACAAAGTGACCCGCTGCATTAAGGCCAGCAGTGTTTAAACACTTCACCCGGATGCCAACAAAAACCGCATGCAACATAATCAACACTATGGAGGGACTCGTATTGCCAATAAAGTGCCGCCATCTTTAAGGAGTAAAGTCTTTAGTATGTAAAAGTTCCCGGATTGACACAAAGAAAGGACTACATCATTGTTTAACCCCTTCCACGCCGATGACGAGCTGGGCTCGTCATGGCGTAGCCTCCTCGCACGCTGAACGAGCCCAGCTCGTCACGTAACATGCGATTTAAAAAATCTCAGCGTGCGAGCGGAATTCCGCTAGCGCGCATGAGATTAAAAAGCTGCCATTTCAGAAAGGTGAAAATCCTATAAAAATCAGGGTATCTACCTCATTTTATATCGGAAGTCCCTCTTACAGCACTCCCATAGTAAAACGTCTACTACGAGACATTATTACTACAATTGCTCTATCCAAATCACAACGACCATGTGTAGTTAAATGAAGTATTGGAGTTCTTAAATGATGTCATAGATCTATTTATATACAATTGCGAACCCCAACTGAGGAGATTAGTGTATTTACCCGTAGGCACCATGATCAAGTTGATTTATCATCAGCTTACCACCATAACTCGACCACTCCATTTATTACCACAATTCTATTATTTGTGCCAGAAATATAAGTGGCACAATAGGTAAAACCACAACACCTACTGTTTCTCTTTATGTATACTTCAAAGAAATATGCCGATCCATAACAATGGATGGGAAATCAATCTCACACCAGATATAGTAAAAATATATGGAGAATCCCCTGATCCTCTTCAATACCATTAAGGGAACAGGAAAAACCCTCCTCCTCACAGTGAAGGAAAAGGCTTTCCAGTCAGGCTTTGCTAGAAAATACGAAGAACAAACGGTCCCCATGATGCCATACAATCTAGAGCCTGTGGCATATAAAAAAGAAAGAACAAACATAAGAATATTTCTCTGTAAGGATCAGCCGATCAAAACTCACAAATGGGAGACCATGAATCTAGTTCAAAAGCCCAATATTTACCCAATGTACCCCAATACTGTAAGAAAGGACCACACGTGTCTCTTATGATCTTTCTAATGATGACAAGCGGAGTTCTACCAAGGTTGAGTGACATACCACTGAATGTCTTCATTCAATCCCTGTTTGACGCTGTCCAATGTAAAAATCCAGAAGGTTTCCCTCTTTTTACGGATGATGTCAATAGAAGACCCTACCTTACTTTTAATCTTTTCCAAGATACACCATCTAATATCACTCTCAGAGTGACCTTTGTCCGAACAGTATTGGACAAGAGGAGCTGTAGTCTTCCTTGTGCGTATTGTAGATTTGTGTTTGCTAAAACGTATGCGAAACTCTCGCGCAGTCTCATCAATATATGCTAGTCCACAAGGACACATCAGCAAATATATAACGTTCGGACTTCTTCAAATTGTGAGATGCTTTAGTATGATATTGCGTCCATGATAGCAAAGGGAATCAGTAAAATTTGCAGCCTCACAAGCATGGCAAGACCCACACTTGTGGTTGCCTAATATCACTGTTAATCCTGTGATAGAGGTCTGTTGTAAGGAGTTATTTGCAATTGGTCTAGTATGGACCAAGATGTCACGCAAATTCCGATTTCTACGATAAGCCACCAAAGGTTTTTCCAACTGTGTTTCATTCTCATCACTGTTCAGAATTTTCCAATTCTTATCAAACCTATACTCAGAGGAGTACCTTTTAGTGTAAGAAAAGATTTCGACAAAGAACAGAAGAGTCTATATGCTAAAGTTATCATAGAGCCTACTGAGTCCCCTTGCAGTGGCTCGCAAGAGGTGTGGGCAGCTACAAGTCTCTGTTGTTTTGAGGCCTCTCAACAAGGAAATTTTGGTGTACATACACCCATTGCCGAAGATAAGTGATTTGTTTGCATGCAAAAGAGGGGTGAAGTATTTCACCAAACTGGACTTGTCCAGTGCCTACCATCAGGTGTAGCTCCATCCTGAGTCATGGCACCTTACTGTTTTCACTTCATCCCTTGGTACTTTGCAATACCGTTGCATGCCGTTTGGGTGAGCCTTGGCAGCTTCGGTATTCTAGAGAGTAATGTTTAACTTGTTCAAAGAGGTGGAGGGTGTCCTAATATTTCAGGATGACGTACTGATTTTTGCCGAGGATGGCACATCTCATGATGTGGTTCTTCATAAAGTTCTAAATGTTTTTTTTTTAAAGCGTTTTTTCTATAGTGTGAGAAATGTGAGTTAATGTGACCCCCCCCCAAGTACAAAGCTTGTGTTAAGTCTCTGCTTGATTTAGTCCTGATTTTGTGACCAAAGTGTGTCCCATGAGTCATTTACTCAGGAAAGGTGTCCGATTTATGTGTTTCAATGAGTGCAAGGAGGCCTTTGCCCTGGTTAAGCCCATGTTGGGGAAAAGTAAGGCCCTTAAACCATTTGACCCTGGTTAACCCTGCTGCACTACGGTCAATGCCAGCCAGATACGGTTTATTTATTTTATTTGCATGTCTGTATCGCTCTGGGATCGACTCCCGAAGGAGTATCTCCGCGCCTTTGGCAGCCATAATGCAAATAACGAGTGCTGGCAGTGAATGCTGGCAATTTTGGAATAGGAAAGTTTTTTGTTGTTTCCTAAACGGGAGGTGATCCTTACAAAGTCTCAAAGTTAGTGGGAGACTATTCCATAGTGTTGGGCCAGCAACTGAAAGGGCTCTATCTCCTTGTCTTGCTTTTTTTACTCTAGGTACACGCAGCAAGGCCTGTTCGCTAGATCTCAGAGAGGTGTGTAAAGGGAGAATTTATTGGACAGGTAAGCAGGGCCCTTCCCCTGTAAACATTTGTGTATTATACAGCAGGTTTTGAACGTCACCCTCTGTTTAATGGATAACCAGTGCAGCATGGTCAGAAGGGGTTTAGAGGGGGTGCGAGGGGGCTGGTTTAGAACAAGTGGAACAGCTGTATTTTGTACCACCTGAAGCCTGGAAATTACTGCTTCATTTGCTGACAGTAGTAGCCCATTGCAGTAATCCAGGCAACTCAATACTAGAGCCTGCACCAAGGTTTTTCTAGTAGAGTCTGGCAGCAAAGGAAATACTTTCCGTAGCATCCCAATGATATGGAAACAGGAACCCACCACTTGGTTGCCATGTTGTTTTAGGGAAAGCTCCTGGTCCAATCGAACGCTGAGGTTTTTCACCACCTGCTTGGGCTCGGGGACTGGGCCAAGATCTTGAGGCCACCAGTCAGGGGTCCACAGAAGTTTGGCCTCACCGAACAGCATCACTTCCGTCTTAGCAACGTTACATTGCAGGAAGTTAGATGCCATCCAGTGAGCCACTGCCTTCATCCCCTGAGCAAAGGAGTTCCTAACCTCCTGCGGTCTGTCAGGAAACTCCTCAGCCAAGCCAGCGCCTTATCTTCCAGGCCGATGTTAGCTAGCCTGGTGGTCATGATGTTGTGTGACACGGTGTCAAATGCCGCAGACAGATCCAACAGAACCAGGATAACAGAATGGCCTTTATCCTGGAACATGTCTAGATCGTCTGTGACTGACAACAAGGTGGTCTTGGTGCTGTGTCTTGCCCTAAAACCTGACTGGGAGGAATCTAATCCACCTACTTGTTCAATGTAATTCGACAAATGTAGATTTACAAATTTCTCTATAATTTTGCCCAAAAAGGGGAGGGGAGAGATGGGTCTTAGATTAGCCAGTTCCGTCCAGGGAATAGCAGTGTTTTTCCTCAGCGGTCTCACTAGCGCCCTTTTCCAGTCTATAGGAACCTCCCCTGAACTAAGAGAGAGGTTAACTAGATTCTGGATTCCTGGCGCCAAAACTTCTGCCAACCTAGGCATGATGCGGGCTGGGATGATGTCCTGAGGACTACCACTCTTAATTTGAGTGACCAGTGAGGTTACCTCCTCTAAGGAGATGGGGGGAAAGCTTGTAAGGCATTGAATAGGTTGCACCTGTTGTGCATTAGTCTGAGAGATGTTGTTATCTGCTCTCGCAGCTGTATTCAAAGCCATTATCCTTTCATAGATTGCATCTATCTTCTTCATGAAGAATAGAGAGATCTCATCACACAAACCTTGGGAAGCAACCTCTGCAGTCTCACAGGCTACCGGCCTGGTAAAGGTTTGTAAGATATTATACAATACTTAAGAGTCTTTCCCAGCCTCTGTTAGTTGTGCTGCAATATGATTTTTTCGAGCAGCCCTAATGGCCTTATGGTACATCTTAAGGGAGGATCTGTGAAGTTCTTTATCTTCCAGCCTTCGAGACTGTCTCCACAGTTTTTCCAGTTTTCTGGTTTTTTGTTTCAGCGATCTCAGATCCTCAGAGAACCATATTTCTTGCCTATTAGCCAGGCGGGGCTTGTATACTTTCTGCGGAATAGTGATGCTTATTGCTTTCCTAACCGTCTCCTCAAACCTATTCAGCTCAGTTGTTACATCTTCTGTAGAGTATTTGGACAGGGGAGCTTTATACTTGTCTCTGAAGGCTTCCGTGGTTAGTTTATGCCAAGGTCTCCTTTTAGTAGCCAAGGCGATCTGTATTCGTGGCTTATCAATGACAGCAGTGTAAAACTTTAGGATGAAGTGATCTGTCCATTCTACCTGGATGGGTGTCATACATTTGGTTAAAGATGAATTGGACATGACTAGATCCAAAGTATGACCTGCCTCATGAGTGGGTGCAAGATTGATCTTTTTCAATCCTAGAGAGTCCAGGTCCATAAGGAGGGTTCTTGCCTCCATACACTTCTCTGACTCACTATGGACATTAAAATCCCCTACCAGAAGAAAGTTCTGGTTTTCTTGTACAAACGGTGCTAAGGCCTCTATAAGTGCAACAGAAAGATTCCCACTCGGGCCCGGTGGGCGGTACACCAATGCACCCTTCCTTTGTTCCCCGGGGGTAGAGCTAAGTTTAAATATTAATAATTCCATCTGAGGAGTACTAATTTCCTCAAGAATGACTATATTCAGTTCCTCCTTGTAAACAATTGCCACCCCCCCCTATTTTGTTAGGGCGGTTGGGAGCAACTTTGACACAAAAGGTAGGAGAGTTTAAGATTATGATGGTGTTTGCCCTAACAGTGTGGAGGGGTGCAGAACTGCACTACTGTGCAATTGAAAAAGAGCTCTTGGCATGCTTGTGGGTCATAGAAAAAGTTTGCTCTTCCGTCTGGGGAAGACTTATCTTGTTGCAAACTGACAACTAGCCTCTGGTCAGCATTCGGGGAAGTGGTGTGTGTAAGTGTTGCACCCCTAGGGTTCCAAGCATGGTCACTATGCCTTTGCAGTATCATTTTGATGTAACCCATATTCAGGAGGTAAGAATGGGAGGGGAGATTTTTTTTCCAATTCCAACTTGAGGTCAATGAACATGACGAAATTCCCTTCAGTGACCCTATTGATGAAGATTGCGAGGATTGTTTGGTTGTGGCTTTAGAGATACCAGAACTCTAAATGTGTTTGGAAAAGGATTAGTTAACTGCATTTAATAATGACCTTGTTCTACAACAAGTGTGTTAACTGGTCAAGACCGGCTGCCTAGAGAAAGAGTCGTATCTCCCCTATTGCAACCTTACTGTAAGGTTGAGATTGAGATTTCCTTGGAAGATGGTATGTTTTCTGCGGTCAGATATATGTATTCCTCCTCATACTTTCAGAAATATTATCATCAAAAAGGCCCATGATGATCACTTGGGGCTGACCCTAACCAAACATTTGTGTTCCGGAGACCTTCTGGTGGCGAAGCATGGACACTGAGACTGATGAGGAATCGGCAAATTGTGTGTGGTGCAGCTGACAAGAGTCTCAATGTGATGATGCCTCGCCTCATGGCTATTAAGTGTCTTGCGGGCTGTGGAAAGCTAGGCATTAATGTTAGGAGCCTTATGACTTTAAACTTGGAGGTTCCAGGTATAGTCTACTGCTCATGGACTATGTCTCTAGATGGCCAGAGATTAGGATGGTGAGAGAACCCAATGTCAACAGTGTAGAAATGTTTCTTGAAGAAGTCTGAATGAGGGAAGGATTCCCCAAAGTTTCCTGTATCAGGCAATAGCACACAAATCGTGAGTTGCATGTTTTTCTTGAATCCTGTGGGACTACTCACCTCAAATGTTCTCTATAGCACCCACAAACAAACTGACTTGTTCAGAGACTGAACCAGGTAGTGGGGGAATGTATGAAGTGGGCTAAAATTGGAAACGATTATGTGTCAAATGTTTTAAGCAGCATAATATGGTTCTACAGAACTACTCCCTATTCACCCAAAAATGTAACTTCTTTCAAACTTCTCAGATGAAGAAGGGTAAACACTAGTTTCAGACCTGGTTGGATGTCAAAAAGGCTGAAATCGGATTCTTATGTTAAGTATTGGATATCCATGGTAAAGGAAAATATGTCCCAGTCTCATGGAAAAAAATAGTATTATAAGATAATGGGTGCCAAAAAAGTTGTACTCGTCGCTGGGGACATGGTTAGAACCGAATCCCCTGTTCTTGGCAAGAAAGTTAAATGCAAGTTCAGTGAACCAACCAGAGTGCTTCAGATTAAGGGGAATGCAGTCCAGATGGATGGGGCATTGGAAAAATCTTGCTAAAATTGCCAAAGTAAGGTCAGGTCCTGACCATGTAGGAGTGAAGGACGATTCTGGTGTTAAACCGAATGTCAATATGAAAGGTGAAATTCCTATTTTGCCCCAAAGTGAATTTCAAAGAAGAAGCTCTAGAGTCATTGTTACTCCAAGTCAATTTCGTACATAGTTTAATCTTTGTTTTGGGTTTGGTTTGTTTTCTTTTTATATTTTGTTGGGAAGAAGGGAAGATGTGTGGTATAGACAGCTTGTATTTATGCAGTGCTGTGTGAGGTAATGCCTTTCCAATCTTCCGGGTGTGGAACCTGTGAGATTAAGCAATCTGTTGGAATGTGCCTGCGTGTTATTTAGAGAATGTTATGCTTTTAAACTTGCTGTGGTTTGTTGAGCTGTTACTGGTGGAGGCATTGCATCTTGCTTGCTCCAAAACCATGTAGCCTGTAACAATAACTCTTCAAGAAGCAATGCTCTCCCTCTGCATACTTACTACAGCTTTATATAGCCTACACCCTCTTCAAGGGTTTCTCTATTGGGCTCAATTAACTCCTTGAACTGTGATTCATCGGTATCTGCAGGGGCTCACATACTTGAGCAGTCATTTAATTTGAAAGGGGAAGGGGTAGGAGAGGGAAGGACCCACTTTGATATTCCACTATGTGTCGATAAGGTCCTATCCTCAATCTTGGCTTTGTTGGATAGATCAGTCACCAATTCTGATCATGTGTGGGATGTGTTATCTGCAATCTTAATGGGGATGCAGCATCTTACCTCTTTTGGCCTTTGTAAAGGAAGGAAGAAAGGGGTATTGACTTGAAATCTCAGGCCTCCTAGATTAACATAGTAGCAACAATTAGGGAGGTAGAAATTAAAATTCATGTGGGTGACCCTGGTGGAATTGGGGCCACATTTTCTGGGTAATCCGTGCAATACAACGGTAATATCAAGGCCACTAAGGAGATTGACAACATTCTCTGTCTTCCTTCTTTAACTATTTATCTGAAGTGCAATATTATGTAACCGAAAGTGCAAATGTAACTGCAATCGAGAATCCCCGACCTATTTTTTCCAATATTTAAAAAAGGGGCTCCCCTACCTCTGGTGCTGTAGTTCCTCAAATTGATTTTTCTAGTGCTAATTCACCAAGGGCTCACAGAAATTGTGTTTTTCCTATTGTATGTACCAATTTTAAACTACCATTGGCAGGAGAAGAGTTACTCGGATATAGGGGTAACTTTCTATAATAATTGATATGGCATGAGCATGAGTACAGTGAAGGATGATGTTGGGTATGGGAATGTTGAATTGGAATGGAAGAGCGGTATTGGTCCTTTTTCAAGAAGATTGAAGGGTATATTTGGTTCCAAATTTGCGAATTGAATTTTTCAGCTGTCCCGCCTGCCTTTCAGCTTGAATTTGGGCTCCTTTCTGCAAATGTGTTTGCTATGGTAGCTGTTTTAAGGTGGGGGTACAATTTACTGAATAATAACTCAGGCTTTATCCATGCAGTATTAAATATGACATTTTTATAGCTTGAAGGGAAGAAGTGCCCTCTTTTCAAACTGTATGAAAGCTTTGGGTATGTTTAAAATTGGTCTGAACGAGGTGGCACAAAGCTTATTTTGAAAAATCTAATTCAAATATATATTTATGAAGTAAGGTGGAAAAGGGAATTTTTTAGTGCTTGGCATGCTCAGAATTAATTTGTAGTAGAGAGTAGCATTCGCAAAAACTCTCAATCATATGTTCTATGCAATCTTCAAACATCATTGCGTGTGTAGAACTATTTTATAAATAACATTGAATTTGGCTCCATTGCAAATTGTCACTGGATCTTAGGGAGGAATACCTTGGGAGGAGAGGTTTTGCGATATTTGTGGGAATCATGTGCAAGATTTAAATCAATTGTTCTTTGTTTGTCCTCTCCTACATTCATTACGGCATCAATTGCTAAGACCATTGTTCATAAAGTACAGTATAACTTCAGTAGCGGAGACTCAGAAGTGAATTTTTGCACCTCCATCAGAAATAGTTTGCGGAAACATTTTTACATTTTTAAAACATTTTTCAAATATCTTTTAGATATGTATGTATGTCCTAATTTCATATAACTTTCTTCGGCTTTGCACCTGTGGAACAGGGCATTTTAGGCTTTTTAAAGCCCGTGTATGGCATAATAGAAGTATTGTTTTATTATTGCTCCGAAAAGCTGGATGAATTTCCTTTTAATTTTTTTTGTTTTTCTTTTGCCATTTTGCATCGTTTATCTGCTGTACTGTGCTAAGAATGTATAGTTTCCTGTACCATCCAAGAATTGTACTATAATACTTAACTGGTTTAACTGCGCATTGGCACTTTTTCTGACCCTGGGGATTTTAACTAAAAGTAGAGTATTTTTATATGTCTAATGGCTTCTTATTTTGTATTTTATAATTTATTATATGTTTCATTATATGTATTGATTTTTGTAAAACTTTTCTTGCACTTATATGGACCTCTTTGAGTTCAACATGATAATAAAATATTTGACTTTGATTTGGCACCAGCACACCCTCTGGTACCACACTCACCTCTACACTCACATGCACGGCCACATCTACATGCACCACAACTATACCCAGCACCTCCACAGCACAACCATCCACACACACACACACCTTAGAATACACACCCAAAAAACTCAAAAGCCCACACTCAAGCAAACAACAGACGTCTAGTAAGCAAGACATACTCAAACATGCGTGACATACACCAGACCCAAAGGCACCAGCACCCTCAACAGAAATATGCACATTAGACACTGCCACTCCCTCTACCTCCTAAGCCCAACTCCCTTTCAACCCCCAACTCATCCCTAGAAAAGTTAAGAGCACCCGCTCAAAACCAACCCCCCTCCCAAACCCAAGGACACCCCTCCCAAGTCCAAACTCCCCTCCCTTGTAAGATCTTTGAGGTGCCTTCTCTGCACACTAGATGTCTCTTCCTGAGGAGGTTCCCATTGGCTGTGAATTAGTTGCCAATTGTGGACTTTATGAAATGCCATTTAGCTATTATTATTTTGAGAGCTGTTTCTCATTTTGTAGAATACCTCCATACTTTGATTTCACCAAACCTGGCGTTAATTTTCCTTAGCAATTGTTTGATTCCTAGCAATGTGAAGTACTTATTTTTCTTGACCATGATGATAGGTAGTACAACTCATATTTTTTAATGTCTACCTTGTTGAGTGCATACTCTGGTTAACATAGTATGTGATGGCCATTCGAATTTAGATGCAGGCATTCATCATAGTAATAGCAACTTACACAATCTAATTGATGTTAAACATTTTAATGTGGGTGTTTTACTACAGGTGTATTTTTCTTTTATTGTATACGCAACTGGTGTTTGTGTAAAGCGCTCTGACACATTCGGGTCAAGTTTGCGCTACATAACCCCTCCCCAAAAAAGGAGTGTTTGAATCACCTTGATTAGTGATCAGTATGAGCACATATACAATACAGCTTAAAAATATATTGTGGCTATTGAAATTGGATACAGTACAGGACTTGCACTAAACAAGGGGAAATGTTAAATGGATGTATATGTTGAATACTTCTAATTTGTGACCAACATTCATTTTACTGTTTATTTCTTAGGTAAAGGCTACACATTGTGTGTTGCATATATTCCTTATGTTGGAATTTTCATAATTTCTTTAAACTTTTTTTGTTCAAGTGTTCAATATGTGTTCATATAGGTGTGTTTCTTTACTTTTCTTAAAAGTCAACATTACAGACATATGCATTGCACATTGATATGCTGTTGCTTGTCAGTGAGATTTATAAATGCATGAGTACTGTGCAAATGTTAACAGACAGGCCAATGGGAAACAGGTAGAAGTGGAGCTTACCGTCGATTGCATCCACAACGGTGTTGATTTTGTTGGTCATCAAGCAGCAGGGGCAGGACTTGGAAGATCGGATCCATGGTGGAACAGGAAGTGTGAAGATGAGAAAAGTTGAGTTTCTGCCTTATATCCCTTCCATTCCTCCAACTCAGATGTGGAGGTTTTACTGCCACAGGCACGTTGGCAGGAAGGTACATCTTGATCAGCCCGGCGGGAAACTTGTGGCCCTCCCTCTGCCATCTGCTTCTGCAGATGGCAGAGGGAACTGGTGAACTGGGGGGGTGGTGAGCAGAGGGGGTGGTGAACTGGGTACTCATAGTGGGGGTGGTGAACTGGGGGGTACCCATGGTACTCCCCCTGCATTTCCATGGACAAAGTGGCCACATAGTGCAGGTAAATGCAATACGTGCCTTTTTGGCATTGCGGCGGGTGCGGCAGCCAGGAGCACCCACCGCAATGTTAAATTGCTGGATGCGACTTCCTTGGGACGGTGCATCGTAATGTGGAGTGAGGAATAACCTCATGACAGGGGGGCGATCCCAATCCCCGCTACGATGGTGGGTGGCCTGAAGTCCACCCGACATCGTAATCACCCCCAGAGTGCCAGCTTCTTTCCCAGGTATAATTCTACAGAGCTCAGAACTACCAAATCGATGCTAGCACATAACCGTAACCAATTTTCTTCATAGCCAAACCCTTAATTTAATAATCAAAGCCCAGGCTTCTCTATCGATTGATTTAATATCCGAGACAGCTGAGTTTCTGCCCCCTCTGCTTATGTTACTTGTCCAGCCCATGAAGGCTCTGTCTTTAAGGCTAAGACCTCCTCATATGTTATGTTATGTTATAATATTTGTATAGCGCATGGCTGCCCCCGCATTCAGGCTCATAAAAGCTGGAATGCCAGAATTTTGTTCATTCTTCTGTGGTACAACTCAGGCAGGCTCGTGACAACACTAGCAGTGCTATATGCATCTCTGATTCCTTTAAATGGGCATTTAAGGACGAGTGGGACATAAAATGCAAAATTAAGCTTCCACTTTACTAATCATCAACAATAAAGAGAGAATGCATGAGATATTTACAGCTCAAGAAATTACACTAATTTGATTAAGACACAACCTTCTAAAAGTATTTTGGAATACTGAATGTAGATTATGTCTGGTGTAGATTCTGAATATTCTTTGAAAATCTGCACATCAAATGCACCTCTTCACCTTTTTTTCTACTTGGAAGCTAATGGTGGGAAAAAAATGTGCTGCTGGCATTTCTGCCGCCTATATGGTTCACTCGACTGTTCTGTAAGTGAAAAGGTGAGGGGTAACCGAGAAAAGGTGATATATTGTCTGGTATTCTGGGAAATCTGCTAAGGAAGTGTGTGACTAATGCAAATTAATTCACTACACACATGCATACTTAGATGTCTATTTGTGTCTTGATAACTGACACAGATTGCTTTGCTCCTCAAACGTCAACATTTCAAACCAACTTTGAAAGGTTCTCTGATGATGTATAGGTTTATTTCAACTTTTACCTTGAAATTTCTGCCTCAAAGTCTTATCTTTCCACTTGTCTTTCTTCCTGTGGACATTAAACTACAAATAAGAGAAGAGGAGGAGAGAGACGTGTGGTGGCTAATATTTCCTTTTAAAAATGTAGGAGGAATAATTCTTTCAGACTTTATCTTTCCTGATTCAAGCTTCTTTACCACACTGGGAAGAGCCAGTTTCTGACACTGCATTTCTTTGACTTCAAACTAAAAAGCTGAAAAGTAACCTGCACATCAGCTGATTTCACCAGTCACCCTCATGCTGATAAAAGATACTTTTACAGTGAGCAATAACACTGTATGCTTTTCAGTCGTTCCAGTACAATTCCCATCATTGAAATATGTTTATCTGATAGTTTATGGGTCACAGTCGACCCAAGAAAGATGCAAAGGTCAGTGCACTGTGAGGTGTAATGACTGCCGGTCTACGGTGAGACGGTAGTAGCGCAGTGTCTGCTTAGTAAAGGGGACATGGATGCATTCCAGGTACATAGGGTCCGGAAAAATGCAACCGCACTGTTGGCGCTGCACTTTGACCTCCCGTAATAAGATTGTATTGGATTGTGCTTGTATGGTGTTCCCCAGTCATTTGCATCTAGGAATCAAATGTGCTCCTTCAGGTGGGCAGAAACACGCGGGGCTCCCTCAGTGACCGGACACTGCTGCGTGCTCCATCCCCGCCCATGTTCCAGTCAAGGGTGGCAGCACGCATGCTCAGTAGGTAAGCGTGTGTGCACGAGTTGCTATTGTGCCACGTGCTTTCAGTTTCCCTCCCCGCCCGCTTGTTTACAATACTGATTGCGAACGCTTGTTAGAAAAGGCTAGGAAATACTGATTCTTTCCTCAATAATTGCCAGTTTGTCTCCTGATTGTGATTTGCTTTATAATTGAGGTCAATAAACTGCCGATATATAATGCACTCAATAAGTTCAGCACAGAAAATTTTTTATATCTGAAAAGATTGTGGGCGTACCTCTATCACCCACTGATAGTAACAAAGGTTGAAATTAAACTGAAATGCATAGCTCACAATGGCAGCTCGCTGGGCGCTGCAGAAGGTCCCCGCGGAGCTCGTGGGTGGTTTGAATTGCTCTTTTGGAAGTACAAGTCACACGGCCCGCCTCCAACTTGTGATGGTACATTCAGCTATACACCTACCCCCACCCTGTTGGGCTTCTATATTGCAGCTTCCTGGGCATACACAGAGCTCCAAGGTCAGCGCATTAACCCACCCTACAATTTTACTGGAATTGGAACCTTTAACCTTGTCGGCTCGCACAGAGCTCTGCAGTCGGCGAATTAACCTACCGAGATTGGAAGAGGTGATCCGCTAAGTACACATAGAACTCCATTGCCTCACCGTGCTCTTTAAGAGGGACCTAAAAATAATCCACACACGCGTTCCTGCAGATCGTGAAGTAACTGTTAAGGGGAGGGGCAGGCTCCCCAAACGTAGCCTCCAGTAATCAAAGTCTTTTGTACCCGGGCACCCCAGTTGAACCGCTGCACCCTCTTTTGGGTGGCCGTAGTCATCTTCTCCACCCTCCTCCTGGGACACTATTACACCGCAGAGGACGACCAACCTCATAGTAGGGGAACCAGTTTGAAGTCTCTGTGGGGACGCTAAACATCCTGTAGTTATATATAAAACTGCAAAAAGCACAAATTTCAAATGTTATCGACCTTTGGAGGATAAATATCTATTCGACCATGCCACCTAATTCCCCTTCACCCACCAAGCTCTAGAGTCAACGAAAATCGGTTCCTACTCCTTGAAATTTATTGCAGCAGGTTAGGTTTTTCAGGGGGAGGGGAGGCAAAATTATGAAACTAATACAATGGGCTCACGGTTCGCTCAATTTGTTAAAGAGATATGGGGGATGGGGCCTTGGTGGTGGTGTTTAGGAATAGAGGCAGTGCATTATCTAATACAAATTCACAGTAAGCTCTACCTCATGGGCATCTTCTGACTCGGGTTCAGTGAGAACTTCCCGTGACAAAGGGCCCTTGACGCCGCCTCTCTGTGGGCAAAAAAGGAGGTTTTCTAACAGTGTACCACAGTTCCGGTAAACTTCTGCAGACAGGCCTATATGTATTTATTTCTAAAACATACACACCCAAGCTATCAACAACGGGGGGTCACACACTGGAATGCAGTCATATGGCCAAGATCACACAACCTGTCAACTGTAAGCAGACAATGACCAGGCAGGGGAGGTGGATTCCCATCAATGAGAGATCTGCTACCTTCACTCCCAGATCCAAGGACAGTAGCTTCTGGGAGTATGATATTTACACAGAAGCTGAGTATGTGTGTTTATCGGCATGGCCGCCTGTGTGAGCATTAGTGGGCTTGCCTCTGTGTGCCTTTTGTGTAGATTCATGTGTGTAAGTCTTTTCTAGTTTGGTGTCTATACATATGTGCGTGGTTCGGAGTTTATGGACGCTGTGAGTTTGTCTTGATGCATGTGATTCAGCATGTGTGGCTGGTGTGTGAGTTTTAGCGGTCCAATGTGTGTGGGTGTATGTAAGGACTAGTGTATAGTTGATGTGCTTTGGAGAGTTTGATATGTGTTGTGATTCGCCGTGTGGGAGGTTGTGTGCAATTTAGCGTGTGACTGTGCGGCTGGTGCACTGGTGCTGTTTGGTGTGTGTGTATTGTTCAGAGTGTGGAAGAGTTGTGTTTTAGAGTGTGTGGCTGGGGGTGCTCATGTGCAGTTTGGTGTGTGCATTATGTTCAGGATGTGGGCGGTTGTGTGTGTGATTTAGGGTGTATGCAAGATGAGAGAACTTTTGAACGACAGAGTGGTGCCCCCTCCACACTTGAAATTTAGACTATGACAAGGAGGCCCTTCTATTCACCAGATATCCTTCGATAAACCACTGCAAAGCCTGATCAAGAATACCAAGCACTATGGAAATTCCACTACAATGTAACACACTACCTGCTTCTTCCCAGCCCCACTGGCAGCATTTAATAGTCTGTTCCTGGGGTAAAAGGACTGAGCAGCTATGATTCAATGTGGTTACTGTTGATCAGAGACTGTAGGAGCAGGCGCTTTTGACTAGATCCATCCTTCTTGGCTCTCCTGGGATCGTATGATGTCACATGGTTGACGACCGAGCACAACCCAAAGGGAATGCTTATGAATTTGTACACGAGTAGTTCTGGGGCAGATAAAGCTCACATTTTGCATCCCCGGTCTACTTTGACCTTACTCACTATGTCCATCACCCTAAACTAAATGTTAATAGTAACTCCCCACACATTCTAAACAGATCAACCCAATCACTTTGGTTCTAAGTACTTGCTCCCCTGTCCCCTCTCCTTTTTAGGTCTCACCCTCTCCCCTTTCAAGAGAAATCACGTGAGGCTTTTGTTCACCTAGCGAAGCACCCCCTTCCCCAGAACAGACTCTACCATCACTGGATTTACAAATTTGAACACTATTTGCATTTGACATTACAATCATTTTACTACATTTTGACAAAACATATACAATATAAAAAACAATGTCATTTACAAGGCTGTTTACTCAAAACAATGTCACTGCGAGACCTATTGCATTGCTTGTTGAGATTGTTGCTTTTGCAGTTGTCATGCTGTTTTTCCACTTGTCAGCTGGTCCAAACGTAAGTGCAAAAATGCACCATGCAATCCAATGTGATCTATAAATGTTATAATTGAGCTGAATTGTTTTAATATAGCGCTGACCACCACTCTTAAGTCATTTCTAAAAGCTTCAAATACTGGTATTATTTGTACTCAAGTTAAAGGTATTAAAGTTGAGTACAGCTGAGATTCAAACAGTGACCTACACATCACGGATGAAGTTAGCCGAATCCCACTGAGCCACGCCGCCAACCTGTCCTGTAAAATTGCATGAGCATTGGTGAAATCTGATGTCATTCCGATCCAGGCCAACACAGGTGTAGATAACCACGGGATAGGTGCATAACTATATCTGTGTGTGAAGATGTAAAAAAGTGTATTGCCGGCTTCTGTTTCTGAAAAATTGTTTTTCATGAAGTGAGTGAAGATTCTTATGGATTCCGCTAGGGATCATTTTCAATGTAATTCATGATGAACAAACTCTCTAGGTTTTCTAGCGCTGGGTCTAAAATGTAGTACTAAACTTCCTCAGCATCACATTATAAGAGATTCTTTCAAAGCAGGATTTTGGCTAAACAATGAACAGTTTAATCAGTAGTGTGGCTGGCCGAAAACTGTATGCAAAATATGTCTAAGTATAACAAGCATAACAAGCAACATGCTCAAAAAAGACATTGGATGGGCAAGCAAACATAAATTGTAATGGTATTTGGCCATAATATTGGGAAACAAATATTGTGATACAAAAATATTATGTCAAGAATATCATGATTTTAGAAATATAATTGACAGGACTATCAAAGGTAAAAATATAATTTTTAACATTACTTTTAATATTGTAACCAATATTGATGTAGAACATATTGCTGTCTGAAGTACACTGTACTGTGTTTGATTGTATGTATGTGTTAATTTTTGGGGAGTTTATAGTTAGATAATTCATTAATTATGAAATTGAAGACATTTGTATTTCTAGTTGCATTAATGAATATTAATAAGGGTGTTATATGTTTTTTAGTAGCAGGATACTGGGTTTTAATGAGATACGGGTGAGGAGATATTTCAAAGTGTTTTTTTCAAACTAAAATGTATGGTAATAATTGTGAAGAATTGCAAATAACATATTTTGCAATTTTTCAATGTATTTTGTTACTTTAATGTTTTCAATAAATTGTAATGTATTACTACTTAAAATATATACTCATTTTATTAAGTGTATTATATATTTGTTTAATAAAAAAATTATTAAAATAATGTACATAATAAAAATATTTTAAAAAGTATGTCTTGAAGAAAAATAACTCGAAATGATTTTCCATAGAAGTTTCTAACTTTCAAAATGTTCTGGAAAATTCATTTTCTGTTACAGAATGATTTAATTACTTTAATATGTCCAGTAAATTTTAATTGAATATTACATATAACATATTCAATGTATTAACTGTAAACAAGCATTTAAAATATAAAAAGTGTACATTATTAAGAACATTTAATACGTAAAGGTATTTAAAAATATGTATTGAAAAATTAAACGAATTTGTTTATATAAACTTTAAAAAACTGTATTTTTGTCTAATCAAAATGTTATTAATACAAATAATTTGTATTTATTTTGTTTTAACATTATACCTTTATTTTAAATGTACATTTTTGTTCTTAATTAAAATATTGGTTTCAATAATTTGTTTTTAATTCCATCATTGTTAATTCCGATTCATGATTTTCTATCTATTTATGATAGAAAGTTAATTAAGTTAATTATAATTTGTATTTTTTTATATTTTATGTCTAAATATGTATATATATGTCTGACGTTTTGTGTATTGTGCTTTTAGATTTAGGGCCGCAATACGAAGAGGTCGGATGAGCATCTAACTGCCATTTCTTTGTCACGAGATCGCCCGTCAAGGATTCGGAGGTTCCGGCAGACCAATTATGATTCCACCCCCATGCAGGCGGTCGTAAAATGCTTTTTACTATTGCAAATTATGCAGCAGCCCAGTTAAAGGTACGCTGTACCATGTGGTGCCTGCCACAAGGTGCATGGATGTTTGGGGGGCACAATATGTGCCCCCACTGGCCACTTAGCAGTGGCCACGGTGGGACAGAGGCCTTACTGGGAGCCCCCAAAGTTCCTTTCCAACAACTTCTCATGATGGTGGGACCGCCATGAAAAGGCTGTCAGAAACTGACATCCTCATCCCTATGGCGTTGCATCAGCCTTCATTGTAGGGATTAGGCTCCGACCTCCACCCCAAAGGGCTCTTGAGCCTGTCGGAGGTGGCAGTCTTTCCCCCGCCCAAATCGCTCTGACCACTGGTATTGTAATCCACCAGTCGGACTGATACAGTGATGTTAGGCGGACCCCAACCAATGGCCTGTCGGTGGTGCTTTGTCCAACATCGTAATCAGGCCCTAAATGTTATTGCATTGTATAGTTAGGAAATTGTGTGTGAGTATGGAGTATGGAGGATTGTGTATATAAAGGGCCTTATTACGATGTCGGGGAGACGCATCGCGGAAACGGGACCCACCGACCCCGGTTCAGCAGTCCTGATCGGGGGGTGATTTCCGTGCACAAAGGCATCAGTTGGGGGAAAGAGTTTTTCCTCTCCCTTGATGGCTCTTTGCAGGGCATTCTTGCAGCATGATCAAGCATGGGGTCATGTAGGCACCAGGGATATTTTTTGTAATTCGAAGTGACCCCTTGGGCAAGGTGTCGTTTCCAAATGGGGCATTTTGTAATGGACAGTTTTTGCCCCACCACTAGCACCAGGGATTTATAATGATTGTGCATGTTTGTGAATGGGTTGATCCCTTGGGCAAGGATCGCCTCTGAATTATTTTTTATACTTGTGGCCATTTTCTGTCCCCCTGAGGGTGGATCAGCCCTATTTGATTTGAAGGCCCATCTGACCCACCAGCACCAGGGATATGTATATATATTCATGTTTTGGGGTGGCCCCTTGGGTAATGGTCACCCCTATTGGTGCTAATAATTTATTTTAATACTTTTGGCCATTTTCTGCCCTCTCTGGGGGCACATTGGCCCTATTTTATGGCCTCTCTGCCCAGGGGGGGGGGGGGGGAAGACAATCCACTAGCACCTTGGGTAAGTGTTGCCTTAATGGGATGGGGCATCAGTTATTAATTGCTTTTGGCTGTTTTTTTGTCCCCCTTGGTGGCAGATCGGCCGTTTGGGTAGTGACATAATGGCATAGCTTGTTATAATGTCAATTGTTTTATTTCTTATCAATTGTGATTGGAATGTTTTCTTTCTCCTCTTTATTCTACTTCAAGGCTGTTGCTCTTTTGACTGATGTTCAAGGTTGCGTTTTTGTCACTTCTGCAGTTTGTGTAGTTGCATGTGTTTAATAAGAAAATGGTGTTTGTGCTATTGAATTTTATTTCCTTGCATGAATGTGTTTTTGTAAATGGTGTAATAACAGCAGTATGTTAACGTTCTGTTTTATTGAGTGTGGAAATATTTTGCAATTGTGCTTGATGTGTGTTTTGTTGTCTTGTGAGTAATTGGTTTGGTTTTTTCTTTCTAGCGGGATATTGCTGGTTTTTTCTGTGTCTCCACAGAGCAGGTGCTGTTGAGTAAGCATGGGTGAATTTTGCGAATCTGGCGTTCGCAAATTTGCGTATTTGCGAACTCGCAATCCGCAAAATCCGCGAATTCTCGCAAATTTGCAGATTTTTTTTTTTGTGTTCGCAAGGGTTTCTGCCAGTTCGCGAGGGTTTTGTACCAGTTCGCAATTGCGAACTTACTTGCCAGCTCACAACGGTCGCGACTATGTTGTTTCTACGTCTGGTTCATCATCACAGGTTCCCAGCACCCTCTGTTTCACCACTGCCACCCTCTGTTTCACCCATGCCACCCTCTGGTACATCAATGCCACCCTCTGGTTCATCATCACTGTAGATTATGGGGGGGGAAAGCAAGCACACCTGCCCTGCTTCAACTGACATGAATTAATTTGGGGTTGATTTATTAATGTGTCACTGTTTTAAAATTCCAGTCTGACACCTGCTTCCTTATCTGTAATTTGCTTTCTGTTGCAGTGCAATTTTTTTTTCCAGGACCTTTGTGGCCTACTTGTAGCTTTTCTATGAGCCTGCTGTGACGGTCAGAGCAGGGTCATACAATTGTTGCAACTAGCAACTGAACTCCAGAGGGGGCCCAGTCAGGAAGCACTCCAGGGAATGGTTACTAATGATGAGTTTGAACTTTTGCACCTGCTGAGTGCTTTCAGTTTTGCAAAACTCGTTTTTCTGCAATTTCGCGTGATCCGCGGGGCGCGAACGTGCGCGAGATCGAATTCGGAAGCCGCAAATTCGTGCGAATATGCGATTTGTTTTTTTGCGGCGTGTTAGTTCGCAAGGTTTTGTGCGTTTTAGCGAGCCGCTTGTAGCGCAACGGCGCGAAGTTACCCTCACGGTCGTTCACGGGCGCGGCCATCTTGTTTGCATGACGTATTTCCGTTTCCGGGAGCGATGTGTAATCTCACAAAGTGTGCGGCTCGCTAGTACAATTTCGCGTGTGTTCGCGAGGAAAATCTTGCGCGAACTTACCCACGCGGTCATGAACGGGCGCGGCCATCTTGTTTCTCATTCATTGCTATGGTTCTGGGCATGCTTTTTCTATCCTCTCTGAATCTCTGCCATCCTTTGCTTGTTTCAAGTTTTTTTGATCTATTTTACTTATTATCTATCCCTCTATTTTTCTAGCTCTATATTTTTGTGTTTTCTGCTACTTTTGGTTAATTTTAAACTACTTTTCTAAACTCTTTTCTTTTCTTCTCTTCCCTATTCTATTTTCTTTATTATTTAGCTTCCTTTCTGCCCAGACCATGGTAAAGGGAGCCGGGAAGCATCCCGAGAAGGGGAAGGGTCCCGCACCCTGTGCCTGGCTCCCGTGCGGGCGTTTGAGGGGGGAGCAGGTCGCACCCCGGGAGATCTTCAGCCCGGAGGAGGTGGCCGCACTAGTTTATTATGTTCAGCGCCGCCTCCCCAGGACCATCATGGCAGGCGGCAGGAACGCTAGCGGGTACGGGATCCAGGAGCGCCGGAAGCGGTAGGAGAAGGTGTGCCGGGCCATGTACCAACACTCTCGGGTCCGGCGCACCTACAACCAGGCCACCCACCGTTGGACGGATCTCCTGGACTGGGAACGCGATCTGCTCGACCTGCTCGGCCTTGAGATCCCCGGGCTTGGTGAGTAGTAGTAGCTATTTCTTTACTATGTTGTCTCCTGCTCTGTGTGTTATTATCTTGCAAATTTTTGTTTTTTACCCAGAGCAATAATGCTGCTGATTACATTGTAGGTAAATTATGTTTCAAAATCTTCTGTGCATTTCAGGTTCACTGCTCTCCTTCTCAGTAGCGCTGCTACTATGGTCATTTGTTTTCGATTTTGTGCTCATTTCATTGGCCTGTGAAATTATGCATGAGTGTAGTTTAAAGAACTGCCTAATGCTAGACACTAAGGGTCAGATTTTTAATTACCGGCGAATCCCTGCAAAGTAGCAGGGATGCGCCAGTAATTGTGTGCCACGCCACCACCACCCATGGTGCGCTGTATTTACAATGCTGCACACCATGGGCCCAAAATGCCACCAAAGCGTTACGCATCTGTGCCGTAAAGGCGGCGCATTGCTGGAGTTGCGTCGCAATGATGGTGCAGCTCCAGCAATGCTCTGGGGTGCCCTATCTCCCCAATGCTGCGTCAAGCCGTACGTCTACTTCAAGCAGGCGCAGGGTTTGAGTCACGCATCATTGTCCTCAAAGTGACTGATTGAAATCTTGTAGATTTCCCTCAGGCACTTTTAGGAGGCGTTCCTGCGCAGGAACGCCCTCCCTTGCGCTGGAACGCCCCCTGATGGCGCAGGGCTTTACAACGTGATGCATCTTCCATATGCGTCACGTTGTTAGTATACGCCGCACCATGGCGCCTCTTTTGTTCTGCCGCTGCGTCACAAAAGTCACGCAACAATGGAGCAAAAGAGCCGCAAGGGGCTTCTAAATCAGCCCCTACAGACTCAAGTCCAGTCCTTCCTTTGTACACATGGCGATAAGAAGAAATATTGGTGGTGAATTGATGGTTTGAGTATTTTAATGACTGGTTAATGTAGTAGGAAACTTTAGTGTTGTCGCTGATCTGCAATCACGATGGACTTTGTCTGTCACTTCGCGTGCTGCGGACTGCTGCCTGCCAGTCCTAGGCAAACCTTTTTAGGACTTTGTTTAGTGAGTTACATAAGAACTTTCCAAGTCGACGGTCCGCAAATCAAGCAATACTAATAACGTAGTAGACCACATGAGATCGGTCAATATATCCCGTGGAATAGTTGTCTATTTGCTATTTTGCCAAAATATTTTGTTATTGTTCTTTTGAAATGTTTGATTTGATTGACAAATATCATTCATGTTTTCTGGTCTTTCTTTCTTTCATGTTGTACATCAGCTTCCCCCAGGGGCAAGAGGACACAGGAGGAGGAGGCTGCTGTTCGCCAGGATGCAGGCCAGGATCGGGCAGGCGAGGGCTCCTTTGCTGGCCCCGGTAAGTTTTAATTTTAATATAGAGTACCTAGTTTTTCCTAGCGTTCTTCATTCGATTTTTTCTAAATCGTCTTTGATCTTCTTGTAGACTGGATCTAAATTCTTATCCTGCCTCGACTATGACTCCCTGTGGTATTACTAGATTATTCTTATTAGTCTGTCTGTGTAGCTAACTAAGATTGCACATTTGGCAATTCCATTGGACTCCCATTCTAGTCAGCACTAGCTCTATGCACTGAGTGCAGTTCTCTGGGATTGTCCATACTGTCTTTTCAAGTCTTCTAAATGTTTATGCTTTGACAATTGCCAACAATAAAAAGGTGAATGACCACCAAGATTAATAAGATACTACTTTACTTTTGGTTTGGATAGGAGAACAATCCATTCTACTACTGTTGCAGGGACAAATCTGCACAAACAGAACTATGGACACTAAATAATGCATTGCTTAGCTTATCAATTATAATAGGCGCTGTTAGACTTTCCACATACCTCAGTGATAACAGACTTTGTAGTTGAACCCCCAATCTCCTTACTGACTAGATAGTGTGGCAGAGTCATTTAGCTCCCAAAGTCACCGATGATTGACCCCCAATAATGATTAGATTATCCAACGCAGGACAAGAGTACGGAGTCAGAGTCAAGAAGTGTCAGAGGCACGGACTCATGCTTGTAAAAATTCCAAAACCATTTAGTTCAGCCACTCTATTCTGGAGGACCAAAAACCACAGAGTCTATTTAAGTTTAAAAGCTTTATTAAAAGTAAACACATTTATTAAAATCAAGTTTGTCATAAAACTAAACGTTTAACTGAAAATGGAAAAGTGCTTAGTGCTGACGATTAATCGGACACATTTCTTGTGGTCGAGCCGAGCTCTCACCTGGTTTGAACTTGATCTTGCTCGTGTTCTTAGAAGTCAAGCTTCTGTCTGTTAAGAGAAAAAGTGGTGCGTGTTAAAAATAAAAAGCAAGCATTCATCAGTTGTGCCAAAAAGTGCAGCAAGACAACAGCCTTCCCTGGAAAAAGGGACATTTTTACTTTAGAGTAGACAGCCACAAATTATTACATTGTTTTCTGTTTATATTATATAGTAGTGAGTGGTGTATTCTAACATTCTGAAATGTACTTTGTAGGTGGAACATCTGGTGGCGGGGCCAGCGCGGAGGTGGTGGTGGTGGATGAGGGGAACACTTCTGGGGAGGATGCGGTGCAAGTGCCGGACGACACCAATGTGCCTGTGAGGGTTCACACGATGGTGGCGGGCAGAGGTAAGCTATATATTCCTTACTTATTGAGATTGAAGACTGCAGAGTGTGCTATCTGGGGCTCTGGTAGGGGGCGCACCAGCAAGTGCAAGGAGCCTGCGCCCGCTATCTGCACGGGTGTATTATAAATCAACTAGGTAGTAGCCTCCTCTAAATGTACTTTGACTTAGCTGTGTAGTTTTTGGTGAGAAGAATCCCAATCAGATCTGAGATGAACTTCATGGATGGGATGAACGAAAAGCGAAAGAAGTGTGGAAGTAAGTGTGGAAGGATGAGAAATTTAATGATGACTGGCAAAGAATAATGATATGTGTTTGCTTGGTCCCCGAGGTGGCTGGGAAGGAAAGAATATGGTATGGTGCATGGCTGGGTGAATGATGAAGCAAGGATGGGTGGAAGGAGAACAGCCTGGGTGGGTGAAACAGAAACTGTATGTGTGCATATACTTTGAATGGATGGATGCCTGGATCATGGTACTATCTGACTCTTAGATAGCATATACTCTTAGATAGCATATGTGTATCTAGAGAGAGTAGACGGTCACTGGATGAACTAAGTGTTACTTTGAAGAGCATGTAACACCGCACCCGCACGTCCGTTCCAGTGTATGAAAGGCAAGGAAAAGAAGTTGTAATTTTTTCCAAATACTACCATGAATAGTAGCAGTAGTTTGTATTGCAACTGCAAGCACAGCTTATATCCGGTTCTTACGGTGGACACTCCCTACCTCTTTAATAACTTTAGTTTAGTAGTAGTAAGTCATTCATGTGTGGGTGTATCACTGTTCATTCAATAATACGCAAAGCACCTAAAGTCATCCCATATGTAATCAAATACATCCCATGTGAAGTGATAGATAATCAGATTATTTAGCTTCTTCATTTTCCTTTTCTAGTACTCATTTGCACTGTAGGGTGAAAGCTAAATTAATTAAGCAGTAGCCCTTTTAACAGAGTATTCTCAGTGCCACCCGTAATAGAAAAGTAAGAGCTTCACCACCTGCATGTACTGGACCGGTACAGTAACGCAAGTCTGTCTCACTCATCATGGTGTGCGTCTGTTTTTCTCGGGTGCAAGTTCACTGCGCTGGCATTATGCCGGCTTGCATAAGATAACGTACCAATTTTCCTAAACAAGAGAGAAGAAGAAGAATAAGACTGGTGTACTGTCATAGCCGACTGTAATGGAAGTCCATAGTGCTCGTAGAATTTGTTCCTTAAACTCCCACTAATGTTAGAGCAAGGATGAAGAAGTGGGAGGTTAGATACATACTGTCCTCAATAGTTATGTACTGTGCTTTCAATTTGCTACTTGTACTGTGACACAACTTTCTGCTCAATCATTTTGTGATAATCGTAAGGAGCATTGGTTACAGACTATGTCTTTCTTTCTTCATATAGTTGCTCCTTCCAAATCAAACAGACCATCAAGGAAGGAGCTGGCTCGAATGGCCCGGCAACGGAGGCTGGATGCCACTGTCGCCGAATATTGGCGGCTGGTGGCCCTGGAGGAGGAGGACACGCAGTCTACCGGTACAACATCCACTGGGACAGCTGCATCCTCCTCCGAGCCCCCACGGGCTGCCAGCCAGCGCATTGCTCCAGCGGTACGGAGCCGGGCTACCAAAGCCAACCGCCACCGCCGAGCAGCAAAGACAGCAGCTGCCCCCCACAGGAGTCGCAAGGCACGCCAGCACCGCTTATGCCTCAGAGTGTCCTACCTGGAGCAGGAGGTCCTAATGTATAAGACCTTGGTGGAGGGCCTCCGCTCCGACCATGCCACCCTCCGCAAGGAGTATGATGCCCTGGCCGCAAAAGTGAACAGCAGCCTGCCGTAGTGTCCCTTGCCCCTTTTTTAGAGACTTTTGGGGGGGTGGTAATTGGGAGTTGGGTTGTTTTTGGGACTTTTGAAGGACAATCGTTGGGGTTAGGGAGGGTCTTGCGGGAGATTATTTTGTTAGGGCTACAAAAATATACTTTTTGAAACTTTATCTGAGCATACCTGTTTTTTACTGCTTTTGAGTCTGGTGGGTGGGGGTTTAACAGAAAGTTTGTGTTCCTGAAACTTAAGTCTGTGTCATTTTCTTCCTTTAAGTGTAAATGCATAAACCTATTTAGGAAGTGCAAACGGTGCGAATCGGTAAATTCGGCCGTTTGCGCTTCCTAAATACGTTTTTGGGATGCATGAAACAATTTTTCAAAATTCGCTTTTTTTTGCATTTCCCAAAAATGCGAATGCATTTAAGGAATCGCATTTGTGCGATTCCTTAAATGCAATGCATCAATTTTTTTTAAAATGCGAATTTTGAAATAGGAAGTGCAAATTAACACGAGGTTGACCCTCGTGTTAATTTGTGAAATTCTTTAAAAAAGCACAAAAATGCATTTTGGAAATGTCGTGTTACAGACACACATGTCCTTAGGACATGTGTGTGTGAGACATGCACTTTAAAATACATTTCAGGGGTGCAGGGGGGGGTCCTTTGGACCCCCCTCTGCACCCTTGCAATGCATCAACAAATTGCGAATTCCAAAAAATAGAAATGCAAAACGGCATTGATTCCTATGGGCCTCTAGGCCCATAGGAATCAATGTAATGCCATTCCTTAATTGCGATTCGCAATTAAGGAATCGCAAATTTCTGAAAATTAAGAAATCCTAAAAAATGTTAGGATTTCTTGATGCATAGGATTTTGCAATTTCTATATTGCGATTCCTTAATTTTCGCAATTTAGGGAATGCAAATTCCTACAATGATGCATGTGCCCCAAAATGTTTTCAACACTAAGTGCCTCTCACAGAGTAAGTGAATTCAAGAGTGCTAGGTCTTTAGTAGTACTACCGTCAATCTCTCGTCTCTCCTAATTCTCCATTATAATACTACCTCCCACCAAACGCTTATCTTACCTGTAATTTGTGTTTGAAAGTAGGGCTAGGCCCAGGGCTGGCTCCACGGGAAATGGCGATTAAGGTTGGCAATCCTGGGCGGATGAAATGTCCTCATTGCGGTGGTACTAGTGTTGTGACACAGTGGCAGTTGCATGCCTATGGAAAAAAAGAAAATGAAACCTGGTTTGTCCTTACTGTAGCATTACAACGGTACGATAGAGAATATAGCAGGTGACAGTACACTAGAACAGTGCCACAATATAGCCTAACAAATGGTAAAGTATTGAAAGTATAACTAGTACTTGCGTTGAATTTCTTTGACATTGGCTACTACTACAAGAAATAGTACTGAAGCTGAGTAAGTCTGGCATATATCCTCGGATTCCTTTACCAGCCTGTTGCTATGACCTTATCCTCCCCAGCAAGTGTGTGGAATTATTGATGTCATTTAGTCACATATCAATCAAAACCACACAGCCCGGGGGAAGAGGGTTAGGGTTTGGAAAATGGATGGGAATGGGGGTTTCTTTTTGAGTAGGTTTTGTTGAGAGAAGAAAAAAAAAGCACAGCATGGACAAACAATAATTGAAGATAAAGAAATCTTTGGGTACAAAGCTAACCATAAATCTTTTACGTGACATAAAGGAAGTGCATGCACTACTGCATGCATTGTTAGTGAAAAGTAAGTAGTACTTTCGACAACCGTGATGCGACAGTACAGGGCTGCAGCATTTTCACTTGCCTATCTCTGCACTCAGAGAAACACTTCTTACATTAAATTAGGTTTAAAAAATAGCCGAAGTAAAACCTATAAAATGGCTGTAGGGATCAATTTAGAAGCAGAGAGAGATCCAAGAAATGCAGTCACACTCATAGAAGAAAACAATGGATACTGTATCTGTAAGTTGTTGTAGTTGTCCTGTTGAATTTGGTAAGTAAGTTGCACGCATCAAACAATTCCTCTTATTAGCGGCACTCCTCCATTCCAGATGACGCTTCGTCCATCAATGTTGGTGACCAGAAGACACCCTGTCCACTGCCTGCCTGGCGGATGCTGAATTGCGGCTCGCTAATGTGAAGCCTGACTCCATCCTTTTTTTCCTATTGCATAGACTGAAACCTGGCCTGTAATTATTAACGGAAAAACAGGAAGTGATATTAGAACACCACTGATAAATAAATATAAGGTATCTACGCTGTGTAGTGCAAAAAGTCACACTTTGAGTTTTCTAATAGACAGTACAATATTTTTGAAAGTGCGTACTCTGTCTGAGTCTCCTTTTGAAGGGTAAATAAGTATGGGCAAATTAATTTAGCGGATCTTTCCCCTCAAGCTAGATGTACTGTAAACTGTGTTTTAGAACAAAATTAGACCTTCCCAGCAGTGCTCCCACCCAGACCCTTACAAAAGCCAGTCGCAAAAATGTAGAAGATCAGATCTCAAAAAACGAGGCCTAGTAGAAAACTGGTGACAAAACGTCCTTTGAAAGTAAAAGTAGGCCCAAATACCCCCTTACCCACCGTGGATTGTATTCAAACCACTTGCAAGCAAGCAAAAGTATCCATACCCAGCATCGCTCCAAGACTTGCAAAACCCCACACCCAAACACATGCAATACAAATACTGCTAACCCTAACGAGCCCTAAGTTAAGAATAGTGGCAAAGGCTTTCTTTAACTATGACAAATCCCCCCTTTCCCACCATGGATTTTCTTCAAATCACTTGCAACCAAAATTACACATTCGCACGAGTGCTCTAAAACCCCAGAACTCAGTTGCAAAAATCTAGAACACCCCGAAACACATGCAATCCTGCTGCTAGGGCTAACCCTAACGAACCCTAAGTTACAAAAAGTGCCAAAAGGCTTTTCCTTATGGATTTTGTCCAAACCACTTCTATCCGGTATTAGACCTTCCCAGGAATGCCCCAAGACCCGCCAACCCACCCGCAAAAAAGCACAACACCCCCAAACAGCCAAAAAGGAAAATCTCATACTTACAATATTAATCGGCCTTCGGTCCAAACGCGCTGTGCAGCTAGGTCATAACTCCCGTTTTCCACCAGGGATTTCCTGAAAAGCAAATGCAATCAAGATTAGACTGTCCCAGCAGTGCTCCCAGACCCCAAAACTCACCCACAAACACCCAGAACCCCCCCAAAGAGCACCTCAAAGGCAAGCATGTCAGCAAAAACGCAAAAAAAATTCCGCCTCCGATTTGGTCCAAACCACTTTTATCCGATATTAGAGCTTCCCAGCAATGGCCCCAGAGCCGTCAACCCAGGCAAAAACTAGTAGAAGACCCCAAAACAGCCAATTAGCAAAAGTACAAAAATGGGGACCTAGTCATTTTCTTGGCAATTTCCCAAATCACTCCGCGCGTCTGCAGCTAGGCCCTAACTCCCCTCTGCCACCATGGATTTGCTTCAAACCTCTTGCATGCTAAAGTATCCATAGCAAGCAATGCTCCCAGACCCCGAAACCCACCCACAAACACCAGGAAGCCCCCCAAACAGGCCCCCGAAAACGCTACATTGAGCAAAATGTCAGAAATAGCAAAAAAAAATTCTGCATGGATTTTGTCCAAACCACTTCTATCCGCTATTAGACCTTCCCAGGAATGCCCCAAGACCCGCCAACCCACCCACAAAAAAGCACAAAACCCCCAAACAGCCAAAATGGAAAATCTCATACTTACAATATTTATCGGCCTTCGGTCCAAACGCGCTGTGCAGCTAGGTCATAACTCCCGTTTCCACCACGGATTTCCTGAAAAGCAAATGCAATCAAAATTAGACTGTCCCAGCAGTGCTCCCAGACCCCAAAACTCACCCACAAACACCCGGAACCCCCCCAAAGAGCACCTCAAAGGCAAGCAAGTCAGCAAAAACGCAAAAAAATCTCGCCTCCGATTTGGTCCAAACCACTTTTATCCGGTATTAGAGCTTCCCAGCAATGTCCCCAGAGACGTCAACTCACCCGCAAAGAAGTAGCACCCCCCCACAAGTGCAGAGTCTTTCTTCATTGGGCGTAATCCAGCCCTCTGCTTTGAGGGAAATAGGAGTCTGGAGAAGGATAGAGGAGCATGTTCTTGTGAACTTGTGAACCTGAGGAATGCAGACTGCGGCACCTTCAAATCAATAAGCAAACAAGTGAAGACAGTTCTGCTGATGGGCTTGTTTTTGTGATTAGGTGATTAAAGTTTGAATTATATTAACTGTGCAAAACAAAGAAAGACAGACACACAGGAATAAAAGTTAATAAGGACGAAAAAGAAAGTTATTGATTCATTGTCTCATTTTCAGGGCTCAGTGTCAGGGAATAAGAATAAGGGTTCGTCATCATACTGTGCGAATTCAGGCAGGATGAGGTCAGTGTCACCTAACAGAGAAGAAATTCCCTCATCTACATTGCTGTTCTCCTCGTATTCATCCGGCGTGCTTTCTCGTACTTTGTAATCTGGTGGTATGAGGTGCTGATTCATCTTGATCATTGTTAACCTCTCCACATTTTTGGGCGAGAGGCGGCTCCGTTTGGAAGTTACAATGCCACCAGCAGCACTGAAAACACGTTCAGAAGATACACTTGCGAGTGGGCAAGACAAGTAGTTTATAGCCAGGTTGGAGAGCTGTGCCCACAATTCTTTTTTCCCATGCCAATACGCCAATGGGTCAGCATTAACATAGACCTCTGTTGAGTCATTCAGATAGTCCTGCACCATCGACTCAAGGTCCTCCAAGGTTCCTCCACTTTGCTTACTTTTTGCTGTGACCTTTTGAGAACCAAACCCAAGCCGAGTTAGCCAATCCTCTTCTGCATCCAATGTTACTGTTGTGTCTGGTGCAGATGATCCGGTTGCCGGTGTCTTTAACGGCTGGGAGGTCACTTGTGCCACAGCCACAGGTGCAGAAGTGAATTCTTTTGACTGGGGATGGCCTGCTGATGCTGATGTACTGCCTTTTCCTTCAATTTGCTACCGTTCTCTTTCAAACCTCTTGGCTGACAAGGCTAGCCAACGTTTGTACTTTGTAACATTTACATCATCAAAAGGAAAGAATGCTCGGCCTGCCAGCGCCTTTTTGTAGCGTGGATCCAGAATAGTAGCACAAATGTAATGCTGTTTTGAGTGGAACATTTTAAGACGTTCATCACCACGTAGGCGCTCTAATAATTTCTCCGCCAAAACAAAAGCATCTTGCTTTTTTTCATCTTTTTGAAACATAGAAGACACCGCCTCCAGTTGGTGCTCCAGCATGCACAACAATGGGATAGCTTTTCCCAAATTACAGTCCTCCTTGCTGACTGCACGTGTGAAGACCTCAAAAGGACGAAGCATGTCTGTCAGGCTTTTAACTAGGTTCCATTGCGCCGCATCTAGCCTCAGGTCCGTCTGAGCTGTACCCAGTGTTCAGAAATAGTGATCGAGTACCGTGTACTGCTCATACAGACGCTCAAGCATGTAGAAGGTAGAGTTCCAACGTGTTGCCACCTCCTGGATGAGTGCTTTCACTGGCATTCGACGTTCATGTAGCAGGCTCCTCAGATGCTTCCGGGCCTTAAAAGAATGGCTGAAATGGTTGCACATTCTTCGGCAGGTGGCCACTAACTCGCACGCTGGACTGTCATCATCACTCAAGAATTTGTTAACAACTAGGTTTATACAGTGCGCCAAACACAGCACTCTGAAATATTGACCCAACTCCATGGCCTTAACTACATTGGCGCCATTATCCGTGGAAACATAACCAATCTGGCGTTTTTTTGGGGACAGCCAGTGAAAGGCCTTTGTGTTAAACTCATTCAAAATGTTTTCTGCTGTGTGACGTTTCTCCAAGCCAAACATGGCTAGTGTTGCATGTTTCCGAGCAGCTTTAAAAACTAGGTCCGGGTCAACACCTGTGTTTAGCTTTGCTTTAACCCCTGAAAAAGAGACCCAGTGTGCAGTGATGCACATGTAATCAGCGCCTGCGCCACTGGTCCACATGTCTGTTGTCAGATGTATAGTGTGAACAGCACTCTTCTGCAAAGCTGCCCTAATCACCTCCAGCACATCTTCATGTAGTGCTGGAACCGCAACTCTGGCAAAATAGAACCGGCTAGGAACCTTCCATTTAGGGCAGAGCGCTGCCACTAATTCTAGAAAACCAATCTCTTCTACAAAAGAAAAAGGGAGAAGGTCCAGAGCTAGCATTTTAGCCAGCTTAGTGTTATACAGACGCGTCAGTGGGTGGTTGCGTTCATATGGCGCTTCTGTAAAAAACATGGTTCTAATGTTGCCCTGGACCAAGCATTTACGGGATGATGATGATGACTTCTTCAACCCAGTTACGCTTGCTGATGAACTTTTTCGCATTGGTGTCTCACTCTCTCCCACACTCTTAGTGTGGCTCACATGGGGTGTGCTGCTGACAGGGGTACTGGGTGTAAGTGAAGTGTTTGACACGTCTTCTTCCTCCTCGTCATCATCAGATGAAAAATCAACGTTTTCTTGACTTGCAATTCGGGCTTCCTTGATCTCCTTTAGGTGCGCAAACCATTGGACAGCGTGCTGTCTCTCAAGATGACCTCTCTGGCCTCCGGTACCATAGTTGGTACCAAACTTACCACAACTAACTGCATGCTTACAAATGCTACAAATGGCGAAGTTTTCCTTTTTTGGGCAAACACTAAAGAAGTCCCAAACTGCGGACTTGAAATGTCTTTGGGGGCCGGAGGAGGCGGTGATACTGGTGGTGGTGGTCCTGCTGCTAATGCCAGATGAAGTGGAGGATGTGGATTGCCGAACTTTAGTACGTTTTGCACTTTCACCACCACTAATTGAGGTCGAGGTAGATGGAGGTCCCTTCTGGCGAAGAAGAAATATGGAAGCGGTACGTGTTGGTGTACTAGTTAACTCCAATGATTGTGGTGTTTCCATTGCCTCCTCGTCGACAACATCATCACGCTCAGCAGCTTCTCGGGCTAGGGTCAAAATGTCTGTTTGCTGCATGCCCGCTGGGGCTGCAGTGACCTTTATGATGACTGGGTCGTCGTCGTGAGAGTCTTCATCAGCAGCAGTATCCGCCACTTCTTGTTGAGCCTCATCACACTCCATAACTATGAGACTTTGGACGAGCTTCCTTTTACGCTTAACTACCTTTGTCAGATCATGGTGTGCCTGACTCTCAGACGGCAGTGGTGCTGGTTCCAAATTTTGATCCGTATCATCAGAAGGAGGTGTGCTTTAAGACGTAGACACCAATCTTGATCTTTTCCTTGCTAGGGATGAGGAAGACAATGAATGATCAGGAGGAGTGGCTTCCTCAAATGATACCTCGGCTTGATTGTCGATTTCCTGATGTGCCCCTACTTCTGGAGGAACAACTATTGTGGGCACTGTGACCCTCCATGCACCTCTGCTTGCGCATCTCCTTGCGCTGCCTCTCCTTCCACAAGTACTTGGGCTGATACTTGCACATGTGGTTGTTGTTGCGGCTGTGGTTGCTCAACACTCGTCAGATGAGTTAAAACAACCTGTGTTGATTGAGGGACATTGCTGCTACTTTCTTGCGATGAGCCAACATCACTGGTCGATGGTGATTGAACAACTAGACTAAGTGCCTCTGCAGCACTCAAGGGCTTGGACTTAAGTTGGCGTGGTGGTGGCACTGAGCCAAATGGAGCGGGGGTGCTGCTACCAGCTTGGTCCCCAGCAGATCCCGCTGCTGCAGGCGTACTTTTTTTTTTACTCCCAAAAAATGTGGCGGGCGGCACACCAGTCTCCTTGGCAACTTGCTTCTTCTGCTCCTTACTGGCAACTTTCTTGCTAGAGGAGCTACAGGGAACTTTTTTGGGGGCCATCTTCTTCAGAGGTCCGAACAGCAGGCCGCAGTTGCATGAGTTGCAGAGTTGTCTGTGGCTAGACGTGACGTCGCGTGACATTATGCTGCACACACACACCGCTGCAGGACTTCTTCCTGGCACTGGTAGTTCTCTTGAGTCTTGTGCACCTAAAAGCAATGGAAGACAGAGGAACATCAGTTCAGTTATACACCCCAAAAAAATCAAAAAACACAGAAAAATCAGCACAATCCCATGCCCTCCATGATGTTTAAATTCAAGACACCCACAGAAAGACTAGGCCCATGCACCACTCACTACCCCTGGTGAAAAGGCCACAACAACAGCCCAAAAAATTTGAAAATCACAGAAAAATCAGCACAATCCCAAGCCCTCCATGATGTTTAAATTCAAGACACCCCACAGAAAGACTAGGCCCATGCACCACTCACTACCCCTGGGCATAAAGGTTGAAAGCTAGGCAAAATGGTTGCAGACCTAAGAACACTGCCTGCATTCAAAATGGCTCCCTGCCTCCCAACACATGGCCAGGGCCTGCCTGTAGCAGCACTCAAAATGGCCCCCACCCACATGGCCTGTCCCCATGAACACCCCAAAAAATCGAAAAACACAGAAAAATCAGCACAATCCCATGCCATCCATGCCCTCCATGATGTTTAAATTCAAGACACCCAACAGAAAGACTAGGCCCATGCACCACTCACTACCCCCGGTGAAAAGGCCACAACAACAGCCTAAAAAAATGAAAATCACAGAAAAATCAGCACAATCTCAAGCCCTCTATGATGTTTAAATTCAAGACACCCCACAGAAAGACTAGGCCCATGCACCACTCACTACCCCTGGGCATAAAGGTTGAAAGCTAGGCAAAATGGTTGCAGACCTAAGAACACTGCCTGCATTCAAAATGGCCCCCTGCCTCCCAGCACATGGCCAGGGCCTGCCTGTAGCAGCACTCAAAATGGCCCCCACCCACATGGCCTGCCCCCATGAACACCCCAAAAATTCTAAAAACACAGAAAAATCAGCACAATCCCATGCCATCCATGCCCTCCATGATGTTTAAATTCAAGACACCCCACGGAAAGACTAGGCCCATGCACCACTCACTACCCCTGGTGAAAAGGCCACAACAACAGCCCAAAAAAACGAAAATCACAGAAAAATCAGCACAATCCAAAGCCATCCAGGCCCTCCATGATGTTTAAATTCAAGACACCCCACAGAAAGACTAGGCCCATGCACCACTCACTACCCCTGGGCATAAAGGTTGAAAGCTAGGCAAAATCGTTGCAGACCTAAGAACACTGTCTGCATTCAAAATGGCCCCCTGCCTCCCAGCACATGGCCAGGGCCTGCCTGTAGCAGCACTCAAAATGCCCCCCACCCACATGGCCTGTCCCCATGAACACCCCAAAAAATCGAAAAACACAGAAAAATCAGCACAATCCCATGCCATCCATGCCCTCCATTATGTTTAAATTCAAGACACCCCACAGAAAGACTAGGCCCATGCACCACTCACTACCCCTGGTGAAAAGGCCACAACAACAGCCCAAAAAATAAAAAAACACAGAAAAATCAGCACAATCCCAAGCCCTCCATGATTTTTAAATTCAAGACACCCCACAGCAAGACTAGGCCCATGCACCACTTACTACCCCTGGGCATAAAGGTTGAAAGCTAGGCAAAATGGTTGCAGACCTAAGAACACTGCCTGCATTCAAAATGGCTCCCTGCCTCCCAACACATGGCCAGGGCCTGCCTGTAGCAGCACTCAAAATGGCCCCCACCCACATGGCCTGTCCCCATGAACACCCCAAAAAATTGAAAAACACAGAAAAATCAGCACAATCCCATGCCATCCATGCCCTCCATGATGTTTAAATTCAAGACACCCCACAGAAAGACTAGGCCCATGCACCACTCACTACCCCTGGTGAAAAGGCCACAACAACAGCCCAAAAAATCGAAAAACACAGAAAAATCAGCACAATCCCATGCCATCCATGCCCTCCATGATGTTTAAATTCAAGACACCCCACAGAAAGACTAGGCCCATGCACCACTCACTCCCCCTGGTGAAAAGGCCACAACAACAGCCCAAAAAAACGAAAATCACTGAAAAATCAGCACAATCCAAAGCCATCCAGGCCCTCCATGATGTTTAAATTCAAGACACCCCACAGAAAGACTAGGCCCATGCACCACTCACTACCCCTGGGCATAAAGGTTGAAAGCTAGGCAAAATGGTTGCAGACCTAAGAACACTGCCTGCATTCAAAATGGCCCCCTGCCTCCCAGCACATGGCCAGGGCCTGCCTGTAGCAGCACTCAAAATGGCCCCCACCCACATGGCCTGTCCCCATGAACACCCCAAAAAATCGAAAAACACAGAAAAATCAGCACAATCCCATGCCATCCATGCCCTCTATGATGTTTAAATTCAAGACACCCCATAGGAAGACTAGGCCCATGCACCACTCACTACCCCTGGGCATAAATTTTGAAAGCTAGGCAGAATGGTTGCAGACCTAAGAACACTGCCTGCATTCAAAATGGCCCCCTGCCCCCCAGCACATGGCCAGGGCCTGCCTGTAGCAGCACTCAAAATGGCCCCCACCCACATGGCCTGTCCCCATGAACACCCCAAAAAATCGAAAAACACAGAAAAATCAGCACAATCCCATGCCATCCATGCCCTCCATGATGTTTAAATTCAAGACACCCCACAGAAAGACTAGGTCCATGCACCACTCACTACCCCTGGTGAAAAGGCCACAACAACAGCCCAAAAAATCGAAAAACACAGAAAAATCAGCACAATCCCATGCCATCCAGGCCCTCCATGATGTTTAAATTCAAGACACCTCACAGAAAGACTAGGCCCATTCACCACTCACTACCCCTGGTGAAAAGGCCACAACAACAGCCCAAAAAAACGAAAATCACAGAAAAATCAGCACAATCCAAAGCCATCCAGGCCCTCCATGATGTTTAAATTCAAGACACCCCATAGGAAGACTAGGCCCATGCACCACTCACTACCCCTGGGCATAAAGGTTGAAAGCTAGGCAAAATGGTTGCAGACCTAAGAACACTGCCTGCATTCAAAATGGCCCCCTGCCTCCCAGCACATGGCCAGGGCCTGCCTGTAGCAGCACTCAAAATGGCCCCCACCCACATGGCCTGTCCCCATGAACACCCCAAAAAATCGAAAAACACAGAAAAATCAGCACAATCCCATGCCATCCATGCCCTCCATGATGTTTAAATTCAAGACACCCCACAGAAAGACTAGGTCCATGCACCACTCACTACCCCTGGTGAAAAGGCCACAACAACAGCCCAAAAAATCGAAAAACACAGAAAAATCAGCACAATCCCATGCCATCCAGGCCCTCCATGATGTTTAAATTCAAGACACCCCACAGAAAGACTAGGCCCATGCACCACTCACTACCCCTGGTGAAAAGGCCACAACAACAGCCCAAAAAAAACGAAAATCACAGAAAAATCAGCACAATCCCAAGCCATCCAGGCCCTTCATGATGTTTTTATTAAAGAGACCCCACAGAAAGACTCAGTCCACCCACCACTGAGTACCCTTGGGCAAAAGGCCCCAACAACAGCCCAAAAATCGAAAATTCCAAAATTGTAGTTGCAGCAACTGTAATGCCCCAAACAAACTTACTTGTGAAATTTCTAATCCAAAAGTGATCCAAAGAAAGTCAAAAAGGCCTCAAATCCATATATCCAGCAGCATCCACAAAAAGTAATCCTTCCAGGTGAAGAATCCGAATGAAAGTGACCAGCACATGAAGAAAGCACTGGAAGGAGCCTGCTGGACAGGAACAGGAAGTTGGAGACTGTGGGGCGCTTCCTTCCTCCCACCCCCCCCCCCCAAAAAATGGACTCCTTGCAAAAAAAGTGCAGGCAAATATCAACCTGAGGAGTTATTCTGATAAAAATCATCATTTTCAGAAGGTTTATGCTGCTTGCTGGTGGATTTCTTGTGCAGAATTTCAAATTTAGTAATTTCGCGAGTGCGAGATTGTTGCTGCTCGCCGCATCTACGAGTTCGCAATTGCGAACTCTCGCGATGCGTGCTGTGCAAGATGGCAAGCCGCGATTACGTAATAGCGGTCGCCAAACTCCCGCGGGATCCCGCAGCAAGATCCAAAATGGCGCAGCACTCGCAAAATATCGAGAAAAACAACTCGGCAAACGCTGAATGACGGTAAGTGAACGCCGCACGCCGCAAAATTGTATCACCAAGAAAAAAAATCCGCTGCGTGCAAATTTGCGGATTTTGCGGGAAATTCGCGAATCTCGCGGATTGCGAATTTACTGAAAATCCGCAAAATCCGCGAGCGGAACGGATTTTCCGCCCATGCTTACTGGTGAGTTGAGCTGACTCTGGCAAGTGAGTCATATAGTTTTTCAGTATATAGATCATTGTGATAAAGCCATACTTTGTTTATTACTTAGCTAAATTAGAGATTTGCACGGGATACTGGGAAGGAAAATGTTGGGGAATCCATGCAAGTCATACCTCACTGGATATGCCTGGGAGCCTAGTTTTCAGAAATGTCTAGGTTAGGTAGGTGTACGTATATGACGGCTGAGCCCAGGAGCAAAAATGCAGATGCCCCACATACAAAACCAGGCTGCTTTGTGATAGCTAATTTTTTTAAGTCTCCACAATACGTTTTTGGCCCTTTTCTGCTGCAGGTACTTGGTTCACCCACACAATTGAGGTACCACTTTTATCTGGAGAATTCGAGAACACTGGGTGGTGGGGAATTTGTGTCACAACCAATGATCACGCAACTTTTCCACACAGAAATGTGTGAACATTTAGATTTTTCAGCTAAATTTGAGGTTTGCAGGGGATTCTGGGTGGGAAAAGGTTAGGGGATCCACACAAGCTGCACCTCTAGTCTAGTTTTCAAAAAGGGTCTGTGTTGTGTAGGTTTCCCTAGATGGCCCCCGAGCCTGGGACCAAAAAAGAAGGTGACTCCCTTGCAAAAGCAGTTTTAATTTTATGATAGATAATTTTGATGTCTTCACAATACGTTTTGGCCCCTTCTTTGCCATGGGTACATTTTTATTGGGAGATGCGGGGGAATGCTAAGTGGGTGGAAGTTTGTCGCTCTCCACAGATTCCAGAACTGTTCATCACAGATATGTGAGGAAAATGTTTTTTTTTCCAAAGTTTGAGGATTGCAAGGAATTCTGGGTAACATATCCTGGTGAGAGCAACATAAGGGACCCCATCCTGGAGTCCCCAGGATGTCTAGTTTTTTAAAATGTACACGATTGCTATGTTTCCACAGCTGAACACATTGCAAAAACAGGTCCTATTTTACTGGAATAATGTGATGTGCCCGCCTTGTGTTTTAACCCGTTTCCTGTCATAGGCACTAAGCCTACCCACACAAATGAGGTACCACTTTTAATCGGAGATTTGAAGGAATGCTGGGTGGGTGGACATTTGTGGCTCCCTACAGATTCCAGAACTTTACATCACATTATTCTGAGGAAAAAATGTTTGTTTTATTTTACAAAGTTTGAGGTTTGTAGGGGATTTTGGGTAACAGAACCTAGTGAGAGCCACACAAGTCACCCCATCCTGGATTCCCAGGATGGCTACTTTTCAAAACTGTACAGCATGGCTAGCTTTCCCCAGGTGCCGGCTGAGCTAGGTTCTAAAATCCATAGCTAGGCACATTGCGAAAAATGGGTCTGTTTTCACAGGAAGAATGTGATGTGCCAATGTTGCATTTAGGGCTGTTTCCTGCTGCGAGCGCTACGTCTACCCACAAGTGAAGTACCATTTTTATTGGGAGACTTAGGGGAATGCTGGGTGAGTGGAGGTTTGTGGCTCCCCACAGGTTTTAGAACTTTCCATCACACAAATGTGAGGAAAATGTGATTTTTGACCAAGTTTGAGGTTTCAAGGTATTCTGGGTAGCAGAACCTGGTGAGAGCCAAACATGTCACCCTGTGCATGATTCTCCATGGTGTCTAGTATCACAAAATGCACAGGTTTGCTAGCTTTCCACAGATGCTCGCTGAGCTTGTGTCCAAAAACCACAGCTAGGCACATTGCAAGAAAAGGTTCCGTTTTCACTGGAAAAAATGTGATGCGCTCACGTTGCTCACGCTGTTTCCTGGCACGGGCACTCGGCCTACCCACTCAAATGAGATATCATTTTTATCAGTAGACTTCGGGGAACACAGAATTGTAGAACACGTGTTATTACCAACTGAATTTTGATTAATTTCTGCCTTTCAAATGTAAGACAATGTGTAAAGAAGAAGCCTTTTTGAAAGTGACCTCTAATTCTCATGCTAGCTTGGGTAGCCACAATTTTAGAGATATACAAATAGCTACTGCTGATGGAGCAAGATTTTACTCGTGAAGAGACTTTCTTGTAATCAGCCCTCTCGAAATAAACTGTAATACACTAATAAACATGTTTTGTCTTATTAACAATGCAAAACACAGCATTTTTAGTAAACTGGGGAAGCTTGCATATGTGCTTTTACTAACCGTAACTCGATTAACTCAAAATGGCCGTCGCAACGCGGGAACTTTTCTGCGCATGCATCTGTCATACTCACGTGACATGACGTATTCTTAAGCTTGGTGGGAAAACTTTGCTTCTGCGCACTACAACTAAAGATGGCTGCTCCATGTTCTCATGCGCTAAATGCTTGCATTGCTGCTTTTACTAAGTTGTTTGTTCTGCATAATCTCTAATGCTGTTGTTAAAATAAAGTAATGGGAATAGAGTAGAGATAAGTGGTATACAGTGCAATCATTTATTCTTTGTTCTAAAACTGTTTTTATTTGACTTTGCTATTAGTTCGTGTTCAGACCAATCAGGAACAATGTTGCTCCATCTTGGGTCCTGAACCTGAGCATGCGCCGAATTCACCCGAGTCAACAAGCCATGGCATTGAATTCCTGCCAACTCCTGACTTGCTAGATGATGCTGATGGGAACCTTACCTTCTAATCCTTTTGAAGGAAGCTGAACAAATTGTTATATTACATGGTAATCCTTATTGATACATTCACTGCCGGGTGGAATAAAAGTGCATGAGAAAATAAAATATGGGGCGGGAACATTGATCTGAATATTGAAGAGCAAGACCTCATAACTGGTATGGTGTGAGGACCTCTCCTCATCTTTTAACTAAGCAAATTGAGGGAATACACACATTTGCAACATTGGGGGTGGTACAGATAATGGTATAACTAAGGTAGGCTTAGCTAGTTAGATTGTCCGACTTGTCCGAATAGCTGACCTGTCATTGACCCAACGCACTCAATAGGCGATTGAGAGCGGAGGTGCTGGCAGAGCAATCTGTCAGAAGATTCGATAACTCAATCGGGGTTCTGGGTAGGAGATCGATGACCCAATCGGGGTTCCTGAGGGAGAAGATTGCTAACCCAATCGGGGTCTGACTGTTAGCTGCAGAGAAGGGTGTGACACTGGCATTGCACTTTAGCTGTGGGTGCCGGTCCTGACCTGCGGTGGTCTTGTCCTGATACAATTTGGTCCGTACTTATCCTGATTCCAGTCTGCACCTGTTCTACCCTTTTTTCCCCAGCTCTCTCGGGTGTCCTGTCCTTTATCCCAGCCTGTGGCCAGGGATGGTCTTCACACCATTCTAGGTAAATATAAAAGTTGCGTGGGTATGTCATTGTGCTGTTTCCCTCTTCTTGCCTTTCCTATAATTCAATGCTTAAAGAACGTTTCATGATACTTTCACATTATCTTGCTTTGATGTTATTCTTATTTGATCAAGCTCTGATTAATTTAGTATGGACACTGACATTTAAAGAAATTATTTAGATAAAGCATTTAAATCTTTCCAGGTATGTGGCTATTTTATGAGTGCAAATGTTTATTTACTACCTATTTTCTTGCTAACTCCCTTGATCCCTTAGGACTCTAGGTATCAATGACTAGGATTGGTAAGTCAAGGTATAGGTCCTAAAAGGTTAAATTAATCACTGGTTAAGCATAGGTTTACCTGTTCAAAGTGTGTATGTTTTTATGGGCCCAGGTGAGTATGGTAACATTCTGGGCAGGTGAACCCGTGCTCTATCACTGCTTCTAAACTCTACATTTTATTCCCATTTCGGAAATACATAGGTGTCCTTGATACCTACTTTTCATTTCTATATTTTACCAAATGAATTGCTTTATACCCGCACACAATGAAAACCCATTGCAAAGCGCAGCTCAGTTATTGGCTTTGGGTCCCTCGGGTTCTGGGTGAACCTAAAGTCCCACATATCACCACAAAAAAAAGGTCCAGTGGACGTAATGGTATATTGCTTTTAAAAATCTGCCATTCTTAGAAGAAGTCATGAACAAGAGAGGTGGCCCCTCACGTCAAAGGAACAGGCACTAATAAACAGTAGGAAAAATTGCTTCCCCTTGGAATCGGAAAATATCACGACACATTTAAAATCACCTTTTAACCTGCCTTATTCACTTACATGTACAATCAGTCCATTAATCATTCACATAGAAATATCACATCATAGGCTTTACTTAAAAGTTATACATTTCATTTGTACATGAAGTTAAATTCCACCTGACATCATTATGAGGCCCTTTGTTGTTGTTATATATATATATATATATATATATATATTCAAGAACAGTCCACTCCAACTCGGCTAGACAAACGACCAGCACACGATACCATAAGTTTGTGAATTTTTTATTCAGGCCCCTACCCCCACAACAGACGCGTTTCGCCAGAAGGCTTCGTCAGTGTTCACCTGTGCTTTACTACACAACGCCATTTAAAGCCACATTCCGTATTCACATCATGAACATAAATGGCGGTTTTCATTATAGTAGAAAAATATAGCAGCGGCCATCTTTTAGTGTGCAAATTCGCAAATACATTCATTTTATCAACACGGCGTTGTGTTATAATAAAGTGCTCTAGTGCAATTTAAAATCATTTGGGCAACAAGTTATTCTTTTTTATCAAAATGCGTGCATGCTGAGGGTTTTTTTTTTCAAGCATTATTCTACTTCACAGGCTACGGTATTCACAATAACATATTCTGTAAACATATGTCCATTTTTACATCGTAACCTGAGCCTTGTCATGTGAGCTTCCGCCCTGAATGGGCAAAAGCATATCTATTGATTATAGGCGCTTTATTAAGCCCTGAATGGGCAATCAAGGTCTTATAGAATTGTCGGATAAAGCTTCAGAGACTACAGCCTAAGCAAGAACCTGAATGTGGGATGGGGTACTATCAGATGTTATTTCATACCCAGTTGCATCTACAGGTGTACCCACATTTCTTCATTGTTGTTAAGTCCCCAGGGAACCATTGTCTTTAGCCCGATGATGTATTTAGACTCAAGAGTACGCAGCAATTTCTCTCTATCACCACCCCTTTCAGTACGTTCCACCTGATCGATACAATAAAAGCTAAGCAGGTCCCTGTTGCTTTTGTGGAATTCTGCGAAATGTCGTGCCACGGGGTACGACTTGTCTCTGTTCGCAATTGCCCGCATATGTTCGAGAATTCGCATCTTAGTAGGCTTGATTGTACTGCCTATATAGCGTTTCCCACACGGACATAGGAGGCAGTAGATAGTGTACTCAGAATTAAAATTGAGTAATTTTTTGATGTTTTTTTCAGGCTCATTTTCATCGGTTCTACCTGGGTATGTTTTTGTTATTTTGCTATTTTTACAGGCCTTGCAGGCTCGACAAGGAAAAAATCCTTTTGATTTGGAGAGTTGTACAGATTTCTTCTTTTCATACACATAGTGACTATGGACGAGATGGTCCGCCAGAGACTGGCTGCGTTTGTATGTTATTACAGGTCTCTCTGGGAGGACTTTCCTCATTACGTGGTCAGTGTTAAGGATATGCCAGTTTTTTTGGAATAAGTGCATTATCCTTCCTGACTTCACATTAAACGTGGTGATCATTCTGGGAATTTCCTCTTGCTTGGACACCTGTTTCGCTACCAGTAGTTGTTCTCTTGGGATTTTGTTGGATTTCTCTTCAGCACTGTTCAGCGCATTCTGAGAGTACCCTCTGACCTGGAATCTTCTTTTGGCTTCCTCCTTTGCCTGAACGTACTCCTCCTCATCCGAGCAGTTTCTTTTCAAGCGAAGGAATTCGCCATATGGGATGCTCCCGATTAGGCATTTGGGGCGCTGACTAGCTGCATGTAAAACAGCATCCCCCGCCGTAGGTTTTCTATATAGTCGGGTTTGTATTTTCCCCTTATATACATAAACCTCCAGATCTAGGTAGTAGACACTGGTGTCACTGATTGTACTCGTAAATTTGAGGTTCCAGATGTTTTTGTTAAGCGCGGCATTATATTCCTCAGCCGAGGTTCTACTACCGCGCCAAACCACAAACAGATCATCTATGTATCTCGTCCATAGAAGAATGTTGTCTGTCCACTGGTCGTTAGCCTCCCCCCATACCTCGTGCTTCTCCCACCAGCCAACGAATACATTCGCGTAGCTGGGAGAGAAGCACGAGCCCATAGATGTTCCTCTAACCTGCCTGTACAGCTGTCCTGCGAACAAAAATATATTGTTATACAACAAAATCTCATCATTTGTATCAACATTTCATTGTGGTCCCGGTATTGGTCATGTTTCTTATCCAGGAACCACTTCGCTGCAGCAATACCATTATCGTGGGCAATGCAGGTATAGAGGTTTACAACGTCAAGAGTTATTAGTAGGAAACCTGGTTCCCAAGCAATGCTGTCAATCAATCGCTGAAAGTCCTGTGTGTCCCTCACATAGGAGGGAAGCTCCTTTACAATCGGTGCAATGTATCCATCAATGAATCTGGATGCATTTTCCAGTAAGCTGCCAATTGCTGAGACGATTGGTCGTCCTGGGGGTCTCTTTGGGTTTTTATGGACCTTTGGCAGGTGATAGAACGTGGGAAGAACGGGTGATTCACATTGTAGATATAATAGTTCGTCCATGTTAAGCATTCCTTGATCTTTCCAGATTGCCAATAGTTTATGGAAGTCCGTAATGCTCTTATTGTATTCTGCCCTGTTGATTATGCTATAACAGTCCGTGTCTCTTAGTCGTCTCAGGGCCTCCTCCTGATAGTTTTCTTTGGTAAAAATCACAATGTTTCCACCCTTATCAGAGGGTTTAATCTCAATGGAATCATCATTACGCAAAGATTTTATCGCTTCCCATTCTTTCCGAGTTATATTTGAATTTTTCACATTTAGTTTTTCTTTTGCCAGTCTTTCAAGGTCCAAAAGGACTGCATCACTGAAGACGTCAATCGCATCATATTGCATTTTAGGAAGTTTCTTTGATTTCTTTTTCATGTTGCTTGGGTCTCTGATTTGTTTGCTCGCACTGAATGGAGTTTGTGCATCATCACTTTGAGTGTTTGGTATTGACAAAGCTGTGTTGTTTACTATTTCCAAAAATTGAGTGAGGGTTTCACTGTCCTCAACTTCATTTGCAGTTTGGTTATCCACATTTGTAGGGGTATTAGGATGCATGGCAAAGATTTTCTGGAATTTCAGCTTCCTAATGTATCTGAAAAAGTCGATATTAGTGTCGATCAGATTAAAATCATTGGAAGGACAGAAGCTTAAGCCTTTCTTGAGTACGTTTTCCTCTTCTTTAGTTAATATTCTTGAGGAAAGGTTGATGACGGTTTGATCTTTTACCATTTTGTGCGTCTGGAGGCACTCCTCGTTACTCTTGGCGAGGCGGTAGCGGCATTTCCCCCTCTTGCCCCTCCTTGTTTTCCTCTTTGATTTTGCGCTGGGGGATGGTTGCGTTGTTGCGGCCTCTGTCTCGTTTCTTTTATTACCTGAAACTCGTCGAAAAAAGTATTTTCATTCTGTGCATCCTTGGTTTTGTCTTTGCTCCCCTGTGCCCCTATTCGCTCTTCATCAGAAATTTCAGCTTCGGATTCCGAAGTTTCTGCGTTGCTTGGTCCAGAAGCCCCTTGTGCCAAGCGTTTTCTAGTGGCATCAAATTTACGAGCAAACGTCAGAATTCTTCCTGACATGTAGTCTTGTTCATCTCTGTGGAATTTATTTTGTTTCCTTTTTCTGATTCCTAGTTCATATTCTTTTACTCTTTTTAACATTGTAGCTCTTAAATCATCACTGGTTTTAGTATCTTTTTCGTTTGCGATCGTTTTTTCCAGGTCCGCTATTTCCTTCAGACAATCATCTCTGTCTATCCAGGCATATTTGATCAGCATCTTTACCATTCCTTTCGCGCTTTCCGCCGTGTACTCTGCCCATTCCTTCAATAAAGCTGGGTTTGGTCTTTCATATGAGGGTACTGTAAAGATGCGCAGGCCTCTAGGAATTCGGTCGCAATCCACATAGCGTTGTAGGGAGGTGGCTTCCCACCATTTTCTGACTTCTCTCTCCATCAGTTTTTCGAGTCTCTGATACAGTATTTTTAAATTGTTAGGAGGGACAGATGTTGTAACTTCACTAGCAGCTTTTGCCGATTTGCCATTGGTTGATTTAAACATTATTTCGGCCGCTGACTGTCTCTCCTGTATGAGCTCTCCAGTATCCGACATGGTGCTCGTTTTTAAATAGAAGTCTCAGCATGCAGCGCGTAATGTTTAGATGGCGGGCGGTGTCTGTAAATCTACACACTCTTACGGGGCTAAAGATGTTTGCAGTGGTATCTTTAAACGGGACAGAAGCGCATTCCAGAAATGTTTATGCAACGTTGCCGCTTCACTCACCAGTTCGAAGCGGGTGTCTTGGATCGTCCGCCGAAGCCTCAGCAGACTCGTCCCAGCTCCTCGCCTTTCACCGGGGTTCCACGGTATTGGTTGTATTTCCGTATTTTTTCAGGATTGAGCACTCCATTCTGCTCAGCCCTTCCGTTGAATACTTCTCGCTTCGGGGCAAACGGCCATAGTAATTTGCAAGACAGAGTCCTCACTGCCGTCGCTCCTCTCAGTCCCGGGTGCTTGATCAGCGGTGGTGAGCCGCTTCCGTATTCAAGAACAGTCCACTCCAACTCGGCTAGACAAACGACCAGCACACGATACCATAAGTTTGTGAATTTTTAATTCAGGCCCCTACCCCCACAACAGACGCATTTCGCCAGAAGGCTTCGTCACTGTTCACCTGTGCTTTACTACACAACGCCATTTAAAGCCACATTCCGTATTCACATCATGAACATAAATGACGGTTTTCATTATAGTAGAAAAATATAGCAGCGGCCATCTTTTAGTGTGCAAATTCGCAAATACATTCATTTTATCAACACGGCGTTGTGTTATTATAAAGTGCTCTAGTGCAATTTAAAATCATTTGGGCAACAAGTTACTCTTTTTTATCAAAATGCGTGCATGCTGAGGGTTTTTTTTTTTTTCAAGCATTATTCTACTTCACAGGCTACGGTATTCACAATAACATATTCTGTAAACATAAGTCCATTTTTACATCGTAACCTGAGCCTTGTCATGTGAGCTTCCGCCCTGAATATATACAAATATATACCAACGCGTTTCACCGCCAACAGACGGCTTGTTCACGGTAGATATTTCCATCACCCACTAACTTCCTTTAAGGAGTGGTTTACCAAAGCCACGTGATTACATTATGACTTCCTGTCAAATCCGCTAAGAGTTATGGGACTTGTAGTTTTCCTCAATTTAACAATTATTATGTTTAAAAACACACAGAAATTGTTCTCTCAAACATGATTAACTTCATCACTGTTTGTCATTGTTACTATGTTGCATCCGCAAAGTAGAATTTGAAGTGTTATTAGGTCATAACCTTTCACACATATATCATCGAAGCATGAATTGTCTTATGTATTTTATAACCGTTCTCAGTAACGATTGAAATTGTCATTGAAGTTCATTTAGTGTAGCCCTACAGTGGGCAATTTCACTTCGATGATTTGTTCTATGTTTTCCCGCCCTCAAGTGGGCTATGGCATTTCACCTTTCTAATGACCCCGTATTCTTATGAGAGAGCAAGGTATTCGTGTAACTTTGTTCACGTGTGTTTTATCATCACCCCATTTGTTCATATTGTGTACTATGACCATACAGAAGGAAAGGTTTGTTTTTTCATGTTTTTTTGTTTTTGACATTCCCTGTACGACTATTTTACAGTTGGTGCTCTATAATTTTTTTCTTTATCTATACATATTGTCTACAAATGCACATAAAGTTCTTCACTCTGGTTTAAACCGTCCGGGTGCAAAGTTCGAAAATTCAATATTTGCCGTGATTCTCTGCATCTCAGTTTTCGCTCTCGGTCTCCTCCTCTTTCATGAGGTACAATTGTTTCCAAGCCATAGAACTTTAGAAGTTTCCAGTCTCCATTGTGTGCAATCTCCATGTGTTTGGCGACAGCATTACTTCTATCTTTGTTGGTCGTCCCCCTGTCATGTGATCAAGGTCCAAGGTGGGACCGAAACGCGTTGTGACGCTTGAGCACCGAAAATAAAACTTGAGCACAGAATTGAGGACCGTGTCTGTATCTTCCTTGCCACGGGGATTGTGGTTTTGTGTCTTTCGATACAGAATTTGCACAAATATATATATATATATTCACTGAAAAAACCATAGGTTTTAGCACATATATAGTTAGGGATTATTATTTACAAAACCTTAATTTACTCGCACAAAACCATAGAAATTCGCATATATAGTTAGATGCAATAACTATATATCGCGCACCCGCAACCCACTGCTGATGATGTCACATATTACATCATTCATGACATGGTCAGTGACATCACTGATGCCATCACTGATGACATCTCAAATGACATCACTGATGACATCTCAAATGACAACATCCAGTGACTGTATGTTTCTGTAAAGTTAAAATATGTCTTACATATTGAAGAATGAGTGGATGTATAAATGTTTGGATGAAGGATTTAGTAGGTGCATGACTGACTGTATGAGAGAATGATTAAATGTGTCTCACTGAGTGCATGGGTTAGTGACTAAACTGTCTTAATTTGTGCATCATTATTACTGTAGTTCTGTAAACTGCTGCATTTGTTGATCAGTAGCTATATGAGTAACTATATGGGTTATTGATTGGTTGCCCAAATATTTTATATGGGAGACTGAGTGTGTGTGTGGGGGTGGCTGAGAGGTGTGTGACTCTGTGCATAGATGTGTGAGCAGTTGATTCAGTAGATGTATGGGTTCAAAAGTGCATGTGAAAACAGCTGTATGGGCGGTTGACTGTGTGCATGAGTGTATTGGTGAGTGAATGGATATCTCAGTGCTACATGTCAAAGTAACTACATATGTAAAACACAGTACATGTAAGAGTTGACATATATAAATAACTGTGCATAAGAGCCAGTGAATGTGTGAGTGGCTGTATGGATCATTGTGAACTTGTATCAGGGATTGTATAAGAGAGTAAATATGTGTTAGTATATGTTTGATTAAGTAAGGTGTGTATAACTGTATAGTTGAGTAAATTGAGGTGTGATTGATTCTTTGCATGACTGACTAGGTGTGTGAGTAACTCCATGGATGAGTGACAGTCTGTGAGAGTCTGTTTACACTGATTGTATCTAAGGTTATATTAGAGTCTGAAGAGGTTGATCGTATTATCACATGAATGATATCATCAGTGATGTGATCAGTAATAACAAATGAGATGTTATCAGTGATTTTACAAGTGATGTCATTTGAAATATCATCAGTGATGTCACTGACCATGTCATGAATGATGTCATTTGAGATGTCATCAGTGATGTCATCAGTGATGTCACTGACCATGTCATGAATGATGTAATATGTGACATCATCAGCAGTGGGTTGCGGGTGCGCGATATATAGTTATTGCATCTAACTATATATGCGAATTTCTATGGTTTTGTGCGAGTAAATTAAGGTTTTGTAAATAATAATCCCTATTTATATATGGGCTAAAACCTATGTTTTTTTCAGTGAATTTCAATGGTTTTTTAATAGCAAATATCAAAAGCTGTCAAATGTCAAGTACGTGATAGGTAAAAACTTTTTCGTGTTTATGCACGCTGATGTGCTTTGAACGCTGCCCCCCCTCCCCTCTTTTCTCTTAGTAGTACTCTCTCTTTGCAGATAGTGAAGGGTAGTTAACGCAGGCCTTTACCCCCATTGTAATCCGTCGTGCCTGCTTGTCTCTCCATTTGATTGATTGTTATCCAAGCATTTACTGTTTTACAATTGATTCTCGTTGGTTCATTCTCTATTTACAAACAAGCACAAAGTCGCAATACTCTGTTTAGTCTTTGCAGATAGTGAAAAATCATGTAAAAAAATAAAAGTAATCGAGCAAAATCGGTAGGCCACTAATGGGATCTCTTTTTGACCTCGCTAAAATAGAAACATTAGGAACAACCCTTCTTGAGAAATACGAAAATAGTGAGATGAATTGAGCTCCACACCATGAGGGCTGCAAGACAGCTCGGCTCCGCCACCCACCCCGCCCAAAATAACGATAAACTCTATGCAAATATTATAAATATATACAACACACCAGCAAAGTAACAGGGTAAAACATTTTATTAAATAACTATTTACATAACTATTTTATACTTTTTGTTGCCTGATCCGGCTAGCTCAATCGCTCGAGTATGAAACTCATAAACTCTGATAGCAAGCGTTGCTGCTGATGCTATGCAGACAAAAACTGGTTTTCAGTTTGTACATTCATCAAGATTTTTCCATCCAAGGCTAGTTGAGAGTTTGTAGAACGATAGCTTCAGATTTTCAACATACGGTGTGGTGGCGCGGACTGGGAGGGGGCGCTTGGCTCCTGCCCCCTCCCCAAGTCGTGTTGCCCTGGTGTGGCCTAAGATCGCCCCCGACATAGGCGGCCGGCTCCCGGGGTCCGGCGGAACTTTTTGCCTTTTGTTGACTCTTCCATTCTGGACCTTGTCCCACAATCCGTTTGACCTGAAGACACGCTGTAGTGGGGCGCCCCTTTACCGTTTCAGTTGCCATTCCGCCTGCTTTTGCTACACTGTGCCTCTTCCGCCATTCAGCTGTTTACCGCCCGCTCTTGCGACTACAGCGTCTCGCTCACCATGTAGTTGAGTTGCTCCCGCTCTTGCGATGCAGCAATAGGCGTCTGCCACAAGACTCTCAAAATGGCGGCCGGCTCTTCAGATTTGAGCGTGATCCACTAAAATGGCCCTGGGACACCTTGGAACTCGGACGCTTGTCTGCTAGGGCTTGGGCCCCATTCTCGAAAGCGTCCCCTGAGCCTTGAAGATTCTACAAAAGTCTTGGGGGCCCCCGACACCCGCAGGCTTCTGGTGGGGAGCGGCTGCCATGATTGCTCGTGAAATTGCCACGACTGAGCTACGAGATGGTGGTGCTCTCATGCTGACGCCAGCTTCAGTCTGAAACATCCAGAAACACTGTAGACTACCAATTCGATCAGTTCCGGTAGCGCCCCAACGTGACCCGGTAGGGAAGAACTTGCCCTCCCCTCTTTGACTGATGGTTCTTGTTGCCTGTCCCTTCTGTTGTCATTTAACAGAACTTTTTAGACTACTGAAAGGGGTTGTGTTCTGACCGCTGGTTGCTGGAGACATTTTGACTATATTCTGGACCTACGTTGTCGCGTAATGCGTTATATGACACGCCGAGTTAGCGCACCCGGAAGTGCTCCGGTGCGCGAAGCGCAGCTTCCCGGAAGCGATCCGGCTCGCGGCGCGTAACGTAAGCATAACAGGTCATGTGACTTGTTTATAAAACTTTTCATTGGTTCATTTTACTTTTGTTATTCTAATGATGAAAGGCTTGGTCAAATGACCTAAAAATTACGCTTTTTATTGCTTTCGAAAATTATTTTTTCTTAAACATATATGTTATAATGTTCCAGGCTAATGTACTTTCCCGGAAAATTTACAACTGTCCTGCAAGTAAAATATATTCCTTTTTTAGCAAAAGGGCGTTTCTTCGTCCCATGACGGAGCCGTTGACCAAAAGATGCTCGGCCTGCTGTCTTAGTCGCCGATACGCCTGAATATCAGATTCTTATCGATCACTTTATGTTGCAGGAGTAAAAAACACAACAGCCCTTGACCATTTATCTTAACTGCGTTCCTGCGTATTATACCTTTTATCCGTCATATAATTGGACTGCTTTATTTCACTTGCCTTTTACTGATTCGAAAACAGTGACTAAAATTAAAAACTTTACCAATGTAAATACTACTACCATGTTTTGTTTTAAAAACCTTTATTGTGAAAATGTCAGTATACAAATACGGGCCTATAACCACGTGGGCCGGCCACGGAGCAAACTGGAATCGTATATGATGAGGAAACATTTACACTGTAGAGGAACGTAACGAGCGGGCCATTAGGTTGCAAGAACTAAGGTGTCTAACAGTTGCGGAATCGGTGGACGTACATTTTGTAATTAAAATACGACAGGGCCACTTACAATAAAATTTTCTAGATATACATTTGCGGGCAAGTACCATGGGTGACGTTAATTCGAACTTACAATAGTACAGTAATCAATAACACATCAGAACTTAATATCAATAAGGATGTCCAAATGTTCAATCAGTACTCGTCCCCGCCCGCCATGTGCTTCAAAACTGCAAACGTATCTCGTGATATCAAGGTTGTTCAACCAGTACACAACAAGGAGTTACGAATCCCATTTATACCGGCGCCATTTTGGGCGAGGCCGGGCAGGTCCAGGATATAGTCAAAATGTCTCCACCAACCAGCGGTCAGACCAGAACCCCTTTCGGCAGTCAAAAAAGGTTCAGTTAAATGACAACAGAAGAGATAGGCAACAAGAACCAACAGTCAAAAGAGGGGAGGGCAAGATCTAAAGCCATTGTTCTACAAACTCTCAAGCAGACTTGGATGGAAAAATCCTGAAGAATGTACAAACTGAAAACCATTTTTTGTCTGTATAGCATCACCAGCAACGCTTGAGTCAGCTTTGTGTGAAGCCGCCATTTTGATTCAATCAATAGCGTCCCCTTGCACACATTCAGGGACCTGGTTGTGTCTTCAGGTCAAACGGATGGTGGGACAAGATGCAGAAAGGAAAAGGAAAAAAGTTCCGCCGGACCATGGGAGCCGGCCGCCTATGTCATGGGCGATCTTTGGCCACACCAGGGCAATAGTGAAGCTGCAGCAGGTGCAAATAAGCTTCAGACAGTGTTACAAGCACTGCTCAGAACTCTCAACTATGGCACCCAAAATCCAGGACTTGCGATCCGGATCTTGGTTCTCAACTATGGCACCCAACATCCAGGACTTGCCATCCGGATCTTGGCGCCTTGTGCTGGTTCCGACCTATTCACACATCGGTCCGCTACTGACACCACCTCATAAGCCAACGGGTCACCCCACGCCGACTTTCGGCGCAGCATTGTAGGATGGCCACACCAGTGCGGCAACTTGCTGGACACCACCTCTGTGCCATCCAGATCTCGGCGCGTTGTGCTGCCTTCGGTCTACTGTAACCGCAAGTGCGGACGCAACTCAGCTGGATAGCGAGTGAAACACCAAGGGGCGCCCCACTGCAGCCGAGGAGCCTCCATCTTAGGGTTGGCGCACAGCATCACATTGCTTTCTCAAACAGCCCCCACTGACTGACGCGACCTCACAGGCCAACGGGGCGCCCCACGCCGACTTTCGGCGCAGCATTGTAGGATAGCCACACCAGTGCGGCAACTTGCTGAACACCACCTCGGTGCCATCCGGATCTTGGCGCGTTGTGCTGCCTTCGGCCTATTCGCACATCGGTCCGCTACTGACGCCGCCTCACGTGCCAACGGATTTTCTACGCTTTTTATACCAGCGCGTAACGTAAGCATAACACGTCATGTGACTTGTTTATAAAACTTTTCATTGGTTCATTTTACTTTTGGTTTCCTAATGATAGAAGGCTTGATCATATGACCTAAAAATAACACTTTTCATTGGATTAAAACATTTTTTTCTTTCCCAAACGATGAAAGCCCCACCTTGTTTCTGGATGTTTCAGACTGAAGCTGGCGTCAGCATGAGAGCACCACCATCTTGTGGCTCCGTCGTGGTCATTCCGCGAGCAATCATGGCAGCCGCTCCCCACCTGAAGCCTGCAGAAGTCGGGGGCCCTCAAGACTTTTGTAAAATCTTCAAGGCTCAGGGGACATCCGAGTTCCAAGGTGTCCCAGGGCCATTTTAGTGGACCAGGCCCAAATCCGAAGAGCCGTCCGCCATTTTAAGAGTCCTGTAGCAGCCGCCTATCGCTGCACCGCAAGAGTGGGCGCAACTCAACTACATGGTGAGCGAGACGCTGTAGCCCAAGAGCGGGCGATAACCAGCAGAATGGAGGATGAGGCACAGTGTAGCAAAAGCGGGCGGAATGACAACTGAAACGGTAAAGGGGCGCCCCAGTACAGCAGACGAGCCTCCACCTGGGGAGGCCCGTTCACGCCGCCTCCCCCCTCCCCCCCCCCCGGGGCGCCCCACGCCGTTTTTCCGAGCAGCATTGTAGGATGCCAAAACCAGTGCGGTAACTTACTGGACATCACCTGGTTGCCATCCACATCTCAGCGCATTCTGCTGCCTTGGGACTATTCGCACAACAGACCGCTACTGACGAGGCCTCCCCCCGCACCACCCGGGACGCCCCACGCCGTTTTTCGGAGCTGCATTGTAGGATACCAAAAACCAGTGCAGCACCCAGGTAACATCACCTGGGTGCCGTCCAGAACTCAGCACGTTGTGCTGCCTTGGGACTATTCGCACAAAACACAGCTACTGACCATTGTTGCTTCTTTTTAAAAAAAATTTTTAAATGTATTTACTGTTTTTGTTGCGTTGTATATATTTATAAGTTATTAAAGTGTTATAATCCTACAACTTTGTTGGAGTGCTATATATTTTTAATGTGACACATAATTGTGAAGACTTTGATGTACAAAAAGGCATCCCTGGAATCTTCCGCTTCAGGCTCGGACCCACACACCCTCACAGTGAGAATCCCCTCCCCAAGCACAATACAGGATGGTTATCAGGTAGGAACGTGTGTGGTGTGACGGATCTCATGAGGTGGGGGCCTTGATCTACTGTAACTCCTTTGAAGAGGGGTGATTCTCTACAGCTGGGGCCATAAACTACACCTGCAGGACTAGGTGATAGCCTGGGACCGGCCTGGACAATCGGACACAGAGGAAGAGGAGTGTCAGAGGGTGCGGTAGTAAATAGGGTGAAAGGGAGGTGTCGGGCGGGCACAGGGTGTGATTCTCAGAGAAGAACAGCGCAGATGGGAGGAGGTTTCTGGCCCATGCATGAGAGAGAGCGGGGGTGCACGCAGCAAAAAAAGAAAAAAAAACGCTCACAAACAGCGCAGATGGGAGGAGGTTTCTGGCCCATGCATGAGAGAGAGAGCGGGGGTGACCAGTGCGTGGGGGAGATGCTTGCGAGGGTGAGGAGCCATGCTGAGGATCGGCGGCGTGCAGAGAGTAGGTCTGGTCAAGGCATCTAAAATGGCTGCCGTGCTCAACAAAAGTGTGGCATTGCAAAAAAGGCAAGATGGCGCAAACAATGTTTATCAATAAGGAATAATTTATAACAATTATTTTTAACAAAATATTAACTCGCAGTGACAAAATGGTGGTCAACAGTTCCTGATTTCCATCGAATCGAAAGTTAACAGACGTCACGCAGCAAAAAAAAAAAAAAAGCTCACGCACAGCCGCTGGAAGACATGTATCAACATATATGAGCCTCCTCAGCCACCCTCAGAAAACATAAGGGGTCAGGATACGTCTCCCGTACCCCCTTATACCTAGTAATTTAATTAAATCGAAACACAAAATGGCGAATTCACGTTTCGCTACCAGTTTGCGACCCGTTTCGCGAACCGAGAAGCGCTTCTACCGCGAAAAATCACATTTTAATTATTTGCCCCACGGGACCCTTTAATAACCCCAACATCATTCCTAGGGGGTCAAGAAGGATCTACCTTGCCCCCTTTCATTAAATTCCCCCTTCGTTTTTCTCCTCCTCTTGTCTCTCGATCCTACCGAGAGACAAGACGGCGGCCGCACCGGACTGTTTAGAATGTTGACAGACACCGGAGAGCCAATCAGCTTCGCTACGCAAAGCTCCGTTACGCGAAAAGTACGCGATCTGGTGCGCTATCTAGGACGCTGTCACAGATATATCTGTTTTTTTAAACGTTAATTTCACAAAATCCACTGGAGCACATATATTGAGACCCAGCAAAGGCACATCGGGCTAACAGTCCCTATAATTTTGCCAAGTTTCGTGTAAATCCATTCAGCCGTTCAAGCTAAAAGTGAGGCCAAAGGCCCTATGGAAAAAACGCGTTTTGGGACCCCCCTTTTTTCTCGGCCCCCCTTGACGAACCCCCCCCAAATTTTCAGGGGCTGATCAAAAACAAAATGTGCCATTTTCCTGAAAATTTCAGCCGATTCCGTCCACAAACGCCAAAGTTATTAGACATAGAATTTTCAAAAGTTCCATAGAGAAAAAATCCTAACTATATATACCTACTGGCGACCGCCAGTAGGTAATATATATATATATATATATATATATGTTTACTTCTCACGGCTCTTTCACGGTGGAGCCTCCCATAGTCCGGTGGCGCGTTCACGGCTGGCAGAGCCCCGCCAGTCAATTATTTTCCATAAGAGTCCAAATTAGACGCGCACTCAGAGGTAAAGTGATACAGTGTCGCTTTATTTGCTGTTACGCGTTTCGGAAGCCAAAACTCCCTTGCTCACACAGCAAGCCATTAACTTTCCACCAGTTACATACACATGGCGAGATAGCCATAGAAACAGGACTGTACACATTTCATTTTGGCTGACATTTTGGAGTGTACTTTCTGAAACCTTCTATTGTGCATAGTGTCTCATGTTTACACAACCCCTTATTTATGAAAGTAATTAAGGACATTTTATCATTACTTCTTTTCACATTCCATTCGCCACAGTGGCTGTTTGTGCAGTCATTATCTCTAAACCCCTCTTTTCTCGCCTAGTGGCTTAATGAGGGTTCAATGTCTCTGGTTAAAGCTTTATCTTTAAAAACAAAGAAAGTGCAAAAAACGTGAACTATAAGTGAAGAAATTTCTACTTAGTGAGGAAGTCTTCTACTCTATTTTTGTGAATCTTCAGGGTGACAGGCTCAATTTCTCCTGAAGTGCACGTGATCCCTAATATTTCATCTCGATTTCGCCTGTTAGAGTAAAACAAAATTAATTAAAATTACCATCTTATTCTCATTAAAACATTTTTCCAGCTTAGATAATTAAACCAACATTTCTGCATTGTGACCACCTTTTATACTTATACATTTCATTTATACAGGATTCTTATTTCATTTTCATCAGTCATATAAATGAACTACCAGTTCCTCATGGTCATTGTGCCCATTCGGCTGTCTTGTTTCTAGTTCTAGAATCCATTTAGACTCTTTTTTCCTCAGCTGTATCTCTCTGTTACCCCCTCTTTGGTTGTATCTCACCTGTTCAATAGCAAAGTATGTTAACAGATTACAATTTGATCTGTGATAATGCGCAAAATGTCTCGCGACCGGATATTGGGGGTCCTGATTAGTGATCGCCCTAAGATGTTGCATCACCCTGTTTTTGGCCATTACTGTTGTGCTGCCCACATATCTTTTTTTGCATGGACATTCAAGCACGTATACCACATGTGTGGTGCTGCATGTCAGGAATTGTGTTATCTTTCTTTTGGTCTTACCATGGGGGAGATCAAAATCTTTTCTCATAGGGCTATGCTTGCAGGCTTTACAGTGCCCACAAGGAAAGAAACCTACCAGATTATGTTGGTTCCTATCTCTGTAGTTTGTAATGTCTCCCTTTGTGAGTATGTCCCTCAAGCTATGACTTTTCCTGTAGGTGATGGCTGGTCTATCACTTAATTCAGGGCCAATGATAGGGTCGCTTTTCAGGATGTTCCAATTCTTTGCAATTATTTTTCTTACTTTGTGAGACCCTCTATTGAATGTAAGAATTACCCTGGTGGTCTCATTTCCTTGCACTTCCTTCTCTTTAGTTATTAAAGTGCTTTCTCTCGTCACATTCTCCATCTTTGCTAGGGCTCTATCTAGAACCCATTTGGGGTAACCCCTTTCTCTGAATCTCTGTATCATTATTCCACTTTCTTTTTTGTACTCCTCTGTGTTGGAACAATTTCTCCTCGCTCTTAGCAGTTCCCCATAGGGAATACTCCATTTTAAGGTGTCAGGGTGGCTGCTCAGAGCATGGAGGACACTATTGCCCGCAGTCTCTTTCCTGAACAATTTCGTTCTTAAAACGTCACCTTCTGCCCTTACTTCTACGTCTAGATATTCAACCTTTTGTCTATCCTTTTGATGAGTAAGTTTTATGTTATACTCATTGGTGTTTAAAAGTTTCACAAATTCGTCAGCCTCTGCATCATTCCCACTCCACACTACAAACAGGTCATCTATGTACCTAAGCCATACTATGACTTTTTTAAATGCCTGCCTGTAGTGGGGGTTACTTCTCATCTCCTCTTCCCATTTGCCCAAGAACAAATTCGCAAAACTCGGCGCAAAGCTCGTACCCATGCAAGTTCCAGTAGTCTGCTTGTACAGTTCACCATTAAACATAAATACATTATTTTCCAAACATATTCTTATCATTTCTTTTAGCATCCTTGTGTGCTCAAGGTACATTATGTTCCGTTTACTCAGATAATGCATGCATGCTTCTATACCATGTTCATGTTCAATGATTGTGTATAATGAATTTACATCCATAGTTATTAACATGTACTCAGCTTTCCAGTTTATAGTGTCAATCTTTTTCAAAAAGTCTTGGGTGTCCTTTACATAGGAAGGTAGCTCTTTCACATGTTCCTGGAGGAAGAATTCCACATACTTAGACACATTTTCATATACACTACCTATAGATGACACTATGGGTCTCCCTGGTGGTCTAAGTGGGTTTTTATGTATTTTGGGAAGAAAATAGATTATTGGTAGTTTAGGATAATCTTTCTTCAGGAAGGTAAACTCCTCCCACGACAGGAGACCTTCCTCCTGCCACTTACTCAGGTTAGACCACATGGTTAAGATGTTGTTTTTGTATATGCTACCATTACTTTTACAGTAATAGTTTTCATTATTTAGCTGTCTTGCTGCTTCAGCTATGTATGCCTCCCGATCTTGTATCACCACATTTCCTCCTTTATCAGCTGGGCGTATTATAATGGAGGAATCATTTGCTAGGGATTCAATGGCTTTCTTTTGTTTTGCATTCAGGTTAAAACCCCCTCCCTTACCTCTTGGGCAGTGCTTGTATTCTATGAGTGCCTTGGTAGTTACATCGTGAAAAGTGTCTACATTATCGTGTGGGAGATTGGGGAAGAACACAGATTTTGGTTTAAAACTGGTCATGGCGGCTCTGTCTGTGGTCAAGTTTAATCGTTCTGTACCACCCTCCCTGGTGTGTGTTCCTGTGTTGTCTCCTTCATATAGTAGATCCTGCGCTATTTGGATGGCATAGGCGTCCCTTACCTCCAATGAGGGCTGACTAGGGGGTATGCTTTCCTGTGTGTTCCAATTACTAGTGTTGTTCTTAAGAGCATGCCATTTCCTAAGTTTTAATTTTCTTATGAACCGAAACATATCAATTCTGGTCTCACTGTAGTTGAATAATTCTGTCGGACAAAATGACAGACCCAAACTTAAGGTTTTCTTCTCAACATCCGTTAATTCTCTACTTGATAAATTTACAATAGTTTTGTTTACCATTTCGTTGTTCTCCATTACTGATTGCGTTTCTTGTAGCCCCCACGCCTGGTTCCCATTGGCTCGCGTTCCACTTCTTTTCCTCTTCCTTTGCTTCCTTCTTTTCCTGCGTTGTTTACTTCGTCCGATCCTCGTCCGGCTCCTCTTGCTTTTCCCCGGGGTCTCCCTCTCGTGCCTCTGCCTCTCTGTGCGGGAGGGGGTGAAAATACTCCCGACTGCCGCCCCCTCTTCAGCGCTCGGAATTCGTCTAAATACGTCGGTTTTGATGTGATTATATCCATCTCAGCAATAGTACTTGTGCTGTGTATCGATCCCTCTGTATCTGATCCATCTGCAGTACCTATGTCTGGTCCCGCTCCTTGGTTCTGGGGAGATTTGTTGGACGATGTGGGTTGTTGCATGTCATACAGGTGGTCATACTTCTTGCTGTATGTTAAAATACGCCCAGAGTCATAGTCATTGCAATCTCTATGCAGTTTTCTTTGTTTTCTTAGTTTTATGTCTTCTTCATACTGGATTAGTCTGGCTTTCATTTCTTCTTTATATTTCTTTACACTTGTCTGGTCACTTTCATTGCCAAGTTCTTCCTCTAGCTCCAGTATTTCTTTTAGAATTCGGTCTCTGTCCTCCCAGGCGTATTTCACCAGTATACCTAACATTGTTTTGGAGCTGCTCGTTGAGTTTTCAAACCACTCTTCAAGCATGCGTGGGTTCGGGGACTCGTGAGAGGGTGTTATATATATTCTCAGTCCTCTTGGGATCATGTTCTTGTCTATATAGTCTTGTAGAGATACTGCCTCCCACCATTTGGATGTTTCATTTTTCTTAAGTTTTTCATATTTTCTTAGTTTGCCTATTAATGAGGTTTCCAACTGCTTCTGGGCACCTGCTTGCTGTCCTTTTCCTGGTGCTCTGGCCAATAGTGTCTGTGCAACGCGTCTGCGTTGCGCGTCTTCTTCCATTCTTTGTTGGGTTTTGTTTCAACACGTTTTATTCTAAAGTTTGTCACAACTTAGGTTAGTTGGGCTGGTGAAAAGTGTGATCCGACGCTAGGGCTGCTGTCACCTAGCTTCGTGATCGTGTGCTCACGTTTTACAGTCTTAATAGATTTTCCTAAAGCGTATCTGTAACACTTAACCTCCCTCCGTAGTCCGGAGTTCCGGATGCCCCTTTTGTCAAAGTTCTGTTTAGACTCGCGCACTCGTGTCTTTACAAATGCGCGTTACAAGCGTGTAAAATATTTCCAGTCTTCGTGCCGTCTTTGACCCTCCGGTGCCCTTTTACTTTTTCCGTGCCTCTTAAACACCCGTCGGCTCCCCCGTCCTCTCGGCTTTTCCTTCAAAGGGCTTCGCGTCTCCACGCTCCGTCCTTGAAGTTCCGGCTTCGAAGTCTGGGCTTACCTTCAGTGTGTTCACTCAGGCTTTCGAGGGCTTCTCCGCTTGTTGTCTCTTGCAGGCGTCGATCCAGCTTCTTTTCGACGACTTGCTTTCCTCAATACGGGCCGGCAGTTCCACCTGATTCAGCTGTTTACTTCTCACGGCTCTTTCACGGTGGAGCCTCCCATAGTCCGGTGGCGCGTTCACGGCTGGCAGAGCCCCGCCAGTCAATTATTTTCCATAAGAGTCCAAATTAGACGCGCACTCAGAGGTAAAGTGATACAGTGTCGCTTTATTTGCTGTTACGCGTTTCGGAAGCCAAAACTCCCTTGCTCACACAGCAAGCCATTAGCTTTCCACCAGTTACATACACATGGCGAGATAGCCATAGAAACAGGACTGTACACATTTCATTTTGGCTGACATTTTGGAGTGTACTTTCTGAAACCTTCTATTGTGCATAGTGTCTCATGTTTACACAACCCCTTATTTATGAAAGTAATTAAGGACATTTTATCATTACTTCTTTTCACATTCCATTCGCCACAGTGGCTGTTTGTGCAGTCATTATCTCTGAATCCCTAGCAAATGATTCCTCCATTATAATACGCCCAGCTGATAAAGGAGGAAATGTGGTGATACAAGATCGGGAGGCATACATAGCTGAAGCAGCAAGACAGCTAAATAATGAAAACTATTACTGTAAAAGTAATGGTAGCATATACAAAAACAACATCTTAACCATGTGGTCTAACCTGAGTAAGTGGCAGGAGGAAGGTCTCCTGTCGTGGGAGGAGTTTACCTTCCTGAAGAAAGATTATCCTAAACTACCAATAATCTATTTTCTTCCCAAAATACATAAAAACCCACTTAGACCACCAGGGAGACCCATAGTGTCATCTATAGGTAGTGTATATGAAAATGTGTCTAAGTATGTGGAATTCTTCCTCCAGGAACATGTGAAAGAGCTACCTTCCTATGTAAAGGACACCCAAGACTTTTTGAAAAAGATTGACACTATAAACTGGAAAGCTGAGTACATGTTAATAACTATGGATGTAAATTCATTATACACAATCATTGAACATGAACATGGTATAGAAGCATGCATGCATTATCTGAGTAAACGGAACATAATGTACCTTGAGCACACAAGGATGCTAAAAGAAATGATAAGAATATGTTTGGAAAATAATGTATTTATGTTTAATGGTGAACTGTACAAGCAGACTACTGGAACTTGCATGGGTACGAGCTTTGCGCCGAGTTTTGCGAATTTGTTCTTGGGCAAATGGGAAGAGGAGATGAGAAGTAACCCCCACTACAGGCAGGCATTTAAAAAAGTCATAGTATGGCTTAGGTACATAGATGACCTGTTTGTAGTGTGGAGTGGGAATGATGCAGAGGCTGACGAATTTGTGAAACTTTTAAACACCAATGAGTATAACATAAAACTTACTCATCAAAAGGATAGACAAAAGGTTGAATATCTAGACGTAGAAGTAAGGGCAGAAGGTGACGTTTTAAGAACGAAATTGTTCAGGAAAGAGACTGCGGGCAATAGTGTCCTCCATGCTCTGAGCAGCCACCCTGACACCTTAAAATGGAGTATTCCCTATGGGGAACTGCTAAGAGCGAGGAGAAATTGTTCCAACACAGAGGAGTACAAAAAAGAAAGTGGAATAATGATACAGAGATTCAGAGAAAGGGGTTACCCCAAATGGGTTCTAGATAGAGCCCTAGCAAAGATGGAGAATGTGACGAGAGAAAGCACTTTAATAACTAAAGAGAAGGAAGTGCAAGGAAATGAGACCACCAGGGTAATTCTTACATTCAATAGAGGGTCTCACAAAGTAAGAAAAATAATTGCAAAGAATTGGAACATCCTGAAAAGCGACCCTATCATTGGCCCTGAATTAAGTGATAGACCAGCCATCACCTACAGGAAAAGTCATAGCTTGAGGGACATACTCACAAAGGGAGACATTACAAACTACAGAGATAGGAACCAACATAATCTGGTAGGTTTCTTTCCTTGTGGGCACTGTAAAGCCTGCAAGCATAGCCCTATGAGAAAAGATTTTGATCTCCCCCATGGTAAGACCAAAAGAAAGATAACACAATTCCTGACATGCAGCACCACACATGTGGTATACGTGCTTGAATGTCCATGCAAAAAAAGATATGTGGGCAGCACAACAGTAATGGCCAAAAACAGGGTGATGCAACATCTTAGGGCGATCACTAATCAGGACCCCCAATATCCGGTCGCGAGACATTTTGCGCATTATCACAGATCAAATTGTAATCTGTTAACATACTTTGCTATTGAACAGGTGAGATACAACCAAAGAGGGGGTAACAGAGAGATACAGCTGAGGAAAAAAGAGTCTAAATGGATTCTAGAACTAGAAACAAGACAGCCGAATGGGCACAATGACCATGAGGAACTGGTAGTTCATTTATATGACTGATGAAAATGAAATAAGAATCCTGTATAAATGAAATGTATAAGTATAAAAGGTGGTCACAATGCAGAAATGTTGGTTTAATTATCTAAGCTGGAAAAATGTTTTAATGAGAATAAGATGGTAATTTTAATTAATTTTGTTTTACTCTAACAGGCGAAATCGAGATGAAATATTAGGGATCACGTGCACTTCAGGAGAAATTGAGCCTGTCACCCTGAAGATTCACGAAAATAGAGTAGAAGACTTCCTCACTAAGTAGAAATTTCTTCACTTATAGTTCACGTTTTTTGCACTTTCTTTGTTTTTAAAGATAAAGCTTTAACCAGAGACATTGAACCCTCATTAAGCCACTAGGCGAGAAAAGAGGGGTTTAGAGATAATGACTGCACAAACAGCCACTGTGGCGAATGGAATGTGAAAAGAAGTAATGATAAAATGTCCTTAATTACTTTCATAAATAAGGGGTTGTGTAAACATGAGACACTATGCACAATAGAAGGTTTCAGAAAGTACACTCCAAAATGTCAGCCAAAATGAAATGTGTACAGTCCTGTTTCTATGGCTATCTCGCCATGTGTATGTAACTGGTGGAAAGCTAATGGCTTGCTGTGTGAGCAAGGGAGTTTTGGCTTCCGAAACGCGTAACAGCAAATAAAGCGACACTGTATCACTTTACCTCTGAGTGCGCGTCTAATTTGGACTCTTATGGAGAATATATATATATATATATATATATATATATATATATATATATATATATATATGAAAGTCAAATCCTGGAAAGGAGAGCACAGTCCTATTGCTCGAACTGCATACTGCCACACACCAGGAACGGACCAGCACGAAAGGTTGGAAATTTAATAGTGCAGTTTATTTAGCCATTCCACAACATGACGCGTCTCAGCAAGGTTTCCCCTGCCTTGATCACATATATATATTTATTTTATTTAAACGTGTATAAAATGCTTTAGGTTTATTTCCAATAATTGTTTTATGTATAAAGGGATTTAAAAAAAATATTCATTAATGATTATTTAATTAGCGATAATACTGCACTCAATATTATGTGAGTTAATATGTGAGAATATTATTAGGCTTTACTTAAAAGTTATGCATTTCATTTGTACATGAAGGAAAATTCCACCAGACATCATTATGAGGCCCTTTGTTGTTGTTACATATATATATATAAATATATATATATATATATATATATATATATATATATATATATATATATATATTTTTTTTTTTTTATTATTTATTTAAACGTGTATAAAATGTTTTAGGTTTATTTCCAATAATTTTTTTATGTATAGAGGGATTTAAATACAAATATTTATTAATAATTATTTAATTAGAGATAATATTGCACTCAATATTATGTAAATGAATATTTTTGACCTATGATAGAGGTATTTGTTTCTGTTTTCGATATGGGTTAAAATGGATATTTTTAAAAACAATATTTGCATTTCATTTGTACATGAAGGAAAATTCCACCAGACATCATTATGAGGCCCTTTGTTGTTGTTACATATATATATATTTTTATTATTTATTTAAACGTGTATAAAATGTTTTAGGTTTATTTCCAATAATTTTTTTATGTATAGAGGGATTTAAATACAAATATTTATTAATAATTATTTAATTAGAGATAATATTGCACTCAATATTATGTAAATGAATATTTTTGACCTATGATAGAGGTATTTGTTTCTGTTTTCGATATGGGTTAAAATGGATATTTTTAAAAACAATATTTATGGTTTTATCATTAGGTATAGGAATATTTTTTATACTAATATTTCATTTACGATAATATTGAGTTTTGATACTTTATACATCAATATTATGTCAGTGATCCATTGTAACAAATATTACTAGAAATATTCTCAAAATGACATAATGTCTCTGCAGCCTCTGGTTGGGTGTCTGGGGAGCACCTATGGTGCCCCCTGTAAATCCCTGCACTGTGTGACAGGCACCGTGAGGTGCCTGCAAGCAGTGCAAGGATTTCTCTAAGGGAGCATGTGCTGTGGTCGTTTTCTGACTGCCGCACAAGCTCCTATTGGGAAATGGGACTTTGTGACTGCACCATGTGCTGTTGTATTGTAATATGGTGTACATAAAGGCCAGCCTACGGTCGGTCGGTTCCCATATGGATATGATCTTGGTCGGAAGCAAATCCCACCGACATCGTAATTAGGGTCATAATGTACATTCTATTATTTCTTGCCCATACACATCTTGATCCTTAGCAACATGGCAGTCAGGCAGAGATGAGGTTATGCTAAGAAAATGGAATGTAGGGAGAAGCCAAAATATGTAGTCCATATCTGTGGTCACTGGGCATGTCTGACCACAAGATCTTAATCAAATGCAGAATGACTACATCAACAGTTGTTGGAAAACATACAATAACTGCAGGCAATCCTTTACTGAGTATACGCTCCTGACACTACACTGTTGTAAATAGACAGAATCATAACCTAAATGCAAGGTAGCACGCAGACAAAACATTGATCATGCATAAGAAATGAGTATATGCGTGTGAACTAAATACAAATGCAAACTCTTTTAGAATAGCTTCAGATACTTATCAGTTGTGTGCATGTGCCACGAGCTTTGTTATACCGTTCAATCATACACTAATGAAGAGACCTTTTTGGTCCTCCTACTGTCTTTTACTACTCTTCTGTGCCTTCTCAGACTTCCTGTTGAGAAGGCTTAGAATGGTGGTCATGAGCAAGGGCCTTAAGTATTCCAGGCATTTTTTGGAGTGATCTTTACACTAATGCTGGTGTTCGTAACTTTTGATGGGAACATCATTACTACTGGGGAGGATGCTCAACTCAAGCATTAGGGATGGGTTGAGAATCAAGCATAAAGTAGAATGCTGTCACTCCACACAATCAGATCCTTCTATGATTTATCATGCTCTGGCAGTCAAGTCAGGTTTATTTCCCTTAATCAAAACCATAGATTTATACCTCACAATAGGTTCACAGAAAATTAAAACAATACCCTCTTTAAGAGGAGCAATGCCATCCCCGATTATCTTGTTCAATTGCTGCCCAACCCCTCTGGCAATACCTCTTTCATAAAACCTGATGTATAGTGTAAATGTGACAGCACAACTTGTACTGTAAGTGCAAGGGCAGCATAAAAGGGAAACAGGGAAGGGTGTATTTTATTTGAAGCAGTGATAACGCCCTTTCTCCTCTTGTTCTACATTGTTGTCTAATAGTTTACATTGCCACCTTCATAATGCGAGATATAAAGTGCAGATGTGACAAGATGAAATTTTCCAAAAATGGAAGACATCAAGTTATAAAAACATTTACTCAATCCTCATACTATAACATCTGCAATTAACATTTTATCTGACGAAAACCTGTCCGTTAAATCGAATATATATTACAAATGTGACAGCGCCAGGTGTACTAAAAGTGTAAGTGTCACATAAAAGAGAAACAGGTGAAGGGTAAGACTCATTCTGGAAAGCAGGGTCTCTCCACACTTTCTTATTCCACATTATTGCTAATTATCTTTCATTGCCTATTCCATACCAAATGTAAAGAGCAGCTGTGACACAATAAAATATGCTAAAACTGGAAGAAGACACATCAAGCTAAAAATCACATTTCCATGCCCCCCTCATATTTAACTATCTGCAATCAACAGTTTATCTGAGAGCAAACTGTCCACTTTCCAGTTGGTGCAAAATGTTCAGTAAAGTGTAAAGATAAGAAGAACAAGCATCAAAGCAGGAGATTGAGATGTTCCCTTGGCCCTTGTTGTTCGGCATCTTGTCCTGAAATGATACTTCCATTTTATCTAGAGTAAAGTGCTAAAGTAACTGTGCAAAGCCACTAAAAGAGTGCAACAGAGAACATTGGAAACATTGACTGCCATTAATGGGGAGCTATTGATCGTACGTCCTTCACACTGTGGCGCCTAAACCTTTGTCTGACAACAACCTATCAGCTTTTATGATACATTTTTTGAGGGCCGCAACCACTCAGAGACAGTCAGCTCTTAAACAAAAGAGCAAAGAATGATGGCAGGCTCTGATGCTGGTCTGATTCAAAAAGTTGAGCAACAAAGGCTTATGTTCAGTCAACAGCTTGAGGCATGTTGATACGATATGAGTCAGGCTTTCTGTGTGTAGATGAAAAAGCCTGCATGTAGAACACAAAGGTTTCCTTGACCATTTTGGCAGCCAATCAAAAGTCTGACGCAGGCTCAAAATCATATTTAAGAATTTACTTTTATAAAAGTATTTCAGTAAAGTCTACAAGTACGATTGTGGGTGGGGTTGTTTATAACAGTCAATGACTGTCCATGCATAGCTTCTTTTACTAAATCTCTCTTATCCATATTTCATGAGATCTTCTTTATTTGCTCGTTTGGAGATGTTTTAGAGAGATATTTTAAAGAGGGCATGTGGGAGCATAGTTATTTTGCCTCAAGGATATTCATGGGCAGATCGAAAGCCTGGGACTGGCTTTTTGCTTTTGGTAATGCAGTTTGAATTTCTTCCCATATCCCAGCATGCAGTGTCAACTGATCAGACAGCCTTAGTGGAGACAAGTACTTAAATATAGAGCCGTGCTGTACTAACACTAGCCTTAGCACTTTGCGGTGGGAGGAAAAGAATGTGAAATGCCTTGCTTTGAGCAGAATTAAAACAGGCCCCAAACTTTCCTGGAAAAAGGCACATGCCAAAGCTGATTTTCTAGATAAGATTGGCTTTTATAACTGCAACAAGAGGCGCCAGGGTTAGACTTTGCAATGTGCTGGGTAATGATTAAAATGCTGCAAAAAAAGAAGTGGTCTTTTACTTTAATGAATCTAGAAGCAAACAAAAAGAAAGGGGTTCCTGCAGCCAGACACCAAGGTATTTATAACAAGTGTCTTTTGAGACCAGCAGACCACCCAGGAACCAATTTCTTTTCTTCCTTCCTCAAACCACAAGCTGGGTTTTTGTGAGGTTCACCCCCATTTCATGTTTGGCACAACAAGCATGGAGATTGTTTAAGAGCATCTGAAGCTCAATGCCTGTCAAGATCATCAGAACTGCATCATCAGCGTACTGTAATGAGGTCACCTGATGATGTCCAAGCCTTAGTGGATGGGATTTAGCCACATCAAGGAATGTACTTAGGTCTGATATAAACTAATTGAAAAGCACTGGGGTCAGTACTCACCCTTGTTTCAGGTCCCTTTTAACTTCTATTTTGGATGACAGGCCATTGCTAGAACTAAGCTCGACCATTGCCCAATCATTTGAGTACAGAGGTTGGATGGCATGTTACACTTTTACAGGGATGTTCCAGCCTGCCAGCCTTCTCCATAAGAGATAATGATTGACATGATCAAATGCTTTGGAGAAGTCCACTAAGCGGGAATATAAAAGCTGTTTATTATTGATGATATATTTCTCACTAATCATCGAGAGTGCTACTAAATTTTCAGTGGTTCCAGATTTAGCTCTGAAACCAGTTTAATGAAAAGCAATCAAAGTTTCTCTTTCCATCCATGCTTCCAGCTCTGCCAGTAGTAAGCTAGCAAGGATTTTTGAATCTATGTCCAAAAGTGCAATCATGCGTTAACTGTCGGGGGACGTATACTGGCCTTTCTTAAATACAGGGTAGAAAATAGAGCTGTGCCATTCCTGGAACTACCTTCTCCGTTAGATGGAAATTGAATATGGAATGAAGACTTGCACTCCAAAAATCACAGTCTTGCTTATAGATAGCTGCAAGAAGCCCATTTGGGCTGGGTGCACATTTCCCTCTGCATTTCTCGACTTGTTTTTTGATTTCGCTCAGAGAGAAGGATAGGGAAATTGTGCAGCTGTCTTGCTTTTGTATAAAGATTCAATATGTCTCAATTTCCACCCATGATTCGTCAGTGACATTGCTGCCTATAGAGGCAGTTGGATCTCTATCCAGTTGATTGATGAATGACCTAAGGGATGTGCCATTATTGCTTTTGCAAGCTTGTACAATGTCAATCCACTCCTGTTTGGTTTGATATCTTTTTGCTGACCAGACTGCTTTTTTGTAAGCTTTACGTAGCTCTCAAGATTGTTCACATTGAAATGTGGGATCAGTATTGATGGCCTTCATTTCAATTGTCATGGCTCATGGTTGGAGCATTAATGTTTTCGAATATCATTTTCTGCTATTTCTCCACACACACCTCTGTAGGAGCTGTTTAACACATTTTTGTAGGAGAGTAGGGTCTGCAATCCTATGATCACCCCAGATTTTTGCTTTTTGCTTCACTGGTTTACGACTTTCCCTGGCTTTGGGCCTGCTAATCAGACCCACAGCCTAGCTGTTCTCTCTCTAAATTGACACACATGTACCTTAGGTGCGTTTACCAATTGGTACTGGGCCACCTTATCAGTCCCTGTACAGTATACCTTAGGTATCCAGGGCATAGGTGTACCCAGGGCCTACCAGGGGCTGCAGCATGTATTATGCCACCCCTGGCTGGCCATCCAAATCTGACACAACTGGCTGCATGACAGCTGGGGCAAGGTGGTGTAATCACCCTTTGCTTTAGATATAGTATCCCTATATCTAACCCTAAAATGGACACATGTATTCCTATCAGTCACTCCTATGGCAGGCCTTATCAATCCTGAAGGCAGAGTGCTTGGAATTATGTGAGATGGTGCTCTGGCATGAGCTGAGCCCATTTGCAGCTTGCGGAACCAAGTCCTAATAGCTGTTCCATGATAACGCGTACCATATACTCTTAAGTGCATTATAATCCTCGCGGTTATTTGCCAACTTTGGTATCGCTTTATCAAAACATGTCGAGTAAGGTGTCATACGAATTGGAATACTAACCCCTCGCCAATTCTGGCGACGCGGTTAGCATTCCACCCTTCTAGAGGGACACAACATGTATGTAACTGTGAACCCCGGTTAAAGCTAACTCGAGCCTCAGCATCACAAAATGGATGCTGCCACCACAGACACAAGTCTGACCTCCTGCTGCTGGGAGTCCTTCCAGCGAGGAGAGCTCAGACAAAGGGTTTCCTGTCAGGGGCGGTGCTAGCACCATCCCAGACAGGGTTTTGTGTATCCCAGGTAGGCAGGGCTGAGAGGAAGGTGACTGCAAGTGGCACCGTGCATATGCCGGCTTGAACCAGTTCCAGGGGCACACCAGCCCCTGAGCTGGGGAAAGTCCGGACATTGGAGAGGGGTGTAACCACCCCCCTCCTGGTCCCACCCATTGGCAGGACCTAGTTGCGTGCCAGCCACTTTTTTTAGAATAAAGGTAGGAGCAGGCCCCCTTCCCAAATTAGATAATTCTGAATCTTGAACTACTTTCCACGAAAGGAACTCTTGACTTTTTCTGAAGACTCTCCCTTGTGGCTAAGGAGTAGCCACCCTGCACCCGCAGGCACCATCTAAGCATCGCGGTTTGCTGTAAGTCCATCCTCCGGATCAAGACTGCCCAGCTCGACGAGACCCGGATTCCCTGGCATCTCTGACCTCTACCTGCATCATCAGCCCAGCTGAGATTCGTGGGTGTGACGAGACCTGAGGGACCGGCCATCTTCAAAACTGCACGACACTTAACCAGCACGACCGCTGAGGGATCCTCGAGTGAGTGCTTTGGGGATTGAGAAGCCCTAACCCTGAGCAGCTCCAGCACCGAGGTCCAGCCCCCCAGCATCCACGAGATCTGCGTGGGGCCCTTCTGCTCTTTGCTGCTCACCGCGTTGTGCGGTCACTTGCCTGCTGGCTAGGCTAGTGGCCCTCCTGACAACGTACCACGACGATTTCACCGCTGGTCTTGTTGCTCAAGACTGGCCCTTGCTCCCTTCCAAGAGAGGAGCACCCCGGACCCTCCTGGTCCACTCCAGACGCTATCTTGACTCCACCACATGGGCTTGACTTTGCCAAGTTTTGTTGCCCCAATCCTGGGTCCAGCATCGCCGACAGCAGACACCTTCGTGGGACAGCTGCACCTCCAGCCTGGTCGCCGACAACGCCTCCTGGTCCGAGGGACAGCAGAGTCCAGCGTCGCCCACTCACCTGGTCGAGGTGACTTCATCCGGTGCCATCCTGGTGCCCACACAATCACTGGCTAGTGATTAAGAACTGAGTCCCCTCTGCTTTCAGGTCGTCTCCATCACCGATCCAGGCTTGGATCACTCCGGACATCTTCACCGGTCGCCTGCCAGCAACTTCTTCTTTCAGGCTCCATAGACTACAACGAGGATTCCCGACGTCTTTTGAATCCTATGCAGCCGCAGCCCCTGGGCTAGGTAACCCGAGCATTTCGGTGCTCCAACGCAGGTTCACTATCTAAGTGTCCAGATCCTTTTTCGTTTTTAGTCTACGTAGTCGGATTCGTCCGATAACAGTAACTTTACAAATACTAGCCTCCATAGACTTTGTCCCGCATCCCGCGTGAGAGTGCACACTCTGCACCCGATCTCCCTAGGCCTCCTGCTCCTAACCTTAGGGTTCAGTAGTGTAGTCCTGGCAATCCTGAAGCTTCTGGATCTTGTTACTTACCTGCTAGTATTTCGCATTCCACTTTTAGTGTATATGGTTTTTCGTGCTGCTCGGGCATTTGTGTAAATTGTGCGACTTGAAGTATTTTCATAAGAGTTTTGTATTGTGCTTAGCTCCCTGACTCATAAAGAGTTCAGGGTAGACTTGTTAAAAATAAATATCCTTTATTTTCATAACAACTTGTGTGGTGTCCTTTCACTTGGTGTTCAAGGGGTATATGTGATGGTATAACAGCTGGCTTAACACGCCCTCTAGAGTTTAGCCTAAAAACTGCTCTTGTCCATGCTACTAGGATAGCTGGTCTATAAGGTTGACTTACAACCAATCATCAATAAGGGTCGTTTGGTATGATACACAGTGATCACTAGAATAGTGAGCACTATATATCAGGCCAACTTCTCACAATTTTAAAGATGGGTTTTAAGTTTGTCTTGAGTTATCTGCCATGCCCTGATTGGATCTTCATGGGCCCAGTTTAATGTTGTGCTAGTTTGCTCCCACTCTTCATAACATGTAGATGGTGAGAGATTCCATCTAACACATTGGCAATGGAAGCCTGCATCCTGAGTGTCAATACCATTATACATGTGTACTGGTTCATTGGAGTACATGATCCTGATGATCTGGTGTTGACAGAGGGAGAAAGGAAGCCCCTTTAGGGTGGGGTCTCAAGCCACAAACCACCCCGCTGTGGTCTTGAGCCGTGGTCACAGGTCACCGACGCAACACTTCACTGAGGAACAAGGAACAATGATATGAGATGACAAAGATCACATTTGAAGTGGCATTTTATTTAAGTCTTAAGTACATCAGAAAATGCATGTATTAATTGATCAGCCTGAGCAATGAAACGTTTGAAAGTCTGACTTCAATCTGTCAGGATTAAAACAAAACGCAAGTTCACATTTATTATGTGCAAGAGCCTAGAAAACAGGCTGAAATGAGGACCTGTAAATCGGTATAATTGAAATCAGTAGGCGATTCAAAAAGGCTCAGAAATACATTCAAGAAAACATAGCGCCTACAAAGGTGCTTTTCTGAAGAGAATTACCCAAGCAAGTTTAACATTCTAAAGAGATCCAAGGTGCAAAAGGACTGGGATCTTTCAAAAGGCACAATTGAACTTAGTTAGGGAAAGCAGAACACTTTATAAAGTCTAGTGCCTAGAAGCACCTTAACTATGGAGACTATCCCAGCAGGACCTAATAGTTTAAGGGAAACTAAAAATGCAAGGAATTGGGTGTGAATGGAAAATACAGAACAAGGACGGAGATTTAAAAAGGCAAAAATATTATCTGGCTTAGGAAGTCCACCACCTGAGAGAGAGGATTTGATGTCCCAAGTCAGACAATCGGCTAGCCGGAGAACTTGCATGCAAAGGTCGCATCAGCAGAGCTCTGGCTTCAGATTTGACGGGCTGAATCTAATATACATGAAAAATGCTGAACTAACACTGTTCTGACGTATTTTCTGATGTATTTTCTGAGGCAGGTGGCTTTGACCGCATTGTCCTAGGACAGTGGGGGCGGTCAGGTGTCCCAATGGTTGGTTGGCCATGCTTGACCGCAGAACATAAACAAAGACTTCTTGTCCTGTACATTTCTAAAAATATATGTGCGAGCGGAACTTACGATAGATACTGCTATTGCGAGAGGTTGCGGCTTTTACTTCGTGCAAGCAATGTTTCAAAATAATGTTTCAGTGGAAAGTCCCTGAAATGTGTCAATCTGCCTCTGCACCAGCTGAGTCTTGTGTACGTGTGAGAGGGCGTTGGTCTTGAGGTGGTGGAAAATTACTGTACTTCGTTGTTTTTGAAATGCACCAGAAATGCATGTTTAACATCAGTGTGGGCCTGGTGCATTTCGTTACCTTAAGATATGTCTTTTTGGCCTATAGCCTTGGTCTATAACCCCAGGATTCAGGGAATCTGTGGGATCCCATTTGCTGATTATACATAGCAAAAATTGTGGGATTTCAAGCATATTTTCAGATTTTCTCTAGCAGGGCCATGTAGGGCCTTCAGGCTACCAGGGTCGATAAAAAAGGCCCCTCTATCATCTCCCTCCTCTTGTTCATTCTATGAACACTCTTTTAACTGAGTATCTCTGTGACCCTTCAGCCAGTGGCGGTATCCAGTGCATGTCATTAACATAACACTTAAAGCTACCTTGTTGTTGATCTATTTCGTTGGCTTTTGTCTTCATTTGGCCTAATGAGTATTTTTGCATACTCTGCATCTTGCTCATTAGGCAGGCGTTTATATTGGGCTGTTGTTGGGCTCTTACTCAGACAGTCTCTACCTGGGAGAAGTGGAGGAGCTGTTTGTATTCCATAGTGGATGCTAGGTGCAGCTAACTCGCTCATCTCCATTTGTATTCCAGTCCCATCCCAATGAACACGATCTTTGTCCTCATACTCAGCTAACTGTAAATCCCTATGCTAGTGTAGTTTGTCCCTACTATCTTGGTACTAACTTTCTTTTCCTACAATGACACTCATCTGCGGGATGCAACACAAAAAGAAACAGCAAAAAAAATAATAACTTTTTAGAACTGCCACAAAGGTATCCAGTCAAAGTTCAACAAATCTGTGGCTAACTACTATGGCACTTCCTCCAGCAATCCATTTCTTTTCTATCTTGTTCAAGTTGTTGATGGCATTGGTCAGTTGAGCCATGTTCTTCGTTGTTAGTAATGTACAGCTCACTCCTTATCCAAAGGCATGCTCTCCTCTTGGTATTTCGAAGCCAGAGTCCTTCTGCCTTGGTGTGGAGCCTCACAATGATGCTGTAGGAAAAAGAGCTGGTCTCTGTTCAACCGGCAAACCTCCTTTGGTGGGTCTTTGAACACTGTCCACCCTTAGAACTCTGCACACTGCCATTGTCCGTGGAGCCAGATAACAGAGCCAGAGATGGGCATCGATGTGGGAGATATTTGCCGGTGGAAGCATCATGGAGACTTGGTGCAATGTTCTCTTGAGCTCAGGCTGCTCCTTCGTGAAGGCTGTTGGAGATAGAGCCATTCTCTGCAGGCCAAGAAAAAGTCCATTCGGCCGAGGTGCCATATTTATTGTCCGAAAAAACAGTGCTGTTTTCAATCTGTGTGTCGCCCCACAGGTAACATGCCATTCTAGAAAACAGAGAAGATGTGTCTTTTAGTTTGAAATCAGTTCATACGTTTGGACACTTTTATTTTATACACCCTAATTAGACAAGCTGTTTATCTTATTTTATAATCCTAGTCTACCCTATGTTGCCCTAAGAGTGCTACTTTATACCTTAACTAACCTCGGGCACTCAATTTTGCCATGGGCGTAATTTTGTGCGAATAACAACAACGCCGCTCTAATCTATCATGGGCAATGTAGGGTGTGGGGGACGGAGCAATGTTAGTCTAACATAGAACCTGCTATCATAAACCCATTGATGCTGCAAAAAAACGACACTATGGGCCATATCATGAACAGTCATCTGAAATAGCCTTGTTGCCTTCACTTTCATTCTGCATGTGTCAGTGATGACCTCATGCATCAGTGAGGTGGAGGGGTTGCCCCTTCCTGTTCTATGTATAAACACTTTGGAGACAGTGGCCTCAATAATCTGACATTAGTTTGTGTATCCTGCAGGAGGTGTTCTATAGTCTGTGGTCGTATCTGCCTAGGTGAGAAAATCTATCTGTTCTCCCTGCATGGGGAGTGTATGAGCCATGTAACAATAATCTAATATTTTAAATCAATGGAACTACTTAAAAATGTAACCTACAATGAAAAACACACTACATGCTCATGTCAACCACCACTGCTTTGTGATTGCAACAAGCTTCTCCAACCAGTACCTCTTGAGCTACTGGTAGCTCTCCAGTATGTAGTTCAATTTACGAAATTAAAACCTATTTAGTGCATTGTTGAATTAATGTATGTATATCAAAATTGAAATGCATATATTTGATATAAAAGATGGGTATATTCTGAACGCGTATTGTTATTTTTGAAGAAACAATTTTTGAATTTGCCAATATTTGTAAAGCTTATTTTAGAGTAATACATCATGCAGCATTGGGAGTCTTATTCCTCATATTATTTCCTTGGTGCTAGGGTCATTGAAGCTTTAGCTGCTATTTATTGCCCACCTAGAAGCATTCCATGTTAAACGCCCCCCAGTTAAATGTATAAATGCAAGATAATCTTTTAATGGGGGTCTTTGGTGTGAACCACACTCTGCCTATGCTTCTTCTTTCTTAGTGGCTGTAATTGAGATCTGGTATAGGTCCATCTCCTATACCCTTAATGACACAGAGGTATATACCGTCTTCTAATTCTTTATCCTGTGCCGGGACGCAACCAGGGTAGAGGAGCTGGCCGCCACAACTGGCATAGACACTCTTAGGCTGAAGTGGGTATTTTGTTCAATAGCTTGATAGAATTATCAGTCTTTCACAACTTTCAATTTTTAAGATTAAAAATATTGTGAAAGTCAGTAGGTATTTTATATACAGTAGAACTCAGTATCCTATTCATGTGGACACTAGTATCTATGTTGTTCACTGTGAGCCTGTGAGGAGAAATGCTATTTGCTAGCACGGAGGGGTGGGTGTGCCCTGCCTATGTATCTTTACCTTAGATGTTGGGAAAGTTGGGGAATCGATCTAGTGTTCGTTTCTCAAACACTGCCTGAAGCTTCTGCATGGGGCTTTTTGTCTTGGTGGTGACAAATGGGTGGACTTACAACAGACTGCGTAGGATCTGATGAATCTGAGTCTTCCCCATCAGTAATGACAATGGAGTTTGAGCCGTCTGAGAGACCGGAATGGATCGAATGAGCGGAGTGAGACGTGGATAGGGCGTCATAGCTAGACGAGTTGTCAGAGTTGCAGAATAATATATGTGTGCTGGCAAATACGTCAGTCATGGAAATGGTAGAGATGTGAACCTGGGTGTTGGGAGTGAAGATGAACCCCTGATGGTCCCAAGCGGCGGCTAGGCTCTCTCGGCGCTTGTTGTCAAGCTCTGTTAACGTGTTAAAAGTGGTGTTATGGACTGAGATAGGGACGTCATGTACCAGATGGATAGAGCAATTTATAGTACGTGGGGTGGTGTTGGACATCACGGATATAGAGGATGTGATGAGGACGCCAAGGGGCTAGGAGGAATACTTGAATACTTATCCCCCCTTTTGGCTATCAGTTGCTGTGGCAAATGATAGGCAAAAACCTTCCTGAGTTCAGTGGCAATGAAATGCAAGGATGGTGCGTGTCTTAAGAAGGCCAGCTACCTACCTAGCAGGGCTGCAATAAAGAAAGTGAGAGGCCAGTCATCGTACTACCCAGACAGCAATAGGAAGGGCGGGCAGGACACTGGGCACATCTGTGGGAGGCAGTGCAGGACAAGGGCAAAGAATTGGCAATCACCCATGAGGTGCTATGTAATTATAAGCACAAAGAGGCAACTTCAAAGCACAATTACTTGCAAAGAAAAAGGCAACAGACAGCTGACATGGAACACAAAACAAATATTAACCAAGAAAATGCACTTTAAAGGAAAATCAAAAAGATATAAAAAGATGCGTCATAAAACTGAAAGTACAGTAAAAAGGACCTAGATATTAAATCTCACTAAACACGGATTAGCACTACGGTGCACAAGAATGGGCGAGAAAGGAGGGGGGAATCCGAAAATACCACAAATGACTTCCTTCTTCTGTGCGCGCAGAGAGCAAGCTGTCAAAGCCGTGCCGTTAAGCCGAATCAGAAGTGGCAGCCCAAAGTATACAATAATACCTACTTCCTGCTGAAATATATCATGAAGATGAGGAAGGAAAAGAGTGAAGGGCATAAAGGCAGTCCTCACCAATGAAGTTGCAGGGGCTAGAGGCACAGAGGAGCAAAATGCAGAGCACAAAGAACATGAAATGGAATTTCAAGGCACAATTCAAATCACGACGAACACAATAAATGACATGAATGTTCAATCTGAAACCATAGTATAAGACAGACTGTGAGCAACCTCAACTACGAGAGAGGTAAAACGTATATTCTGTCAAGGAATTCAACCTTGACCCCACGCAAACTCTGAAGTATATTCTGTCAAGGAATTCAACCTTGACCCCACGCAAACTCTGAAGTACTGAGGGAGTATGGATCTAGAATCAGTCGGGAATTAAACCTCGACCTCACGCATGCTGAGAGACCAAGACTCTAGACTTTGTCGGAAAGTGAAACGCCGACCCCATGTACTGATCAGGAATGCTTGAGGGAGCGGAAACCAAGTGTGAACCATCCCCTCCGTCTTTACAACTGGCAGGGGCACAGAAACGCCACAAAAATTGCTACATGTGAAACCACTCTGAGCTGCTGAGGGAGTATAAATCTAGACTTTGTCGAGGAATACCACCTCGACGCCATGCATGCTTAGGACCCAAACCTAGATTTTAGTCGGAAACCAAAACCGACCCCATGCAGTAACAGGAATGCTGAGGGAGCGTAAATATATGACCGTAGGAGTACACCACAAAACCTCTCAATCCCCTCCGGGCTTTATAACCGGCAGGGGTAAAGCAGAACAGGAGAAGCCACAAAGTCACGGCAACTGAAGGCACATTTTTGAAACCACAGGAAACACTGAACCACATGCGAGAAACGGGTACTTTAAATTACAACTGGCAGAGAGAGAGGGTTCAAATCGTGACTAGAGATAGTGCTGCAGGGGACAGGTGGCAGCCATAGACAGTCCACCCCCAGGCAGCAGAGACCCAGGAGAATCAAGGGAAAAACAAAAACCTTGTCTTACCCATGTTCTCTGCCGCAAAGGAGCGGAGGCCGGACCCTCAGGGACCTGTCGTGGATGTGCACCGGATCCGCTGCAAACAGTACGTAGTACGATTTTACATTGGGCGCCACCTCTATCAGTGTAAGTTGTCAGTCTTGCATCTTGCGTTAATGTTGAAACTTATGATTTTATTGAAGAGGGAGAGTGTGACAAAAGTATAATCCAAGACAGATTCAGCCTTGCAATATTTTCTTGTGGCTGTCATTGGGATGTCACCTTGGTAGTACCCATTGAGTGCCTGATATCTGAGGGCTCCTAAAGTGTGAAGGAGATCATGGTCTGTTTTGTATATGCAGCTGTATTTGGAGGTTTCCATCAGAATGCCCCAATGCTTATCTGTTCTTCTTACGTTACCGCTTCTTCTAAGGTGATTTGCAAAATTGAGATTGCAATCACCTCTAAGTACACGTGGAATACAACTATGTGCATGTTTTAATACTGTGAGGACATTTTCAATTGTTTTTATATGTTGCTGCTTTTGCCTAGAGCCCTGATTGATGTAGACATTTAAGATGATGATTGGGAAAGTTGTATTTCCAAGTCCCAATTAAATATTATTATGCCAAGTATTTGTGGTGAGTTAGACTCCAAGTGAGTCAAAATGGAAGGCTTGCCCAGCAGCATGAAGATTGAACGGCCACCCTTAGACTGTCCATTTTTCTTGGCTTTTCCTGCTGAGACTTATGTTTCAACGTACCCTTTCAGTGGCTGTTCCTTCATTTTCGATGTCTCTTGGACACGGGCAACATTGAAGCTCTTCAAATCTGACTCGAGTTCTGGGTCTGAATGGAGTTTTTTGATTCTTGCAGTGTTCCATGAAACAATAGACATGAAATGTGCTGGCCTTTTGGGGAGACTTGTTGTCACAACAGACTATGTTTTGTGTGGCCTGTTCAGAAAGAAATTGCTCTGTTGAATGGTTAATCCTAACACGTTTGTCAGTGCATTTCTCAAAACAACTTCAGTCAATTTTTTTTGATTAAGGTTGATTGATAGTCGGTTCAAATCAGCAGTTTGAGAAACTGGAGGGTTGGCAAACCAACAGTGGCAGCCTTGCGAACTAGCGAGTGAGATTGTTACAGAGTCTGAGGAGAGGGTCTGATTTGTTCCACAACGGCCTAAAGTAGAAGTTTTCATCAAGTTCTGCTTGACCCAATGATAATCCATCTCCATTGTTTTTCGTTCATGGTTCTCGGCTAATAATATGACGATGGACAAATATGATATTGTTACTCGCCATTCAGAAACAAACTATGTATTGCGAGAACTAGCTCTGCAGTTGCAACTGAAGACCAGGTTACTAACATAGCAAACATAAGGTGATGATGGACTTAGTGCTGGAGCTTTTCAGGCACTAACCAAGAGTCACAGATATGGGTTGAATCCATCATCATTCTTTAGCTCACTTTGTCACCCCAGTTCAGACCCAACCATAAGCAAATCAGTCCTGACCCTGTGCCTCATGGGAACAGCCCAGCCTGAACTGCCAAACCAGGACTTCACTGGACTGGAAACAAGCATGCTAGGAGCAGTTTCAGGGTGTCACCCCTCATCAGCCACAATAGGTTGACTCCAGTGGCTTAGAGAGCACGGTACCCACGTCTGGGCATACCCGTCCCACTAAGGGTGACAAATTCATAAAGCCCAATTGATGGACAGAATGCAGAACAATGTCATACATTCACCCCAGTACTGAGATCTGGGCCTAAATCCATCAGTTTTTTGCTCACCATGCCATTCCAGTTTGAACCCAGCCATATGCAAATCAGTCTTGACCCTGTGCCTCATGGGAACAGTCCAGACGAACTGCCAGGCCCTCCCTGGACTGGAAACAAGCATCCTGGGACTGGTTTCAGGGTGACACCCCTCATCAGCCAGGCTAGCTTAAATCCAGTTGCAAAGTGAGCAACTAACATAACCTCATGGGATCCCCTGGTTTAAATTGAACTGCCTCGATGCTTGCACAAGAGAGATGACTCAGCCCTTCCTATGCTGCTAAAAGTCTCAAAAATGTTACATATGTTTAGGATGACACTACTTCCCTGGGATTTGCAGTGATGTTAAAATACTATTTTGGTGTTTCCCCTTATACTTTTTGTCTCATTAGTAAGAAATCTGGAGAGGCCTATGTGGGGTTGAAGTATGACTTCCTGTGACCTTAATTTGCACACCAATTTCAGGGGTATGAGATGAACCATTGAGTGAGCACACGAATGGTATATTCATGCTGCTTTGACAATAGGACCATTTCTCAGTTGACATGCTCATTTACCTGTGACTTCTGTTGATTTCCAACAGTTAGTTCTTTGCTATCTGTTCTTAACATTTGATGGCTCCCTGGCTGGATCTCAGCAGTAGTACGATTTGCTAAGGCAGTGATAAGTTTGTGCATACGGGTGTAGGAAGCTTCAACTTTTCAGGTGGGTGGAAATGAATCCATTTATGTTTTGGAGAGGCCCTCCAAGAGCAGGGGGAGTGATTCACTTCTAATAATTGACTGAGAAACTGGTCAGTGAGCGCCTCCTATTAGGCCCTAGGGACGAGTGGATTTTCCATCCCTTTGTTGTCAACGGGTGCTCCTTTCGCTTGCGTGAAACTTGAAAAACCTCTGACTGCAGTTTATCCTATTTTTAAAGCTTTTGGATTTTGTTCTTTTCTTTTGGTTTTGTTTTCCCTAACGATTTCCTTTTACTCCTCAAGGAAGTGGTAGCTTTCACCAGAGAGTTTCATGAAGGACTTTTGGCACTATATATTTCAAGAAATGATGAGGTTACTAAATCAGGTGCAGGTCCATTAGCGTTGGATAAATCGCACCCATTACTTCCCTCATGGTCTTACCTTTTATATACTTCTGCTGTCACATACATTGTAGCTGGTGCATTAGGACAGGGAAAGGTGGTTGGTGAAGGTTCTGTGGTGCTGATCCTAAAGATTCTAAAGAATGAGACTCCCCATCACAGGTAACCATAGTAGAGGGGAATTTGGAGTTGGTCTCTGATTAACCGTAGAATAAGGTTTATTAGCGTCACTAAGCAATTCTTTTAGTGTTGAGTGCAAGTTCACAAAACATGAGCCAATAACAGCAGTGTATTGCACCAGACACTCCAGCAGAGAGATTTGTGTGTCGTATTTGCTCAATTGAAACTCAAGAGCTTTTGATGTAGCATCCAATGTTTGAAACAGACAACACCATACATTTTGTTCCAAGACCCTACTATGCTTGCAGGATGGTTGCATGTCATCCGCTGTGTTGTGGGCTGTGAAGCGGTTTCAACACTTGGTCTTGATGTCCCCTTATAGCAGTTCCAGTGAGCGTACTCCCACAGATTGTTCTTTTCCCTGGTTGAACTGAGCATTTGATGCACTACAAGGCAGCAGGATGTTGATAAAGGATAAAGAGTGCTCGCTCGCAACCTCTTATTAAAAAAAGAGACTGTTCAGTTGTAGGCTTAGGTAAAGAGGAAACCAGGGAGAATACACTCTCCAATGGACATAAAAGGATCACAATTTGACTGCCATTGGGGCCCTCCTCATTCTTTGAACACTAGGCCCTGGTTTTCATTTTAGGGAATTTTAAAGGAGTATTGGAACTGGACACCAGGGTATTGATCTTTCCTTTCTTATTTCCTTCGTTGGTTCTGGTACCCATAGCTCATGAGGACGTCAATTCTCCCTACCAGGAGGACCTTGAGATTCCATCTCTAGAGGATTCTTAATCCACACTTGAAGAGTTAAGACCATTCAGTTATATGCTATAGCCCAGTTTCCAACGTATATGTATGTGATGGAGCAAGGGCATAGAATCACAGAGTCACAACTACCTCAGGTAAAAACACCTGAGGAACGGGAACATATTGCAGATAATGCAAGGGGGGAGCTCACCTGGGCCGCTAGCTGCACCCTAACCGAAAAGGGCCGGATCAGCAGTGACAGAGTTCAATGCGAAGACGGCAGTAGCTAAACCGTAGCTCCCCTGTACATGCTCCCGCCAGTCACTCACTGGGCACCCCTAGCACCTCTTTGCCCACTCCAAATGTTCAAACAGAAGTCAATAGAATGCCAGCAGCAAGTATATGTGAGAAGTTGGCCTGGTATATAATGCTCACTAATTCTTAGTGATCACTTTGTACCATGCCAAGCAACCCTTATGATGATGGTTGTAATTCAACCTTGTAGACCAGTTATCCTAGTGGTAACGTGGACAAAGCAGTCTTAGGCTAAACTCTGAAAGGCATGTGAAGCCAGCTGTTATACCACACACAACCCCCTTGAATACCAAATGAAAGGGACACCACACAGATATATATTGAAAATATATATTGATTTATTACCTATAAAATCCCCTGGACTCTTTATGAGCACAGAAGCACAAGCGTTAAATCACAAGACAATTTAAAATACACAAAAGTTGCACAATATGGATGAGCCCTAGGGGCCACCTAAACCATATACTAAGAAAGTGGTATAAGAGATACCAAAAGGAAGGGGAACAGGCCTAGGGCCTTGGGAATCGCTGGAGCTATTCGAGACTAGCAGTGACTAAGTCGGGAAAGGCCCGCGGGACTCGGGTGCAGTGTTCAAAGTGCACGCACTTTCCAATGTAAAGTCTATGGTGCGTAAAAAGTACAAAGTTAGAAAGTTAGGAACCTTCCGAGTGACCTACGGAGCTGAAACTTAAGACACAGGCCCTTGAGATGCGTACCAGTGCAGGAACACCGGCGGAGCTGAGTTACCTCACCCACAGGAAGCGGGTGCACAGGGTCGAAGTAGTGTCGGGTTTCGTCACGCTGGTCGATGGTGCTTGGAGCTGAAGATGCTGCAGGCGGCTCGATGTGAAGAGTTCCGGTGGATCCAAGGGAGGATCTGAAGTGGTGAAGACCTGAAAGCAGAGGGGACAATGTTCAAAGTCACTAGCCAGTGACTACTGTGGAACCAGATTGGAACCAGGCGATGTCGGGTGCAAACAGGCGTTGTTGTGTAGCTTCTCTCTGCAGCCACGTGGACACCGGGGGTCAAGGACGTCCAGGAATCGGTCACGAGCTGTCCCACGCAGGCTTCTCGCTGTTGGCGGTGTCGGCGACCTGATCGGAGCAAACAGGCCTTGGCTAATGCAAGCCACGCAGGAATCAAAAGATGCTTAACACTCGGACCAGCAAGGTCAGAGCGAGTGCTCCTTTTCACAGGAGCTTGGATAGGTCTGGAGCAACCAGACCTGCTGTGTAGTTCGTCGGTTTCGTTGCCAAGATGGCCGCTGACCACGTGGCTAGTGGCCGGGATGGCGCGTCGAGTGGCACAATGCAAAAGGGCCCCACGCAGATCGTGGAGAGGCTGGAGGGCTGATCTTCGGTGCAAGGGCTGCTCGGTGGTGGGGGTTCTAAGTCCCCAAAGCACAACGTCGAGGATGCCTCAGAAGCTGCGCAGTCAGCTTTTCGAGTGTCTTCCAAGAGGTCCGGTCCCACGTCACTCGGTGCCTCCACGGGTCCCTTCTTTGCAGGGACTGTGAATCAGGCACTGAGAGGTCTGGGAGTCTGGTTCTTGTTGGGCTTTGGGCTCGGGCTCCGGCGGGAGGCGGCGGCAAAGCAGACGTCGAGTTGCTGGTTGGTGCCTGTGTTCACAGGGTGGTCACTCCTAGGCCACAAGGGAGATTCTCTTCAGTCTTCTGAGCAGCAGAATGTCGAAGTCCAGTCTTCTTCTGTATTTCAAGTTGATTCAGGATGATCTGCTGTGCAATGGCACTGCTCCCACTCTTATTCCCAATCTGAGGGGTGGATCACCTACTAGGTCCCTCCTCTGGGAGGAACCAGGAAGGGGGGACGGTTACACCCCCTTTCCTTTGTCCAGTTCCGCGCCAAGCCTGGGTCTGGAAAGTCCCAGGACCGGTTTGGACTGGCCTATGCACGGGGACACCTTGTGTGCCCCGGGCATGTCTGATTCTATTCAGCCCTGTCCTACCCAATACACAAAACCCTGTCTGGGGTGGTGCTCGTACCTCCCAAGGCAGGAAACCCTTTGTCCAGGCCACCATCTGCCGAGTTTCGGTCAGCAGCAGGAGGCCAGACTCGTGTCTGTGGTGGCAGCATCCATTTTGTGATGCTGAGGCTCTGGTTAACTTTAACCGGGGTTAAGGCTACACACATGTCGTGTTCCTCTAGAAGGGTGGAATGCTATCCCCGTCAACAGAACTGTCGAGGGGATAGTATTCCAATTCGTATGACACCTTACTCGGCATGTTTTGATAAAGCCAAACCAAAGATAGCATTTAACCGCGAGGATTATAATGCACTTAAGAGTATATGGTATGGCAATATCCCGGAACAGCTTAGGGAGTGGTTCCCGACAGCTGCAGATAGGCTCAGCTCATGCTAGAGTACCATCTCACATATTTCCAAGCACTCTGCCTCCAGGATTGATGAGGCCTTCCATAGGAGTGGCTGATAGGAACATATGTGTCCAGTTTAGGGTTAGGCACAGACATACTGTACCTAAGTAAGAGGTGATTACACCAACTTACCCCAGCTGAGTGATCAGCCAGTTGTGTCAAATATGGAGGCCGGGCCAGGGGTGGCACAATACATGCTGCAGCCCCTGGTAGGCCTTGGATACACCTATGCCCTGGGTACCTATGGTACACTGTTACAGGGGCCTATAAGGTGAACCAGTTCCAATTCGTAATGCACCTAAAGTGCACTGGCAGTAATTTAGAGAGAGAACAGCAGGCTGTGGGTCTGATTAGCAGGCCCACAGCCACATTAAGTCATAAACCAGTGAAGCAAAAAGCTAAAATTTGGGGTGACCATAGGATAGCAGACCCTACTCTCCTACATAACCCCCCCCCCCCAAACGCAGGGACATTAGACTAACCTTGACCAGTTGTGTCTTCATGTTCTAAGTGGAAGTACCTGGAGAGACCATCTGCGTTGCCATGGTCAGTCCCTGGGCGGTGCTCCACTGTAAAGTACATCCCCTGTAGGGAAATGGACCACCTGAGTAGTTTGGCGTTTTCACCCTTCATCTGATTAAGCCATAAGAGGGGCTTATGGTCGGTCTGAATCTTGAAGTGAGTGCCAAACAAGTATGGTCTCAACTTCTTCAGGGCCCACACCACAGCAAAGGCCTCCCTCTCTATAGCTGACCAACGTTTCTCTCTGGGGGTCAGCCTTCTGCTAATGAAAGCAATGGGCTGGTCCTGGCCATCTACATCAGGCTGTGAAAGCACTGCTCCCACTCCCAACTCAGAAGCATCTGTTTGGACAATGAACTCTCTTGAGTAGTCAGGACTCTTCAGGATAGGTGCAGAGCACATGGCCTTCTTCAGGTCATCAAATGCCTTTTGACAGACTTCTGTCCACTGAACCTTTTTGGGCATCTTCTTAGATGTCAGATCATTAAGAGGAGTCACAATGGACCCATAGTTCTTAACAAACTTCCTGTAGTACCCAGTCAGGCCCAAGAAAGCTCTGACCTGTGTCTGGGTAGTTGGAGGGGACCAGTCCTTTATGGTCTGGATCTTACTCTCCAGTGGTTGAACTTGGCCTCCACCTACAAGGTGGCCCAGGTATACAACCTTGCTCTGCCCTATCTGGCACTTTGTTGCCTTGATAGTGAGGCCTGCCTTTTGCAGAGCCTCAAGCACTTCCTTCAGGTGGACCAGGTGATCCTCCCAGGTGGAGCTAAAGACAGCAATATCATCCAGATAAGCTGCGCAAAAGTCATCCAACCCAGTAAGGACTTGATTCACCAACCTTTGGAAGGTGGCAGGTGCATTTTTCAAACCAAAGGGGATCACCACAAATTGATAATGCCCACTAGGGGTAGAAAATGCTGTCTTGGCTTTAGACTCCTCAGCTAACCTGATTTGCCAGTAGCCAGCTGTCAAGTCAAATGTGCTCAAATATTTGGCAGAAGCCAACTTGTCAATGAGTTCATCTGCCCTTGGAATAGGGTGTGCATCTGTCCTGGTGACAGCATTGAGTCCTCTGTAGTCCACACAGAACCTCATCTCTCTCTTGTCATCTTTGGTGTGAGGTTTGGGGACCAGAACCACTGGGCTAGCCCAGGGGCTCTCTGAAGGCTCAATAACACCTAATTCCAGCATCTTTTGCACCTCAGTCTTTATACAGTCCCTGACGTGGTCAGGTTGCCTGTAAATCTTGCTCTTTACAGGAAGACTGTCACCAGTGTCCACCACATGTGTACACCAGTTAGTCTGACTGGGTGTCAATGAGAACATATGCCTGTTGCCTGTAGAACTTGTCTGCAGTCATGTTGCTGATGTTCAGTGAGGCTGCCACCTAAGGCCACGCCATCAACTGAGCCATCCTCAGGGTTCTGAGTGAGCAGGTCTGGGAGAGGGTCACTCTATTCCTCCTGTCCCTCATCTGTAGCATGAGCAAGCCCATGTCTTCCCTGTTGACATATGCCTTCAATCTGTTAACATGGAGCACCCTGTGGGAGCTCCTGGGAGTTCCTAGGTCCACCAAGTAGGTAACCTCTCCCTTCTTCTCCAGAATTGTATGGGGTCCAGACCACTTGTCTTGGAGTGCTGCTGGGGCCACTGGCTCCAACACCCATACCTTCTGCCCAGGCTGAAATTCAACAAGGACAGCCTTTTGGTCATGCCAAGCTTTCTGTAATTCTTGGCTAGCCTCAAGGTTTTTGGATGTCTTTTCCATTTACTCTGCCATCCTGGAGCGGAGACCAAGTACATAGTCCACTATGTCTTGCTTAGGCTTTTTGAGAGGTAACTCCCATCCTTCCTTCACCAGACACAGGGGTCCTCTTACAGGGTGCCCAAACAACAATTCAAAGGGGCTGAAGCCAACCCCCTTTTGAGGGACCTCCCTGTAAGCAAACAAAAGGCAGGGCAGTAGGATGTCCCATCTTCGCCTGAGCTTTTCAGGTAATCCTTTAATCATGCCCTTTAGGGTCTTGTTAAATCTCTCAACAAGCCCATTGCATTGTGGATGATAAGGAGTGGCGAACTTGTAGTTGACACCATATTCCTTCCACATAGCTGTCAAATATCCTGACATGAAGTTGGCACCTCTATCAGATATTACCTCCTTAGGAAACCCCACTCTGGAGAAAACTCCAAGTAAGGCCCTGGCCACAACAGGAGCTGTTGTGGTCCTAAGTGGAATTGCCTCTGGGTACCTGGTGGCATGATCCACTACCACCAGTATGAATTTGTGCCCAGATGCTGTAGGGGGATCCATTGGACCTACAATATCAATCCCCACTCTTTCAAAGGGAACCCCCACCACAGGTAGTGGTATTAGGGGGGCCTTTGTTGTTCCACCTGCTTTACCACTGGCTTGGCAGGTTTCACAGGAGCGACAAAACTCCTTGGTGTCTTCAGACATGTGAGGCCAGTGAAAATGAGGGACAAGCCTGTCCCAGGTCTTATTCTGGCCTAAGTGTCCTGCTAGAGGAATATCATGGGCTAAGGTGAGAAGGAAACCCCTAAATTGCAGAGGTATAACCAACCTCCTGGTTGCACCAGGCTTGGGGTCTCTACCCTCTGTATAAAGGAGTCCTTCATCCCAATAAACTTTATGGGCACCTTGAGCATTCCCAGCAGCCTCAGCAGCAGCCTGCTGTCTGAGGGGTTCAAGAGAAGGACAGGTTAACTGAGCCTGCCCCAAGTCTGCCCTAGAAGGTCCCCCTGTCCCCAGAAACTCAACCTGGTCAGGTTCAAGTTCTTCAGAGACAGTTCCTTCAGGGGTCTCAAGACCAGCTTCCTGTGAAGCTTGATCCTCACTTGCAGGCAGTTGGGAAGGCACCGCCTTAACCCTCCTGTTCTTCTTCTTGGAAGGTGCTTGGTCCATTGTTCCAGGATCCAAGACCTGAGGTTCAGAGAGGCACTTTTTGGCCTGTGACCTGGTCACAGCAAGGACATGTGATGATATCCCTAAAATCTCTGCATGAGTCCTGTACTCAACTTCTGACCATAGAGAGTTCTCCAGGTCATTGCCCAACAAACATTCTACTGGGAGATCAGCACTAACCACAACTCTTTTTAGGCCAGTTACCCCTCCCCAGGAAAAGTTAACAAGTGCCACACTATGTGTAGTAGTGACATTGCTGGCATTGGTCACCAGGTAATTATCACCTGGCATGTATTGTCCAGGGTCCACAAAGTTAGGTGTCACCATAGTGACACTGGCACATGTGTCCCTGTAAGCTTGAGCCACTTTGTTGTTAATCAAAGGCGTCTGTCTGTATTTGCCCAGGTTACTGGGGCTTATGTCAGGGGTCAAATCTATGTCCCCTTCACAAATCGGAACAGCCTGAGTAAGGGTTCTGACTAGGTCAAAATCTCCTTCAGTTCCCAAGGTGATACCCACTACCCCCTTGGTTTGAGGACCAGCACTGCTAGCTGTACTAGTGGGTGCAGTTGCCTTAGGGGCTGCAGTGCTGGGGGCTCCACCCTTTTTACACTCACTTGTCCAGTGAGAGGTGTTCTTACAAGTTTTACACCAGGGTTTCTTCTGACCTTCTTTCTTCTTCTTCTTGGAAGTTTGGGACCCACCCTCTGTATCATTTTGGGGCCCTGTTGAAGACTTCTGGTCTTTAGCTTTCTGCTCCCCACCCTTCTGGTCTGTTTTCTTCTGGTCACCACCCTGGTTCTGGTTCTGGTTCTTTTGCTTAACTCTGGTTCTTACCCATTTATCTGCCCTCTTTCCCAATTCTTGGGGAGAGGTCAAATCTGAGTCAACCAAATGTTGATGCAACTGCTGGTTCTGACAATTATTTAAAATTTGTTCTCTCATCAGCAAATTATACAATCCTTCATAGTCTGTAACCTTGCTTCCCAGCAACCATCCCTCCAGAGCCTTAGTGGCACACTCAACAAATTCAGACCAGTCCTGAGTCTGTGTCTTCTGGGTATCTCTGAACATTAACGTGTACTGTTCAGTGGTTAAGCCTAACCCATCAATCAGAGCACTCTTCAGGACCAGGTAGTTTCTAGCATCCCCATCAATAACTGTGAGGAGTCTGTCTCGGCCTCTACCTTCAAAGGAGAGCCACAAGATTGCTGCCCACTGCTCTTGAGGGATCTGCTGTACTCTGCAGGCTCTCTCCATTGCAGTAATCCATTTATGGATGTCATCCCCAGCTTTGTAGGGGGGCACAATCTTACTCAGGTTTCTGTTATCAAAAGACCTGTCTTTATCCTTGTGGATATTGCTGCCACCAGTGGGTTCTTTTACCCCACTCTCTCTAGGCTGTCTTGCTCTAGCAAGTCTCTCTTGGACCAGGGCAACCTCTAGTTCTCGCTTCTGGATCCTAAGCTCAGCCTCTCTCATTTTGGCCTCATGTTCCCTTCTCTGAGGGCTAGTCATCTCCCTTCTGGAGTGACCATGAGAGCCTCTAGAAGCATGGGAGTTGTCAGAGTCACCTGAGTGAGTCCTTCTCCTCCTAGGCTTCTGGTTAAGTCCATCTGGGGTCTGAATGGGTTGTTACCTGATTCATTCCCAAGTAAGCTTAAGTTAGCCTGGTTCAGTCTACTGACCAGCACCTGACTATTTCTGTCATCATCTGACTCACTGCTTCCCCCCTCCTCCTCTTCTTCTTCTTCCTCTTCCTCTTCCTCCTCATCTACCTGAGGAGCTCCAGTGATGGGGGCTTCCTCATCTACCAGGATGATAGGACCAGGGTGTCTACAGTGTCATCCTCTGAAGGATGGCCTCCTTCAGCATTCCCTGTGGGGTTTGCCTTAGAGGGCTTTAGAGTCTCAGACTGGTCTAAGAGCTCTCTTAGGTGGTCTGTAGTAGGGGAAGGCCCTGTCTTCAGACCCCTTAAGACACAAAGCTGTCTTAATTCCTTAAAGGAGAAAATAGCAAATTTGGATGGTGCCCTTGGAGGGTCACTCTCAACAGGGGTGTTCCCAGTGGATCCCTCTGCTCCAGACATTGCTCTAGTGTGGGTGGATGTGTTGCAATCTACCTACACTGGTGTTTACCTACTAAACCTATCTAGTAGTTGTAGCTAGGGTGTGCTACTCCCTTTACTCTACAACAACTAAGTTCAGTAGAACTTATGTATACTAGTCTTGTTTTATATGTACCTAGCAGGTACCTGTATGATCTTTCAAATGATAATCTCAAAGATTGCAATGGTAAAACAACAGCAAGCTCAGATCCCAATCCGCTGCTCACCAATGTGAGAAGTTGGCCTGGTATATAATGCTCACTAATTCTTAGTGATCACTTTCTACCAGGCCAAGCAACCCTTATGATGATGGTTGTAATTCAACCTTGTAGACCAGTTATCCTAGTGGTAACGTGGACAAAGCAGTCTTAGGCTAAACTCTGAAAGGCATGTGAAGCCAGCTGTTATACCACACACAACCCCCTTAAATACCAAATGAAAGGGACACAACACAGATATATATTGAAAATATATATTGATTTATTACCTATAAAATCCCCTGGACTCTTTATGAGCACAGAAGCACAAGCGTTAAATCACAAGACAATTTAAAATACACAAAAGTTGCACAATATGGATGAGCCCTAGGGGCCACCTAAACCATATACTAAGAAAGTGGTATAAGAGATACCAAAAGGAAAGGGAACAGGCCTAGGGCCTTGGGAATCGATGGAGCTATTCGAGACTAGCAGTGACTAAGTCGGGAAAGGCCCGCGGGACTCGGGTGCAGTGTTCAAAGTGCACGCACTTTCCAATGTAAAGTCTATGATGCGTAAAAAGTACAAAGTTAGAAAGTTAGGAACCTTCCGAGTGACCTGCAGAGCTGAAACTTAAGACACAGGCCCTTGAGATGTGTACCAGTGCAGGAACACCGGCGGAGCTGAGTTACCTCACCCACAGGAAGCGGGTGCACAGGGTCAAAGTAGTGTCGGGTTTTGTCACGCTGGTCGATGGTGCTTGGAGCTGAAGATGCTGCAGGCGGCTCGATGTGAAGAGTTCCGGTGGATCCAAGGGTGGATCTGAAGTGGTGAATACCTGAAAGCAGAGGGGACAATGTTCAAAGTCACTAGCCAGTGACTACCGTGGAACCAGATTGGAACCAGGCGATGTCGGGTGCAAACAGGCATTGTTGTGTAGCTTCTCTCTGCAGCCACGTGGACACCGAGGGTCGAGGACGTCCAGGAGTCGGTCACGAGCTGTCCCACGCAGGCTTCTCGCTGTTGGCGGTGTCGGCGACCTGATCGGAGCAAACAGGCCTTGGCTAATGCAAGCCACACAGAAATCGAAAGATGCTTAACACTCGGACCAGCAAGGTCAGAGCGAGTGCTCCTTTTCACAGGAGCTTGGATAGGTCTGGAGCAACCAGACCTGCTGTGTAGTTTGTCGGTTTCGTTGCTAAGATGGCCGCTGACCACGTGGCTAGTGGCTGGGATGGCGCGTCGAGTGGCACAATGCAAAAGGGCCCCATGCAGATCGTGGAGATGCTGGAGGGCTGATCTTCGGTGCAAGGACTGCTCGGTGGTGGGGGTTCTCAGTCCCCAAAGCACAACGTCAAGGATGCCTCAGAAGCTGCGCAGTCAGCTTTTTGAGTGTCTTCCAAGAGGTCCGGTCCCACGTCACTCGGTGCCTCCACGGGTCCCTTCTTTGCAGGGACTGTGGATCGGGCTCTGAGACGTCTGGGAGTCTGGTTCTTGTTGGGCTCTGGGCTCGGGCTCCGGCGGGAGGCGGTGGCAAAGCAGATGTCGAGTTGCTGGTTGGTGCCTGTGTTCACAGGGTGGCCACTCCTAGGCCACAAGGGAGATTCTCTTCAGTCTTCTGAGCAGCAGAATGTTGAAGTCCAGTCTTCTTCTGTATTTCAAGTTGATTCAGGATGATCTGCTGTGCAATGGCACTGCTCCCACTCTTATTCCCAATCTGAGGGGTGGATCACCTACTAGGTCCCTCCTCTGGGAGGAACCAGGAAGGGGGGGCGGTTACACCCCCTTTCCTTTGTCCAGTTCCGCGCCAAGCCTGGGTCTGGAAAGTCCCAGGACCAGTTTGGACTGGCCTATGCACGGGGACACCTTGTGTGCCCCGGGCATGTCTGATTCTATTCAGCCCTGTCCTACCCAATACACAAAACCCTGTCTGGGGTGGTGCTCGCACCTCCCAAGGCAGGAAACCCTTTGTCCAGGCCACCATCTGCCGAGTTTCGGTCAGCAGCAGGAGGCCAGACTCGTGTCTGTGGTGGCAGCATCCATTTTGTGATGCTGAGGCTCTGGTTAACTTTAACCGGGGTTAAGGCTACACACATGTCGTGTCCCTCTAGAAGGGTGGAATGCTATTCCCGTCGACAGAACTGTCGAGGGGATAGTATTCCAATTCGTATGACACCTTACTCGACATGTTTTGATAAAGCCAAACCAAAGATAGCATTTAACCGCGAGGATTATAATGCACTTAAGAGTATATGGTATGGCAATATCCCGGAACAGCTTAGGGAGTGGTTCCCGACAGCTGCAGACAGGCTCAGCTCATGCTAGAGTACCATCTCACATATTTCCAAGCACTCTGCCTCCAGGATTGATGAGGCCTTCCGTAGGAGTGGCTGATAGGAACATATGTGTCCAGTTTACGGTTAGGCACAGACATACTGTACCTAAGTAAGAGGTGATTACACCAACTTACCCCAGCTGAGTGATCAGCCAGTTGTGTCAAATATGGAGGCCAGGCCAGGGGTGGCACAATACATGCTGCAGCCCCTGGTAGGCCTTGGATACACCTATGCCCTGGGTACCTATGGTACACTGTTACAGGGGCCTATAAGGTGAACCAGTTCCAATTCGTAATGCACCTAAAGTGCACTGGCAGTAATTTAGAGAGAGAACAGCAGGCTGTGGGTCTGATTAGCAGGCCCACAGCCACATTAAGTCATAAACCAGTGAAGCAAAAAGCAAAAATTTGGGGTGACCATAGGATAGCAGACCCTACTCTCCTACAGTATAGCTCGACCAAGCTTTTTAAGGAATACAAAAACGATGTTGGTGATGCACCTGATATCACCGTTAATGATGATGATGCCATTAATGGTGCAGAAGATTGCAACGACTGATGTTGAAATTGAGGCTTTTTAATCCCGTGGCTAGTGCAGGTTGGTGCCAGGAAAAAGTCCAACTGGTTGAACAAGCTCTCCTAAATCCAGTTTATAAACTAGTATGAAAATGACCTTAGGTTCAAAATCCAATTTCAGTTTCTATTTAAAACAGCTCGGGCACCTGCATGTGCCTTCAGGCCACCCAGCTGCTCTCACCAGCAGCTATCTACCTCTTTTTGCCACAGGCATCCTCCATGACAAACCCCTGGCAGATCAGGGCAGATAAGTGTCACAATACTACTTATAAATATGGTGAAAAGAAAACATTAATCATGAATGATCTGTACCTGAGTAACTGAAGACCATGCCTCCAAAACTTCATACTGCTTATAGAATTGTTAAAACATATATTCAGTGTGAGGAGATAGTGGTGGTTATAGATATGCCCCATGTTTCATTTAATGATATGATGCTCAGACGTAATGAAAAGCACTATGCTCCACCATCTAGCGACGGACAAAAATTGTGACTGCTGCAACATTAACTTATGTGGACATGATTTCAAATCCACATCAGATCTTGCGCCAAATATGCAGTGCCCCAGATTACAGCAGACAGTCATCAGGCCAATAAACATAGCTGATGCACGATCTTATCTCCACAAAAATACCACAACTACAAATAGAGAGGTCCAGCAAGATTGGTTTTTTTGCCATAGACCATACACTGCCTAAAACATGCCAGAATTACCCAGCTACTAAAGAAGCCAAATGCAGATTCAGGACATCTCCAACTTTCTTTTCACCAACAACGTTCTGGACCAGGTAGTGTTAAAACACATTTAAGACAGCCTGGAACTGAACAATCTCCTTCATGGTAACCTGAAGTTATACAGGTTATGGTCACTGAAACTCCAACACAAGATGTAAGAGAGGATATCATGTTCTTTGTGGGCCACCCTTATGCTCCTTGAGGCTTCTGTGGCCCCTGACATTCCAGATCACTTTATGCTGCTGGAGCAATCAGGAAATTATCCATCTCCTGGGTTCACTCCTTACTTTACAACCATAGTCAAAAAATCTAGATTAAACAGCTAAATTGTCCAATTAACTGGTATCCTGCAGTGTTGCCCTATGGATGATCCATATCTTGGCCCATGGTCACCATTGATGTATGCCCCATGGCACACACATTTTCTTGAGCAGCATTAAGTAAATGCCCAAATGTACACAGATGATATGCAAACATTTCAGTTTAGATAACAATTCAAACAACACTCCCAATCTATCCACATGCTGGGACCACATCCTTCATTAGTGGAACATGAATTTCTTATGTATGAATGGAACCAAGATTGTAATGATCATCATATTGGATCAACGGGACCATTCTTTGACGAATTGCAAGTAGCTCTTTCAGTTCCCTGTCTTAGGTCTGATCATTGCATTCTTCTCGGAGATCTTAATGTCCATATGGACATTAGCTGTGACCCCGACGCTACTAAACTTATTGATATCACGGCTCCGTTAGGGTTATCTCCGTTTGTGAAAGGTCCTACACATAACAAAGGCCATACCTTAGATCAGGTATTCTCAACGAGACCTATCTCTGTCTGTGCTATACAGCCAGTACTCTGGTCGGACCATTTTTTAATCTCCTTCTCTCTGCCTGTCACTGCCCTTATTCGGGAGAGAGAGGTTGAGACTACACTGGCTTCACGCCCGTTTCATCTGCTCTCCGGGGACATGCTATCTGAGGCTCTTATCACCTTTCCTTGCCCCCTTTTGGGAAGTTTGGAAGAGAATCTTGTCCTCCTCCAAAAATGGCTTTTAGCCAGATCTGAGACTTTAATCCCCGCTAAGACACCTAAACCAGGAGAGCGCAGAGCGTCGGCCCCATGGTTTTCTCCTCAGTTGAGGACACAACGACAGGAGTGTAAAAGGGCTGAGAGGACCTGGAGGCGGGCCTATGATCCAATTGAGAAAGTGAAATTTCGTGCAGCAATTAAAGCCTATCATCAGTCAATCTGGGATGAAAAAAGGCCTATTTTGAACATCGTATTGATGAGGCTGATAATGTCTGCAAAGAAATTTTTAAAGTGGTTCAGGATTTTACTTCTCCTGCTGTCTGTACCCCTAAACACACTCACACGGACTCTTGGATACAACAACTAGCCATCTTTTTTGTTAGTAAGATCACCGATATCCAGGCCTCTCTCTCCAGCGCTCAATCGGACTTGAGCCATCTAGTGCCACCATGCTCTGTGGAAGGTCATGGTCCTTTCCTCTCCGAATTCCCTAACATGGATCTTAGTACATCTTTGGAGCTTTTGTCAGGCTTGAAATCCGGCTCTCCTTTAGATCCATGTCCGGCTAAATATTTGGGGAAAGTGGCATCCGCCATTAACATCTTGGTGAACTCCCTGCTGAATACATCTTTGTCGACAGGGGTGGTGCCGCAGGCATGAAAGCGTGCCATGATTCTACCTCTGCTCAAGAAACCCACCTTGGACCCCCTCATCCATGCCAATTACAGGCCAATCTCCCTTCTCCCTGCTCTGGCGAAAGTGGCCGAGCAACACGTGCACAGGACATTTTCCAGTTTCATCGAAGGAAACGACCTGTTGCACGCCTCGCAGTCCGGCTTCCGCAATAATTTTAGCACGGAGTCGGCCCTGCTTGAGGTCACCGATGCCATCAGGGAAGTACTCGACTCTGGGGGAAAGGCCGTGTTAGTCATGCTTGACTTATCGGCGGCTTTCGACACCGTGCCTCATGAGGTCCTCCTTGCAAGACTCTGGGAGTGTGGCCTTCGCGGAACGGTGTGGAATTGGCTAAAATCTTTTCTGGCCGACCGCCGACAAACGATCTGGGCGCCTCCCTTTTCCGCTGATATGGCTCCGCTAGAGGTGGGAGTCCCGCAGGGCTCCATTCTTAGCCCTATGCTGTTTAACATCTTTATGGCCCCTCTGGCGGAAGTCGCGGAATCATTTGGCGCCCAGATCGTGTCATATGCTGATGTCACCCAACTCCTGTTCACATGTGATAGGGGTGGGTTTTTCAATGGCAGACAGATCAGGGATTGCCTTGGTGCGGTGTTTGAGTGGTTTAGATGTCATGGCTTAAAATGCAACTCAGACAAGTCAGAGCTTCTCTTTTTCGGTTGCGCCCCTGAACCCGATTGGAAATCTTGGTGGCCACAAGATATGTTTCCTCCTGACAAGGTCTCTTTTAAGGCCAAGAATTTGGGAGTGATAGTAGATTGTGAACTATCCTTTAGACCTCACATCCTGTCTCTTGTTGGGAAATGCTTCGGCATTTTACGGATGTTGAGGAAATTTCTTCCTCTACTTTCACTTAACCACAGGAAAACAGTTGTTCAGGCATTAATCGGTTCACGACTGGACTACGCAAACGCTCTCTTTTTGGGTCTTCCGAAATATCTTATGACCCGTTTGCAAGTTGTCCAGAATTCGGCAGCCCGTACCATCTTTGGACTCCCGAGGAGAGCTGGTGCCACTGCCTTACTGAACACTCTACATTGGCTACCCATCTCCAAGCGAATTACTTTCAAATGCCTGACTGTGGCCGTTAAGGCCCTTCATGGTATTGGCCCCAAGTATATTGGGAAACGTCTTTCCCGGTATGCACCGAGCAGGACTCTCAGGTCATCTGGTCTGTCTATGATGACTGTTCCTGTAATTCGTCGCGCACGATTGGGAGGTCGGTCTTTCCGCTATTTAACATCTAAAGTTTGGAACAACCTACCACTGTCCTTGAGACAGGCTCCCTGTCTTCTTGCCTTTAGAAAGGACCTGAAAACATGGCTTTTTATGAAATAGACCCTCTTCATTCTCTGCTTTTTTCTGTTGTGTGACTGCCGTTTTTATGCTGTTATTCTTTGCTAAAGCGCCGGGATGCTCCCCGGAGTAGCCGTGCGCTATAAAAGAAATACAGTAACATAACAAAGAAAGCCTTCTGCTTCTTCTGTACACTTAAAACGACCCCTCTCCTTGGGACGCCAATGTCCATGACTGAGAAAGCCTAGAACGTAGGTATTCTCTTTGACCCAGAAGTCTCTATCTCTCCATGAGTCAATGAAGAAGTCAAAGGGAAACATTGTATGTATTGCTACTCTGTAAAATCCATCTAGTACACTAGGTGGAATTGACGGAAGCCCGTATTTCTCAACTGAGGTACTGCAACATCACCTACATTGGGCCACTATAAACAAGCACCAGAGGGTTTCAAAGGTAGCCTGAATATGCCCAAGCCTTCATAAACAGTACTACACTGAGTCCATTTTGAAAGCCTTTCTCTAGCTAGTGGTCAAACCCAGGGCCAAAGTAAACATTGTCGTCAGCATCTACAGTGCCTACTGGGAAGAATATTTCACACCCTTGCATAAACAAGTTATTCCCTTCACCTGCTCATTAGCAGCCACCTCCATGATGTAACAGTCATTCAAACAGATAAAATATGGAGAAAGAACTTGGGGGCGTACAATGGCCCTGAGTGTGGAATTCCCTAACTCCAGTTTTGAGAGCCAAACTCACTTATGTGTGCCTCAAAAATTTCTTGAAAACAAACCAGTTAGAATCCAAAAGAACTGAAAATGAGTCGTTGATCACAAATCATCAGTAAGTGTTATTTTTCCTATCCAATTTGATACCTTCTCCCCCTAGGTAGCTTTCTTTTGGACACATGTTTGCTGATGCATGATAAGTATTGAAGGCCAGGATGGTTGTTTTAGGTCTCGATATTAATTAGCGAACGTTCCTGTATGCTGAAATGAATTGAATTGTATTATGCAATATTAGTCATGACTGGATCAGAGTATGGATTGAAATGCCTTTTTTTATTGACCTTTGCATTGAGGGAGTTATAATGCTTCCCATGAATGTATCTTGCAGCATTTATTGGAATGCATGGGAGTAAAAGATACAACTAGCCAGGAGAAGTTTAAAGCAAGTCCTCTGGGGGTTTATTTATGAGAGCCCTATGTCACTTTTGCATCACATGAAGTGGTACATGCGTGAGACAGGGCTCTCATCAAGATTTTTGATGTCACACAAAGCCACCATGCATGGCTTTAAGTGGCCTCATAAATCATGAGAAGGGGGACGCAGTGCAAACAGCTGTGTCGCCTTACTCAGCACCTGGGAAGTGTTCCATGGGCATTGAGGTGGGTTTTCCCATGCAACACCCATGGAATTGGCACTGCCCCGGATTTCCAAAGTGAAAAATCGGTAAACCTCTCGAGGTGAGGCCTAACAAGAAGAAATTTGCTTATTTCTCTGCGTTTTCCCTCTTTCCATGTGTGTTGCATTCTGCAGCACACAAGGAAAGAGGAAATTGCCTTGTAATAGTGTTTGTGTGCAGGACGGTGCCCTTTCCTGCACAAAAACAATCCTGCATGTAATGGAGCAAGGTGCCTATGTTGGTGCTAGGCTGCCAAAATTGTGCCAGCGCAGGCAGAAAGGACAGGAATGTGCTGCATTCCTGCCCTTTCACTATGGCGTAGGGCAGAGCAGCAGGGTGCCTTGCTGCACTGCCTTAAACCAAAAATGCCAAAATTGAGGCCTTTAGCATTGATAGATAGATCAATCTTGCTTTGTACAGAGTTGATACTGGCAACTGGATGAGGAGTGGCAAGGGAAGCACATTGAAGCCACCTTCAGTTCCCCAGAAGGAAAAACCTGTTTAAAAAAAACCCCAAGGAAATAATCAAACCATAGGACCAGAAACAGATGTAGCAAGGTATAAGGATCCAAAAGGGAGGAGTGTATAACAATCTCAAGTAGTGATATTATGTCACCAGGCACATCAGCATGTCTACTTTTACATAGAGGAAGAGGATACAATGACCTGGAACACACACTACACAGAAAAGGAAAAATATTCTGCTCTGCCTTGTACCTCTTCACCAATTTTTCTGGCTCACATCCCTTCATTTACTGTCTCAACTATATTTTGCACCTCTCTCATTCACTCCATATTTAGTTCCCTTTTTCATTTGTCTCAAGTCTCAAAATCATCTCTAATATGTCCCTAGCTATCCCTCTTCACACTTTAACTTATCTTGCTCCTAATTCCATTTCTCATCTGTCTCTTCATTATTATGTGGCTGGCTTCTCTTTCATATCCATCAGGCAGCACTCCTCTCCTCATGTCTTTTGTGCAATTTCCCCATTTCTCTTCTGCCACAAGCAGCAGGTACATCTGTCTAACAACAAAACACTAAGGTAGGGGGGACCTTGGGGAAGTTTAAAGACCAAGCTCTGGATACAATCCCCAAAGAAGCTTATAAACAACAAAAGGTACCAGAGGGTCTCAAAAGATGTGCCCAGAAGTAATAAAAAGCCAACCCATCCCTGACCTCTAAGAAGATGCGTCACAGAAGGCTCTCAACAGGATGAGGAAAATACCCATCAGTCACCATACGTATCCGCCCTTCATCATTTGGGATTTTATCCGTACCACCCGTCTGAGAAAATCGATGCCACAATCTGAGGTCAACCCAGTGGTAAGGGGGTTCCTCGAGAGGTGCAGGCAATGACAGTGTGGTCAACCACTCGATGTTATAAGTGGCTAAGAAAATGTGACTGGGGTGTGCAGTGCTTGAAAAAGTGAGGGAGTGAGAAAACCAAGAGGAAAGTGTCATAAAATTGGTTTAGAGAGAGCACTTAACAAAAATAATTTATTCTATGTGTGCCTACCATACCAATGTTAAAAATGAGTGCAACCTAAGGTTGTCTGGTTATGTAGACAGCCTCAGGTAAATGTGGTCAACTAGTTTCTGCAATCAGGGGACTATTGCGTCCTTGCATTCATCAGGACCAAAATACAATAAAAACTACTGCACCAAGTGAACTAAATAGAGTGAAGGGTGACACCAGGATAACAGAAACAAGTGCACGTGGTCACCTGAATGCTCCGGGTGCCCTTACAGTCTGTTTTGATCACTATGGGAAGAGAACAAGGGTTAAGTATGGCTATCATTATACAATGGGCTGTCATGAAAGTCCTTATCATGTGGATCAAGCATCACATCATATTCAGAATATTGATATACAGGCGCTTCAAAATAGTATAGCCCGATTTTTAAATCACTTGGAAAGAAATTTCATAAGCCAAATGTCTTTAAGTCCTTACCTCGATCTGTAAGGTAGACAAGCCTAACCCCACCTGGCAGTGGCTCAGGGGAAGATGAAGCACCGCTCTAGAAAACACGTAAATCACATGTCAAACACAGTATGCACAAACAGGGACAGCGCAAATCCAATTGACGATGACCGATCATGAAAGGTAATGGTATCATGGAATGACCGTGCCCAGCAGATAAAGCACCGCTCTGGAGAGCTTGTCTGACACAGTATGCACAAATAGGGACAATGCATTCCTTAGTAGCTGCTGGCTGGTAATGACTATGCCCAGCAGTCAAATCACCGCTTTAAAGAGCATGTCTGACACCAAATACAGAGAAAGGGACAATGTATTCCTAAGTGGTAGTTAGCCCGTAATGAATAAAACCACTCGATAGTGAATGGAAATAGGTTATTAACACAACCAAGCCAAGCAGTCTCAGAGCCTTACCCCGTTGCAAGGGGAGAGAGCTGCCGTGCGGAAAGCGCTGCGTTCTGGAGCGCAGGGGGAGAGAGGAATCCCCTTACCTGTCCGTCAGTACTCCAATGCCGGCGTCCTGGCCGACTGGGGAGGTGCCGGTGGGTCAGAAGCGCGCTGTATATAAGCCGCGCTCTCAATGGTTGAAGAGTCACGTGGGGCGCTTCACCGCTTCCTTTGATAGGTTCTTGATCCACGGGACATGCGTCCTCATTGGTTGTACGGCGCGAGACCGGATCAGGTAATTGGTTAGCCGGTCTCTTAGTCGTCAGGGGAACGAAAGTAAACACTTCCCTAAACCCAGTATAACAAGGCTGAAAAAAATAAAAATAAATATCGGGCGAGGTCCCGTGAGCCTCAAAGTTACTGACAAAGGAAAAAAACAGTCTTTCGTCATGTTTCTCTTGTGTTGGCATCAGACATGCAGGGTCTTTACTCAGTGTTGACTGGAAATAAAGAAAGGCAGAGGTAGAATTGCCCAAAGGATCTACAACTTGCCACACGTGACAGCTATGCATAGACAGAGCGTCGTGCTGAGAGGTCTAAGTTAGAAAAAAAGGGGAGTTTCTAAAACCAGAAGCCTGATGCTACAGATAAGATGTAGTGAATATCAAAAAGGTATATGTAGGAGGGGGAGAACCCTTCAGCAGTCAAGATGGACAAACCCCGAAGGGTGTTATTCCCCTATTGTACACTCAATGTTGGTAGCTACTGAAAAGAAGGGACCAACTCTCACGGGTGTTTACAAACTAACCTTTTTAGTAGATGTCAAAGAAAGGGTAGTTAAAAAATGTTCTAGACCCTTCTGTTCACTAGGGCTGAATCACAGAGTGGACCAGGGGATATCGTCATTCAAGCCCACTCTGTGTGTCTTCAATTTGAGTACCCATCTTTGTTCTTTCGTCAGCAGGTACTTGGCCACATCTGCTGTGTGTTTTGGAATAAAAGGTTGTTCCAAAATAGTCCAGTGGAATTCAGTGGCTAGATGTTTCGCCTCCAGAAAATGGGATGTTAATTTGGTGGCTTGTCTGGCACACCTGATGGTACTCTTGTGCTCAGATATCCGTATGCGGACCTTTCGTGTAGTCATGCCCACATACTTATAGCCACAAGGGCAGGTTATGAGATAGATCACATGATCGCTGTTGCAATTGGTGAATTTCAGTTGCTTCCATGGTCTTGTGGTGCCAATGTCGATCTCCAGTGATTTTGTTGTTTGTGCACAGACCTGGCAATACCCACAGGGGTGGTGTCCCTGGACAGGGGGGAGATTCCACAGTGAACCTATCGCTCTTGGTGGGTCTTCACGTGGTCTGGTGTGCACCAGTCTGTCCCTCAAATTTGGGCCCCTCTTAAATGAACGCAGGCGGCGAGGAAGAGTTAAGTGTCCAGAATTCAGTATCGGCCAATGTTTTCTGACTATGCTTTGGATATTGTTAGAGAGGCTTCCAAAGGTCTGAACAAAAGTAAGGCGATCCAAGTCAGGCTTGGGAGGTCTAGGTTCCAACAAGGCTTCACGATTGTTATTCATGGCCCTTTTCATGGACCTTTGGACGAGTCTGGGAGGATATTTTCGAGCCACCAGCTGCATACTCAAGTCTTTGGAATGTTTCTTGAAAGCTGTTTTAGTAGAACAATTCCTTTGTACCCGTAAGAATTGGCTGAAGGGTAAACTCTCCTTAAGTGCTTTAGGATGGTTGCTATCAAACAGAAGCAAAGAGTTCCTTGCAGTAGGCTTCCGATAAAGCTCCGATTGTAGGCCTTCTGGACCAGCAGAAATGAGTAGATCAAGGAAAGCCAGTTGTTGTTGACCAATTTCAATGGTGAACTTGAGATGGTTGTTTCTACTGTTAAGCCAACCCAAGAACTCAAGGCAACTATCACTCGTCCCCCTCCACACTACAAAGACGTCATCGATATACCTTTTCCAGGTCTTAAGGCTATCGATGAACGGATTCACATCATTCAGTACATGGTTTTGTTCGAACGAGTGAACATAAAGATTCGCTAAGCTGGGGGCGTAAACGCTCCCCATACTGGTGCCCGATGTTTGAAGATAAACCTGGTCCTCGAATTGAAAAAAGTTTTGTTTCATGGCCAGGGTGGCACAGGCCATTATAAATTGGACGGGAGTAATGCTGTTTAATTCCCTGGACTCCAAAAGCTGGTGCACCACGTCCAATGTCTCATCCTGGGGGATGGAGGTGTAGAGTGCCTCTACGTCAAACGAGACTAAGAGGTCACTGTCTGTATCAAAATCGATGTTGGGTAGCAGTCTTAGCAAATCGGTGGTGTCTTTGAGATAGGTGGGCATTTCCTGCACCATCGGTCTTAAAAAGTGATCCACCCAGTCACATTTTCTTAGCCACTCATAACATCGAGTGGTTGACCACACTGTCATTGCCTGCACCTCTCGAGGAACCCCCTTACCACCGGGTTGACCTCAGATTGTGGCATAGATTTTCTCAGACGGGTGGTACGGATAAAATCCCAAATGATGAAGGGCGGATCCGTATGGTGACTGATGGGTATTTTCCTCATCCTGTTGAGAGCCTTCTGTGACGCATCTTCTTAGAGGTCAGGGATGGGTTGGCTTTTTATTACTTCTGGGCACATCTTTTGAGAACATCTGTCTAACACCCTGTCCCTTCATTCTCTCTCATCTAGCTTGCGATTTATTCTTCTGTCTCACCCTGAATGTACCACTGTGCCCTGTCTCACCCACCTTTTGCCTCAAAGACCTATAATAATAATAATAATAATAATAAAAACATTTTTAAAGCGCATAGTTACACTATAATAGTGTGCCCCCGCGCTATGAATGCAGTCCACAGGAGCAAGCAAATGAAGAAGAGAGGAACTAATGAGGGGGGAAATAAAAGCAATCCTTCGGAAAGAAGTGCGTTTTAAGGAGTAGGCGGAACCTTGCTTCGGACGGCTCCATGCGGAGTTCCACTGGAAGTTCATTCCAACATTTACAGGCAAGGTATCTGAAGGAGCGCCCTCCCATGCGTGCTTTATAGATGCGAGGTACCACAAACTGCATACTACCAAGCGATCTCAGGTTACGCTTAGGGCGATGAATTACCTGGAGCTTTTGAAGATAAGCAGGACCTTTACCTTGTGCAATGCGATGAGCCATGCACAGCACCTTAAATAAAATGTGCTCGCATATAGGAAGCCAATGAAGAGTTGTCAAATTTGATCTCATGTCCCATGTGTGTTTTTAACACTCTTATACATATTGTACTTGAATTGCTTCTCTAATCCATTGTTTGCATTGGTCCCTATCTGATCTGGGTTTCCCAGATCAACACACTAATACATTTTGTATCTTACTCCCGAGTCTCTGACCCATTTAGGGCCTCAGTCAGCTCACTCATCCTCTTGCACCTCCATACCATTTTCATGTGACATGCACCTTTTACATTTTCCATTTCCAATTTACTACCCACTCTTGAACATTCTCCTGGTGTTTCATACTTTTTTCGTATGTGGCTTGTAGCTCAATTCCCTGCCTCACTTGGCAGATGCCTCACTTTACTCTATCTTCTGCATTGCTTCTTGATCCTTATCCCTGCAGTGAGTCTTTGGCCTGACTCCTCTATAACTTGTGCCTTACCCTGCACAGATATTCTTCTGGTGGATCACTCCTCTCTCTCATTTATTGTTCCGCATGGTTCTCCCTCTTAATCAGCTTGTGCTTTGTGACACTCTTGTACATATGTTTTGCCACAATCTTCTTTGTCATTTACTGTGTGCTTCTCTTCCCTGGTAACTCTATAATATCGCATCTCTCCTCAATAATCTGTCTTTTGCTGCTTCTTCTTACTAATACAGCACATGCTCTTATCTCACTTCCATGTCTTGAGGTTCGATCTTCTCCCTTATCCATCGCATGTGTTGGAGTAAATGTAAAAATGTACAAATTAAGTGTATGTAATGTGCATATATGTAACAAAAATAATGTATATGTACTGAATTCTACAAGACAAAGCTTTTAAAGTTCACATAGCCTCAAATCCATTTGCATGAGTTGACCTTTGCACATTAAAAAAGCGCTTACTCGTTTCTCTGTCTGGGCAGCTCAAGTTGAAACAATTTGATCTTCAGAGTTTTGTAAAATATTGGTAATTCAAGTATGCTTACGGTCCGGTTCCCTGTATAATGAATTGTATGCTTTTCCTTGTTTGTGATGTTCCTTAAGAGAGGAGCGCAGCTGTATTTTATCTTTACAAGGCATCTTCTTCTAACCAATGGAGGTTGCATATGAAATTTGGAATGTACCATTGTTTGCTATTCACTAATTTTTAGGGTAAAGGTCACTTCTAATTATTCATGCAGGATGGTGTTCCTATTTTTTATGTGATTTGTTTTCTGTTTTAACATTGGACATTGTAGTGTATCATTTATTTCACACCACAGTGACATTACGATTCATCTGTTTAAAAAGTTATATAACACACTGTTTTTGGAAAATGAGCCAAGTATTTTCCTTGCTATCCTTGAAGGCAGAATTGATCCACTCTTCTGATGAATTCAATACTTAGGGGCTTATTACGACTTTGGTGGTCCGACCACTGGCCCATCGAAGCTGCATCCACCACAAGACTGCAATGCCAATGGTCTTAAGATTGGTGCATTACAACTGGATCGTCGGGCCAACAGTGTGCAGGCCAGGGTCTTGGCTGCCTTTATGCTTCTGCTCTGTGAGTGAGCTTGAAGCCAATGCAGTAGTCCAACAGTGCCTGCACTGTTGTGCGCACACTGCTGCATTCACCCTGTTGTGCATGCCACACAGTGCATGCATGACCGTGCAGGTGTAGGGGGTACAACATGTGCACCCAGTCCCACACCAAAATGGGCAACGATGCCCGGCAGCCCTGTTGGATGCCCCTTCCTTGCCGTTCTGCCAGCTTTTTTATGGAGGAAGGGCAAATGATAATATGGACAGCAGTGCCGGGCTTGGCAAGCCTCCATTCCTCCCCACTCTGCACACCACCAGCACCACGGAATCCAGGATCCTGGTGGTTCCGGTTGTGTTATAGTGCCCTTGTGGCAGTCAGACTGGCAAACTCATAATCAGATGGTTAGACTGCCTAGGTTATGGTGGTCGGAATGTCACCACAGGTTCGGCGGTGTTGAGATCACCGAATCTGTAATAAACCTCTTGGGGATTTTTTATGGTTTTCTCCTGCCTTTAAAATTGAGTGATCTTGAACGTAACTGACTGAACACTTGCCTTTTTGCCTAATGTAGTGATTTTGATTTTGATTTTTAAATAAACCTTGAAGGTGTATACGTATATCATTTCCTATGTATATTTTCCAGTATGAAGTTTCTTGTGTGGTTTTTCCTATGGGCCAGATTACAATTCTGGCGGTCCAAGAACTGCCAGACTTGTGGTGGCGTGGACCGGCGGTCCGACAAACCTGTTAAGACTTGGGTGGTCAGGCTGCCATGGGACCTCTGCCGTTGACAGGGAACCGCCATTCTCTGGCAGTGGCGCAGTGGTTCTGAAGCCCAATATGCTTGGTGGGAGTGCGATGGTCCCACCAAGCTTATTACAAGTTTCCTCTCCACCACGGTTTTCAAGGCAATTCCACCACCATGAAAACTGTGGCAGAGAGGAAACAAAGGGGGCCCTACCCCCTGGTGCCTCACACCATGTGAATGCAACACTGGGGGCACAAAATGTGCCCCTCTGTGTGCATGCACACCAGTTCTTGCAGGGCATGAACTTTACAGTTCAGGCTGTGCAGGAACTGTTTTTGGCATTCCCATTGTGGTGGCCATTTTTAGAGGTATCGCACTGGGAACGCCAAAAAACAGCCCATCAGACTCCTAATCCGGTAGGCAACTTGACAACAACTTTGGTGCAGCGTAGCGTAGCGGTGGCATCCCGCCCGCTTCTGCTGCGCCAATAGCCATAATCGGGCCCTATGTGAGTTCTTTGGGTTTTATTGTACTCTGGTGCCTAAAACTCTCATCCTTTGGGACACATGCACTTCCCTGATCAGTACAACTGGTGCTCCCAATAGTAAACAGTGCTGAAACATGTCCCACATTTTCCATCTTTTGCCTTCTCTGCTCCCTCTTCCCACTTGTATCTTATCTCCCCTATCCCACTGTCATGTGTTCAGTGCATGGCCCATTGTAGTTTTCCCTATGTTAGCTTAAATGTGCACGTTACAGGCTGCATTTGTTTTGCACACGTATACAATATAACCACACTTATTATTGTGCCACATTGTATTTTCACACAGAACTTGTAGCTGTTTTCGTGTTCTGTTCTTTCCTAGGATTTAGTCTGAACACAGCAGACAAGGTCACCAACAATGTCCCTTGTTATTTAGTACTGGTCAGGCACTAGCACCTAGACACAACACATGAGTGCAGTTGCTGTTTGTGAGCATATGAGCCTTGTCATGTAGGCATGCACAGTAATGTAATATACTTGGAGAGAGAGAGACTTTGAGAGGAGAGCATGGGTACACCTGAGATGTAGACCGTCCACCTGTATATGCTAATGTACGGGGTCCACTACTAATCCCCGAGATCTTTGTTATATAATCATTCCACCTCTGTAGAAGGGAAGGGGGTTAGGCTAATCTGTTTTATATTATGACAAGGCTTTTCATACTATATAGTTTACTGACTATTCTAACTGTATTTTTGTTAGGCGTTTGTTTTCTTATTGTGGCACAATTACTGCATTCTAGAGCACAATTGCTTGCATAACCATTTCACACTTCCTTTTTTATTCTGTTACATCTTATTGTGGATGAGTGTGAGAGCAAAAGGGGGTGTCCTGTTACCGCAATCTCTGAAAGGGTCTGGATTGTTGTGTTCTGGGGTGTCAATTCATGTATCTCGCTGGATATGGCTAGGCGAACAAGTGAGACACTATAAATAGTCGGACTCTGGCTCATGGGTACAGAGGTGTCAAGGTGACTCAGTTCGGACCCCCTGCCATTCTATGGTCCCAAGCATAGTTCTGTTCCTGAGCAGAATCCCTGCAACACCACTTATGTATTTTTCCTTGCCATTTCCTCAATGTGGAATGACCAAGAAGGACATGTCCCATGTCATCCTGCTGTTACCTTTACTGCTACTGCTGGGTTACCAATACTAACAGAGAAATTCAAAACAACATGTTCTTGAATTGTAGGTGCTATCTTTCACAGGGAAAAAGGAGGAGGGGAGCAGACGGCTGAAAATAAATATTGTTCAAAATTTAGTGGACAGTTGCCAGGCATGGTATTAAAAGGAGGGAGGAGGAAGGAGGGAATATTCCTATGCCTTACCCTTTACAGGGCTGTACATTCTTTCAGAAATTATAATTATATAGCTTTCATTATAAGCAAGCCTATTTTTTTTATTAGTAATGAGGCAGCATGTGTGTTCAAAAAAACTAGATTGCACCAGAAGCCATGATTTTTCTTTCACTACAATACATTTTCCAATACTTTTGAAGAGGTGCTGCTTATTTCAACTATCCAAACGAGAAGGAGCATGCAGTGGCAGTGGTGTCACAAAAGCCCCCACAGCCCCTGAGCTTTGGAGTCCCCCTACAGTACTGACAGGTCCCTAGCCCGAGAGCTCTAAACTGGATCTGGAGCGTTTGGGGGCCTCCTACATGCACGTTGTAGGGGGACCCTCAAGTTTCCTTAAGCCACTGCACAGGGGGCTCAACATTAAGTTTACCCCTCATGCCTCACAAAAACTCCTGACAAGCCTGTTGTCAAGCACATTCTTTCGGAAAGAATATGCAACAGTACAAATTAACCCTGGGTGGAGTTCACGGAGTTGCTCTATGTGCAACTCCGCAAAGTGGTGAAAAAACCCTGCCGCACCACGCAGATCTCTGCGAGCGACGGAGTTTGATAAAAAATGCTGTTTGTTGTGATTGAACAGTGCTGGATTCTTGCCCGCACTGTGCGATCATTGCGAACGGCACCATGCACAGCTCAGGCTTTCCTTTTCTTCCGCTCAAGTAGACTTTTACTCGAGCAGCAGCTTTCTCAACTCGAACGGGCAGTGTCTCAACGCGAGCGGTCGCGACCATAGGCGACCACTCGCAATGAGAAACCTGACCCCCCCCCCACGTTGAGAAATCTCACTGGGAGGTTAATTTTCCACGCACAAGCCCACCAATTTTGTGTTGACGATCGCAAACGGGGAAAAATCTCGCCGGGAAGTTGATTTTCCTCACTTGTGCTCGTCAACTTGCCATTGGTTAACGCGAGTGAGGAAAAAAACTCTGCTGCGCAAAGCAGAGTTTTGAGGAACACCGCGATCTCCGCGTAACTCGGAGTCTAGGTCTAGTATAAATAGGATAATCCACGAAGCGAAGACCTGCTGGTGAAATGCACTTATTGCTGCAGTGAAGGACATTTCTCCCTCATATTTGATCTTTAGCGGTAAAACATTATCACTTTAGGAAATTACATGAAGGATATTTCATCTACTTATAGAAAAAGGTCCTCTAAATGAAATAAGAGGGATTATTCACTATTTCTATTTAAACCTTGTCACCTTATACCAATAAGAACTCAATTACCATTTGCATATTGAAAAGAAAGGTGCATTTGCAATGGGTAAAATTACTTTTCATATTTCAATGGGTGAAAAAAGTTGTTTAATTTTAATTTTATTTCAGCACTCGCATGCTAGGAAAATAACAAAAAGCACCAATACAGCGTAAGATGACCATGAACCTTTAAGTTTCTTGCATGTAAAACTACAACCATTTTCCATGGAGCATGTTCTTTAATGCGGCATTAAAACGTGTATTTGATGTGCTAAATCATCACTGAATTTAACTCGAAGAGTTCCATATGTAAAAAATAATAGCTTTAGGGTATATAATTCCATAAATCAACATTAGCATTCCTTAAAATGTATTTTAAGGCATTGCAGGCATGATTGAATGTTCATAAATACATACATTAATTTTAAATTGTAGCTTCGTGAATCTGCTCAAACATTGACTGCTTTGCATTGACAGTAAAACAGGAAACATAGAGATAAATGTTTGTGTTACATGTAAGAGCACATACTGTGCTATGACTGTGTTGTATGCAGGTAATGTAGTTTGCGAAATGTGTACCTCAGCATTTACGATAAAACTACATTCCCATTACTTTTAAGGACACATAAGGTTCGGACACCACTTTCTCTGACACTATTGAGCATGTCCTTTTCATTTGCCAACCTGCCTATTATTTTTCCTTCCTCTATATTATCAGCTATCAAGGGAGGACAGATTAGATAGCTTACACTTCGTTTGGCGCAGAGTAAACTTAATAAAGAAAAGGTCTATTTATGCTAACATTTCTACAAAATTCTGAGAGGCTAAACTGTAGAATATTTTTTCTTTCACTCCCCATGTGCAAACCAGTCCAGATATTTGGGCCACGGTCTTAAGAGAAACTAGAAAATGTACTTATGCTTGAACGTCATAGGGCCTAAACTTGCTTTAAACTAAACTTGCTTCAGACATCAACAATATCCTGTATGATTGCAAGACTTGCAAGAACTCCTTTAGTATTCAGAGCTCCAGAGAGATCTCTGGTATACTTTCAGGGTCCTGGTGGAAACAAGTGGCATAAACTCCATGGCCCTCCCTTTGCACTATCCAACAGATGTATAGTGAGAAACTAGACTCATGCTACTAATCTTTTGCAAAGCTGGTAATACATGTGGAAGTGATCATCTATCCTTTAACCTTCTGTTGGAGGAACCATCTATCAACAGCTGCCACACTAGGGGCACTCCACTGTACGTTACCAGTTATATAGATTAATAATAAACTATACAAAATTATCAATCAGTGTACCATCAAGCGAAAATCAGCTACAAAGACATCAGCCACAGTGCATAATGTGTCATAATTTATTATAGTCACAGTGCAGGCTAATATGCAAAATAAAGTGCACTTCTCCAAAGCGTCCTCCCCACAATACTGTCATACAGGCTGTTAAAAAGTGGTCTACTGGGAGAATCTAAGGGCCTGATTATGACTTTGGTGGTGTGGGAGCAGGGCCGCCACATTGCCATTTTGTGCCCACACTGCCAAAGTCCACCACCTTCCGCCTGATTACGAGTTTTCTCCTTGACTGTCAGGTGGTCCTATAGCAGTCCCACAGCGGTACATTTAAAAAAGCACCGCAATGGGGGCACCAAAGCCTGTTCCTGCCCGGCATGAACTCTGCAGTCCATGCCGTGCTGGAAAGGGGGTGCATGCACACAGCGGGGCACAAGACTTGCCCCCCGGCATGCATCCTTATCGCCTGAGGTACAGGGGGCCCTGCAGTGCCCCCTTAATTCCCTCACTGCCAGCCTTTTCATGACGGCCTCCCCGCCATGAAAAGGCTGGCAGTGAGGAAATTCGTAGTATGCTTGGAGGTGCCACAACAACACCGCCAGCATATTACTGACTAACACCACTGGACGGCGTTTCCCCAGCAGTTGCAGTGGGCCTGCGGCGGTCTGACTGACAAACGCATTATGCTAGGGTCGGACCGCCGGTGTGGCGGTAGCCGCCGTGCTGCCGCAGATTTGGCAGACCTAGGGACCGACAAACCTGTAATCACCCCATAGTCCCCAGACTAAAAGAGAAGTCAGGATACATAACTTTACATATAAATTATCTTGGACATGGGCATTTCCTCACAAAGAACATCAAAACATGTATGACTGGCGAAGGAAGTAGTTCTCAAATGAAATACATACTATTGTGTACAGGTATTCAGATGTTTTCTTCTATTCAACTGTGTAAGTGATAACTCGTTATAGTTTTGTGATATTTGACAAGTCATATGTTTTTTCTCTGTCCTTTATGTATACTCCAGTACAAATGCCTAGGATCTGCAAATATAAATCCAGTTCCAATTGTACAAAGAAGCATAGCAAACAGGTTGATGCCTGATTACCATTTGTTTATCCACATGCACCCAATAATCTCATTCTACTTTCGTCCTAAGAACCTTTCCAGAAAAATTATAATTTTAAGGTGCATGGTTTGAAATGAAAGGGGCCTTTTGAATCACCCCCTAGCGATCCTGCCAAGCCTAAATGTGGCTCTGAGAGTCTGTAAAATATTTGCATGCATCCTTACTAATCAATTCAGCAGCCACTTTGACAATGTTTATTGGATTGATGGCAAACAATTGTGTCCACATATCCCCAAACACTTTGTTTCCTTAAAAAATAAGAAACCACCTTATTCTTCCAGGTCAGGTCAGGTACTGGAAGTTGAAGAGGAAAGTGGCATTACCTTCTGCTCACCTCTCATGTATATAGCAGATGCAAAATAAGATACAAAGACATAAGAATCATAATACCAATATGAAGAACTGCCAGATGTATCCCTACATGTAATAACACAAAGGGTATAAACTCCACTTTAAAAGTTAAAACAAATTAACAATTTCCTTAATTAGGCTAAAAGATTATCTTTGTTTTTGAAATCCTACAACAAAATAGTGGCAAGGAAATATTCTCAGAATGTCAAAGAGCAATCATTTACTTTTTCTGCAATCACAAAAGCACCAACATGACTTGGAACCAGGCAAAGGATATTTTAAAAAAATCTTTAAGTAATCCCAGATGTGTGACTCTATTGAGTGGCTATTTAGTTCAAGATAACAGATTATCTCATTGTCTAAAATATTTGCAATAAATATCAATATTGTATGTAGGATTACACCTACACAATAAGAATGGATCTGCAAATACCTTTTGGAACATTTAAAAAAGGAAAAACGTAACACTCTGTGTTAATCCATAATTTAAGTAAGGAAATATGAATAGAATTCATTTACAACAACCGAATAATCCTTAGATCCTGGGATGCTTTGCAATCAATGGGAAGAAGGGCTTAATGATGATGGAATGTGTTATCTATGGGCCTTTATTGATTATGGAAAATTAAATTATTTTCCGGAAGCCCAATCACTATCAAGTATGCCTTCAATACTTTCCATATGCAGCGACATCAAAGGTCCTTTTAGTTTTGAAAGTGCAGGTACTCTATACGGTTAGGTAATAACATTTTCTGAGGTAAAACATGAAAACCTCTCTATGCCAAGTAATAGAAGGCTGTACATTTTGAGGATCTTGGTGTAGTTACAAAATTGTCTTTGTACTGTAACAGGAAATTGTGGTGCTTAAAAACTAGCAATGACTGCATCACTGAAAATGCACCAATATTTACTAATTTGTTAGTTTGATGTCAACTGCACAAATTCAGCTCTTGATTACATGCTTGCTGTCTAAACATTAGCAATATATGGAGATGTTGTTTATAAGAATAACCTCTGTCTTGCATTCTAGATTTACTTCCAAACTTTGAGCATCATCACTAAATTGTCATGCAGAGGTGTCTAGAGAAACTCGATTACGGGTATTCTAGATCTCCCAACCCATTTATAAAACTTGTGGCAAATATTTTTAATTCACTCCCTTACCTCTGTACATAGTGAAAATGGAAATTTGAAAGATTATCAGGTTCTGAGTATCTCGAAATGATTGGGTTCCACAAAGCTATAAATAAACTGGAGAAGCTTATGGTAGCTAAAGAAAGCGTAAGGAGGGTGAGAACAGCCCAGGAACCCTCTCCACAGTGTGAGAATGGTGATGACTATATATGAACCATTATCAGATTGCACTGTCAGTGGATGGGTGGTTTATATTCATAAAATTGATTTTAATAACCCATGAATAAAAACACCCTAATCCAACTATTCCCGAGCTGAAATAAATGGACACTTGATATTATCACTACGTAGGAATACATATGTGGCAATGCATTTTCTGAATTTATTACTAAATTTTGTTTGTTGATGGTGGGTTTACTTGAGTAATAGAAACATCTATGATTTACTGTAAGAACAAAGAGGACATTGCTTTTCATAACATTGGGAATAGAAGACTCTTCTTTAAATGGAATGCACTGCTGTTAAGCCCTGACAGAAAAAGTCACCCCTTTATTCTGAGGTACCTGGCAGTTTTTCAACTGATCCCACTAAAGTCGGTTAAGTTTCTGTAGACAATATACTGCACCCATTCCATGTTCTGCTGTTCCATGTAACAGTGCTGTTATACATTTATCTAGTCCATTAGATTATTCTACATGTATATAGGTTCTAGTTCTTCACCAGCAAGACTTCCACTCCAACAAGTGAGTACAGAGGCTCTCCTTCAATAGGGTACCTCAAAATCCCAGCTATTGTGATGGGAGTCATGTCTGCTCACCTCTAACCAAAACATGTTCATGGGACAGCTTGGTGTGAGACCAGGGCCGGACGGACTACCGGGCAGTTTGGATTGCTGCTGAGCTGGGGGCGGATTTCATTGCAGTGGGGCTGATTTTGTTCATGGAGACCTGCGTGTGCTTCGAAATATTGAAACCAAAATGAATTTCGTTTCGTACACGCAGGTCCCGATCAAAGAAATCAGCCCCCAGCTCATCAGCATTCCAAACTGCCTGGTAGCCAATACGTCCCTGTGTGGGACTGAGATATATGATATGGATAGATAGGTTATTTGGTTTCATATACATAGGTGCATATGTTATTGGCTTGCTTCACAACCTTGCTTCTCAGTATTGTTTTCTTTGTCATCGACTTAATATTCAATATATGTTACTGATGAATTTTGTTTGCAATATGTTGACATTTACTTGGCAATTTATGGTACAGAATCTGCTGAAATAAACGTTGACTTGTTTAGCCTCATTCAAGAGAATTTAAATCTAAGGATGCAAACTTTTTCTGTTGCAAGGCTAACACTTTAACAAAGTGCCAAGTTGATCTCTTACCTCTGTGACCTTGACTGCCAATAACAGTAGGTGTTCCATACATGCTTACCTATCAGAGATGAGTGAAGATCAAACAGGTACCATGATCTCCTGAACTGAAGCTAGCAACTGCCTTATTGAGGTTCACCCAATATTCAAAATTCACAGTCAGGTTCCTATATTAATAATATTCTGGGGAAAGCTTAAGAAATGTATCTATATAAATAATAGTATGGGCATCCCTGCTATTGATATCCATGTTAAACCTTTAAGAACATGAGCATGGTTATAGTCATGCATGATATCATATATTATAGAGCAATGTCAAATAATGTTGTCTGAAGAGATATAATATTTTACCAAATGAAATACATACCTTATATGACGTTACCTAATTTGCCTATAGCATTGGTATATGGAACATCTGTTTATTGTAAACACGAAAAAAGTAACAAAATAACTACCTCTTTTGAATACATTTGTGGCAACATTGCATTAGTTGCAGTCCAGTGTGGGAAAACATTTATATTATGATGTCATACATATGTAGTCATAAATATATATATCAATTTTTTTTTCCAGACATGCATATAATTAAGAATTGCCATCATATTCTATCATTAGTATACTAGTTGTTTATATAACCTGAAAAATGTGTGTAAATAAATAATTAATAAATTGCACTAGAGTTCTCCCAACATGGTGGTTCCAAAGCTCCAACTACAATAAGTCTACAGCGCACCCAACAGATTAATTTCAATCTGAGACCAGGGACTCAAGGGCATATTTACAATAGAAGTGACGGAGCATGGCGTAAACCTTCTTGGCTTAAGACCGAGCTCCACCACTTCTGAAACGTAGGGCTGCACCATATTTACAACAATATGGTGCATCCCTTCATTTCCCCCTGCACTGGTGCTACTGCTAGTGAAGTAGTGTGGCTCACTGGTTAGAGGCGGCAGACCCGAGAGCAGAGGACGGCCCGGGACCAGGGTTCGATTCCCGGCGCGGCAGGTTTCTGGACCAGGGTCAGCGGACTCGATAATTCTCTCGCCTCGGTGCCCACTCTGATCAGCGATCACACTCGGCAACTCTGGGCATTAGCTTGCCTCATCTTCACTAACGGCCCCACCAGACCGCCGGGGATGCCTGGTCTCACCCTGGAGATACCCATTAAGGGACCATCTCTCAGGGAAGCCAGGAAGGGTTTCGCAGCGGTCGAAGCGCCTTGGGACCCTACGGGTAAGTAGTGCGCTATATAAATGCCTATACATCTATACATCTAAAATAACTACCTAGCACCAATGCCGGCCCCCTTGCACCGTAGTGCAAGGGTGTCTGCTTTGCAGGGGAAGATTGCTTATGTGCAGGAAGGTACCTTCCTCCACACAAAAAATCTTTAAATGGCGTTTGTAACTTCTATGTGTGCGGCTTAATGCAGCTCGCATAGAAGCTGCAAAACGTCATTTTTTTAAATGATTGTTTATTTGCAGGAACTTGCACATAAACAATCAATGGCGTGTTGCTGTTCCCATGTGTGCTGCACAATGCAGCACACATGGAAACAGCAAAAACGAGGAGAAATTAATAATTCCTCCTTTTTGAGCCAGGGTAAGACCAGGTTTTCTCTGGGCTTAATATGGGACAGTGTTAAAATCAATGGTGTTGCTGTGAAACGCCCCTCGCAACACCCATTGCCCACCCCTTTCATTCTAACCATAGTGTGAAACCCTTGTGAATAAGGCAGAGCCCCTGTCGCCACCACAACATCAAGAAAAGTGACACTAGGGCCGTGTTAATATGCCTCCCAGTTTGCTATTTAAAAAAAAATAAAATAACAATCTCTCCTTCCTTCCTGAAGCCACACGAGATTTCAATAGGTGTATTGCTAGAGTGCATCAACAATTTGCGGTAAGAATGCTGTGCACATAAAATGTTGTCGTCGTGGCCAACATTTTGTGCAGCATTATTTTTTAGGACATTTAGAACAATCCAGCTATCAATTATTGGAAAATGACAAGCCGTGACATGTGATTATACACCTTGTGGACAACGCTAAGCGGGAGAGCAAAAAGAGCACCACTTACTTATTTTCATGACCTTTTCATTTTTGAGCCTTACACTTCAAAAGGGAATGTGGACATTTAAATGTCAGTGGCGAATAGATTATATTGGGTAGCTGTCCTTGTATGATTGACGTCACATATCTAGCAAGGGAAAACAGCCTTAAGTACATTTTCACGTACAAATAAGTAACGGCCTCACCGTCCAAGGCAACATTTATAAAACCTGCATGTAAGTAGTAAATATCCATTATACTTTGTAAATTACTTTGATAAATTGCTGCACATGCATACTTCGAGAAAATTGTTTAATCACAATCTATTAAAGGGCCAGACCTCTTTTGTGGGATTATCAGAAGTTACATGGTTCTTCTGTTTACATGTATAAGTTCAGATATTATTTCGAAAGTATAGCTCTTTCATAATAGTACAGTCCGTAACGTCCTATATTTTTATTTTATTTTTGTTGCCAGCGTCATAAAACCCCTACTCGTTAATTTCACTGGCTGGAAGCACCGAAAACCGAAAATGGTTGCTATAATTCCAATTACGTTATTGAATAAATGGCTTTCAGAATTAATAAAACGTGGATGAAAACTTTGCTTGAAATGTAAAAAATATCTAAAACTAAAAACAAACTGATAATACTCTCACGTCAGTTTAGATTTCGAAACATGGAAACACGTATGTGACATAAGGACATTAAATACAATAAAGACATTTAATGAGTTAGCGCTTACTCCTCTGCTGTATATTCGAATTACATTTGCTGGGTTGGCAGGCGGCTTCCAGTGGAATTGACTCCAGCTTTAATGACTGTAAGAAATTATTTTGTTTTAAGGACTGAGCTCCCCAAACTGGCACAGATACCTATCACTTGGAACAATGTGGTTTATACCCGAGTACAGTTATCACCTTTATGTTTAAGGGTTCCCATCGTGTCATATTGAGAGTTAGTATTGGGATGATATGAATATGAAAATATGGTATGCTATAATATGCTAAATTAGGTTGGACTTATTTTCATGAAATATATTCTGCCTTTGATATAGCCTTGTGTAACTGAAAATATTCTCGCCTATGGTGACTCGCGTGTTGTCATGTTCTTTTCAGGTTTCAAATACGAATATGATAGAATCACAGTTATTCCCCTAGTTAATGACATCTGCACTCCCATCTAAACTGCCCTCACTTCTGACACCAGTAGTTTATAAAGATGATAACCATAGCAGTCTCTCAATGGACAGAATAATTATTAGGAGCAATAAAGTGACAGGGAAACCATCAAATACTAAAAATGAAGAGGCCAATTCACAAACTGCATTTTTTTAGAATGTTTAGTAGTACTACAATAGTAATACTCGTGCTAAAAATGCTTTTCACAAACCTATGCGCAGAGGGTCCATCTCTGCCTGTCCTATCTTTTTCTGTGCGGAGATCTATGCCCTAACACTCTGCTCATGTAAGTATTCGTTTAGTTGTAAGTGTGGAAGAGACAGAGGGGAGTAGGCAAAACATGTGGAATACTACTAAAGGGGAGGGATTAACCGATGAGTAAGACCACGTTAACGGAGCGTTAGGAAAAGGTTTGGTGAGGCAGATGCACCCACCCATAAAAGAGTAAGCCTATTGCTAGTCACACACGTCTTTTCTATAGTAAACTGGACCCAAAACAGTTGTCAGCAGTTAAATCTGGCACCACTCATGACCACTCACGGGTAATGCATCACCCTCCAATAGAAAACAATGGAGGTAACGTAAAACCTCACAGGAAATAATGTTAAAATAACACATAATTATTAAGGTATTTTAAAATATTTGAATACTTTTTTTAAATGTCAATTTAATGTAAACTTAATATTTATTAACACACAGATCATGGATGGAATGCAGAGCAAACCAAGCATTCTCCTCCAGTCAATAGATCTGGGTTGAATCCATCATTCTTTTGGTCATCATGCCACCCCAGTTTGCACCCAAACATATATAAATCAGTCTTGACCCTGTGCCTCATGGGAACAGTCCAAACTGAACTGCCAAGCCAGGTCCTCCCTGGACTGGAAACAAGCATTCTGGGACAGGATTTGGGGCGTCACCCCTCATCATCTAGGCTAGCTTGAAGCCAATGGCACAGTGAGCCAGGGACCCACGTCTGGGCATAACCTGCGCACTTAGGGCGAGAAATAAAAAGACACACAGATCATGGACGGAATGCAGAGTAAATCAAACATTCTCCCCAGTCAATAGACCTGGGTTAAATCCATTGTTCTTTTGCTCACCATTCCACCCCAGTTTAGACCCAGCCATATGCAAATCAGTTTTTACCATGTGTCTCTTGGGAGCAGTCCAGACCGAACTGCCAAGCCAGGTCCATCCTGGACTGGAAACAAGCATCCTGAGACCGGTTTTGGGGGCATTACCCTTCCAGGCTAGCTTGAATCCAGGGGTACAGTGAGACCGGGACCCACTGATCAGCATACCTGGTGCGCTTTGCGTGAGAAATCAAAAGACACACAGATAATGGATGGAATGCAGTGCAAATCAAACATTATCCCCAGTGAATAGATCTGGGTAAAATCCATTGTTCTTTTGCTCACCATGCCACCCCAATTTAAACCCAGACATATACAAATCAGTCTTGACCCTGTGCATCATGGGAACAGTCCAGACTGAATCGTAAAGGCAGGTCCTTCCAGGACTGATAACAAGCATCCTGGGATCAGTTTTGGTTCCATCATCCAGGCTAGCTTGAATCCAGTGGGACAGTGAGCCGGGACCCACGTCTGGCATGGACTGGAAGCAAGCATCCTGGGACTAGTTTCGGGGCTTCACCCCTCATCAGCTAGGCTAGCTGGAATCCAGTGGCACAATGAGCGCAGGATCCACATCTGGGAATAACTGGCGCACTTAGGGCGAGAAATCAAAAGACACACAGATCAAGGACTGAATGCAGGGCAAATCAAACATTCTCCCCCAGTCAACAGATCTGGGTTAAACCCATGGTTCTTTTGCTCACCATGCCAACCCAGTTTAGACCCAGCCACATGGAAAATCAGTTGTGACCCTATGCCCTATGGGAACAGTCCAGACCGAACTGCCAAGGCAGGTCCTCCCTGGACTGGAAACAAGCATCCTGGGACCAGTTTCGGAGCTTCACCCCTCATCAGCTAGGCTAGCTTGAATCCAGTGGCACAATGAGCCCGGGATCTGGGCATACTTAGGAGTGAGAAAACAATAGGAAAATAAGCATCCTGGGACCGGTTTCTGGCTAATCAGTGGTCATCAGCCAAGCTAGCTTGGGGTGGCGGAGTTAACTAAAGAATGATGATGGATTAAACCCAGATCAGTCGACTGGCGGTGAGTGCTTGCAAAGTTGAACACGCCATCCATCATCCCCTTTGGTTTTCCTTTGTTCACCCTAGTTGGCAGGGTATTCCCAGACATGGGTCCCTTGCTCACTTTGCCACTGGATTCAAGCTAGCCTGGCTGATGATGGCTATTTAGCCAGAAACCAGTACCAGGATGCTTGTTTCCTGTCCAGGGAAGACATGACTTGGCAGTTCGGGCTGGACTGTTCCCATGAGGCACAGGGTTAGAACGATTTGCATATGGCCATGTCTGAACTGGGGTGGCAGAGTGAACTAAAGAATGATGATAGATTAAACCCAGATCAGTTGACTGGGGGTGAGTGCTTGCAAAGTTCAACACTCCGTCCATCATCCCCTTTGGTTTTGTTTTGTTCGCCCTAAGTTGGCAGGGTATGCCTAGATGTGGGGCCCTTGCTCACTTTGCCACTGTATTCAAGCTAGCCTGGCTGATGTCGGCTGATTACCCAGAAACCGTTTCAAGGATGCTTGTTTCTGGTCCAGAGAAGACATGGCTTGGCAGTTCGGGCTGGACTGTTCCCATAAGGCACAGGGTCAGACTGATTTGCATATGGCCATGTCTGAACTGGGGTGGGGGAGTGCACTAAAGAATGAGTGTTAAACTTGGCTCTTTTTGCAGGGTCATCCCTGACCTTTTTGACTTCCTCCTATATTTTTTCTGACCTGTTGTTCGCTGTTTTATGACTCTAGGTACTTTACCACTGCTGATCAGTGCTAAAGTGCATATGCACTCACTATTGTAAATTGATGTATGGATTAGTGACTTTATTATTGGCTGATATGGTTTACTTGTCAGACCCTAGTACAGTGCACTGAGTGTGCCCAGGGCTCTTAAACCAAATGCTTCTGGTGGGCTTGCAGCAGTGGTTGTGCCACCCACAGCAGCAGCCTGTAAACGTGTGTTTCAGGTCAGCTATTGCAGAGCCTGTGTGCAGTCTGGTACTGCCATGTTGATTGGGCACATGCACCCACTTGCCAGTCCCCAAACCTTCCCTTTTCTTCATATCAGACACCCCTATGGTAGGCCCAAGGGCTGGGTGCATTGGAAAATATTAGGTAGGACAAGCCCTGATGTGTGTGGCATATCCTAATACTGAATTACAGCCATTTTTGTTTTTCACTATTGCAAGGCTACCAATTCCCCATAGGCCAGAATGGGCAGTTTGATTATTACATCTTATAATCCTAACTGACTCAGGGAACTAGGTAGAAATTCGAGTTTAGTATGCCTGAACTCATTGAAGTTGGTTTTAACATTCTGTGTTTGAAAATACCACTTTTAGAAAGTAGGTATTTTCTTGTCTAACTATCCAAGCCTGCCTCTGCTAGGTTGTGTATTTCTTTTCTGGAGTTTGAGTGACAGGGGCTGGGGGATTCCAGGAGACAGGGTGAGTCGGCCCAGTGGTGAATAGAGAGATCTGCAACTCAATGGGTGGGAGGAGTGCACCTGGGAGCTGAATAGGGCTGTGCCTTCCCTCCACAATGCTGGCTCCACCTCCTGTGGTGCGTCTGATGTCTCTGCCCTGCACTGTGAATGGAAAGAAGGAGTCATGTCAACAGAGGGCTCCAAGACTGACCAGATTTGGTTTGGACTAGGAAAAGGCCTCTCTGCCTTCAGAGAACAAAGAGAAACGTGGTATGAAAGAGGGTACCCAAACCCCAGAAAATTAGATCACTTTTGGACAACAAGAAGAAACATTTGCTGAGGAGTGGAACCAGAGAGACTGAAGAGAGACTATCCCTAAACTGAAGTGTTGCGTGGGGGATTGGCCTACAGTGATTGCCTGACTGCCAAAGGAAGGAGAAAGGAACTTTGTGTGCTTTATTCAACTTGTGAAGGATCTCCAAGGGCTTGAGAGAAGAGCTTGCCTCCTGCTGAAGTCTCAGGGACAACAGACTTCCACCACCAGCTCCACAAGAGTTCTTTGAAAGTGCCTGCAGCTGTTTTGGGCCTTCTGAGGGACTGCGTGTTGCAAGGAGCTGGAAGCACGACTTACAAAGAAGCGTGTCACCGTCGCATCACGGAGATGTTGCCGCTGTAGCTGTCGCATTGCACTGCATCACAAGAACATCTCACAACATCAGAGTGATGTAAATCAGGGTTCCCAAGGCCTACACGCTCCGGAGATTACCCACTTATACTCAAGAACTGTTGGCACGGAAACTGTAAAAGGCAAAGAACAAGTTTATTAAAACCCCATGGGGTGGTGGTACACTCAAACAGCACCCTTCGGTAATGCAAGAGGTATCACACCGAACACCGGTGTGACCCCGTTTATATACAATTTTGGGGCAATAAAAGATAGGCGGCACGAGTTTAAGACACATTTAAGGACATATATGGTCATTTTTGGAATACTGCCAGCTCATTGGAGGGGGCACAACTCCTCTGGTCAGTTTGGTGCACATTCCTGAAGTCTTACGGGTCAATGGGAACTGCGCATGTGCGGTTTGACCAATACTAAAAATAGCCTGTTGCTGGGCAGGATGGGGTGGTCAGTGGAACGGACAACGGACTAAAGGACACGCCGGCCACGAGGCCGCTCATGATCTAAGATGGCCGCCGCAACATTCAAAAATGGCGCTTTCATATATAGCCAAGTTAAGGAGGACAACGTGTAGGTTCAGCTAATCGCTAATGCGGCCGGGCCAATTACAACAGACGACCCTTTTAGCGTTTAGCTGAATCTACCTCATAATGAACATAATCAGGATGTTCGTCCTCGATGTCTATTAACATTATTTGTGTTACCTCTTTGTGAAGCATCATTTTATCATAGGCAAGAGCTCGTCTTGATGGTATGCAAGCTGATAAACACATTGAGCATAAAGTTGGGCCACATTGAATACATAGGCATATGAAAAACATGGCTCCCACAAGTATACACAGAATCGTCAACAATTTCCAGCCCCATGTTGCAATCATGGACCAGAACCATCCCGAAAGTGTCCAAGTTCCATTGTCCGGGTGTATCTCAGCTGCAATCTTATGAAGCTTAGAGATGGCATCATACACAGATGGAGAATTGTCCGGAATATACACGCAACAGCTGCTTCCAATAATTCTACATGCCCCCCCACGATCAGCTAAAACAACATCCAATACCATCCTGTTTTGAAGTGTGACAATCCTGGAAATCTGTAGTTCCTCGGTAATATTCCCCAGGGCAATAGCAGTGTCATTCGCAACAGCCTCGACAACACGCGTGAGTCGTCTGATTTTCCGGCTGTTCAGTGCAGCCCCCACAAAGGAGAATAATCCCAGATTGAAGTCCACATACTGCTGCAATGCAGTGTCTGTTTGGTCAATGTCTTCCAGAACAACAGTTCGTTTGACCCTATTTAAGACGAAGTCATGGTACAAGGTATAATCATTGTGATACATTGGAGGGGCAATGAATACAGGAGGTAACACAAACGATACATAGCACGTGCCCAACCACCCCAATGGAAGCTGATGGTAGCCCTTCGTTCCACAGATAAAATATGTATTTCGTGATGCAACAAATGAAATGCCATTCGGGCTATCAAACGTGAAAGTAGTATTACATTCGCTTTTCCCTACTGCAATCGAGCCCTTATTCCTGATACATAAATCGGCTTTTGTAGCAATGACATTTATAACATGAGCACTAGATACATTAATGTTCCGCTGATTGCTGTATACACGTGGGGCAGACACATTATCGGGCCTATACTCTTCCCATTCAAAACGAGTACCCTCAGCCCGGGGAAACCCATCCTTGTCATGGGAACATACTTTATTCAAGCGGAAAAGCACCCCCCCTTTGGTTGGCCATCTCAAAGTAAAGAGGAGGGTGTACCAGGCGTTACATGACCCATTATGCGAAAACGGGAGTGGAATAAGTGGGGTGCCCCCTCTCTTCTGGTGCCCTGGCAACATCCCACACACCCAGCAATTTGAGGTATTGGTCATGTTATGTGTGTGGTGAAGAATCTGAATGAAGCTGTTATTTAAATACGTTTGGCGGTGGCGCTCTTCATGAAAAGGCAATGTAAAATGAAAATGTTCAGAAGGAGCCGGGGTAGTCGGCAGCAAATGTTCACGTACAGGCACCACAAGTTCGACTACCCAGGCTATAACAGCTATCACCACAATAGTCAAAACAAAAAGAAAGGCACCCAATATTTTCTTATCACGAGATGCCGTTGATGCCATAGTTCAAGAATATTCGTGCAAAGTCTCAAATAGCACAAATCGTACACAAAGTCTCAGATACACGCACGTGTATACCTAAAAAAAAAAGAAAAATACGGTGCTGAACTCCGAGGTAGCCGTTGTTTTCTTCTCCGGGCCAAGACGGGTGTCGCTACTCTGGCAGAACTGATCCCCCCCCCTTGGAATTCCCGGTTTCCGTTTCACAAACCTGGAGCGGTAACCAACCAGTCATAAAAGGTCAAAAAAATCTTCTTATCGTGGACGCAAGTTGTAGCGCTCTCGTCCGGCAGCAGCTTGGTCCGGGAAGGCTCCCTCAACTTCGGTCGACGTCACAGCTGGGCTCTTTTCTTTCTCCAAGATCCCCTTGTAATCAGTCAGTACAGCAGGAGTCACCAGATCTGGAGAGACACGGCGACAATGTGTCGAATGCACCCACCGCTTTCTGTTTGTCACTCGTACTGCGGTGCGGGTCGCAAGAAGGACCTGCTCGGGCCCTTCCACCTGGGCTCCAGACTGCTTGCTCTCCCAACCGAGCGAACCATCACATGGTCACCAGGGCGGAGATCATGGTCCTCTCCAGTAGAGTTGTCAGGGAGCGCTTCTCGAACCTGTTGATGAATAGAGAGCAAATCATTTGTTAATCGTGCCAAATAATCATTCATCATAACACAAGGCACATCATGTATTAATCGCGGCTTGGGTACCCCCCAGATATTCATCGGGCGGCCAAACACCACCTCATAAGGCGTAAGGCCAGTTCGTGAGTGGGGTACTGATCTAAGAGAGAGCAGTGCTAGCGGCAAAGCATCTGGCCACTTCAACGATGTAGACGCCACAATTTTGGCCAGCTTAAGCTTCAACGTAGCATTGTACCGCTCGACCAAACCTGCTGACTGAGGGTGGAATACAGCGTGGAATTTCTGCTGAATCCCTAACCCCTTCAGTACATATTCCACGATCTTTCCAACAAAATGGGGCCCATTGTCGCTCCACAAAAATTTACAAACTCCAAAGCGAGGAAAGAATTCCTTAAGCAACACCTTAGCTGTTGTCATAGCCGTGTTGTCTTTCGTGGGGTAAGCCTCAACCCATCTACTAAAAGCACATACCACCACTAGGACGTACTTCAGGTTATTGCAACGCTCGAGTTGGATGTAATCCATTTGAAGCACCTCAAATGGTGCAGAAGGTGGAACGAACCCTCCTTTCGGAGTATGGGTCCCCTTTCCGGGATTGTGTTGTAAACATACCAGGCAGGTCTGCACTACTCTCTTTGCAGTATTAGCAATCTCGGGATGTTCCCAAACTCGTGTTAAAAGCCGAGTGATTGCAAGAGCTCTGACATGAGCCAGTCCATGCGTCATCTGGACCATCGCCTGTAAATAAGCCGCAGGCAATTTCCACTTCTCCATGTCTTTGCTTCTCCAACAACCCTCGTCATCTAGTACCCCATCTGCTGCCCAAGCCGCGAGTTCAAATTCAGTGGCTGAGTTTTGAATATCCCGTATTTCTGCTCTAGCATCACTCCATCGCTCAGCCTGTGATTGTACCACGTACATGGGGGAGCTAGTTCGGGACATGGCCGTCTGTCTTGCTATACTGTCTGCAAAGGCATTTCCTTGGCCCACTTTGTCCGTGATCTTTTTATGGGCACTACACTTCACTATCGCTACTTTCTTAGGGCCAAGCAACGCGTTTAGGAGATCACGCACTAGCTCTCCGTGCATAATGTGCTCTCCATGCGATGTCAGAAACCCACGTTCCCTCCAAAGTAGCCCGAAGTCATGGGCCACTCCAAAGGCATACCGACTGTCCGTGTATATGTTCACACATAATCCAGCACTCAATTCGCAGGCTCTTGTTAAGGCTATCAGCTCTGCTGCCTGAGCCGACTTTTGTGGTATCCTAGCTGTTTCTACCACTGTCTTAAGCGTCTTGATCGCATATGCTGCGGAAGTCGTACCATCTGGCAGCCTTAAACACGATCCATCAACCCACAGTTCCCCATCCACTTCTGGAAGTGGCACATCCTGTAAATCGACACGACCCTTTGTCTGTTCCTCGGTCAGGAAAACACAGTCATGATGTTTTTCTTCCTGACCCTCCTCGGCCGGATAGGGCAATAAAGTGGCAGGGTTCAAAGTAGCGCATCTTTTCAATGTAATATGTGGCGCCAAGAGTGTCAGCTCGTATCCTGCTAGCCGTGCACTCGTAAGGTATTGGGTCTTAGTTTGGTTTAACAGGGCATCTACTGCGTGGGGAACTAACACCAACAATTTGTGTGATAACACTATTCCCTCACTCTGTCGTATGGCCACCGCTGTTGCTGCTACCTCTCGAAAACACCCAGGCAACCCTCGTGCTACAGGATCCAGAATGGCAGAGAAGTATGCACATGGTCTCTGCTTATCCCCGTGTAATTGCACTAACACTGACAACGCGCACCCATCATTCTCATGCACGTACAATGTAAAAAGTTTCGTGTAGTCTGGCGTACCTAACACGGGTGCGGAACAAAGGGCCTGCCTCAACTGCTCAAAAGCCTTCTGACATTCCTCTGTCCACTCAAGGGGCATCGGTGTAGCTTTGGACAATAATACTAGCAAAGGTTTTATAATGTGTGAAAAACCCATGATCCATTGCCTACAAAAGGACGTCAACCCTATAAAGGCACGTACATCTCTCTGCGTGCGGGGGACTGGTGTATCTAAAATCGCTTGAATTCGATCAGATGTTAATGCACGCCCCTCCTTAGACAACAGATGACCGAGGTAGGTCACCTGAGGTCTACAGTATTGAAGCTTTTTCTTGGAAACCTTGTGATTGTTTTGTGCCAAAAAGGAAAGCAACGCAAGTGTGCTCTGTTCACATTGTGCATAGGAGTCAGCGGCAAGCAGAAGGTCATCCACGTACTGGATAAGCGCAACACCAGACTGTAATTTAAAGGAATCTAGCTGCCTTTTCAAAGCCTGGCTATAGATGCTAGGACTCTCAGTATAACCTTGGGGAACACGACAAAATCTATACGATTTATTATTGAGTGTAAAGCCGAACAGGTATCTGCTATCAGGATGAACAGGAATGGAAAAGAACGCATTCTTTAAGTCAATGACACTAAAAGTGGTGGCTGTCGGTGGAACCAAGGTAAGCAAGGTCGTAATATCAGACACCACCGGGTATTGGGGAATGACAATTTTGTTAATCTCTCGCAAATCAATAATAAAGCGATAGATTTTACCGTCAGTATCTCTCTTAAGAATCGGAAGAATAGGACTGTTACAAACATTATAAGGGACCTCCTCCACAACCCCTGCAGAAATCAAATCCTGAACAATATGTGTCAATGCAATTTCACCTTCTCTCGAAATCTTATATTGTGGCACTCGTGGCAGATGGGCCCCCTCCTTAACAGTAATGTGTATTGGTGGAATACGCATCTCTCCCACATCCGTATCTGAGGTCGCCCACAACGTATGCGGTAGAGAGGCCAAAGCTGGAATGTCTAAAATAGCATAAAATCTGTCAGGGTCAGGGTAATTGTCATTCAGGATAACCCGCACTCCCTCTGGAGCGCAACGTATTGTCGCTCGAAAGTATTTAAGCAAATCAATGCCCAGGATATTGTCTGGGGTATGGGGTGATAACAAAAATTGGCCAAAACTGAAATATTTATCAATACATAGTGCAAGGGGCTTGGATAATGGGCTGGGGGAGGGTGTGCCATCAAACCCTACACACGTAATCATTTCGCCAGACAGGGGAGCCCTCGGAACCAAGTGTTTCGACAAAGCGCTACGAGTAGCTCCTGTGTCGACTAGAAATTGATCAGTAGAACCCAGAATGCCCGCTGTTACATATGGACCTTGCTGATCTACCTGCACTTCAACTGATTCCTTACCCCATCCTACGCAATCCTATGCATGCACATAATCCTGGTGTTCCACATTCTCTCCCTCAGAAATTTGATATTGATTCCGTCTGTCAAACACATTTCGTTCGTCCTGGCCACGGCCCCTCTCCTCAATCTGCCTACGATCACCTCCACCACCTCTCGCTCCAGTATAACCTCCTCTTGACCTTCCACTTCCTCGACCACGCTGACTACGCTGTTCGCGAAGTACCGGACAATCTTCAGCCCAATGCCCAAACTCCTTACAATACGCACACTGATCCTCTGCTATGTCCGTACGACCATACGATGCGTTTCCTCCACCTCGTCTACCTCTATCATTCCCTCTACCCTGTGTTTCCCGAACCTGCGCCAACATCACCTTCGTTTTCAATTCCTTCGCCTTTTTCTCTACACTTTCTTTAGCCTCCATTTCCTGCCGCTCATAATACTGAGCCATAGTTAACAAGGACGCAGGGGTCGCCGTGGCCCAGGAACTTTCACTCGACTTCAATCGCTTTGCAATCTCTGGTAGGAGATTAGCTACATACTTATCTACAAACAAATGCCGACCCGTATCGTCAGTTAAAGATTGACCACTGTAATCATGAAACGCCTCCTCGAAGCGTGTAAAGAAATCTGAAACCGTTTCATCGGGTTTCTGCTTGCACGACGTTAACATGGTCCAATCAATCTTTTTGGATGGAACAAGCGTTTTTAATTTATTCAAGATAGCTGCCGGAAGGTCTAGAATTAGCTGACAAGGCTTACATGCTGGTTCTCTATCCACATCTGCAGCATTTATTTCTTTCCATGTCCCCCCCAATATCGTTTCATCATTATTTTTACGAATTTGCCTCCACATATCAGGTGGTAAAATTAGCCCAAAAAACAAATCTATATCCACGAGAGTCATCACACAAGATGAAATAGCCCCCTCCACCCCCTCATAGAATGCCGCCGGATTCTTCCGAAGATCAGGTAAAGAATTTTTCAATGCCATGACATCTGCTCTATTCCATGGCGTGTATACCCAATTATACACAAAATACCCTTTCGCATCCTTCGACAATTTATCATCATCCGTACCATCCCCTTTTGGTGGAACATACAAAGGCGCGGCTTCACGCATAGGCATAACATGCAACGCAGAACTCTTATCTGAACCACGGAGAGAACACTCTTTAGCCCGCCCGTTATTCTCCAATTCGGACTCCTTTTGCCTCCGTTTCCGTTCCTCTCGCAATTGGGCTGTCTCATCCCGCAGCTTGATCAATTGCTTGAACAGGTCGTCAACATCTGAAAGATCAAAATCACCTTTAGCCAAATTCTCACGATACACTGACAACACTTTAGGCTCTAACGTATCAGAAAGTTCACGATATGCGTTTACAACTTCATCCGCCAGACTGGACAGAAAATACATTAATTCAAGATCCGACCACCCTTTCTTTTCTGTTAACAACTGCTCCTGAGTAACACAATGCTTATTCACTTTACGAGCCCAACTGCGTAAATGAGCGGATCTTTCCGCAGTAAACCTGAGAGCCGAAACCCCCTTCTGACCCAACTGATTCTGTCCATCATCCTCTGAATCCGCAGCCGGAGCCGTCGGCGAAACGTACGGAGGCGGTGACCGATCTAACAAAGAAAAATCATCAATTTCGTTATTAAAGACAGGATAAAGTGGTCGGCGAATAGGAAATTGACCAGTCATTTGCAATTTACATTCCCGTTCCTCCCTTTCTTTCTTCTCCTGAGCCTCCTTTTCCTCAAGCTGTAAAGCCTTATCCCGAGCAGCCTTGCGCTGCTCTTTGTCCGCCAAGGCAACCTCACGCTTCATTCGTTCACGCGCCGCTTTCTCCCACATTCGCACGCAATCAAACATATTTTGTCTAGACCTACGTTGAAACAGACATTGCTCTACAAATTGTATTTTACTTAAATCAAACGACCCGTGTAGAGGCCATTGCAATTCAGGATCGGCCTTGGTATATTTATGCCATAATTTACTATACATAATAGGGGGAAGGCCAAGTTTGATGTACATTTCCCTATTTGGTGTTCCCTCTGGGGGAGCCGGCTGTGCTTCCGTTAACCTAATTGAGGTACCTTCTCCAAGACAACACATTCCTCGGAGTGTGCTAAAAACAGGCATGTTCGAAAAGTATCACGAAAGCGTGACACCGGACAAAATGGCACTTACAGTTCTTCACACAATTGTGCCGCTCAAGGGGAAAAAAACAAAGTTAGAGAAACATCTCTACATGCCTGCCTATGTGAAGTGCACTACACATATAAGTTCAAAGATCACAAATTCACAATGTTAGCTAACTCGAATCAAAGACGTAGATCATAGGTCTTCGGCAAGCGTCCGAGGACTACCTTACCGATCACAAATCACAGAATTTCAGTAAGCGTCCGAAGACTACCTTACCGAACACAAATCATAGGACCTCAGTAAGCGTCCGAAGACTACCTTACCGATCACAAATCTTACCCAAATTCCCAAATATCCAGATTCCAACTGCCAAGGTTTTGTAAGCCAAATCAGCCAAACGGCACTTTCTCAGCGATGCAGACACTTCGAAAACTCAGTCGGAGACCGGCGCCACCTGGAAGGTCAGATCGGAAGGAAAGGAAAAAACACCGTGGCAGCCAAGACTCGGGTCACTCGTGGCAGCGCGCGCCCATGGCGGGTTTCCAAGCCTTCGTCACGACCTCTCCTTCGGGCATCCGAGTCGCCGATGAGTCCCTTCGTGGTCGCCAATTGATGTAAATCAGGGTTCCCAAGGCCTACACGCTCCGGAGATTACCCACTTATACTCAAGAACTGTTGGCACGGAAACTGTAAAAGGCAAAGAACAAGTTTATTAAAACCCCATGGGGTGGTGGTACACTCAAACAGCACCCTTCGGTAATGCAAGAGGTATCACACCGAACACCGGTGTGACCCCGTTTATATACAATTTTGGGGCAATAAAAGATAGGCGGCACGAGTTTAAGACACATTTAAGGACATATATGGTCATTTTTGGAATACTGCCAGCTCATTGGAGGGGGCACAACTCCTCTGGTCAGTTTGGTGCACATTCCTGAAGTCTTACGGGTCAATGGGAACTGCGCATGTGCGGTTTGACCAATACTAAAAATAGCCTGTTGCTGGGCAGGATGGGGTGGTCAGTGGAACGGACAACGGACTAAAGGACACGCCGGCCACGAGGCCGCTCATGATCTAAGATGGCCGCCGCAACATTCAAAAATGGCGCTTTCATATATAGCCAAGTTAAGGAGGACAACGTGTAGGTTCAGCTAATCGCTAATGCGGCCGGGCCAATTACAACAAGAGAAGCATGCTGCATTAAGAAGAAGATGCCATCTTTTATTCTTTGCACCGGATCTTTAACGCATCACTGTCTTTGCGTGTAAGGAACTACTGCATCACCATCCCTGCAACACTTTCGTTGTGTAAGCATTACGCATCTTAAGGTACATTGACTCAAAGTGTCGCATTTTAAGATCTAAAGAGAACTAAGCTAATTCTACCATTTTAGGTACAGTGTTGTGGATTTTTGTCATTTGTGGTCTTGTGTTAAATCTATATAAAGAATACCTATTTTGAGTATACAACTTGTGTGGTGTCTATGGGCCCGATGTAGGTAAATCCCATTTACCGATTTTGAAATACCGAATTTTACCGATTCGGTATTTCAAAATCGGTAAATGGGATGTAGGTCCCAACATCTGGATTCGTTACCGAATCCTTAACAATTCTTTAATTACCGATTCGGTAAATACCGAATCGGTAATGCCCATTCATTCCTATGGGCTTTGAAGCCCATAGGAATGATTAGGCATTACCGATTCGGTATTTACTGAATCGGTAATTAAAGAATTCACAAGGGTGCAGGGGGTGTCACTTTGACACCCTCTAGCACCCCCAAAACGGGCATGTGTGCAATGTGGCACACTGACATGCCCTAAGGGCACGTCTGTCTGTCACATGGCACATGTGTACATGCACAGATGTGCATGTACACAGGAATCGGTATTTTACCATGGATTTGTATTCCATGGTAAAATACCGATTCTGTAAGCCATGTGCCAATAGAAAATTGGCTACCCACATAGCATTTTCGGTAATTTTACCGAATCAGTAAATATTACCGAATCGGTAAATATTACCGATTCGGTAATTATTACCGAATCGGTACTTATTACCGATTCGGTAATAATAACGATTCGGTAAAATTACCGAATATGTGCACCTACATCTCCCTAGCCCTTTACCGATCAGAAACGGCCGAAAATCGGTATTTTCGGCCGATTCCGATCGGTAAAGGGCTACCTACATCTGGCCCTAAATGTAGTGTTGTCAATGGGTTACTGTATGTGTTCACAAATGCTTTGCACACTGCCTCTGAGATAAGTCTGTCTGCTCATGACAAGCTACCAAGGGGTTGAGCAGGGGTTATTTTAGGAGTGTACTCCCTTACCCTGACTAGAGGCAAGGGTCCCTATGTGTAACAGGTACCTACCTGTGACAACTAGAGACCCCCAAATCTAACAATTATGATGGATTAAACCCAGATCAGTTGACTGGGGGTCAGTGCTCGCAAAGTTCAACACTCCTTTCATCATCCCCTTTGGTTTTGCATAGTTATTATTACGGTACTCTTACATGCCTCTGTGCACTGGCCCCAAAGAATCTAAAATGGAAATAAAAAGGGAATATGCTTGGAATGTTCATATCTAATTAGCAGAAATATTAAGGACTGCTCCTTGGTTGGGCTTTTACTAATAGAGAGTTGTATGCTTTGGGATGAATCACAAAGACATCTAAGAGTATGTAAAAGAGTACATCTATAATACTACTTCCTGCTGCCATAAATAATTTTGCGAATTGGACCCAATGTGTAAGCATGGGCGAATTTTGCGAATCTCGCGTTCGCGAATTTTGCGGATTTGCGAACTCGCAATTCGCAAAATCCGCGAATTCTCGCGAATTTGCGGATTTTTTTTTGTGTGTTCGCGCGGGTTTCTGCCAGTTCGCGAGGGTTTTGTACAATTTCGCAAACGCGAACTTACCTGTCGGGTCGCAAGTTTCGCGAACTTGTTGTTTCTACGTGTCCAGCCTGTTTGGGACACTCTTCTTCATCACTGCCACTCTCTGTCACCACTGCCACTCTCTGACTACTCATGCCACCCTCTGGCCCACCCATGCCACCCTCTGTTTTATCACAGCACCCTCTGGTTGTCCAGTCAGTGTACATTATTGTGGCAAAGCAAGCACACCTTCCCTGCCTCAAGTGACCTGAATTAATTTGGGGCTGATTAATGTGTCACAGAATATTTTTTTAGCTGGCACCTGCTTCCTTAGTGCTTCCTGATTAGTGATCTTTTGCACTTGCTAAGTGCTTTCATTGTTGCAAAATTAGTTACAACACCTGCCCTGCCCCAACTGACAATAATGAATTAGGGGCTGATTAATGGATTTGAACTTCCAGCCTGGCTCCTGCTTGTCTCCCTTAGCTGTAATTCAGGACTTTTGTGGCATATGTGTAACTATTCTGAGGTTCAGAGCAGGGTCACATAATAGTTGCAACTGGCAACTAAACTCTGGAGGGGCCCCTCAGGAAGCACTACAGGAAATGGCTACTAATGATGAGTCTGAACTTTTGAACCTGGTAAGTAGTTTCAGTTTTGCTAAGATCGTATTTCTGCAATTTTGCGCTTATTTGCGGGGCGCGAAGTTGTACTGGGAAGCCGCGAACTCACGCGAACAGTGCGAGCAAGCCATAAAATCCGCTGCTCGCGGATTTGCGGATTTTGCGGGAGATTCGCGAATCTCGCGGATTGCGAATTTACCGAAAATCCGCAAAATCCGCGAGCGAAACGGATTTTCCGCCCATGCTTATCAATGTGTCCTATTCTAACTATAGTTATATATTTTGCTGAAGTGACTTAAAAGTGTTTGGAACTTAGTTGTTTTTGTTAATGTTTCTTTCCTGCAGTAGTTTGATTTTGTGAATGCTTCCCCAGAGTCCCACAATGTCTATATTTTAATCTAGCCAATCAAAAAACTAATACATCGCTCCCTTCTTAGATACACCAGTTTTCTGCAAAGGTGCATACTATTTTGCTGCCCCCAGAGTAATTGAGAAATATCTTTCCAAAGTAAAAGCTTTTTTTTTACAAGAGGACAATTGGACAGCTGTCATCAGGGGGATTTGCATTCAACTGATTAACTTGCTTTATTATTTCATGTGCAGTAATATAAACTTGAATGCTTGCTTTCATTTCAATAATTTTGTTGAAACCTCATTACAAAGAACATAAATTGTGATGTGTATTATCTAAAGAGAACCACTTTGACTTTTTGCTGAAATAACGACTGGCAACTTGCAATGTGACCCATTTTTACCTAAAATAGGATACATATTTTGTCAATATGATTCATATAAATTCAACAACTCGCTATCCAAAGGTTCTGCCTGAAAAGAAGGAAGCAAAACATTCATTGAGGAATGATGATACACACTTTACTGACACCAATACAGATATTTCTTCGCATTCCTTATTCTAACATGCAGGAAGAGTCCTTCCTCATGCCTTCATGGCAGTTTGCCAATGCTCAAGGAATGGAGAGTGAAACTTGCCCTCAGAATTAATTTTCACCTTCCTTCGAAGACATTAACCAAAGCATTCTTGTATGCAAACCATACTACTCAGTGAGGATTATTTATCCTTCATAGTTGTCAATAAGCTCATATCTCTTTTGGCTCCTGTCTGTGATGGAGCAGTAGTGTATTGTGGTTGACCCAAACCTGTTATTAATGTGACATGCCCGCATTACGGATTTAAGGTAACAATTTGGACTTCAGACTCCTTCTGATAGGGGTGTTATTGTGTAAGTAAATTATTTGGTGGTATCCAGCAGTGGCTCCTCTGCAATGGTGGATAAGTGTCGCACCACTGGCTCAGAGCAAGCAGCTGAAAAATAAAACAATATTTTACTACCGGGCCATTAGAGGGGGAGGAGGAATGGTGGATGTGCACTTTCAAGTGTGTATGTCGATTTGGCTGACCGTCTTAGCTAGCCAAACTGACTTGCGCACCTAGGTTTCTCCAACCCGGCCTTCTTAAACAGCATGGTTGGAGAAACAGCAGAGACTCTCTGTGCCTGAGAAAGCGTAAATGCAGCCCGCTCAGGTCAATCCCCACACTGCTCTCATTCTTGGGAGAAGTGTGGGGATTGGAGGCGGAGTCTGTGAAGATGTTCCAAGGACTGCTGGGACCATGACCGGGAAGTAGAGGATTGCGAGGCAGACGGTAGCACCAGGTAAGTGTTTTTTTTAATTATTATTAACCCCCTGCTGCTCGGTTGTTTCACGGGGTACGTGGATTAAGATTTATTGAGTGCCAGTCAGTTTTGATGACATGTAGTGCCAGACTACCAGGGTGGGCAGTTCTGGGCCTATTTGTCCATACTGTGCTGGCTCAGTAGGCTCAGTAGGTTATGAATATAAAGAGGGTGGTGTATCATCAGATGTCCTGGTTAAATGTTTTCATCAAGGGTCTCTATTTAATTTTGTCTCAAATATGTGGATGTTTGTTTGGCTTATCAGTGATTATTTAATATTTTTGCACTGTTGATCTCCGTAGTTTCTCATTGTTCTTCAACTACTTTTGTCTGACACACCTTCAACATTTCCTAGATCATAATGCCCAACATGGGTTAGATTGGAGCACTATCTCCTATTGGAGGTTTAGCCCATTTTCCCCCGAAGCAGATACATTTTGAATTTCAAAGGGGCACTAGATACTGGAAGAACAAAACCTCAATGATCATCCTTGGCAAACCTATACAATAAAGTTTCTTCACCTTACTTGTAATTGCTAGCACTCTTTTATATGTGACATGTCACTACCTGACCGTGAGAATGGTGCAAAATAAACAGGCCAAGGCTCAAAATCAAAATGGTCATTTAATAGCCAACAAGGTCTGGAATTCCAGTGAGGGCTCAAGTATGTTTATGTATGTTAAACTGAGTGCTGAAGCAGATTCCAAAATACTGCAGGCCTTATGACGATACCAATTGGACTGCAACCAACAGCTTTTCAGTTTTGGTCCTACCTGCATCTACTTCTGCGGTCTGACCAACGCATTAGGATGCATGTGGTCGGAGGCAGCAGTCAGAGGTACCAACCAACAGAATCTGATGGACTCATAGAGCCCGTTGGGTGGTCAGAAAGGCCTTATAATCTTTTAAGAATGGCTTTTCTGCTGTCATGGTTATGATGTCGATTTCGGACAGCCTTCCAATGTAGGCCTTTCCGACATGAAAAGACTCTCAGAAAGTGACATTGGGGGCCTCTAGCAGGGTCCCCTTTCCCCTGGCCCTCTGCATCTGTGCTTGGGGACATCACTGCACCATGTGGCAGGCACTGGTGCCGGCCACACTGTGCAGGGTTATTCACAAACTCCCATTTCTCAATGGGAGCATGTGCTGTGGGTGGTTTCTGCCTGTCACGCAAACTCCCATTGAGAAATGGGAGTTTGCAACCCCACCATGTGCAGGTCGCATACAAATAATGCGGTTAGAACCGCCGACCTGAGGTCAGTCGGTTCCCAAACCGCAACGGTGCTGATCAGAGGTAACTCCAACTGACATCGTAATAAGGTCCTTAGTGTTCAGTAGTAGGTTATTGTAAATGAAAATGACTTATTCTGTGCAGCTTAGTGTAGGTCTGAAGTGCACTCCTGACTATTAACTTTTCAGCTACTTATTTGATTTTTATCTTTTGGTGCTACACGGAAATATATGCTGTCAAACATACAAAGGCAAGAATCAGTTGAATTATCATCATGCTAGTTATGATATTGATGCAATTTGTTTAATTTTGTGATACATCGGACTGTACTGTGCACACTGTATTCAAGTTTAACCACTTGATAATTCCATGTATTCAGTGCTGTCCCATCTACATATCTGTCAACCAACACATATTTACTTATCTATCCACCCACTGTCATCAGTCCACCAAGCCTTACTTTCTCACTTATCCAGCCATGCACTAATCTATTTATCTTTTCATCCAGAGATGTTCATCTACTCTCCCTAAATATCTACCCACAACTTTATGCCATCCAACCATGCTCTTGTGTTCGTCACCCATATTTACCTAAGCACATATCTATATACCTTTACTAAACATTTTATTTCATTAGCCCACAACTAATCATCCATCTGTCCACCCACATTTATATCCACCCACCTATATGTCCACAACCGTTTGTGCAGCCAACTACCTGCCACTGAATGAATCCACTGTCTCAAACCCCACTAGTCTGTGCTTTGAATTAACACCAATAGTACAGAACTATGGGGCCTTATTTATGAAGGCCTTGCGCCACCGGTGCGTCACTTTTTCCCATGTTAAAAGTGACGCACCGGCGGCGCAAGACCTTCATAAATAAGGCCCATGGTATCTATACCCAGAAGACACTTATACTAGTTATATTACCTTCATTCATCTTTCGATTTCTTTTATTTAGTCTACGTAGATTTAGGGTTGATGAAATGTACTAAAAGTGCACACTTCATATTGTTTCCACTGTTTGGGGCAATGTTTATATTTGCTTATTTTAAAATGATGAATACATTCTGAAATTAAAGTATGCATGCTCTGTCAGTGCACAACCTTTGCCATGCAAGTAATCGATAACACATCTTCCTTACCATTAAGAGTGCCTCTCAGATAGACAGTAGTAAAGTGTAACATTTCTCTGATTTTGTGATATCCTGCGTGAAATTTGAATTTCTCTCATGGCAGTACACAATTAGGATACAGCAAATTGGTTAAAAGAATTGCATTGTAAATTCTCCTTGTAGATTTTTGAATAAACATACTCGGCAACTCTGAATGTATGTGAAGTCTAATAATGCAAGCAGATGCAGTTATTATATAGGCGGTGCCCCCCTCATTTATTGTCCAAATGATCTCCTAACACCTTTCCAGAAGGATATAGGGGCATTTTACCAAGGGGGGCGATAGGCAACTATCGCCGATTTAGCGGCGGTTTTCGGCCGCTAAGCTGCGATAATTCTATCGCCCTATTAGCAAGCTGTCGCTAACTGATGTTAGCAACAGCTTTTAGGCAATAGCGAGCCATGTTTATTGCTAATGACATAAAAAGTGGGCATACCCAACCAGTTAGCGACTGAAAGCAGTTGCTAACGTCGCTATTGCCTATTAGCAAGGCAGGCGTAGCTTTGTAAATATTCACGCTAAGCGCGAATATCTCCAAATACTAACACCTGCTCAGACCAGTTCTTAGCCATGTTATCCAATGGGGGGTGGATAACATGGCTAAGTGCCTTTCATCGCTAATGCGTGAATATTGCTGTATTCTCAGCGATATTCACGCATTTCGCCGCTATCGCTGGATATTTTAGCACAATGGAGAAAAACGTTGCTAAAAGCATGTTTTCTCCGCTAACATATCCAGCGATAGGCAGCAATAAAAAAATCGTCGCTAAGCCTATTTAGCGATAAATATCGCTACTTGTTGATAATATGCCCCATAGTTACCAGGCTCTGTGTCTAAATTTGAGGAGAGAGGAAATAGGGGAACTTCCAAAAATAGCAGATTACCCATCTACACCGTATGTGGAAGAATTAGTTAGCTTAGTCCATCGTCCATGGTGATAAAAGCCCTTTGATCTATTGCAACTGGTTCAATACCATGTCTCGCAAAATTAGCTACATGAAAGACAGATGTGAAAGGGAGTCAAGCTTCCAAGAAAGACCAATGTAGCATTCATAACACGCAGAGATGTATTTCCCTCATGTTAGGTAAAAGTATTTGTATTTGTATTTGTATTTGTAAGGCTCATTTATACCGCGCTAACAATCGCTCCAAGGAGCATCTCGGCGCCAATGAAAGGACAACCAGATGTAAAAGTTGCCTTACTGCTTAAAGAGACCAGGGCCGGAGTCACACTAGTGCTCTGGCGGTTGAATCAGGAATATTGTAAATCCAGGTTTTCAGATGTTTGCGGAAATCAGATTCCTTGTCCAGTGCTCTTAAAGATGGAGGGAGGGCATTCCATGCTTTAGCACCCAATACCGCTAGGGATTTACCCCCACGGGTTTTAAGTCTGAACCCTGGGATGGTCAGAAGATTGGCATTTGAGGACCGTAGTGCTCGAGTTGGGCAGTATTTTACAAATTTATTCCTTAGGTATAAAGGGCCTGAGTTGTGTACAGCACGAAAGGTGATTGTCAGTACTTTGTGCTGGACCCTTTTAGTTATAGGCAGCCAGTGTAGTGCATCAAGGGCTTTAGTTGCTGAGGATTTTCTTGGCCATTTCAAAACCAGCCTTTCCGCCGTATGCTGTACCATCTGAAGTTTGTGGGTGACCGCCTTATTAGTACCAGCATACAAGCTGTTGCAATAGTCGATGCTAGATGTAACTAATGCAATCGTGACTGTTTTCCTTGCTTCGAGGGGCAGCAGGTCAAAGAACTTCCTGAGCAGTTCTATCACCCCAAAGCAAGTGCCTGCCACTTTCGACGCCTGATGTTTAAAAGATAAATCGGCGTCAAACTGTACCCCAAGGTTACGGGCCGAGGAGGTAGTGTGGGGTGGTATCTCTGCCTTCTCGGGCCACCACAGTCTGGGGATAAATTCGTTTTTTGGGCCTATAGGCATGATCTCGGTCTTGCCTGTGTTGCATTTTAGGTGGTTTTTCCGCATCCACTCAAAGGTGGCCGTTAAGCAGCACTTAAGTTTTTCCTCCCAGACCTGGTTATCTTTGTCCATAACCAGGATCAGTTGAGTATTGTCGGCATATGCTATTACATCTATGCCGTAGGACGATATCAGCTGTATCAGGGGTGCGGTATAGACATTGAATAATGTCGGACTCAGGCTGGAACCTTGAGGTACTCCCGTTGACAGTGACTTCTCACTGGATCGGAATTCCCCCAAGGTCACCACTTGTCTCCTGTCACTAAGAAAGTTTTTTATCCACTCCAAGGCAATGCCTTTAATGCCAGATGTTATTAGCCGGTCAATTAAGATAGCATGTGAGACCGTGTCGAAGGCCGCCGACAGGTCTAATAGTATCAGGACGGCCTTCTTGCCTTGATCTAGGGCTTATGTGACCACCAAATGTTTATCCTACCACGTTGTGAAATATTCCCAGTGTGAATGTTTGCTAGTAAAATTCATACTAGCCTTGAAAGAAATGGTTTATTTTTCCACCTGAGTTTATCTCCATCAATTTGGGACATACCATGGTCATTTGGCAATGGTTGATAACCTGCTCCGTTTTGGGTTTTCCAATCTGGGGGCATATTATCAAGGACCGGTGTTAAAATTATCGCTGTTTTATCGGCAGGAAACTGCAGATAAAACGGCGATAATGGGCTTGATAATACGCCCTTGTTAATTCCCATAGAAGCCCATGTTAACACAAGAACATGGGCTTCTATGGGAATTAACAAGGGCGTATTATCAAGCCCATTATCGCCGTTTAATCTGCAGTTTCCTGCCGATAAAACGGCGATAATTTTAACACCGGTCCTTGATAATATGCCCCATAGTTCTTTGGTGGCACTTTCTTTTTCAAAATAGTGCATGTTTGCCTAAATGTAATGTTTGCATGGATAGAGAGACTGGATGTATTGTGGTCAGTCAAAGCCATCTGGATGATAAAGAGCGGGAGGAAGACCAGGGATTTGTGCATTCAATGTGAGTTATGAGAAAGAGGAAAGAAAATTAAAACTGTTCACAAAGACCATGTACTAGGGTTATGATGATTGCCACTATATCAGATTGGCAAATTTGACCTACAAAGTATTGCATACAATACATTGCTTTCAACTAATTTGATGGTTAAGTCTATGTTTACTATTCTTAAGTCCACTTTTACTTAATAACACATGCCATGCAAAGTATTGGTTAGGTCGATATAGTGTGTGTAATATATTTTATCAAATGTGATATAGCAACTCTGAACCCTGCACAGACAGAAAGCATGACGAAAAATATGTTGAAGGTGTAAATCATGGTGGGAAACAATGGAGAACCTGTCAAAAATGCTCAAATTAGCCCCTCTCAGTTCCTTTACTTGCATTATCTATCTCTTTCATCCATCCATCCATCCATCCATCCATCCTATCTCTCTCTTTCTCTCTCTCTTCTACTTTATTGATGGCTCTCCCTCCCTTTCTCCAACTCTTTCTCTCTCTTTCTTGAAAACCCTTGCACCTTCTGCAATACATCTTAGGGTGCTGGAGAGAGTGAAATATGCACCAGCAACAGCCCTGGGTATTTAAAAACCAGTCTCCAATGGCTGCAGCCTACCAGGAAAACGCCTGTTGGAATAAAATGAAAGACCAAACCTGCAAATCCATGTAATTCCTTCCATCTATTCAAGTAAATATCAAAATGCCTTGTATAACCCACCACCCTCAACACTGTATGTTGATTCTGGTACTCACATGGTGTGTTATGTTGTGGAACTCATCCTAGCCGAGGACAACCTCTCTACCACCAGAGATGTGCAAAATGTTAGTTTGTCTGTGAAATTAGGGGAAACTGAGTTTTCCCATGTATTTTGAAGCTGCTCTTCTCTCAAACATTATTTGAATGCGATTTTCTCAGAAATTAGCCCAATAATCAATGTTACAGTGGACTGGACTACCGGTCTGCCCTGCTGGGTTGTGTAAAGAATGTCCCTATGATTGTTCACCACTGTAGCCTCCTAGCCATGAGATGGTGTAGGGGACTTCCACCTATTGTGGAAGAATAGATGCGCTACATTGCGTTTCGCTTTTAGGTCAAAATTTAGAAAATGACACTTTTAGAAAACCATTATAATGGCAACAAAGAACCTTGTCAGATTATTAGTTAGCAAACATTGTTATTGATTTTTAGCAGATCAAGAAATTTAATTAGCTTGACCTCGATTTACACGAACATAGTAGCTGAAACATTCATTTGTGTGAATTAATTTAGTATTAACAAATTATAGACATTGGATAACATTGGCAAACGTTGTATGAGGTATTTGGCCCACAAAAAAAATTAATAAAAAAAGCAATACTTTTACAGACCTAAACATTTTACATTACACATAAAATACAATATACCTGTCTTCAGTTTTCAACAGGAGGAGTCTGCTGTTGTGTCTTACTTGTTTAGACTCCTATAATTAGAGCATGTAAAGGGAACGTAACAGCTAGTTATTTAAACCAAGACCAAGATCCAATTTGACTTTCAGGGTTGCCTTTGTAGAGTTGATAAGTCCAAAATCTCCCTAATGCATAGAGGTCAACGCGTTTTAAATCCTGTGATGTTGTGGTCTACTAAGGAAAAAAACTGATTGAAAGAAAATTGAATGGAAAAATTCTTTGTAAGATTCATTCTTTACATAGACAGATAGATCAGTCAATGCCTCTTCTTATTGGATCACGTTACCTCTGCTTTTGGTGTATGTTTCCTCTTTGTCCAGTATAGTTGAAAGAAGAACTGGAAAAAAACAATGGAAAAAAACAAACATAAGCTCATGGTTAGAGCCAGTCTTAATTTTCCATGCACTTAAAAAAAAAAGGCAAAAGTTAATAGTGCAGCTTACAAATGTTTACTTACCTCCGTACATCCATATTCCGGTGTTTACTACCCAACACCATGCCCCTCCCCATGCCTGACCACCCCACAAAACTCCCTCCATGGGCCCTGGCTGGTTTTACATACATCTACTCTAAGTGGGGATGTTTCTTGACTGAGGTTGGGGTATATTCAACGCATCCAATCACTCAAAGTGTACTTTTGCAGGTTTATGAATTCCTGGGTGGTGAAGAAACAGTTAATTACTTGAAGTTTTCACTTTATATTTAGGCATTTCTCATGTTAAATTTACAATGCAGGCTTACTCTGCAAGTGCACCTGGTGTCTTTAGGCCTAGGGCAGCTTCATTGTTGTTTTGTTTCCTATTGATGGTTTTCCGTTGTGACATTGTTGCCAATGTATCTTTGGAGGGAGGAAGATAAACATATGGCGCCTGTGAGTAAAATTTCCTCAGTTTCGATGTGACACGTTCAAATGTGATTTTTGTAAGCGTTCAGAGTTGCTGCTCTCTTTTCACACAATTGCTCATTAGATTTTGAATTGCAAATTTACTTAGTCGGTGCTCACGGTGTTGTTAAATGCAGCATGGCTTCATTGTTGTCTTGTATTTTCATGATGTTTCCACTTGTAACGATGTTGAAAATCTATCTTTTAAAGGAGACAGATATTTTATTTATTTATTTATTTTCGGATTTGTAATGTGCATGGATGCCTCAGTGGCGAGGCATCCCAGCGCAACCAGAGACCGGAGACAGGAGCCTAAGAGTGCAACATAGAGATTAAACAACAAGAGTAGGGAAAAGCCAGGTCTTTAAGGCTTTTCGAAATGCCAGATGGTTCGGAGTGGCTCTCATGGGAGCCAGGAGCGAGTTCCAAAGTTTCACCACCAAATAGCAGAAAGAGCGTCCCCCGGCCCTCGCTCTCCAGTCTCGAGGGACGGGGACCAGCGCAAGATCAGCGGATCTCAATGAGCGCCGAGGCACATAGGGCTCCAGCAAATGATGTCGCCCTGCTGGGGCCTGGTATGTCAAGATCTTATTTGAAATACACAGCACCTTAAACGGAATGTGCTTTTCAACAGGCAGCCAGTGGAGTTTAGGGATCACATGGGCCACAAGCAAGATCTAGGCAGTGTGACCAGAAGCCGTGCCGCCACGTTCTAGACCCTCTGCAGGCACTTGATTCTCGCCTTATTTTCGCCCAAGAAAAAGGAACTTCCATAGTCCAGTCTGGACAGAATGGACACCCTGGACAATTGTCTGGCGCACCTTGGGAGGGAAGAAACCCAGCAACGGTCTCAGGCCTCGCAAAAGCCCGAAGCAGACCCCTGCGCTGGCTTTCGTTTGTTTGTCGAAAGTCAAACCAGTCTAGTGTTATCAGACGGCACTGTGATTTTTGGAATATTGCTAACCGTACACGAGTATTTATTGTAGATGTATCACACTTTTAATTGTACATAGCACTGAAGGCTTGCCACTTGGTTTCCGTGCCTCCGTGAAAATACTGAGCCTTAATCTGTCCGCAGGTTCCTCCGTTCTGATTTCTTCAACAAATGATTTAGCTGCAGGGTCACCTGCGATTATGTGGTTGTTGCCTTGTGGAGTTCTGAATTAAAAAAAGAAACTCTGGTGCGCTGTTTGGCGCCTTCAGGCATCGTGTGGATCCAAGCAAGACCTAAGCAATCAACTAGGATGAGTCCAGCAGAATCCTGGTTGATGGGTTCAATTCACCCTTTGTTTTCTCCTCGATTTAGTTTTGCAATTTGTAAATTGGATTACATTCCAGTTGGTATAGACTTTCTCCCTTTCTAGTTAGTGAATTACACATGTCTCTGTTAAGATGACAAATGCTTTCAGTTTGTGTTGGGATGGCACTTTTTTTTGCATTTTGTATTTTGCGAAGGTGAAGGATTCTTAGTTGGCTGAACTTATTTTTTCAATGTTCATTCAGGTCTTGAGGCCACTGGTGCTTGTTTCTTTAAGTGATACTCAATTTTTATGATCATCGCCTTGAACTATACACAATAGCAGCTTGATGGAGCTGATGTCAAGTCTCTGCAGTTCTGACATTTCATTCAGACCCTTTATGGTTGTGTTGAAGCACAACATTACATAAGCTTAGTCCTCTCTGAACCTCTACCTCTCAGGTTGGGCTGGAATACTACCATATGTCCCATCTCATCAGAATGATTGATCAGTGGTAACTATGCAGAGAATTCAGGATTTTTCCTGGACGATCCTTTGTTACATCTCTTACTGATGTACAGTTTCTGACATGGACAAATGCCGTAGACTATGTTCTCCTTCTGACAGTTTGAAAATATAGTGTGTCTCCACTTGATGTTCTCCACCTGAATTTTGGATCCTTCTAATGTTTGGTTGCATGCCACGCATGTGCCACATTTATGGTGCCATTCAGGAGGGAATAGCATCCAGTGTTGCCTCAAATTACTTTTGGTGTCGTTGGTGGACCCAGCCCCTTTGTACAGACTTGTAATAAGCTGACATTACCCTGCCCTAACTATTTGGTGCCAGCAGCCTGTTCCTGGGTCACATGGCTAAGTGTAGTTTGCAGTTGGATTTTGTTTATTCTTCCCAGGCAGCCTCATGATATTGAGTTAGGTGTGCCTAGATGGACCACCACTGACAGGAGGAGGGCAGGGCTAGACACAGTCCTACTTGCAAATCAGTAGGCTCTGCCCAGTCGTCACACAAATAAACAAAAAAATAAGAATGCCTTGGGATAAATAAACACGCTAAAGAGTAAGACGAAGAGATACCTAAATTAACTCTTCCTACGGACAATGAATGCCTAGAAAACTCAATATATTTCAACCATCCATAGTCAAAGGCAAATCAATATGTACACAAGTGCTCCTTATTAAAGTATACTTTGCTATATTTATTTCTTACATTTCGTGAAGAAAATCATCTCTTTTTCTTTTTTACATATATATATATAAACAGATACCTCACTTAGACATATATATATATATATACACATTTATTTACATTTAGACATACCGGGTTTCAATGAATATATATTTTACTTGCTCTCTTCGCCCTTTTTATCAATCAGGATGCTGATCAAATTATTATACATCGAGCATTCTCTTCAGTAATGGATCACCCTTTTGGAGGCACTTTGAGGTTTGTTAGTCCAACCTCTTTTTTTTGCAGTACTCCTAATTTATTGCCTATTGTTTTAATTTTGTAGGGTGTCTTAAATTGTTTGTCTATGCATTTCAGCCCCAATACTCGTGGGCCTCATCAGGACTAGGGCAATTGAGTGCATAATTTCCAAATCCACCTAGGGGATCAAGAAACACCTTCTTTAACTACAAATCTAGGCGATAACTAATATATACACTTATATACAACTATACACAGGAACATGCAATCAGCATACATATCCCTTTTTAATATTGTCTGTTGAAGCCTGGAGTGGCTGCCATTCTAACATTGAAAGTATGTAGAACCGATATATATACACACCTTTGTGTATGTGCAACCTTATCTATCTCTAGTATTGTGTCTCACATAACCACCAATTGAAAGCGAATGAACGGAGTCTAAAGAATTAAATAGACCTCATATCCCAAATGTTCTTTGTTACTCAATAACCAACTAAATAGTTAGTCAAATATGTAAGAACAGTTATGAAAATCTACCAGTTACCGGTCGTATATCTAAGGCTAACATTTCTTGTTTCGATAGATATAGGAGGCTGCTGACACAAAAACCTCTCATGAATATAGATGCCTAGTCTGGAGCGTTTCTAAATATAAGTCGGGAACAAACATCACAACTAGCGAGTAAGAAGTAATACTTAAACACTTACTACAGCCGGGCGGAACGATCTCCAAACCTCGGCTTATCCTGGTAATACTCTGGATAATGCCGTCCCCTCTGCAACACAAAATGAGCAGGCCTGCTTAGTAACTCTTTATAGTACCTATGACCCGCTATTTAAACATAAGGCATTTTAACGAGGGTCCTACCTTAGTGCGGGAGTTTCTTCTACCAGCGAAAGCAGTCCGTCACAGTGTCACGTCCTGGGCGTACGTAATGTCATGCGACACGGGAGGCTGTGTATACATTGCAAGCACCGAAACTGAGGAGGTGCCTAACAAAGTAGTTCGAAAAGCTAGAGAGAAGACTCTTGTGTAGTTCGATAAATGCCCTAGGAATGGAACTAATGCAATTAAGAAAGTGACTAACTCCTATAGTTAAAACTCTATATGATGTAACAAATAAAACGAATACTAAATGATGACACTCCTAGACCTACTATAAAAAGATATCCTACTCTAATATCCTACTTATAAGTGTGATTAACCAACAACACCCCTTAATTCCAAAAGAACAGAAATTAATACCAGCACTCCTTACAGTTTTTTCCAACTATATGGCAACAGTTGTCCATAGTTATCTACATCAATATTTACACATGTCTGAACACAGTGTCTGACTACAGATAAGACAGCAAGTACACTAGTTATTAGCAATACATCACATGGTTATACCCACAAGTAATTCATTGTAATAATGCCCCAACTTCATCTTTGTCATTGAAGCCCAATGTAGCTGTGTGATATTTCGGAATCATTCTGGCTTCTAATATACTCAGTTTCATTTGAAGGTCCACTCCACATGCATTTCCTGTCTGTATGGGGAATCACTGGGAACCTGTGTTGTGTTTATATCTAGGACCCTAATTCGATATTCCCGATGTATGCCCTTGTGAGGTTATAATCAATAATATCCTGATAAAGGCATAAGAATCAGATCCATATTCAGTAATAGCCCATGCAGTCCAAAGCACAGCACTAAGCATGGGCGAATTTTGCGAATCTCGCGTTCACGAATTTTGCGGATTTGCGAACTCGCAATTCGCAAAATCCGCAAATTCTCGCGAATTTGCGTTTTTTTTTTTTTTGTGTGTTCGCGCGGGTTTCTGCCAGTTCGCGAGGGTTTTGTACAATTTCGCAAACGCGAACTTACCTGTCGGGTCGCAAGTTTCGCGAACTTGTTGTTTCTACGTGTCCAGCCTGTTTGGGACACTCTTCTTCATCACTGCCACTCTCTGTCGCCACTGCCACTCTCTGACTACTCATGTCACCCTCTGGCCCACCCATACCACCCTCTGTTTCATCACAGCACCCTCTGATTGTCCAGTCAGTGTACATTATTGTGGCAAAGCAAGCACACCTTCCCTGCCTCAAGTGACCTGAATTAATTTGGGGCTGATTAATGTGTCACAGAATATTTTTTTAGCTGGCACCTGCTTCCTTAGTGCTTCCTGATTAGTGATCTTTTGCACTTGCTAAGTGCTTTCATTGTTGCAAAATTAGTTACAACACCTGCCCTGCCCCAACTGACAATAATGAATTAGGGGCTGATTAATGGATTTGAACTTCCAGCCTGGCTCCTGCTTGTCTCCCTTAGCTGTAATTCAGGACCTTTGTGGCATATGTGTAACTATTCTGAGGTTCAGAGCAGGGTCACATAATAGTTGCAACTGGCAACTGAACTCTGGAGGGGCCCCTCAGGAAGCACTACAGGAAATGGCTACTAATGATGAGCCTGAACTTTTGAACCTGGTAAGTAGTTTCAGTTTTGCTAAGATCGTATTTCTGCAATTTTGCGCTTATTCGCGGGGCGCGAAGTTGTACTGGGAAGCCGCGAACTCACGCGAACAGTGCGAGCAAGCCATAAAATCCGCTGCTCGCGGATTTGCGGATTTTGCGGGAGATTCGCGAATCTCGCGGATTGCGAATTTACCGAAAATCCGCAAAATCCGCGAGCGAAACGGATTTTCCGCCCATGCCTACACAGCACGGCTAACCCCATCGACTCCTAGAAAGCACAACGCGTTCTTTAAACAAACCAAGCCTCCAGCAGCCCGGGAAATCCCCCCTGCTTTTGTTTTGATTTGAGCAAGAACTCCTGAAGTCCAGAAAGAACTGTTAGTTCTTAGTGACGTCTTATGTCCAACCTTATGTCAAACCCGGCACCTTCCAGGTATAAAATACCAACAGTTGCCTTAAGCAAACACACGGTGGTTTGGAGCAGAGCGGCCATCTACTTGCCCGAGAGCCCAGCTGACGCGAGAAGCCCACGGAAGCCGCCCCTCCCGTTTGACGCACTGAGAGAGACGCTGTCTTTTTCTCCAGCTGAGAAAATCCAGCTCCGGTGTCTCCAGCCTACCCTTGTGGGTTGCTGGGATATCGAGTCCTGAGGAAAGAGATACCAGACCTCCCACATTCTATTACCAAGGTACGGAGCTGACTAAACCCTTAAGAGTATTCTTGATGTAGATTTTTGGCAAAACTATCTTAACCAACTTAACTTAAACTGCTACTTACTCATCCCCTCCCACGTGTTAGGCTTAGGTCAGGTACACCGGGGTAGGCTTAGTTAGAAGCACCAGTTGAGTACGTTAGTCAATGTATTTATGTATGTATATATTTTATCCACTTTAAAGTATCATATGGCTAAGAAACCTTATCAATGCTTTTAAAGTATTACTTCATAATACTACTTTTACTGTACGCACTTTACTTTACTTTAAGTATTGCAATTGTGGCAATTCATTTCTCTTGCATGAGGAAGAAAACTGCTCAATAAATAACACCTTTTATTGACAACGCCTGTCTCTCTATTTCTCTGCATTCTGGTGAAACTAAGTATGCACTGCTGACTGAGTGAAATAGCTGTCTATTGTTTTCACACGACTCTAGAGACACACTCTTATTCTGAGGGAGCAAAGTGGTCACGTTTTTGAGATTGTCGGAAACTGAATCTCTTCTTGTCTGAGCCAGGGAAGCTAATCCCTCCCTATTCATTCAAGACAGTTTCCAGTGACCTCTGAGCTAGCTGGCTCAAATCAAAATTAAGTTTAACATAGTCAGTAGAGACCTAGATGACCTCAGTCCTACGTCTACACTGCTGTTTATGTTATTCCAATGCGCAGAGCCTATTGGGAAAATAGGAACTACACAACACCTGTAGATTAAGTGGAGACCCGCAGGTAGAATTCACTGAAGGTTTATTCTAGAAATGAGGGCCCACGACTAGCTAGAATCTTTCCTCATTGATGGCCAGAGTCCACTTCTATAGAGGTTGACAAGGATTCTATCAAGAGAACTCTGCATAACAAGAAATGAACAAATAATAATAAAGGAGAATGAAATGAACAGTTGCTCATTGGTACATGACCATTCCCTTCTAACAAAATAGATAAAAGGAATCAGACATTGGAAGAGCCCAATAAATAATAAATTAACTTACATAGAAATCTTTAAAGTGGCTTGGAATGGACACATTATGTGAACTCCCAGCAGAACTTAAGTGTGTTGTTCTAGGAGGTTAATTGATGGGCGACAGTGACACTTCAGAGGCTTTACTTAAGTTGAAGCGATTAGATGATGCATTGTTAACAGCACTTACCTGTGAGTGTGCCATGGAAAAGGAAGAAGTGTCATTTGGTGATCTGAGCCTGTGCGGTATAGTACTAGAACTTTATGAAATGGTATCCTGTGAAGCCACGAAGAGCCATCAAGAGCATTTCCAACAATATTAACATTACTCACATTCCTCTTTCTGGAAATCAGATTTTGATTTTGCCTGCACAGGGGCAAGTTTGTCCAAACACTTCCTGACAATTTGACACCTGAGCAGGTCCTGTGAATTTGAAATGTTCCCGTTAGGGCTTTAGTGGGATTTTTTAATGAGGAACCAGGCTCCAATGCTAAGGTAGACTTCTCAAATAATGTTTTTCATCAAATGTTTTCTTATCACGAGACAAAAACACAATCACTCTGATGGTGGTGGCATCTATAGAATCTTGTTGACACAGAGTGGGTGTGGTGGATTCCCCTTTTAACTCTAAAATACAGTCCGGATGCACTCTGGTCTTTGGGTCTCTGTTGTGCAGCAGCTTAAACGGTGACACTGTACGGTGTAATACGATAAGACCAAACATTTTGTCTCAAAAACAATTGAACAACTTGTCCTGTTACAAGTGCCCTCTGGATTCCTTCCTTGAGAAATCTGTTAGTCCTCTTAACTAGGCCATTCGAAGTGAGAGTATAGAGCAACTTCTAAGTGTTTGATGTGATGCGAGTTAAGGAAACCTTTCATTTGAATGGAGGTAAAATGGGTACCAGTATCATCGACAAGTTGACATTCTGGAACTGAATTAATTTGAAGGTAGACAGACCTGATGTTGAGCACGGTGAGAAATGTGGCATGTGCTAAGTTGGCTAGGAACTCAAGTATTTTGGGTAGTGGGGAACAATCAGTGAAAATATTTTTGTTATTTGTGCAAAGGTCAGCGCAGTCGCCTGATTTTCTTGCTCACAATAACAACTGAGCTGACCCATTCGGCTGAGTTAGTGGGTTGGATGATACCATTGGCAACCTGATGATTAGGCCGTTGCTTAAGGACTTCCCTAACACTCATGAAACCGGTTTAAACGTAATCTGATTTTGTGCAAGAATTTGTTGGTAATCGCAATTTTCAAATTGAAGCTTTGTCAAGTACTTTTGTACAATCAGAAGTGATCAACAAGTACAACATATGCATCACAATCCAGGCTGGTGGGTCAGCGCCAGGCACAAGCATGCGATCTAACTTGGCAAGTTCCTTACAGCGGAATATGGGTCTACTCTTCCTGGATATATATATTTTAGTGGTGATGTTGTGACCAAGATACATTAGGTTGTCTGTAAAATAGCCAAGCATATCAATAGCCTGATCCCTGTATGCCTAGGGATAAATATCAGGAGTTGTAAGGGAGTGGTGTGCCCTCCACTGTTGAAAGAATAAAGAATCTGAAATGATGGTAATGGGAGAACCTGAATCAGCTAGCATGTTTGGAATGAGCTTAAAGCCAAGGGTGACTTCACAAACAGGAGTTTTAACTTTGCTGACATCAGTGACAACATCTGAGGTGAGCACTTAATCAAACAAATCGAAAGTACAAGCCTTCACAGTGGCATCCAGACTATAAATCATCACAGATGCTTTGGATCTTCTGCAGATAATGTAAAACTAACTGATTTTTTTGCAATCAACACAGTGTTTGCCTTGAGCTAGGAAATGAGGATTATTGCCAATGTGATTCCTAGAACCACCCCTATACCGTATAGTATTTGATGCTGGTAAATCATTTTTACCACCTCTATGTTTCACAGAAATGGTGTCAATAATTTTGAAAACATTCACCACTGTTGCAGAAGACATTGCATTATGTTCTAGAGTAAGGAGCCTATTGGAAATAGTGGAAAGTTCAATTGTCTTTACAATGTGTATGACTTCTGTAAGAGTGGGGTCTCTACAAGACAGTATTCTCTCTTCATTTTGTTGTGAAAATAAACTATAGACAAATTGATTTCTAATGTACACATTGAAAGCAATTTCAAAATTGCATGTAGACGCTAAATGCAGAAGTGCTGAAGTGTACTCCTCTACAGTTTCTTCTGAGCTCTGCTTCCTTCTGAAAAACTTGAAACACTACAAAATAACATTGGGTTCTTCAGAAAATAGTCTTTGAAGACTGGCAATGGCTTCGGCATACTTGTCCCTATCACCAGAAAATTCAGATGGAGCTTTCACAACATAGAGATTGTCAATAAATGGTTTCCCCTCTTGACCAAGGTGGCTGAAAAGTAATGTTGCTTTGTATTTAGATTCAGTAGCTTCATTAAGTATGACAAGCATAATATTTTCGAAGGTACATATCCATGACTTTCATTTTATGCATGGTTACCCCAGATGCTGGAGGAATGGTGTGCTTTGGAATAAGTGAAGAGCTAAAGTCATCTTCAAAATTGAGTAGTAGGTGATAAAGGGCCAAGCAATAAACAAAACAAGCAGAGCACAGCTGTAAATGTACATATAGATATCCAAATCAATGATACTTGTAGTAAGCAGTCCAATGCAAAGTGATTGTTGATGAAGATAGCCTGTGTATTTAAAGTTAGCCCAATCCAAGATGGCTGATATGTTTACTATCTTGAACTCACCCAATCCAGGATGACTGACAGTAAACTAGCATGTGGATAGCCAAAATAGCTCTGTGGATGTAGATCATATAGCACAAACCCATCCAAACACTGATTAGTTAATTCAAATGTAGCCTGAGCATATCCCAAATAGTCCAAACCCACCCAAAGAGTAGTCAGTTCATCCATGTACCATAACAACACACAGCTGTGCGCAATGTGAATGACCAGATGTGATATTGCCTGGAAATGTGCAGTGGGGACAGTGCAAAGCCCATATGAGGGTGGTTCTTCAGCTTAAAGCAGGGCGCTGCCACATAGATACAGCCACATGGATTAACATAGTCAGCAGCTGTACTGAGGTGAGAGTAAAATGCGTCAGTGGGCTCCTGCATGTCCGCTTGTGGTCAAATGTGAAGAGATGAGGCAGAGACCAGCAGGTAAACTTCTGAGAAGATTTATACTAGAAATGAGGAACCCAAGACCAACTAGAGCCCCTCCTCAAGGATGTCCAGAGTCAACCGCTGAAGCGGCCAACAGGGATTCCATGAAGAGAACTGTGCTAGAATATGGACTGTAGATCAGAAAAAAAGAAGCAGTGATCAAGCAATAACAAAGAAAAAAGAAATAAACCATCATTGGTACAGAGGCCTGGGTACCAATGATAGTTGATGTTTGATATATTTTTTTTTGATATGCCGTTAAAAAGACTTAAACACAACATTTAGAATCAGGTACAAATACTGTTTTTTGGTTCCAAATTAATACAAATTGAACATGGACCAGTGTTTTCCTCACACAAATCTCTCCAACTCTTCTCTGGAGGAATTTGAAGAGAAAGTGCATGTTGAAAAGGGGAAGATGAGACTGCTCAAACCTGCATATTACCCTCAATAAGACATTTGGGCCTAGATTTACAAATAAATCAGCAAAAGCAGCACAGCGAGTGCAGTCCCTGTGATACATTGCGTGAATGGGAGAGCAGAACAACCCCATCTTCATAAAAATGTGGCACTTTTCTGCTCTCTGCCTGTGCTGGCACAATTTATGCGTTCATGGTTCAAGGGTGCCTGTGTTGCTGTCAGCATAGGTTTTTGTGTAATAGGGTGCTTTTTCTGCACAAAGTACTATGCTGAAAGGCAATTACCTGTGGTGCTGAAGGATTCTAGACACATGCAAAGAGGAAAAAAGTAGGATAAAAAAATATTTGGAATCTTTACCCCTGTCCCATGGAGGTGTGGGATTTTGGCACAAATTCATGTCTACGAGACTTCCCAGATAAGGAATTGAATCAAATGCAACACCCATAGTCCTACATAGCGCAAATGAATGCAATGTAGTGCATTGCACTGCATTACTTTTGGTTACCGTTCAACGAAAATTGTGATTTGCGTTTGATTGTAAATACCAACTCAATACTTTGCGTCTGCATTAAAAAGTAACACAAATTGTTTGTAAATCTGAGCCTTAGAATTTTGAAGTGCCCAGTAAGACTATCTGAGGGTGATCCAGCAGCATGTGATAAAGGTATTTCTTAGAGACGTCTTTATCCATTGCCTGACCTGCTCACTGCACAATGAGGGGCTTAACATTTATCTCATCTATATGAGGTTGTCTGTTCCAGTGCTCATAATTTGCCCTACGCCCTTTCACCCAAAGCTAAACATCTACAATATTTTTATGTGCATGCTTCTGCTATGTGTAATGCTTGGGGTATTCCCTGATACAAGGGTTAGGGCCCAAGGCCCCCATGCACAGCAATTCATGATGCAGACACTTGTATTTACGGTCTGGAACTGGCCCAGGCCACTTAGGCCTGGTCCCTATTATTAACAGTGACACCTGTGGTGGATGGGTGTGGGGTGAGTGTGGAACCCAGCCCTCAAGGACTGGCTGGTGGAAACATATTTTTTTCTAAACACTAGTCCGTGACCAGCCGATCACAACCCACAAGTGGTTCTTCTGGGTAACATATTCAGACAATTCACACATACAAAAGCAAAGAACCAATGTGCACCACACCAGTGGAGTCTGGCCCTCTCTGGTAGTATTTTTTTCTATTGCCTTTGGACTGCGACTGCCACTTCTTTTCATCCTAAAAACGCCTCATTTTTATTTCCTCCTTCTGTTCTTCCTTTCCATGTTCTTCTAAAAGGAGCCCTCTCGTACCTATCCAAAATTCTATTGAATGTGTTCCCATTTTCAAAAATCTATTTTCCTGACCTTTTCAAGGCCAGCTTATTTCAAAATGCTGCAAAAGAAAGAATGGTGAAGTGACTATAGCGTTCCTTACACCTACTGAAATGTTTTGAAAACCCCTTTCTGACAAGGTGCGCCATTACAGTGATAATGCAGACTGACATTTATAGCTTTGAAATTCACAGGGCTTATTGTACAACACCGCGCTATATAATTGTTCATTTCATGCTCTCATTTTTCAAAAGCCAAACAATGAAGACAATTACCAATTTACATTAAATTCCCTATCTTGAACAAGATAAGGACATTTAAAAATGCATCTATGCTTTGTTTAGTGTCCGCCTGATAAATTAGCAGCAAATCTTTGTGCAAAGTATTTCTGCTGTTTAAAGGAGAAGCGAACAGCACGCGTCAGGAAAGGTCTGTGTGGTGGGTTGAAGGTTCACCCAGCTCTAATGTATGCGTGTCTTATCTCCATAATACACACAGGTTGAGGGTTTGTCAATATTCCTCAAACTCTTTTGAACATTTATCAGTCAGCATTGACAGCTCTGACAGGATGAGCTGCCGCTGCATACTAAACACAGCAACACAAAGCGAATCATTCTTCGGCAGGTTATTACTTTGAAATGATTATTATTTCAGATAAGTTTCCTACATATATTTAATTCAGGCCGTCCACCATCTAAGACGTGTTCAAAAATGTGAAGCATAGCACTTTGATTTGCATTTTATCTTCTGGCTGCACTTGTAATATTAATGTCTACGAGAGGCTTTTTTTTAGTAGTCGAAAAGTCTCTGCTGATTTCTTTCCCCGCAAACACCACTGCGGGATTTGAATCTTATATTGTGATATTAACTGCATACAGTGTTGCCTTTTGGCATTTACATTTAAGATATAAAAATATAGTTGTGATAGAGAACAAAAATAGTATTTACAGTTTGATCGTAGGGGTTTCAGATTGCCATGTTCGCAGACTTAAAATCTGCCTTATTTGGTTGTCTCCAAAGGTAGCAGCAGTTTTCAAAGAAGCTGGGGGTATATTATCAAGAACAGCGTTAAAATTATCGCCGCTTTAGCAGCAGGAAACTGCCGCTAAAGCGGTGATAATAGGCTTGATAATATGCCTTGTGAATTCCCATAGAAGCCCATATTCACACCAGAACATGGGCTTCAATGGGAATTCACAAGGGCATATTATCAAGCCCATTATCGCCGCTTTAACAGCAGTTTCCCCTATTTTTGTCATTTTATTTATTGTTCCACAGTAGAGTACAAAAAACAATACGACTTATAACAATAAGTTATAACAATATCACAAATTCATATATGGTCAACGATATTTGTCCAATGGAGTACCTTTATCAGTTTCCGACCTCATCCCTAATAACATTATGGCGGGTGTAATCCTCAATGGGCTCCCAGTGATTGTAAAAATGCATTTCTCAATATCCATTATAAATCTGGACAGTTTACAACAACTAAATAAAATATGAAGGTTATGAGCATTATCTCCCCGGCAGCAGAAACATTTTCCATCATGAACACTCCCCCACTTAAACATACAGGCAGGTGTATAATAAAAATCAAACACAGTCTTAAAGAATTGTACTTTCAAATTAGCTGAAATTAACACAACTCGAGATCAGGCAATGGCATCCTCAATAGATATATTATGCTCACCTAAAATTTTGACCTAAGTCATCTCCTCTATATGATTATAATAGAATAATAGAGAATTGGGAGCAAACATAACTTTCTTCCAAGATAAGTAATCAAGAATTTGGAGAAATTTAAAAAACTGAACATTAGAAAAATTATAAAATGTCCTAGTTCTTCAAAAGACATAAGTAACCCCCCCCCCCTTTGCACAAAAAGCCCCTATTATTGTAATACCTTTATTCCTACATGCATGGTTTACACTATCCCAAAAATAGGGGGAAGAATCTTCACAGCATTCATGGGTGTGTAATATGATAATTTCTCCAATAAACAAAGTGTTTGCATTCTGTTACATACTTTAAAAGCTTCTTCCACAACTTTAAATCTTGTTCGCTTGAAATAACTACCATCAATATCTTTGAATAGGCATTGTCGAGCCTCAGATCAACAAAATCTCAAAAATGGAGGGCACCTCTGCTGTATAGGCCATTCCTTCACCGATCAATAAAATCCACATTTTTAACAAAAACATACATAAAAATCTAAGGCAAAGTCCGGAATGGCTAGGCCAACTCTCTCAACTGGAAGCATCGTAAATCTAATGGCTCGTCTTGATTTGCCAGGAGCCCAGATAAACTTCGCACACAGAGATTGAAGATGTTGCAGCTGAGCACCTGCCACCTCCAAGGGAATTGATCTAAGTATATATGAAGCCTTAGGTAAAATATTCATTTTAATGATGTTGCTTCTACCAATTAAGGTTAGATGTAACCGTCCCCATGTATCAAGCGAATCCTAAACACACTGTATCAACGCATTCCAGTCAGCATCCAACACCTCTTACATTGATGTCCTTTTTTTAATGCCCAAATAAGTCACCTCTTTTAACACTCTAATATCCTGCAAGGCAATGCTTTCTGAACAAAGCATTTGTGTTTTGGTCTATTCAGTTTATAACCAGATACCTGGCCAAACAATATTGCTAGTTGTGCATTCTCTTTAAGTGCAAGAGATGGATCAGTCAATGTCACTGCAATGTCGTCTAAATAAGCGAAAACAGAAAATGGGATGTCATTTACATAAAAAGGTTTAATGCAGGGATTTGCTCAACAAAAGGATTAATATATAAGGCAAACAAAAGTGGCGAGCAGGGGCAGCCTTGCCTAGTACATCTAGTAATTCTCGCAGATTCTGATAATAGCCCCATAGCAGTAATTCTGCCGATCGGTGCGGTATATAAAACCTGTAGAGCAGTCAGGAATCCCTGTCCAAAACCAATACAACTCATCATTTGCGATAAATACTCCCACTCCACCCGATCGAATGCTTTCTACGCATCCAATAAAATTAGCCCTAGATCTCGGTTTTCGGTATGGGCTTTGAGGCAGTTTCCTGCCGCTAAACAGCGATAATTTTAACGTCGTTCTTGAGAATATATCCCTGGACCAACTTTGGTGAAAAGGTAATTAGACAAAGTAGACCATGTTTGCGGAGAGATCAGGCAATATAAAGGTATTTGGCAATGTCTGGAAACCTTGGATGAGGTAGGGAAGCTCTGAGGGGACAGGAGGACAGTGTATAGGGCATCTAGGCCAGTCAGAGATTTATTATTCCATGCTTTCCTTTCTGGAATATTTTTGATGAATGAATTATCATATCGTTATGTATTGTTGATATATATACATGATTGTATTTGTTTATTATGACACTGTACCTCCAAATTATAAAACAAACAAACAAAAGTACACCATGTTCTTCAATGCTGCCAGAAATCCTACCTGCATATATGGGTGAATACCCCCTGAGTGAGAGTACACAGGCAGTATCCCCTAATGTGCTGTATTACCAATCCCAGCACATTAGGAATACTATTTACACATTTGACTGAAGTCTGCTGTCATTTTCATATCAGGTCGTCATGGTGTTAACTCTATTCTACATGGTTGTGAAAGAATCACTCTTGATTCAACAACAGTGCGGCAATAATGTATGATCGGGTCACCTCAGCATCTCTGACCTTTTTAGGACTGAGGGAGGAGCCAGAGGCCTCTCCACTGGCAGAACATCTGCCACTGCTGAATGTATGTCAGAATATCGATAACGAAAATATTGTCTGACGTAAATATTTGAACGGATGCAGCTTTAATAAATAAAGTTTACCGATTGGGAATACATTGGAGTAGAGTCCACTAGACTACCACCTACTTACCCCAATGTTGACAGGCTGGATTAAGGACCCCCTCCTCTTTGCAAACCAGTTACCTCCTTCAATGAGGTGTTGCTAATTGAGTAATTGCTAGTGACTGCAATTGTGGTTGCATACCATTGCTAGATATCACTATGATTCAAAATTGGATGGGTAAGCCCTTTCACACCTCTTTCAAATTATCGTTCTGAATGGAATGTAAACCCCAGTTTATAAGCTGACAAGCCTTTCCTGACTCACAAAATTGGTCTTGTGGTTGCAAACCCTGTCATTTTCCGAATTGGAAGGTTCATGATTGAAAAATGGCTTTGTACATCCGGCCCTTAATTCAGATTCCCTGATCATCTAATATATGCAGTCTCTGATAAGACACCACTGCCTTTTAAGATGTGACTAGAATGTCTACAATAGCTACTATAATCACAAAAACAATTAAGAACGGCATAGAAAGAGGAGCTTTGGCTCCTTCCTTTGTTGACATTCTTTTATATATCATTTGATTGATAAGTTGTGTTAGCCGCCCATGAAGTTGTTCCATTGCTCATAACTGATAGAGATATTGTTAATCCAGACCTTGTATCAAATACAGTAGAGAGGGGATTTGCATCTGGAAATTCGGTGACAAATGCTTTAGGAAGGAGTTTTACACTGAGAACTCTCTAACAAATATAATAGGTATTGGGTTCCTACTAATTGCAAGGTAGATATACAATGATGTTTATTTTGATTTAATATGAGATGAACAGGGCTTAAATTCACCTCTATATTATTATATATGCATCATAGTCTCACTGTGTCTGCACTTGGTATTTTAAAATGCATGTACTATTTTGTCTCATTTGCTTTATAAACTCAAGGCTAATTGTGTAATTTTATTTGTGCTTGTACTCTAGAGGTTGATTGTTCATTACTGTTGCTATTGGAATTGATTTAAGCCTGATAAAGGTCAATGAATGCTTGGCAATGCTAGCTGACATGGGGAAAGGTTTCTGTTTTAATTAATTTTCCAATAAACATTCATAGTTTTAACAGACTGTACATCACAATGGTAGTTGTACAAAGGCAGAGTTTAAGATGTATTTGCAGAGTGGTCTGTCAACCGGGGCGAGTAGATAAAAATAAAGAAGTTTATTATGTGGAAGGCATACTTGTGCATTTCTAAACCTTTCATCAAGAATCCAGGCCTTAATATTTCTGAGGGCAAACTTCAGAATGCTCACTCGTTATAGAGATGGTGCATATTCTGTTCATCAGAGAACTAAAATGATGGTTCTTTAGATGCAACTCCTTCATCTATTTTTCCCCATTTGGAGTCTTGAACAACTGAAAAGTGGTTCTGCTACATTTTTCAGGAAAGATTCAAATATGCATAGGAATAAAAACTTTCCCAAACACTGCACCATTGTTCACACAAATCAGTAGGTAAATCCATATAAGGTCTACCTTCAGGTTTCTTGAATCCCACTGACTCTTCCAGGAAATACAATGGGCTGTGGCCAAAATCCTGAAAAGAGCTACAGCAAACAAACTACTACAGCAACAATGTGATCCCTCCAAATAAATGGTGATATACTTACACTTGTGTTTAGGTGCAGGTTTCTGCTTTCTTCCTTTTGAATACAACTGCATTTTTAAGATTGAGAGACAGAAACACCTCTAGGCAAGAGGAGCTTCTTTACTCATCCTAACCTGCCCTTAATCAAGGTCTGACTGTTTACAAATATAACCTAGCATAATGCTTATTAATCTATGATTTCTAGTACACTCAGTGGTCTATTTGGGCTTTGAACCGGTTAACTTTGATTGCCTTGTTGCATAACACAGAAATAAAATTGTGTGTACGTGAAGCCTGTAAAATCCTATGCATCTCCCTCTTTTCAGCCTCTGTCTTTCTCTCTCTATCCTCCTCTTTGCACCACTTTTTCCTCCCTGATCCCACTCTGCCCCTGGCCCCCCTCCAGCTTATGGGTTCTGCAACCCATTTGTTCCCTCTGTTTCCCCCTCTTAGCTGTCTCTTTCTCTCTTAATACTTTGCTTTGTACCCCATTTTTCCTCTCTGAGCCCCCTGTGCTAACCTGACACCCTCCTTCATATCATGGGTTCTGTTCTTATTTGTTGTCTCAGATTTCCCTATATGCAGCCTCTGTGTTTCTCCATTTTTCCAGCCTGTTCTCACTGGCCTATGGACTCTTAACTCACAGGCCCGTACTGACTCCCTTAGTCTGCCTTTTAGCCCAAAAGCTGAGTGCTCCTTGACTAAAATCAAAGTGCTTGTTGAGAGCTATGGGAAAGCATTTTTGGTGTTAAACTGTGCTTTTCTTTATTTCTAAAGAGACATTTCACATGTTTGTGATTTTTGTGCAATTCCGCCCACTATTAGTAAACCTTTAGAAACCATTTTCACGCCTCCTTTATCTCCATTTCCCTCTTTATACCAGCTTGTGGATTAGAAAGCTGACCACACCACTCCTCCAGGTGCACTCATTGACCTGATCCTGGGCACCCAATTCCCTTGGCCTGCAGCTGAGCCTATGAGGCTGAGAAAGCTTTACAAACCCTCCCTCCAATGCGTCTCAAGCAATGAGTCGAAGCTAAGTCTAAGGGCAGATAGTATAAGTGCATTGGCTGGATCAGTACATGCCAGATAGGGCTGAGGGACAGATATGCTGCACATTTCACTATCTACAACCAGACTCCAAGACACAGCCATGCTAGCTAGCTCACACTAAACCCACACTACTCTCTACCAATAAACAAGGTTATCCACCCTTTACTCACATACTAACCAAACGCTACACAGATGTATAACCTATCGCTTGATGCCCTTCCATCCCTAAACTCACACACCTACACAAACCATAACTATGTACTACTACACAACCAAGCACACATTTTTCTACCATATCATTAAAACAAAAAACTCACACAATCTTGCAACTTCCCACTGTGTCTAAACAAAACCCTTTCACTACTCCCGCCTTCTCCTAGCATCACCATTGTCACCACTCTGAACCCTTTCTTCAACCATCTGGATACCACATTACCATACAACCATCCTCTTCTTCTCCCACACAAACAATGGCAACACTCTTTCAACACTATCCTCCACTGTTTAGGCACATTCATCCCACTACACAGCATAGAATCATCTCTCAAAATAACTACTTCCTCACGCTCACACTGCTCCGAGACTTTGGGGCATATTATCAAGATAGGCGATAACATTATCGCCGCTTTACCGGCAGAAAACTGCCACTAAAGCGGCGATAATGGGCTTGATAATATGCTCTATGGAATTCCAATCGAAGCCCATTATCTCCGATTTAACGGACGTTTTCTGCCGATAAAGCGGCGATAATTTTATCACCTGTCTTGATAATATGCCCCTCTATTCTCAAAGACAATACTATGTCCCTTCTCCTTTAACATACACAACTCAACAGGCTTTACAACATGGAGGTGCACCACAATTAATATAATTTACAAAACAATTTAAAGAACCATTTCCAGAATATTTTCAATTCTTCTCTTTATTTTCAAAAAACTGTCACCAGTTTACAGCAAAAACAGCAACAGTGTTTTATCCATGGCAATGGACTTCTTCAGGACTGTAAGAACATTTATACAAGAAATACATAAATGCATATTCTAAAAAGCACACATAAAAACACCCAAGAAACAACATCAGACATATTAACAACAGACATTTAGACAAATCAAGGACAGACAATTCAAATCAATTACCACGCCTTAATAGTTCTAAAAAGAAAGGTTTAAAAAGGAAAACCCTTTTCCTACCCATAGGAGACAAATTACATATGATGAAAACATACCACCCAACATTAAGAGTTAAAAACATACTACACAAAATTTGTGGTTTACATTTATGGACTACAAAGCCAATCCAATGTCATCCCTATATGGATCATAATATTATTCTATTTACAAACAATTTTTTCATTGCATATGTGAAAACATTATCCTATTTGTGAGCAATTACATCATCACTTAAGCTAGTGCTGCAAGGGAAGGGAATTGAATTGCAACATTTGCTATCATTCCTCCACATCGCATGTGTCACAGGAGAGAGACTGGGAGGAGCTGGAGGGCAGTTTAACAGCGACACTTGTATGCTATATGTTAAGCAGCCAGAAATATATGGGCAACTGTGTCCAGATGCATTAGGATAAGGAACATCAATGTCTCCACACCAGAGGAACTCACAGCCTGAATGCTTGTTATAACCAAAACAAAAAAATATGTGCTAGGAAAGCACATCTCATATAATCAATATATTCCTACGAAGGTAAATTTCCATGCTCATGTTGACGATTATGGTTCAAAAAATAAACACCACTCATAGGTCACAAAAATAACAGCTTCATATAGATTCATGAATAAGCTAATCATGCATCCCATTTGGCAACAAGAAGTATATAATAATCATTGTAAATGCAGAAAGACTATATATTCTAATGAAATGTGAACAACCACATTTCATTGCTCTTATAAGAGAAAAACTATGGGATGTCTCACCCAAAAGTATTACAGAGTGCAAATCGTACACTGGCATCCACCCAGGGATTTAAGTGGGCAGGGTCTCAACATTGGTGAGCACCAGCAGTTTTTTTAAAAGGGGCCTCAAAACGGGTCTCTATTGGGCCTTGTTTTGTGCCCTGGCACAGGCGGTTCTTTTCTTCCCAGAATGCAGTGACAGCAGGCACATCGATGTGGCTGCTCACACGGCTCATTTTTCACTAGTGGAGAAGTTACGGCATGACGTCATGCCAGGTGAGCGTTGTAGGGGAAGGGAAATCCTTTAAAGAGAGTCATTTACGCTCTGGATTCCCCTTCTCTTTATGAGACTCAGGAACAGCAACATTGTCATGGTCTCACCAGGGCTTTAAGTGTAAGCTTTTTCAATATATGTACAAGGCATAGTTGCTGCTTATTTATCTTATACAACTAACAACCATTGACAAAGTCAATAGTCCTGGCTTGTTTTGGGTATGAGTTACTTGTTGTATCATATATCTGGATGCAGTGACAGAAACCGCAAAATACAAGTTGGGCGGCACACTAAGGTAAGCACATGTTTTTAGATTACATGTTTTTAAGTCAGGCCCTTAATTACATTGGCCACGCCCCTTTGAGAGACTCCCCAGTTTTTCCATCCCACTGAAAGACCTGCATCCACCTATCACTGTCCAGTCAATATTCGGACAAAAAATATGTATCCCATTTGGTATGTATAAATACCAGGGGTCCATCCACCCCGTTGTGGCACCTTTAAATAAAGAAAGAGGCACCAGCTCAATAAACCACAGGATGAACACCCTTTCTTAGGTGGCAGGCCCCACCCTTACTGTCCATTCCTTAATCTAAAATGTGCAGAGTCAATTAGTGCTAATATCAAAGGGCCAAGTACCAATCCATTCGAATCTGAGTTCCACATATCAACAAGAGAAAAATGGCACAAAAAAGCAGTAATTGTGATCACAGTAAGTGCTCATAAAATCGAGAACGTCAAATAATAAGTGGCATCGCTGACATAAAAGAAAGAAGACTCATACTACCTCCTGCCAGCATTCTAGGAGGTGCTCAATCCCTTACAATCGCATTCAATGGCCAGGACTGTGCATGTTAGAAAAGTTAGGAAGTGACCACTAGCCGCAGTCGGTAGGGGAGTACCTGCCGGGCGGTAACGTATGGAGGGGGAGGGGCAGGTGGAGGTTTGTAATCTATGGATTATGGAGGTTAACAGGTAAGTAAACACATAAATAAATCAAATGAATTTCGTTGTGCGTACTGCATCCCCAAATGCAATGCCGTGCACGCAGTGAAATTCGTTTTATTTATTTATATGTTTACTTACCTGTTAACCTCCATAATCCATAGATTACTAACCTCCACCCTGCCCCTCCCCCTCCCCACATCACCGCCCGGCAGGTACTTCCCTACCGACCGCGGCTGGTGACCACGCAACCCAAAAAGAGATAGGTGCAGGTCCATGTACTGGGTGAGGAGTGTAGAGACTGTATATAGTCCTCTGTGATGCCCTCGTGTCAAAACATATAACCAGCGGTGTCAGGCCCCTGGTAGCACGTATTCCGGTTCCATGCAACCCGTAAAACATGAATACAGGGCAGGGTGTGGGACGAGCTGCTCTAAAAATGAATAACCGATGATGTGAGGCACCTGATAACCATACCCCCTGGCGTGTAAGGGGTCCCCGTGATTCTCCCCCACTTGCGCTGAGATAGTTGCAGTGTCGGAAAATAGGGCGTGATTTTCAAGAATTCTGCATGCAACCATAGTAGTTTTTTTTAAAGGGGGTGAGAGAAAGAGAGGGGGGCTGGGGTGAAGCACCCAAGAAAGTATTGGGTCAGTTTCCCCATGTGCACTTACTTAAGTTGGTGCATAAACAGCAACTGGAGAGCCCGCTCACACACCCTGGGGCATATGTACAAGGAAGTGGAGGAGAGAGGCATTAGCCTTCCTTTCTTAACGCCTCTCTCCGCCACTTCTGAAACGCAAGGCTGCACCATATTTACAAGAATGTGGTGCAGCGTTGCCTTTCCCCCTGTGATGGTGCTAAGTTTAGCAAATTAGCTCCAACGCAGGCACCTTGCACCTGAGTACAAGGGTGTCTGTGTGCAGGGGAGAATTGTTTATGTGTAGGAAGGTGTCCCTTCCTATACATAAACAATCCTAAAAATGCCATTCTTTTACTTTCATGTGTGCTGCTTCATGCAGCACACATGAAAGTGACAAAATGGAATTTTTTATACAATTTTGTTTATGTACAGGAAGGGACACCTTCCCATACATACACAAACAATGACGTTTTGCTTTTTCAATATATAATGCACAAGGCAGCACACGTGGAAAAAGCAAAAACGAGTAGAAATAATGCATTTCTCCTCATTTCGCCATCTTAAGACCAGTTTTTATCCTGGGCTTAATTTTGGCCCTGCCTCCTATGTACACCACCCTTGTACATAGGGAGCAGCGTCAAAATGAATGGGTGTTGTGGTGGAACAGCCACTGCAACAACCACTGCCCACCCCTTTCTTGCTAACCATAGAGAAAGGGAGCCATATGTACAAGGCAGCATTTAGCCATGTTGAGTGGCTTAATGCTGCCTTGTACATATGGTGCAGCCCCTATCGCCACTACAACGTTGCTATATGTGAAAGAGCCAAGCGAAGCCTGAGCATCCTTCCACAACCCTACTCAAGTGGCCCATGGTAAAAGTAAATGCCTCACACCTGTTCCTCTTGGTCCTCTGACTCACACTCAACTCCTAACACTCAAGTCACTACCAAAATACCAGATAATACTACCCATGAAAACTAAAACAAACATACATACAAAATGTTTCTATACAAAATCTCATATATTTAAAAACTGTCCACCATCCCAACATACCTACATGCATTCACGTTTCTCTAAGTAGCAGAATAAATAACACACATTTAAATCCAATGCCACCTCACACTCTGCATGCAACAAATACACCAATCACTTAAACCACAAACACACAACACTCATTTACCCAAATATCATCCATTGCTCAATTCAGAGCCACGCTACATACCCTCATGTGCCACTACCACCCCTCACCCACACACTTTCTAACTTCAACATAGGCAAAAGAAAGAACCTCCATAACAGTCTTTATAGCCCTCCTCCCCTTGTCTATCGCCAAACAAGCCTACCTTTCACAAACAACACCACAGCCCAACACCTCAATTCCAAGCAGACACACCACCACCCACACAAAAAATAAGCTTTTTGAAGGAAGATAACGATAAGAAAGCAGCTGAGGCAGTCCTCATCTGGGGCCACTAAAAGTGGGTGACAAGCCTGTCAAAGGTCTTATGCTGCGCCAGATCTCCTGCCAAGGGTACCTTATGAGCCAGAGCCAGTAGGAAGGCCCTGTAACATTGAGGAACCACCAGCACATGTGCTGCCTCATGCACTGGTGCCATAGGCTCATTGTTTAAGGAGGCCGTTCTCCTAGTAGTTCAGGTGATCTCCACAGGTGCCTGGGCATCCGCCTGCTGGCTCAGCTCTTCTAGGGTTGGGCACTCTCTTTATCCTGTGAAACTCCTTGTGGTGGGCCCATCCTCATCGTGCCACTCAGCAAGCTCAGGCAGGTCTCCTGGTGAGGCAATGTCCTCCTTGGTCAGCTCCTAGCTGCTTCCTCTGGTGCCCCATCTACCTGTAGTGTTGGTGTTTCAGAGGTTTGTTACCATGCCGCCTGCCCTTCCTTTTTATTTCAGCTGCCTGGGCCATTCTTGACACTCCTCCTGGGCAGCCATGGAGCGAGTGGTCGCGCACCCCCACTCAGGCTACCCTAACATTTACTGGTGTGACTTGAGTTCCACCTCCTTCCAGACAGTGTGCTCTAAGTCACTCCCTAGCAAACAATCCACAGGCATGGCAGGGCTCACTGCCACCTTAAGAGAACCTCAAACCTGCCACCAACTCAAAGGGTATCAGAGCCATTGAGTAATGGCTTTCACGGTTTTCTGCTAAACTAACCTAGTGAAATACATTGGGTATCTCCTGCTCTGAGGGCACCTGATGACACGTGACAGTAGTCATACTGGCTCCTGTGTCTCTCAGACCCTCAACTCTCTGCCCATTGATAGTGGCCCACTGTCCATATTATACATATTGGCAAAGATGTAGGCCTCAGATACCATCTCTCAATCACACAGGGATACAAAGGTAACCTCAGTTCCACCCCTACACTGTCTGGGACCATCTCCTATACCTCAGCTTCCACCCCACACTGACTGGGACCATCTCATTCCTAAGTGCTTTACTGGCCAACCCCTGGGACTGTCCAACACTGGGAGGTTGTGCCTTTTTGGAGCACTTAGCATCTCCCTTAATGTGCTCATTCTGGTAGCACTCATAGCACTTAAGGAAATATTTACCAGTATTTTTGCCCACAATGCCTTTCTTTTGGTGGCCAGATTGAGAATGGGACACTTTCCCTTGTGAACTATTTTGGGGGCCTTCTGGTGACTTTTTATTGTTTTTATCTTTGCCCTTTTTCTTCTAGTCATAATTGCAACCCCCTCTTTTTTCACTATACCCCTTATTTATTTATTTGTTTATTTATTTATTTTTAACACTTGTAAAGCGCACTGTGACCTAACATCATCCTGGCGCTAACATATGTATACCGACCTGGGCTACTGCTAAACGGTCTTGTCAGGGTAGCAAAGTTATGCACTATGGAAGAGCCAAGGGGCATATTATCAAGAAAGGGCCTTACATTATCGCCGCTTTTATCGGCAGGATAATGGGCTTGTTAATATGGTAATGGCTGTTAATTGTTTGGAATTATTTTGTGAATCAACTTTTTTTTTAAATATAATGCCACTTGAGGTATAGAGTAGGGGTGATGATATTCAGCAGCGGTTGGGCCCACGGCAGAGTGGCGTGGTTTGGGAGTGGCATGCACCAGGGGGGATGGAAGGATTACAAAATTAACCCAAAAAAAGAAAATAACTTACCTGCTTCTTGCTGATATCCGCTCTGCCTGCTCTTCTCTTCTCCTTCCTGCTGTGTATGTGCTGAGGCTCCAAGACTCATCACGGCCAATCCCAGCATGCTGGCCAGCATGAGAGAAGCACTGGGATTGGCCTGAGCCAGCTTGTTTTCCACTCCAAAGAGGACTGGGAGTCTATGCTTGCTGTACTTTCCACCAGGAAATGCAGCTCGGGTAGGGGGAAATGTCAACGCGCATGATGGTTTGTTAGTCTTAAGATGGCTGGCCAAACTGTCATGCGCACTGACAACAGTGCTGCCCACCACTCCCCTTCTGTGCCTGTCATGGCATGGCCCCGCCACCAAAGGCTCGACTCAGTCTAGAGGAAAGAAAAAATTATAGTAATACTATTTTATTATCATTTTATTTTTCCTTTCCCTCATCTGGTCAGCGGGAGGGGTGGTGATGCTACTCCATCATAGCAGAGGAGCCGGCGCTCACATTTCATAATTCTTTTCTAATGTAAAATGCATGCAGCCTGTGTGATATGGAAAGCATTACATTGTTTAACTAGGTGACAACTCCACATTAAGGCATTCTTCACTTATACAATTCAAGCAAGATACTGAAGGAATGCTAGTTGAGTAAACTATGTCGCTTTGCAGCCGGACATAACTCTTTTACAGCTCCAGAAATATATTCTCCTCAAACCCAGTGCTTGATTTGAGCCGGAAGTGTCCGGTGCTTGGCACCGGCACTTAATTGTCAACACCAGCACTTATGACAGCTGCCCAATGGTGTTGCTTTTTGTATAACTTAGAGATGATAAGAACAACAGTTGTTTATTATTTCAATACACATTAAAAGCAACTAATAGGTGTCACCCAAGCCATTCTTATTGCTTTGGGGACATAGAACAGTGTGAATTGTCTTATTTGCAGCAGTGAGATGGGTAGTAGTTGGGAACGTACCGTAACTGGTAGCCCCAGCAGTGGCAATGGTGGTTTAAGCTGCAATGGCCTCCTGGTGAGGTGAGGGCGCTGATACTTACTGTTTTACAAATTAACCACTGCTCAAACCAGACTTTTTCATGTGGAAAAATCTAACTGACTGAGGAAAAAAACAAGCAAAATAAGCAAACACTGACAACAGGAATTACACAAGTGCCACATAATAAAAGAATTATCATATTCGAGCAGTATCCTGAATAATTTCTGGATGATTATTTTTTTCCAAAGGATGAAAACATTGTGCTTAGGCTTAGTCTGCCTGAGATCGCAAACCAGAATGATATATCTCCTCTGTGAGTAATTACTTATTGCAATATTCATTATGTGCAAATGTTATATATTTATATTATTAATTAGGCGCAGAAAATGCCAGTGTTTAATTGAACTAGTATCAATATAATTTATGCAGTTGATACAGTGCACTTTAGCATTTCATGCACTTTTACATCATATTTGCACGTTATTTGATAATAATGTTAATTTGTGTGCGTTAAATGAGTCAATAAACAATAGGTGCCTGTCTTTACATATAGAGCCACGCATATAACCATATTACAATCCTTGTATTTTATCACGCTAACTGTATTCATGGGTTGCCATCTATTTCTCTGTTGGATAGCAGGCCCCAGTCACTTGAAGTATTTGTTTAATAAATAAACATGAAATATGTTTCTTGATTTTCTCTCCTCTGCCAGTGCTTATTATTGAAAAGTGCTAGTTAGCAAGATTAAGGTAATTTTTTTATTGTGAGATTTAGCTTGCTTAATTATTATTATTATTATTATTCAGCTTGTAGAGCCGCTGGGTACTCCAACTGTGTCCCCGCGCTAGAGCACCATTAAGACCACAGCCAACTGGCCCAGACCCCCCCCCCCCCCCCTAAGAAGAAGAGGCCTACTTTGGGTCCCCAGGGGGGTGTTGGAAGAGCCAGGTTTTTTTTTTAACGGAACAAAGTCTCTGATGGGCAAGTCCTTAAGTCCACAGGTAGGTAATTCCAGGACTCAGCCTTAAGGAAGCCAAAGGTGCTGCCTTCTGCCCGTACCTTCCGCACCTTAGGCACAATCATCTTCACCGTGCCCAGTGACCTCAGGTTCTGAGCAGGTCTATAAGCGGTGGGAAAGGGTGCAAAAATCTTGGGCATTTCTCGTTGAGGATCCTATGGCCAAAATACAAGGCCTTAAAGGTGACTCTAGCCTGCATAGGCAGCCAGTGTAATTCCCTCAAGGCCGCCCCCACCGAGGACCGTCTAGGCATATTCAGGATTAGCTGAGCTGCCGCATTCTGAACCTTCTGTAAAATGTTCAAATTTCTTTTAGTCTCCTAGGTAAAGGATGTTACAGTAGTCCAGATGTGATGTAACAAGGGTTTGTACAATGGTTCTTTGGCGTCAAGTGGGAGTAGGTCCAGGAATTTTTGCAATATTTTAAGAATACCAAAGCAGGTTCTTGCTACAGTTGATATCTGCTCTGAATAAGAAAGGGTATAATCGAACCAGACTCCCAAATTCTTTACCTTGAACTTGGGGGTTGGAGTAGGTACCAACTCCTCCGGCTACCACAAATGTGACCATAAGGAGGGCTGCTTGCCAGCTAACAACACCTCCTTATTTCCCGCATTCAGCAGCAGGCAGCTGAATTTTATCCAGTTAGCAAGTTCACCAAAGCAAACCTTGAAATAAGGTAATGTTCCTGCCCCCTGTTCCTCCAGGGTAAAAATCAACTGAGTGTCATCCGCATATGACTCCATTTTTTACCCATGTCAACACAATATCTGCCAGAGCGCACATGTAAATATTAAATAGGGTAGGGCGTGAGCCGAACTCTGTAGTCCACTCCCATATACAGCCACTGACCCTAGCCTCCCCTAGCCATTCCAGCAGAAGTCCATGGGTGGGCGTGTCAAGCGCAGCACTCCAAGATCCAAGAGGATCAGTTCAGTTTTTCTTCCCTCGTCGACTGCGGTTAAATTTTGCCTGTGAACACGTGGCGAGTAGGGATAGGACAGAACCTCCTGTACCAGGCAGAACTACATGTTGCTATATTCAAGGCTACACGTCAATACATTTCTCATTTGATGTTAGGAACCTGATGAGTCTACCTGCTCCCAGAGAACCTTGCATTCTGATTGGACTGCCTGAAGGAAGTTGGGTGGCCAGAGCTTCCAGAACCATCAACTGTGGATTATTTGTGTGTTTCTTAGAGTAGTTTGGCAAATCCTGTCCTGACGTCACTGAAAGAAGACCTTTCTTAACTCTGCAGATTCCCTCTGCCCAGAGTGTTGAGCTTTGTGCTTTAATGCCTGTTTCTTTTCACTGGACCTTAATTTGGCTGTACTTTCCATGTTTGAAGCTTTATTTAGATTAGGAAATTTCCTTTATGGAACCAATCCACTTTATATTCTGTGCTTTGTACTTTGTTACATTTTGCATATTCTTCTTAAAAATATAAAGATTAAGATTGCATAATGATATGTGGATGTGTATTGCTTTTGGATACATTGATTTTACTAACTGATGGTTGTTTGCAACCTGACTAATTTTTGCCACTAGACCTTTATGGTTTAGACACCATCTTCTCTGTTGTTATCGTAGAGCCGAATTGGTTTCACTGCTATTGAAATGTATTGCTGATGCTAGTTCCTATCATATGATTTCAGCTAACAACCATAGGTCCATACGTCTAGTACAGGATCCTGTGCGAAAACCATACAAAGATATTTAGGTATAGGAAAATATGCTTAATCAAGTGCTAGCAGAATGAGGATGTCTTCTCACTGAGGTGGAGAGAGATAGAATAGTCCATATCTAGAATGTGCTGCAGTACAGCATATGTCCCTAAAGTCTATGTCCAAGTTTGGAGCATCGGAGGTCTTTCAGAGGTTTTGAAGGTGGTTGAGATGACCGATAAGAGAGTAAAAATAGGGTTGTGTGCTGTGAATTGTGTATGTCAACCTTGCGGTGTTTGTGCTGAAATTGTGCATCTTACAGAGTAGTGTCTATTGAACATCCAAGAAGGATTCAAAGCTGGACAGAAAAGCTGATGCGCTGTTCTATATATATTGCTTGTTTTCGTAAATGCATATACTTAGTGTGGAGCAGTTGAAGTTATTATCATACTCATCACAGTCTAAGATCCCAGAATATATAAAATTCATTTTTGGGTCAACATGTCTGATAAAGTTTGTAGCGGTGGGCCATGAGGTACCACCAGCCACATAATTGAGGTAGGGAAATGTAAATTAATGTTGTGGGCGTACTTATAGAGATTTGTGGAAGTGGATCATGCTGTACAGAAGAGAAGCTACACTAGTCAAGGTGAATTACCGCTAATTTGTGTGTGTGATAGCTTTGAAAAAAATGTATTCCCTGTTTAACATTCTTGAGTTAGTGATATCCTAGCATTTCTTTAGCGGAGCTGAAAAGAGTTATTTGTTAATTTTACCTGCTTTGGGGTCCCTGTAAAAGTTGAAAAGGAGGGAGAGCAGCTGCAAGGTGCTACAACTGATGTCATCAGGTCCTGTGCTGATATTGGTTGGTTAATGTGAGTCAGCACTCCACATAATCATTACGAAGTACAATATTACACGATGCAAAAAAATCATTCCATTTAGCAGGTCTGGTTTCAAGTATCTTTATTTAATTTCTTCTTTAAGATCAGCGTAGCCAACGCGTTTCGTCCCTAAGGACTTCTTCAGGGCAAAATTGAAATAAAAGGGGCTTTTTTTTGTGTCACTCAGTGCTGAAGTTTGTAACAAACCGCTCCCTTAGAAGCAAACTTTTGTGCAGTTAGGATTTAACTACAAGAGGCTTGTTCATGTACTTCTTCAATGTTAAAATCTATGGCAAGTACTCTCTTTTATAAAATAGACTTCTGTGCAGCCGTATTAATTTTCGCTGATTTGTATGGTGCTCTTGGTACGATCATATGGACCGCATGATGGAGGGACTGTTCTGCTAAACACAAAAAGACCATTTCCTAGACCCTTACAGGGAAAGCGATACAGATAGCACCATACTAATCAGCAATTGTGCCCAGTGTTTTGTTATGTTTCATAGGATCTTTGATCCTAGGAGGTTTAGAGGTACTGAACCTCAGATTCTCGGCACCAAAAAAAGTAGCCCTGACTTCGACCCCACTAAATGATAGGTGCAGTCATCTTTGCCTCATACCTCTTTCGCTTTGTGCTTGGTTAAGGTGAGTGCAGCACTGGTACTAGTCATGACATCATCTAGTGCCGTGCTGTAAAAGGCTTGCATAGAAGGTGTCACACAGAGATTGGGCATTAATATAGTTACATAGTACATTGTGAGTAGTTGAGAATCACCAGTTGTTTATGTTTAGACTTATTCATACCTGATTGACGAAGAAACTGCAATAATGAAACATTTTTGAATATTGAGAGATTTGGTAAGGGGAGATGTGAAGGTACCAGTCTGACAAGTGAGTCAGTGCCTTTGGAAGGAACACCTAGCCATTAACTGGCTATCAGAGTCAGACTCCACACTTGTATTTGGTGCAAACACCGTAACAAGATCACTGAGGAGACTTTACAGTTTCCTCAATTTTGTACTTTTAAATTGAATATAATTGAGAATCTGAGAGGAATGCTGAATGACATGAAGCCACCACCTCGACCAGCACAGTATGTGACTTTGAATGCTCCGGGATGGGCTGCACATACATAGAATAAAGAAAAATATTATAGAAAAGCTAGGAGCACAGTTCATAGATGGATAGATGCTAAGTGGGATGAGAAACAGCAGGTGGAGAGAAGAGACATGATTGAGGGAGCTAAATTAAACCCTGTATTGACAGGTGACAGGCCCAGAGAAGGAGAGCGCCGTGAGAGAAGGATAAGGATATCTGGAACAAATCCAATACTTATAGTGATTCTGGTGATGATTTCTAGAGGGATTTACTGCCCTCCCAACCATATCCCTACAATGCAGTTCTGCGCAGTAATGAAAACACCTTGGTAATGGTACTGGTAATAGTGTAACTGCACTCGTTGATCCTGTATTAACTTATTCAGGAGGACCTACACAACAGGCCCCTCTAACTCAAACAATGCATACAGTGACAATTTATTTTATTACTGCCTCATTTGTGTCAATTCCCGTTGTGCTTACCCATTATAACAACACAGACTGTGACTGTCCCTGTGGTGACCATTCAAAATGCCCCAGCACCAGTCCCTGCAGTCTCAGTTGCCATTATAGGAGGTACTATTACTACTACTGTTGCCATGACTCAAACCTCATAGATAGTTATTTAGTAAGTGTCCCCAACAACAATTTTTCAGGGTACTGCTGGATTTTCTGATGTAGGAATACAGCCTCAAAGTGGGAGAGCATCTCCAGGAAGTAGGGAAACAGAAGATGTGTGTTAGAAATGGGATTTTCGGTTGGCTGAGGTATGCACTCATGCCAGGCAGGGACCACCACTGTAGTCAGGGTAAGCTAGGCACACACTAAAAGATAAACTGTGCTCATCCTCTGGGAGCTCGGCACAAATCAGTCAGGTTTATCTAAAGAGGCAATGTGTAAAGTATTTGTACAACACACACCCAATGTATAGAAGTTGAGCTAAGACATTTTAACAGAATAAATCCAGCCAGGCGCTTAAAAGAAAGCAGAGCTAAAAAGGTTACTTTGGGTCATGCTGGACCTGTGCACAGTTCAACCCGACAGAGATTTAGTGCCGGCTGGCTACAGGACCTACGCAGGTGCTGGTGAACAAAGTACCTTTCCTGGTCTCAAACAACGAGATGCGTTGATCTTCGACATGCAGTGAAGGCGATGCATCAGTTCCAAAGATGGATGCAGGAATCGAGAGGCACCGGGTGATGCACCAGATTCTGCAACGCAGTAGAGGGGACATGTCAAGCCCACCAAGCTGCAGCAGCGATGCTGCTTTGTCCGATGCGTCGATCTCTGGAGGCAAAGGGCTGGTTCTGAAGCGATGCACAAATTTTACTGCAAGCAGGTCGATGTACCGGGTTCTTCTACACGCAGGCAGGAGATGCATTGAAATCCATGCTGCAAGTATCTGGGACACTTTCAGTGAGCCAGGCAAAGGAGAAGGGGTAGTAACTTCGCTATCCCTGAGTCTCAAGGAACAGGAAGCAAGGCAAACAAGGTCTTGGGGATCACGTGGAGTGAAGGCAGAGTTAAGCTCGACTTCAGTTCAGTCAGAGAGCAGCAGGCAGCAGGGCAACACAGGAGAAAATCAGGCCTTCCTAGTCTGCAGTCCAAAGATGAGTCCTTTAAGCAGCACAGCAATCCTTCTGACAGAGGTTCAGTTGAAGAACGGGAAGTGTCTGATTTTAGGGTGTCGTAGACCCAGTACTTATACTTAAAAGTACCTTTGATATTGAGGTTTACTTCAAAGCAGCTCTCTGAAGTGCACGAGGATACCTTTCAACCCAGTCCTGTCTGTCAGATAACTATAGGGGTAATCAGTCTCCTTTGTGTGGGGACAGGACACAGCCTATTCAAATGAAGGGTTAGCCCCCTCCCTATCATCCTGCCCGGGCAAGGCCATAAGAATGCAGATGTATGCAGATAGGTACCCAGCACATCTATCCTTCCTGTGTTGTGGCTGTGTAGAAGAAATGCACAAAGTGTAGCTCTCTCCCACCCCAGACGTCTATTGGACACCTGCTGTCCACTTACTAAAAGTGCCCTTTCTACAACAGTAGTGTTAAATCCAACTTCATCAGTAAGAAGAATTTATTATTACCATTCCAAATGTATGAAACATGAAAAAGCTAATCCTCTCTGATAAGGATTCACAGCTTGAAAGTATTTTAAGCAATTCCTAATGCTAGCCTATGTGAGGAATAGGCCTCACAGTGATGAAAAATGAAATAGGTTGTTTGTCACTAGCCAGACATACAAAACATAAAGGTATATGTCCTACCTTTTACTTACAAAGCACCCTGCCCTAAGAGTTACTTACGGCCTACCTTAGGGGTGACATATGTAATAAAAGGGGAGTTTAAGGCTAAGTAAGTGGTTTAAAATGCCAAGTCGAAGTGGCAGTAAACTGTACACACAAGCAATGCAATGAATGGCCTGAGATGGGATTAAAAGGCTACTTCTGTGGGTGACACAATTAGTGCTTCAGTCTACTAGTAGCATTTGAAATACAAGCCCAGGGGAATTTGATATACCACTTTACATGGGACTAACAAGTACAACAAATATGCAAATCAGGTATGCACTAATGCCATCAGGTTTAGGGGAGAAGCACATGCACTTTTGCACTGGTAAACAGAGGTATCGTGCAAAGAGTCCTAAGAGAATCAGCAAAAACAAGAGGCAAAAGGCAAAATGTCTCGGGAAAGACCACCCTCAGGATGACAGGTCTAACATGGTGGATGACAATCCCTTAGCGAGAATGACTTTAAGACCTTTAGATGCTGCTAGATTAATTGTAGAACCAGATTAGCTTATTAAAAGTAACTTTATATTTGTCTCTCGAAGATAATTATCAAGAAAACAAGCCTCAATACTTGAGCAAGGAAATCATATGATATGCTGCGAAGGCACATTAGAAATTTGCATGATTGGTGAACGAGCACAATATTGATAAATCTAAGAGTCCTGCCTTGAAGAGGAGTTCTAGGGTTTATTTAAAAGAGGAAACAATCACTATTATGAGGACTTCTGTGCTAAACATACATATTAGGGAACTGATTGATACTACACATAAATGGAGCAGTTTGGGCAAGAAAAAGGACAGGGGTATCAGAAAGGACAGTAGAGAAAAAAGGAAGATACAGGGGAACTAAGACATTTCGCCTCCAATTAATCCTGAGACAGGTGCATACCCTTTATGGGAAACACACCAGGAATAGGATATGTGCATGTGCCTTGGAGTAGAGGTGATCTTTCTCTATTTACAAAACAATTCCCAAAGTGGAGGGAGAACCCAAACTTGTGGTAGACTAGAGTTGATTGATTCATAATCAAGGTTTTGTGGGAATATTTGAACTCTTTTTCATCGTTGTTGTTCCCAGTGATATGTGGGTTGAATGAAAGGTGTTGGCACAGGGCCAAATGCTGGGCTCCAGAGAGTAGCTCAGACAAATGCACCCTCTCCTGAGGTGATGCAGAAGTATGAACAGGTGATTATTTTGAAAGGTCCCAAAGAAGGGGATTGGTTGGTTGAAAATCAAACTATTTCAGGAAGCTAAGGAGTCTGTGCATGCCTACTATAAGCAGTTATTGCAGGTGTGTCCAAACCATAGCAGTGTTGACAACCCTGAAAGGGGTTATATGAAAATTTGTATATCCCAGTTCATCCTTGGTTTACACCCGGAGATTAGTTTGCACATTCAGCAGCACATGATTGTTTGGCAAAGTAAGCTGCGGGATGAGATACTTTGATATGTTAAGAATTGCAGTGATGAACATGAGATGAAACAGAAAAGGTTTAAGGAGAAGTTTATGCTCAAACAGACTAAGCTTGCCAAGAAGGAATTTCAGAATGGCCCCTATGTGGGAAATGGTGCTGGTGATCACCAATGCAGGAAGTTAGATTTAAGAGCACAGTTTAGAGGATGCAGGGTAGAAATAGCATACTCTCAAAGATGCAAAAGGTGATGGAACAATGCTTGCAATAAGTATAACCACTACCTATTGCTCAGGGTAGCATCCCAAGCCCTCATTGTTTCACCCACTCCTCAGATTAGACCCAGCTATATAGTAATCAGTGTTGACTCCGCTCAAATAGGAACTGTCCAGTCTGATCTGCCAGGCTAGGCCTTCTCCGTCCCGGAACACAAGCAACTTAAGACTGGGTTCAACCTGATTAGGGCGTTTTGGTGAGGTGTACCTTGATCCCAGTTGCACAGTGAGCAAGTGACCTACCTATGCACTTTTCATAGGCCACTTAGGGTGGTATATCAAACACACAAAAGGAACGGAAGGATGCACGCAATAAGTGGAACCACTGGCCGTCCAACCCATATCTCTTGTTACCACAGATTAGACCCAGATATATGCAAATCAGTCTTAACCCTGCCTCAATAGGAACAGTCCAGTCTGAACTTCCAAACCCGTCCCTCTCCAAGGTCCGCCAGCAAATGAACAGGGTGTGATATGTACTAGTTGTGGTGCTTATCTTCTCCCTTTGGGTCAAGGCTATACCTACTAGAAGGAATGACAGTCTCAGGTTTAAGGGGTTATTGTGCTCCCAAATCAGGAGCAGTCACAAAATCAGTACAGATGATTGCGTCCTGGGGAAGAAACATCCCAGAAAGTCATGTTTGGAGAGCCATTGGTATGGCCCCCTTCCATGTGATCCTGGTCACCAACACAGCAGTCAAATGTGGTAGACTGCCTAGTACATGCCTCCCATGTACAATGAGAGAGAGGCCCGGATGAAGAAGTGTTGACATCAACCACTGACTCATGAGCCAATCTCTTGAGTACTTGAAAGGACCAGATGGGGGTGAATAAAGCACCCATTTACCCCAGAGCCAACTGGTGGTTCAGAACCAAAAGGTAACACAGAGTCAAATTGTGGCAAGTTCTGAGCATTTGATGAATAAGACAAGAATAACCACAGATAACCAGCTTAATGCACAAGTAAATAACAACTCTAATCCGGGAGAAGAACTGAACAATGTATCCAGGGTTAACCACAGAAAAGCATGGTGGCCTGAGTAACAATGAAGATAAACAGCCATTAATCCAGAGATTTAAGTGACCCAGAGCACTGAGTCAAAAATATTTAGCAACTGAGTAGATATATTACACAAACAGTAAACTTGATTCAATTTTGTATGATCTGGGTGAGCAGAGAACAGTACGTACAAAACCACCGTGAAGAATTGGTATTTCCTTTATGTTGCTGATTTCAACCGATATACATGATTGATCACAGACTGCACTTATGACCTGAACTTTAAGGAACTGAAATTTGTTGAATTCTGTAGATTCTCTAGAGCCAATGTTCCTGTAGAAGCGTGGGGTTGTCACTTTAGACGAAGATGTTGCAGAGCTATCAATTGCTCATTAAGATAACTCTATATAAATTACTTGTTTGAAAATAATATACTTATGCAGTTTTGCATAAGTAGCTTAACAAGCCATAATCAATATTTTTCTTTCAGTTGTTCTCCTCTTAAAGTTGATTCCAGAGACATATTGTTTATTCTTTTAAAGAACCATCATAGGTCATTAAAGCTGTATTACTGATCATTTCCATGACCGCTTTACTTATATCACTGAGTTTCCCTACAGATGATATTCTGGTAAAGGCAAGCCTGACTGATATTACTACTACTTTGCATCCTGTAGAACAGTATGAATTTGATTTTCGAGTTTCACCTAAGGAAGATTTGGAGGGAGATTTCTCCTTAAATGCGTATTTCAAATTGTTGCATGACTGTTCGAACTGAATGCAGGCTAAAGACTCATGTCTGCACTCATTTACACACATCAATAGAATAGGGCATGACGCACCATTACATTCCCATTACTTATGGTATCTCATATATTATAATCCTTAGCTTACTCTACCTTGAAGAGCATTCTGAGTATAGACAGAACCTGATTTGTTTGATGAGCCCAATTAAAAAATACATTTATCGAAGATTTTGAGGATAGGCAAGCAGTTATTGGGACTAAGGACTGAGATGAGTAGTGACATTGGGAAAGATAAATGGGGAAAGGAATATTAAAGATATAGAGATTTGGGAACAAAACCAAAGCTGAGTTTACTTTAGATTGGAAAGAGAAGAGGACATTATGCTTTATGGAGAGAGAGGAGAATATTCAAAATTTCTAAAGAGTTGTATGGAGTGATTATCATCATAGTTTTGAGGTTCTTAGTTACACATGTTAGATATTTGCAGGGAATGATCCCATTATCCCAGGAGTTTATCACACATGCAGACTAAATGCTTACTTTAAACATCCAGCCAATTGGGTGGGATGCTGTTACCTAGCTTTAGTGTTTCATAAAAGCTATCATGTAGATAGGTTGGGTAGTCGAGCTTTTGCATTTCCTGTTAGGCCTTAGTGTAGAAGCAGTGTTTCTCAAATAGTGGAAGATATTTAGGATTTTATAATTTCCTGTGTGTATGTTGCTTTAAATGATGAGAAGATTGGAAAGGGGCGACCACTCGGTCCCCCCGAACGTATGGCAGAGTGCCTCGATCCCCCCGGGAAGACATTTTTGGGCGGGAGGCGCGTCTCGGCTGGTATGCCCGAAGCGGCGTAGCCGGGGCGCGCTTTTTCCCGCCCTTGAGTGGGCTGGCCTAGACACGGACGCCGCCGGCCACGCCCTCGGGGCAGGCAGGGGCGGGTTTACGCCCGCCCTGAAGATGGATAAAAAGAGACGCAAGACCAGAAGACATCCTCTTGTTCCTGTGCTCTGAAGCTGCACCTCCCCGCTGCACGTGAGCTCGAGACGGAACGAAGAGCCAATTTTGAGCGTTTTAATCGTTCTTGTTTGTTTTTCAGTTACTTTGTTGGAGAATGCCGAAGAAGGTTGGAAAGCGCATGAATACCGACCAGATGCTGCGTGTTCTCATGAAGGAGATGTCCGAGCTAAGGAAGCGGGTGGACAAGAATGAAGAAAGGGGTCCAAAACGTCCTTTGGCGGGAGCAGCCCCGGGAGGGAAAAACAAGAGGCCCAGGAGGGGGGCAGCGGGAGAGGAGATCCCCGGTCCCAGTGCTCCGCTCGAGGCTCCAACTCCCGTGCCAGAGGAGGGGAATCCGATCACCCCCGTGTCCGAGGATGATATGCCGCCCGAGTTGGCAGCACAATTGACAGCGTGGTTGGGAAAAGGTAACGAGGGCGCCACGGCTGTCGAAGCGCAGGAGCTGATTAAGCAATTGCGTGAGAAACGGGAAGCAGCCAAGGTGCCCGTGCCGGCTGCAGTGGGGGACAAGACACCAGGGACGGTTGCGACCACAGAGGCAGCGTCAGGTGCAGGTAAGCGGCCATTGCCGATCGCGAGGGATGAGTCAACACCCTCTCGGAGGGAAAAGTTGGGGCAACATGTTCCTTTGGCAATTAAGGAAAAGATTTGGGCGGGGGAGTATGTGAACATTTTTTCGTTACTTGTTGATCATTATGAGGTGGAGCATGTAAAGAGTCAGAAGGACCTAATGCATCCGAGTGTTTGGCGCGCAAAAATGGCCGCCTTTAAAGTGAATGAGAATATCGCCAATTGGGGCAATGCCTGGGGAATCTTTACATCAATCCTGGGGGAACGTAGGCCTGAGTTGCTTTCCGAGTTCCCAATCTACCAATCACGAATCATGGGGTACTCGACATCGCACCAGGGGAATCATTGGTTTTGTTACGATAATATGTTCAGAAAGGAAAAGGAGCATAATAAAAGTTTAACCTGGGATTGTTATGATGCCTTGACCAGGGATAAAATGAAGGAGTCAGGGATGTTAAAAATGCCGTTGGTGGGAAGTAATGTGGGTGAATCCTCCCGACAATATGCGGGGACGCCCTTTCGATCAGGTTCGGGGGCCGACGATCACTCGAAACCTACCGGCAATACCGGAAGAAAGGGTTTCTGTTTTAATTACAACAGAGGAAAATGTACGAGACCGCAGGGATCGTGTAAATTCAAACATGAATGTAGTGGTTGTGGGTCGTCCCATCCTGAGGCCTCGTGCAGAGCCAGAACGGGTGATAACGGGGGGAGAGGAGGTGCCAAACAGGTCTAATATAGTCCGAGGGGCGCCTTTACCCACTCCCATTGATACCCTGGCAATGATCCCTTGGCTCAGTGATTACCCGGATCGTACTTCTGCTGGGGTGCTGCGAAACGGTTTTTCGTATGGTTTCCGCATCCCGGTAGGGGACTTTCAGGGTGTGGATAAGTGTAAAAACCAACTTTCCGTCCTGCAGCATACAACCGTAGTACAGGATAAGATCCGAAAAGAGGTGACTCGAGGTCGGGTCGCTGGCCCGTTTAGTGTACCCCCAGTCCAGAATTTTGTTTGTTCTCCCTTAGGGGTAGTCCCCAAGAAAGACCCTGGAGAGTTCCGACTAATTCATAACTTATCAGCTCCACGAGGTCTTTCCGTAAATGAGGCAATCGATCCAGAAGTGTGTTCGGTGCGGTACGCATCCTTCGATGAGGCCGTAGCCATTTTGAATCGCCTGGGGCCCGGGGCGCTGATGGCGAAGTCAGATATCGAGTCAGCGTTCCGATTGCTCCCGGTACACCCAGACGACCAGCGTCTCCTAGGTTTCATGTTTCAGGGTTGTTATTACATGGATAGGTGTATGCCAATGGGGTGTTCTATATCCTGTGCTTATTTCGAGAAATTCAGTTGTTTTCTACAATGGGTCTTCACAAAGAAAACGGGTTTCCAAGATGTAATGCACTACCTTGATGATTTCTTATTTCTTGGGGCAGCCGGGGGTCTTGAATGTGGCCGGGCCTTGGCCGAATTTTGTGTGTTGATGAAACAGTTAGGCGTGCCATTGGCGCCGGGTAAAACAGTGGGTCCTACGACTTGCCTCGAGTTTCTGGGGATCGAGTTGGACTCCATTGAGGGGTGTTTCCGTTTGCCAGCCGAGAAAGTGTTGAAGTTCAGGGCTGCGCTGCAACTGTGTATAAATGCATCAAAAGTTACGCTGCAACAATTACAGCAGGTGGTGGGACAGTTGAATTTTGCCCTGAGGGTAATACCAATGGCCCGCCCCTTTTCCCGTTCAATTGCCCAAGCGATGGTCGGCCTTAAAGAAGGCCATCATCGCACAAGACTATCGGCCGAGATCCGCCAGGACATGCGTATTTGGTTAGCATTCTTGGCGGATTTCAATGGTAGAATCGTCTGGAATAAACCAGCCGTGTCTTCTGAGGAGCTGGGGCTATGGACAGATTCGGCGGGAAGCATAGGTTTTGGCGCCATCTTCGGCACAAAATGGTCGGCACAAAGACGGCCGACTTGGTGGCATGAGAAGGGTCTGACGAGTAATATTGCTTTCCTCGAACTGTTTCCCATCTTGGTGGCCTTGAGAACATGGCCCGATGGGTTCAAAAATCACTCGGTCATATTTTGGTCGGACAATATGACTGTGGTCGAGTGCATCAATAGTCAGGCAGCACGTTGTAAACTGATCTTAAGACTGCTTAAAGAAATTGTTTTACTATGTATGCAATTGAACGTGCTATTCAGAGCAAAACACGTGCCAGGGGTGATGAATCAGGCAGCTGACGCACTGTCTCGTTTTCAAATGCAGGCTTTTTCGGGTTTCCTTCCCTCAGCGGACCCGGAGCCGGCACCCTTTACCGAAGCTCTCTGGTCTCTCGGTACCCCGAACTTCATCACCTCGTGGGAGAGAGTCTAGCACCAAGGACGAGGAAGGCATATGAAGGGGCGTTTCGGGCCTATTTAGCCTTTTTGGGGAGTGATAGAGAGCGACTTTGGGGTCATGAGGAATGGGTGGTGAATTTCCTGATGTCCTTACGTAGGGCTGGGAAATCGGTGGCTACGGCCCAGAGGCATCGTGCTGCCATTTCCTTTGTTGCCAGAGCACACGCTATCCAGGACCCAACAGCGTCTTTCGTTGTACAGAAAGCGCTGCGTGGGTGGCAACGCCTTGAGGGTCGCAGAGTAGATGAAAGGCGCCCGATAGGTTTGGATAGATTGTCCCAGTTGTTGGCGACACTTCCTGCCACATGTTCATCTCAGTTTGAGGCAGTGCTGTTCCGAGCCGCGTTTACGCTAGCATTTCACGGAGCAATGCGGGTAAGCGAACTAGTTGCAAGGAACAAACTGGATGTGGCGGGGGGTTTGTGCCAGGAACACGTCCAGATCAGGGGAGAAACAATCACTGTCTCCTTTGTAAGGTCTAAGACTGACCAAGATGGGATGGGTGACTGCGTCATCATACGCAGGATTCCTGGGTCCTCCATATGTCCGGTAAAGTGTTTAGAGGATTACCTAGCACGAAGGGTGGCATCATGGGGGGGGACTTTGTTAAGACACGCGGACGCCACCCCACTGACGAAATTTCAGTTTCAGCGGGTGCTTGCGATGTCAGTTGCTGCTGCGGGCTTGAACCCGGGCGAATTTGGGACCCATTCCTTTCGGATAGGGGCTGCTACGGAAGCTACAGCCAGGGGTCTTAATGTTGAGCAAGTGAAACGAATGGGGCGTTGGTCCTCCAATTGTTATAAAAGATATGTGCGGTTGCACATGTTGTGAAGCTGTTATTATGTACTCTGTACTCACGCTTCTTGTTTTTGTTTGGTTTCAGTTACGCAAGCCTACGAGGCGGGGCGGACTATGCAGTCGACCTTACACCGGGTCAGCGGTCAGACATCACCGGCTGTGAAAAAGGAGGTGTGGGTCGTGGGCCACTCATACGTGAGGCGTGCCGCAGACGTATTCAAAGCAGGTGACATGATTCACGTAGCTGGGGAATACGGGTACAGGATGTCCTTCTACGGAAGGGGCGGTCTCTGTATTGACCAGTTTCAAACATTTTTTGAGGGTTTGTTAGGGCGGACAAGGTCACCGCCGTCTATAGTTATAGTGCATGTTGGGGGCAATGATTTGGTCACCATCGGTAGACGACTACTCCTGGAGGCAATGCTTTCCACTGTAAGTTGGTTGGCGAGGAGAGTTCCGGGGTGCACGATTGCATGGTCCCATTTGATTCCACGAAAGGTGTGGCGGGGGGCTATCTCTATACCTGCTTTGAATCACTCTGTTAGAAAGCTTAACAATAAAGTGAGTAGGTTGTTCCGTTCCAGGACATTGCATTCTATTTCTCATAGCTGTATTAATGATGACAGGATGTATTCGGGGGATGGTGTGCATTTGTCTTGGGTGGGGAATGAGTTGTTCTTAGGAGACCTCTTAGCATGGTTGAAATCTTTGAAACATGACCTTTAGGTAGGAGTTTTGTGGGGGGTCCGGATAGCCGGTCAACTATCCGGCCTGTGGCGGTAAGGTCATGATCGGTGAGCACTAATTGGAAGATCCCTATGAGTGGGCGTCACCCAACACGGATGGGAGCGCTCGGGGGAGGTGGCCTTTGGCCCCTCAACGGGGAGGCGGTCCCTTCTAAGGATGGGTCGCCGGAAGAAGAGGAAAGGCGGTCAAGGCCCCTTCCTGTGTAGGAGGGGTTACAGCCCCCTCCTGGGGAATTTCCCGGGGCCAGTGACATCTGCGACGGCAGATGCGGTAAGTTGTGTGGGGTTGGGGGGAGGTCTACGATACCTTCTAGATACCTCACACGAGTCTTCGAACGACCTTTAACTGGCGTCGAGTTGATAAGTGCCCCCGTCAAGACAAGGGAAATTGTAGTAGTTGCACGTGAGTACGCCTCAGTGCTGTCGCCCCTCCCAAGTGGGGGGGGTATGTCTGGTTAGGGATCTTGACACCGGTTACGACCTTGCCGTTGGCCCTTAAACGTTAGGATGTACAATTTCAATGTTTCAAGTAAATGTTTTGTAGGATGTTAGATCGGCTAGGAGAACCTCTGTATTAGAGAATCTGTTAAGGTTAGCCAAACATCGCAGTGTGGTATGAAATTGTACATTAATGTTTAAATTTTTTAATTTTTGTTTTTAATAAATACGGCCGGGAGGGTCACTCCCTCCCACTTCCAAAAACTTCAAGAACTGTTTCCGGTTTCCCTCATTTGGGGATTGTGTTGAGAGGGGGTGGCGGGTATCTCAGCCATATGGAAAGGGGCGACCACTCGGTCCCCCCGAACGTATGGCAGAGTGCCTCGATCCCCCCGGGAAGACATTTTTGGGCGGGAGGCGCGTCTCGGCTGGTATGCCCGAAGCGGCGTAGCCGGGGCGCGCTTTTTCCCGCCCTTGAGTGGGCTGGCCTAGACACGGACGCCGCCGGCCACGCCCTCGGGGCAGGCAGGGGCGGGTTTACGCCCGCCCTGAAGATGGATAAAAAGAGACGCAAGACCAGAAGACATCCTCTTGTTCCTGTGCTCTGAAGCTGCACCTCCCCGCTGCACGTGAGCTCGAGACGGAACGAAGAGCCAATTTTGACCCACCCACCAGCCCCTGAGGACAGCTAGTTGTTTTAATAAAGTTGATCAGTTATTCTATTTCGTTTTCAGGTTGTTTTGGTGTTATGTTGATATTTAATGTGTAATAAAGATTGGTATAATGTTACAAGTTGGTGATTAAAGAATGTCGGATTTAAGGTCCATTTAGACACAGGTTTTTCGGTCATAGTGGCCAATGTAGTTTCGTTTAGTTAGCACTTGTCGTATTTATTTCGGTCAGGCGGTAGGCGGTAAGGTCATGATCGGTGAGCACTAATTGGAAGATCCCTATGAGTGGGCGTCACCCAACACGGATGGGAGCGCTCGGGGGAGGTGGCCTTTGGCCCCTCAACGGGGAGGCGGTCCCTTCTAAGGATGGGTCGCCGGAAGAAGAGGAAAGGCGGTCAAGGCCCCTTCCTGTGTAGGAGGGGTTACAGCCCCCTCCTGGGGAATTTCCCGGGGCCAGTGACATCTGCGACGGCAGATGCGGTAAGTTGTGTGGGGTTGGGGGGAGGTCTACGATACCTTCTAGATACCTCACACGAGTCTTCGAACGACCTTTAACAGGCGTCGAGTTGATAAGTGCCCCCGTCAAGACAAGGGAAATTGTAGTAGTTGCACGTGAGTACGCCTCAGTGCTGTCGCCCCTCCCAAGTGGGGGGGGTATGTCTGGTTAGGGATCTTGACACCGGTTACGACCTTGCCGTTGGCCCTTAAACGTTAGGATGTACAATTTCAATGTTTCAAGTAAATGTTTTGTAGGATGTTAGATCGGCTAGGAGAACCTCTGTATTAGAGAATCTGTTAAGGTTAGCCAAACATCGCAGTGTGGTATGAAATTGTACATTAATGTTTAAATTTTTTAATTTTTGTTTTTAATAAATACGGCCGGGAGGGTCACTCCCTCCCACTTCCAAAAACTTCAAGAACTGTTTCCGGTTTCCCTCATTTGGGGATTGTGTTGAGAGGGGGTGGCGGGTATCTCAGCCATATAGACTTTCTACTAGTACAGCCAGAGCTTTACTAGCTATTGATACTGAGCTGATAACTATTAGTTCCATGGCTTTGCAGAATCGCCGTGCGTTAGACATCTTACTTGCAAAAGAGGGTGGATTATTTCCGATGCTAAAAGTTCTGCAGAGTTGCACTTACAACCCAGATAAGAGCAAAGAGATGAGGATGGTTGTTAATAATCTTTCTAAAGTGCCTACAGTATTGAAGGAGTTAGAAGCTACAGGTGCTTGAGAAATAATCGTGAAGGGATTTTCTGCTGTATGTAGCAGCTTGGCAATATTGATAGGGGCCTTTGAAGATGCTATATTGAGGCCTATTTTGTTCATTGATTTCATGTGATCTGCTGATTTGCTATGGTGAAGGGAATTTAAATATATTAGGACCAAGGATAGCTCAGTGGAGAAAGGAAGGGGTAGTAAGAGAAGAAATAGATTTTGAAGAAAAGCAAATCAAAATCTATATTGTGATGAAAGTGTTGGAGGATTCTAGATGTAAGCAGCAGAAGAGAACTTTAAGCTGGTCTCAGAAATGTTCATGGCTATTCTAGCTATCACCGGGGGGGAATTGGTGCACTTCAATTTAGAGTTTTATGCACTTGTAAATCGTATTTGCTTGTTAAACGATAAAATTTGTTATCTGTGTGCATTGTAATAATCAATTGACAGTATATGGTTGCATTTACACATAGTATGAGCTACATATATAACTGCATTATAATGATTATATTATCTCATGTAAATTAAAGGTTTGTTTATGATGGCGGTCGGACTTTCATCTGACCGTCAAACTATCGGGGATGGGACTGCCCGACTACCTGTTGCCAGTCCCGCCATAGGGATTACAATGCGACCTCCTTCAAGGCGGTCGCATTGTGAATGTTTTGCATTGTGGCATGTGCTGCGGGCTGCAAGCACACATCGGAGTACAAACAATAAAGATTTTACATATCCCTGCACTAAGTGGCAGGCACCATGTGGTACCTACTACCTGGTGCAGAGATATATGGGGGGCAGAACCCAAGACCAAAAGCAAGGGGGGCCCTCTAGGGGCCCCCAAAGTCCTTTTACGTCTGCCTTTTCATAGCGGGCTACCCACCTTAAAACAGCTGGCGGAAAGGGTCATTGTAATCCCTACGGCGGTATCTGAACAGGCCGGCCCACTGTTGTAGGGATACAAGTCCCTTCCGACTGACCGACAGGTTCCTTGATCCCGCCGGATCCATGGCGATAGGTCCCCCCAACCGACTAAGATCCTCCCGCCATTGTAATGTGACTGGCATTCAAGGAGTGCCTGATGGCGGTGGGACCACCACCGACGACCTGACATGGCGGTCCCATCGCCATCGTAATGTGGCCCCATATAAGTCGGTTGCCATCTTTCTCTCTTGAGGATAACATGACTTGTGCCTTGGCCTCAGGCACTCCAGTTATTTCTTTAATGAAAGCAATGCTGATATCATGTTTTTCTCTCCTCTGCAGATGTCTTATCGAGGACTGTTGCTAGTAAGAATAAAGGTATTGTTTTTTGCAGAGAACCATGAGATTTAGCAAGCCTAATAGCATTTTTGCCATGGACATGTAGCATGTAGGGCCTTCTGTACCAGGCAGAATGAAGTGTCTGTCGTTATGTAGTCCTCATCTAAAGCTATATGTTGCACATTGTCTATCAGCCCGAAAGAACCATACAATTCTGTGCCTTATTAACAGAGTGTTTTTATTTGAATGAACCAATTTGCTATGGTTTTAATGCAGGCTATCACGATGTGTGCACTAATTTATTTTCCACATCTTTAACTGACACGTCTTTCTGTTTGCATTCTGTCCTAATCCTAGACCCCTCCAAAATGTCTGCCCCAAGAGTATTCTTTGGGCTGTCTCTTTTTACTTGGCTGCCGCCGTGCTTAACATTGATGCACTGATTTGATGTAAATCCCCTCATTATAGTTTTTACGGTGTGGGGCTTGAATTAATTATGGAATACTACCCATTGTAGGAATGTGCCCGCCGCTAGCTTTCTCACAGTTGCAACATGGTCGCACGAAGTAACGAATGCCCGGTGTAAGCAATATCATGATACACCTCTGCTCTCTGACTGTTCCAAAATGGCCACGCAATACAGGCGCGTGAGTGGCTAATTCGGTGTCACATGACTCCGCTTTCCCTACTTTCTGGTTATCGGTTTTCATGGCTGTGTGGGCGATTTCACCCTTGGACGCGGATCGCATTGACGGCCCGTCCCTAGCAACTTTACGATAAGAGCGTGTCACTGATTAGGCAGTCCCTTCACTTGCCCACGCGTATTTCTTTTATTCTTTTATTAACAAATTAGTAATTGCGGCATTGTTCTCTTTCTAGCATTTTTCCCTATCAGCGGATATCGGCCTGTATTTTTCTCGTATCAGAAAATAAAACTGTCCGGCTGGACAAAGAATATAGTGCCTATTTAGTCTATATTTATCTCCCAAAAAATTCCTCTTGCCTAGGGACCACTGTCCTGTATAAAGTTATTGTGGAGTCAAATTGGTTACACTGTTTTTCAAATGTATTGCTATGCTTTGTCGACAATCAAAGGTTGATACAACCAGGTGGAGAATCCTGTAGGGTGACCAAGGAAAAATCGCTCCATCACGGTTTAGAAACACTGATGCAGAATTGCTTTAGCACACTCCAGTGAATGCAACATAGAAATATTTGGCAGATTTGCACTTGTACTTTCTATAGGATCTGGTGGCAGTTGTTGTTAACAGATAATGGGTTACAACCTCCATTCAGTGCATCATAGTATTATATATCATGCCTTTGAAAATGCAATTTATTTGACTTTGATTAACCTTCTCTGCAAACTCTTTGTCTCAGCAAGCACTGTTAGGGGCAAATTTTTCAAGGGTTTATCGGAACCCTTGGGCCACACAAAGGGGCACAGGGGGTGACACAAAACCTCAGTCGGATTTAATAATCCATGCAAGACCATCTTGTGTTGCCCTGCATAGCTTTATACATCTGGAGTAATGCAACACTGTGCAGCGCAATGCAGCGCAAACCATTGTGTTGCATTATTCTGCCGCTGGGAGGAGTTCTATGGGTGGAGTGTGGATGCTCCCTGCATCCACCCATGGATTTTGGCTCATTCCCAGATTTCAAATACAAAAACAATCTGGCGGTCAAAAAAGGGAAAAAAGAACAACAACGGGTTAGTGCCCCATTACAACTGTGTCACATCCCGGTGACCCTTTTGAGTGAAACTAGCATCTGAGATAGAGACTCTTACAAAACAATCAGATTTCCATCAACTGCCAAGAGTGGCCAGTGTCATCATTTGGATATCTTTCCTTGCTACCACTTGACCTCTTAAACACAGAGGGAGATCATGTGGTTCAAATTTCGTAGTAGTCACTGTGACCTCCACAGAAAGTGATAAAACCAGGGGCTGATGACTATCTTGGTCAACAACTTTCATGATATAAGCCAAGGATATCCATTGTGATGGAAAAAGATAAGTGCAGTGCAAGTGAGTTAGAATATAAAAAGGATATGGAAGAAAAAAACTTTTTATTATAATATTCCTCCCAAACCTGATAAAAAAAGTGCAGAAGCGGTGTGTAACAAATATGCTGCTGATCAAATAAATGGTCGACCAGTTTCAGACAATTGGGCTACTTGCCCAGGCTTTCTTCAGACCTATGCTTTAAAAGCCACTGCATTTGAGAAAACATACCATTGTGCATAATCATATTACCTCTATACAGGCAGAGTGATTTTCATACCTGAAGGAAATAATGACAAAAAAGGTGTTGTATACCAGTCAAAACATGCTTGTCTTTATTCTATACCCATCTCAGTGGGATCATCCATATATCAAGAACAAATCCACTCACCTGTCCTGCAAAAGGTATTAGCCACACCTCACCCGGTAACCACTCAGGTAGATGAGACCCCGCCGTGTAAACATTTTTTGCAAATAAACTTTAACAAGGGGGTATTTGAAAAAGCCATTCTTGGGTGGACTGTTCTCTAAGAGGCAGTACACCATTAAAATCAAACTCATCGGTCTCATGTATCACCATATTGAAATTTTCGCCAAGAACTATTACTCATTCAAGGGATACTCGTAATTATCTTATCGTCCTGCATCATACGATGCATAGAGCTGGTACCACATCTATTTGGGCAGTCAGAAAGTACAGTAAACGCACACATTACAACTCCTGCTTGTGTCTAATATCCCTGAAGTGCTCTCCTTGCTACGCACTTGTACTCAATCCGCTGTGCTTATAAATGTCTGCAAGTCTTCGGTCGTGCACTGCTAACCACTAACAGCACATCTCCATGCTCGATCCGCAGCTGCATAGAGGCGTTTGCATAGCGTCCTCTGGCCCGGCTCTAATATCTTTCAGTCACACGTCATGAGCAACACATACCAACATCAGCCTCACCTCTCCGTCGGTGCCTCGGGCATTACCCAAGTTCGCGGGAGGTCCAGAGGCACAGTCCAGGGTCCATTTTGAAACAAACACACTCAGCGAAGACGTTGCGTCGCGTCATTAGACTACAAAATGACGTCACCAATGGCGGTATTGTAGTTCTTTTTGATTTGTAAACTTTATTAAGCGCTAGGGGCCAGATGTAGGTAAATAAGATTTACCGATTTTTAATTACCGAATTTTCCCGATTCGGTAATTAAAAATCGGTAAATCTAAAGGGTGGATATGTAGGTATTTCCAGATGTGGAAATACCGAATCTGTAATAATCGGTATTTACCGATTCTGTAAATACAGAATCAGTATTTCCCATTGATTCCTATGGGCTTTGAAGTCCATAGGAATCAATGGGAAATACCGATTCTGTATTTACAGAATCAGTAAATACCGAATTTTGCAAGGGTGCAGGGGGTGTCACTTTGACACCCTCTGGCACCCCACAAATAAGCATGTGCGCCATGTGGCACACAGACATGCCCTAAGGGCATGTCTGTCTGTCACATGGCTAGGTGTGCATGCACACATGTGCATGCACACCTGAATTCGGTATTTTACCACACAATAGGATTGTGTGGTAAAATACCGATTTTGTAGGGCCTTTGGGACTCAGAAGAGTCCCACCTACATCTGAGATTTACCGAATCGGTAAAAATACCGATTCGGTATATTACAGAATCGGTAAATTCACCGAATCGGTAAATTTACCGATTCTGTAAAATTGTGCCCCTACATGCCAATCCTTGAATACCGGTCGGTAATGGCCGAAAATACCGATTTTCGGCCGTTACCGACCTACCTACATCGGGCCCAAGGTGTATTCCAAACTACATCCGTCATGTATAATGTGTAATCACAATCAGAGAATAGCTTGTGGGAGATAGTATTAATATTAAGCCCCAAACTGGCACATTAATCGGATTGAACTATAGGAGACTGCATCATCCACGCTTTCAAAAAGTCCTACGTTATGAATATTATCTTGTCGTTCTTTATGGTGAACAATAACATTTTTAACGTTTATAATTTTCAAAAAACAAATAAAAGGGTAAGGAAAGCCAAAGGGTAAGTAACACAGCCTCCACAGCAAAATTACAAAAGCTCTCTTTGTACATAAGTCTGTAATTATAGGTTAATAATGTTCAACTACTGTGATCAATAAAGTAATAAAGTAAATATATTACAAAGATATGTGCCAAAATGCCCCCGACATTTTGGAGACTTGATCCTTATAATACCAGATTTCAATGACCTTGTCATTAAGAATCTAGTTGTTGGTCTTAGATTCAAACACCACACAAACAAGTGTCACAACTGGGCAAAAACGAGCAGATGTCTACTTTCATCTTCTTAGAGAACTGCTAACAGTAGACCATTGTGTCTATTTAATGTCAATAGAAGCACTTCCTATTTAGCGTTCATTGATTCAATAAAGGACCTTTCAATAGAATCTTTATTATTCAGCCTGCTCTCTCTATCTAGTACGAAACCTCCTAGACATTAGGTGCAAGCTTACAGATACAGCGTGCTTGGTGATTAAGTCTTAGCAGAACCTGTATCACAAAAGAGTCCACAGTATCGTGTCATTCAGCCCTTGATATCGCTTCGCAATCTAAACACCCATTTTTATTTTGTATTAAAAAGATATTTTGCTTTATCGCTCACATGAGGTGGTATAAAGGGTTTTTCCAACACTGTCCAAGAAAAAGTATTTGGAGCATGATTAAATTCAGTAAAGTGCCTTGTGAGTTTATTGTTGGTCTTTCTGCAACAAAAGGTGCTTTTATGCTCTAGCGTCCATGGTATCACCTTTCGGGTTGTCATACCAACATAAGATAGACAAGATTGTCACTATTGCAGTTTGTGAAAAACTGGTTTGTGTCCATGGTCTTGATATACCAATGTCCACTGTTTTGGACTGTTGAGTTTGGGGGCAAATGGCACATGCTCCACAAGGGAAATGGCCTTGAACAGGTGGGAGATTCCACAATGTTCCTACTGCTCTTGGTTCTTGTTGTCTTGGGCGTGTTTGCAACCAACTATCCCGTAGGTTGTGACCCTGTTTGAAAGCAAAGAGTGGCATCGGTATCTTCTATTTACTAGTATTCAAAGACTGCCAGTTATTACGAATACATTTCTGGATTCCATTGGTGAGTGTACTGAGTGTGTTTACAAAAGTCAGTCTCCCTAGTGGTGGTTTCGAATCATAGGCTCCAATAGCGCTTCCCTATGATTATACGTGGTGCGCTTGCAAGCCTGTTTGATACGTTTTTTAGGGTACTTCTTTTCGTGCAGTTGGGTTGTCAGATTACCAGCGTGTTGCTTAAACCTTTCCTTTGTGAAACAATTATGTCTAAGACGTAAAAACTGGCCTAATGGCAAGTTATCTCGCAATGACTTTGGATGTTGGCTGTCATAGCGTAGAAGGGAATTGCATGCCATTGGTTTTCGGAAAAGCTCGCTTTCCAGACCTGTCGATGTTACATATATTGATAAATCAAGAAAAGATATTCTGTTTTTGTTTACCTCTAGGGTAAACCTCAAAAAATCATTACGAGCGTTGACCCTTCTTTGGAATTCTGTGACTGACTCAACATCTCCACTCCAAAGTACAAGAATATCATCGATATATCGCTTCCATAGTCTGATGGATTTATGCAAGGGATTATCGTTAGTAAGTACATATTCTTGCTCAAAATAATGGACGTACAGGTTCACCAAACTTGGCGCAAAAATGCTCCCCATACTAGTTCCAGAGACCTGGAGATAGATAGTTTCTTCGAATTTAAAGAAATTTTCTTTTGTGGCCAACTGTGCTAGTGTCATAATAAAATGAACTGGAGTGATTGAGTCCAGAGTTGTCTCATTGAGGATGTTAAAGATAGTATCCAAAGTCGCATCCTGAGGTATAAATGTGTAGAGAGATTCGACGTCGAAGGAGACTAACAGGTCTCTTGCCGAGTCGAATTCTACTGTAGGTAGCAAACGTAATACATCTTTTGTATCTTGCAGATACGTAGGCATTTTCTTCACAATTGGTCTTAAAAAGAAATCTACAAAAGTTGAAAGGGGCTCTAACAAGGAGCCTATCCCAGATATAATGGGCCTCGCAGGTGGCGGTCTCTGAGCTTTATGAACGTTTGGTAGGGTATAAAAATAAGGCATCACCAGGTGTGCAGTTTGGAGAAATGCTGATTCTTGAGATGTTATCCATCCTTCAGTGTAGGCCTCTTCCACTACTTCTGTAATGACTCAGCTCATTCTCTCTGTGGGGTCTTCTTTCAAAGTGCGATAACACCTCCTGTCGTTCAATTGTCGTAGACACTCGGTGCGATAAACTTCAGTGTCACGAATAACAATCGCACTGCCTTTGTCCGCGGGCTTGATTGTAATAGTGTGATCTTCAGTCAGCGCTTGAAGTGCAATTTGTTCTTTTTTAGGAAGATTACTGTAATTTGTTTTCCTGTTTGTACAGAGGATGTTAATCTCCTCCTGTACCGCTCTTTCAAAAGCTAGTACTTGTGGAGGTACGCTCTGTAATGGGGGATTGAAAGTCGAGCGATTTTTTTAGCCCAGTGTTGTTCAATCTTAGGTTCTGATTGTTCTTTCTCTTAAATAAAATTATGAAGGCGAACCTTGCGAAAAAAAAATGCTAGTTCTCACTGGACAGTGAAATCATCACCATGTGTCGTAATCACGAAACCCGAGCCCTTATTGAGGACCATTTCTTCTTCAGTTGTTAGTGTTTTTTTACTGAGGTTGACTATCAGTTCCCGTCTGGGTTCGACACTGTTTGCTGCTGGTTCAGCTTGGTTCTGCTGCGGGTACCCATTTGTTGAGGTTCTGACAGAGACTGGTGCCAATGCACCTGCGCTTGATGATTTCTTCGCCTGCCTCGGGATCTGCCCTGGCCCGCCCCTAAAAAAGACTGATTATTATAGTCTTGCTGGTAAGGCTGAAAAGATGCTGGTGACTGAAAATGTTGTGGTGGATAACCCCATGGTGTGGGTTGCCACCATTGTTGGAAAGGTGGTGCCATGTACCCTCTCCAAGAGGCCCTTCTGCCTCTCCCTCTGAATTGTTGTCTATTGATTTCAGAAGATTCAGAGTCTCAAGTTGTCATCCAAGCTACTACCAGAGTATGTAGAGGGATATCGTTTACCTCTGGTGTTAAACTCTGGAGGAGTATAGTCGTCACTAGTGTATGGATAAACCACCTCATGTTTCAATTTAGCAAGATCCTTTTTAAATTTTCCAGATTTTCCATTACCAGTAGACCTTAGAATGAATCAAACTGCTAAGCCTCCCAGGTGAGACATAATGAATTAAAATATCTTTACTTCTACTCGCTGTTTCCTCATTCCATGTGTGCTGCATTTAGCAGCACACATAGAAAGTGGGAAATGCCTCAGAGGATTGTTTTTGTGCAGGAAGGTGTACCTTCCAGCACAAAAACAACCCTGCTTACAATGCAGGCACCCTTGCACCTATTGGGTAAGGGTGCCTGCGTTGGCACTAGGCAGCTAAAAGGACATCTTTCATGCAGTGCAGCGAAGTGGCTTGCTGCGCTTCACGAAATAATGGTGAATATGCGCCTCAACATTTACAAAAGTATAAATAAGTTACATATATTTACTTGACTATCCTTCTCTTTTCATTTTCAACAGGCTTGAATGTGAGTTGTTGGTAGATACACAGCATTTCTACATGATCAAGGCAATGTTGAGCATTAATATTCTGATGTAGTTATAAGCATCAGTTTTCTTCAAAATGTTAATGAGCAATGTTGACCCCACACAGTAATCAATATCAGCCTACCACCCACTGCGTAGAAGGGGGAGCATGAGCACAACTTTACATATATACAGATCAAACAGTGTCTTCGCGCTAGATTAATCACTACCCGGCTAAGTCAGGGACTTGCTTCTGCTCATCCTTCGAATATCAAAATTTGTCCTTCTCAAATTTTATCAGCTGCAACTTGCAAAATGTTCCTCACGGAGAGCAGCAGGTCCTGAAATTGTGAATGCTAAGATTATTGGTTTAGTAGGATCAAGCAAGGATTGTGTCAGTAAAAAACAAAGTGGCAAGCAGTATTAAGTTAACATTGTAGTTCTAATTTTAACATCACTTTAGCTTTTGTTTAAAAACAAACAATGTAGACTTTTTTTCCTTTAGAGGATTTGAAACTGAAAAGTCTGAACTAGTCACACAGACAGGAAATATGTTCTTTTGGGAGGTGGCCTAGTAAAACACTGTTTTATTTTTGTCTCTCCTGGCATGGCCAACCGTATAATAACATCTGACACAATAGTAACAGATTTGGGGATCATAATCCTGTAACCATAACCCTGAAACTAGCATCACGACCTGCCTTCAGTACAACGCAAGGAGCAAAGGACATAAGTGTAGCTACAGATAAATTGAGGTTGAAATGGAAAGGCATAGATAAAGCTGGAGCTACTATGTCTTTATTAAGGGAAGAGCAGTCATCAATAGGTTCCTGTTTAGATTCCACAACTAGTGGTCAGGCAATTATTACACACTTTAGTAAAATATGCTCCACGGTCAGAACTTTGTTGTGAGCGCCAGCACCTCGGGGCCCTAAAGACCCTAGGTGGTTCGACAACAGTTGTTTTGTGGCGAACAGGAATCTACGCAGGGCCCTTACAGTGACCCCTAGAGTTGGGGCGAATGTTATTGTAGCAAGGAAAGCATACAAACTAGCTTTAGACAAACGGAGAGCTACACTCTTGGGTGAACGCTGGAAGGCCCTAGCAGAAACTGCTGGAGGGAAATCCAGTAATTTATTCTGGCCTGCAGTAAAAGAACTCCGGAACATGGTCCAACAACTCACCCCAATTAGCTGTACCATAGCTAGTAGTTCCTGGGAATAACACTTCTCAAAAATCTATGCCCCCCATCAAATAACCCGACCCTTGATATACCTGAAGCGACTAGCAACTTGAAGATAAACCTGGGAGAAGTGGAGGAGGCAATCGCCCAGAGTCTTGGAAATAAGGCTCCCGGACCAAACGGGTTGGCCATAGATCTTATTAAATGGAAACCTGATCTCTAGGCTCCAATATTGGTGAATGTTTTTAATAGTTTACCTCAAGCAACAATGCCTGACACTTGGGGCACTAGTATAATCGTCCCCAAATGTAAGAAAGGAGACAGGTCTGACCCTACGAACTACAGACCGATCTCATTGTTAGACAACACACTAAAAATTTTGGGCCGCGTCATCTACAATAGGTTAATCACATGGACGGAGGAAAGTGGGATTTTATCACCGTGCCAATTAGGATTCAGAAGTAGGGTTGGTACAGTTGAACAATGCCTCAACCTTAAACTAATCATTGATAAATATAACATCGCTCGTTCTGCCCCTATTTATTTAGCATTTATGGACCTTTCATCCGCTTTTCATTTGGTTAACAGGTCCAAACTTTGGTCTATTTTATTATAGTATGGTTTGGATATTTCCCTGGTCCACTTTTTAGCTTTTTAACACACAGATCTAAAGTCCAGAGTGAGAATAGGAATGGGAGGGGAACTATCTGGACGAATTAAAATTGGAAAAGGAGTTAGGCAGGGGTGCATTTTAGCACCCCTGCTCTTCATTATCTATATTAACGGCCTCAGCAACCATCTTGGAAAGTCCACCCAGATGTGCCTTTAATAAATGGTAAAGCCATACCCGCTCTTCTGTACGCAGACAATGCGGTATTAATGGGGCGCACACCGAACTCACTCCGTATCCTGGTTCTCAAATTCACAAAATTTATGGACGATCTAGATCTGTGGGTTAATTTTAAAAAGTCTTATATAATGTCATGTGGTCCAGGTAAACGACAGATGAACTCCATACAGGTTGGCGAAGATAAACTCAATGCAACCCATACTTTTCCATACTTAGGAGTGACCTTTGCTGCGAATGGCTCGTGGACTGGGGATTTGGCCCAGGCCACGAGCAAATTCTCAAATGCCACTAACTCGATTGTAAGTATCCCTAGACCAAAGAGATCAGGCGTCACCAAAGCGATTGTAAAAATTTTTAAATTACAATGCGTCCCAGTAGCAACTTATGGGGCAGAAGTATGGGGCATTGGGAATAGCACCATTATTCAACAAGAAGAAAATCGGTTTTGCTGGAAATTATTAAGTGTGCCAGTTTTTACATATAATTTTATTGCACACAATGATTTAAATTTACAATTTATCTCGGACTTTGTTAGTGCCCGACCAGTGCTATTTTGGCACTCAGTTTGGATGAATCACTCAGCGACACTGACACAAGAGATAATAACTGACTGCTTAAGCTGTGATAAGGGGATGAAGATCCCTTGGCTTTCATATGTGCATACCAACCTGCGCGAAATAGGCATGGACAATATCTTCACTAACCCAAGCCATGTAGTACAGTCAAGAAATCCGAACTAAAGGAAGCACTATACGCACTTTATTCATCGAGAAGATTTAGGATTGAATTGGGAAAAACTACAGTTGCTAGGTACCTGAACATAGAGGCACCCAGATATCCTCTTGCATTGTATCTAACATTACCATTGACAAACTGGGAAAGAAGTCTTTTGTTCCGACTAAGGGCTGGTTCCATTAGGTATTTGCTAAATTTTCCTTTGGGTCATCAGCCAAGTACAGCCAAAATTAGTGCCCCTGTAATGGGCAAAGAATCCAAAATGATCTGCACTTCCTCTTTTCTTGTAATTTCTATTTGAAATATACAAAATGGCTTTTAATATCTTTTTTTTAAAAAAGATAGACCTATCACTTTGGACCAATCTTATCAGGCGTTGTTAACACTTGATAATGAGGAAAAAATCTGTTGTACTTGCACTTTTTTAAAAATTGCTGTTGAAGGAAAATGCCTAAAATAATATTTTCGTCCGATTGATTATTTTTACTATGGAACATAGGTTTTTATGAATTATGTATTAAGATATGTGCTTTTATGAATTTCTGTAATTCGAATAAAGATTTCTGAACTGAACTGAACACTGTTTTATTGTGAGCTATGGCGTAATTCAGGTTATGCGACAGTGATCAGGTCTAATCTGTCCTCTATGCAAGTCTCTTTTTCCTAATCACCCAGGTAAAGTGGTATTTAAATTCTAAAACATTCTGTAAATGGCTACTTGCTTAAAGGGGGAACCCAGAAAAGAGAAAAAAGAGGTGAGCAAATTAAGTTCTTTTTTCCCAGTCATGCATCTCTAATAGTCACCCAAAGTAGACAACTAGAAGAATGCTTTGTTTGATTAAATCAGCTGGGATTTTAAATGTATAGAGAAATCATCCACTGGATGTTTCCTACCAACACACCATTTACCACACATTTTCTAAAAAAAAATCATACAAGGAAAAAATACCACAGACTTATTGTAGAGTCATCTTTAATGTTGATGGAATGTATATTTCTCTTAAGAAAATAAAAACCAAGAGGCGCTTGGCAAAACAGGAACAATTGGTTTAATGAACAACAACGTCCGGAAGAGCAGGCAACAGAGTCGAGGTCTAAAGACTGTCTCAAAGCACATTGGTTTCAGCCATAATTTTATTTGTTACATGAAACGCCATAAAGTAATTTGTACATTCCTTCAGAGACTGGAATCTGGGCCTAGTCATGGGGTTATGAATCTGGTCATTCGATAAGATGCACAAGGGGGTCTTGACCTTGCTTGAACACAATGTGGGGCAAGTGGGTACGTGTCCAGATGTTTGGCATGGGCTTGCCTGATCTCTGAGTGTAATGTACATGCTGTGTTCTGATTGGCTGAGTTTTACTAACTTAGTGTGGCATCTGTCTTTAAGGTGTTTTGGGAACACGTGTCTCTCCAGCCAAACATGCTTTATTGGAACCAATCTTCTAAGGTCAATTTGGTGTCACTGCCTATCTGTGGGATCGATCTGGGGTTTTCTGTTTGCACGTTTGTCTAATGGTTACATGTCACCCCACCTGTGATCTGTCCATCAGTTGCTTCAGGCCGAGGTTGCAGGGCTTGCCTGAACAAGTACTTTTGAATCAGATTTAAGGGGGAGGTCATATCGGGTGAATTCAACAACAGTGATGGAAGTTCGTTATTATATATACTTATATTGTGATGTGCATTGATATTGTATTTTCCAATCTTAACATTCCCCGCTGTTGTTGAATTTTCAACTGCATTATTTACCCCATACTTTACGGCGGTCACATTATTTGAGGTTTTGATGTGTTTCTGTTGTGTCAATTACTAATACTCTAAATACTTGCATTCTAACTAACTTGAGGACTGCGTTTTTACATGAGGAAACTGCTACTTATAGGAAACCACACAAAATAGTACAAGAAGAGCAATTGGAAGCAATGACAGGCATTGTCTGGTCACTCATGGGGGAACCATGAAAATAAGTCTATAAGCCAATTCTGCTCAGGGGCACCTCCTTCATTCTTCTTGTCAGCTTCTAGACGATGCAGTTGGTGGATGTCAAAAGTTAGTGTCCCATTCTCTAGGTCATTTCTGGGAATGAATGTACAGCAGGATGCACCAATTTTTGACACACATCCCACCCTCCATTGTGGCCATCAAGTCCAACACATACCAATGTTGCATCACCATAAGGCAGATGGCTCTTGGGGCCACATATATCACCATTTGTAATCCCGAATACCTAATTGCAATTTTCTGTGAACGCAGCTAAGTAATCGCTATTACAAATGTATACAAATCTAAGAATTTCATATAGCGATTCATAGGAGGTCACAAATCGACCTGCCTCATTATTATTAATGAGGTAGATAGCAATTTGTGACCCCCTATGAATCGCTAAAATCATAGGGATGGTGGCTCGCTGGGGTCAGCAGACCACCATGTCCGTGATTTCTTATAAATAAAGCTAGCGGTTTTTTTCAATGCTGCCTGTTTTCTTTGAATGAAAATTAGTTGCATTTAGAAATAAAATGACAAGTTTTCTTTGAACTTTTTAGGAGTAGGCAGTGTTTTTGCATACTTTCAAAAAGGGGAAGGGGTCCTTTGGGGACCCCTTCCTATTTGCAAATGGGTTACCCCCTACTTGAAGTTGGTGGTAAAATGTGACTGCTTTACAACTGTTTTTGATCACAAAACATTCCTACATACCGATGCAAATCGGTATTAGGAAGGGACACCCTAAACACACCCCGTCCTAATAGCGAATCGCTAACCCATTTTGCAATTTCGTAATAGGTTACTGAATCACAAAATAGTGTTTGGTACAATGGGAATGCCTTTTCTCTGGTCGCAAATGACCCAATTCTGTGACCTTAAAAAAGATATATAGATGTGACCCTTAGTTCTTCTTCGATAGTGTTTAGGGCAAGCTCAGTATCGTTGATCATCTTCAGCATTTACTAGATGGTTATTTGCAACCAGCAGGCGTTTGCCTTTGTTTGCAAGGTGAACAAGGGTATGGACCGTCTGGGTTTATTTGACTGTCAGAAAACAGGCTGAATTCTTCTGGAATGTTCTTGTTTTTTTAAGCCTGATGGAATAGAGTTGTTTTCTTCTGTAATGGATGCTGGAACAACTCAGACGCATTTTCTCTAGGGATGACCAAGGTCTGGTCATTCGATAAGAAGTGTAGGTGAATCTTGACCTTGAATGGACACAATGTGTGGCCAATCGGTATGCGTCCAGATGTCCGACATGGGGAGGGAGTGATCACTCTGTGTAGTGTGCATGTTGTGCTTTGATTGGCTGAGTGTTCCTAACTAAGGGGCCGATTATGGTCGCGGACGGACTTGCGTCCGTCCGCGATCACTGAGGAGGAGGGGACGTCCGCATGGGCTGCGGAGTCCCCTCCTGTGCGATTAGGATGTGACCGCCACCCTGGCGGTCACATCCTCTATTTTTAGCATTGCAGTGGGTGCGGCTTCAAGCTGCACCAGCGGCAATGTTAAAAATGCAGTCCTTGCATTTGCTTGCAGAAAGAGACAGGCACCTTGCAGTGCCTGCCGCTTTCTGCATACAAATGCAGGGGGATACCATAGGTACCCCCCATGTGCCCTCCCCCCTTCACCTAGGGGGCCCGCAACGGGCCCCCGCAGTGAAGTTACACATGCTTTTCCACGGCGGAAAAGCCGCCACGGAAAAGCATGTTTTACATCCCATCCTAATCTGCCTGACGGTGTCTGAGAGACACGTCACCAGATTAGAGCTTTTCCACTGCGGTTGTAAGCCAACCGCGGCGGAAAAGCTGCGGATGGAAACCAGGGCCCACCAGCCATCCTAATGTGGAGGTGGGTCTTTGGTCAGTCCACTGCTGTTTTTCCGCATCCTCTGGGCCGGCGGTGGCTTCCGCCGGCCCCGAGGATGCGGAAAAACCGCAATCCTAATGAGCCCCTTAGTGTCACAAATGCACCGATTAGCAACAGAATTTTGAAGAGAGAACGTGAGGGGGCGCCTGGACCAAATGGGATTCCTCCCATACTGTTCAGGGAAGAGCCGGAATATTGGGCCACTGCACTCAAACCAATGTTCGAAAAAATGCTACAGACATCAATAATCCTGTCATCATGGAGGGGAGCCCTCATCTCACCTATCTTTAAAAAGGGAAACCGAAACAACCCAAAAAATTATCTGCTAGTGGCCTTGCTTGACAACAAGCCAAATACTTTGCGGGCCACTTACTAGAGGAACTGACATCGTGGGCAGCTGAGGTTTCAGCAATTCCATACAACCAAACAGGCTTCTGCAAAGGTATGGGGACTATGGCCATTATATTAGCTCTTTCTCTGTTTAACAATGCTGCCCTTGAAGCAAAGCAACCCCTCTATCTGTGCTACATTGACTACAGCTCTGCATTCGACCATGGCAACAGAACCCTTCTGTGGGAAAAATGAAAAGCTGAACATCCCTCCATTGCTCTTAAATCAACTAATTCTTCGGCACAGCGAGACATGGGTGCAAGTCAAATTAGGCTCTGGCGAATACCTAACAAGGAAGATCTCAACAAGCACAGGGGGGTAAAACAGGCCTGCATACTCACTCCAATACTTTTTAATCTTTTCATGGGAGAGCTATCAACACTGCTAAATGAAAGCAACTCGCATGCACCAAAGCCAGACCCCTGTTGACCTTCAGCGGTTACTGGATATTACATCAAGATATTCTGCAGCTAATAGACTTAGCATTAACCAAGAAAAATCTAATGTGCATTAATATCCCTAAAAATAAAAAACACAGAACTGGAGCTTGGTATCAAGGAAGCTGGAAACGGTCTGTGAACATAGACACTTGGGGGTCACTATAGACTGCAAGGGCAACTTCAAGCCGCAATGTGACGCCATAAAAAGGAGAGGGCTAATGGTGGCAGTGGCACTTAGAAACCTAAAAAACGTGGTCTCTGGCCAAGCGTATTAACCCTCATAAAGGTGAACCAGGAAAAATTAATTCCAGCCGTCACAACATTTACTGCTTTAACCATCAGGAAAGTCAATAGTAGCATTGAGAGAGAGGAACATACTAGCAGCCCACCTAGGATGCAAGCGGGCATGGACTCAACAGATTGACCATCCAGTCTCCACCAAAACATCTGTTAAGAGCACCCAGGAACACTGCACCCCACTTAATCGCATCATGCCCTTTGAGCATCGAGATTCAAAGCGCGCTTGCCCTAAGGTCTAGCCTACTCCAGACAGTTGGTGAGGACGAATAACATGCTGCATCTTTTGGTCCAATTCAAGCAGAAGGGCCATAATCAAGGCCCCTGAATTTTACCCGAACCTCATGTTGCCACCTACCAAGCCTTGATTTCCGCTAGGTGGAGGACAGTGCTGAATGCAAGCAGCCACTTTGAAACAAACTGAACGACACTGACCATATCAATGGGATATCCTGAACTGTCAACATGACTAATCACCTTTTAATTTTTAACGCAACTATGTTTTTACTGAAGTTGCACTTTCTAAAATGCTCTTATTGCACTGGCACCTTACTACATTACCACTCTGCTGTCAACAAGGATCAACTTACGGCACATCTTACTCTGTAAAATAGGCTGTCTAACTGAATTCATACTTTATTTTAACTTTGATGCTGCTGTCTTAGTATGCTTTTTAATGATGGATTATTGTCTTAATATATATGAACTTGACCTTTGTTTTATTAATTGAACTCTTTTCTACATTGTAAAGATTTTAAATAACTATGTACAATAAAATATTACTTACCTACATACATCAATACGATTACGCCTCTAGATGTAGTGTGACATCTGACTTTAAGGTGTTTTGGGAATGCATGCTCATCTGCCCAAATGTGTTTTACTAGGGCCAATCTTCCAAGGCCATTGCGGTGTCGCTGTCTATCTGTGGGATCGATTTGGGTTCTACTGTTTGCACGTTTGATTAAGGGTTACATGTCACCACACCTCTGATTTGTCCATAAGTTGCTTCAAGCCTAGGTCTTAGGTCCTGCCTGACCACATACTTCTGACTCGGGGCTGAAGGGGAGGTCATATTGGGTGAATTCAACAACAGTGATGCAAGTTCGTTATTATACATTCATATATCATGACATGCATTGATATTATATTTTCCAATATTGGCATACATTTGACCCTCATAAACATGTTTTCACCTCACGTAAATACATCATTTCATGGAGCTCATCAGTGGAATTCTTCATACTATTAGTCCTCCTCCATTTAAAAACAAAGCAATGTTGTATTGATTGCGAGTATTGCTAATGTTAACCCCTTGCATGCTCCGGATGGCCCCCGGCTGTCATACATCACAGTGGGCGTGTGCAGAGGACGGCCGGGGGCTGTCCGAATCTCACACACTATTTAAATCAGCCGCACACCCCGAAAATCTGCGCAGCATGCAAGGGGTTAATGAGAAGCTGACAATAATAGCAATTGTTTGTATATAGTGCTTGATCTAATTTATTTTGAGTTTGTGGCACTGTCGTCTCGAGTTTAACTATTGGCCAACTCTATATCTGAAGTATAAAAGGACAGTCAAAACTGGTGGATTTCAGGCACCGGCTTGTCTATGGGGCAACAAGGCAGTGCCAGATGAACTGGTCTTACAGGTCAGAGTGTGGCCAATTTTTTGACAGTTTTTGGGCCTGATAATGGTCAGGCAAGCCAGTTTTTACTAATGATTTCCATGATATTTCCACACACATTGCCTCCAGTAAGCATGAATATATGCAGCCAGATTTAACAAGCTACTCAAGGCCACATTGCATTGCTCTGTGTTGCTTGTAAATCTAGAGTAACACAAGGCAGTGCAGGTCACTGCCTTGAGTTACTCTGCTTTTGGAAGGCATTACATGGGAGGAGTGTGGGTGTTCCCACACCATCTCCCTTGTATTTTGGCACATTCTCAGATTCATCAAGACTTGTGAACCTTGGAAATTTGTCAAAATTGCTCGCCATCCTGATAAAGGTACAATGATAAAAAATATCTTTATTTCTCCTATTTGTTTCCTCTTTCTAAGTCACACTTGGAAAGATGAAAATATCTCTAAGGATTGTTTTTGTGCAGGAAGGTACCCCTTCCTGCAAAAACAATCCTGCCTGCAACACAGGCAATCTTGCACCAGGGGGCTGCATTGGTGCTAAGCAGCCAGATGTGCACCAGTGCAAGGAGAGAGCAGGACTGTGCCATATCTTGATACAGGTGATGCTTTTCCTGCCCTCTCCATTTGACGCAGTGCAATGCAGCAAGTTATCTTGTGATAGGGAGGCATGCCATAACTCACAGAGAAGAAAGAAAGAAAGAAAGAAAGAAAGAAAGAAACAAAGAAACAAAGAAAGAAAGAAAGAAAGAAAGAAAGAAAGAAAGAAAGAAAGAAACAAAAAAGAAGGTGGGAAAGATACAATGGAAAGAAGGCAATTAAGAAGGAAAGAAAAAGGCATAAATTAAGAAGGTAGGAAAGAATGAATGAAAGAAACAAAGAAGAAATAAGCCAAAAAATAATGAAAAGGGAAAGAAGAAAAGAAAGAAGGTTTAAAAGCAAGAAACAAGGAAAGAAATAAGGAGAAAGAAAAAAGAAAAAAAGAAGAAGAAAAGGAAGAAAGAAAGAAAGAAGGAAACAAGAAAGAAAGAAAGAAAGAAAGAAAAAAAGAAAGAAAGAAAGAAAGAAAGAAAGAAAGAAAGAAAGAAAGAAAGAAAGAAAGAAAGAAAGAAAGAAAGAGTGAAAGAAAGGAAGAAAAGGGGAAACAAAAAAGGAAAGAAAAAAGAAAAGAGGACAAGAATGAAAGAAAGAATGTCGGCAAAAAAAAAAGATGGCACAGAGTGAGCAGCTGGCAAACACAGAGAGCGTCCCTAGTAAGTTATATCTAATATACAGCAGTTCAGGGCAAGCGAACAACGGTACAGTCCAAGCAAATATTTAAAATAACTTATACATGTGCAGTAATGTAAATTTGAAGGGTCAAACAAACAACAAGAACAACCAAAAACTTTATAAAAGTAATTATACTCAATTTATTACACACATTTTTAAAAAAAAAACCAAAGCAAGCATTAAAACATTTCATGCAGTACATGATTTAAGAAAGAAGTCGACGCTGCGTTTCGGTGATTTCACACAGATGTTCACCTTCTTCAGGACACTTTTCTGAATAAAAAAACAATATATTCTGTTATTCTTTAAACATGTTGTTGGTGACACCTTCTTTTCAGAGCACAGAGTAACTTTACAACATTAAAAAACTTGCCTAGTACCCACTCACTGGCATTTGTATCTTCATATTAACATTATAAAAATATAAAAAATATATAAAAACAGTCTTAAACAACCCTGGTCTAAAGTCCAAAGTGCTGATGTTTCATTGATGGAAACCCCCCAGTATTAAACATGAAGGAACCTGAAATATTCATACATGTCTTTGGATTGACAAACATCTTTTCTCCTGAGCGGACATTCTATGTCCTAAAGGACTATATATACAGAAGGTTTATTAGACGTACCTCTATTAATCCTAAAGGACTATATACACAGAAGGTTTATTAGACGTACCTCTATTAATCTCGAAGTACAATCTACAATCGGCTGTCACTTTCAATATATGTGGACCGGATACCATGTATATAGTTTCTCAGGAATTTCATAAAAACAATTTTCACCAAGGGTAAATACCTATTCAAATTAAAAAGTGGAAGTTCTCTTTCATGAGGGGCCAATTCCTATTTCTTCATCTTTCCCATTGGTAAAAGAAAGTTAATACATACCAATGTGTGATGCACTCAAGTGACCTTTGTTGGGGTACGTTGTGTACATAAAAATAAGGCTGTAAAATTAAATCGAAAAAAGGGTCTAAGCTTATTACATACAAGGACACTGATAGATGCCTGTAAAGAGACCTTGAAATTGGTCTACCTTACAAGTCGCGACTGGATAGCGACTGAGCCTAGTACATCCCCTTGATTTAATTCTTCTGGGTCTGTAATCTATAACGGAAGATGGTTCAAATCATTTGTAATACAGCCTTTCTTAAAATTGTGGTCTAATAATAGGGCTAAAAGTTACCTGAAAATACTGTTTTTTTCAATTAATCGACGAGAATTAGGCTCTTGATCAACCTGTTTGATATAAAGATATATATCAGTCTAAACAGTGTATTCTATGTCGGGAGAGACTACAATTATATCCTACTCCCTCTACTGCTTAATGGAACTGATTGATGTTACCTCAAAAGTCGATAGGACCTCTCTAAATGTTCGACAAAAATATATACTACGATAATATTTACGTTAAATCTCACTGCATTTAGTGTCTACAGTCAGGGTGGAAATACCCATTAGATCTATTTGGTCCCGCTATGGAAGTTCAGTTATGAATCTCACAACCGTTAAACATTACTACAAATCTTTAACCTATCCGAGTTAGGCTTATTACACATTGCAGGTCGTTGTTTAATTTGAAAAATCACTGACCCTAATTAAATATCGCCTACATGGAGAAAGTTTACCGGAAACCAGTAACATTCTGCAGTGACCCATATTATCCTGCTGACCCTCTAAAAAACACTCAATGTTCTTGGGTCTAACGGGGCTTCTAGAAGACTATCGTTAAAAAGGTTCCCCAGCTTCCCGCTACCTTCAGAATCTCCTTAGGGACTTAACACAATTTTCCTAATTGCCTGTGGTGCACTCTAAGCCTCTCGTTCTACACAGTATCAAAGGTGTACAGCAAAGAGGTGTGAGTCTCTATCAACTGAGAACCTCCCGGTTTAAAACTTAGCCACATTACAGCCTATCTGCTTACCTCAATATCGTGGAACGATGCCCATAACAACAACGTGTTCTCCGGCCAATACGGATATACTGTACCAAACCTTCTGGTGTTTTTAAAGCGTGCCGTAATAGGTTAAAGGTCACGCTGTCAGTTTATTCATTACAGAATCGCGTTCACACAGAATTGATATTTGCAAGACCTATTTATTTAATTGATGTTATAAATTATTGTCTATGTATATTCTCTCCAATAATTTGCATATTCTCTCCAATAATTTGTTGCCGATAAGTCTTCATGTCTATATTATTAGTGGCGGCCATCTTGGAATGGGCTCAAATGACTACTTCGTATTCTAAAATTCCGACCAGCCAAACATACAGCTGTTGGGTGTCTACTATATAATGCATCCTAGTTATTTTAGGAAGAAGCATATATTCGATGTTACACCCAAGTTTAGTGTCGCCTCACATCTCTATTCAAGTCACTCAATGATGAGGGGCGACGTGTACGACATCAGCACAACCTAAAGCACAAATATTAAGAGCGCCATATTTGAACGGGGAAGTGAATGTAATTTAAACAAGGGAGTACCTATGTACCGCCCAATTCTCAATATTCTGAACACAATAAGTGAAATTATTAAGAAAAACATAATCTATTATGCATACTAATATTTGAAACGATATAACTATCAAACGACTTAAATTCTGAATAGCTATGATTCCTATTTGGGCATGTGGGCAATGTCTGTGTCATTAATATATGAGAAATATTGTCTAGTTATTCTCAAAAAAATATTGTATTTATCCATCAGAGGTGTCTAACTAACAAAGAGCAGTATGAGGCAGGCCTAAAAGCAATGATGACATTATAGCCTGATTTAAACTGATTTATATCAGCTTTTCCTAGTCCTCCCTGCTATTCAGTCCATTCCTAACTGTATTAAAAAGGCACATGAAATATTGTTCACGTTTTTTTCTTTTTATTGAACCATTGCCACCTCAAAAACTGGTAGTCATGATCTTAATCCCGCACCATTTCAATTCATCCAGATTGTGTCTTTCTTTTGTCCAATGTTCAACAAGTGGTGCATTTTTCTTATTTGTCCTTATAGCAGATTTGTAGTCTAAAATTCTGGTTTTGACCGTCCTAGATGTTTCGCCTATATATGCTAAATTGCATGGGCATTTATTGAGATATACTAGGTTCTTGGAATGGCAGTTAATAAAATTGCCTATGCTGTATTTTCCCTTCATTAATATTAATCTGAAGATCTTTCGTGATATGGGGGAAGATACTACATCCTTGGCACGGAAATGTGCCCACTGGTAAATTGGTGTTAAATAATCTCGGTTGTGTGTTGGTCTTGTTTTCTCCATAAGTACGGACAAGGCAATTCCTAATTGTCGTGTTCCTCCTGCACGAGAACATAGGTCTAGCGAGCATCTATATCTTTTGATTTGTTATAAGGTGGCAGTTTATATTAATGATATTCCTAATCTTGTTACTGACATTTGAGAAGTTGGTAACCAATATTAACAGTCCTTTTTCTTCCATTTGGTTCTTGTCCTTGTCTATAAAGAACGTATCCCTATTAAAATACTTGACCCTTTTATAAGCATGTTTTACTAATTTTTTGAAGTAACCTCGACAGATGAATTTATGGGTGAGATCTTAAGCGTGTCTATCATAGTCTTTCATATTCGTACAATTGCGTTTCAATCTTAAAATTGGCCAAAGGGAAAATTACCCCTCTGGCTCACGGGGTGGTTGCTTTTATAGTGGAGCATAGTATTTCTGTTGGTACTCTTGGTGAAGAGCTCGACATTCAAATAACCGTCTACATTTTTAATTAAAAAAGCTAAAATTTCACATCTGTCCTTGCTGACTTTGGAAGTAAACCTGAGATTCTCATCTCCAAGGTAAAGCTATGAAATAAATTTGGTTAAAAGTTCCTGGGACCCTGTCCATATAAAGAACACATCGTCAATGTAACGTGACCATTGAGAAATGTTCTCATAGCATGGCGCAATGGTAATAAAAATATGTGTTTCTTCAAAATTGGCTACATATAGGCAGGCCAGACTGTGAGAACAAGTGGCTCCCATGCTGGTGCCCTTGACCTGTCTATAAAACTCTTTTTCAAATAGAAAGATGTTATTTTTGAGGATCAAAGTCACACACTCCACTATGAAGTTAGCATGAGCGGACAAATCCTCATCTCCAATTGTTAAAGTTTTGTATTCATCTCGATGGTGCTGTCTTGCAGAATATTAGTATATAAAGCTTTGATATCCAAAGTCACAAGGCTTTGGATATCTGGGCTAAATTAGATGTTTTCAATTTTTTTAATCATAGCTGTGGTGTCTTTTATGTACGCCTTTTGCTGAACTACCGTCGGTTGTAGAAACACAACCACTTATTGACTTAGTGGTTCCGTTAATTAATTGATGCTGGAAACAATCGGCCTCATAGGCGGATCACTAATGCATTTATGGACTTTAGGAAGACCATATAATGCTGGGATGACTGGATGTTCGTTAAGAAGGAAATTATATTCCTCATTACAAATTATGTCATCCTCTTTAGCAAAGGTTAACATCTCTATAATTTTGGTTCCCAATTGTGTCCATTCTGATCTTTTAGATCTACAGTAATGCTGGTCATTATTGAGCATCATCTGTATCCGGTGATTATTGTCTGAAGTGGTCATCACAACGATACCACCGCCCTTATTCCCTGGTTTTACGGTAAGCGTTGTGTCTTGTTCTAATTTTTTAAGAGCTAAATGTTCTTCATTGGTTAGATTTCTATTTTGCCATAACTTTCTACTTAGCAGATCTTCTACACTTTTACTCACACTCCGCTCAAATGCCTCTATGTCTTTATTAACTTGTGTGATGGACGGTGTCCAATTTGATTTAGGCCTGAGTCCAGATTTATTATCTATTGGATTCTTATCTTTATCCTCAAAAAAAGCGTTTAACTTTATTTTTCTAAAAAAAAATTGCAAATCTCTTTCTAGGTTATATTTATTAATAGGCTGCACTATTGCATATCCCAAACCTTTTTCCAATACACTAATCTCAACCTGGGTAAGATCTTTTTGACAGAGATTAATAATAGGTGCTTTATTGATTAATTCCACTTTTTGTGGCTTTTGGTATTCATGTAGGGACGTTGTTGGAATGAGTTCTGTTGATTGAAATTCACTCTCCCTCTCCCCCTGCCTCTCGGGGGGGCGAAGTTTTTTGGGCGTTGTTCTAAATAAGATAATGATTCTCTACTAGAACTCGCACCAGTATCTCTCTCTAAATTTTTGTTTTTCTCCTGATGGGATTTACTATCTGTATCTGAGCTCTGTATCTGAGCTAGTAACAACCTTACCTTCTTTTTAGAGAAATTACTAGTCTGGTTGGGCCAGGGTTTTCTATGCATATTTTCTTTCCTTGGTCTTTCATAGTAATCTTTCTGTAGGTATGGATATACCGTCTCAAGACTATAATTATTAAATTTTTTCTCAATTTATTTGCTTTTTTGTTGACCATATATTCTCGATAGCCTGCTATGTCTGTCTGGATTTCTTCTAACTTTTTTTTGGCCTCGTCTAAAGACTCCATCGCTTTAAGTTTGCCTTCCATGTCTTCTATTTCTCCTCTCTCAATTATTAAAACTTCCTGGGCTGTTTCTATGATCAGCAACATCCAGTTGCGACTGCGCCTGTTAGGGATAAAGGTCCAATTCTCAATGAATTTAGGATTTTTAATAAAGACCCCCGGTTCGTTTACTACCTGAAGGCCTTTGGTGATGATGCCCTTTCTACAATATTGTATTAGAAAATCAGCATAAAGTTCTGTTCTTATTCTTTTTTTCATATTCCACAGAACTTTCGATTGCTCCTCATTGGTGTTCTCAAGGATGACTGACGGTATATTTGTTGAGGTACCATTAATTATTTTATTAAAATGGTCCTCGGAAAAACCATATGTCCTAATGCCTTTCATTGACCGTTTTAGATTCTAAATGGAAGGTGATTTGCAAACCTCCTCAGCTAAACAGCTGTGCAGTACAGTATGGAAAACAAAGAGGGAGGAACCCTTCTATTACAAAGATAGGGACAGGGTAAGTACAATTGGCAAACACAGAGAGCGTCCCTAGTAAGTTGTATCTAATATACAGCAGTTCAGGGCAAGCGAACAACGGTACAGTCTAGCAAATATTTAAAATAACTTATACATGTGCAGTAATGTAAATTTGAAGGGTCACACAAACAACAAGAACAACCAAAAGCTTTATAAAAGTAATTATACACAATTTATTAAACAAAGTTTTTTTTAAAAACAAATCAAGCATTAAAACATTTCATACAGTACATGATTCAAGAAAACAAAAGTTGACGCTGCGTTTCGGTGATTTCACACATATTGTTCACCTTCTTCAGGGCAGTTTTCTGAATAAAAAAACAATTTATTTCTGTTATTCTTTAAACATGTTGTTGGTGACACCTTATTTTCAGAGCACAGAGTAACTTTACAACATTAAAAAACTTGCCTAGTACCTACTCACGGGCATTTGTATCTTCATAATAACATTATAAAATTTAAAAAATATATAAAAACATTCTTAAACAACCCTCGTCTAAAGTCCAAAGTACTGATGTTTCTTTGATAGAAACCCCCCAGTATTAAACATGAAGGAACCTGAATTATTCATACATGTCTTTGGATTGACACACATTATTTCTCCTGAGCGGACATTCTTTGCAGATTTGCATATGGCCATGTCTGAACTGGGGTGCTGTGGAGTGCAAACAAAACAATGGATTTAGGCCCAGATCTCTGTACTGGGGTGAGTGTATGACATTGTTCTGCATTCTGTCCATCAACTGTTGTTTTTGCATGTGTCACCCCGAGTGGGATGGGTATGCTCAGGCGTGAGTCCCATGCTCGCCACACCACCGGAGTCAAGCTATCCTGGCTGAAGACGACTGATAGCCAGAAACCGGTCCTAGGATGCATGATTCCGGTCCAGGAAAGACATGGCTTGGCAGTTCGGGCTGGACTGTTCCCATGAGGCACAGGGTCAAGGCTGATTTGCATATGGCCATGTCTGCACTGGGGTGGTGTGGAGTGCAAAAACCGATGGATTTAGGCCCATATCTCTGTACTGGGGTGAGTGTATGACATTGTTCTGCATTCTGTCCATCAATTGTTGTTTTTGCATTTGTGACCCTGAGTGGGATGGGTATGCTCAGATGTGAGTCCCATGCTCTCCACACCACTGGAGTCAAGCCATCCTGGCTGAAGACGACTGATAGCCAGAAACCGATCCTAGGATGCTTGATTCCGGGCCAGGAAAGACATGGCTTGGCAGTTCGGGATGGACTGTTCCCATGAGGCACAGGGTCGAGGCTGATTTGCATATGGCCATGTCTGAACAGGGGTGGTGTGGAGTGCAAAAATACGATGGATTTACGCCCAGATCTCTGTACTGGGGTGAGTGTATGACATTGTTCTGCATTCTGTCCATCAACTGTTGTTTTTGCATTTGTCACCCCGAGAGGGATGGGTATGCTCAGACGTGAATCCCATGCTCTGCACACTACTGGAGTCAAGCTATCCTGGCTGAAGATGACTGATAGCCAGAAACCGGTCCTAGGATGCTTGATTCCGGTCCAGGAAAGACATGTCTTGGCAGTTCGGGCTGGACTGTTCCCATGAGGCACAGGGTCAAGGCTGATTTGCATATGGCCATGTCCGAAATGGGGTGGTGTGGAGTGCAAAAAACGATGGAGTTAGGCCCAGATCTCTGTACTAGGGTGAGTGTATGACATTTTTCTGCATTCTGTCCATCATCTGTTGTTTTTGCATTTGTCACCCCGAGTGGGATGGGTATGTTCAGAAGTGAGTCCCATGCTCTCCACACCACTGGAGTCAAGCTATCCTGGCTGAAGACGGCTGACAGCCAGAAACCGGTCCTATGATGCTTGATTCTGGTCCAGGAAAGACATGGCTTGGCAGTTTGGGCTGGACTGTTCCCATGAGTCACAGGGTCAAGGCTGATTTGCATATGGCCATGTCTGAACTGGGGTGGTGTGGAGTGCAAAAAAACGATGGATTTAGGCCCAGATCTCTGTACTGGGGTGAGTGTATGACATTGTTCTGCATTCTGTCCATCATCTGTTGTTTTTGCATTCGTCACCCCGAGTGGGATGGGTATGCTCAGACGTGAATCCCATGCTCTCCACACCACTGGAGTCAAGCTATCCTGGCTGAAGATGGCTGATAGCCAGAAACCGGTCCTAGATGGATTTATGCCCAGATCTCTGTACTGGGGTGAGTGTATGACATTGTTCTGCATTCTGTCCATCAACTGTTGTTTTTTCAGAGGTATTTATAGAAGGCTTGCTCTTCTACTATTGCCCCTTTTACGAGCCATTTGAACTTTGTTTTTTTGGGATCCACTAGGCGTACAACCAGGAGCCAGGACGCAGACTTGTTTTAGGCCTTGTTGAGTGTGGACACTGGCGTTGCAATACACCCATCACCTAGTTTCACTCTTGCCCAAGTTTCACTGAGTAGGGTGATTATTGCTTTCAATAATTTGCTCGGGAGGAGGGGCTTCACGTGGTTCCAAGATGGACGCGTGAGCAAAGAGCTCCCGAGACCCTCTTCGCCTCCCGCATCTATCCTGCCACAAATCCTGATTTGAACGACGGCTACTTATTGCTGATGCCCTGCTGATTTGGAGAACTTTTTTCGAAAATTAATTTGGCCGCCGAGAACCGGACTTACTGAACCCTGAAGCTTGCGGCCTACATCGTAGACCAACCCCGGACTTGAGTCCCCGAGGTACCCAGGTGGCAATTGAACAACAACGGCTAGTGTGCTACGCCCACAGCCCCTGTGGTACTTTCGGTTTTGCTTTTGGTCATTGTTGATGGCGATTTACGGCCGCTCTATACGACTGTCCTGTTCCTGCGGCAGGTCCTACGTTTGCTTTGGATCTTAGCCCTCTTGCCCTTGAGGGCCACCGAGAGCGGGACCATTTTGCTTAGATCCCACCGGTTCCGTCGGAGTTCATTGCTCAACATGGCGGGCAAAGCGGATACCGAGAAGCGGAACACCAAGGGCACGCATCGTGGTGGAGTTCTTCAAACCCAGACCATAGAGAGCTACACTCACCCAAAAGGGTCCCCAGGCAGAGCGAGCATGGCCGGAGATGGTCCTCCTATAACGGAGGAGCCGACATTGAAGGACATCATGGGCGCCATCACCAGTGTTCGAACGACTATGGGCCAACAATATGAAACCCTTGCTGCGAAGATCGACACGGTGGCGATCGAGGTCAATCTTATTAGGGCAGACCTGGGCAAAACGAATGAGCGGGTCAAGTCCCTGGATATTAAAAATACGAGCTTGACTACTGATGTCTCGGACCTTCAGGCTGAGGTTCGCACTCTCCGAACCTCCAATGACCTGTTTGCCCGCCGGCTGGAGGATTTCGAGAGCCGGGCCAGGCGCAATAACGTCCGCATCGTGGGGGTTCCGGAGAACTCTGCAAACGTATCTACGGACCTTCTGGTGGAGGATCTGGTCCTGAAACATCTTATGCCTAAGGGTCTCAGTAACTTTTTTACGTGGAGCGAGCTCACAGAGTCCCCGGTGGGAAGCCCAAGCTGGGGGACGCACCAAGGCCTATCATCGGCAGAATTTTTAATTTTCGTGACCGGGACGCTATCCTGCAAGATTCACGTACTACAGGTCCCACTAAGTTTGACAATGCCTCCATTAGTTTCTATCCAGACTTTACGGAGGCGGTGCAGAAACAACCTATGGGATTCACTGGGGTGAAGAGACGGCTCAGGGATATGGGACTGAAGTATGCCATGCTTTTTCCGGCCCGCCTGAGGATCGAATATGAGGAGCAAGCGTTTTTCTTTGATCGCCCCGAAGTGGTCTGTGACTGGCTGGACACATTGCCATCAAACCGCACCAGCAGCGAGAGTTCGAGAGGTGCCGAAGGGGGCCTGGCTGAACAGGAGTAGTGAGTCTGCATCGGCAAGCCGATTTCCTTGGACGTATAGCAGGGGCTCTGTGATCGATTTGCTTTACAATGTTGATACCCGGGGGTGGGGAATCGGGCCTCTTCTTCCTCCTCTGGGGACTTTTTCTCTCTTCTTGTAGGGTAGTTTAATGGGGCGACAGGCACACTGCAAGTTGGGGTGGCTTTCTGGTCTAAGGCAGGGGTGCAGGGTGGGGGGGAGTGTTTCTCGGGGTTCTTTGGGGGTGGTGGGGGGATATTTTCGCTCGAGGCTGCGCTATGTTCTTGCTTTTATCCTGTGTGCTTGTTCCGGGGCGAGGGGGGCAGAATGCCCAATGCCGGGATGTGATGTAAATAATTAATTTACTCTCTTAATTTCTATGCAGGTAAGTACTTAATCAATAATAACTCAATCGGAAAGAAGGAAAACAGAGTCCGTGGTGTAAGAGTTTCTAAGGGTTTTTATTCCTCATAAAGGAATCAGGATATCATGTTCTGACCACCACACAGGGTGTCAGAAGGGATAGATGAGCGCGCCGTCGTTTATTGACAATACATAGCTTATATACTTGATTTACATCATAATGTTCAATGTAAGAGGCGTAACAGCTGAGAGAAGACAAGATAACAGTATACACGTGGTGCTAGTACATCATCAAGAGGCGTAAACTAGGCGTGAACTAGGGTGTGTGCTAGAAAACGTCACTGATAGGTGACGCAAGTGGGTGGCACCAAGGGGTGGTGCTAACAGAATGTTGCAATGTCAGCAGAAATCGGAAGCTTGGATGCGCGCGCAGCTGCATGACGTGTGATAGACGGGGTGCAGGGGACTTGACATTTACACTGACGGAAAGAGACAGAAGTCTGGCATGTCAGATCAACTTGTGCTTCTATCATATCTGATATCTGATGTTTAGGAACTGAGCTATCTGGGCAGAAAGGTCTCTAGAGCAGAAGCTATTCTATACTTGCTGTGAATGCGTGTATAAGCGCCTGAGTGTCTGTATGAGAAGCGTGGGGCATGGGGCCTTCCATGGAAGCATGGCAACAGAGGCTATGAATTACTTGCATAAAGACAGGTCGGCCCTTTAGCCCTGTAGCTGAGGAAGGATGTTTACTGAAGCTAGCAGGCTGGAATGTATCTTCGGGGAGGAAAACAGATAACTCGAAGGTTATAGTCAATCTTGGCAGGCAGCAGGCTGAGCTGAGCACGGAGGGCCGCGCTAGAAGTAAGTCAGAGTTCACGGGTACGGGGGCTGCTCGGGCAGAGGCCCTCGCAGTCAGAAGCCAGAGAAGAGGCTCGGTGGCAGAGATTCAGGGCCTACTTTCAGCCAGGCTGAAAGACGTAGGAGTACACTTCAAAAAGACGTTGGCATAGCATACTTAGGAACGGACCATCAAACCCATTCATGGTGGGTCTGAAAGAGGACAAGTTAACGTTGGACGCAAATGTATTTGCGTCTTCATAGCTGATACAGGAGGGAAGTTACATGCACTTTTAACTCGTACATGGAGTCGGTGGGGTACTCGCTAGGGAACACAACATGACCATAGAATTTATATTACCTCATTCCCTCCTTGTTCCCTACGGACCCTTCATGATATGTCGATCCTCATAAATCGATCGGTTTGTTCTTGTAACATTATATGTTCGTCTTTCTTTCTTTGACTGTTTGAAAGACAACTGGAATGCTCAATGCAGGATGTGGCACACAGTCCACATATCGCTGGCCCACACTGCAGGCATAGGCAACAACTGAATACTATAACAAGACCAATGCCTAGGAAGGATAAGATCTTCCATCCCCAAGCCGTTAACGTAGTCCAGAACCAACCGGACCAAGTCCAGGTGCCTGGATTCTGATGTATCTGATTTGCAATTTTATGTAAACGGGTGATAGCTTGATAGACAGATGGTGCATTTTGTGGAATGAAAACACAGCAACTTGACCCGATGACCTTACAGGCTCCACCTCTATCTGCCAAGATGACGTCAATCACGAGACGATTTTGAAGGACAACAGTCCGTATAGCAGACTGCTCCTCTGTTAAGTTACCTAGAGCGGAGGCAGTTTCGTTCACTACTGCTTCAAGTGTTCTCGTTAATCTGCGTATTAATTTACTGTTTTGGACAGGTCCTAGGAAGAAAAAGAATCCTTTATTGAAATCAGTGTACTGTTCCCATGCCGTTTCTGTGTAGTCGACAAGGGGAATATCTCTTTTGGGTCTATTCGGTGCTAGATTCGTATTTCTATGGTAATCAGGAGGAGCTAGGAAAACAGGTGGCAGAAGGAATGCAATGTAACAGGTACCATCCCAGTCTGGAGGCAAACGTATGTATGCGGTATGACCACAAACAAAATAGGAATGACTGGTAGCTTTAAAAGACGATTTACCATGGTCACTGAACTCGACCACAGTAGTGCATTTACTATGACCTACGTGTACTGAACCTTTCTTGCTAACACATAATTCACCTGTGACTGGTAACACTAACATATGGGGCAAAACTGGAGCAGTTTCAGATTCAACAGTGAGGATCATAAGGCTGATTGTGTAATTACCTAATCCATATACTTCATTTTCTAGATCAGTTCCTATTCGAGTGGGAAGTCCCTCTTTATCCGGATAACAGACGTTGAGCAGGACTAAGTTCAAGTTTCCCCAAACCCAGCCCCCATCGAAAACAGCAATATCAGGATCTAAAGAATTAATTATTTTAAACCATGCTCCACAGGAGCCATTGTGAGTGAATGGGTACGGAAAGAGGGGCAGAGCTCCCTTGTAATTCTGGTAGGGAGGGAGTCGGCCACATATCCAACAGTCTGTAGCATTATTTGTCTGATGGGAATGGTGTAACATACTAATGAATGTATTGTTGCGCAGCGCAAGTCTGTAAGAGAGTTCATGTGCAGGAAGTTCACTAAAAGTGTGTTCAGCAGAGACATTGTAAGCAGATTGTTCACGCCTGAAAATAGGCCAGTACATAGGAAGCAGAATGCTGGCAATAATAATTAGAATACTCAGAATAAACATGATTATTAGTGTCACTATGCAGTGACTACGAAGTGATTTGCAATATGTTCTTCTCTTTTCCTCTCTCTCTCTAACTCGATCTAGGGGATACATGTCAGAAACTATTTAACCGATTCACCTAAGGGAGGACTTAAACAATTAAACTGTCTGACTTGCTAGATCGAAGCTTCATTCGGTAAAGTTCTTGAGGAGTCTTTTCTCTTTTAGGCACAGTAACGTCTTGTGCTTCAACACAGTCTTTGGTGGGGGTGGACGAGTCAGAGTCCTGTTTCAGTCCGTTTTTTAGTTCATTGCATAGTTTGATGTGACTCGTGTGGACCCACCCCTTTCTCCCCTCGATTTTCACGGCGGTCCTAGTGGTAAGCAGAACGGTCTTTGGAGACTTCCAGCGGGGCTCCAGCGGACTTTTCCGGTCGAAATTCCGGACGACTACCAGGTCCCCTGGACGGACCTCATGCGCCTTTACATCGGTGTTGTCAGGGAAGGCTGCGGCAACCTGTGAACGACATGATTGGAGTGCAGACATCAAGGAGGCAAGGTAATCTGTCAACATGTTACAATCAATATCAGTGATCTTTTTCGGAACGGGCGTCCCCCACATATTCGGCGGTCTTCCAAAGACCACTTCGTACGGAGATAGCCCTGATCTCGAGTGGGCAACCATTCTCATGTAGAATAGTGCCACGGGCAGGGCGACTATCCAGTCGACCCCTTTTTCCTGACAGATCTTGGCAAGACGGATTTTTAGTGTCTGATTATGCCTTTCTACAAGGCCAGCTGCTTCGGGATGTCGGACACAGTGGAACCTCCACTGATATCCTAGCAAGAGGGAAACTTGTTTCATCAACTCGGACGAGAACGGCTGTCCGTTATCTGAGTACACGACACGGGGCAAACCGTACCGTGGGAAGAATTCACGAACCAACTGTCTGGCAGTGGTCGGAGCCGTGTAGTCTGGGACTGGGTATGCTTCGGTCCAGCGGGACAGAGCACAAACAATTACAAGGACATACTTAAATCCTCTACAGCTATTCATCTGGATATAATCCATCTGGAGGACTTCAAAAGGGTGATCGGGAGGATGGAATCCACCTTGCTCAACAGGGACACTTTTACCTGGATTGAACTGACAACAGATCATGCAAGTACGCACTTTCTGTTTTGCTGCTGCTCGTAAGTGTTTGTTGTACCAGAGATTCTGTAAACTGTCTAACATGGCTTTCTCTCCAAGATGGGCAGGACTATGTGCTGTATTTATTATGACTTGAACCATTGAGTCGGGGAGAAACCATATAGATTTTCCCTTCGTCACCCAACCTTGATCTGTCTGAATCCCTCCTAGTTCAGTCCATTTCTTTATCTCCTCTGGAGTAGCATGTGTCTGGATATCAATTACATCTAGGGTGGGATCTCTAACTGCCATACACTGGGTCTGGACTATTGTCTTTGTCACATCAGTAGTCTGGGTGTGAGTCAGTGCTGTATGTTTTGCTGTCTGGTCTGCCAGGTCGTTACCCTGGGAAACGGAATCTGTGACTTTGGTATGTGCCTTACATTTCATGACTGATATGCCCGAGGGCAAATGTATTGCTTCTAACAGTGCTTGAATAAGGGGGCCATGTTGTATCTTGGCCCCATGGGAAGTCAGAAAACCTCGTTCTTGCCAGAGGACTCCGAAGTCGTGTACAACTCCGAAGGCATAGCGGGAATCTGTGTATATGTTAACATTTCTGTTCTTGGCTAGAATACAAGCTCGGGTCAGAGCGATGAGCTCTGCTGCTTGAGCAGACAGTGTGTCAATACGATGTGTTTCTTTAATTTCAGTTTCAGTGGTCACGGCGTACGCGGCCACTAATTCTCCTGTACTTGTTCTCATGCATGAACCGTCCACATAAAGTGTCAGGTCTGGATTTGTCAATGGGACATCTGTTAAGTCTCGTCTAGGCTTAGTTACTGCATTAATTATTTCTATACAATCATGCGGAGCTGGATCTGTCATAACTGTAGGTAACAGTGTTGCTGGGTTCAGGATGCTGCAACGTCTGATTTCTATGTGTGGCTGGAATAGTGTTAATTCATAACCTGTCAGTCGTGCTATAGTTAAGTGTTGAGTCTGGGTTCTGTTTAACAAAACCTCTACAGAATGTGGTACTTGAACTGTTAACTGATGACCTAAAACAATTGAATCACTTTGTCTTATTGCTAACGCTGTTGCTGCTACTGACTTTAAGCACGCAGGGAGTGCTTGAGCTACTGAATCCAATGTACTAGAAAAATAAGCACAAGGCTTATGTGAACCTGCTTGATCTTGAGTGAGGACAGATAACGCTGTGCCATCACGTTCTGTAACAAAAAGTGTAAACGGTTTGCTGTAACATGGTGTCGCTAAAACTGGTGCTTGGCATAAAACTTTCTTTAATTCTTCAAAAGCTTGTGTGTGTTCCTGAGTCCAAGGGAGGACAGTCGAAGTCGCTGCCTCCTGTGTCGTTAACTGGATGAGTGGTTTAGCTAAGAATGCATACTGGGGAATCCATTGTCTGCAGTACGAGGTGAGGCCTATGAAGGCCCGCACTTCCTTTTGTGTCTTGGGTTGCGGCATGTTCACAATTAACTGAATGCGATCGGGAGTGAGCTGTCTCCCCACTTTGGACAGTAAGTGACCCAAGTACACAACTTGCTGAGCGCAGAATTGTAGCTTCGAAGGAGACACCTTGTGTCCCTTGTCAGCCAGGAAATGTAAAACTGTCAGTGATGCTTTTTCACATTCGGGCTCACTTCGTGCGGTGATCAGCAGATCATCGACGTATTGTAGTAAAGCGGTGTTAACTGGCATTTGAATACAATCTAGTTGTCTTTTCAGTGCTTGACTATAGATGCTGGGGCTTTCTGTGAATCCTTGAGGTGCGCGCGAAAATTTGAAACTGCGTCCATTTAAACAGAATCCGAAGAGATATTGGCTCTCGGGATCAATAGGCACGCTGAAGAAGGCGTTCTTGAGATCAATTACAGTAAAGAACGTTGCTTCTGAATCAATAGCAGTCAATAGAGATGATATATCGGGGACCACAGGATACTGTGGGATAATGCATTTATTCAATTCTCGGAGATCAATCACCAGCCGATATACTGGCGGTGCATTGGGATCAGTACGTTTAAGAATCGGAATGATGGGTGAATTACAGATATTGGAGTCGGTCTCGACGACCACTCCTTGGGCAATGAGCTCTTCAATGATTTTCAGTAAAGCCGCTACAGCATCGGGTGGTAACTTGTATTGTCTGATTCTGGGTAATACAACACCTGCCTTGAGGGTAACGCGGTATGGTGTAATGTGCATACATCCTACATCAGTTGGGCCTTTTGCCCACAAGTAATCAGGTACATTTTTCAATCTGACGTCAAACTCACGAAGGACGTAATGACCCTTGAAATCCCGCAGAAAGAGTCTAACCCCCTCCGGGGAGCAGCATATTATAGCTCCTAGAGCCTTCAGTGTTTTAATTCCTAACAGATTTTCCGGACATGATTTTGTTAGTAACAGGTCTGTAACACGTGATAATGGACCCACAGCCAGGGGAACTGGTTCTGATACTTCATTTACAATAGGTTGTCCTGAAAAACCAAGGGAAACATTTTGTGAGCCTGAGAGGGGTGCCCCTGGAACTTCGTCATGACTTATTGTAGTGCGACTTGCCCCTGTGTCAATTAAAAACTTTCTATCTTTCCCCAATACTTGACTGTGTACATAAGGACCTTCTTGATCTACAGGAATCTCGATAAGAGGCAAGCCACCTTCCCTCTCTAGGCTGTTTCATGTATATCGGGAATATTCGGGGTAAGCAGACTGGGCATACTGGTACATCTGTTGTGAGACTTGCTGGGTTGCAGCAATGGGCTGTGGCTGTGGTACTGCTACGGTCTGTGCTGTCTGTGCAGATGCATGCATGGGCTGTGTATTCTGTGTAGACTGATGCTGGTTATGGTCTTGTCTAGGCGGATGCGGTCTCTCTTTAGTTTTACCTGTCGCTATGTTATGTTTCAGAACTGTACATTCGTGTACGTAGTGACCTGGCTGCTTGCAATAATTGCATGTCCCTTTAACAGGAGCTGCAGTGTGACTTGTCTGGGTCGTACCTTTTCTGTGACTGTCGGATGGAACCGTCTGGGCTACTAACATTTTCATTTTCGTGTCTTTCATACGTTTCTGTTCCTGATCTTGTTCTTCCCTAATTCTATTCTGGTGATATTGTAACATTTGTAACATCTGGGATGGCGTATTTGCTTGCCATGTACTCTCGACTTTATACACTCTATTTTTAACTAACGGTAGGGAATTCTCGACTAACTTTGATACAAAAAGATGTGGGTACGACTCGCTACTTGGCTGGAGGCCACTATTGATAATAAAACATTTCTCGAATCTTGAATAAAAGTCGCTAGTATCTTCATCATGTTTCTGTTTACAGGACGAGATTGCATCCCAATCCTCCTTTCTAGTTGTCAATAATCTGGGCAGGACCTGTACTATTAAACCTGGTAATGCTTTAGTTTTGTCCCCAAGGCCTAACCCTGGAACCCGTTTCTTTTCTTCATCCTCTATTTCTGCCCAGGCAATCTTTGCGTCTCCCACCTCCCAGTCCTTTTCCTTTAATTTCTCGAATATACCCGTAGGCAATAATACTTTCAACATTTTCATGATATCATCATATGTGTAGTCCCCCATCAGTAACATGTCTTTGAGCTCTCTATGAAAACCTGCAGGGTCTTTATCATGGCACGGTACTAATTTCTTCATTTCTAACAGTTCTAATTTAGTTAGAGGCGTGTGTACATACACGCGTTTCAAAATTTTATCCTCACCCATAACAGGGTGCACTTCTCGCAAGGGGTTCTGACTTTCAATACCACTCCCGCACTGCATATGGTACATTTTCCTTTCTGGAGGTGGGGCGGGGACATATTCAGGACTTACAAAAGTATCATATCTGCGTCGTTGTTCTAGAATTATTTGAACTAATTTAGTGCTTAGGCCTCTCCATCTATCCATCAGTAGTGCTTCTAGTGTCTCATGTAAGGGACCTGGATCGGAATAATGTTTTCTGTATTTGATGAGAAGGTGCTGAATCATATATACCCCTGCTAATTTCTGTTCGTCGGGGGAGAGGTTCAGAAATGTCTGTGCTACCGTGTCATCATTATATATGTTTGCATTTTCGGCCCATGATACCGCTGATCGGGCTAGTTCTTGTTCATCCATAGAATTGAGTACATGGTACCCAACTCGATCTCGAAGCCGTTTATCAGTTTCCTGGAACTGATGCTCAGCAGAATTCGGATTCGTTAAGGCAGAGAAGAAAACTCTCTTGCTTTCTGGACGGATACCCTTCCTAAGATAAGTTCCCTTACCTACATATGCTATAGTGCTTGTAGTTGGTTCTGGTTCTTCAGATTCTTCTTCCTCCTCGGAGGGAGCCTTTTCTTTCTCTTTCTCGTGTACTGCTATCACTGCTTTCTTAATCTTTTTATACATGGCCTCTATGCAATTTTGTCTGTCATGTTTTCCGTCGGCTATATTTTGACCCCACTTGTTCAATGCATCTAATTCACTCTGCTCTGTTCCGGGCCTGTCTCGTTCTCTTATTAGACAATTTATGAAAAATCGTAGTATCAGTGCTTGCATGTTAACTTTCTGTTTCTCCAGGGCATCCTTAATACTGTCGGGGTCCTTTCCCGTTTGAACGAACTCATATATTCTATCTAGGCGCTCCTTCATTCCTGCATAACATAACAAACTATCAGTAGCAGATCTTAACCGTAAAGACGCTAATACCATTAAGTCGTCCTGTCCAGGTTCTGGATCGTATCTACAAACTGACATATTTTCTTTTAGTGCATCAAGACGGGATGAATTAGAAGAACGGGGGGATCTGTACGTAAGAGGACTCTGCAGACCTCTGAGATTTAATCTGTGAGTCGGTGGCGGGGTCTGGAGACCCGCGGTCGCACCTTCTGAAGCGGAAGCTTGGGCATTATCTCTGTGTGTAGTCAGTATCTGAATTTGTCTTTTAGTAGGATCTGATTGAAGTGGTTTCGGCAGATCAGTTTTAGGTGAGGGAAGTGGCGGGGCTGGCGGAACGGAACTAGTCTTTTTCGGTGTCGGCTGAGAGTGATCTTGGGGGGCAGTACCACCCCCGGCCCCGTCAGTAGGCAGGGCACGAACAGGCAGATTGGTGTAAGCTGGCGCTACATCTTCGAGGTATGAATTTAGGAATATGTCTTTAGTAGTCTTATGCATTACTTTAGTTGGAACTAATGGTGACGGCAAATTTTTCGGTATTTCTGAAATGGCGTCAGGGGTACCATCGGCCAAAAGATACATGTTGTTCACTTTGCCATTTTGGATACGATCTATTTGTTCTACTTTTACTCGAATTCCCTCAGTGACTAATTCGTTTTCTTGGGCCTTTTCTGATTCTTTAAGCCTGTCTTCTCTACGGAGTGCTCTATCAGCACGTTTACGTGATTCTTTACGCCAAAATTCTATGGCGTCTTTCTGAGATTGTCTAGCTTTCTTTTTTCGTAATATTTCTTCTACTTTTATGATGCACTCGGCATCCCATGTTCCGTTAACTGGCCATCGGTATCTTTCTTCTAGGTGCTTGGTATAATCGGTCCATAACTCGAGATACAGGATGGCGTCTATGCCATGTTTATTGTACATAAAATTACCTGGAGTGTCCCTAGGGGGGATTGGAATTTCTTCCTCTAACATCCCTTTCCTAGTTCCTATCTGCTTTAATTTGTTGAAAAACGGCATTGTGCCTACTTGATACTGAAATGCTTGATCCTAAATACTTAATTAGCATGTAACTATTTAAACAAGAAAACACAATAATGCACAAAAACAATCACATTCATACCACGACATTAATCACATGAAACATTTAAAGACATAGCTAACTTCCCCCTACTCTGAATGTACCGCTCAACGATACAGATACACTGCTGTAACAGTGCAGAAATTCGGAATACTTTATATACTGCTAAACAGTACAGATACACTGCCTAAAAACAGTGCAGACCGGACTTGCGTACCCAAACCCGTCTAGATACGACCCAGCAATGGTACTCACCGGGAAGCACGGAAAACAGAAGGCCTCGGAAACTCGACTGGACTCGACTCGGAACTTCGGAAAACTTCGGAAAACTTCGGAAAACTTCGGAAAACTTCGGAAAACTGGTGGGCCTCTTCACACCTCGGACCTTGCTTCCTTCGGCTGGGCTCTGGTCGGGATCCTCCGCACTCCTCACCGCCTCGTCTGGGCACTGATCGCAGTCTTCGTCACCTCCGTGTGTCAGAGGGGGATGCAGGAAATCCTGCCAGTACACGTGTTGTCCGTCTAACTGATGGCAGGGGACACGGATTGCAACGCACCTTCCGGCGCGTGAGGTGGGGGAGGGGTCCCTATTCGGGCGCCAAAATGATGTAAATAATTAATTTACTCTCTTAATTTCTATGCAGGTAAGTACTTAATCAATAATAACTCAATCGGAAAGAAGGAAAACAGAGTCCGTGGTGTAAGAGTTTCTAAGGGTTTTTATTCCTCATAAAGGAATCAGGATATCATGTTCTGACCACCACACAGGGTGTCAGAAGGGATAGATGAGCGCGCCGTCGTTTATTGACAATACATAGCTTATATACTTGATTTACATCATAATGTTCAATGTAAGAGGCGTAACAGCTGAGAGAAGACAAGATAACAGTATACACGTGGTGCTAGTACATCATCAAGAGGCGTAAACTAGGCGTGAACTAGGGTGTGTGCTAGAAAACGTCACTGATAGGTGACGCAAGTGGGTGGCACCAAGGGGTGGTGCTAACAGAATGTTGCAATGTCAGCAGAAATCGGAAGCTTGGATGCGCGCGCAGCTGCATGACGTGTGATAGACGGGGTGCAGGGGACTTGACATTTACACTGACGGAAAGAGACAGAAGTCTGGCATGTCAGATCAACTTGTGCTTCTATCATATCTGATATCTGATGTTTAGGAACTGAGCTATCTGGGCAGAAAGGTCTCTAGAGCAGAAGCTATTCTATACTTGCTGTGAATGCGTGTATAAGCGCCTGAGTGTCTGTATGAGAAGCGTGGGGCATGGGGCCTTCCATGGAAGCATGGCAACAGAGGCTATGAATTACTTGCATAAAGACAGGTCGGCCCTTTAGCCCTGTAGCTGAGGAAGGATGTTTACTGAAGCTAGCAGGCTGGAATGTATCTTCGGGGAGGAAAACAGATAACTCGAAGGTTATAGTCAATCTTGGCAGGCAGCAGGCTGAGCTGAGCACGGAGGGCCGCGCTAGAAGTAAGTCAGAGTTCACGGGTACGGGGGCTGCTCGGGCAGAGGCCCTCGCAGTCAGAAGCCAGAGAAGAGGCTCGGTGGCAGAGATTCAGGGCCTACTTTCAGCCAGGCTGAAAGACGTAGGAGTACACTTCAAAAAGACGTTGGCATAGCATACTTAGGAACGGACCATCAAACCCATTCATGGTGGGTCTGAAAGAGGACAAGTTAACGTTGGACGCAAATGTATTTGCGTCTTCATAGCTGATACAGGAGGGAAGTTACATGCACTTTTAACTCGTACATGGAGTCGGTGGGGTACTCGCTAGGGAACACAACATGACCATAGAATTTATATTACCTCAGATGGGGGGTGGGGAGCTTAGGGTGCTGAGTTGGAACGTTAACGGTCTTGGTGATAGGATAAAACGGGGGATCGTTTTGCAATACTTGAAACGATGTGCCCCAGATGTGATCTTACTCCAGGAGACGCATTTGGTTGGTAATACATGCCACGCGCTGAACAGACGGGGCTACCGCTTGGCGGCTCAATCTGGATTTACCTTTGGATCGAGAGGGGTGGGGGTCCTGGTTAGAACTTCCCTGCCCCTGGAGATAGATGACGTAGTTTTGGATGACAGGGGCCGCTATGCGGCTATTACGGGTCGGTGGGAGGGAAAGACGATCTCCATTTTGTCTGTGTATGTTCCCCCTGGCCTGCAAGCCACCACATTTGCGGATTTGGGTAATGTGATCCTGGGGTTTCCGGACGGCAGACTTGTAGTGGGTGGCGACTTTAATTCTGTAGTTAGTGGGGATGAAGATCGTAGCCCCCCCAGAACTCTGCTCGCGGCACAGCTTTGGCTCAGGAGTCTCCTGGACACGTTTGGTCAAGTTGATTGTTGGAGGCGACTGCACCCTGGACAGCTCCAGTATACTTTCTACTCGGGAGCCCACGGGAGTCTCTCGAGATTGGATTATATTCTTGTACCAGCGGTGCAGATGGTCTCTGTGAGAGAAATCAGACAATTGGCCAGGGGGATCTCTGACCACTCTCCGCTTTGGCTCACAGTTGACATACAGTTGGGTGCCGAGGGCCGTATCGCTCCGATCAACCCCTGGCACCTTCATAACCCCAAGATTAGGTCGGAGGTGGTGAAATGTATGGACTGCTATCTCGCTGAGAATGAGGGATCGGTATCCTCCCCTGTTACATTGTGGGAGGCATATAAACCAGTGATTCGAGGTCACACCCTGTCTCTTATTGCTAGCGAAAGGAAGCATAATGAATACTGCGGTGGTGGACCTGGAGAATGAAATCACTGAGTTGGAGAGGCAGATAGAGTCCGGAGTTACTCCTGAGGTGCTGCACTCTTTGGCCCTGAAACAGTCTGAGTACAAGGCGCTGGTCACTGACGCGGCTCAGGCGATGCACCGTGAGCAACAGGGGCGTTTGTATGATGTTGGGGATAAGGCGGGAAAGTTGATTGCCTGGTTGGACAAAAGGGATGGATTGAATCGGGTGGTGCCTGTTGTTGAAAGAATGGACGGTACACGTGTCGTGGACCCGATTGATATAGTCCAGGTCTTTGCCCAGCACTTTCAGGCGGTTTATGCGCCGGTCTCTGATAGGCCGGAAGAGGATTCACATTTATTACTTCGGGCTATTGCCTTGCCTAGCCTGTCGGATTCGGACGAGGAGCTTATGGAGGCGGATTTTTTCACCGATGAAGTAGCGCTCGCTATCCGTTCACTTCGCTCCGGGAAGGCCTCTGTCCCGAATGGCATACCAGTGGAATTGTACGAACTATGCCCCGATAAAATGGCGCCGTATCTTCGTCGGATGTTCCTGTCATCGCGAGATCTCGGATCTCTCCCTCGGGATCAGAGACTGGCATCCATTGTGGTCAGTCACAAAGATGGCAAGCCCCGTGATCAATACACATCGTATCGGCCGATTTCGCTTTTGAATGTTGAACCTAAAATTCTTGCAAAACTTTTGGAAAATCGGCTGATTACGGGGATTGCTGACTTGATCCATCCTGACCAGTCTGTATTTATACCCCATCGTAATACCGCGCTCAACCTTCGACGCCTCCATGGCGTCTTGGCAAGGGCGGGGTCTCTTAAGGAGCCGGCCATCTTGGTTTCACTTGATGCCTCGATGGCCTTCGATACGGTGGAGTGGCCATATTTATGGGCAGCCCTTGCTAAGTTTGGTTTCGGCCCTAAATTCATTGGGTGGATCAAGCTTCTGTATGAGCAGCCACTGGCGCAGGTGGTGGTTAATGGCAGGGCTTCGGAACCCTTCACCCACGGACGCGGTACGAGACAGGGATGCCCCTTGTCACCGCTCCTCTTTGCGCTTGCCCTTGAGCCCCTGGCCGCGTGGCTCCGTTGGGAACCTTCGCTTAAGGGCATCCGATGGTCGCCCGACTTCGAGGACCGGATATCGCTCTATGCTGATGATATATTGCTGTATCTTACCTCTCCCCGTAAGTCATTGGGTGTCCTGTTTGATGTGCTAAGTTCCTTTGGGAGGAACTCCGGTTTGGTCATTAACTGGGCCAAGTCCTGTATTTATTCACTCATGGACGATGTGCCCCCTCTTCCCCGCATTTGCCCGATACCGGTCTCTAGAGTCGGCTTTAAATACTTGGGGATCTACATCTCACTGGATCCCGAAGCCCGCTATGAGCGGAATTTGCTGCCTCCGCTCTCTCGGCTTTGGTCGGACGTTGCGGCGTAGTGTGGCTTGCCACTCTCCCCTTTGGGAAGGGCGGCCCTGTTTAAAATGATGTCTCTCCCCCGCTTCTTGTATGCCATTCAGAATACACTCGATTTGGTACCTGCTAGCTATTTTCGTGAGATCGAGGGCTTGCAGAGGAAGTTGATGTAGGGCGGGCGACCGCGTATCGCATTGGCAAAATTGACTTTGCCCTGGTACTACGGGGGTATCGCGTTACCTGACATCAAGCGCTACTACTGGGCATCCCAGCTGAGTGCTGTGAACCATGCTATGTACGGCCCTGTTCCGAACCCCGCATTCGAGATGGACAGATGGCAACTGCCCGGGGGCGACTACTATAGAGCGCTCTATTCTAGAGCCGACCGGAAGCACCTAACCGGCCCTACCGCGGTTGCGGTGCGAATCTGGGGAAGTGCGACCGCTGCTACGGGTTGGACAGATACATTGACTAAATTGACCCCTTTGTACGCCACGGAGGCACTGGGTGGCCTGTTGATGTCGAAGGGTTTTGACAGATGGGACCTCATTGGCATTAGCAAAGTGGGGGACCTTTGGGTTAAAGGCAGAGTCAAGACCTTCGAGGAACTTCAGCGGGAGTATAAACTGAGTGACAGGGAACATTATCGTTACCTTCAAATCAGTCATGCGCTTAACTCGGTTTTCCCGGCTGGTATTACGATCCCAAAGTCCTCTCCTCTTGAGGATAGAGTGCTTGACGGGTACGTCCCAGACAGCACCATATCTCTTATTTATAAGAAACTGATCAACGATCGATCGGACCTCCTTTTACAATTGCGGAATGCTTGGACCAGTGACGGGCTAGAATTGGATGATGAAGACTGGAAGGCGGCGATATCCTCCCCCAAAGAGGTCGCAATTCCGGCAAGTCTCAGGCTGGTGCAACTTAAGATATTGCACCGGGTATATGTCACGGGTCCACGGCTGATGCATATGGGTTACTCTGTGGATGGTTTGTGTAGGCGTGGATGTGGTATGTTGGCTACATTTTTGCATATCCTCTGGGAATTTCCGGAAGTGGCGGTGTTCTGGCACCGAGTGCATGTGGTCATGGGTGAGGTGACCGGTGTTGTGTTATTGCCTGAGGCCAGACGCTGCCTATTTAATGTCTGGGAGCCGAATGACTGCAATGTTGCTCAAACTCAATGGGTTACATTAGGTAATATGGTTGCTAAGCGAGATATAGCCCGACTGTGGGGTTCTCAAAGGCCACCGTCACTCCTAGCATGGAAAGAAAACATGGACTGGTCCATGTTTAGGGAAAAAACTGTGTATGTCTCCCGTGGCAGACCTAATAAATGGGGTAGGATCTGGGGTCAATGGAATTCATACCGTGGAGAGATTTGCACCCCCCCATTCACTGACGTTCCTGATCCGCTTCTCCTCCCTTGACTGTGCGTTTCCGATTCTTAGCTTTTGCTGACTGTGTTGTATTGTTTTGCCCCTGGGCCCCCCTTCCCCTCTCCAGTATTTCTCCTCCTTCATATTGTTGCACATTTTCCACCCGTCTCCCACTGCCATAAGGGACAGCCGATCTACTACACAGTAATGCCTCGACCTTCTTTGTCTTTTCTTTGTTGGTTTTTATTTATAAAATATAAAACGTGAAACCTTTCACTAATCCTATTTATACCACATGCTTTTACAGGATCATGAGATCTCGCTGCCGGACCCCCGGGTTGTCGGCTGAAGAGCTGTGTATTCTAGTGTCGATATTGATTTGTTTAACTGACCAGCCTCCGTGGTTGTGGGTCTGTAACTGTATCTTCCTCTACAAAATAAAGGTTTAAAAAAAAAAATAATAATAATTTGCTCGGTAACCCCCAAGTTTTTAGTTTTTCCCTAGACGATTTCTGCTCACTCTATCGAAGGCTGATTTCAGGTCGACTAAACATGCCTACAAACAAGTTTTCTTTTTTGCTGCTTTTTCAGGTAAAAGTGCCAGAATAGCCAGATTTGTTGTGGTGCCCATCCCTGGCCTAAAGCCAGTTTGAAATTTAGGGATTATGCTCTTTTCATTCATCCAATCTTGAAGGAGAACTATGAGACATGAAGCGTAGAGTTTGGCCTCTACGTCAATCAAGGATATCACTCTGTAGTTTTTAGGCTTGCTATGATTTTCTTGTTTGAATATTGGATGGATTATGTTCCCTTTCCAGGATTTGGGGGCCTTATTCTGCCTATAGATGTTATTAAAAAGGGGCGTAAATAATCTGCACAGAAATCTGGAGAGTGTTTAAAAAGCGCATTGGGAAGCCTGTTTGGACCCGCTGTCCCTCCGTTTTTTTATTTTTTATTATTCTGCCCAATTGTTTGGTGTCAGTTAAGTTATTTGATTCATTGCTGCTTGTCTCTGGTCCTGGTTCATTACGTTCTTCCTAGGGCTGGGTAGTGATTTTTTCTACCTTGAGCCACTGTTCTTGAGATGTTTCTAAAACCTTCGTCGCTGTAGTTCGCAATTCATACTTCGTGCTATTATACATGTTTTGCACATGTTGAATCCAGATCTCTTTTCTGATTCCTGCATCTTGTTGGAGTCTTGAACCCTGTCATTTATGATGCCTCAGAATTCCCTGCTATTTGGCAGTTTACTTGCCCACAGTAGTTTATTCCAGATTGTTTCTTTGTACTCTGTTTTTGCTTCCCTCAGCGTCTTCTTGTAATAATTCAGTATTTCCTTCAGTTTGTCATTGTCTATTTTCCTACCCGTTCTTGCCAGGGCGGATTGTAATCCCTACTCTCTTGCAATCCTTCTCTTTTGGTCTCGCAGTTCAATATTGAACCATGGCTCCCTCCTGATGTCTATTTTCTTTTGACTCCCATAAGTGACAGGATTTTTTTTAATGAGAATGAGGTCCAAGTGTTCCCTGCTTTTTACTCTGTCCTCTTCTATCAGGATCCCAATTTGACTTGTATTTTCCTGTATCCAGTATGATCTTCATGTCTGATCCTCACCACTTCAATTTCCGAAGGTTAAACTTTTTTTTGGACCTGAGAGAGAGTGATATTGATGTTTGTGATATGAGGGAAGTGATCACATTCTATGCGTGGAAAGACTTGAAATTAGTCTATGATTGGGACAAGTTTGCTGCTGTTAATGGTGAAGTCAATAGTTGATGGACATTTTCCGCTCAAATGTGTTATCGCCGCTGGTCTGTCTCCGCTTACATTACCGTTCAGGATGGTCAGACCGTGGATTTCTAACTCACACGTTATTATTTGAAATCCCCAGTCCTCCTGCCTCTTCCTTTAGTTCAGTTTGTTATTTATAGGATTACTATTAAAATCTCCTGAGATGATCAAGGAGCTTTGTTCATGTGATCTTTGCAGCACGTTAATCAGGTTCATTAGTTTTAAAATCTTTTCCTTATGTGTCTTTTTATCAGGGTGGATATAGACATTGACTAGTAATATGTGCCTGCTTGACTTGTTAAAATGAAGCTTACCAGTACGTTTCATAACTTGCAACCAGTTTACCCCTACGTCTTGTTCTTCTATTAGCCATCCGTGTTTTTGTGTAGCATAGATTGATAGACTTCTTCTCGAGTGTCCAAAGATTGAGAATCTTTCTGCAAGGATATGGTGCACTATATTACCCGCAATTGGCACTGGGTTCTTGTTCCATGTTTCTGGTCTTGGCCCATGTCCCTAAAGCTATGGACGTTCTATGAGCAAATCTTGATTATGTCCTGGCTCACTACTCCAGGGTCACAGTTGTTCTTAGGGCCTTCCTTAAGTTTGTACCCATTGCTCCGGCCTAGCAGCCCCTACTTGTCCAAACGTGACTTTAGGTTTTCATCATGTATGCTTATTACTCAGTGCCTTTGCAGATCAGTCCAAGCTGTCACCTGTTTGGCGTTCAAAATTTGCTGGACTTGCTGTTACATTGACCTGGATTGAATTAGTTTACGTTGGTAGCGTGGTGGTTAGGGCGCCGCGTAAACATGTTTTTTTACTTTTCCGGGTTATATTTTCCATTTTTTGATTTTTGGTACTTTTTAGGAGGGGGTATGGGTACTTTGGACGTTTGTGTGGCCTTAACTAATTCCCCAGGCTTCAAACGTTGATCTTGTTGTGTATATCCTGTCCACTAGATCCTTTGAGGACCAAGTTGTCAAGGACTCTTCAGTGTCTGGGGTAGATGGTATATGTTGGAATTCCACGGCTAAAAGATCTTGTGCAGATATTCCCTTGAGTTCTGAAAATTCTTGGAACAGCTTTAGCAGGTTCTCCCGGTTCAATATGACTTGCCTTCCTTTTATATGATATTCTAGCACAAATGTCAGTTTTGATGTCATCTCGGTAGTGTTATTTTGAGAGTCAGTGGTGTTTTTTAAAGTTTTGTTTTTACTACTTGAGAATTTTGAGTGTCTGATGTTTCATAGCCAATATGAGTTTCTTGGCCGGCTAGTCCTTTGATGACCTTTTCGTGTGATATGGCCGGAATGTTTCCTTCCTTTATGTCTTGCTCTGATATTCCACATTTTTTAAATATTAATGACTGTGTTGACTCAGTTTTTGGTTCAGTGAGAGAAAGCCTGCATTTTCAACCCTTTCTATTTATTGTGACTTATATAGAGTTTTGGATGCTTTCAACCTTGTTATATTGTGCGCCTTTTTCCCTAGTACTCCTTCAGTGCTTACTGGCTTATTCCGTGTTTGGACCTCCTCCCCTTCAGGCTGGATCTTTGGACCCCTTTAGGTGGCTGGTGGTTATGCGGGGAACCAGGTTCATATTCTCTTGGATGATGGGTGCAAGAGGGTTCGGAGTTTTTTGATTTATGTTAAATCCGTTAGAGTCTATTGTGTTGCTCAATTGGTCTGAGACTACAATTAAAATATCCGGTGTGGCTTCTTTCAGTAGTCTGTTTTTATTCCTTTGCGTGGTTTGGTTTGTGAATATTGAAATGATTTTCTCAGGACCTGGGGTTGGTTTATTATTGTATTTAAGCCTGGCCTTCCTGGCACGTTTTCTTTGCCTTTTTGTGAGTTTTGCGATTGACGAAGTGTTGATGGTGCTCTGTATTACTTCGGTTTGGTTGTCCCATAAATCAGGCCTTTCCACTGTTTCATCTTTCTCTGCTTCCCCCTTATCATTGCTGCTTGTCTCTTTTGTTGATTTTTTGACTTTTGGATGACTTCCATTTGTCCTTGTTCTCATCATCCTTTTGGGTTCGCATTGTTGATTTGGCCTTGCTTGTTGTTTGAACGGCCCCTAGGATATCCGTTAATATTTCGGGGAGATTTGCCAATTTATCAATTATTTTACCGCAGCCACAGTTCAGCTGCTGTTGGCGATTGCTTATTTGTGGCTCCAAGTATCCCCTGCTTGTTACAAGGGATGTGATTAGGTCCAGCTTGGTATTTTTACCTGAGATGTTTTCGGCAATTAAGTTTATAAGGTCTATCTGCACCTCCATTTTGTCTGATTGGAAGTTCAGCCCCATTATTGCATGTTCCAGTGTACCTAACAGAGATTTACTCCATAGTGGGGTTGGGAAATCTTCAGGGGACTTGCCTGGAACCCCTGACTCCAGATCAATCGTACTGACAGATTAAATTGTTATTGGGGATGATTTATTTTTGGTGAAAAACTTCCTTCTACTGGTACGTTCTCCTGTTGAACGTTTCTGTGGATCGGGTTTAATGGAGTGGATGCCACCTCCCCCACTTTGACCTGCGTTCTTCCTCATGGGGTGACAAGTGTTGGGGTTTCCCTTGAGTTGCTTCTTCCAGTGTCACCTGTTTTTTGTGTGTCGATTTCCAAAATTTGTAGAAGTTTAGCATCTTTAGATAAGGAAAATGAGCTTGACCAGGCTTCGTCCGGAGGGGCTGCCTGTTTAACTGAGTTATCTGTTTTATCTTCCATGCGCTCGTTTTTGTTGCCCTCAGTTGAACCTCTTCTGATTTCTTTGGTTTGATTTGTTGTTGGACTATTCTGATGCACCTGGGCCATTACAGTTACCTGCCTTCTTTCTGGGATTTATGTAGTTGGTTTCTTTGAAGCTGAATTCACTTTTAAAGCTTTATTGCTGTTTGACTGTGTAGGAGGGAAACTTGCTTTAACAGAAATAGAGGTGCACTTGTCTTGCTGGTCAGACGTTCCTGGATTGAAATGTCCTTTTTTGACCCTTGTATCTGGAATTATTGGGCTCGGTAGGTGAGCTGTGTCTACTGTTCGTGCATAGATAGCGGCCATTGGGTCCTTTAAAAAGAAAAATGTCTGTATTCCAGTATTACTGCCAGGACTGGGAAATGTTGATTCAGGTGTTAGACCCGAAACTAGCCTCTCTTTCAGTCCGGAGGCCTTTCATTTTTTGCTTGATGGAGGACCTTGTGTTGTGAGATTTTTATTTTTATTTTTGTTTTTACCTGTTGCCGCCTGATGAATTTTTCCCAATCTCATGTTCCTTGTTTAGATTATTTAGGTTATTTTCCTTGGGGGACAAGAGGGTTGGACTTCCGAGAGCAGGGCACCCTGGTGAGCCACAAGCTACAAGCAATGCCAAACCTAGTTGGACTGCTTCTGGGGACTCGCCGGGCCACACTTAGCGGCTGCTGCTAATGGCTACTGTGCTCTATTTCAAGCGCTTACCCACTGCTGTTGCTGCTGTCCTCTGATGCCCCCTGCGTCCACAGCCTAGCACTTACCGACAGCTCCTGCCACTCCCTCTGCCGGTAACTGCTGCTGAGCTGAGCTGTGCTGGGACTTGCTGAAACTTAAGTTGTTAGATTACACATTGACCTCTGTCTGGGGGTCTCATTGCTGCATATTACCACTTGTTACCGCCACGGCTCATGGTATTCGTGGTATTCATGGTGCTCCTGTTGACCTCTGCGGAGTGATACCAGTGCTGCAAGGCAGGGTCGGGCCAGGCAGGCCGGCGCAAGCGCTGTTTGGTTGCAGTGTTTGGTCGCGAGTCTAATCACGGCCTCAAAGGGGCGTCTCTGCTCTCACCCCCAAGTCCAAGTTCAAGGTCTCACAGTCTCCGTGCCGCTATGCCGCTGAGCCACCGAGCTGCTCCCTCTTCTCCTTTCCCCTTTGCTTGCAACGCAGTGAGCCGTGAACCGCTGTGCACCAGAACCGGAAATCTAAAAATAGTACAAGTTCTCCAACTCACTCACTTGAATATGTATTCGCCTATATTTAATTTGCTACAGATTTCATAACCATTCATTTAAAATGTAGGTGTTTTCCACTGCATAAGAGTAAATCCAAACGTGGCCCAAATCTGTATGCCTGTTGCTATGTTTTTCAGTGGATTGCTACACCTTTTGCCACCAGTGGCGGTCCCTGTGTTTGCCGCCCCACGATGGCAACAGGTAAGAGTGGAGGGGTGCTGGCGTTTCCAGCATTTGCCGACCCCACGAAGGCCATAGGTAAGAGAGGGGGAGCTGCTGCCCCCAAAGCTTATGGCCCCACCCCCTTTGCTATGCTACTGATAATTTTAACCTAGTTGTCTAAACTATGAGGGTTCATAAATATGTATTTTCACTAATGTGCAAATTGGATACTCACCTGTGCCAAGTAGGTGATAACAAATTAAAATAATTTTAAAGAAAGAGTGGAGGCAGCACCAAGCGTAAAGTAAAACAGGACCACGTTGTATCAAAAAGATATATGTTTTCCTTTATTTTTTCTATTTTTCAGACAGCAAACGCGTTTCGCTCCCCAACCATGGGAGCTTCGTCAGGGCAAAGATGTTAGTAGATCTTGATGCGACGCAATAACGTAGACAAGACAACTGGCCAATGAAGTAGTACAGAGGCCAATATCGAGATTCTGATATCAGGATAAAGATGTAAACACGCGTCATGGGCCTTTGGGTAAATAGCCTCAATAGCCAAGAGGAAAATATTTCATTTGCATCTAAAGAAGAAATAAATTTCAGAGAGTTTGGCTAAGAAAAAACTGTTAGAGAGTATCCAGTCCAGTCCCAATTGTCACCAACCTAAAATGGTTTTGGTCCTATTATGTACAAGTAGTCAAAGGAAGACTGTTAATCACAGAGCAAATCCTATTATATGCACATAGTAAGGAAGGGGGTCTGATTTGGTCCTATTATGTACAAGCAGTCACAGGAAGGCAGTTAATAACAAAAAAACAAAAAATCCTATTATATGCATTAGTCACAGATCTCAAATGCAAAAGATGGTCCAAAGTGACTCACAACAGTATTGTTGACTTTGTGGAAAGTGATGAGCATGTGTGCAGGCCTTGGTAAGCTGCTACCACAAGTGCTCCATGGTTCGTTTTCCGATAATGGCCCGTGACGGATTGAGTCTCTGAAATTTATTTCTTCTTTAGATGCAAATGAAATATTTTCCTCTTGGCTATTGAGGCTATTTACCCAAAGGCCCGTGACGCGTGTTTACATCTTTATCCTGATATCAGAATCTCGATATTGGCATCTGTACTACTTCATTGGCCAGTTGTCTTGTCTACGTTATTGCGTCGTATCAAGATCTACTAACATCTTTGCCCTGACGAAGCTCCCATGGTTGGGGAGCGAAACGCGTTGGCTGTCTGAAAAATTGAAAAAATAAAGGAAAACATATATCTTTTTGATACAACGTGGTCCTGTTTTACTTTACGCTTGGTGCTGCCTCCACTCTTTCTTTAAAGTCTTCATCTGGATTTCCAGTGGGACCAAACCGCAGCAGGTCCTGGAGGTTGTCAGCACAACAAAAACTGAATAATCAGAGGGACATTGGAAAATAGAGGTGCTGGTGGCTTGATCCGCTGTGGAACTTTCTTCTTTGGAATTAAAATAATTTTGTCTGAAATTGTCTTTTTGAAAATAGGTTAGGTACAAGATGCAGCATCACACATTCCAATTCGGATTAGCCAGTATGTATACATTTCAAAAGAGCTCATGAATAAATTTGTGTGTATGCCAGTGTCACATTCAAGGTCCTTGGAGTCCTGATCACATACAGAAAATAGTTGATCTGATCCTTTGGCTATTCCTTGTATGGTAGCAGTTGTTAATTTACGAAAATGTGTAAAGCATTTCAAAGTAACAAAACTGCGAAAAAGTGTAAAACACACCACAGTACAATTCCAATGACAATATATAACATGTTAGAACAATTTAATGAAGAGAATAACACAAAAAAGAAAACAATAAAGCACAGGGAACCAGAAATATTGTTTTAAAAAAAAAAGTGAAATAAAAATGTGCCAAAAAGCATTAAGAGCCAACCAGGTTCATATGGTTGTACTTTACTAGTACCTATATGTGATTAAAAGCTGACCAAGATGTAGTGTGGGGCATGCACTTTGCCTTTACCTAGGTATAATTAAAGGCTGACCCAGATGGAGCACCGGTCGGATACAGAAAGATTCACCCGGACAGAAGTATACTTTCAAAATTAGGGCCTCATTTCAATGGCGGTTAGATGAGTACCGGACCGCCATCGTATCGGGATGGAGACTGCCTGATGTGTAGTTGGCAGCTCCACCCACCTTATTACCATTGAACTGCCGTGAAGGCGGTTGGAAACATGCTTTGTTCAATTGCGGCTTGAGCTGTGGCCTGAAAAAGGCCTACAGCACCAACATCATTTGAAAAAGGCATGCTTTCAAACATCCATGCACTGTGTGCCAGGCACCATGGGTTGCCTGGCACACATGCATGGATGTTTAGGAGGGCAACACATGTACCCTCCTGGCCGCATTGCTGCGGTCCATGGAGGAAGTGGGGCTGCAAAAGTTCTGTCTACTGATGGAGCAAGGTGAAAACAAAACATTTTGTATACCTCTTGTGAAAATACCTTTCCATAACAGTAATATGTACTAAACGTGTGGTTTGGAAATTAACCAACATAGAATAGAATGCACACACACAAACACACGGGGGATATTAATTTGCATGAAATTGCCAAGCATAATTTACTAATTTGTCATGTATCACGTCATAAAAGGTACGCATTTGTCATAATCTAATTGGAAATTGCATGAATGTGCTTTTTGTCTGTTTATTTGTGGCATACATCATGAAGATTGGTAAGTAAATTCATGCATATGTGTTGCTTAAAGCTAGGTAAATACTAACTGGGATATTATTGGAAGGGGGGAGGTAAACAGAACAGTTTTAGTGTATACATTTACCTTTAATTGTGTTTGTTTCTATAATAGTTCCTAAATTGAGGCCCATGTGACCAAAAGAAAATGAAAGCTGACTGTGACTCCGAGGTGGCGGTCTAAGTACGCCTGCGCCGACTGGAAGCGCGAGCTGCCTGTGTCTGTGCAGTATGGGTCAAGGACAGCCTGGCCTGCCGCATGGAGTAGATGCCCAATTTTAAGAAAGTCAGCAAGGTGACCCATGGGAATGGGGCATTAAATAACAATTTAAAGGACACTTCGAAGGTAGTAAAACATGAACAATGGCACCCTCTATTTTTTTCAATCATAATTATGACTCCGCATAAATTGAACAGTAAGGCGATGGGGTGATCCTCATCCACCTCTTAAATGACCAATCACGGACATTCTAGGACATAAGAGTTTCAAATTTAGATAGATAAGTTAGTGAAAAGGGGTATAAAAAAGGACATTTGGGACAAAGAAAAAAGCTTGCTTTTTGACTTAATCTTTGGACCTCGAAATACTGTCGGTCCGCGCAATTTCCATATGGCGCAGGGACTTTGACATTTTTATGGACTTTAACTTTTGAATGGGTGTAAACGCAAGAGAGTATCTTTAACCTGGACACACTGTAGGAGACAATTCTTCAGCTGTTCTATTCTATCTTTAAATCGCTATGTTAATCACACGTCTATCCCAATTTCACCAATTTTAACTTCCTAATTCTACTATGAGTTAGGAACCTTTGGGTCTTTAACTTCTCTGGTCACGTCAGTAATATCTTTTTGTTACAGGCATCACTAGGTGGGCCTGTAGCACCACAATAGCACGTACTAAATTGAAGCACGTTACTTGGCTTATGTAAAGAGGATGCAATGTATACTGTTAAATTAATATGCAGTGTATCATATTTCTTATTTCAGATGTGAAGAACCCCCTTATTTTAAAACATGTATGTTTATGTATCTGTTTGGCCCTGATGAAGGTGATGAAAATTACATTTTTCACCGAAACATACGTAGGCCCTATACGTCTGGGACCCTCGCACAAAGAGATATATAAGGAAGAAGACCTAATTGAATAAGCATCATATAAATTGAATTTACCAAGAGAAAGAGATATAGACATCCAATTATAAAAGACCAAATGGGATCCTCAGATGTATTGTTGTTTTCTGTTGTTTTTTATTGTATTCTGTCACTAGTCTGAGTCTGTATGTAATTGAGTGAATGTAGAATGAGTGTTAGAGAGATAGATAGCATTATTTAGTTTGCTTGTGGGGTTCAATACAAGTTTGTCACTGTAAATAATGATTATCTAGTACTTAACTATTTATTTATTGTATGTGAAAAAATATCAAAAAATGCTAAAATATGTTTTTTCTACCTCAAATTTTGAATAAGAAAATAAAGGAAAAACTAAACAATAATATGTCTATTTGAATACCTTCTATCAGTACTGCATCTTTGTGAAAGGTTTAGATTAATTCTCCTTTGAAAGACTAATAGGTCAGATTAGAGGTGTTTGTATCCATAGTTGTTGATGTCTGCATCTCTACATCTTTGTAATATGGTCCTTACTTATTTTCTAAACGGTCATGCTAATAAATTAATGTTTTTGAATCTAACTTTTCTTTCAGGATTATTAATGCATAACTGAATTTATCTTTCAAGTAAAATGTAGAGATCATGCTAGGAGATTAAAGGCCAGATGTAGGTAGCCAAATACCGGTCGGTAACGGCGGAAAATCGGTAATTTTGGTCGTTACCGAGCGGTATTTGGAGATTGAGATGCAGAGCACACAAAAAAATACCGAATTGGTAAATTCTCCGAATCGTTAGAATGACTGAATCGGTAGAATTACCGAGTCGGTAAAAATACAGAGTCGGTAAATATTCCGAATCAATAAATTTTCCGAATCGGTAAACGTTCTGAATCGGTAAATTTACCGATTCGGAAAACAAGAAATGGAAAAATAAGACTTTTGAGATGTAGGTGACCCCTAAAATACCGAATTTGCTTCAAATTCGGTATTTAAGAGTCGGTATTTAGCATGGATTGAAAGAAGGTGGTAACCAGGTGCAGGCTATAAAATAGGGCCCCAAAATGCAACAGTGTTACTAGAATGGTGGCATTCTACATCATAGCAAGGTGGCTACGGCTACAGGCTGCAGGAGAGAGGGAATGGAGAAGGGAGGAGCAGGTCAACAGGCAGAGGATCACACTCTTCCAACTGACTGAGCCAGAGATCCTTCAAAGGTACAGGCTACACCCACAAACCATCCTGGACCTGATTAGGGACCTGCACCCACTCCTGGAGCACCCTACACCAAGGGCGCACGCCATCCCACCCCATGTCCAGGTGCTCTGTAGCATACACCTGCTTGCATCTGGCAGTTACCAGAGTGTTGTTGCTGCATTAGGTGGGGTGTCCCAGAGCTGCCTGTCCCGTTTCTTCAGGAAGTTCCTGGATGCCATGATGCAAAGACTGGAGCATTACATCCGCTCCCCGGACACTGATGTGGACCTGCTCAGGACCAAGACTGACTTCTACCTAATGGCAAATTTACCACACGTGATTGGCTGTATTGATGGGACCCACATCCCAATATGCCCACCTGCTGCCACTGAGCACATTTACAGGAACCGGATGTCATCTCACACAATAAATGTGCAAGTAATCTGTGATGCCAAGTACATGATCAGAGACATAGTGGCCAGGTACCCGGGAAGCACCCACGACTCCTACATCTTCCAAAACAGTGGGATATACACCCGCCTGACAGCAGGGGAATTTGGCGAAGGATACCTGCTAGGTAAATTACTGTGTGACACTCCCTTGATAGATATTGCAGAAATATGTGACTGTGTGCCTGTGAGTAATTGTTTTCTCATTTCACATTAGGGGATAGTGCATATTCCCTCTGTTCCTTCATCCTGACACCCTACCTCAACCCCACGACCCCCAGCCAGCCAGAGACGATACAATGTTGCACATAATTCAACACGGAACATCGTGGAGCGCACCTTTGGCCATCTGAAGAGCAGGTTCCACTGCCTCCACAAAAGTGGAGGGGCACGGCAGTACTCACCACTCATATGCTGTAAGATCATTGAAACTTGTGCCATGTTGCACAATCTCGCTACTAAGAAGGGCACCGAGGTGGAATTGAGCGACTATGAAGACCATGACGATGACCAGGCACTGCCTGCAGCCAACACAGTAGGAGTACCAACACCGACAGACGGCAGACAGAGACAGGCAGAGATCAGACATAACTACCTTTGAGTAAGTAGAGATACACAGCAAGGGTTTACATTCAGTAAACGTAGTTTATTTGGTACAACGGTTCATTTATGAAGACCAATTTTTTACATCCTAAGTGTGCTTAGCACAACTGTGCGGACAGGGGTTACCTCACCCTCACATGTCCACTCAAATTTGGCAGCCTTACTGCCTGCGCCCATGCACTGCACTGCGTGATGCCTGTGGTTGGCCATGATCATTGCCTGCTGTGCCAGCGCCTGTAGTCTGCTGCTCCTCCGTATTTCTGGGATAGGGGTGCTGCTCCTGCTACTGGTGTTGTCTGTGTCCCCTAAACCTTCACCTCCTGTGGTGGCTGACTGGTTAGTCAGCAGCACTTCCATTGCAGTTAGGACTCGGCCCATCCCTCTTGTTAGGTCTGTGCAGCAGTGCAGCAGCCCTTACTGCATAGCAACAGAACGGCGACACAGCAGTGAAGTCGCTGTTGCAAGACGGTGCATGCCCCTTGTCTGCTGTTGCATATACTGCCTCTCCCTGCGCCTTTGGTCGTGGTCCTCGTGTAGTTCATCACAAAGTGACATCACACACTGTGACATGTCCCTGACCCCATCGGCCATGTCCCTCACGCTGTCCGCCATTGATGTTATCCCCCGGTTCATGCTGTCAAAGTTTTTGTTCATATGGCGCATTTGTCTCTGCACTGCACTAATTGCTTTTGCTTGCAGGTGCTGCACCTTGATCATTGTTGTCTCGAGGCCACAGAAGACACCATCATCATGGCCAGTGGAGCCTGCATCCCGGACCCTACGGCGTCTTGTGCCAGGATCCGATTCGACCTGTACGCGCCTGCCTTATGCAGTTAGGACTACGAATCCCAGAACTCTGTGCGGCCGGGAGGCGGGGACTATTTAATCATCCTAAACCCGGAATTCGGGTTGTATTGGATTTTGATGCCTGTACGTAGCGGTGCAGCTGCCCACTAGCTTTTGTGTTCTGTGGAGCTCCGCTGTGTTCGCGAAGACACGGACGTCCCCAGGTCTTGTTTCCGGAACAGGAGAGGTGTGTTCTGTTGATGCTCTTGAGTAAGGACGAGTGTATCGGCTGATGCACTCCGAGGGTTCTGTGGTGCTTCCCGGTTGTTGTCCGCAAAGACACGGACTCACGTTTGTAGGAATCTGGATTTCCAGAGCAGGAGATACCTTGTTTGTTTCCCGGTGCTTGGAGTGAATCCACCGAGGGAACACAGACATTCCGTATTGTTTTGTTGTGCTCCTTATGGATAATTCGCACTAGGATCGTCTGCACCAAAGAGTGGGGAGTTACCCTCTGAACGTCACCTATCAGAACATTTCTACGACATAGGAGCCCTGAGGTACTGTTAACTCGTTGTTCACCTATTTTGCTTTCTTATGGTACTGCGGGGAAAAAGTCTTGGTTTCTGTGACATAACAGAAAAGAGTCTGGACTTAAACTTTGCACTGGCCTTGCTGAGAAGACCTCTTCGATTTGTTAAGAGGCCGACCATTTCCTTTAAGTCTCCTGGTGTGTGTTCTGATATGTATCAGGAATGACTGTATGGAGGAGGGATAGAAGTAGAAAGCAGACAGGGTGTGTAATCTGTCCTTGTGTCTTTGTAGGCTCTACAGCAAGTTGTGCCACACTAAAGAGACCCTATGGTGACCCTCATCCACTTTCCATCACGGTGTTCTCAGCAAGGTATGAGGAGTAACATGAGGGAGGGTGAATTATAATAGACCAAAGAGTAGTGTTCTAGGCCTTATTAACGGGTTGGTTTGTGTCTTTCAGATTGCCGCAACCCGCGCAGCATCATCCCGGCCCATCCTTTTTTCCCTCACCTGATCGCCTCTAAGCTCTGGGTACCATATATATACCGAGCTTGGGGAGATCTGGAGGTTGACCCCTAGAGCATCACCCGGATCCCGAAAGGTACCGAGAGGTCTTGACAGAATCCAATACCCACAAAATATCGCTTTTCTTGGTCTGGGTGATCCTTCAGGATGGCTACTATGGATGATGTGTTGCAAGCACTAGTGTTGGTTCAGCAAGAGCTAGTCGCTTCTAAAGTGGAAACCGCGGCCTTGAGGGAAAAGGTCGATAGGCAGACGCGCAACCCTTTTGATGCCTCCTCTTCCTCTTCGCAGATACATTTGACGGTACCCCCTCCCAATCCTCTGGCCTCGCCAGAGAGATATTCAGGGGATCCGCATAAAATTCAAACCTTTCTTACACAGATCGTGTTGCACTTTTCCTGTAGGCCCGCTTCATTCCCTAACAACCTATCGAGAGTCGCTTTTGCGATCTCGTATCTTACAGGGGATGCAGCAGATTGGGCAGTTCCATTGGTATGCAATGATGATCCCTTGCTTTCGGACTGGGACGGGTTTAGGAATGAGTTCGAAAGGGTATTTGACCGCAGGGCTACCACCTTTAGTGTGGATAAGGAGCTCTTGGAGCTCAAACAGGGTAGAAGGGACCTGGTGTCTTACATGACGGCTTTTAACCATTTGATAGGAGAGACAGCATGGCCGGAGGAGAAGAGGATGTCCCTTTATTATCAGGGTTTATGCGATGAGATGAAAGACGTGTTGGCCAAATAGACTCCCAACCCACCTCTTGCATTGATTTGATCAACCTCTCTTTACGGTTAGACCATAGCATGTCATAATGTTTTGGGGGAAGTAAAAGGGTGGATAAGCCTTTGTTATTGAGGGAACACGATCACCGTCCTCAGGCTACCCCTACAAATGTAGGGCCCGAGGCTATGGATATCGGGGCTGTGAGACCGCCTTTGTCCAGAACAGAAAGTGAGACCCGCCGGGTCCAGGGTCTATGTATGTACTGTGGCAAATAGGGCCACTACGTACGGGAATGTCCGGCCAAGCCTAAGAGAAGAAACACTTATTTCCCCGGGAAGAAAGTGGCTGTGAGTACGGTGGAGGATGCCGATCCGAGACCGTCATCCCCGGTAGAAACAGGGAGGGAAGTATCAAGACCAGTGTGGCAAATACCGTCTTTGGCCATACCAGAACATAAAAACCCCGAATCCCATATAATCCTGGATATGCTTCTGACAGCCCAACAAATGAGGTATCAGGTCCGGTTCATGATAGACTCCGGGGCTACGGGGAATTTCATCGACCTTGGACTGGTACAACGGCGGGGATTGACCCGAGTGCGCAGTGAGAAACCCGAACCAGAATTGGCGGTAGATGGCACCCCGCTGAAATCAGGTCCTATTATTGAGCATACCGAAATTATGGAACTAGTCCTTCCTGGAGACCTTCAGGACCACGTGGGGGGCATAATTCTCAATATTATCGAGGCTCCTCAGTACGAGATGATATTGGGTATGCCGTGGCTGTGGCGACATAACCCTTCCATGGATTGGAGATAGAAAACCATTTGGTTCCAATCTGAGGAGTGTCAGTTGCACTGCATGAGAAAACATCCGTCTGTAGTTTCGACTCTTGCACTGTACATCAAGTGGCCACCGCAGCCGAGAAAGAGGTCGCACTGCCATCAGAGTATATCGCATGCCAGGATGTGTTTGGTGAAGTTAAAGCAGAAACGCTACCACCACATCGCGAGTATGACTACAGGATTGACCTGGTGAATGGAGCAGTCACTCCGTCCTGCAGAGTGTATGCATTGTCGGAACCAGAGAGTAGGCACCTTCGTGAATACCTGGACCATAATTGTGCTATAGGGTTTTTCCGACCATCTCGCTCCCCTGCAGCATCTCCTCTGTTTTTAATAGCAAAGGCCAATGGAGACCTGAGGCCATGTTATGTTGTGTTATGTTATGTTAATATATATTTATTAAGCCTTCGTACGCCCAGGGGCTTCATGGCGCTATCGAAAAGGAACACAACACAGATATAAAGTAAAATACAACTCAGCAGTAGGCCTGCATGAACAACCAGGTTTTAAGAGAGTGTCTGAAGCTGAGAAGGTCTCCACTCAATTTCAATTGTAAAGGAAGCGAATTCCAGAAGGTGGCTGCAAGATGGTCAAAGCAGCAGCCGACAAGACATTTCTTTTTGAAAGATGGAACAATCAATAAAGATTTTTGAGCAGAACGAAGATTTAATGATGGGTTGTATCTAGAAACAAGGTCTTTTATAAACTTCGGGCCGTGTTTTGTAAGGTTTTAAAAATAATACACCCAGTTTTAAATGCAATTCGCTGCGCAACAGGTAACCAATGCAATTGTTTCAGACCAGGTCTAATAGATTGCCACTTTGTAAGTCCAAGAATAAGTCTAGCGGCTTGTTTCTGGACCAGCTGAAGTCTTTTTTGCACGCCCGCTGGGAGTCCCAAATAGAGACTATTTGAGAAATCCAGTCGAGACAGAACAAGGGCGATAATGACCTGAGTGAGGGCGGCCTGCGTAAGAAAATGAGCTCTTTTCCTTATTTTTTTAAGTTGAAAAAAACTGGCCGACACTACAGTACCTACTTGTCTTTTCAAAGAAAGATCCTCACTTAATGTTACACCTAGGCTTTTAACCGAGGACGATCTCGTAGGTGGAGCCCCCATGCTAGAAGGCCAGAAGCATGGACTCCAACTTAATTCACTTTGCCCAGGCAAGACCAATTCAGTCTTGCCTGGGTTAAGTTTCAGATGATTAAGACTCATCCATCCCTGAATGTGTGTCATGGTGTTATAAAATTCTACCACGGAGTCCTTGGTGTTCAGAGGAAAGATGAGTTGTAGATCGTCCGCGTAGTTATAGATGGTAACTTTAGCATTCCTTAGGGAGTACAGTAGTGGGCGAAGGTACAAATTAAAAAGTAAAGGTGATAAAGATGAGCCTTGGGGTACTCCACATGTGGTGGAAATAGTGGGAGCTGAAAAAGGGCCTAATCTTACTGATTGCGTGCGGCCTGTGATAAAGGAACTAATCCAGCTCAAAGCGGGCCCCCTAAGGCCCGCTTGTTCGACACGGTTGACCAGAATGGAATAGTCAACCGGGTCGAATGCTGCCGAAAGATCGAAAAGTACCAGGGCCTGGTGGATGCCTTTATCAGCATTCCGCCTTAAAGTATTTTGTACCGCCAATATTACAGCTTCCGTTGAATGACACGAACGGAAGCCTGCCTGATTGGGTTCAAGATATTCCGTTTGTTCTATGAAATTAGACACGTTTGCACAGATGTAGGCTTACAGTAATTTAGATGTATAAGGTAACAATGATATAGGCCTACAGTTTAACGGATCAAGCGGATCTGCTCCTACTTTCTTGATCAGAGGGATAAGCAAGGCCTTTTTAAGGCAGCTAGGGACTTTACCCTGTGAAAGTGATCCATTTAGCAGAGGAAGCACGCCCTCAGGAATGGCTGTCCCAACCTCTCTCAGGATGTGCGGAGGGCAGGTATCATCAGGTGAGCCACATTTAACCCTTGCGAAAAGGTCAGACAAAATCTTTTCATCAATAGGGGGAAGGTTTCTAATGTGTGAGGATTATAGTAAGCATCATCCAAAGGAGGGGGAGGTAGGGAATTTAAGATACTCTGTTTTATAGTGCAAATTTTGTTGACGAAAAAAGCCTTCAGTGATTTACAGAGATCCTGGGTGGGGGTGACCGATGGAGCGGTTCTATCACTACTGCTAAGATCATTCACAATATTGAACAGATCTTTCGTCTTATTTTGAGAGTTCAGTATTTTTTCAGAAAAATAGTCAGTTTTTTGTTTTAGAACAAGTTTTTGGTAATCTTTACGGGCCTTGCAATAATTGACTTTATCTTGTATTAAATACCCAATTCTCCACTTCCTCTCTTTTTGACGCACTTCCAATTTTAGAATCTTCAAATGTGGAGTAAACCACTTATGTGCGTAGTTAGGGCGGGAGCGGGGAAAGTTTATGCAAGGAGCGTAGACGTCAGCTGCCTGACGTAGCCAATTAGAATAGGCTTCTTCAGTGGCATCGATGTCTTTGGCCATGGGAGGGAGGGACAAAGCCAAAGTGTCCAAAAAGGCTGATGTGTCTATGTCCTTCCATTTTCTAATTTTCCCACCTGTTTGAAATAGCTGCTTTTTGCCCTTCTCGACGATAAGTGTAAAATGTATAAGAAAATGGTCTGACCAGATACAAGGAGTTATAGAGGAGATGGAGAGAGGGATATTCTGGGACCATATTTGGTCTAGGCTGTGCCCTTTTTCATGAGTAGGCGAATGAATCTGTTGTGTTAAGTTCAAATCTAAAAGTAAGTCCTTAAGTTCTGCTGCCTGAGCATCCAAGTCAGTAGCATCAAACCAAAAATTAAAATCACCCAGCAAAACAATTTTGGCGTGATTAATTACAAGGGAGGCTAATTGTTCTGCCAGTATAGCAGCAAAAGTGGACATGGATTGAGGGGGTCGATATATTAGGACCATTAACAGTGTTCCACTGTCAGTGTCCGTTTTAAAAACAATGTTCTCTGAACCTGTAAGAACTAGGGGCGGTAGTAGGGAAAGCTTATGAGTATTATGAATAATGGCCGCAACTCCACCACCTTTTTTGTCTGAAGATCTGTCAACATTTAAGATATAATAATCCGAAGGAACAGCCGCCAAGATATCTGGTAGTGAGTCCAAGTTAAGCCAAGTCTCCGTGAGGAGCAAGATGTCAGGTCTCTCAGATCGCAACATTAAGAAAATATCCATATGATGTTTGACCATCGACCTCGTGTATGTATAGACTATCGCGTCTTGAACAAAAATACGGTGAGAAATAGGTATCCGCTTCCACTTATCCCAGTGTTGTTGGACCAGGTTAGAGACGCTACCATCTACACTCACCTCGACCTCCGAGGGGCTTATCACCTGGTCCCCATACGCAAAGGAGATGAATGGGAGACGGCGTTCAAGACGCGATATGGATTGTACGAATACTTGGTGATGCCGTTCGGGCTGTGTAATGCCCTGGCGGCATTCCAGTATTTTTTAAATGATGTTCTGAAAGAATATCTGGACCGCATAGCGGTCGTATACATCAATGATATTCTTATACATTCTGCTTCTCCTGCACAACACTCCAAACATGTGTGTATGATCTTACAACGGTTGCATGAGAAGCAGTTGTATTGCAAGCTAAGCAAATGCGAGTTTAGCGTCTGACAGGTTAAATTTAAATCAGACTCTTAAAAAATTCTTGAGATGCTATGCTAAGGAAGCCTCGGAATCTTGGGTGTCTTTGCTGTGGTTGGCAGAGCTGACTTATAATAACTCCTGGCACAGCTCCATTAAAGAAATCCCCTTCAGGGCGAACACCGGTTATCATGCCAACACTCTGCCCCTGTCTGTACCAAGCGAGATCCGAGCTGGTTTGGGCCAAACTAACCTATAAGAAATGGGCGGATGCCCATCGACAGGTGGGGCCTCAATACAAGGTGGGGGATTGGGTGTGATTGTCCACCAAGAACATCAGATTCCGGTACCGTAGCATTTTTCACTCACGCTTCATCGGTCCTTATCCAGTCCTCAAACAGGTAAACCCTGTAGCGTATAAATTGAAACTGCCAGCATCTCTGCGCATTTATCCGGTCTTCCACTGCGGCCTCCTGAAACCGGCAGTTGGTCGACGGCGTCTGGCAAGCCCTCCTGTGGAAAGGGACGGCCAGTTGGAGAATGAGGTGCGGAAAATCGTGGATTCCCATTATCGGAGAGGCCGGCTGTGGTACCTCGTTTCCTGGAAAGGATACACCTCGAAGGAGGATTCCTGGGAACCCTGCATGTGCGTTCATGCCCCGAGGGCCGTGCGTCTGTTCCATGCTCGCTACCCGGGGAAGCCTGGTTCTGGAAGGCGCTTGGGAGGGGCACGTACTGTCAGGATCTGATTCGACCTGTACGCGCCTGCCTTATGCAGTTAGGACTACGAGTCCCAGAATTCTGTGCGGCCGGGAGGCGGGGACTATTTAATCGTTCTCAACCCGGAACTTGGGTTGTATTGGATTTTGATGCCTGTACGTAGCGGTGCGGCTGCCCGCTAGGTATTTTGTTCTGTGGTGCTTCGCGGTGTTCATGAAGACACGGACGTCCCCAGGTCTTGTTTCCGGAACAGGAGAGGCGTGTTCTGTTGACGCGCTTGAGTAAGGACGAGTGTATCGGCTGATGCACTCTGAGGGTTCTGTGGTCCTTTGCGGTTGTTGTCTGCGAAGACACGGACTCTCATTTGCAGGAATCTGTATTTCCAGAGCAGGAGATACCTTGGTTGTTTCCCGGTGCTTGGAGTGAATCCACCGAGGGAACACAAACATTCCGTATTGTTTTGTTGTGCTCTTTATGGATAATTTGCACTAGGATCGTCTGCACCAAAGAGCGGGAAGTTACCCTCTGAACGTCACCTATCGGAACGTTTCTACGACATAGGAGCCCTGAGGTACTGTTAACTCGTTGTTCACCTATTTTGCTTTCCTATGTTTTTCTTTGGGCTTTGATGCTGGTACTGCAGTGAAAAAGTCTTGGTTTCTGTGACGTAACAGAAAAGAGTCTGGACCTAAACTGTGCACTGGCCTTGCTGAGAAGACCTCTTCGATTTGTTAGGAGGCCGACCATTTCCTTTAAATCTCCTGGTGTGTGTTCTGATATGTATCAGGAATGACTGTATGGAGGAGGGATAGAAGTAGAAAGCAGACAGGGTGTGTTATCTGTCCTTGTGTCTTTGTAGGCTCTACAACAAGTTGTGCCACACTAAAGAGACCCTATGGTGACCCTCATCCACTTTCCATCACGGTGTTCTCAGCAAGGTATGAGGAGTAACATGAGGGAGGGTGAATTATAATAGACCAAAGACTAGTGTTCTAGGTCTTATTAACGGGTTGGTTTGTGTCTTTCAGATTGCCGCAACCCGCGCAGCATCATCCCGGCCCATCCTTTTTTCACTCACCTGATCGCCTCTAAGCTCTGGGTACCATTTATATACCGAGCTTGGGGAGACCTGGAGGTGGACCCCTAGAGCATCACCAGATCCCGAAAGACGGAGAGGTCTTGACAGAATCCAATACCCACGAAATACAGCTTTTCTTGGTCTGGGTGATCCTTCAGGATGGCTACTATGGACTATGTGTTGCAGGCACTAATGTTGGTGCAGCAGGAGCTAGTCGCTTCTAAAGCGGAAACTGCAGCCTTGAGGGAAAAGGTCGATAGGCAGACGCGCAACCCTTTTGATGCCTCCTTTTCCTCTTCACAGATGCATGTGACAGTACCCCCTCCCATTCCTCTGGCGTCGCCAGAGAGATATTCAGGGGATCCGCATAAAATTCAAACCTTTCTTACACAGATCACGTTGCACTTTTCCTGTAGGCCCGCTTCATTCCCTAACAACCTATTGAGAGTCGCTTTTGCGATCTCGTATCTTACAGGGGATGCAGCAGATTGGGCCGTTCCGTTGGTATGCAACAATGATCCCTTGCTTTCGGACTGGGACGGATTTAGGAAGGAGTTCGAAATAGCATTTGACCGCAGGGTTACCACCTTCAGTGCGGATACGGAGCTCTTGGAGCTCAAACAGGGTAGAAGTGACCTGGTGTCTTACATGACAGCTTTTAACCGTTTGATAGGAGAGACAGCATGGCCGGAGGAAAAGAGGATGTCCCTTTATTATCAGGGTTTATGCGATGAGATGAAGGACGTGTTGGCCCAAATAGACCCCTAACCCACCTCTTGCATTGATTTGATCAACCTCTCTTTACGGTTAGACCATTGCATGTCATAACGTTATAGAGGAAGTAAAAGGGGGGATAAGCCTTTGTTATTGAGGGAACACGATCACCGTCCTCAGGCTACCCCTACAAATGTATGGCCAGGGGCTATGGATCTCGGGGCTGTGAGACCGCCTTTGTCCAGAACAGAAAGGGAGACCCGCCGGGTCCAGGGTCTCTGTATGTACTGTGGCAAAAAGGGCCACTACGTTCGGGAATGTCCGGCCAAGCCTAAGAGAAGGAACACTTATTTCCCCGTGAAGTAAGTGGCTGTGAGTACGGTGGGGGATGCCAATCCAAGACCGTCATCCACGGTAGAAACAGGGAGGGAAGTATCAATACCAGTGTGGCAAATACCGTCTTTGGCCATACCAGAACATAAAAACACCGAATCCCATATAATCCTGGATATGCTTCTGACAGCCCAACAAACGACGTATCAGGGCCGGTCCACGATAGACTCCGGGGCTACGGGGAATATCATCGACCTTGGACTGGTACAATGGCTGGGACTGACCTGAGTGCGCAGTGAGAAACCCGAACCAGTATTGGCGGTAGATGGCACCCCGCTGAAATCAGTTCCTATTATTGAGCATACCGAAATGATGGAACTAGTCCTTCCTGGGGACCCTCCGGACCACGTGGGGGGCATAATTCTCAATATTATCGAGGCTCCTCAGTACTCCTATTGCATTTACTTTGGACTGGATCCCCAGCCAGGTGTTTCTCTTCACAGCCTCTGCTACCTGCAGAGACTGCTTTCCAAAAATCTTGGGGTAGTGCTTAACAACCTCCTCCACCAGCACCTGAAGTTCACCTGTGCTGAACTTCATCTTCCTCTTCCTCTCTCCACCTTCCCTCTGGGTGTCCTGGGATTCCATTTCTTTGTCCTGCACAGTTCAGCTAAATAACAGCCTGTCAGTGTCTAACTACTCTCCTGGGTGATCAGTTACTCTGCACCTGCATGGGTGTGGCCACTTCCTGGTTGTGGGGTGGGGTGGATGGACAGGATTTGTTGCTTGCTCTGTTGGTTGGCTGAGGGACGGGGTGGAGGCACCTGATTGATTGGTGGCTCAACTGCTTGCTTTTTTGTATCCCCGACTCAGTAATTACCGATTCAGTATTTACCGATTCGGTAAATACCGATTCGGTAAATCCCATTCATTCCTATGGGCAAAATGATTTACCTACATCTGGCCCTAAATCTCTAAATAAAAATTATGTAAATGGAGAATTAGGCAGGTCTTGTTGTCCTTCAGTTAACTTTTACTAGCTGATCCATTGAAAATGAATAGTGGGGTGTTTTAAATCTTTCCTTTAGAAAAACCATGGTATTAGAATTAAAACTGCAGATGTAAATAATGTATAAAAACTTACGTTTAGCACTCCGCTATAGCCCCTTGGCTCTCCTTTGGTCTTCACTGAATCCTCGGAGCAGAATAAATGTGTGAATGAATGAATGATAGAAGTTATGGGCCCATCTGTGAGAAATTAGTGAATAGCTTCTTGGGTAAAGGTGATGGTTTATGAAGAATTTTTGGAGCCGCGCTGCGCCACTACCTTTACATGGCGGTTGGACCACCATTTAAAGCATAGGGAAAGGGGATATAGTAATTTCTACGGAGGTGCCTCCGCAGGCACAGCCCCATTGTAGGGATTATGGTCCGACCATTGCTCCGATTGGCTACACGAGACTTCTGCAGAAGTTGGTCAGTCCCTCAGCCCACTGAAGTCTGACCGACCTATCATAATGCGGCAGTCGGACCACTATACTGGATGTCTATGGGCCCACCACCAACCACCTGTAGATGATTGGTCCACCGACATTGGAATGAGGCCCTTAGTTTCTGAAATGAAAGTCCAACATCCTCATTGAGAAAAATCAGCAAGCCGTGGCTGAGGCCTTATTTCAATCAGATGAGGTCCTGGTGAAGCTGTTTCAGGTGTCCTTACAGGTCTCAATAGCAGATACAGTCCTTCTTTTGTCTTTCACAGGTCCAGTGGTGTTCTTCAGAAGGTGCCCAGGCATGCCAAATTTATGCCTGGCACTAGCTTACCGGTGGAGGTGAACCTGTCCCCTCCCTAACCAATAGGGAAATTTCCCAGGGCTAACTCTACCCCGCAGACTATTTGTGCCATACCGCAAACAATCTCATAGTTTCGGTCTGTGCCAAAATCCAAGATGGTGAAATGTTTCTCCCCTTGTGTAGAGCCAGTATGTCCACCCCAGTGATGTGGCTAAGGAAATGAACAATCCCTTCTCTGTAATCACTTCAAATCAGTTGTGGGGGCAGTTCCTCTCCTACTGGTATTGGTGCCTGTCAGACTAGGGGAACAAAGACAGGCCCTTCCCAGGTGTCAGATAACATTTACATGTGATGGAGTAGACCTCTTTGAAGTTAATAAAGGTCCTGGGCACATCCCAGATGGTCCTCCTGCCAGAGGAAAAGATCACCTCCCCTTACCCATGGCTTTTGTTCTTTTCTGTGAGCAGTTGTCCCAGCTCATCAAGGGGGATATTCAGCTGCCAGGTGCTAGTTGAAGAACATGTAAGGAAAAGTTAACTTTCTAACAATACCTTTTCCAAAGATATTCATTAAAAATCTGACTTCACCAGTGAATTGGGCTTTTATTATGTATTTCAAAAAGCCCAAGAATTAAATTTGTAGATGCTTCCTAACCGTAGATAATATTATTAAATGTTATACTGTTTCACAATGCTTTCCTGTGGAACAACCAACCCTGCCACAGTGAAAATGGCTTTAGGGTCTTTTTCACTCTATGGGCATGTTTAATATTATACTTGTACATGCCCTACTCTTAAATACCATGCATTCTAATTTGTGGTCAGTAAGGCCTACTTAGGGGTGATTTGTTCATATTTAAAAGGAAAGTTTCAGCCTTGCAAAATGTGTTGTTTTGGCAGGTCAACTGTACAGTTTTAAAGCTTCAGAGCCCGGCAACACTGGCAGGCCTTCAGTCATGTTAGCACTGTCACTGTATTTGTGGCACAATGGGTGCTAAGGTCTACAAGTGACATTTAACTCACAGGCCCAGGGTACACTTTGTAGCATATGCGAGGGACTTATAGGTAAATCAGAATTGCAGATTAGGTGTATAGTCAATTTCAACATGTTTAGGGTTAGAGAAAATGCACCGGGCCTGGCTAACAGAGTGAAAAACCCAGCAGCATCAGTCAAAAAGATCTGTGATCATGCAAAAAAAGTGCAATTTTTCTAAAACAAATTATAGGTATTTCTCCTCTCATAAACAATGTCTTTGTCTTGTACATATTTGTCAGTGTCCAATAGCAACAAAGCTCCACTGTTTTCAGTAGGTTTTATTGCCAATTTTACATTTTATTTCTAGATTTTCAGAAGCACACCTTCTTTAACTGAAAAGTTTCTCTTGATTCGATGTGCTTTGAGGGAATTCTTTTTTCAATCAATCAGAGGTTTTTTTCTTAAAATCGAATAATTTTCTTTAGTAGGTACTGGAAGCCTAACTGTAGACGTAGGTTAAAAGTCCTTTATTCCAATGGAGAACAAAATTAAGATCTGATACTACTCTTGCAGCAAGCAGGAGTGGTACTGTTCTGGATCCAAGTTAGTTCTGATGGGCTACTGGGTCAAGTAAGGGGTCTTACAAGGGTAACTAGATGGTTGTTTGCAAGTGACCTTAAAACAAATATTTAGGGGGGTGTAGCCTGCCAAGATGACTGCGTGAACTTAATCCACGACAGCTCAGCGGTCGACCCTTGAATTATAGATGAAGGCGATTGTTTTGAGCCATGTAATCGAGTGATCCCTACCGGACACCTGAGCGTGGGGGACCGGGATACGTCTGGTGTGGAAAAACAGAGAGGCAGCATCCAGATGGCGAGTGATGGAAGAGATGCAGGTGAGAGATGGACCTCACTATGGAGAAGGCCTGCGTCTGCTACAGAGGAAAGCCTGCGCGGCAAAAACCAGAGCACCTTCAACCCGGTGGTGAAAAGGAGTGCAGTCACTCCCGTGCCGCAGACTCAAGAGGCAAACCCATGACCAGTACCGGAGATGAGGTGAGTTGGGAGTCTGAGCAGTGAGTGGTGCACCTACTAGACCCTCCATTTTGACAACACCAGGAGGGTGGCTGATAAGTGGAAACCTAGTTGAAGCATGCACAGTACGACAGAGGAGAACTCTGGTGAAGGCCATGATCAGTGACCCCTGCGTGCCTGACCCTGAAATGGCTTCCCCAGACGGCCTATTGAAATGCGAACAGCAGGGTAACTTCATTGCAATCACAGATTTGGGCAAACTATGCTATGGAAGAGCATTGGCAAATTAACAACCAGCCCTTCACCATTAACCTCATTGCGTATGATCTTAAAAAGGCACCTAGGCAAGGCACAAGATAAGCGTGAAGGGAGCCGGAGGACAGTAAGCTAGACAGACCAAGGGCGGAGATAACGCAACAGGTAAGAGTAGAGGTGTTCACTAGTGGCAAACCTTAGGTGCTCTAACACGCTGGTAGATCCCAACGGCTTACAAGCGCATTGGTCAGACAAACTCAGACTCATAGGAGCAAGGGGACCACAGCAATCTTAAACCAGTCTCAAGGCGGACTACTACCCACCGCCGTGACTAGTAAAGGCAGGGGGATGCAACGGGGCATGCTGAGCGGTCTACACCAAGGACACAATTGGAGGCCCTACCACACTGCCCTATGGCAACCATCTGTCCCACAAGCACACTAGACTAACCCACCTGGGGACATTAAACACGACCAGGAGGCTGCACAGCCATATACGTTGACTACAATGATACGCAGGTGCGAGAGGGAGCGGTCTTTGCCACCCAAAAAACAGCAAACCATCAGAGTCTCTAAGTACTCCACCCCCTTGTCCACCAAAGATTTACAGCCAGCCACTAAGGGGAGACAACAATGGAGCTAATGAAGGAAGATCTCCTGACATCACTATGGCAGTTCAATCAGGAACTACGGGAGGAACTTAAGGCAGATATGACAACCTCACTGGAAACCCTAAGGGCAGAGTTTAGTGGTTGACATTCCCGCTTCAACAAGATGTCGACTCAATGGGGACCAGAGTGGTTCCACTGACCTTTTCAAAATTCCTCATATGTTCAAAATTTCTTTAAATGATATCATTACCACCAGTTTATTTTCTGACGTTTGGGATTTTGAAACTGTAAATAATATGTTGTATGATTTAGAACAATTGTCTGCATTTTCAAGCACGGAAATGTTAGAGGACACATCTGAGTTTGATACTATGTACTGTTACCAACATTATGGTCATCACTTTTTACACAAATCCAGTTTCCCAAGTAATGTTTTTACATACCACCAATGGGAACATTGCCCGACACCACCAAAAGGTAGTTCGAAAACATTTGCAAAGAAATTTCCTTATTTTTCAGGGTTTAACACCTCCAGATATTATAATAAGGTTGCACCTACAACTGCACAGAAAAATATGCTAACTAACACCAAACCTATTTATTCTGCATCCTTTATTTCTGAAATGTCTGAACAGGGCTTTGACTTATGGAAGCACACTACAGACATAAAATCAGCCTGGGGTTCAAAGGAATGGCGAGTTCAGGGAACAGAAACATTATTTAGAGCATGCCCTATTCCACAGCAGATAATATTTCTAATTGGCGCTGTGCAACAGACTTCCTGTCTTGGATTAGCCAAGAACAAGGATTTGAACACACCTCGGATACCCTCACCAACAAACTTTGATAGGTGACAAAACTTTACAACACATGGTGGGGATATAGTAAAGGACAGCATACAGTACAATTCATCAGACCCCAATTATAAGGGATGGTTAGTTTGGCTAAAGGACACAAATCGTTGTTAAACAAGATTCAGGGGTACCACCAAAGGGTGTAGTATCCATAGGCCAGACCAACGCTATGTACAAAGAGAACATGGGGGTGGTGACATCATACCGTGTTGGGAAGTGTTAGATCTGGGGGACTCTAGTTGGCAATGGTATTCACCTTGTCCAAATAGGGACCCTTACTTCTAAGTCAGGATAAGGGGATTACACTCCTTAATAACCCCTGCTCACCCCCTTGGTAGCTTTGCACGAGCAGAGAGGCTTATCTCAGAGGCAGTGTGTTAAGCATTTGTAAATATACACAGTAATACAGTGCAAACACTACAGATGGACACAACACAGGTTTTATACAAATAAAAAAAAAAAGTATTCTTAATATAGACTGAACACAAGACCACAAATGACAAAAATCCACAATACTACACTTAAGATTGCTTTAAAGATGATAAAAATTACTCAGTTCATGTTGATGATAGATGCAACAAAGTTCTCAGCAAAGTACCTAGATGGGTAACGCAAAGTAAACAAAAGGCTCGCAAAAGGAGAGATGCGTCGGTTCCGTGGTCCAGGGGAGATGATGCGTCGTGCCTCAGTGCTTGCGCAGAGTAGGGGATGCGTTGTAATCCTTATCGGTGCGGAGGTGATGCGTAGATTCTCGGCCTGTGGGCCCATTGCGGTGCGCAAGATGGCGCCTTGATGCGATGCGATGATCTGGTTGCGATGCGAGAAGATGGCGCCCTTGATGTGGCGATGCGATGACGATGCATAGATGCACTGGTAGCCTTGCGACGACTCTGTACTTTGGAGCCGCAACAGGCCCAGTGACACGCTTCTCCGGTGAGGCGATGGCGACTCTCTCCATGGCGTCACGCTTCTCCGGTGGTGCGATAGCGGTCACGCTTCGATGAACGCACGCTTCCAGGGAGATGCGGTGAAGGCTCGCTTCTCCGGCGATGCAACAAATTCAGCTGCGGCGGCGACACTCTTCCTCTCGGTGCATCGCGCTAATGTCTGGAGTTGAGAATTCCCAGCAAGGAAATTCAGAGGGGAGATGGAGATTAAGCCTTTTGTCCCTGAGACTTCAGCAGGAGGCAAGCACAGTTCAAGCCCTTGGAGAATATTCTGTAAATGATGAAAGTCCTTCGAAAGGTCCTTCTTCTTTCCTTGGCAATGAAGCAACCACTGCAGGCCAACCCAGCAAACAGCACCCTGGCAGAGGGGCAGTACAACTCCTGCAGCTTCCTTGGTTCTTCTCCTTGGCAAAAGGTTTCTTGTTCCAGAAGTGATCTAAAGTTCTTGGGACTGGGTCCCAATATTTATACCCCAAAATGCTTTGTTCTCTGAAGGCAGAGAGGCCTCTGGCTAGTCCAAACCAGTTCCTGAGCACTTTGTTTACATGACTCTCTCCTTCCTTTCATTGTGCAGGGCAGAGACATCAGACGCCCCACAGGAGGTGAGCCAGCACAGGAGAGAGAAGGTACAGCTCTGGAGCCCTTTGTTGACAAGATTCCTTCTCTCCTTTCACAGTGCAGGGAAGAGACATCAGGCAAGCCACAGGAGGTGGAGCCAACATTGTAGAGGGGCCTGTGTTCGGTCTGAACTAGGAAGTGAGTCACAAAAAAGTATGGTCTTAACTTCTTCAGCGCCCAGACCACAGCAAATGCCTCACACTCAATTGCACTCCACCTATGTTCCTATGGAAGTAACCTCCTACTGATGAAGGCTACTGGTTGGTCGAGGCCCTCTTTATTAATCTGTGATAGAATAGCCCCCACACCATGCTCTGAAGCGTCTGTCTGAACAATGAATTCTTTTGACCTTTCTAAGTGGGGCTTCAGGCGGTTAACATGTAGGACCCGCAAAGGGTTCCTTGGAGACCTCAAGTTCACCAAATAGGTGACATCACTCTTGTGCTCCACCACCTCAAATGGACTGGTCCACCTGTCCTGAAGCGCACAAGGCTCTACGGGGGCCATGACCCAAACTTTCTGTCCAGGCTGAAGCTCAATCAGAGTGACATTCTGATCGTGCCACCGCTTCATTTCCTCCTGGCTGGATTCCAGAGTCGCCTGAGCGAGGTCTCTGAAACACCGAGTCTGGTTCCTGAAGGCCAGCATGTAACTATATACATCCTGGGGAGGTTTCCTGGGAGATTGTTCCCAGCCTTCCTTGACCAGACTCAAAGGTCCTCTTACCGGTGTCCATACAAAAGTTCAAAGGGCTGAAACCTAGGGAATTTTGTGGCACCTCACAGTAGGCAAACAGAAGGCATGGCAAGAGGACGTCCCACTTACGCCTCATTGGTTCCTCAAGACCCATGATCATGCCTTTGAGGATCTGGTTGAATCTTTCAACCAGCCCATTACCTTGTGGGTGGTAAGGAGTGATGAACTTGTAGGTAATACCACACTCCTTCCAGAGAGACTTCATATAATTAGAAATTAAGTTTGTACCTCGGTCAGACACCACCTCTCTGGGGAACCCCAAACGGGAGAAGATCCCCATCAGTGCACGTCCCACCATGGGGGGCCGTCATTGTCCTGAGCCGAATGGCTTCCGGGAACCGGGTTGCATGGTCCACCAAGACCAGGATAAACTTGTTGCCAATGGCTGTCTTGGGGTCCAGTGGCCCCACAATGTCAATGCCCACCCGTTCAAAGGGGTACTGACTACAGGGAAAAGTTGGAGAGGCACCTTGTGCCTACTTCCACTTTTCCCACTTGCCTGGCAAGTTTGACAGGTCATACAATGAGTATCTGAACTCTTCCGCACCTGGGGCCAATAAAAGTGGGAGACAAGCCTTTCAAAGGTCTTGTTCTGCCCCAGATGAGCAGCTAAAGGAACATCATGAGCCAAACCCAGTAGGAAGGCTCTGAAGCACTGGGGTACCACCAGCATACGGGCTGTATCAGGCTCAGCAGCCTTAGGCTCGCTATACAGGAGACCGTTCTCCCAGTAGATCCAACTTGCTCCAGACTGATCACCTGCTGTCTGGTTTGTGGCCTGTTGCCTCAGACCCACAAGAGAAGGGCACTTCTGCTGCTCTTCACAAACTTCCTCCCTGGAGAGACCCCCTTCTTGCTGCCAATGGGCCAGCTCAGGTAGGTACCCGAGTTCAGAAACTTGCTTCCCTGTAGGTTCCAGGCATCCCCCTCAAGGTCTGCCTCCTCCTGGACCGTGGGAACAATGAGGGCTGGCTTCCCGTGCCCCCTACCTCTTCTCTTTAAGGCAGGTCCCTGGGCCATACTTTCAGGCTCCAGGGTCTCTTGAAGACCCTTAGCTGCCATAAACCGAGTGGTCACAAACCCCCACTCAGGCAGACCCAATATCTTCAAATGAGCCTTCTTCTCCACCTTAACCAAAGGGGAGCTTTCCAAATTATTGCCTAACAGAAAATCAACAGGCATGGCGGGCCTCACAGCTACTTGAAGAGTACCAGAGACCCCCCACTTAAAGGAAACTTGAGCCACTTTGCAACGGCTCTCTGTGTTGTCAGCGGCAACAACTGGGAAGAATGCATTGGGGACCACCTGCTATTCAGACATCAAGTGACACTTGACAGCTATCACACTGGCTCCGGTGTCTCTCAGAGACTCCACTATGGCAATTGATCATCACCCGCTGCCTGTATTTTTTAGTGTTATCAGGCAGCTGAGTTCCAGGGACCATCTCAAAGTCTCCTAATAAGACAAGAGACATTTCTCCGGGACCACACCCACCCCGGGCACCCATCTCCTCCCCACCCAGGGCTACATTGGACATCTGACGGGAGGTGCACAGGGTGGCACATACTGATCCTTTTGGGGACACTGAGGATCATACCACGTGTCCCAACTGCTTACACTGAAACCAGGTAACAGGCCCCCTATGAACAGCTTTACCTGTCGGGGGTCCTGACTTCTTCTCAGGGGGAGGCTGGGAACCCTTACCTTGGTTCCCTTGGGAATTACTTTGGGGCCATTTCTGGAACTCCCTCTGTTTACCCTTGTCCCCTCTATTCCTCTGCTGGGGATCCTGCATACCTTTGGAGGAGTCTCCCACAAGACCCTTATGAACCCTGGTACTGACCCAGCGGTCCCCTCTTCAGCAAGCTTTCTAGTGTTAGTCAGCGTGCTATCAATAAGGTGCTCATGTAGCTCTGGAAAACAGTTAGCAGACAAGTGCTCCCTAGCCATCAAATCATAGCACGCTTGAAAATTATCCACACTCTTACCCCTCACCCAACTATTCATTGTTCTGCAAAAGAAAGACACATATTCTACCCAAGTGGTTCACTGCAACTTCTTACAATTCCTGTACCTCTGTCTATAGAGTTCTGGAGTTAAACCATACCTTGTCATCAGTGCTTCTTTCATGTGGGCATAAGAATCCTGTTCTCACTGGGCATGTCTAACAAAGTATCCCTATGTGAGAAGGAGCATGAAGTCTCTTACGAGGTGGCCCAGACACTGGAACACTTTCCCCCCTTACCTCCCTCCCTATCCCCTTCTATATTCGCAGTCAGTCTCTGGAGAACACTGCGCCTTTAAGCCCATAAGAATTTCGGGTCATGTGAGGGGATCAGCTGACCTGCAGGGGTTTAAAACAGAAGACGCTGAGAAAGCAGCGTTCTAGTTTGGACTCTCGGAGGTAGCGGATTCAGCACAGGAGCATCAGCTGGTGGAGACCTTTTCAGTTCGCTCTTGGAGCAGCTTGGAACCTTGCTCAGAAGAAGAGGATGCCGTGTCAGCAAGAGGAGTGTCCCCGGGACCGGAGACTGCTGACAAAGCAACAGACGGGCATCCAGACCCTATCTGGCAACGCAAGGAAGCCTGCCACGGCCCTGGAGGGTCCTGGCTGTACAAGGTACATGTGTGTTTTTCACACAAGTCTGGGGGCGTATTACTGCCGGTCCCAAGGCAGGGGGTGCCCGAGAGTGACTGCACTGACCCGACCAGCATTATTTAAAGTCTCTTTGCGTTTGCACTCGTGAAATACTGGTGAAGGATAGTTGGTGATACTCCCTTGCACTCCTCCTGCTCCTAGCGTCAAAAAGAGAAAGCAAGCTACCTTCCTGACGACCTTTGTATTTCTTTCCCCTTCTCTTATGGTATACCAGGCTTCTTGAGAGAGAGAAGAAGACCACTCACCAGACTCCATCCACCCGGACAATGAAGAAGGAACCCGAAGACGGGAAATAGGACTACATCTCCCAGAAATCCCTGTTGTGAACAATAGAAATAAACTTCCTCAGTTTAAAACCTATCTGCTGTCCTGGTCTGCTTCTCCACCAAGCTTCACCCTACCTTCAGTTAAAAAGCGGCCCCACAACCCGGCTCCCCAATCCTCTCAGGGACCCGGTAGGCCAACATTGCTATCTCAAAGGCTGTAAATCACTACCCAATATCTTCACTTTTGTGGAAATCTTTGATGACAACCTTGGGAATATCTACCCTGCCTTCCGGAAAAACTAACAGTCCAAGAGTAAGATTCTAAAAAAAAAAGTATGTGGTCGCGTTTGGTCTGCACTCACTAGTAGTGTACACTAATCACTGTTTATGAAACACAAATGCAAAGTCCAAATCCCCACCGCTGACCACCAATGTTAGATCTGGGGGTCTCTAGTTGGCAATGGTATTCACCTTTGTCCAAATAGGAACCCTTGCTTCTAAGTCAGGATAAGGGGATTACACTCCTTAATAACCCCTACTCACCCCCTTGGTAGCTTTTCAGGAGCAGACAGGCTTATCTCAGAGGCAGTGTGTTAAGAATTTGTGAATATACACAGTAATACAGTGAAAACACTTCAGATGGACACAACACAGGTTTTATAAAAAAGTATCCTTTATATAGACTTACCACAAGACCACAAACAACAAAAATCTACAATACTACACTTAAGATTGCTTTAAAGATGATAAAAGTTACTTACTTCAAGTTGATGATAGATGCGACAAAGTACTCAACAAAGTACCTGGATGCGTAACACAAAGTAAACAAAAGGCTCGCAAAAGGGGAGATGCATCGGTTCCATTGTTTAGGGAGATGATGCATTGTGCCTCAATGCTTGCGCAGATTAGGGGATGCGTCGTAATCCTTACCGGTGCGGAGGTGATGCGTAGATTCTCGGCCTGTGGGCCCGTTGCAGTGCACAAGATGGCGCCTTGATGCAATGCGATGATCCTGTTGCGATGCAAGAAGATGGCGCCCTTGATGTGGCGATGCGATGATGATACGGCAACAGGCCCTGCGCTTCTCCAGTAATGCGATGGCGACTCTTTTGATGGAGTCACGCTTTTCCGGTGATGAGACAGCAGGCAGCTTCGATGAACAAACGCTTCCAGGGAGATGCGGCGAAGGCTCACTTCTCCTGTGAGGCGACGATTTCAGCTGCGGGAGCGACACTCTTCCTCTCGATGCGTCGCGCTTCCAGTTCCCAGCGGCAAGCAAATGTCTGGAGTTGAGAATTCCCAGCAAGGAAATTCAATGGGGAGCTGAAGATGAAGTCTTTTTTCCCTGATACTTAAGCGGGAGGCAAGCACAGTTCAAGCCCTTGGAGAATATACTGTATATGATGAAAGTCCTTAAAAAGTTCCTTCTCCTTTCCTTTGCAATGAAGCAACCACTGCAGGCCAACCCAGGAAACAGCACATTGGCAGAGGGGCACTAAAACTCCTGCAGCTTCCTTGGTTCTTCTCCTTGCCAAAAGGATTCTTGTTCTAGAAGTGATCTAAAGTTCTTGGAACTGTGTCCCAATATTTATAACCCAAAATGATTTGTTCTCGGAAGGCAGAGAGGCCTCTGCCTAGTCCAAACCAGTTCCTGAGCACTTTGTTTACATGACTCTCTCCTTCCTTTCACTGTGCAGGGCAGAGACATCAGACGCCCCACAGGAGGTGGAGCCAGCACAGGGGAGGGAAGGCACAGCTCTGGAGCACTTTGTTGACAAGAATCCTTCTCTCCTTTCACAGTGCAGGGCAGAAACATCAGACAAGCCACAGGAGGTGGAGCCAGCATTGTAGAGGGAAGGCCCAGCCCTATTCAGGTCCCAGGTGCAACTCCTCCCTCCCATCTAGATGCAAATCTCTCTATTCACCACTGGGCTGCCCCAGCCTGTCTCCTGGAATCCCCCCTCCCTGTCACTCACAAACTCAGACAAGGAATGCACAACCTAGAAGAGGCGGCCTATACAGTTAGGCAAGGAAAGTGGTATTTTCAAGCACAGAATATTATAACCAACTATACTAAAAGATGTATTTTATTATTCTGAGTTCGGGCATACTAAATTCTAATTCCTACCATGTTCCCTGAGTCAGTTAGGATTATAAGAATGTAATAATTTAACTGCCCATTCTAGCCTATGGAGAACAGATAGCCTTTCAATAGTGAAAAACGAAAATGGCTGTAGTTCACTATTAGGACATGCTACACACACCAGAACATGTCCTACCTTATACTTACAATGCACCCTGCCCTTGGGCCTGCCATAGGGGTGTCTAATATGAAGCAAAGGGAAGGTTTAGGGACTGGCAAGTGGGTGCACTTGCCAAGTCGACATGGCAGTACTAGACTGCACACAGGCCTTGCAATGGCAGTCCTGAGACACACTTTTCAAGCTGCTTCTGTGGGTGGCACAACCAGTGTTGCAAGCCCACCAGCAGCATTTGATTTATAAGCCCTGGGCACCCATGGTTCACTGTACTAGGGGCTGACAGGTACATCAAATAACCCAATCATGTAATTACCAATTAGTACATCAATTTATCATAGGGAGCTCTGGATAGCAGTGGCACAGTGCCCAAACCATATAACCAGCAAAAAACATATCAAAACAGAGGAGGCAATCCGTCAAAATGGAAGGGAGACTCACGCCAATGATGCCAGGTCTAACAGGAAGTTATGCCTTGATTGGCTAAAAACTTCGACACTGTCCCGGTTGAAACAGCACTTATCCTTACTATCAGAAGACCTTGATCTACATAACTTTTTCTTGTTATGTTATGTTATGTTAATTGTTTATTTATTCAGCGCACGTACGCCCATGGTCTTCATGGCGCTATTGAACAGTGGGTCATCTATTTAGAGTATGCCTGTGTAAAAAGCCAGGTCTTGAAAGCATGTCTAAAACAAAGAAGGTTTTCAGTTTGTCGCAAGGATTGTGGCAAGGAGTTCTAAAGGGAGGCTGCAAGGCAGTGAAAACTGCTGCCTCCCTGACGTTTTTTCTTATACTGGGGTACCAAAAGTAAATCTTTTAGGGCTGAACGAAGGCTGCGTGAAGGGATATATTACATATCAGCTGCCTTATAAATTTCGGGCCCTTATTTGGCAAAGCTTTAAAAATAATACATCCGGCCTTGAATACGGCTCTCTGCACCACTGGCAGCCAGTGTAGTTCTTCTAAGCCTGGCCTGATGGACTGCCACTTAGGTTGCTTATAAATAAGCCTGGCTGCCCGATTCTGCAGATACTGCAGTCTTTTAAGCTGACCAACTGGAAGACCCAGATAAAGACTGTTCGAAAAATCAAGGCGGGATAAGACCAAGGCGATGACTGCCTGAATCAGAGCCGAGTGGGTTAAAAGATGGGCGATTTTCCTTATCTTTCTCAACTGGAAGAATCCAGAAGAGACTACCGTTCCTATCTGGTGTTTGATTCTACTTGTGTGGTGACCCGAGCCATGAGAGGGCAGCAGTGAGCAGCGGACAGCAGCAGACCGTCTGAGAGCAGTCAGAGAGCTGCAGCAACCGGTGTGCAGCAACGCCGCCGCCGCCATCGAGACAGAGCAAGAACCAGGAGACCGGTGCCGGACCCGGAGCAGGAGACCGGAGCCGTCGCAGCCGCCGCAGCCCGCAGCCACAATGCGGCAGCAAAAGGAGAAAGGAGAAAGGAGAAAGGAGATAGCGGAGAAAGCGGAGAAAGCGGAGCGTGGGATTGCGGTAAGCACACAGCACCACCCTTCCCCGCTGCAACCTCCGCCACCGCTAACTGCCCACCGCGGTCATCACCTGTTATGCAGCCGAGCAGCCAACTGAAGTAACTTGGCAGGCAGCCCTCACCTTCACCCGCAGTAACCGGTGGCTGCCGGTCACAGAGAGGCACCTTAGAAAAGCGTAACAGAAGGCGGGGAGCGAGAAGCGAACGGCAGGCAGGCAGGCAAAATTCTGCAGAACATTGCTTCACCCCCTGCTCCTCCCCGCCGTGACCGCACGCCTGCCACATCCACTTGCCACAGCCTGCCACAGCCCGCCACAGTGCCAGTGCCAAACGAGAGATCGATGAGCGGATCCCACCCGCTGCCAGCCGAGGCCGTAGAAGCCGCAGGCAAACGGCAAGCACGCAAGCGACAATAGCCAACCGTTCACCAGTGAAAGCAGCCGAGGGTGAATCTGGCGTGAGTCTCTCACTTGAAGCCGGCAAACCCCACAGAAAGCGGAAGCAAGCGGCCGGCCACCAAGAAAAACATCGCAGCCCCCCACTGCCTACACCCCCCCGCCGCCATCCCCCAGTGTGAGCTGCTGAAGCAGCGGACTTCGCCTGGGACTTTTCCCCGGGTTTTTGCCTGGGACTTTGCCCGGGACCCGGGTGCAGGGGGGGTAGCTGGCAGCATCAGGGGGAAAGTGCGGCTGGGGGGGTCAGGACTGCCCTCAGAGGCCAGGGCTGCCCAGGCACAGCAAGGTCCCTGCTGGTGCCATCCCCATAACTTCTCATAATCCCTCAGTGGGCCAGGAGGCCAGGCGACCAGTGGGTCGGGGGCCTAGCGCTCCCTGCTCTAACGGGGGTTAAGAGCGCGACAGGAGCGCAGCATCCAGCACCCAGCACCACCAAGCAGCAGGCCAGTGCCAGAGCCAGAACCAGTGCCCCAAGCACCAAAACTCAAAACTACAACCTGCAACTTACAACCTGCATCTCCCCCCCAGCACAAGCCCTGGATTCGCAGCAGCAGCCACAGGGAGCCCAGAGCACTTTTCAATCCAGCAGGAAATTCTAGGAGTCTCCTACAGACTCCCACAGACTCCATTCACTACGTGGGCTCAACCGAGTAGCAGCAGCCTAGGAGCCGGCAAGTCACTCAAACCAACCCTAAAATGAGGACCAGAAACTCTACTCTAATCCAACCCCAGGAGAGGCCCCGGCCACACAGCTCCGCCAAGAGACGGAAGGCGAAGCTATTTTACCCCCCAGTATTAGAACTAGGGGGATCTTATCAAGGCCCAGGGGCCTGGGATGGGGATCACTCAGGTGCAGCAGGTGCGACAGGAGCAACGCCAACTTTTCCGGTACCTCACATTGACTTCAACGTGGAACCGCCGGCCCCTTCCTCCCAGCCCATCCCTCGACTGACTACACGGGGAAGCCCTATAGCCCCCAAAGCTGAACGCGCACAAGGCCAGGCTCTCCACCAAAGAACGCTCAAATTGCTCCGCTGGGATTAGAGACATAAGAAGTTTTTTGAACCCTAAACCGTCCTCCCCCTCCGCTTGCCCCAGGTCTTTGGTCAGCTCACCTACTACAAAAGTAAAGGAGGAAGGGCCGAGCCCTACACAAATAAGTCCCCGGGCCAACAGGATCCCCCTCTCACCAACAATACTTACCCTCCAGCACGGAATACCCCCCAAACCTAAGACCCCGGATATGGTGGCACTTGGGCCCACCCACCCAAACATCAAGGCCCAGACTCTTCCCCCGCCAGAGGACCGACCGTGGAGCAGCCCTCCTCCAACCAGAACGAATACGCACAACATTTCCGACAGCACTCACTTCGACAAGAAAGGAGGCATAATTTCCCCCACCACAGCGATGCACACAGATTTGACCTACGGCCCCCCCGCGACAAAGGAAGGTGCAATCCGACAATCATTCGACAGGACCCTAAACCACCCATTAAACTTACCAGTACCTGGCTATCCGGAACACAACAAAACGTCCCTGGCATCGCCCTCTGACAGCGGCCCTGCAAACACAAGCCATCTATCACTTATTAGTGAAGCCCTCGTCTCAATGACAGGAGCAGCGATAATGCACGCGGACAAGCTTGACGTGCAGATTAACATCCTACAAATAGTGGCAAACTTGATATCTGTGATAGACTCAAAACTGGACAACTTGAATGCCCTGATACGCAGAGCACAGGACAGCACACAATTCAAGCCAGAGCCATGTAGCTGCAGCCCGATCCTGCACAGCCTTGAAAAACTTCCAAATATCATGACCACCTTGATAGAGGACCTCAAGGGCGAGGTAAACAAAAAAAACTACCAGAAGAGCATGCCTCTAATCACACAGGGTCTCGCCCAGGCACACTCCATGGATAATAGCCCAGCATATCCTTGTCCAAGCAGCTCGGAAAAGCCTGCTCTCCTGGCCTCTCCAAAAGCTGGTGGAACAAGAATCACCCTGACCAAGGTTGAAAGCCACGCCCCGCAACAAACTCTTAAGCCACCCAGTCCTGGGTCACAAAACCGGTCAAGGAAAAACAAGAAAAAACTAAGAAAACTCAACAAGGAGAAAAAAAATAACGCATATGCCACCAGCGTTATTCACAATTGGTTACGACCCAATAAGCAGCCTCCCGATAACATCTTCACAGACGAAACACCTAACCTGGCAGATCCAAAACATACCGCAGAAGTTATCGGTCCATCCACTGGAAACTTACACATACTCACCTCAGCTAAGGAACCAAGCTTGCTACCTCTTCCCGCGACCCCTCAACCTGTCACAGCGCCAATAACACAAAAACAAGCGCATGAATCACAGCTAAACAGCCACGATGAAGCCACGCAACACAAGCAGGAGCCCATCCAAACCAGCTCTAAGAACCCAGCGCATACCAAGTTTCCAACGAGCGGAGCATTTGACTCCGACAACTCAAAAACTACCAACGACGCCATTGGAGACTTCCAGAGCGCCCCCCTAGGGTCAACATCCCTCAAACTGGAGCATGCCGTCTACAGGCCACGGAACAAGAACCACCCACCCAGCATAACGCCCACGGAGGCACCTCAACTTTCAACAGGGCCAAACCAGCAGACAAACTCTTACCAGCCCGGTCCGACAATGCAACCTCCACTCGAGACCCAGGGAAAAATTTGGCCTAACGAGGCCAGCTCAAGTCAAGCAAATGCTAAGGACCGGAAAATACTGTTATACCCAGAATACACCTCGCAAGGAAAATGGGACATCCTCAACCGAAGTAACCTTTTAACACTCTGCGCAAACATCCCGGGACTGGAAGGTATAAATACCACAGACATCGAAACCATCTCCTTCCTGCCCCCGGATGCGGACGAAAAAAACGAAACTACGGAACTAACCTTCAACAGCCCAGACCAGGTGGAGGCACTGAGGAACCAACATTCCCTACTGGAAAGCTGGGGCATAAAGATAAAGGCAAAGCCGGCACAAAAATACCCCTCAATCTTAAAAACTTTTAATCCACACTTTAAGCCGGATAACCAGGTACAGGGAGTGGCTGACTTTACACGCATAAATGCTCCTTCCACCCATCGGCCAAAAGCTGCGTCCGTCCTTCAGGGGTGCAAAGGCAGCACAAACAACAGCTCAATCAATGGAACCCCAGTCAAGATCACAACCAACCCCATTCAAGGGAAACGACTGTGCATAACTAGGGGTCACGAAAGCAACGACTGGTCCTGGCTGTCATCAGCACTAAATTCCAGCTCCTCATACACTTTGCCCCGCAAACTTAGACGGAACTCTTCAACACATTGCCAGTGAGCGAGTAAAAACTTTAAAAAAAAAGAAATCTACAGAGAGTTTAAAAATATTGACGTGGAACGTCTCAGGACTCAAAAAGCTGCTACTAAACCCAGTTGCGGTGAAATTCTTGGAGGAAGCAGATATTATATGCACACAGGAAACTTGGCTGATCCAACCGCTGTCGCTAAGAAGATACGCAGAATATAGCAAAGCAGCAAAAAAGACCAATATATTCGGAAGACTCTCAGGGGGGACTTGCATCTACATAAAACACTCCCTGAATACCGAATTCATGGAACTCCATAATCAACCAGACACCTTTCAGGCGGGCATCCTGAAATTCCCCCACTCCACCAATGGCATTGCCCCCATACTACTAATCAATATCTACCATAACCCACAGGAGAACACATCTAACCCGCTCTCACTCGCAAACCATCTCGAAACCCTACTGCTATGCCATCCATCATTAGACAGCATTATCCTCGGTGACTTCAACATCCACAACATAGGGGCCTTTACCGAGCAAAATCAACAGCGTGGGGCGACTAAAGTATTGAATGATCTTTTAAAATCTTACAAACTGGCGACGGCCCACACATAGCTCTTAAAGAACACCCCGGGAGCCTTGATCGGTCACACGTACAACAATAAAACGACGATCGATTATATCATCTTAGGCAACAAATTGCAAGACAAAATGACACATTTTACGGTTCACCATCGCACCGACAGCGACCACGCAGCTCTAACAATCACTATGAACCTATCAGTGAAATTACACTACAATCCCGCATGCATCGGGGCATTCGACGGCCAAAAATTAATAAAGCTGCCTAGAAGAATCAAATGGGGACAGGTAGCCACCGCAACTTTTAACAACTGGGCAAACACGTGGGCAGGCTGGCCCCCACGCAAATACAATCAGGAGGCAATAGCAACATGGGAAGGAACCACCCTGACCCTAGCGGCAGAACTCTGGGGATGTGGGGACAAACCTAGGGCAATTCACTGGCACCCTCCGACGGCCTTCGGATTCAACGTAGAAATTAAAACAAGTGCCAAGGACTTAAACAAAAAACGAAAAGCCCACAGTAAAAACCGCACAACCGAAAACAAAATTCAACTGCAGGAGGCCACAAAGAGCCACTCCAAAAAAGTGTGGGCTGCAAAGCGTAATCACTGCGAGGCACAGTGGCTGAAAATGTTCGAACTGTTGAGCCCTGGTAAATCACAAGAGTTCTGGAGTTACATAAGCCATCTTGGTCGAGGCACAAACCATAGAGAAAACTCCCTTGAGGCATCGGTCTGGGTCTCTCACGTAAAAGCGCTCTACTATGAAGAAGGACCAACCACCCAGTCACACAACACGCCTCCACCAAAAGTGAATCCAGTCACAATCACCGACCTATGCCCCCCCCCGGAAAATCTCTAGTGTCCAAAATACTAAAAAAAATCAGAGCAAACAGCGCACCGGGCCCTAACGGCCTCCCAGGCCACTGGTTCAAATCAAATATTGAATTCTGGTCCAAAAATCTGACCTACTTGTTCTCTGACTGCTGGCTATCGGGGGCCGTGCCCGACTCATGGCGAGGCTCACTCCTGCACCCAATTCATAAGAAAGGGACCAAATCGGATCCAACAAACTACCGCATGATCGCCCTGTTGGACATCGAGGGCAAAGCCTACGCAAGTGCCATCTTGAAGGACCTTACAGACTGGGCAAGTGAAGAAAATCTTCTGCCATTCCGTCAAACCGGCTTCAGACCAGGTTCCTCGACTGTAGATAGCATCACAGCACTCTCTTACCTAGTTAATCGAGCACGGCTACGCAAAAGCCTCCCATTATTCGCCTGCTTCATCGATTACTCAGCTGCGTTCGATGGAGTAGGCCGTACCATCTTATGGAGAAAGTTGGTCCATTGGAACATCGACCCCTCTTTGCTAAGAGCGATACAATCCCTGTATCAAAACACCTGGGTAAGAATCAAACTCTCAAACGACTCTGCAACCGACAAGATAGACATGAACCGTGGCTTAAAACAAGGGTGCGTGTTGGCGCCCCTGCTGTTCAATTTATGTACAGCAGACATGGAGATGGCCTTGACTGGGGCCGCCTTAGCAACGCCAAAGATCGGGGCAATCAAAATACATTTCATGCAGTACGCGGATGATCTCGTAATCCTGGATCACACAAAAATAGGACTTCAAAAGGCACTCACCGCTCTGGCAATATATAACAACAAAAACAGGCTGGTAGCAAACCCGACCAAGTCAAAAATAGTCATCTTCGGGCACTATCCCAAAAAATTCAGAGCAAAATGGAGCCTCGGCCACCTGACTTTGGACAGCATCCAGAAATACGTGTACCTAGGGGTCTCCTTACATGAATCGGGACTGTGCAGCTCCCATTTAAAGAAATTCCAGGGTAAAGGGAAGACCATCACCTTTGCCCTATGCAAACTACAAGCCTTCCTACACAGCCCATCAGCAATTGCCATCCAAAGAGTCCTCAAGGCCAAGTTAATCCCGGCCCTAAACTACGCACAACAGGCGTATCCAGGCAAACTGAATAAGGAGATGGAAAAAATTCACTGCTGGGCATACAAGAGACTGTACCATCTACCGAAATGCACAAGAAACACTCTAATTCGCCTGGAATTCTCCCTCAACCAACAAACGCTGGAAGAGATGGCAGCCCTAAGTAAATATTACTACCTCACAACAGCGGCACGCAACAACACACTGAAGGCCATCTTGAAATACATCTTTATTGAACCAGGGAACCCCTGGTCAGCCACCCTTGAAACAGCCAAAACGCAACTGAATCTGGCGATTGAGTCGTGGTACCCTGATCTTGTCAATTACACGACCATCAAACACTTGACAAAAAAGCAAGTGCGTGCATGCTCCCGGGACCTGGACCTGGAGTTCCTCACGAAAAGAGCCTTTCACGAGTCCCTATGCTAGACGCACACCGCGCATAACCCCGGAAACCATCTCACGCAGGCCGTGGGCCTTCCAGCACTCCACAAGATTCCCGCCTACAGACTGCACCCCCTGCCGCTCAAAGAACTATATCACCCGGGAAAAGCAGGCACGGGACCTCGGGAATGCAGACTCTGTAATTATAAACTGAATCATTGGCCCACTTACTATTCTGCTGCCCTGCCCTACGTGTACCCCGCACCCTCTACCTCAGGCCCATTCTTAGGGACGCCGGGTCACGCACAGCTAAGGAAGCAATACATCAACTATACACCTTGAGCATAGTAAAACAGATGGCCTCATTCGGAAAATTCATACAACAGACTCGGTCCGAGTTGATGGCCGCCAAGGCCATGCAGGAATAGAGACTTTGTTGTGGGGCATCGGGGGGCCCGCCCGGATCCCGGACTGAGTGTGTCCTTCTGAACTTTGATAATTTGCCTGCAGAAACACCTTTGGTTTTAACTTTTGTAATTTTATACTTTGGTTTTAATGTAATGGTTTTAAGTAACCACACAATAAAGTTATTCATTCATTCTATCTGGCTTTTCAGTGAGAGATCCTCGCTGATGGTTACCCCCAGACTCTTGACGGAGTGAGATTTGCTGGGGGGATTTCCCAAGTCCAAGGGCCAAAAATGGGGGCCCCAGCTGATTTCACTTTTCCCGGGCAAGACAAGTTCTGTCTTGCCCGGGTTGAGCTTACGATGGTTCAAAGTCATCCAGCTTTGGATGTGCGTCATAGTGGCTTGGAATTCTACAACTGCATCAGGAGAGCATAGGGAAAAATAAGTTGTAAATCATCTGCGTAGTTGTATATCGTGACATTGTTATTTTTCAAAGAATACAACAAAGGGCGCAGATACAGATTAAATAATAAAGGGGACAGGGAAGAGCCCTGAGAAACTCCACAAGAGTTACTGATTTTGTGGGCTGTGAACATACCTAACCTCACAGATTGATTGCGTTCAGATATGAAGGGCTGCAGCCAGCTCAAGGCAGGGCCCCTGAGGCCGGCCTGTTCGACACGGTCGACCAAGATGGAATAGTCAACCGTGTCGAACGCCGCCGACAAATCAAGGAGCACCAGAGCCTGATGCAAGTTGTTATCAGCATTGGTTCTTAAGGTATTCTGGACTGCAAGTATGACTGTCTCTGTCGAGTGGCAGGGACGAAACCCTGCTTGATTGAATTCTAGTTATTCAGTAGATTCAATAAAATTGGAGAGACAGTTGGTGACATGAGCCTCCAAAATTTTCGATAGGTAGGGTAGAAGAGAGATAGGCCTATAGTTTGTGAGGTCCAGTGGATCAATGCCCGTTTTTTTAGTCAACGGGATCAATAGTGCATGTTTAAAACTGCTAGGGACCTTACCCTGAGTAAGATCTTCATTAAGTAAGGGAAGGATGCTCTGGGGAATGGTGCGTCCTATTCCTTTAAAAATGTAAGGCGGACAGATGTCGTCGGGCGACCCCGATTTGACTCGTGTGAGGAGTTCAACAAACATTTTTTGATCAATAATAGGAACAGTGTATAGTGTCGAAGGGTTGTAAAAAATATCATCTAAAGGGGTAGGGGTAGGAGAGCTAGTTATATTTTGTTTTATTTTTGCGATTATTTCACTGAAAAAATTGGTTCAATGAATCACAGAGTTTCTGTGTGGGAACTGTGGGGGGGGCTGTCCTTTCGTCATTGCACAAGTCGTTCACAATGCTGAATAATTCTTTAGATCTGTTCACTGAATTCAGGATTTTTGCAGAGAAATATTCAGTTTTGTGTTGGAGCAGAACCTTTTGGTACGCCTTTCTGGCAGAACAGTAAATTACCCTATCAAGTGGTAAATAGTTCGCTCTCCACTTTCTTTCTTTTTGTCTGATTTCAAGTTTTAGTTTCTTTAGGTCAGAGGTGAACCATTTATGAGCGTCGTTCCCTCGTGATCTACTAAAACTAATCAGGGGGGCATGACAGTCTGCGGCTTAGGCCCCCGACAGCCATGTCAGAAATGTTCTTTATAATGAAATCTGGAAAATCTCTCAACAAGAGTGGAGAGACTCTGAAATTGATAGAATTAACCTAGAAAAAGCATTAGCAGTAGTTGAAAATGGTATGACTACATTAACATCCAGGGTTTATTCACTGGGCAACATTGTATCTTCTGCTATAGAAATATGTGAACAGGATGTGTCCATACTACAGCATGGACAGTCTCAGCTATGTTCTATTATGATGTTACGCTAGATGCTACAATCATTGCGTTCTAGTTATGTGCCTTTGCGATTTATCAAAAGTATGTCTCTATTCTCTGCATACAATCTAACTAAGAAGCAGATAACAATGACATGAAGGGGAGCAAAATACACAATGCTGCATATTGAAAAACCAGACCAATTACCTTTTACTTTGGCAAAGTCACCAACCACAGAATGGTTAATCCATGGCCATAGAAAAATACTGTTCACAGCTTTCCAGTTTCAGTGTTGCCTAGAAAACAACAGGCAGGTAGACATGAAGTGAAGTGAAGGGAATTCATTAAGGAATCTGGGAAATTGCAGATTGTTTCTAAGCGGTACAAACTACGCGAACTCTTTAAGTGGATCTCTCATTTGGCAGGACATCATGCTTCATGGGGCCTGTAACGGTTCAGTTGCAAACTTATCTTATCGTATCGTATCTTATCTTATCCTGTCATTTGAAAGGGTCCCCAGCTGCAGTGATTAACCTGGTTTTCAAGTTGCTCTCAAATGGGAGTTACTTGATGCTGAATGATCAAGGTTGTTGTGAGATGCTTCCGGGCAGTGCATAGCTTGTCACAGTAAACTGCATGGTTACTTGTTGTATGCAAGTATTGTTTTCCACTGACCAATACAGTCAGGGATGCACCATTATGGCTCTGTTAAATGTTCCCTTCATACAGCTTGATACTCTGAGCTTAATGAAAGCCATGCTTTTACAGAAAAACGCACCATTAACCACCACCCGAGAGACTTTTAATCTCCAGGTCGCAAGACCCTCAGCATAGATACAGGCACTAGAATGAACAAACTGCCCTTTCCATTTCACAGAAATGGTAAAAAGTATTTTTAACATGTCTGATACGATGGGTATAGTACACCTATTTAACACCATAACTTTTGGACTGTTAAACACCTTCCAGACTGTCTTAGGAGTGATTCCAAACTTCATAGACTCCGTATTCTGAAGCATTTTTAGAGGATTTCCGAAGATCCTGTTCCTAATAGCAGGAATCCCGATCATTTTCGCAATGGAATTCCTGGTCACCAAAGAGATGAAGAAAATGCTCCTGGAGTGCAGATACTGTGATCACATGGTACTCCATCTGGGCACACCTTGCCTTTGCTCCACCGGATGTGAATGCTTCACTGGACCTGATAACAGCCCATGTACTGCTGTGCCCTCAGTGTATTCCCATGTTGATGTCTGCAATCTTAGAGCCACCACAAGATGCCTCAGCTCCTGTTGGAATGGATACCAGCTGTTCTACAAACACTCAGGCCTAGGATGTCACACAGGCTTCCCCAGCATCTGTTGTAGACAATACAGAAGATCTATTGTGCTCAACTGATCTGATCTGTGAGGTGTTGCAGGGAACACTGCGATGGCAAGCAACAGTGATGTTGCGTCTCCCAGCCAGGACACATAAACATTTGGCTCATCGTGTGCTGGGAAAAATGTGGCTTTTTCAAAACAACCCAATTTCAAATTTTAAACAATAGACCCTTTTTCATGCTGAACTGCATGACTTTCAGACACTCATAGTTGTTCGAACTATATATAGGAAAATATTTTAGTCTTCTACTACTTAAAATACATTTTTATCATTTGTAGCATTTAAAAAAAATTATTTAAATGTTGCGTGCAAATGTCTAGAAGTACATTAAACTTTTAGTATGTCAGTGGGTGTTATGTTTCATATAGGTACCCCAATATAGGCTAAAGTAGCAACCTAACCTCTATTTTTCCCCTGCTATTTCACTACATAACGGTTCTTGGGACTGACCTTTTGCCTGGTTAAGGTCCTGCTAACAGGATATGGGGTTTCCCTGAAAACTAGTCTCACCCGTTATGCATGAGGATTCTTGGAATCTCAGCAGGACTACCATCTCCTACATAATAACTATGCATAAGGGTCAATCCTTCCATCATCCTAAGTCCAACATGACACAGCAAATTAGATCCCCTGAGGGTTCCACTTTGGGTATGTAAGCACCATATCTTTGCTGAGGCAGGGACGGAGAAAAAGGACTGCCATGCTGACAAAATGATGCAGGACACTGAGGTTCCTGCATGCAGACACTCCAGCTCGCTGGTCTGACATCCCTCACAGGGTGTCCACCTTGGGACCAAGACAAGGTCCCACAGTATCTCACTTCAGGTAATGGGGTTGTAATGGGGTTGACTTTATCCTAGAGGGATTCTTGGCTCTATACCTACATACATGATAGGTACATTTAGGTACATCTAGTTAGGGTTGCATTGTAGGAGCATGCATTGTTACTTTCATGTATTTTTATACCTGCGTGCATTCATTGTTTTAGCACTATGATAGAAATCTACCATCTTTTTACTCTGTTGGTGCTTATAATCATTTATATCTGTTTCAGTCTAATGGTTGTTTCAGCACACCTATTTTATACTAGAATGATGCTGGTTCAATAAATGCTTATTGAAAACGTCCAAACCATATATTCTGTGTATCTCTCTGAGACAAAGCTAGCATGAGGGACTGAGCGAAAAGTATTGCACTGTTTCCACGATCCCTGATGGGACAGAGTTGTCATGTTCGAAAGTTGCCAAGAACTATTCTCTCGAAGGTAAGAGGGGTTTCTAGTGGCACTTTGAGCTATCTGCAAAATAGAGGAACATCACAGTTGGGGGTGGCTGGAATCAGTCTGGACACCAATCCCACAGTCTATGTTGTCCAAACACGCAGATCCTATATAGGTTTATAGGAACTACACGACAATGAGTGGCCAATGCATAACACTCATGGCCGCCCTTAACAAACAAAGAGCCGAGGAAAAAATGTACTTAGAACGAGAACTGAAAACTCTGGAATATACACATAAGAATAATCCCACGGTAACAATAGAGAGAAAGGTAACGGCCCTGAAATGGAAATTACAGGCGATCTATTCCAACAGAGCAGAATTGACGCTATTGAGACTCAAGCAGACTTCACCTGCACAGGGCAACAAGGTAGGATCTTACCTAGTGTGACATCTGTGGGTTAGGCGGGAGAAAGAATATATCAGGGACATTCAGGACCCATCGGGGAGCAAGGCAAGGGAAGACCCAGAGAAAGCATACACATTCAGGGACTTTTATAACACACTTTACTCAGGGACCCACCTAACGTACAGGCTCAAGAAGACTACTTTAAAGTGGTAGACCTCCCACAAGTCACTTCATCCCAGAATTAGGTGAACCCATAACAGAGGATAAGGTGTTCTTGGCCCTGAAGGGTCTAAATTTGTACAAGTCACCAGCCCCAGATGGTCTGATAGCCCAATTTTACAAATCATTCAGTGCAGAACTGCTCCCTCAACCGACTGCCCTGTTTAACTACATTACGAACACTCAACAGGCCACTATGTCAATGCAAGAGGCACTCATTACAATTAATTCTTAAAACAAGGAAAGACCCACAGAAGTGCGGCAATTACCACCCGATAGCCCTCCTCAATTTGGATGCTACACTATACGCCAAAATCTTAGCCACGCAACCGGGACTGATATACCAGTCTGGAATCATCAAGGGCAGACAGACACCCTGCAGACATGATAATGTCCGCAAGTTGATACACCTCATAGAAAAATCTAATGGAAAAATCTACTAAAAAACGAGTCCTAGCAGTTTTGCTAGGCCTAGATGCTGAGAAGGCGTTTGACAGAGTGGACTGACCTTTCCTTTTTTGAGCTCTTCAGGGGTTTGGCTTTTGCGAGACCTTCATAAATATGATAAGGGCCAATTTTGCAGTCCCAAGTGCCGGGATCCTAGTAAATGGGATGAGCTTTGACTCTTTTCACGCTAGGGAGTGGGATGCAGCAGGGGTGCCCATTGTCTCCACTGCTCTTCACCCTCAGCATAGAAACGGTGAGCTGCAAACATCAGGGAGAATCAGGCTATCAAAAGAATAGCATTTGGCCCACTGAGCAAAAAATGATATCCTCCTCACACTCACAGACTCTTTCACGCTAGGGAGTGGGATGCAGCAGGGGTGCCCGTTGTCTCCACTGCTCTTCACCCTCAGCATCGAACGGTGAGCAGCAAACATCAGGGAGAATCAGGCTATCAAAAGAATAGCATTTGGCCCACTGAGCACAAAATGATATCCTCCTCACACTTACAGACCCCACCATTCCCTTATATCACTTCAGGAAGAGCTGAAAAGCTTTGAAGAGGTGGCTGGGCTAAGCATTAACCTTACCAAATCCTTCCTGCTTAATCTGACCATATCAGAAGCAGGGATGGATGTACTTTTGGCCTCAATCTCTTTTCAGCAAGCCAAGAACACGTTAATCTATCTTGGTATAAACCTCACCCCTAAAATCTCTAGTCTCTGTGGGGCTAATTACCCCACACTCTAACAGTGACTCCAGCTAGATCTCAAACAATGGATTCCACAACATCTATCTTGGACTGGCAGAATACATGACATTACAATGGTAGTACTACCAAAACTCTTGCACTTATTTCAGAGTCTCCCCATTGACCTTGAAAGAGATTATCTAAAGGGAGTACATACTCCCCTTAAGTAATTTCTCTGGCTAAATAAAAGACAGAGAATCCCATTTAACTTATTGCGTAGACTGCCAGATGAGGGAGGAATGGCACTGCCAGACCTGACACTGTATCACAGTGCGACGCAACTATGAGTTATAGTTGAGTGGTCCCAACTTGAGTCAGATAAACACTGGTTACATATGGATTGGGCAATAACAGGAAGGACAATGTGGAACTTGCTCTGGAAGCCAGAGGGGGAACGCCCTGCTAATTTCTATCTAAGTACGCCTACTAAGACGACTTGGGATGCAATATTGAAGCATACGGAATGGACAACATTTCCTTCACCATAAGTAAAGTAAAGTATGAAGTCTTATATAGCGCGCGATTACCCTGGGGCATCTCGGCGCTTGCATAGGGAACCCGTCCTGGTATTCCCCTGTGAGATAGCCCTGGAAGGGTATCCACAAGGTGAAAGCCAGGCATCCCGCCGCGAGGGGCCGTTGTGGAGATTAAGCAAGCTATTGCCCAGAGTCGCAGAGTGTGAACCCGTGAGCTGAGAAGGCACCGGAGCGAGAATTAACGAGTCCGCGAAATTTTTGAGCCCAAGACCCGCCGAGGCGGGGAATTGAACCCTGGTCCCGGACCGAACTCAAGCTCCAGGTCTGCCGCCTCTAACCCCTGAGCCACACTTCTCCACTCACCATTCACCCCATACATCACAACCCAGCATTCCCTCCTGCTCTATCCCCAGGGCCCTTTGATGCATGGACAGAAGGTGGATGCCTTACCCCAGCTGTCATTTGTCATAACTGGGATATACTGACCTATAAAAAATGTCAAAGAAACTTTAATGTCCCACACACAGACTACTTTCACTATCTTCAGTTGCATGTCTGGGCAAAGGAGGCAGGGACATTGAAAGGGGCTATCTAATTTCTCTACTCACTGCTGTTAAAGACAATACCATTCAGACCAGCATGGCATCTTGAATTCTGGGAACATACACCAGGACACTAAATTACTGAGCCTCAATGGAAGGGTTTATTGAGGGACATCAGGTGACACAACCACTCTCTTGGCAACGAGAGGAATACTACAAGATACTCTATGACTGGAATTTATACCCCACCAAACTACAAAAGATATTCCCAAACACCTCAGACCTATCTTAGAAGGGCTCGGGCTTACTAGGCAATTTCTGCCACATATGGTGGGATTGCCCGACAATTAGGACATACTGGATGGAAATTCTGGCCCAAATCAAAGAGATCCTAGGATACCCGAACCCAGAAACACCAGATTTTGCATTCCTGGGTCTCAGAGACGCAATCCTGAAATATCAGACGACTGCTGATCAAGACGTACTGTTGCTTTGCTTGGGGGCAGTCAAAAAGGCTATAGCGGCTGCCTAGAAGAAGAAAGAGGCACCAGCCAGGACTCAATGGCAAGCACACTTATGGCAGGCTCTCACAATGGAACGCATGAGTAATATTTTTAGGGATGAATTCAAAAACTTTGAATATACCTGGGATCCACTTATCAGCTACCCATCCAAAGGGCTCCCACTAACCACCTGCCCCTCAAAAGTCAGGGTACTGCATCTCTTCCAATTTTGAGGGAGGCAACTCCTTCTGCTAGAGCTCCTATTATGACAGAAAACACATATCAATGGCACCCAGGTTCTCAACTAGGTCATATTTTTTTCCCACTTGTATTTTCCTTTTCATCCTGCTTTTTCTATCTTTCCTTTGTGTTTTAACCCTGGGTCTCTCCCCGTTGCACCTCTCTACTGGCAAATCCACTGGACAGTTATAAAGTCAGTTCCCTAAAGACCAAAGGCCTCACCATAAATGACAGAATGCCAGGGGGGAGGGGAGGGAATAGTCTATGGGGAAAAGTTTGAAATAAAGTTATGTAAATCATGGCAATAAACGCCCTAGCATTCACTGCTTCAAAGTTAGACTCTACCTCAAACTGGCTGCACAATGGTTACAAGCGATTGCATATATTGCCACATATGCTATGTAATGTATGAAATGTTAATAAAAACAAGTTTAACTAAAAGAACCAAATATTTGAAATTAACATCATCCGATACCACACTCTTACTTTAACTTCATTATGATGTAATCTCAAAACCACAATTCTCTCATAGCACTTCACGTATTCATTTTGAAGATGACTAAGTGCCTTATTTAGATCTTTACAGATGGAATACTCTGCCACAAATGAGATGGATATCTCATCTGCTCTATTATACTCTCCCTAGAATATAATGGTATTGTAATAGGGCGGACGGGCTATCTGTCACACTTGTGACGGAGAAGTCCCTTCCACCAAGATCTAACTCAGAACCTAAGTGTCTAAGGACCTCGAACTTCCTATCCAGCTCCCTCCACTAATGATGAGTTTAGCTCACTATATTGCAAAGTGATTCTTACTACTTCTTTTGGTCATGGCCCTGGATGTGCTGTAGGGCAATGAAGTTAAAGAGTCTGCCAGAGCAACTCTCCAAACAGTACCTATATGTAAGCAGATCAATCCAGTGAGAAAAAAAGGCAATGAGCTCAGGTCACACCTTCCCCTCCCTCCTGATTTATTTTCTGTTTGGACTTTTATCTGGGTTATTATCAAGCATTAATAAGTATGAAGACTCAGTCACAAGATGGATCCCAATAGGCCACCAACATTGAAATATAGATAAAAACGGTAGGTCACACAGAGATCCTCAGACCAAATTGTATTTATTGAGTCATTTTGAAATGGTTCATTCTTAGCACATGCTGGATATAAACTAAAAGTAAAAGCATTTGACTCGGATATGTTTTTTTCATCAGCATTATTAGACTTCAGTGGAGTCCTTTTCTCATTTGATCATTTGATATTCTCAGAATAATGCAACAAGATACATTTATCACTGTCTTTTGTGAAGCTATGTATTAATATTTTAGCTGTGTGCTACATCAGCAAACGGAAAGTTGCAAAGCATTCTACGAAAACGTTTCTCTTTGGGTAGTTTCGCTAAACACACTTGAAATTTCACAGCCATCATCCACAAGACACTTCGTCAAGCCATAGCTGCGCTAAGGCCACATGTTGCATGCTATCAGCCGTGGTGCGTCCATTGGGGCGTAGGGGGGTAGCTCCACTAAGCCTGGATGCACCGCGGCTGGGTATTACACATGATACATACAAATTCACAATAAAGCGCCACAGCGCAGCGCTTCAATACCGGGACACAGCTGGGGAGGCGATGGTAATGGTTTTGTATGAGGTGCGGAGTGCGCAGGGGTGGGGGCGGGGCTGGTGGTCTGCTGCAGCTTGAGTGACAGTCTGCAGCAGGCCAGCAGCACTGTGCGCATGAGGATGATAGGGCTATGACTTGCCCGAGCATGCGTGACAAACACCCGCAGTGAGAGAGGGTCCGAAGGGCAGGGGGTGCTGCTTCAGCCGGGCCCCCGGGTTTACATAGGCACAGGGCGAGTACTCAATGTGCCCCCCTAGCCAATCCTGGCGCTGCATGCAGCACCAGGATTGGCTGGTCCACCGCGCATAATCCATTATTGGATGCCACACCTGGGTGGGGGCACACTGCTCAGCACTGCCTAATCATGGCCAATCACTGTGTGACTTCAGCATGAAGCCATGCAGTGATTGGCCAATGGGGACGCGTGCGCCGTGACGTTCTTGAGAGTAGTTTGTTGTTTCTGTTTCAATGATTAGTGTCGTCGTCGTCGCAAGCAGAAGCCCAGGCCAGCCCAGCACAGACGTCCAACGGTCCACACCAGACACCAACAGTCACTGGCGTCACAGACACAGTATTGAGGTGAGGTGCATGGTGTTGTTGCATAATATGTTTTTAATTCGGCTGCGGTCCGGATTTATTTCTGTTGCGTGTCGCAGCAGCCTCTATACACTAATGCAAACAAACTACATGTTATCTTATCCAGGGTCAAGTCCACCACTGCCAGTTTTTACCAAGAGCAAACTTAAAGCACTTCAAATACTCATGCAGAGGCTATCGATCATTTGCTGAAATTGTCCACTTTGCAGCATTTCATATACGCTAAAGATTATGGCAATTTGTGGTATGGTCTAGAAAAGGAGTACGAAAGAATAGGCCTAACAGATTACTTTGCACATGCAACGTGTTTGGGGCAACTGCGCGTTTTCAACGGTAAAAAAAAGATTTGTGTGCCGCCCCTGCATCCTTGTAAGCGCCCTGATGACGTCGAGATTAGGACGCTGCGCTATAAACGAGGGATTTATTACATTTTCATATATCGGAGTCTTGCCTCACCTCCATGTACTGTACCTGGTAAATTTTCAGCGAAGGGTGAAATTTGCCCGGATGCTATACATTCCACACAGGAGCATAAACTGTTCACACGTCCCACAGGTGCTTGAGTCACAGACACTGTCAGCCCCTCACACTCATTCTGCTCCTTAAACTGCCCATGAGTGTCTGATGCTCTCACTGGCCACAAGTACCATCTTCACATACTCACCAACAGTGCAATTAAATCCTGCCGCGGTCGCGGATCGCCCTATGGTGGTCACAATGGCCATCAGTACCGACTCATGATGCTGGCTAGTGCCTACCCCCGCTAGCATCACGTGCAGCTCACCAGTGAGAGTTTTGCAAGCTTCCTTCCAACAAGTGCTCGATTCTCACACTCCCCTCCGGTGCTAGCTCAGAGCACTACCCAGGAGTGTATGTGTGCGTCAAACAGGTGCATGTGCTTTACAAGTGAACCAGACTCTGCCACTACAGTCATGTAGCCTCGCTGCAGAGAATGTCACAGAATTGTCAATTTATTGTTATTGGTGGCTGTATGGGAAACAAATACTGCAGAGGAGGGTACATGTCTGTCAAAAAATGAACAGTGCAACCAAGAACTGAGTAATTTATGGCGCTGGGGGAGTAAGATCCCAAATCCCTAATAAGGCCCCAAATGAAAGCTCTGTTTGTCAGTCGGATATTGTAGTAAGGTCAGTGTAACTGCACACATCCTTGCAAAACATTATGTATTAGCTCACATCATTTAAGAGCTGAGCGTGCCTCTTAATTCTATCCGCAGTTAATCATGTTTGTACCATGGAGTTTTGCTATATTGTCATGTATAGGTACTATGAACCTAATTTGATTGCGGTGTATGCTGCACAAGATAACAATTGGTGCTTTCACCTATTAATTTCTTACCTTCCCATGGAACACGCGCTTCTAAGAATATTGAATTGCCTTTGCGGATCAAAGATTTTTGGAAAGAAGTCCAGAGGTTCGATTAAGAGCAGGTGGAGCAAAAAAAAGTTTAAAAGTCTGCTTGTGTGAGTCACCCTGTGGAATTAGTTTGTGATTTCAAAGGGGAGAAGTCACTATGTCAGTGAACCTGTAAACGCTGCATAAACATTGCTGGTTAAATGCACAGAGATTGTTCATCGACTAGCAGGGTTATATGTTGTTCGAACATCAACTCAGTCCTTTACAAAGCAACAATCTATGCTGACTGAAAAATTCTCACACGACTTGAACTTTACAAGCAAGCAATTTATGCATTTCACTAAAGAACAACGTTCCATCGACACACTGCGTGACACTGGGAAAGAAGAACGATGGATCAAAGTTTGTCTGATATTGGTTCAAGCACACTATTAGTGTGGTTTGGGTAGTGTTCCACCAGTTCACTTTCTATTTCCTCTGCAAGTCAAAAGAAATCTGAATTATGTTTCATAAGCCACATTGTAATGGGGACCCACAATGTCTGTTCTGATGCGAGTGCAGGTTTTAGGTTTGTAACCAACCTTCCACGGGTCTGAAAGACACAGCTTGGGTGACTCTGTGGAGGGTGTTTATTAGAGGGGTGTGTGCTTGAAGAGAGATATGAGCATTCCCTGCATCTCGAAGGCCCAGGATGAAGTGAAATGGCCCCCGCCCCCATGCCTCACTCCGTGACCTTGGATATATGATGTTACAACGCATACTGTTACAACGCATACCGTTACAACGCGGATGTTACAACGCAAATACTACTACAACGCATGTTTTTACAACGAGTACTATTACAACGCAAAATAGTACTTTAATAGGAAAAGTACCATTACAACGCAACATTTAACAACGTGTACCATTACAACGCATATATATATTAAAAAATTTCTTTGTAAAATAAAACCTGGCACGGGATGCAGGGAAAATAGGGGTTTTGGGTGGGTAAGTGTATTAAAAAACGGCATAAAAAACTACCATATTATTACTAATTCCATTTATTTATTTATTTAAAAAGTACTCGAGTATTAATTTTCATTAATATTAAATGAAATATTACTCGTCCTTTTTAAAAAATCACATATAAATATATATTTTTAATTTCTTTTGTAAAATAAAACCTGGCAACGGGATGCAGGGAAAATAGGGGTTTTGGGTGGGTAAGTGTATTAAAAAACGGCATAAAAAACTACCATATTATTACTAATTCCATTTATTTATTTATTTAAAAATTACTCGAGTATTAATTTTCATTATTATTTATTAAAATATTACTCGTCCTTTTTAAAAAATCACATATAAATATATATTTTTAATTTCTTTTGTAAAATAAAACCTGGCAACGGGATGCAGGGAAAATAGGGGTTTTGGGTGGGTAAGTGTATTAAAAAACGGCATAAAAAACTACCATATTATTACTAATTCCATTTATTTATTTATTTAAAAATTACTCGAGTATTAATTTTCATTATTATTTATTAAAATATTATTTGTCCTTTTTAAAAAATCACATATAAATATATATTTTTAATTTCTTTTGTAAAATAAAACCTGGCAACGGGATGCAGGGAAAATAGGGGTTTTGGGTGGGTAAGTGTATTAAAAAACGGCATAAAAACTACCATATTATTACGAATTCCATTTATTTATTTATTTAATAATTACTCGAGTATAAATTTCCATTATTATTTAATAAATTATTACTTGTACTTTTTATAAAATCACATATTATGTATTATTTCTTTTATAAAATAAAACCTGCCCAAGGGATCCAGGGAAAATAGGGGTTTTGAGTTGGTAAGTATATTAAAAAAACGGCATGAAAAAGTAACATATTATTACGATTACCATTTATTTAATTATTAAATAATTACTCGAGTATTAAAATTCATAGTCGAGTAATTTCAATAGTATTTCGATAAGTAAAAATAAAAACAATTAACTTACTGCCTTTCTATGAATCAAAAATATACTCATTCTTATTCTTTCACACGATGTGTAAGTATTCGGATAAAACAAACATATATATAGTATTCATGGACGCCATTTTGCATAAGTATCACAATAATGAGTCCTACTATTATTTCAATGATTTCATACCACAACATAATACCCAAAATGGATGCCAAAACGGCAAACATAATGGAATATAAACGTCTTTTAATGGATTTTTAAATTATATGTTCTCAGAGAAATAAATGTAAAATTTAAAACGATTTCCAACACATATTTTTACGATTATTTTTGTTATAATACACCAAACTTATAAATAGTACTGAGACACCATTTTGAGATTAGTTGATCCTCAACTACCCGAGAGAGCAGACGTGAGATTGCACTCTGTGAACTTTTCACCCTGTCATCCCATCGATATCTCTTAATCTACATAATAGTACGAATACCAACTATTTTCAAGTAAGTAAAGTGTTCGGAAAACGATAACACCATAAATAATAGTCATGTTAAATAAATAACTACTATATTAATATTAACTATATTTTTTTAATGGAAATGTTAGAAAAATATTCCTGTGAATAAATAAAAAGAAATAAACAATAATGCCATGTTTTAAAAATACGTCCAATATAAAGTACGACAAAAACTATTTAATTAATAATTTCAAGAATAAAACGTGATTCTAATATAATACAATAGTATTAATATGTTGGTTATTTATTATATTTCTCTTAGAAATCTATTCAGAACGGTTACAAACGAAACCCGTGTATATTTCATTCATTTTTGAAAGCGACCCGTTTTCGACAATTAAAATAAGGTACATCTTTATTTCTATGAAAATTAGTTTATTATTTATTAAATGTAAAGCGCCGCATTAGGATTAACTTTTAAAAAAAAATTTGATAAAAGCAATACTACATATAAATTATATCTTGATACATAATTTGACTGAAAAAAAATTTCTACACCGATTTAAAAGGTAATCTAAATATTTCAAAAAGAACTAAACACTGCAATTCAAAGGCAAAAAATAAATCAGTTTACACGGATTAAAAAAATAATATTATTTGTTTTTAAAAATGTTTCAGAAAAACACACCAATCCCAGTAAGAAATAAGTCGTACAGCAAGTGGAAGGACACATTTCTACTATTCAAAAAACCAAACCGAAAAGTAAGTGAAAAACTGATTGCGAAATAAATGTATTAATTCTACATAAACAATAAATAATGCTAGTGATATCAAACTGCTTATACATCTACAAACTCTAGCTAATTGCAGCAAGGAAAAAAAATGTAGAACAGTGCTACAGTATGAAAAATGCAGCTATCCATAAAGTGCAGAGAAAGTGCTAAAGTAAACTTCAATATGATACCTCATGCCTGAGATGAAAACATTAAAAGTCAGTCTCCTCAAAAATTATATGTCACACATTTTCACACATACTTTTCTTTTGTTTAAGGACTCCATCTAACCAAAACTTGAGCAACCTCGAGGAAAACCGACACAAGGACACCAGGACACATTTCTTCAAAGTAAAGATCAAAAACACTAATAGTAAGTGAAATACAATTTTCCAGATACATATATAAGTCATGCATAAGCAGTAATGATTAACACATAGTATATATGAACAGCAACAAATTTCTGAGCTACCTAAACACAGCACTGAATAAAGTTTTGTGAAATGTACAAGTGTAAATTACTATCACAACACCTGGTAAGTGAAACAGCAGGGAAAGTGCAGGATATAAAAGAGGCTTAACTTACTATTCAAAACCCTGAAAAGTGCAACAGCAGGGAAAAGTGCTGGATAGTCTACAAGTATAAATTACTATTCCAACTCCGAGTAAGTGCTACAGTAGGGAAAGTGCTGGATAGTGTAGAGGTGTAAATTACTATTCCAACTCCAGGAAAGTGCAACAGTACAGAAAGTGCAGGATAGTCTAGAGGTGTAAATTACTATTCCATCTCCGACTAAGTGCTACAGTAGGGAAAGTGCTAGATTTTCTAGAGGTAAAAATTACTATTCCAAACCCTGGTAAGTGCAACAGTAGTGAAAGTGCAGGATACTCTAAAAGCTTAAATTATCATTGCTTTTCCTGGTAAGTGCTACAGTAGTGAAAGTGCAGGAAACTGTAAAGTTGTCATTTACTATCCCAAATACATATAAATGCTACAATACACAAACAACTGTGAAATCCAGAGACCAAAATTGAATTTCTCTCTTTACATGAGTACTGCTATAAATAAAGTGCAGAGAAAGTGGTAAAGTAAACTTCAATATAATATCTCATGCCTGTGATGAAAACATGAAAAATCAGTCTCCTCAAAAATTATGTGGCACACATTTTCACACATACTTTTCTTTGTTTCAGGACTCCATCTAACCAAAACTTGAGCAACCTCGAGGAAAACCGACACAAGGACACCAGGACACATTTCTTCAAAGTAAAGATCAAAAACACTAATAGTAAGTGAAATACAATTTTCCAGATACATATATAAGTCATGCAAAAGCAGTAATGATTAACACATAGTATATATGAACAGCAACAAATTTCTGAGCTACCTAAACACAGCACTGAATAAAGTTTTGTGAAATGTACAAGTGTAAATTACTATCACAACACCTGGTAAGTGCAACAGCAGGGAAAGTGCAGGATATAAAAGAGGCTTAACTTACTATTCAAAACCCTGAAAAGTGCAACAGCAGGGAAAAGTGCTGGATAGTCTACTGGTATAAATTACTATTCCAACTCCGAGTAAGTGCTACAGTAGGGAAAGTGCTGGATAGTGTAGAGGTCTAAATTACTATTCCAACTCCAGGAAAGTGCAACAGTAGAGAAAGTGCAGGATAGTCTAGAGGTGTAAATTACTATTCCATCTCCGACTAAGTGCTACAATAGAGAAAGTGCTAGATTTTCTAGAGGTAAAAATTACTATTCCAAACCCTGGTAAGTGCAACAGTAGTGAAAGTGCAGGATACTCTAAAAGCTTAAATTATCATTGCTTTTCCTGGTAAGTGCTACAGTAGTGAAAGTGCAGAAAACTGTAAAGTTGTCATTTACTATCCCAAATACATATAAATGCTACAATACACAAAGAACTGTGAAATCCAGAGACCAAAATTGCATTTCTCTCTTTACATGAGTACTGCTATAAATAAAGTGCAGAGAAAGTGGTAAAGTAAACTTCAATATAATATCTCATGCCTGTAATGAAAACATGAAAAATCAGTCTCCTCAAAAATTATGTGGCACACATTTTCACACATACTTTTCTTTGTTTCAGGACTCCATCTAACCAAAACTTGAGCAACCTCGAGGAAAACCGACACAAGGACACCAGGACACATTTCTTCAAAGTAAAGATCAAAAACACTAATAGTAAGTGAAATACAATTTTCCAGATACATATATAAGTCATGCATAAGCAGTAATGATTAACACATAGTATATATGAACAGCTACAAAATTCACCACTAGGTAAACACAGCAATGAATAAAATTTTGTGAAATGTACAAGTGCAAATTATTATCACAACTCCTAGTAAGTGCTACAGTTGCGAAAATGCAGGATATTAAAGAGGCGTAAATTACTATTCCAACCCCTGGAAAGTGCAACAGCAGGGAAAGAGCAGGCTAGTCAAGAGGTGTAAATTACTATTACAACTCCTGGAAAGTGCAACAGTAGGGAAAGTGCAGGATACTCAACAGATGTAAATTACTATTCCAACTCCGACTAAGTGCTACAGTAGGTAAAGTGCTGGATAGTCATCAGGTGTAAAATACTATTCCAACTCCTGGTAAGTGCAACAGCAGAGAAAGTGCTGGATAGTCTAGAGGTGTAAATTACTATTCCAACTCCAGGAAAGTGCAACAGTAGAGAAAGTGCAGGATAGTCTAGAGGTGTAAATTATTATTCCATCTCCGACTAAGTGCTACAATAGGGAAAGTGCTAGATTTTCTAGAGGTAAAAATTACTATTCCAAACCCTGGTAAGTGCAACAGTAGTGAAAGTGCAGGATACTCTAAAAGCTTAAATTATCATTGCTTTTCCTGGTAAGTGCTACAGTAGTGAAAGTGCAGGAAACTGTAAAGTTGTCATTTACTATCCCAAATACATATAAATGCTACAATACACAAAGAACTGTGAAATCCAGAGTCCAAAATTGCATTTCTCTCTTTACATGAGTACTGCTATAAATAAAGTGCAGAGAAAGTGGTAAAGTAAACTTCAATATAATATCTCATGCCTGTGATGAAAACATGAAAAATCAGTCTCCTCAAAAATTATGTGGCACACATTTTCACACATACTTTTCTTTGTTTCAGGACTCCATCTAACCAAAACTTGAGCAACCTCGAGGAAAACCGACACAAGGACACCAGGACACATTTCTTCAAAGTAAAGATCAAAAACACTAATAGTAAGTGAAATACAATTTTCCAGATACATATATAAGTCATGCATAAGCAGTAATGATTAACACATAGTATATATGAACAGCAACAAATTTGTGAGCTACCTAAACACAGCACTGAATAAAGTTTTGTGAAATGTACAAGTGTAAATTACTATCACAACACCTGGTAAGTGCAACAGCAGGGAAAGTGCAGGATATAAAAGAGGCTTAACTTACTATTCAAAACCCTGAAAAGTGCAACAGCAGGGAAAAGTGCTGGATAGTCTACAGGTATAAATTACTATTCCAACTCCGAGTAAGTGCTACAGTAGGGAAAGTGCTGGATAGTGTAGAGGTGTAAATTACTATTCCAACTCCAGGAAAGTGCAACAGTACAGAAAGTGCAGGATAGTCTAGAGGTGTAAATTACTATTCCATCTCCGACTAAGTGCTACAGTAGGGAAAGTGCTAGATTTTCTAGAGGTAAAAATTACTATTCCAAACCCTGGTAAGTGCAACAGTAGTGAAAGTGCAGGATACTCTAAAAGCTTAAATTATCATTGCTTTTCCTGGTAAGTGCTACAGTAGTGAAAGTGCAGGAAACTGTAAAGTTGTCATTAACTATCCCAGATACATATAAATGCTACAATACACAAAGAACTGTGGAATCCAAAGACCAAAATTGCATTTCTCTCTTTACATGAGTACTGCTATAAATAAAGTGCCGAGAAAGTGGTAAAGTAAACTTCAATATAATATCTCATGCCTGAGATGAAAACATGAAAAATCAGTCTCCTCAAAAATTATGTGGCACACATTTTCACACATACTTTTCTTTGTTTCAGGACTCCATCTAACCAAAACTTGAGCAACCTCGAGAAAAACTGACACAAGGACACCGGGACACATTTCTTCAAAGTAAAGATCAAAAACACTAATAGTAAGTGAAATACAATTTTCCAGATACATATATGTCATGCATAAGCAGTAATGAATAACACATAGTATATATGAACAGCTCCTGGAAAGTGCAATAGTAGAAAAAGTGCTGGATAGTCTAGAAGTGTAAATTACTATTCCAATTCCTGATAAGTGCAACAGTAGAGAAAGTGCAAAATACTCAACAGATGTAAATTACTATTCCAACTCCGACTAAGTGCTACAGTAAGGAAAGTGCTGGATAGTCTACAGGTATAAATTACTATTCCAACTCTGAGTAAGTGCTACAATAGGGAAAGTGTTGGATAGTGTAGAGGTGTAAACTACTATTCCAACTCCAGGAGAGTGCAACAGTAAGGAAAATGCATGATAGTCTAGAGGTGTAAATTACTATTCTTTCTCCTACTAAGTGCTACAGTAGGGAAAGTGCTAGATTTTCTGGAGGTATAAATTACTATTCCAACTCCTGGTAAGTGCAATAGTAGTGAAAGTGTAGGATACTCTAAAAGCTCAATTTATCATTGCTTTTCCTGGTAAGTGCTACAGTAGTTAAAGTGCTGGAAACTGTAAAGTTGTCATTTACTATCCCAGATACATATAAATGCTACAATATACAAAGGACTGTGGAATGCAGAGACCAAAATTGCATTTCAGTCTTTACATAAGTACTACTATAAATAAAGTGCAAAGATAGTGGTAAAGTAAACTTCAATATAATACCTCATGCCTGTGAAGAAAACATTAAAAGTCAGTCTCCTCAAAAATTATATGTGACACATTTTCACACATACTTTTCTTTGTTTCAGGACTCCATCTAACCAAAACTTGAGCAACCTCGAGAAAAACCGACACAAGGACACCAGGACACATTTCTTCAAAGTAAAGATCAAAAACACTAATAGTAAGTGAAATACATTTTTCCTGATACATATATAAGTCATGCATAAGCACTAATGAATAACACATGATATATATAAACAGCTACAAAATTCACCTCTAGGTAAACACAGCAATGAATAAAATTTTGTGAAATGTACAAGTGCAAATTATTATCACAACTCCTAGTAAGTGCTACAGTAGCGAAAATGCAGGATATTAAAGAGGCGTAAATTACTATTCCAACCCCTGGAAAGTGCAACAGCAGGGAAAGAGCAGGCTAGTCAAGAGGTGTAAATTACTATTACAACTCCTGGAAAGTGCAACAGTAAGGAAAGTGCAGGATACTCAACAGATGTAAATTACTATTCCAACTCCGACTAAGTGCTACAGTAGGTAAAGTGCTGGATAGTCATCAGGTGTAAAATACTATTCCAACTCCTGGTAAGTGCAACAGCAGAAAAAGTGCTGGATAGTCTAGAGGTGTAAATTACTATTCCAACTCCTGGAAAGTGCAACAGTAGAGAAAGTGCAGGATACTCAACAGATGTAAATTACTATTCCAACTCCGACCAAGTGCTACAGTAGGGAAAGTGCTGGATAGTGTAGAGGTGTAAATTACTATTCCAACTCCTGGAAAGTGCTACAGTAGGGAAAGTGCTGGATAGTCTAGAGGTGTAAATTACTATTCCAACTCCTGGAAAGTGCAACAGTAGGAAAAGTGCAGGATACTCAACAGGTGTAAATTACTATTCCAACTCCGACCAAGTGCTACAGTAGGGAAAGTGCTGGATAGTGTAGAGGTGTAAATAAATATTCTAACTCCTGGTAAGTGCAACAGTAGGGAAAGTGCTGGATAGTCTAGAGGTGTAAATTACTATTCCAACTCCTGGAAAGTGCAACAGTAGGGAAAGTGCTGGATAGTCTAGAGGTGTAAATTACTATTCCAACTCCTAAAAGTGCAACAGTAGGGAAAGTGCTGGATAGTGTAGAGGTGTAAATTACTATTCCAACTCCTGGTAAGTGCAACAGTAGGGAAAGTGCAGGATAGTCTAGAGGTATAAATTACTATTCCAACTCCTGGTAAGTGCAACAGTAGGGAAAGTGCTGGATAGTCTAGAGGTGTAAATTACTATTCCAACTCCTGGTAAGTGCAACAGTAGGGAAAGTGCAGGATACTCAACAGGTGTAAATTACTATTCCAACTCCGACCAAGTGCTACAGTAGGGAAAGTGCTGGATAGTCTAGAGGTGTAAATTACTATTCCAACTCCTGGTAAGTGCAACAGTAGGGAAAGTGCAGGATACTCAACAGGTGTAAATTACTATTCCAACTCCGACCAAGTGCTACAGTAGGGAAAGTGCAGGATAGTCTAGAGGTGTAAATTAGTATTCCAACTCCTGGAAAGTGCAACAGTACAGAAAGTGCAGGATACTCAACAGATGTAAATTACTATTCCAACTCCGACTAAGTGCTACAGTAGGGAAAGTGCTGGATAGTCATCAGGTGTAAATTACTATTCCAACTCCGACCAAGTGCTACAGTACGGAAAGTGCTGGATAGTCTAGAGGTATAAATTACTATTCCAACTCCTGGAAAGTGCTACAGTAGGGAAAGTGCTGGATAGTCTAGAGGTGTAAATTACTATTCCAACTCCTGGAAAGTGCAACAGTAGGGAAAGTGCAGGATACTCAACAGGTGTAAATTACTATTCCAACTCCGACCAAGTGCTACAGTAGGGAAAGTGCTGGATAGTCTAGAGGTGTAAATTACTATTCCAACTCCTGGTAAGTGCAACAGTAGGGAAAGTGCAGGATACTCAACAGGTGTAAATTACTATTCCAACTCCGACCAAGTGCTACAGTAGGGAAAGTGCAGGATAGTCTAGAGGTGTAAATTAGTATTCCAACTCCTGGAAAGTGCAACAGTACAGAAAATGCAGGATACTCAACAGATGTAAATTACTATTCCAACTCCGACTAAGTGCTACAGTAGGGAAAGTGCTGGATAGTCATCAGGTGTAAATTACTATTCCAACTCCGACCAAGTGCTACAGTACGGAAAGTGCTGGATAGTCTAGAGGTATAAATTACTATTCCAACTCCTGGAAAGTGCTACAGTAGGGAAAGTGCTGGATAGTCTAGAGGTGTAAATTACTATTCCAACTCCTGGAAAGTGCAACAGTAGGGAAAGTGCAGGATACTCAACAGGTGTAAATTACTATTCCAACTCCGACCAAGTGCTACAGTAGGGAAAGTGCAGGATAGTCTAGAGGTATAAATTACTATTCCAACTCCTGGTAAGTGCAACAGTAGGGAAAGTGCTGGATAGTCTAGAGGTGTAAATTACTATTCCAACTCCTGGAAAGTGCAACAGTAGGGAAAGTGCTGGATAGTCTAGAGGTGTAAATTACTATTCCAACTCCTAAAAGTGCAACAGTAGGGAAAGTGCTGGATAGTGTAGAGGTGTAAATTACTATTCCAACTCCTGGTAAGTGCAACAGTAGGGAAAGTGCAGGATAGTCTAGAGGTATAAATTACTATTCCAACTCCTGGTAAGTGCAACAGTAGGGAAAGTGCAGGATACTCAACAGGTGTAAATTACTATTCCAACTCCGACCAAATGCTACAGTAGGGAAAGTGCTGGATAGTCTAGAGGTGTAAATTACTATTCCAACTCCTGATAAGTGCAACAGTAGGGAAAGTGCTGGATAGTCTAGAGGTGTAAATTACTATTCCAACTCCTGGAAAGTACAACAGTAGGGAAAGTGCAGGATACTCAACAGATGTAAATTACTATTCCAACTCCGACTAAGTGCTACAGTAGGGAAAGTACAGGATACTCAACAAATATAAATTACTATTCCGACTCTGACTAAGTGCTACAGTAAGGAAAGTGCTGGATAGTCAAGAGGCCTAAATTACTATCCCAACTCCTGATAACTACAACAGAAGAGAAAGTGCACGATAGTCAAAATGCCTAACTTAGTATTCAAACTACTGGTAATTACAGCAATAAGTAAAGTGCTAGCAAGTGAAGAAACATGTAAAATGTGCTAGATACAATAGAAATAAACAATAATTAAAGTGTAGCAAAATGAAAACTGCATACAAATTCTTTGTTTTCAATTTTTATATTTCAAATATTAAAACAATTATTTTTTCTTTTCAGAAAATGTCTTCACAACAACAAGCTGCTAAATATATCCCTTCCAGAAAAGGAAAACAATTATTAGCTCATCAAGGTTACATTTATTGTAAGGATAGGTTAAGTAATCCACGGATTCATTGGAGATGCGTGCAATACCATACAACTCGTTGCAGCGGCAGAGCGGTTACGGTCAATGATATTATTGTAAGGACAACTGACCATAACCACTCTGCCTCTGCAATGGAAGTTGATGTTAGAGAAACTGTGAATGAGATGAAAGCTATTGCAAGCACCTCCAATGAATCCACTGGATCTATTTTGAGACAGGTTGCCCAACATGTCCCTACTCATATTGCTAGCAATATTCCCAACGTTCATAATTTGCGAAGAATTATACAAAGACAAAAGCAGGCAAGTAACACTCAAACAAACACACCTCATACCTTTTCTGATATCATTATTCCTCCTGAACTTACTATTACTTTTTCTAATGAACCTTTCCTCCTGCATGACAACGAAAACCCTCTTAAGCGCATCTTAATTTTTAGTTCCCCACGCAACCTTGTTAAACTTGAATCAAGTGAAATTTGGATGATGGATGGGACGTTTAAAAGCACGCCCCATCCATTCACCCAAATTTATACTATTCATGGCAAAATTAATAATAGTGTAATACCCCTAGTATATAGTTTGCTGCCTGATAAGACTTCAGCAACTTACACAGAATTATTATCTGTGATTAAATCCAAAACAAACCAAAGTCCTAGGAAAATTATTATCGATTTTGAATTGAGTATGATCAATGTGATCACCAAACTGTACACGGATACCCAAATTCAAGGGTGTTTTTTCCACTTTTCCCAGGCATTCTGGCGTAAATTACAAAAAACACCCTTAGTTACTGAATACTCAACGGACAGCAAACTACAAGTCGAATTAAAAAAATTAACTGCTCTTTGTTTTGTCCCTCCCGAAAGTGTAGACGAGTACTACACTGCAATTACAGAATCAGATTATTATTTAACAAACGAAGATAAATTGGCACCCATTTTAAATTATATGGAAGACACATGGATTGGACACCTAGGCAGATCGGGTCGCAGGAGGAAGCCACGTTTCCATGTGCAGTGGTGGAACTGTTATTCGAGTTGCCTAGAGGGAGAGGCAAAAACAAATAATGCCATTGAGGGATGGCATAACTCCTTCAATCATGTAATTGGTAAACCCCACCCTAATTTCTATTCATTTCTGGAAACTTTGAAGAAGGAGCAAAGTTTCCAAGAAATGAGACTTTCACAAACTCTCACTGGTAGTCTAAACTCACGGATTACCCAAAGAACTAAGGATATGCCTGAACGACTATTGGCACTATTACAACAATTTTCGTTGTGTGTGGCTTTAGATTACCTTGAGAATCTAGCTAACATCCTTTCTTTTTGAACTATTATTTACATTACTTTCCTGCTTTTACCAAAATTAAATATTTTTCTAATTTGAATTGGTTAAAACATTTTTCCTAAAACATTTTTTAATATTTGATGTTGGGTCATTTTTCCTCGTTTTTATTTTTTAAACATTTTTTCAAAAATAAATCCCTTACATGAGATTTTTTTTTAATTTTTGAATCACATAAGACTTTAGAAAAAATAGCAGAACCAATATTTTCCAAAAAATTAAATTTTGGGACTGCATTTTTAAATAATAGAAAATTACAGTGCAAATAAAAAAAATGCATTTTCATTTTTTTCCAAAACTCTACTATGAAAACCACACCATAAAATGAATGATTAAAATATTTATGTAATCAAAATATTGATATTTCCATATTTCCACATCAAGTGCTAATTCCTACAACATTTAGCAATACATTGAAAAATTATTTTTAATTTTTCTTTGTTGGCTTCAGAAAGTGACAAACAATCTAACCTTGTCATCTTTATTATTCTACATAACCTATTTTTATAAATTCAAAATTCTCTACTCCTCCTCATACAAAAAAAAGAGACTTCAACTTAATTAAATACAAATCAATAAACATCAATTGAGCCTTTAAAACTAATTAAAAAGAATATACAAAGGCTCCAAAATTTTGGCTATCATATTTTCTAAGAAAAAACAAAGCTAAAATTTTTTCCAAATTTATACAAAACAACTGAAATGTAACCAATATAATCAATCAGACAATCAATTATTCGCAAATAAACCCTAGATCAAGATCTTCTGAAAATACAAATTTGTTTCTAAAAAGCACCAAAATAACATTGGAAATATCTTTATTAACATTCATATAATATTTTAACAACATAGCAACTAACTTTCTCAAACTCCATATTTACAAACTGTAAAATCATTCGAAAATGCATTTTAATACTTTGCATACATAAATACATTTTGAAATATTTGTTATACTTTTCGAAACCCTTTTTCAAGTTTTCATTCTACTAAATCAACTAAATCTTACTTTAATTATATTTACCGATATTCCCCACGCCCACCGACCCAACATCGGCATATTCTAATAATACGAGTAGCGACATGTTGTTTATTTAATATTTTTTTTAATTCGAGCAACCTCTACTTAACTTATCCTTACAATAAATGTAAATCTTTTATTATTTAACTTTATTAGTTAGTATTAAATTGTTTTCCTACCTGATCGTAGTTCAGCGTCCTGCTGCTTCCTGCTGCTTCCAGCTCCGGTTACCCACAAAATGGCCGACGACGCACGCGTATACGTAATAACGTCAGGATATGCTGCAACAATAAACAAAGGACTACTGTACATTGAAATATAATACAATTTGTAAATAAATATTATTTTTATATATGATGACATGTATATATTAAAATTTTCAAAAATATACATAAAATGTAAATAAAACGGAAGAATTTTTTAATATATTTTATATGTAATAAAAACTTATTTTTACTGTCAAAAACATATCTCTTCGTTTTTATTTAATTCATATAATGTATCTTATCTTTTATAATATAATGTAAATTATATACTTCCTTACTATACCTGTTTTCTTCTTTCTTTTCCGCTTTTTTCCTCCTCTTTCCTTTCGTTTCCTTTGCTTTAATTCCGAACCGCTCTACATATCTAGATGTATCATGAAAATAAATGAAGGACAAAGGTCTCCATAGAAAACAATGGTTAAGCGTGGGAACGGAAACATTAATATAAGTATATCACAAACAAAATCAATAATAAATTAATTTCTTTTCCAAACATTATACTTAATAAAATCTAAATGTAGAAAACATTTTATTTTAATTTAATTAAACTAAATTAGACCGTAAACTTTTTCCAATATATTTTTAATGTAATAAATAAATGAAAATAAACATATATTCATATATAATAATTATTAAAATTCAAAATAAAACAAAGTAAAATTAATTAAATATTTTTCAAATATATTTAAACCATTTATTATTATTAATATATAAATATTAATTAATACTTAAATACCAAAAATAATAATAAACAAAATACTAAAGTAATCAATAAAACAAATACTAAAATAAAATATATATCTTATAATAATTAAATTATTAATACCCAAATTTATATTAAAATAGATATATAATTTTGTACAAAAATACTTTTTATTTTTTTAATACATTATTTTACACTTATTCAATGAACATATACATTATTAATACCAAAAAGATGTAATAAACAAATTCCTAAAATAATCAATAAAATAAATACTATATTAAAATATATATCTTATATTTATTAAATTTATAATAATATAAAATATATAATTATCTATATATAATTATAATTATAATTATCTATATTTAATTATTTACAAAAATACTTTTCTTTTGATTAATACATTATTTTACAATTAATATATATACAGTCCTATATTTATAATATACAATATTAAATTTCAATGAACAAATTTAATTATTTAATTATTTTAATATTACTACAATCTAACCTATTTTTAAATGAAATATATATAAAAATTATTTTTAAATACATACATATACATATATATATATATGCGTTGTAAAAGTACCTGCGTTGTAACTGTACCTGCGTTGTAACAGTATAAGTTGTAAATGTATGCGTTGTAATAGTACCTGCGTTGTAAAAGATGCGTTGTAACAGTACTGCGTTGTAAAAAATGCGTTGTAACAGGTGTATACCCGTGACCTTGATAAGAGCCTAAGGAGGGAATCAGTGGTAGAGTGTTTGGGAGGCCTGTCTGCACCATAAAGTGGATTTGCATTGCTCTGGGTCTGATTCTGCATGACAAGCAAATTTTGCTGATCTGTAAAGGCCATTGTTGTGAAATCAATACATACATTTGCCTCCGACCTGTATTTGCAAATATGTATTTATAGTAAGCTAGGAGTGAGTTTGATTGCTTCGAGAGGTTGTCTGCTGGGTTGTTCTGTATAGTCTGATTTGTATTAGGCTATGAACGTTTTCCCCAAGCCAGTAATTTAATATATCCATGCAAAGAAATTAAAACCACAACAATATGCAGAAGCATTCATTGTTGAAGGGTCTTTTAACTCGTCAGAAGCCTAGCACAGGCTGCATTTTTTAATTAGCCACGTAAAATGACTCAAACAAATCACAATGCATTATTTGTAAAGGAGCACGTGTCCCTAGAGGTTTCATCTCACAAAATAATTGGCAACTGAACACTATCATCTGTGTGGAAAGACATGCGTGATAAAGTCACATGCGTTCTAATGGAAACGTGTTAAAGGTAAGGCGTGGTTCCCAATGCTTTGTGAAGGCTGTTTCCCAACTGCTATGCAACTTCTTCTACTCTTAGAGCTGAGATTTTCATTAAAGTCTTATAGTCTGAATTCAGCACTTTAGCGTAATAGGACGGAATGTATGAAGCTCTGTGGTTATACTGAATAAGTAGCTACCTATGTTATGCCATCTATTAATACAATAACTGCACTTTCACAATTGCTTTATTAACCTTCCTGCTTTCTCAAATTTGCTTGAAAATGAACGATTTTTCTTCTCTTTTTTCAAAATTTTCTCGGGGGGGCGGGGGCGGTAACCCCGCCAAACCCTCTTTATGGGGTTGGGGCTCGCTCGCTGTGCTCGCTCGCTACGGTGCAGTATGCAAATCAGTTTGCGCCACACCATTTTCAAATGTCACCAGCCGCCCCTGCATGCTATGCCACCTTCCTGCACACTACTGATCGGACAAGCTCAGAGAGGCTTGTACAACTTGAAGATCTCTCCAGTCTGTCATTGTAGACAGCTGTAGAGCATTCAGATGACTGCAAGTGCACAAATACAGAAAGTGTTTCCTACTACACGCATTACACTCGTATGTACATCCCCTAGTTCCACCTAAAGAGTCCTGCACCGGTAAGGGGAGAACAAGCGGGTGTAGCATATGTATATTAGTTGGGTCATGATTCAGAAACAGATCAAGAAATCTTTTGCTTACCTGTGGATAATATGGTCCCAGAGAAGGCAAGTCATCAGTTTTATCCGCAAATAATAAACAGAAGCAATTTAATGTTTTTGCATCAGGTTAGAATGCAGGTCCCTTCTTGCGCTCTTATCCAATGTTATACTCTAATATTTGTGGTAGGGAGCTCTTCAAACTATACATGTGGAAGCATGTATAATAATATAAATCATTCCTGTCAGTGTAAGTATAAGGAAGACGAGGGTTATGGCTAGTTGTACAGTAAATGAGCAGTCTTAAGTTCTCCGCCCAACAGCCATCCTGTGGACCATAAAGGGTCGGTCATAGTGTAAAGACAGGCTTGTATTTGTGCTAACATGGTTCAGGGGGATGTGCTGTAATGTCAAGTGACTTAATGACAAGCTTGCAATAACCCTTGGGGCATCGAACTGGCCTGCTGCATATTTATAGTTTGTTGTATTTCTTTGTACACTTCTAGACTATATTGCAATTCAAAATCCATGTATTCTACTTTACTAGTTTTTGCACCTGGGAGACTTCACTCTGAATGGAGTGTTGTCTTTTGTACTGTACTGCTACTTCGACTACAGTGTGTCTACTGTTGACCGTGCACCCATGAAAAATGTATTGCCTACTTCAATGCTGCTGATAACATTGTAATCCACAAATGCTGAGGCTCATCTACCCATTCTCCACTGCTGCATTTGGCTTCGTAGGTGTGAGTGTATTTGTCCAAGTACTGCTGTCCCTGTTGCACACTTCAGTGCCATCTCTCTTGGACAGCATCCAACACAGAGCTGTGTCCTTTCCATTATCAATTCCGCTTCCTCTGGGGTATCCAGCTATAGATCCAGATGCACCTATCCCACAGCATGCATCCGCATCACCCATGAATCCATGCCCTACGAAGTATTTGCCCAGAGTACTGCAATCAGCCACATTCAAAAGACCACCATGAGAAAGGGCCACATTAATGTATTATCTGTTCTTAATCACTGAGATAACACTAGTGGCTACTGTGTCAGTTCTGTGTTGGGCACCTTGCACTTTGCATGTCCTTTGTTGACCACAAATGGAAAGATAAATACACATATGTGTTTGTTGCAATAACACATCTGCTATTAATCAAAAAAATACAGTCTAACATAAAATCACAACACACTTCAAAGACAGTTGCTAAAAAATATAAACTTGCAGACATCAAATCCTATCTTTCAGACATACAATTTCAAATCCCTTTTAATACTACAAAATATACTGGAATTACAGTGCAAAAAAAGACAATTGATTCGATAATATGGCACCAGCTGTTGCCAGGTGTTTCCCACGAAGCTGAGTATGGTACTGCTGGTAGATAAATAATTTTGGATGGTTGTAGATTGCAGTGATTTTTGAGGACCGCTGAATGTACATCACCTAGCCAAGCAGTGAAGTGGCGCTCCATGAAGTGCATATAAATAATAGGGCACTAACCTGATATGTGAAGTCATGAGTGGCCATTTAAACTCCCATCACAGGTTTCACACATGGTCATATTTCGCTAGACCAAATACTATTCCACCTATCGGAGATACTATACCTATAATGCTGTGTTTTGTAATAAACGCTATAATCTATTGCATGTCTGGAACCCAAACACGAGAGATTGTAGTTCCATTCCGAACAGGAAAGTGGACAGTTTGAAGGCAGAGTGGCTGGCACTTAGCTGCTCTGGGGAGTTTTTTCTTTAAAGGATTTTACTTACAAGATTATCTATCTCCTTGTTTGAGGACATTACTACATTTGTTGTGGCGACGAGTTAGACAACTCCCCAGCGAACTCATGATGGACAACATTTCCAAGAATTCTAGGGCAGTCTCCACTGAGGTTTCAAAGTTCAGACTGCATTTACAGCTGCACTTGTTCCTCACATCTCAAAGCCCTCCTGACAGCTTCTGATGACGGATTGGTATCCATAAAGTGGTTCCTATGCAGATTTGCAAGATGTATTTCCTGCGGCAGTCTTCCCCAGGCCACAGGAGACGCATGCGAGCTTGTCATCACATGTTCCTGGCACGCTGGTTCCCTGCACGTTTCCTTGATCTTCAGTTTACTAATCTGCTGTGTGTGCACTACATACTGCTCTCTCAGCATCTCTGGTATTTCCCTGGAACCGGGATACACTTGTTAACAGCGTTCAGCACATCTTGGGGCATATTACCAAGGGCCTTTTCGCCGCTTTAGCAGGACTTTTTCCCGCTAAAGCGGCAAAAATTTCATCACCAAATTACCAAGCTGTCGCTAACACCAGTTAGCGACAGCTTTCAGGCGATAGCGAGCATTTTGGGGCCCGCTTTGCATGTCAGCGATAATTATCGCTAATGACATGCAAAGTGGGTGTGCCAAAATGTTAGCGACTGAAAACAGTCAGCAACATCACTAACGCCTATTACCTACAAAGGCGAAGCGATGGAAATATTCGCGCTAAGCGCGAATATCTCCAAAAGCTAACGCCTGCTAATACCAGTTCTTAGCCATGTTATCCAATGGAAGGTGGATAAAATGGCTAAGAGCTGTTTCACGCTATTGCGTGAATATCGCTGTATAGTCAGCGATATTCATGCATTTTGCCTGATTTTTATCGCTTTTGAGATAAAGCTTGCTAATAGCAAGTTATTTCAGCGATACAAATCAGTGAAGCCCGGGATAATAATTTTGCCGCTAACCCTACTTAGCGATAAATATCGCTGTTTGTAGGTAATATGCCCCTGTGTTCTATAATGTTTTCCTTATTCATGGGAGATGCTTGCTTTATGATCTACAGTGGTCATGCTTAATCAGGATCATTACTGCAAGGATCTAATGCATAAACCCATCTTGTGTTGGTAAAAAAGTTATGGTGACGAACACACCTTAAAGCACTTTTTAGATTGAATATATAAAATTTACGGTGACGTAAATGTTTTAAAACTGTATTTCGTCTGGCTAGGAATGTGTGCCCTGTCCCACGGTAAAGCACACACCTGTTATTGGGTCACATACACATCTGTAATTACAATACATTTTGAATCAAATTCAGGAGTTTACAATAAAATCTTTGCAATGCATGATATTTGTTATTCATTGTATTGTTGAGCTATTAGTTTAATAATTTTATTTTTTACTTGATTTAATCTTAGAGGGATATTGTAAAAATGACGCACAATCTAGCTGTTCCTCCATCATTTTTGGCTAACCCTGGCAATCCAGAAAATGCGTGAGAGGAATGGATTGATGGATTCAAACTATTCATGTTGGCAGCAAGTAATGAAAGATTGGCTGATGAAAGCAAATGATTTCATGTTGGTACATTAGGTAAAAAAGGTTAAAGGATGTTTTATGCTTTAACAGATATTCCTTCTCAGGAAGCAGGTGATAATGTGTCAGTGTATGCAAAAACTACAAAGCAACTATATATTTTGGGAACAAAACTAATGTCATTCTAGAACGCTACACGTTTTTTTCTCATACACAAAAAATTGATGAATCTATTGACACATTTGTAACTGAGTTGAGAGCATTAATGGTAAATTGTGCTTTCGCTGGCAACCAAGTTAGTGAGGGTATCGAAGTTGATAACAGTGAGGAAATATATATTGATCAGATCATATGTCTGTTGGATGTATCAGATAACCGACCATTGGTATCTCCACTCAATCATCCTGACAAGGACAGATTGTTGAGTGCGATAGATCCTAAATGTTCAAATTCAATTGATGGTCATCCCTTTTTTCCATGCTTGTGGGCTCATGAGCCAGATTTATCAATATTTAGAAAGATTATTTTCAAAAGTGTAAAGCTTTTGGAGACACACTAGTGTACAAACCAGATTCTAAATTGAAGTCATACAGTGGTGAATTGGTTGAGTTATTGGGATTTTTCATAGCTGTAATCTCATATAAGAACAAATGCATTTCTGGTATGGTATACATTGCTAAGTAGGGGGCCGCTTTGCTTGGCCTTATTCTTCAGTCTGCCATGAGTATACAGTTACATACGGGTACACACAAAAAAGTCATATTGGGGGATACTCCGGATAAAGAAAAGGACATTGCACAAGTGGGTGCCACTATTCAAGAAAAAGATTTTATACAAGCATATCCAGAGGTGTTTTCCAATAAGCTGGGCAAGTTAAACGGTTTCAAATATCAAAAAATATAACAAATGGGTTGTCATCCCAAAGTCCACAAAGTATAGAAGTTGCCATTGTCTGTGAGGGATGATGTCAAAACTGAAATTAAAACACTTGTTGATGCTGACATCATTGAGGAAATAAAAGCATCAGATTGGTTAGCACCCATTGTCTTAGTCAGGAAACCAGATCAATCTATTAGGTTATGAGTTGATCTTAACAATTCAAACAACGCTATGTGGGTTGATAGGCATCCCTTGCCTAACATAAATTAATGTATTGCTACTGTGGGTAAAAACAAATGTTTTTCAATGATTGACTTGTCGGCAGCCTCTCAAATTGAGTTGCATAAATCGTCTAAACATTTGACTTCCTTTATCACACTGTTTAGCGCATATAGATTTAAATGGATGCCATTTGGTTTGACATCTGCGTCTTCAGTTTTTCAGAGACTGATGCAAAAACAATTGGGAGATATGCCTGGAGTTAGTTATTTCCTGGATGACATTTTGATTAGCGGCAAGGATGTACATGACCATGATGTCAAATTAAATGGGTTTTGGAAAGGCTTCAATGCGATGGCCAAACAGTCAAACAAGAGAAGTGTAAGTTGAGCGTTAACAGTGTGACTTACTTGAGTCACATTATAGATGCCAGTGAAGTTAGACCTCATGAAAAGTTGTTAAATAACATAGTCAACAATATAAATTCTGCTAAGTAGGATGATTTGAAATCTTTTCTACGGGCAATTGAGTTTCATGAAAAGTTTGTAGCAAACTCTGCCGATAAGACGTAGTGCATGAGGAATTTGCTCAAGAAATTGTGCAACTTTGATTGAGCTGAGTTGTGTCAGAAAGAATTCAACATAATTAAATTGGAAATTGCTAATGCACCGTATCTGGGTAGTTTTGACATATCATGCAAAACTATGTTATCTACCGATGCTAGCGCTTTTGAATTAGGTGCAGTGTTGTTACAAATACAGAATGGTGAAGAAGTCGTCTTAGCATATGATTCATGCACATTGTCTGAGGATGAAAAACGGTATTCTGTAATTGAAAGGGAGGCTCTTGCAATTATTTGGGCTGGCAGCATTTCAGGACATTTGTATGGGGCATACGATTCATAATCAGAACTGATCAGAAACCTCTAATCAATGCCTTTTTTACTAAGGGATCAGGTGTTATGTCACTGATAATTGCCAGATGGATAGCAAATTTACAAGAATACAATTTTACCATGCATTTTTTGGCATGATTAAATAATGTATTTCCTGATGCATTATCTAGATACAAGTTAATGCCAGAATATAATTTGCATTCTGGAGATGGCTTACAGGAATTTGGAAGGGTTTCAGTTGTGGGGTGTTTTGTCAAAACATGTTATTACAAAGGAAGGGTTGGATGCTGTCAATGGTGACGAAAAGTTGACAAAGTTGAGTGAGTACATTAGGGAGGGTGGCTTTCTATTGTATCTGACATAAGTAAATATGTACAGGTGAAACATGAGTTATGTACAGATGATTGGGGTGTGAGAAGAGGGGGTACGCTTATTTCCCCCATTATTTTGAGGAGCAAGTTTGTGGAGTGTGGTCACCAAGATCATCTAGGCAGGAGTAAGACCAAAATCAGGTTAAGGGAACTGTTTTCTTGGCCAGGCATGGATAAAGATGCTGAAAGTATTGTCAAGGTTTGTGAGTTGTGTGCTAGTAGTGTTAAAATCTTGAAAACTAATACGCATCCTCTCCAGCCGATTGATTATCCTGAGAGTCCCTGGTCAAAAGTGGCAAAGGATGTAATGGGTCTTATTGATGTGCTGGATATTTGCAGTAGATTTGTGATGGTCATGGTGGATTACTATTCGAAATGGTTTGAAGTAGAATTTATGGGAGATGTAACGTACAAATCAGTTGTACATCCTTATGAAGTTGTATCGGACAATGGTCCCCAGTTTTGTTACCAAGAGGTGGGGTCATACTTGAGTCAGAGAAATATTCAGTATTGCAAGACTGTGGTGTACAATCCCAGAGATAATGGTCTTGTAGAGAGAGTTAACAGGATTGTAAAGGAGAGCATACAGATGCCTGTGGCCAGTGGTAAAAGTGTAGTGGAACATGTCAATCAGGTAATGTGGAATATATATTGTACCACAGGATTGTCGCCTTTGATTTATTAAGGAACAGGAACCAAAGTTTGCAGTTTCAATGGGATCAGATCAAGGAAGTGTGGATATTGATGTAAAAGCACTTCGGAAGAAAGGTGGGTGGAAAACAAGCAAGGTAAGATAATTATTTTGATGGGAGATATAGGGCCAAGCAATTGGATTTGTCATGTGGTCAAAGGGTGAAGGTTAAGTTGCCATGGAGCCCGATTCACAGAACTAACTTAAGACAAAATCCTAAACATACTACTATGAGTAAGTGCATCTACTCATTTTGATATTCACAGAAGGCACTTACTCATCAATAAGTAAGTGCCTTCTGTGAATTCCAAAATGAGTAAGCGCCTTCTGTGCATACCAAAATGAGTAAGTGCCTTTTTTGAATACCAAAATGGTAGTAAGTCTAGGATTTTGTCTTAACCCCTTTGGTGCTCATGACGAGCTCAGCTCGTCATGAGGCACGGTGCTCGGGTGCTCATGACGAGCTGAGCTCGTCATGACCACACCCAAGATCATTATGGACCAGCACAGGAGAGGAATATCCTGCGCAGCCAGGGTGTTAAGTTAGGTCTGTGAATCTGGCCCATGGTTTTTAAGAAAAGGTAAATCTGTATTCTCCGATCCCAAGGTAGTAAAAAGGGTTGGAAGGAATTACGTTGTGTTGTGTGATGGTTCTAGTTGGATTAAAAGCTGTGTGGTCAAATTAGTGGATGAGCGAGTGAAAGAGGGTGATAGTTGTGCAAGAGGGGCTCTACAGTTTAAATGTAATGAAACGTTCATGAATAAAAGTCAGAAAACAAGTACAACCAGTTTTAGGGAAAAAAAGGAATATCAGATTTCTTGGAAATACAGAGATTGTGTGTGTAATTGATTTTCTTTGCATACTTACACGGGGTTCTTATTTACACTAAATGTCTTTCTCTGATGTGCATCCTGTATATAGTAATTGTGCCTCTCCGGTGCATTACGTTTCTGTGGTAATTTTTTTTTTTTTTATATAAATGTGGACATATGTTGTGTTTTGCAATGAATGCTGCAAACTCTCCCCTGCCTAGAACTGAAACACGAGAGATTACAGTTCCATTTGGAACAGGAATGCGGGCAGTTTGAAGGCAGAGAGGCTGGCGCTTGGCTGCTCTGTGGAGTTGTCTCAATAAAGAATTTACTTACAAAGTTGTTTATCGCATCCTTTGAGGACATGTGACACATAGGTAACTGAGAAATGATGATTATGTAGTCAGACGTCTAGCACCATGTGAATAGCAGCACTGGTATTAGATAATGTACATTTCATAGAACATAGGAGGGTATGAGGGCCATTGACATGGATGCACACACGCAGCACATGTTACTGCCCTCACCAGTTCTCTTTTATTAATCGCTGTGAGTGATTCCATTTTTAAAATGCTTTGACTGAGTAGATTCTGTAGGCAAGGCTTGCAATGTTACCTGTGGGGTAATATAATTTGGGATTTTCATGCTTATACCTTGCTTTATTGCATATTGATTGCTGCTGTATGTGCTTTTATCTTTTCCACTCTCCAAGGCGATCGGACACATGAAGCAAGCAGTTGGTTACAGTATCACTTAGTATCACAATACATCATACATACCACTCTAGCAACAATGCCATGTCATCCTGCACATGGACTATGACCACAGCTACTTACAGTGGAGGTGGCTCAAAAAAAGATTATCTGCTCCACTGACGCTCGTGCACTGACTGAATTTTCATTGTCCCTTTGGTCTTGTATCCTGGAAATTTTGAGCACATAAAGATCTTAGATGATATTCCTCCCCTCCCCTCACACCTATGTAGTTTGTGATGTAATACACAGTACATGATATTCACCCTCTGAAGATGGTGTGGCAACCAAACACATGTAAGCATCTATATTTTGAGTTTGTAAAAGGAGAAGTTTATTCATAGTACCACATCCCCAGCAGAGTCAGCGCAACTGACTAACACAGAAGCAGCACAAAGCTAATTAACATTCTAGGTTCTAGATGGAACCATTCTTTGATGCTTTGGACAGAGATGACATCACCACGGCATCTCCCTTCTTCATATAAAATAACGAAAGCTTACATGGCAAATAACAATACATTTCTTACACAAAATGTAGACAGATATATACACCTTCTTAACATTAGCTCATACTAAAAGTCACACAATTAACACACTAGAAACAGCGTCAAAGTGTGAAACATAAAAAGAATACAACATAAATGATGCTATATCACTTTTCAATTATACCTCCCGGTAACAGTTTCTTAATATGCCTACCACTTTTTGCATATCACAACATCCACATTTAGGCAACATCAACAGGTTGAGAAAAATTGCCATGATGAAGCAATCTGTCCTGTCATGTGGGATGGTCTGTTAAATACTACAGGGACCATTTTGTCCATCTTCTCTCATGAGATATGCTGGGACGACGTCATGGGTTCTGGGTTGTGGCAACAAACAATTGTCACCAAATCTGTGGTAATCAGATTCATGTGACCAGCTCCAACAACCGTTTGTAGAAGGAGAAGTTTATTCGTAGTATCACAACCCCAGCAGGGATATATGATGTTACAACGCATACTATTACAACGCATACCGTTACAACGCATCTTTTACAACGCGAAAACTGTTACAACGCATGTTTTTACAACGAGTACTATTACAACGCAAAATAGTATTTAATTAGGAAAAATACCATTACAACGCAACATATAACAACGTATACCATTACAACGCAAATATATATATATTTTTTTTTCCTTTGTATAATTAAACCTGGCACGGGATGCAGGGAAAATAGGGGTTTTGGGTGGGTAAGTGTATTAAATTCAGTATGAAAAACGACCATATTTTTAACGTATAGCAATTAATTATTTAATAAATTATTACTCGAGTATTAATTAATACATAAATGAATATATATTTTATTTTCCTTTGTATAATTAAACCTGGAACGGGATGCAGGGAAAATAGGGGTTTTGGGTGGGTAAGTGTATTAAATTCGGTAAGAAAAACTACCATATTTTTTTAAAATAGCAATTAATTATTTCATAAATTATTACTCGAGTATTAATTAATACATAAATGAATATATATATTTTTTTCCTTTGTATGATAAAACCTGGCACGGGATGCAAGGAAAATAGGGGTTTTGGGTGGGTAAGTGTATTAAATTCTGTAAGAAAAACTACCATATTTTTACGAATAGCAATTAATTATTTATTAAATTATTGCTCGAATATTAAATTTAATACTCGAGTACTTACTTTAATACTCCGATTGGAAAAAATGATTTTAATTTACTGTAATATTTTTTTTAAAATAAAATAAACACACCTTTATTAATATAGACGATATGTGAATTCACTGATATTACAAACAGATATAGAGGATTTATGGACGCCATTTTGAAAAGGTATAACAATATTTAGTCCTACTATTATTTCAAGGAATAAAAACCACAACACATTAGCCAAAATGGATGCCAAAACGGCTCACATAACGCTATATAAAGTACTTAAAATTAATTTTTAAATTATACGTTTACACAGAAATAAGTGTAAAATTAAAAACCAATTCTTGCGCATATTTTTACAAATAAAATTGAGTTACTAAACCAAACTTATAAATAGTAGCCAGACACCATTTTGAAATTAGTTGATCCTCAACTACCCGAGAGAGCAGACGTGAAATCTGATCCTGTGACCTTTTCACCCTGTCATCTCAGTTAGACTAAGTGAACTACTGCGTTAAACGATTTACATCGATTTACAAGTAAGTAATGTTTAGCAAAACCGTTAACTAAATAAGTACGTTTTATTTCAAATGATTATAGAACAAAATATTATTAACTATGTTTATTATTTAAAATATAATTAGATGTGGCGAAAATATTACTGGGAATTAATAAACATAAACGAAAAAGAATTACATTTCTTAAAAATACGAGCAATATATTTTGCCTCATAGAAATAAATAAAATATGTTGCAAAATAAAACGGCATTTTTTTTAAATGCGATAAAAATAAATTATTATTTATTTATTATATTTCTCTTAGAATCCAATTCAAACCCGTACAAAACGTGAGACCTAAAAATTACATTTATTTTGAAAAAACGAACCGTTTTTCAAAGTTAGAAGAAGGTCATTATTAAACTTTATTTTCCATTATTTTTAAAAAGTCGCATTACAAATAAACATTACAATTTTTTTGACAGAATTATTTCTTCTAAATTACATCCCGGAACATAACTGGCGCAAATAAGTTTTTCGACTTCCTTTAAAAAGGTAATAAACATATTTTCATGACACACTAAATACTGCATTTTGATAAAAAAAAATGTATTTGCAACAGAAAAAAATGTATATTATTTTTTGTATGTTTCAGATAGAAACAGCAATTCTTGAACAAAATAAGAAACAACCCTCAAACTGTGAACAATCGTATATCAAAACTATCATATAAAAAGGTAAATTCGAAATATTCTTTAAAAAATATATATTATATATATAAAATCCATTTACAAAGTCAAAAAATGTAATTTACTATTCTAACTCCGGATAAATACTGCAGTAGGGAAAGTGCAGGATCATCCAAAAGTGCAAATTACTATTCCAACTCCGGGTAAGTACAGTAGTATTGAAAGTGCTGAAAAATCTAAAGGTATAAATTAATACTATTCCAACTCCATTTAAGTGCAACAATAAAGAAAGTGGTGGACAATACTCAGGTTTAAATTACTATTCCTACTCCGGATAAGTGCAGCAGTAGGAAAAGTGTAGCATAATCCCCAGGTATAAATTACTATTGCAACTCCCGGTAAGTGCAGCACTAGAGAAAGTGCAGAATAAACTTCAGGTATAAATTACTATTCTAACTCCCTATAAGTGCAACAGTAGAGAAAGTGCTGAAATTCTTGAGGTGTAAATTATTACTATTCCTACTCTGGGTAAGTACAGCAGTATGGAAAGTGCAGGATAGTCTACAAGTGTCAATCACTATTCCAACTCCAGGTAAGTGCAACAGTAGAGAAAGTGCAGGATAGTTAAGAAACATATAAAATAATATTCCAACTCCTGGTAAGTGCTGCAGTAGGGAAAGTGCAGGATACTCTCGAGGTATAAGTTACTATTCCAACTCCATGTAAGTGCAGCAGTAGGGAAAGTGCTGGATAATCCACTGATGTAAATTACTATTGCGACTCTGGGTAAGTGCTGTAGTAGAGAAAGTGCAGGGAAAGTGCAAAAGTGTGCATTATTTCTATGTTTCTTGAATTAAAAAACATTTCAACTGTAACGAAGTAAAAAGTCACGGTATACACCTGTTACAACGCATCTTTTTACAACGCAGTACTATTACAACACATCTTTTACAACGCAGATACTATTACAACGCATACATTTACAACTTATACTGTTACAACGCAGGTACTGTTACAACGCAGGTACTTTTACAACGCATATATATATATATATTATATATATATATATTTATTTTTGTATATATTATTATTATTATTATTAATTTTTTTTTAGATAGTAATATATTTAAAAATCTTTTAATGTATTAAAGTAAAAAAGTTATTAATGTTTTTATGTAGTAATAATTTTTTATAATATATATATAAATATATATATATATAATAATTTTTGTTATTAGTAATTTAGATTGTCTATATTGTTTCGTAATATATATTTCTATTTAATTTTATTACTTATTTTTTTATTAGTAAATAATACAGTTATTAATATATTAATGTATTAAAGTAATGTTTTTTAAATATTTATTATTATATTATAATATATTATATATTATATATTATATATATATTATATATATATTATATTTTTTTTATATTTATTATTTTAAATTATTTTTTTTAATAGTAATTCATATGGAAAATGTAAAATGAGTATAAATATAGTTATTTGAAATATAAATTCTTATTATTAATAATTAATGTGAGAATTCATTTGGGTATTATAGAACTAATTTAAATAGGTAAAAAATATTTTTAAAATAATATTGTTTTATTTAGTATTATGAGTATTAATTTAGGTGTTAAATATATAATTAAGTAATAAATTACTTAAAATATGAAATAATTAATTAATCATTTAATTGTTCTTTTAATTATAATTTAAAGTTATTATTATTTATTATGGTAAATGTTAATTGAGTTTAAATATAGTTATGTGAAAATTAAAATATTATTACTAATAATTAATGTGTGTATAAATTTGGGTATTATAGTATTAATTTAAATATGTAAAAATTAGTCAATAATAGATTTGTATTCTTTATATTAGAGTTTTTTTAAAGAAAGTTCATAATAATAATTAATTTGAGTATTAATTTGAGTATTAAAGAAATCGTGTAAATATTTGCAAATTATTAATTAAATAGATTGTATGTATAATTAAAAAATTTAAGGTATGTATAATTAATTTAAGTATTAATTTAGGGATAATATATTATAATATTAATAAATTCTTAATTTTAAATAAATAATAGATTTTATTAAAAAACAATTAATTGGATATTAAAGAAATAGTTTAAGAATAAATAAGTTTTTAATTAAAAATTCATAAAAAAAATTATATTTGTGAAAAACGTATTATTTTGTTATGGTTCCCACAGTTTAACATTGTTTTTAATGGATACATTTGTCCTTCATTTATTTTCATGATACCTTGATATATGTATAGCGGTCCGGAATTAAAGTAAAGTAATGCAAAGGAAAGACATGGAAAATAACGGAAAAGAAAGAAGAATACAGGTAAGGCAAGAAAGTACAATTTTAATATGAAATTAGTAATAATAAAATTCAATGTATTAATTAAATAAAAACGAACAAACAGTGTTTTATTAAGTAAAAATTTTATTTTATTATTCAAAATATATATTAAAATAAACTTCTGCTTTCTTGAAATTTTATGTATATTTTTGTACATTTTTAATATACATGTAAACATATATAAAAAATACCTTTATTGTAACAAAATATTAAATATAAATCCACAGTAGTCCTTTTTTTATTGTAGCAGCCTTTCCTGACGTATTTTACGTATACGCGAGCGTCATCGGCCATTTTGTGGAGTACCGGAGCAGGAAGCAGCAGGAAGCAGCAGGACGCTGATCTACGTTCAGGTAGGAAAACCAATTAAATATTAAATAATAATGTAAATCAATAAAAGATTATCATTTATTGTAAGGATAAGTTAAGTAGAGGTTGCTTGAATTGAAAAAAAATTATTTAAAACAACATGTCGCTACTCGTATTTTTAGAATATGCCTATTTTGGGTCGGAGGGCGTGGGGAAGATCGGTAATTAGATTAATGAAAAAATTAGTTCGATTAAATGATGTTAAAGTGTTTTATATTGTATTTAATATACAAAAAATATAATTATGTATGCAATGTATTTAAATGCATTTTCGACTGAAATTAAAGTTTAGAAAAATGGAGTTTGAGATAGTTAGTTTCATGTAATTGTTGATAAAATATAATACGAATGTAAATAGTGATATTTCCAATATTTTATTTGTGCTTATTTCAAAAAGAAATGTCTTTGTTGGAGATTCGACTTTTGTGAATATTTGCGAATAAGTGATATTATGATCGGTTATATTGTTTGCAATTTATTTTTAAACAAATAATTTGGATTATAATTCTGCTTTGTCTTTCAATTGTAAAATTTAAAGCAAAAGATTTGTAAGTTATTTATTTTTTGCTTGATTATACTTAAAGGCAGAATTAATGGAGTTACTACATTTTGATTTAGAAAATCAGGTTACATTCGATTTCATTACTGAGAAGGCCAGATTGTGTTTCGCTTTTTGAAGCAAGGAGATTCATAAATGTATGATTTATTTTCATGCTTATAGATTTAGCATTTAGCACTTATATGTCAATTCATGGAAATATCAATATTTTGGTTTAATACATACTTTAATCAACAATTTTATGGTGTGGATTTTAAAGAAGAGTTTTGAAAGTTATAAAAAATGCATTTATTACATTTGCTAACTATTTTCAAATTCATTAGTAATAATATGAAAAAATTAAGGTAGCAAAAAATTATTCTGCTATTTCTCAAAATGTTTTATTAAAAAAGTAATAAAAACTTAGATTCATGTAAGGCGTTTATTAAAACAAATTGGTAAAAAAATAACTCCAAATCGGAAAAAAGTGACCCAACATCAAATTTAGAAAAAATTTTAAGTAAAAAGGTTTGTTTGCAAATTTAAATTAGAAAAATAGTAAATTTGGGTAAAAGCAGGAAAGTAATGTCAATAATAGTTTAAAAAGAAAGGATGTTAGCAAGATTCTCAAGGTAATCTAGAGCCACACACAACGAAAATTGTTGTAATAGTGCCAATAGTCGTTCTGACATTTCCTTAGTTCTTTGAGTAATCCGTGAGTTTAGACTACCTGTGAGAGTTTGTGATAGTCTCATTTCTTGAAAGCTTTGCTCCTTCTTCAAAGTTTCAAGAAATGAATAGAAATTTGGATGGGGTTTTCCAATTAAATGATTGAAGGAGTTATGCCATCCCTCAATGGCATTATTTGTTTTAGCCTCTCCCTGTAGGCAACTCGAATAACAGTTCCACCACTCCACATGGAAACGTGGCTTCCTCCTGCGACCCGATCTGCCTAGGTGTCCAATCCATGTGTCTTCCATATAATTTAGAATTGGTGCCAATTTATCTTCGTTTGTTAAATAATAATCAGATTCTGTAATGGCAGTGTAGTACTCATCTACACTATCGGGAGGGACAAAACAAAGAGCTGTTAATTTTTTTAATTCTACTTGAAGTTTGCTGTCTGTTGAGTATTCTGTAACTAAGGGTGTTTTCTGTAATTTACGCCAGAATGCCTGGGAAAAGTGGAAAAACACCCTTGAATTTGGGTATCCGTGTACATTTTGGTGATCACATTGATCATGCTCAATTCAAAATCCATTATTATTTTCCTAGGACTTTGGTTAGTTTTAGATTTAATCACAGTTAAAAATTCTGTGTAAGTTGCAGAAGTCTTATCAGGCAGCAAACTATACACTAGGGGTATTACACTGTTATTAATTTTTGCGTGAATAGTATAAATTTGGGTGAATGGATGGGGCGTGCTTTTAAACGTCCCATCCATCATCCAAATTTCACTAGTTTCAAGCTTTACAAGGTTACGTGGAGTACTAAATATTAAAATACGCTTTAGAGGGTTTTCGTTATCATGCAGGAGGAAAGGTTCATTAGAAAAAGAAATTGTAAGTTCGTGAGGAATATTGATATCAGAAAAGCTATGTGGTGTATTTATTTGAGTATTACTTGCCTGCTTTTGACTTTGTATAATTCTACGCAAATTATGAATATTTGGAATATTACTAGCAATATGAGTAGGGACATGTTGTGCAACCTGTCTTAAAATTGTTCCTGTGGATTCATTGGAGGTGCTTGCAATAGCTTTCATTTCATTAACAGTTTCTCTAACATCAACTTCCATTGCAGAGGCAGAGTGGTTATGGTCGGTTGTTCTTACAATAATATCATTGACCGTAACCGCTCTGCCGCTGCAACGAGTTGTATGGTATTGCACGCATCTCCAATGAATCCGTGGATTACTTAACCTATCCTTACAATAAATGTAACCAGCGTGATTAAGTAGTTGGTTTCCTTTCCTGGAAGAGATATATTTTGCTGTTGGATGTGTAGACATTTCCTGAAAAGAAAGAAAAAAATATTAAGTATTTGAATATAAAAAGTTAAGATGTAGATTTGTATGTACTTTTCCTATTGCATCACTATTATTATTTTTTATCTCTAGATTATCTAGCACTTTCCCTTTTTGCAGCCTTTATTTGGAATTGGAATAGTAATTGACACCTGTAGACTATCCTGAACTTTCCCTACTGCTGCACTTACCCAGAGTAGGAATAGTAATTTACACCTGTTGATTATCCAGCACTTTCCCAACTGTTGTACTCACATGGAGTTGGAATAGTAATTTACACCTGTTGATTATCCAGCACTTTCCCTACTACAGCACTTACCCAAAGTCGCAATAGTAATTTACACCTGTGGATTATTCAGCTTTTTCCCTACTGCTGCACTTACATGGAGTTGAAATAGTAATTTATACCTCAAGACTATCCTGCACTTTCCCTACTGCAGCACTTATGTAGAGATGTAATATTATTTTACATGTCTATTAACTATCCTGCACTTTCTGTACTGTTGCACTTACCTGGAGTTGGAATAGTAATTGACACTTGTAGACTATCCTGCACTTTCCCTACTGCTGCACTTACTCAGAGTAGGAATAGTAAATTACACCTGTGGATTTTCAAGCACTTTCCCTACTGCTGCACTTATATGCAGTTGGAATAGTCATAATTTACACCTCTAGATTTACCAGCACTTTTTCGACTGCAGCATTTACAGGGAGTTAGAATAGTAATTTACACCTGTGGATTATCCAGCACTTTCCCTACTGCTGCACTTACATGGAGTTGGAATAGTAATTTTCGTCTGTACACTATCCTGCACTTTCTGCATTGCAACACTTACCTGGAGTTGGAATAGGTATCAGTACCTTTACATTATCCAGCATTTATTTGTGTTTATGCTTTATTCATTTGTGAATAATGACAACTGATTTTGACTTACTTTTCGAATTGGATGTTTTCTTTGCAGAAATGGGTTTCTGATCTTCTAGTTCTTTTTATTAGATCTTTTTGAAGATCTTGCAGGGTTCTGTCCTTTAAAAAGAAATGTATGGTTAAAAGTGTGTGACTTATAACTTGTGAAGAAAGTGACTTTTTACTTTGTTACAGTTGAAATGTTTTTTAATTCAAGAAACATAGAAATAATGCACACTTTTGCACTTTCCCTGCACTTTCCCTACTACAGCACTTACCCAGATTCGCAATAGTAATTTACACCTGTGGATTATCCAGCACTTTCCCTACTGCTGCACTTACATGGAGTTGGAATAGTAATTTATACCTCGAGACTATCCTGCACTTTCCCTACTGCAGCACTTATCAGGAGTTGGAATATTATTTTATATGTTTCTTAACTATCCTGCACTTTCTCTACTGTTGCACTTACCTGGACTTGGAATAGTGATAGACACTTGTAGATTATCCTGCACTTTCCTTACTGCTGCACTTACTCGGAGTAGGAATAGTAATTTACACCAGTGGATTTTCAAGCACTTTCCCTACTGCTGCACTTATATGGAGTTGGAATAGTCATAATTTACACCTCTAGATTTACGAGCACTTTCTCTACTGCAGCATTTATAGGGAGTTAGAATAGTAATTTACACCCGTGGATTATCCAGCATTTTCCCTACTGCTGCACTTACATGGAGTTGGAATAGTAATTTACACCAGTACACTATCCTGCACTTTCTCCATTGCAGCACTTACCTGGAGTTGGAATATGTATCACTACCTTTACACTATCCAGCATTTATTTGTGTTCATGCTTTATTCATTTGTGAATAATCACAACTGATTTTGACTTACTTTTCGAATTGGATGTTTTCTTTGCAGAAATGGATTTCTGATCTTCTAGTTGCTTTTATTAGATCTTTTTGAAGATCTTGCAGGGTTCTGTCCTTTAAAAAGAAATGTATGGTTAAAAGTGTGTGACTTATAACTTGTGAAGAAAGTGACTTTTTACTTCGTTACAGTGGAAATGTTTTTTAATTCAAGAAACATAGAAATAATGCACACTTTTGCACTTTCCCTGCACTTTCCCTACTACAGCACTTACCCAGATTCGCAATAGTAATTTACACCTGTGGATTATCCAGCACTTTCCCTACTGCTGCACTTACATGGAGTTGGAATAGTAATTTATACCTCGAGACTACCCTGCACTTTCTCTACTGCAGCACTTACCACGAGTTGGAATATTATTTTACATGTTTCTTAACTATTCTGCACTTTCCCTACTGGTGCATTTATATGGAGTTGGAATAGTCATAATTTACACCTCTAGATTTACCAGCACTTTTTCGACTGCAGCATTTACAGGGAGTTAGAATAGTAATTTACACGTGTGGATTATCCAGCACTTTCCCTACTGCTGCACTTACATGGAGTTGGAATAGTAATTTTCGTCTGTACACTATCCTGCACTTTCTCCATTGCAACACTTACCTGGAGTTGGAATAGGTATCAGTACCTTTACATTATCCAGCATTTATTTGTGTTTATGCTTTATTCATTTGTGAATAATAACAACTGATTTTGACTTACTTTTCGAATTGGATGTTTTCTTTGCAGAAATGGGTTTCTGATCTTCTAGTTCTTTTTATTAGATCTTTTTGAAGATCTTGCAGGGTTCTGTCCTTTAAAAAGAAATGTATGATTAAAAATGTGTGACGTATAACTTGTGAAGAAAGTGACTTTGGATATATGATGTTACAACGCATACTATTACAACGCATACCGTTACAACGCATCTTTTACAACGCGAATACTGTTACAACGCATGTTTTTACAACGAGTACTATTACAACGCAAAATAGTATTTAATTAGGAAAAATACCATTACAACGCAACATATAACAACGCATACCATTAAAACGCAAATATATATATATATTTTTTTCCTTTGTATAATTAAACCTGGCACGGGATGCAGGGAAAATAGGGGTTTTGGGTGGGTAAGTGTATTAAATTCGGTATGAAAAACTACCATATTTTTAACGTATAGCAATTAATTATTTAATAAATTATTACTCGAGTATTAATTAATACATAAATGAATATATATTTTATTTTCCTTTGTATAATTAAACCTGGCACGGGATGCAGGGAAAATAGGGGTTTTGGGTGGGTAAGTGTATTAAATTCGGTAAGAAAAACTACCATATGTTTACGAATAGCAATTAATTATTTATTAAATTATTACTCGAGTATTACATGTAATACTCGAGTACTTACTTTAATACTCCGATTGGTAAAAATGATTTTAATTTACTGTAATATTTTTTTTTAAATAAAATAAACACACCTTTATTAATATAGACGATATGTGAATTCACTGATATTACAAACAGATATAGAGGATTTATGGACGCCATTTTGAAAAGGTATAACAATATTTAGTCCTACTATTATTTCAATGAATAAATACCACAACACATTAGCCAAAATGGATGCCAAAACGGCTCACATAACGCTATATAAAGTACTTAAAATTAATTTTTAAATTATACGTTTACACAGAAATAAGTGTAAAATTAAAAACCAATTCTTGCGCATATTTTTACAAATAAAATTGAGTTACTAAACCAAACTCATAAATAGTAGCCAGACACCATTTTGAAATTAGTTGATCCTCAACTATCCGAGAGAGCAGACGTGAAATCTGATCCTGTGACCTTTTCATCCTGTCATCTCAGTTAGACTAAGTGAACTACTGCGTTAAACGATTTACATCGATTTACAAGTAAGTAATGTTTAGCGAAAACGTTAACTAAATAAGTACGTTTTATTTCAAATGATTATAGAACAAAATATTATTAACTATGTTTATTATTTAAAATATAATTAGATGTGGCGAAAATATTACTGGGAATTAATAAACATAAACGAAAAAGAATTACATTTCTTAAAAATACGAGCAATATATTTTGCCTCATAGAAATAAATAAAATATGTTGCAAAATAAAACGGCATTTTTTTTAAATGCGATAAAAATAAATTAGTATTTAATTATTATATTTCTCTTAGAATCCACTTCAAACCCGTACAAAACGTGAGACCTAAAAATTACATTTATTTTGAAAAAACGAACCGTTTTTCAAAGTTAGAAGAAGGTACATCATCATTATTCATTATTAAACTTTATTTTCCATTATTTTTAAAAGGTCGCATTACAAATAAACATTACAATTTTTTTGACAGAATTATTTCTTCCAAATTACATACCGGGACATAACTGGCCCAAATAAGTTTTTCGACTTCCTTTAAAAAGGTAATAAACATATTTTCATGACAAACTAAATACTGCATTTTGATTCCAAAAAAATGTATTTGCAACAGAAAAAAATGTATATTATTTTTTGTATGTTTCAGATAGAAACAGCAATTCTTGAACAAAATAAGAAACAACCTTCAAACTGTGAACAATCGTATATCAAAACTATCATATAAAAAGGTAAATTTGAAATATTCTTTAAAAAATATATATTATATATATAAAATCCATTTACAAAGTCAAAAAATGTAATTTACTATTCTAACTCCAGATAAATACTGCAGTAGGGAAAGTGCAGGATAATCCAAAAGTGCAAATTACTATTCCAACTCCGGGTAAGTACAGTAGTATTGAAAGTGCTGAAAAATCTAAAGGTATAAATTAATACTATTCCAACTCCATTTAAGTGCAACAATAAAGAAAGTGGTGGACAATACTCAGGTTTAAATTACTATTCCTACTCCGGATAAGTGCAGCAGTAGGAAAAGTGTAGCATAATCCCCAGGTATAAATTACTATTGCAACTCCCGGTAAGTGCAGCACTAGAGTAAGTGCAGAATAAACTTCAGGTATAAATTACTATTTTAACTCCCTATAAGTGCAACAGTAGAGAAAGTGCTGAAATTCTTGAGGTGTAAATTATTACTATTCCTACTCTGGGTAAGTGCAGCAGTATGGAAAGTGCAGGATAGTCTACAAGTGTCAATCACTATTCCAACTCCAGGTAAGTGCAACAGTAGAGAAAATGCAGGATAGTTAAGAAACATGTAAAATAATATTCCAACTCCTGGTAAGTGCTGCAGTAGGGAAAGTGAAGGATACTCTCGAGGTATAAGTTACTATTCCAACTCCATGTAAGTGCAGCAGTAGGGAAAGTGCTGGATAATCCACTTATGTAAATTACTATTGCGAATCTGGATAAGTGCTGTAGTAGGGAAAGTGCAGGGAAAGTGCAAAAGTGTGTATTATTTCTATGTTTCTTGAATTAAAAAACATTTCAACTGAAACGAAGTAAAAAGTCACTTTCTTCACAAGTTATAAGTCACACATTTTTATCCGTACATTTCTTTTTAAAGGACAGAACCCTGCAAGATCTTCAAAAAGATCTAATAAAAGCAACTAGAAGATCAGAAACCCATTTCTGCAAAGAAAACATCCAATTCGAAAAGTAAGTCAAAATCAGTTGTCATTATTCACAAATGAATAAAGCATAAACTCAAATAAATGTTCGATAGTGTAAAAGTACTAATACCTATTCCAACTCCAGGAAAGTGCTGCAATGGAGAAAGTGCAGGATAGTGTACAGGTGTAAATAACTATTCCAACTCCATGAAAGTGCAGCAATAGGGAAAGTGCTGGATAATCCACAGGTGTAAATTACTATTCAAACTCCCTGTAAGTGTTGCAGTAGAGAAAGTGCTGGTAAATCTAGAGGTGTAAATTATGACTATTCCAACTCCATATAAGTGCAGCAGTAGGGAAAGTGCTTGAAAATCCACTGGTGTAAATTACTATTCCTACTCTGAGTAAGTGCAGCAGTAAGGAAAGTGCAGGATAATCTACAAGTGTCTATCACTATTCCAAGTCCAGGTAAGTGCAACAGTAGAGAAAGTGCAGGATAGTTAAGAAACATATAAAATAATATTCCAACTCCTGATAAGTGCTGCAGTAGGAAAAGTGCAGGATAGTCTCGAGGTATAAATTACTATTCCAACTCCATGTAAGTGCAGCAGTAGGGAAAGTGCTGGATAATCCACAGGTGTAAATTACTATTGCGAATCTGGGTAGGTGCTGTAGTAGGGAAAGTGCAGGGAAAGTGCAAAAGTGTGCATTATTTCTATGTTTCTTGAATTAAAAAACATTTCTACTGTAACGAAGTAAAAAGTCACTTTCTTCACAAGTTATAAGTCACACACTTTTAACCATACATTTCTTTTTAAAGGACAGAACCCTGCAAGATCTTCAAAAAGATCTAATAAAAGCAACTAGAAGATCAGAAACCCATTTCTGCAAAGAAAACATCCAATTCGAAAAGTAAGTCAAAATCATTTGTGATTATTCACAAATGAATAAAGCATGAACACAAATAAATGCTGGATAGTGTAAATGTAGTGATACATATTCCAACTCCAGGTAAGTGCTGCAATGGAGAAAGTGCAGGATAGTGTACAGGTGTAAATTACTATTCCAACTCCATGTAAGTGCAGCAGTAGGGAAAGTGCTGGATAATCCACAGGTGTAAATTACTATTCTAACTCCCTGTAAATGCTGCAGTAGAGAAAGTGCTGGTAAATCTAGAGGTGTAAATTATGACTATTCCAACTCCATATAAATGCACCAGTAGGGAAAGTGCAGAATAGTTAAGAAACATGTAAAATAATATTCCAACTCGTGGTAAGTGCTGCAGTAGAGAAAGTGCAGGATAGTCTCGAGGTATAAATTACTATTCCAACTCCATGTAAGTGCAGCAGTAGGGAAAGTGCTGGATAATCCACAGGTGTAAATTACTATTGCGAATCTGGGTAAGTGCTGTAGTAGGGAAAGTGCAGGGAAAGTGCAAAAGTGTGCATTATTTCTATGTTTCTTGAATTAAAAAACATTTCTACTGTAACGAAGTAAAAAGTCACTTTCTTCACAAGTTATAAGTCACACACTTTTAACCATACATTTCTTTTTAAAGGACAGAACCCTGCAAGATCTTCAAAAAGATCTAATAAAAGCAACTAGAAGATCAGAAACCCATTTCTGCAAAGAAAACATCCAATTCGAAAAGTAAGTCAAAATCAGTTTTGATTATTCACAAATGAATAAAGCATGAACACAAATAAATGCTGGATAGTGTAAAGGTAGTAATACATATTCCAACTCCAGGTAAGTGCTGCAATGGGGAAAGTGCAGGATAGTGTACAGGTGTAAATTACTATTCCAACTCCATGTAAGTGCAGCAGTAGGGAAAATGCTGGATAATCCACAGGTGTAAATTACTATTCTAACTCCCTGTAAATGCTGCAGTAGAGAAAGTGCTGGTAAATCTAGAGGTGTAAATTATGACTATTCCAACTCCATATAAGTGCAGCAGTAGGGAAAGTGCTTGAAAATCCACTGGTGTAAATTACTATTCCTACTCTGAGTAAGTGCAGCAGTAAGGAAAGTGCAGGATAATATACAAGTGTCTATCACTATTCGAAGTCCAGGTAAGTGCAACAGTAGAGAAAGTGCAGGATAGTTAAGAAACATATAAAATAATATTCCAACTCCTGATAAGTGCTGCAGTAGGGAAAGTGCAGGATAGTCTTGAGGTATAAATTACTATTCCAACTCCATGTAAGTGCAGCAGTAGGGAAAGTGCTGGATAATCCACAGGTGTAAATTACTATTGCGAATCTGGGTAAGTGCTGTAGTAGGGAAAGTGCAGGGAAAGTGCAAAAGTGTGCATTATTTCTATGTTTCTTGAATTAAAAAACATTTCAACTGTAACGAAGTAAAAAGTCACTTTCTTCACAAGTTATAAGTCACACATTTTTAACCATACATTTCTTTTTAAAGGACAGAACCCTGCAAGATCTTCAAAAAGATCTAATAAAAAGAACTAGAAGATCAGAAACCCATTTCTGCAAAGAAAACATCCAATTCGAAAAGTAAGTCAAAATCAGTTGTGATTATTCACAAATGAATAAAGCATGAACACAAATAAATGCTGGATAGTGTAAAGGTAGTGATACATATTCCAACTCCAGGTAAGTGCTGCAATGGAGAAAGTGCAGGATAGTGTACAGGTGTAAATTACTATTCCAACTCCATGTAAGTGCAGCAGTAGGGAAAATGCTGGATAATCCACAGGTGTAAATTACTATTCTAACTCCCTGTAAATGCTGCAGTAGAGAAAGTGCTGGTAAATCTAGAGGTGTAAATTATGACTATTCCAACTGCATATAAGTGTAGCAGTAGGGAAAGTGCTTGAAAATCCACAGGTGTAATTTACTATTCCTACTCTGAGTAAGTGCAGCAGTAGGGAAAGTGCAGGATAATCTACAAGTGTCAATTACTATTCCAACTCCAGGTAAGTGCAACAGTACAGAAAGTGCAGGATAGTTAACAGACATGTAAAATAATATTACATCTCTACATAAGTGCTGCAGTAGGGAAAGTGCAGGATAGTCTCGAGGTATAAATTACTATTCCAACTCCATGTAAGTGCAGCAGTAGGGAAAAAGCTGAATAATCCACAGGTGTAAATTACTATTGCGACTTTGGGTAAGTGCTGTAGTAGGGAAAGTGCTGGATAATCAACAGGTGTAAATTACTATTCCAACTCCATGTGAGTGCAACAGTTGGGAAAGTGCTGGATAATCAACAGGTGTAAATTACTATTCCTACTCTGGGTAAGTGCAGCAGTAGGGAAAGTTCAGGATAGTCTACAGGTGTCAATTACTATTCCAATTCCAAATAAAGGCTGCAAAAAGGGAAAGTGCTAGATAATATAGAGATAAAAAATAATAATAGTGATGCAATAGGAAAAGTACATACAAATCTACATCTTAACTTTTTATATTCAAATACTTAATATTTTTTTCTTTCTTTTCAGGAAATGTCTACACATCCAACAGCAAAATATATCTCTTCCAGGAAAGGAAACCAACTACTTAATCACGCTGGTTACATTTATTGTAAGGATAGGTTAAGTAATCCACGGATTCATTGGAGATGCGTGCAATACCATACAACTCGTTGCAGCGGCAGAGCGGTTACGGTCAATGATATTATTGTAAGAACAACCGACCATAACCACTCTGCCTCTGCAATGGAAGTTGATGTTAGAGAAACTGTTAATGAAATGAAAGCTATTGCAAGCACCTCCAATGAATCCACAGGAACAATTTTAAGACAGGTTGCACAACATGTCCCTACTCATATTGCTAGTAATATTCCAAATATTCATAATTTGCGTAGAATTATACAACGTCAAAAGCAGGCAAGTAATACTCAAATAAATACACCACATAGCTTTTCTGATATCAATATTCCTCACGAACTTACAATTTCTTTTTCTAATGAACCTTTCCTCCTGCATGATAACGAAAACCCTCTAAAGAGTATTTTAATATTTAGTACTCCACGTAACCTTGTAAAGCTTGAAACTAGTGAAATTTGGATGATGGATGGGACGTTTAAAAGCACGCCCCATCCATTCACCCAAATTTATACTATTCACGCAAAAATTAATAACAGTGTAATACCCCTAGTGTATAGTTTGCTGCCTGATAAGACTTCTGCAACTTACACAGAATTTTTAACTGTGATTAAATCTAAAACTAACCAAAGTCCTAGGAAAATAATAATGGATTTTGAATTGAGCATGATCAATGTGATCACCAAAATGTACACGGATACCCAAATTCAAGGGTGTTTTTTCCACTTTTCCCAGGCATTCTGGCGTAAATTACAGAAAACACCCTTAGTTACAGAATACTCAACAGACAGCAAACTTCAAGTAGAATTAAAAAAATTAACAGCTCTTTGTTTTGTCCCTCCCGATAGTGTAGACGAGTACTACACTGCCATTACAGAATCTGAATATTATTTAACAAACGAAGATAAATTGGCACCAATTCTAAATTATATGGAAGACACATGGATTGGACACCTAGGCAGATCGGGTCGCAGGAGGAAGCCACGTTTCCATGTGGAGTGGTGGAACTGTTATTCGAGTTGCCTACAGGGAGAGGCTAAAACAAATAATGCCATTGAGGGATGGCATAACTCCTTCAATCATTTAATTGGAAAACCCCATCCAAATTTCTATTCATTTCTTGAAACTTTGAAGATGGAGCAAAGCTTTCAAGAAATGAGACTATCACAAACTCTCACAGGTAGTCTAAACTCACGGATTACTCAAAGAACTAAGGAAATGTCAGAACGACTATTGGCACTATTACAACAATTTTCGTTGTGTGTGGCTCTAGATTACCCTGAGAATCTTGCTAACATCCTTTCTTTTTAAACTATTATTGACATTACTTTCCTGCTTTTACCCAAATTTACTATTTTTCTAATTTAAATTTGCAAACAAACCTTTTTACTTAAAAAATTTTCTAAATTTGATGTTGGGTCACTTTTTTCCGATTTGGAGTTATTTTTTTACCAAATTTTTTTTTAATAAACGCCTTACATGAATCTAAGTTTTTATTACTTTTTTAATAAAACATTTTGAGAAATAGCAGAATAATTTTTTGCTACCTTAATTTTTTCATATTATTACTAATGAATTTGAAAATAGTTAGCAAATGTAATAAATGCATTTTTTATAACTTTCAATACTCTTCTTTAAAAACCACACCATAAAATTGTTGATTAAAGTATGTATTAAACCAAAATATTGATATTTCCATGAATTGACATATAAGTGCTAAATGCTAAATCTTTAAGCATGAAAATAAATCATACATTTATGAATCTCCTTGCTTCAAAAAGCGAAACACAATCTGGCCTTCTCAGTAATGAAATCCAATGTAACCTGATTTTCTAAATCAAAATATAGTAACTCCATTAATTCTGCCTTTAAGTATAATCAAGCAAAAAATAAATAACTTACGAATCTTTTGCTTTAAATTTTACAATTGAAAGACAAAGCAGAATTATAATCCAAATTATTTGTTTAAAAATAAATTGCAAACAATATAACCGATGATAATATCACTTATTCGCAAATATTCACAAAAGTCGAATCTCCAACAAAGACATTTCTTTTTGAAATAAGCACAAATAAAATATTGGAAATATCACTATTTACATTCGTATTATATTTTATCAACAATTACATGAAACTAACTATCTCAAACTCCATTTTTATAAACTTTAATTTCAATTGAAAATGCATTTAAATACATTGCATACATAATAATATTTTTTGTATATTAAATACAATATAAAACACTTTAACATCATTTAATCGAACTAATTTTTTCATGAATCTAATTACCGATCTTCCCCACGCCCTCCGACCCAACATAGGCATATTCTAAAAATAAGAGTAGCGACATGTTGTTTTAAATACGTTTTTTTCAATTCAAGCAACCTCTACTTAACTTATCCTTACAATAAATGATAATCTTTTATTGATTTACATTATTATTTAATATTTAATTGGTTTTCCTACCTGAACGTAGATCAGTGTCCTGCTGCTTCCTGCTGCTTCCTGCTCCGGTACTCCAGAAAATGGCCGATGACGCTCGCGTTTACGTAATTACGTCAGGAAAGGCTGCTACAATAAAAAAAGGACTACTGTGGATTTATATTTAATATTTTGTTACAATAAAGTTATTTTTTATATATGTTTACATGTATATTAAAAATGTACAAAAATATACATAAAATTTCAAGAAAGCAGAAGTTTATTTTAATATATATTTTGAATAATAAAATAAAATTTTTACTTAATAAAACACAGTTTGTTCGTTTTTATTTAATTAATGCATTGAATTTTATTATTACTAATTTCATATTAAAATTGTACTTTCTTGCCTTACCTGTATTCTTCTTTCTTTTCCGTTATTTTCCATGTCTTTCCTTTGCTTTACTTTACTTTAATTCCGGACCGCTATACATATATCAAGGTATCATGAAAATAAATGAAGGACAAATGTATCCATTAAAAACAATGTTAAACCGTGGGAACCATAACAAAATAATACGTTTTTCACAAATATAATTTTTTTTATAAATTTTTAATTAAAAACTTATTTATTCCTAAACTATTTCTTTAATATCCAATTAATTTTTTTTAATAAAATCTATTATTTGTTTAAAATTAAGAATTTATTAATATTATAATATATTATCCCTAAATTAATACTTAAATTAATTATACATACCTTAATTTTTTTAATTATACATACAATATATTTAATTAATAATTTGCAAATATTTACATGATTTCTTAAATACTCAAATTAATACTCAAATTAATTATTATTATGAACTTTCTTAAAAAAAACTAATATAAAGAATACAAATCTATTATTGACTAATTTTTACATATTTAAATTAATACTATAATACCCAAATTTATACACACATTAATTATTAGTAATAATATTTTAATTTTCACATAACTATATTTAAACTCAATTAACATTTACCATAATAAATAATAATAACTTTAAATTATAATTAAAAGAACAATTAAATGATTAATTAATTATTTCATATTTTAAGTAATTTATTAATTAATTATTTATTTAATACCCAAATTAATACTCATAATACTAAATGAAACAATATTATTTTAAAAATATTTTTTACCTATTTAAATTAGTTCTATAATACCCAAATTAATTCTCACATTAATTATTAATAATAAGAATTTATATTTCAAATAACTATATTTATACTCATTTTCCATTTTCCATATGAATTACTATTAAAAAAAATAATGTAAAATAATAAATATACATAAAATATAATAATATGATATATATATAATATATAATATATTATAATATAATAATAAATATTTAAAAAACATTACTTTAATACATTAATATATTAATAACTGTATTATTTACTAATAAAAAAATAAGTAATACAATTAAATAGAAATATATATTACGAAACAATATAGACAATCTAAATTACTAATAACAAAAATTATTATATATATATATATTTATATATATTATAAAAAATTATTACTACATAAAAACATTAATAACTTTTTTACTTTAATACATTAAAATATTTTTAAATATATTACTAACTAAAAAAAAATAATAATAATAATAATATATACAAAAATAAATATATATATATATATAAATATATATATATATATATGCGTTGTAAAAGTACCTGGGTTATAACAGTACCTGCGTTGTAACAGTATAAGTTGTAAATGTATGCGTTGTAATAGTATCTGCGTTGTAAAAGATGCGTTGTAACAGTACTGCGTTGTAAAAAATGCATTGTAACAGGTGTATACCCCCCAGCAGCGTCAGCATAAATAACTTAAACAGAATATTCATGTTCAAAGCTATTTAACATTCTAGGTTCTACATGGAACCATTCTCTGATGCTGTGGACAGATATGACATCACCGCAGATGGCCTCTTAGTTTTCCTGTGCTACCTGCAAGTGTTACTGAAGTCATCTGTACCAGAGACTCTGATTCAATTGTGTAATTTTATCTCAATGAGGAGATCTGTTACAAGAAATGGAAATGTAGGCTTTGGTCATGGTTCCATATCTGAAAAAATTACATAGGCTGCTGGTGGAACTGCAGCCCTTCATCTGCAGATAATTGTGAATGATGTTTGGGGAGATCTTGATTTTTCAAAATCTGTATATTTAATAGGCTGGTAAAGCAGTTTGATTTCTAGGCAGATTAATGCTGTCACTCCCATAATAATAAAACAAACGAGCTCATTTAAAATATATCAGATATGTACTCTGAGTATACACATTCGGTTCTTTATCACAATTTTAAATATCTTTCTTAATGGCCACTAGGGTACTCCTTTTTAGGTCCCGCTGGTGTTAGCAGCGTGTAGCGCTGCATCCAGTGAAAGACCTATTGTTGTTGGTTTGCCGGGAATGGAGGACAGGGGATAGGCATGCGCTTTCCCTCGGTGACTTCATCGCCTGTACACGCACGTCCATCCTGGCGCCGTGCACATCCCCTGTCCCACATTCAGAGCAAGTCAGACTTTCGAAATTGCGCGCACACGAACACAGAGTCACACACACACACATACACACGCACAGCTGCACAAACGCGCGCACACACACACGCGCCCCCACGGGCGCACATGCAGACACACAGCCACGCACGCACCCCTCCACCTCTCACGGGCTCAAGCGCACACACACAGCCACCCACGCATCCCCCCTCACCACTCACGGGCTCACGCACCCACACATGCACACAGACACACACACATACACACACATATGCCCCCTCCACTCACCGGGCTCTATTCTCGCGTCGCCTCGCTGCACTGCTACAGACTCTGCACTCCCCTGGTGATTTCTGCGCCGCCTCACACCTGGGAGCCCTGCATCCTCGCTGCTCTCTGTGGGCAGGGCTTCCCGCAAAAGCAGAAGTCCCGCCCCACGACGTGACGCTCCCGAACTTCCGGTTTGACAGCAACTATGCAGGGAACAGCTCGACGTCCGGAAGCGGCCCGGCCTGAGCTCTGCTCAGACGACCCCGTCAACTGAAGAGCTGGAGTCGGGTGAGAGATATTTATTTATTTATTTTACTTTATTAAAGATATCCATTTGCATGTAACTGATCCTTTGACGTTAAACCCTGGTTTGGAGTGCCTGGTGACCTTTGTGTGTCGGCGCATTCACAATGTACGAACAGCATGAGAATCAGCAGGAAAAGCTTCCCTCCGATAGACAGTAGGGTAATGGCAGTGGGAATAGCAGTCCAAGCTTCCCCTGTTGCTGCAGAAAAGTTAGCAAGCTTCATACTGTAACACACAAACTGCAGCAACAGCACAGGCAGCAACAGTAAAAGATTCCCGCACACATGAATGGAACAGTTACATACACACAGCAGCAGTACAAGATTCTCCCATTCTTTTTGCATCTTTGAGTTATGCTGCAAGAGAGACTTTGGACAAGTGTAATGCTACAACTGTTGAGTTAAAGTGTTTGGTAAAGTTTCGGAAGTTACTAAAACCTACGTATTTACTAATCTTTGTTAAGGTGGGATATAGTGCTCGTGTCTTGGTACATGGACACCGTTCTCATAGATAGACAAGCATTTTATACATTTTGAGTAAAATCGATCACATCAACTCATTTTCCAGAAACTAGCCGGTGACATAGGGCCCGATTCACAGAATGAACTTACTACTTTTGGCATTCACAGAATGCACTTACTACTTTTGGTATTCACAGAATGAACTTACTCATTTCGGTATTCACAGAAGTTAGGACTACTAACTTTAGGACTCCTAAATGCCTTATGTGAATACCGAAAGTCTTAAAATTTGGATTTTTCTCAATTTAGTAGTAGTAAAGTTAGGACTACTAACTTTAGGACGCCTAAATGCCTTCTGTGAATACCGAAAGTCTTAAAATTACGATTTTTTTCAATTTAGTAGTAGTAAAGTTAGGAGTCCTAACTTTACTACTACTAAATTGAGAAAAATCCTAATTTTAAGACTTTCGGTATTCACAGAAGGCATTTAGGAGTCCTAAAGTTAGTAGTCCTAACTTCTGTGAATACCGAAATGAGTAAGTTCATTCTGTGAATACCAAAAGTAGTAAGTGCATTCTGTGAATGCCAAAAGTAGTAAGTTCATTCTGTGAATCGGGCCCACAGATTCCACTTCGGGCTCATAGGAAGGAGACAAGTTATTAAGGGTAATGGGTCTTAGGTCTCAGTAATATGTTGTGAGTTCTGGGATCGGGCCGGGCCAGGACCTTTCATATTGTTTTTCTGAGCTTCACCTCCAGGGGTTAAGAGGACCAGGTGTGAAATAGTGTGATTGTCATTTATAAAGGAGACTGGAGAAACTGAAACCACACGGAAGACTGCAATAGCAAGTAATTTCTCGCTTTTCTGAGAGCTTGCATTGCATCATTACATCATTAAACACAATATTATTGTTCTACTTCTTGAAAAACTGGCCTTTTGAATGTGCCAAGCAAACTTTCCTGCTTTTTGTTTCAAAATGTTATTTCTTTGAGGCACTTACACGGTCAACTACCCCTTAATATGGGGAACAGATTCAAGTAATATACAATAGGTGAAATACATTTTAAATGTTCTTTTCAAAATTCTTCGGAGCACTAATAAAACCAAAACAAAGCTCTGAGCGCCTTGCTAGTAAAATGTCTCTCTTGTTTCAAGGCATGGGTTCTATAATATAATAAATCCCGGTAGCAGCATGACTAAGATTAGTTTAGAGTTCCAAATATAAAGGGTTACAGGAGTGCATAACACTTTAAAGCCTGATTTGCATTCCTCAGCTTGTGTTTTATTTCATGTCGGGTATTATGAATTGTTTGTAGATGTGTGCATTATTTTAAAAATGGAATTCACAGCCTTGAAGAAATATGCAGATGGGCACAAATGTTTAGTTTATATATAAAAATATACAATGTAAACGGTATTTACATGTACACATAATATATATTAGAACATTTGTACTTTCCAGCTTCAACTGCAAAAGACGATATAATAAGGTTGTGGCAGGCCTTCCTATGACACAGTACTATTTTTGCCAATGCTAACTATATCCCCTTTTGGGGTGTTTTCCCTGCGTGCCTAGTTTGAGGGTGGGCTGCATGGTTGTCTAGCACTGGTTCCGGCTACACTAGGGTGACCACTTTACTCCAGGTCATTATGGAGACCATCTCGAGTCCTGAACTTTAACCTCCAAATCATCGATTTTAGGTGTGTTAAGCTAATTAGTTCAATGGTGTTAAAACAAGGCTACACCACCCAGAATGCATTGGGTTGTGACAAAAGTCCAGGGCTGAAAGCAGTGTCTATAATGACTTGGAGGGACGTGATCTCCTTGTAATATACACAATTAGTTAGTGAGTGCTTTATTCATCGAGTTGTATGTTGTGCTGTCATTCCCAGGTCTCATCAAGCCATCAGCATCGGAGTCCTGGCATTCATGAGCAAAATACATCATTCTTGGGTAGAGCCTGGGTAGCACATGCGCTGCTCTGCGAGGCATGCTGTATTCGAGTATGGATTTGAAGCTTCGCCCACTCCCCACCCATATTTTTTATTGTCTTGTGTCATTGTCCTTTGGAAACGGTGGTTTTTCATTAGTCAATATACTTAGAAGTCCCTCCTTAGTACCGCTATATCTTATTTTATATCCTCCCATCAGGACACCCCCTGTTACATGTGTCGTTACTCATTAGGCTTTACTTACAGCCTGCAAGCACTATTTAGTTATGTGTTACCCTTGCCTGCTGTTGCAGGCAGGACAACCTCTTCCACCTTTAGTTATTTTTTTCATAGCAGGGCACGCCATGCTGATGCAGTGGTGGCCGTGCCTTTAGTTTGTTGTTTGCGGGCCGAACGTGGGTAAATGTTTTTTTTCTTATATTTTTTCACTTTTATGCTTTCAAGCACCCCATATGGCGCTTTCACGTTAATGTTGGCCACACCCCTTTCTTTAGTCGAGCCTCGTCTAAAGAAAGGTGCGCGGCTGCTAATAAACTGAAACCGCGGCATGGGGCACTTTTACAAAAAAAGAGCATTTGTTTGTCAACTTGATGTTTTTTTTGTTGTAAAAGTTCCCCATACTGCGCTTTCAGTTTAATGGCAGCCGCGCACCTTTATTTAGACGCGGCTCGACTAAAGAAAGGGGCGTGGCCGACATTAACGTGAAAGCGCAGGATGGGCGCTTTTCCAAAAATTGCATTCGCAGTGCAATAGGTCACACATTTGCAAGAGTTTAAGCTATTGGCATTGTCATTTACAATGCCAAAAGCTCATACGCTGGAAAATGCTAAACCTATTGCATTGCAGATGCTTGTTCGTAATGGTCAGAAGAAATACTGAGGAACAATGCGCTTAGATTTTGCTAGATATATTATCGTGAAACAAACAGTCACAAAAATCATACGCAATATGCAAATCATAAAGAAATTAAATTAACATCACCATATCACAAGGATAGATGCATTCAAAAGTGTTCAATATGTGCCTCATCTCAAAATAATTAAAGCATAGTTCCGTACTGGAAGGAATCCCTTCCAGTAAAAATCTATACTTCAAAGAAGGCAAACATATTTGCACTATGGTGCAAAGGTGTGTGCATTGGAGCATTGCTCCCAAAAGTGCACCATCGCATGGAGAGAGAAACATGCACCACATCTTAGTAGATATGGCAATTTTTTCTCTCACCCCATGGTGTAAGGTAGCACAAACACTTTGGTGCAACACTGCCATGCAGCAAATAATAGTAAATCTGGGCACCAACCTCACACAATTACACATGTCATTGATGCTCACTCACTTTTGACTCATACACCCGCATTTCGCTGGCGGAGTTGGCGGAATTCGGAAACGCCGAGCTAAATGTGTAATGTGGGCTTCCTTCTAAATTCTCCCTTCTGGTGCATGGCAGGTTTATATTTCTGTTTGCGCTCTTGATACTTGTTTTGGCTCGCACTTGTGAGTGTGATGAGATTTATCGGCTGCTAGCGAGTGCACAGCAGATTTCCTGCCCGCTAGTATGGCCTCCGGTCACCACAGAGCCTTCCAACACCAATTTGTGATGCTCGTATTTGCAAGTGGCTGCATCCTCAGCAGAGTCTCAACTCTAGAAGCAGCTAAATCTACTCGAAAATATATTTTTTTATGTCTATTCCACTCCCACAGACTGGTCAGGGTAATTTTAGTGTGAGAGGCATTTTTTTAGTTAACCTTTTTTTCAAGAAAAGGGAAGTGCTTTAAAGACTCCAGCTTCCTGTTCCTGTACAGCAGGCCCCTCCCAGTGCTTTCTCTATCTCCTCATCACTTATCATTTGGATTTGAAGGTGGACTGATCACTCTCTTTGTATGCCTCATTAGATATAAGGAGTTTGTTTTTGTGATATTACTAGTAAGTTCAAACACTTTTGCATAAGGGTGTTGTTTGTTTGATAGAGGGCATGCACCAGTATTTATTTGCACTTTTTTTTGCTTTTTGATTTTATTATGGTGGGTGGCCTGAAGTTTCATTTGGAGCCTAGGTTGTTTTGCATTTGCTTTTTTTATCTTTTGTAGAGGATAAATGTTTCACAGTTCAGTACATTTTCTCCATGTTTGTGAAATTTGTTCTATTAATTTGTGGCCTAGTCTGTCTCCAAGCCACACACTCAGTAGACCCAGTACTAGTTCTGGGTACATGAAACAACTTTTTTTGTGGTATTTGCTTTTTTAAAGCATCATTTAGGGCAGGGATGGCAATGGATTATAACTGTGTGTTTTTGTGTTTCATGTTTTTTCTGCAGAAAGTCTATTTTAGTGGGGTAATATTTGATGCCTTGGAAGGATGTGTGTGTTGTAAAGTTTTTATAACTCACTTAATTTTCATTATTAGCATTGCTAAGTGAATGGTAGTGTTTCTTCAGTGTCCCCATGCCTCCTTTTTTCTGACCAGTGTCTGTGTGTGTGTTTGCCGTAGGCCATTTGTTTTTTTTCCTCCATGCAATGTTACTGACTGCCATTTTTTGTAGTCAGTGTACATAGGCCTGCATTTGTTCTTTGATGTCCATGCCTCCTTACTTGTTGTTTGATCATGTGGCCTGTGACCATTTTGTCTAGCTAGTCAGTTTCATAGACGTCCTGTTCACATATGTAAGGAAACAAGAATAACTTATTGTGCTGTGTGTCTTTCAATCTTTGGCTTGATCACCCTTTATTAACCATTACTGACAATTTTCTGGATAACCTGTCTCTCCTTAACCTGAACTGAGTGAGCTGTCAAGCAGCTTACCATGTTGGTCATTTATTACTCCCCATTTTTTCCTCCATCACTAGCAGTAGGTTTGGTAGGCCCATGTTGCTTTCAATGTGAGAATACTATGACATTTATTTTGCCTGTCTAATTAAGGATGTTAACCACAAACAGAACCGGGGGTCTATAGGCCACAAAATCTAGCCTGTAGTCCTCGACCTCACTGCGGTAAGGAGATGCCCAAATCAATTAGGTAAACTTACAGAAGACTCAGGTGAAGTCTTGAGGCACCGATGGATAGAGTGGGGCCTCGATATCCTGGGCACGGTCCAGGTGAGGTGAGGTCCAGTCCCCTGCACAGTTGGATGTCACTCTGCATCCACTGTCTCGGAGGAGTAGCATCTGTAAGGTTGTATTCCTTTCAAGCATTTTTTATTATTTCATCACATATTTGGCAGTAGCAAAACTTTGAGAGCAGAGGCCCTGAAGAAAGCCGAGGGACTATTAGCCCGATAGGCTGAAACATGTTGGCCCCTTTTTCCGACAGCTATTTGTTTTGACTGTCGTTTGCACTGTTCCGTTTTTATTTAGGGGATATGTCTATTTCATGAATAAAAAGAGTAGTTTTTTGGACACATCACTCTATTTTAATACACCACATTGTAATGTTCCTTGCGCTGCTTTTTTCACTTACTAGAGCCATCATTGATTAGCTTTTGTATGGCGGTCCATATGTGCTAGTGGACAAGATCCAGTCCATACAGAATTGGATGGTATTCATTCCCTATGATCAAGGGATATACCATATCATGAGCTGGATGACCCTATGATATGACTGATCACTGAGTCCATTTGATGGCAATCCACATATAAGTGGTATGGATCATGTTTTACTTGCACGGTACCTTGTTCTCATGCACTAGCTTTCCTTTTTTCTGTACCTAATTGATTTGGGCATCTCCTTACCGCAGTGAGGTTGAGGACTATAGGCTAGATTTTGTGGCCTATAAATTCCGGTTCTGTTTGTGATTTACATGTTATAAAAGGGGATAAGAACCAGGGCTGGTCTTTACAATTTTCCCTACGACCCTTCCCTCTCTGTTTGTTGTAGTAATTGAGGATGTTTGCACATCAGTCAGCCCCCTCACACAGGTCAGACATTCAGGGTACCCTATCCTCTGCCCCTTATTCCTTTTTTCTTTATTTTTCATGCCATTAGGGACCTTGTCCCAGAGTCATGAAATGGCAGCCTCAACTGTCTCTTCATGTTGCAGTTAGCCAATCAGGTTGTGTGTCTTCAGCTTGTGACACCACACAACCATAATTACTCAAACGCTGTTTAATGGACTTATACCAAATCATGGGAATCATGGTTTCAAGATCATAAGCTATTTGTCTGACTAATTTGGTGTAATTCCATTCAGTCATTTTGGCTGTAACCTTGTCTAATGTGTTTATGATAAAATGCATGGAGAAGACATGTTTTGAACCCCCCATTCTTCAGGGCTCCCACTAAACGGATCACCCTGCACCTTTCTAGAAAAGAGCTTAGGTGGATGAACAATTTTTTTTTTTTGTAGGTTCATGAAGATTCATAAAACAGCGCCAAATTTATTACCAAACCAATAAATCTGTTTCTTATGGAAACCTGGTCCTAACTATAGCTACACAGTGATGACACAATCCTTTTTCAAATGCTACGCATTTACCATGAGTAGTTAAGTTAAACTCGTTGAAGGCAAAACACAAAATTCACAAAATGTCATGAATTACGCTGGTGTAATTTAAAATGTATAGGCATTTATATAGCGCACTACTTACCCGTAGGGTCCCAAGGCGCTTCGACCGCTGCGAAACCCTTCCTGGCTTACCTGAGAGATGGTCCCTTATTGGGTATCTCCAGGGTGAGACCAGGCATCCCCGGCGGTCTGGTGGGGCCGTTAGTGAAGATGAGGCAAGCTAATGCCCAGAGTTGCCGAGTGTGATCGCTGATCAGAGTGGGCACCGAGGCGAGAGAATTATCGAGTCCGCTGACCCTGGTCCAGAAACCTGCCGCGCCGGGAATCGAACCCTGGTCGCGGGACGTCCTCTGCTCTCGGGTCTGCCGCCTCTAACCAGTGAGCCACACTACTTCACTTCAGAAAAGGAAGAGGCACAGATTAATACTTCATCCAAAAAGAGGAAAACCTAAACGACTCAAGAATTAAATGTATCCACAAGAAGATACAAGATCTTTGTAAAGAAAAAAGCCCTTGGGGCTGTTGACAAGCCTATTTGAAGTACTTGAAACACAAATCTGTCCAGCCCTACTAGGAATAAAAGAACTGCAGGGCAAAGCGGCAATCATTGAAGTACCTCATTCAGAGATACGCTTATGGTGCTCTTAAGTTCTCTCCTTTCTTCAAAAGCAATCAGGAGATGTTCCTCCAGCCCTGGGCTTAACACCTTGGGTGCTAAGGGAATTCCCGCTGGGTGATGTTACTCCAGCATTCCCATTGTTCATGACAAGGTCAGCTCATCATAAGCACAGCTCCAGTGTACTGTATGACGAGCTGACCTTGTCATGAGCATGGAAGGGGTCAAAAATGGTGAATGTTTTCTTCTCTCATCAGTCCTTCAAAATGGTGATGCTTCTGTCCTTTTACCCATAATCAGACCATGTGATTTTTGTGGGTCTTCTGGATGCCTCCCTTCATGTACCAATTCATCCAGATTTCTTCATCTTTATGTCATAAACCAGTAATTTGTGTTTCAAGTACTTCAAATAGGTTTGTCAACAGCCCCAAGGGCTTTTTTCTTTACAAAGATCTTGTATCTTCTTGTGGATACATTTAATTCTTGAGTCGTTTAGGTTTTCCTCTTTTTGGATGAAGTATTAATCTGTGCCTCTTCCTTTTCTGAAGTGCAACAAGTGTGCAGAATGCTTTAGGATCATGTTGGTTTTCTTCTCACGTGAGGAAAAAATTGACTTGTTTCCCTCTCAACATCTCCAGTTCATTGAAGCAGTGCCCTGCATAGATATAGGTGAAATTTATCTTCCATTTCTTCAAGGAGACTGGAGTTTGGATTCCATATGTCATTCCTCCTGGCAAGAACAGCAGTAACAGCTCAGGTTTCGTTGAGGGTAAAGGAGGAGATGGCAGCCTGTCTGCTAATAGTTGGCTATGCCTTTAGAATTTGGTCAAGCATCTTGTATGTTTTAGGAAAAGTGTCCCAGAACACTATGTAACTCGTATTTCAGATCTCAAATCCATCAAGCTTTCAGCAATGGTTAATTTCAGAGAATTTAGATTGAGATCTATATTTGACCCCTTCACCTTCTCTGATTCTAATAACAGAAATCAGTCAAAAGAGTTGGAGAGTAGCATTGAGTGACAATTCTGCCAAGTTACTCTGGGATCAATAGAAAAATATCTGATTCTCTATTTGAAAAGAGATAGCAGCTGTTAAGCTGCTAGCTCTGTACATTTTTCTCCTCTGTTGCTGATTCAAATTGGTGCATGCCTCGCTCAACTATAAAGGGAAGGACACTGAGTTATCAATCTTGGCTTAGAGCGTTTTCTGTGGGCAGAGTTGGATTTACACTCTTTGGTGGCTGTTAATCTTCTAGAAAAAGAAAGGTTATCTTCTTCCCCATTATTGTTCTCTTCTTCCTATCCCAAAGGCTGGGTCAACCCTCCTTCTCTCTTGTGGCCTGAGATCTTCCACATTTATTTCCCTCTTTCCCTCATTTTTAAGAGTTCTTAAGAAAATTCATGATGATCATGCAGAAGGTCTATTAGTGGCCCCAAGTTGGCCTGATAGACCTTTGTGCCCTCAGCTCATTTATCTCACAATTTGACCACAGTAGGTATTTCCAACAATGTTGTCTTTTCTTGGGGCACCTTGATTTCCAGTGCCTTTGCTAGGTCAGTTGCTTCTCAGAAAAGGAGCTTGGGAGGACGTATCAGCTGGTTCAGTGTTGCTCTAGAAAAGAAGCAGTGCAGCAATCAGTATATAAACTGGTCTACAACCCTCAGATTGTATCCCCATCACTGACAGTTGTTGAGGGATGGTGTTCTGCAAGAGGCTTACAAGATCCTACCTGTGATAATGCAAATATATTAGATTTTCTTAAGAATAGATTTCCCCTAAGTTTAATGAGACGGTGGGCAGCATCCTTGGACTTAGGGGTTCATAAATAGATAGGGTGTTACTTTCAGGTTTCCCCCTTCTTTGAAGCTTTCTGTGCCATCCTATAGTTTCCTAAGATTTTCTTTTCCTTTCACTGCTCTTACGATTTAGAATTGCCAGTTTTTCTTTGTTTCCTCAGCGGAGGAAGTTAATTTTTATTCTTTGAATGTTTATACAGCCCTGACCTTCATACTGTGCCATTTCGTAAGATTCATTCCCTCTTTGTTGACTGTGGTTGGCCAGGGTAAGTTAATTGTCCGATTAGAGCTGTTATAAGTCTTAGGCTTCATTTCAAAATGTACCTTTCCTATTCCAGAAGAGTTGAACTGCCAGGTCCTGTACAGGAGTGATAAAGCATACAAAAGGCCGCCTCTTGCGTAGCTTCCAAAGGGTATTTTCTAAAGAACATGTTTAATTCTACAAACCTGTCATCGTATCATACATTATTCAACTTGTTGCCATGTTGGTCCTTTTCCATTTTATGCTTTGGTGTATCCTCATCAAGTTAGGACTGGGCTAAGTAAGATAGATGAGGAAGTAATGACCCAGTTTTTTACCAGTATTTTGTTTCATTTGGAGTTCTGGTAATTCTCATCACAGTCCTAGGTTCCCATGCCCCCAACTGAAAGAGGAAGCTAGACAACCACAAACCCTGTTAGGGGTTAGATCTCTAGGGAGTTATGATGGTTTATACCTCCTTTTATGGTGCAATAAATAGGTAGAGAAAAAGAGAGCAATCCTATAGAAATCCATATCTTATGTTTGTTGGGAAGCAGTCGGAACACCATGGCCACAGTCACGCGTGTTCCGACTACGCAAACACTACCACGCTTGCCTTAACCACGCATAAGCCATAACCACTCATATGCGTGGTTAGGCATTGCATGGTCTAGCTTCTGGCTGCTGCTCAGTGGAAGCAGGAAGACACCAGGAAGAAAGCCAGAGGATGCGGTGCGGAGCGAGGGGTTGCATTTGTATTGGTTGGGGAGGTCGTTTTCAGGGTTGGAGTAGTTTTTAGGGTTGGGGTCAAGGTCGTTTTCAGGGCAGGGGTGTGTAGTACTTTTCAGAACTTTGGGGGTCAGGGGAGTTTTTTGTGCTGGGGTCGGGGTATTTTTCAGGGCTAGTGGGGGTTGTCAGGTTAGTTTTCATGGCTGGTGGCGGGTCGGGGTAGTTTTTAGGGCTGGTGGGGTTCAGGTAGTTGTTTTAATTAGGGGTTTGGGTGTTAGACCTGAGGCCAGTGGAAGGGGTTTGGGTAGTTTTTGGGCCAGCATGGGGTGGGAGAGGGTCGGAGTAGTGTATGTAAAGGGGAGGGCTTTAGGACTCAGGGCAGGGGAAGGGGAATGGGTAGTTGGGGTAGTTTTTAGGGCTTAGAAGAGGGTGGGGTAGTTTTAAGGCTTTGGGCGGGTGGCTAGTTTTTTTAATTAGGGGTTAGGGCTTTAGACGTGAGGACAGGGGAAGGGGTTGGGGTAGGTTTAGGGACAGCACAGGGGTGGGAGGGGGTTAGAGTGGGAAGGGTTTGGACCTCAGGGCGGGGGATTGGAGTAGTGGCAACCTTAGCCATGTATACCCATTTACCATTCATGCCTTTACCACGAAATGGTGAGGTAAAGGCATGCTTGGTCAAGGAATGCGTGGTTAAGATACATTCTTGGTTCGGGCTGCGTGGTAGAGGCATGTGTTATTATGCCATGCATGCCTCTATTATACAACCATTTGTTGGTTGCTGGGACAGGAGAGCAAGTGTATGTGTATTGAGGCAAACACTCATAACATTAGTACTTTGACAAGATAGTCCCAATTTCAGAATAATGACTTTGTGGGAAAAAAGCATATCCTGGCCAAATGACAAACTGGCTTCACACTGAGCATGAGTACCAAAGTGCTAGATATCGCAGGAATCGTTGGTCTAGGGAGGGAGGTGGATTGTAGTAGAGACAGGCCTTGCTCCTTCTGGACCGCACAGCAACTTTTAACACCAATGATCATCTCCATCTCCTGCAACAGCTTTCTAAATTTGACATTTTATAAAATGTAGTATTCACATAGATTGAGTCCTTTCTATCAGCCTCAAACTATTATTTAACCTCATTTTAAATCAAGTCCTACCTCCCTGAGGTTAAGAGTCACCTCTGAATTGACCATTTCTCCCCTTTTGCTAACATTGACCAAACTGTTACTTGCATATGCAGGTACACTTTTTGATGTAGGACAATGACATGTCGTGCTGATGGGTCTTACCACATGTCTTCCACAAGCTTTCATGTTGCTATTTTGTTTAATTGATTGATGGGCGAAAGTTTGTTGGTGAATATTTGAGACATAACTTCCAAAAGCTCTACAGTTTTCCCAACACAGACATTCCTGGCTGCATAAAAGTTCTGTGGCTGTAAATTTTGATGTCGATGAAAGTTTCTAGGAATAATAATTAACTAAAAACTCACACTTAAAGAGCATGTTAGTGGAGTTCTGGGCAACTGCTTCTTCCAGACAAAAATGGGGAAGTAGGTTTCCTTCACCTGAATCCCAGCTTCCTATTCTGATGGCAAACACATTTATTTAGTACAAGCCAAACCACGAAAACATTGTTTGTCTCCATATGATTTGCAACACAATTTGTGTTGTCTCAGTAGTGTGTACAAAATAAAATCCCTTTTACTGCTCCATTACTCTGCAGAATTCTCCAGTGATGGCTAGTCTTCACTTGCTCCCAGTGGTTCAGAAATGTGTCTTCTAACACTTGTATTTAATTAATAAAGTGATGTATTAGGACCCCTCCTTGCTAGATATAAATTTAAAACCATCAACACCAAATGGAAAGCTGACGTCAAAGATTTCTGAACTGGCAAACGTTTTGAAATTACCTTCCACTTTACATGAAAGGGAAAACAGCAAGATGTACTGCAGTCACAAATGCTCCGATTAGCAACCTGGAGGTGTTTTTGACCACAAACGTGTTTTCTTTTTATGTGTGGATTTAATTTATGGAGTTGGTAAAGTTTTACCAACTTTCAAAATGAATTTTCTTTTCTTTTTTTTCAAATAATTTTTATTGACAAACTGATGAGGGAGACATATCAATGTACATATAATAAGAAAACCATTGTTTACAAAATAAATGTAACTCGTTCCCTAACGAGAACTTGTTTCAGTTTCCACTTGGAACACGTTGCAGCATAATTCATTTTGTTCATACAGAAAGCAAAACAGCAAAAAATATAGTTGTATACAAAATCAAAGTATCTATCCAACAGACAATGTTAGGTAGCCACAAAGCCTTCATATAAAATTACCCCAAATTTTCTCAAATTTTTTTAGTGAGCGAACTCCTCTAAGTTTTGCTAGCCCAAGCTCCATAGAGTGAATTTCATTGATTAGTGACCACCATTCCCAGATGTTAGGGGGTTTGGGACAAATCCAAGCTCTAGCCAATATAAGTTTAGCACAAGATAAGAGAATCGTTACCAGAGCAGACTGGGGGAGGGAGACAGGATGTATATCAAGTAGTACTATTGAAGCAGTGAGAGAGGGTAGAAAGATCTTGATTTCCAAAACTTTATGTACTTCTCCCCAAAAATCCTTCAGAGTTGGACAGGAGAACAACATGTATTCCAAATCTGCTGCATCAGAGAGGCATTTGGGACATTTGGTACGATTGCCTTGGATATTATTAAGAGACCACTTGGAAATCCTTTCCGATGTATAATATAACATGCAAGTTGTTCGAAACAGTTGCAACCTTAGGCTAGATGATCGTACGGAATTGTTGATATTGGATAGAGAGTGGTTACAAGCTAAATATAAACAAAACACAAATAATAGCTAATCATGCACCAGTGGTAAAGGTCCGTGAAATCTGCAAAATCGCTACATACCTAGGTGTCAAAATTACATCTAAAATACGAGAAATAAATAATATCAACTATAACGAATTAATTAAATCTACTACCTTATTGCTAAAAAAGTGGCACAGATTGCCTTTGAACCTAATTGGCAGAATCAATCTCATTAAAATGAAGGTACTACCTAAATTCTTATATCTTTTTCGCTCCATTCCACTAGCACTAAACAACTCTTTTTTAAGCAATTAGATGGAATATTTAGCAGCTTTATCTGGGGGTACAAAAAAGCTAGAAGATGGTTGAAACTCCTTAAAAATAGCACGGATAAGGGTGGTCTAAACTTTCCCTATGTTAAGCTGTACTTTTGGTCCTCATTTGTCAGGCGCCTCCGGTCCTTGTTACATAATGAAGACACCTTTTTTTTTGCTAAAATCTGACTCAAACATGTTTTTACTCCGAGTTAACGACCCTAATTACTACAAGAGGGTGAAATTTGAGACCGCCAAAGATATTGTTAGGATATGGATTAATATTCTAGCCCACTGTAATACTTCTTTTTATCATCCGAAATTGCAGCTATGGGTCTTTTGGGGATTTTCAACAATGGTATGGCCCTTAGATGGTCTGCTCAGGGAATTAATGTTTTGGGAGACTTATATGGCGCACAAGGGTTTTTAGATTTTCACACACTTCAAATTTTGTATGACTTGCCGGAAACAATGAGATTTAAATAATTACAAATACATGACTTTTTAATAAGGAAGAATCAAATATACAATATCCTAGACTGTGATATCTGGAATTGTTTATACTCTACCAAAAATAAATCAGTGATAAGTGAGGCTTACAAGCATTTTTTGCGCTCTCAAAACCGATGACTGTCCCAAATTAGCCAAAAAATGAAGCAGCAAAATGGGTCTAAATATAACACCCATACAAATATCAAAATGAATTTTCAAACTGTTGTTGATTTGTAATTTGGAAGGACTTGTTGTAGGCGTCCCTTCCAACTGGAGATTTGTGCCATAATTATCAATGGTTTACTACCAACCCATAAAAAATGTACTGACCTCTATGTTAGGAGTGGTAACCCATTTTGGGAACCCTTCTCCTAAAAGAATTGTGGAAAAAATATCTGGAGGAGGAGAATGTGGTCCAGGGGACCACCGCTAAATCCCAGAGAAAATTTAAAAAATGATATATGACAATTATATATGCGAGGTCTATAAATACCCTTAATCAATCAAGTATGCATAACAGCACAATGGCAAAAAAATATGGTACAATATTCAAGGCACTTAAGTCCAAGGGCAATGAATACAGTGTCACAGGGGACAGCCTGAAAGTTGTGAATTCAAATCCAAAAATATATTTAGCAACTTGCTTGCATGCCTAGAGGTAGATGTCCCCACATGCTAATGTGAATTTATTTGCTTACTAAATAACAGGCTCTGTCACATTCTAGAAAAGTAAGTGATTTAGATGTATTGTACAAGTTAGCAGAGGGGTGTGTCCTGGATTATATTAAAACTATTGAGGAAACTAATTATAATTGTAATCTACATGAAGGGGATCTAGCCCATATGTTATTTTTCTGCCCTACTTTGCAAACCTACTTGGATAGAATATTTAGCTGTATAAAAAACATTTTAACATCAAGCCCTCTAGAGAATTCTCTTATAACCTCTTTGGCTTTTTAGATCCCAACTACAAAAATAAAATTACCGCTTTCTTCTTTACTTTTTGCTTACACTGGTATGTAGCTAATTCTTAATAATTGAAAGAACTCCAAAGCAGTCTCCTTCAAGATGTGGCGAGAATGGCTTTCATTCCTTAGAGGTGCTGATAATATTTCCTTACTATCCTCACCTTTGCATTCTCCCAACAGGAAACTATGGGACTCTGTTGATGCCTTCTCCTTTAAATATGAACCACTGTGAACTCAATGGGCACCTCCCTCTGGCTACTTAAGGATGTTCAATACATACAGAATAAAAACCACCTGGGACACATACATTAAATATCTCTTTTGTTGTTAACAAGACTAATCTACTTAATTAATGCTGACAACTTTCCCTTAAGTCATACATTTATGATAACGTTCTCCTTCCTTTGTTCCTCCACACAGAGTTTGTATGAAACCGGACATGAAACACACACCCTATTAGAGGCACTTCAAACTAAGGTTCAAGATGGAAATAATGATGTGATATGAGTGGACAATGTTAAATTTGCAAACTATGTTGCTTCAAAGAATATACGCATGATATGTTTAATGCGTACACTATAACTGTATTTATGCTTTGCATTCATAAGCATATCTGTAAACTGGAACCTTCCTTCCCTTTTCTTTGTAATTGGAGCTTATAATTCACTATTGCTTTGTAGCCCTTTTCGCTTTGGTTCCAATTTTTTAAAATTCAATAAAAACTTTCTGAACATAAAACAAAACAATTGAGGAAAAGAATACCAGTTTAGTAAACAGCGAGAATGCAATAATAAAACCATTTTGCAAACACAATAATGCAGTTGATATTATTAAAGAGGCATTCATGCAAAGTAGGTAGGAGATGCAAATTGTAAGCTACATGTTCAGGATTATTGATGTAACCAGAATAGCGTGAGCCAGAAGGGCTATAAGGTTACTGAAACATTCAACCCACTGAGGGTAGAAACGTCCAAATTAAAAAGCATTGGCAAAGCCAAATGGTCCCACCTGTAGGAGAACTATTGGCTTCCACAATGTTTTTTTAGGGTTGTATGATAGAGGCCTGACTGGATAAACCACGCGTCCCTCTACACGCAGCCTAAAACATAAATGCGTCTTAACCACGCATTTATTTACCACGCATGCCTTTACCATGTAATTTAGCTGTAAAGGCATGAATAGTAAAGGGGAAGGTGGGGCTAAGGATGTGACCCCCTTCCCTCCGCCCTGAGCTACAAACTCCCACCCTCCCACTCCCCGCCCTGAGGTCCTAATACAACTACCTCCTGCCAACCCCCACGCTGTCCCTAACCCTTAAACACTACCTCGACCCCCTCCCACCCCTTGCGCTGTCCCTACATCTACCCAACCCCTTTCACTGCCCTTAGTCAAACGCTATTTTAAAAAAAACTACCTGCACCCCCAAGCCCTAAAAACGACCCCGCTTTCCCCTAAGACCTACAAACTACCCCGGCATCCCATTCCCCTCCCCCTGCCATGAGATCTAAAACCCCCTGAAAAATACCCCCGACTCCTCCTGAAAACTAGCCCCTAATCTCACCAGCCCTGAAAATTACCATGACCTCCCAGGCCTGAAAACTACCCCGAACCACCCCAGACAATTAAACTACCCACGAACCACCCCAGCCCATAAAACTACCCCGAACCACCTACCAGCCCTGGAAACTACAGCCGGCCCCTCAGCCTTGAAAACGACCCCAAACCACCCCCAGCCCTGAAAACTACCCCTGAACCACCCCAGCCCAGAAAACTACCCCACCCCACCACCCAGCCAAGAAACTACTCCAAACCCCCAGTTCAGTAAACTACCCTGACCCCCAGCCCCAAAAGACAACCCCTGTCCCACCCTCCAGCCCAGAAAACGACCCCAATCCTCAGCACAGAAATCTACCCCCAACCAACCCAGTCCAGAAAACTACCCTCACTCACCCCCAGCCCACAACATTACCCTGAACCCCCATGCCCATAAAACTAACCTGACCCCCAGCCCATGAAACTACCCCAGGCCACAAAACTACCACCTACCCCCAAGCCCATACAACTACAACAGCAGCCAGACTGCGCATTGCCTTAACCCTGCATATGAGTGGTTAAGGCATATGCAGGGTTATAGCAAGTGTGGTTCAGCTTGCAGAGTCAGAACACTCGTGGTTACGACAGCAGTGTTCTGACTGTTTCCCTGTTTTTTAGCCATATTGTACAGCAGTGCTGTCTTTAGTGCAGCATGGCACAGAGAGTAAAAAAATGTTTTTTTTAAAAGCCCCGTTACCCGGTCAATGCTGGCTGTGTCATAAAGGTTCTTACTTTACTTTCAGCCATGTTGCAATGTGGCTAAGAATCATTGGCAAAGCCAATAGATCTCACATAGCCAAGACCTATTGGCTTTGTGAATGCTTTTCTTGTTAAAGCGGGCGTCTTGATCCTAAGTGTCACCCAGGTGCCAAACGCACAGCCAAATAGGGAACATTTAGTTTTCTTTTGTCCTCAGGGAATAATGTGAATAGCAAAATATAAGGTGCCTCATGTATATCTTAATGTATGTGCAATCTTTGACTGCGCCATTAGGATTCTGGATTCAGCACTATTGTAACCTTTTGCATCCTTGCTGTAGGGTGCTAACATTGTTGTCGGTATAGGTATGCAGGCGGAATATGACTGCATTATTGATTGTTTTCTGCTTGTGAACTCACTGGTGTAAGAAACACACTAACATTCTTTTGGGGACTACCTGTGTTCGGATAACCCTACCCTTAGACTGCAGAAATAGCACACCACCTGTATATGATCCCTGCCCATGTTGATGAAGGGCTTTTGTAATTGTCTGGCTCAACTGGGAATTCAAGGTAATACAGTCTGCGCTATTTTCTCCAACGCCTTCGAAGGAAAGCAACTTAAAACCAGTTAACACAGATCTTCATCTGATTAGAGGTGCCTCCCTCTCCACCCGCTATGGAAATTGAATGAACACTGCACCTCTTGGACTAGTATTTTGAGGTCTTCTTGACCAACCGTGTGCATGAGGGGATGAGGGGATGCAAACAATAATGAATGCAGGAGACTGCAAGCAAAAACGACGATGAAGCAACTATGGGAGAGCAGTGACGTATTCCATGACAGAGTACAGGCCGGGTGTCTTAATTCATTACAACGCACCAACCACTTCAAAATGGGATGTGTGGCTAAGTTAGAGCCTTTGGCATCAGCTCAACATCCTATTATTCTGAGTAAATCGCCTAATCGCCCCATGCTCAAACATTTTTTTTTTTTTTTACTCTGAATAATGTCTCTGTGCCTACATAAAATATCTAATGAAAAACATGAATATAAGGTAACTGGAGCTCATGTTAAGTGCTCCAATACCTTTGGTTCGAGTTTCTGCTAGAGGGGAAAGAAGAACCAGGCACAAGGAGGAGTGGAGAAATAGTGCCTTAATCATAGTGTGAGCAGCGGATGGCCCCTAATTAAGTTTGATGAATTCTTACTTCATCCATGCTCCACTGAAGGAACAGAACTGGTGCAATGGTCTGTGATGCCCAATTAAAAGGCTACATTGGAGAGTCAAGATGAAGCGAACCAATGGTAAGTAAGGGAGGTCTCTAAGCCCTTTACCTCGCAGCAAACAGTGCATGTAGGCTCTAAGGCGAGACCTAGAAAGGGAGAAAAAAAGACACATATTTGGATGTTGGAGAGGAAGGCTTTTACTTGTCATTATTTGCCTTGAACCACCTAATTATCTTCAATGGAGCTCCAAACATTCCAGTGTTCTAATAAGTGTTAACATTTCAGCATATATGGTGTGTAGTTTTTTTTTCGTATTCTTTTAACTTAATGCTTATAACGCTGAAAACGACTTGTTTGTAATTAAGCTAAAATCATAAGCGCCCGAAACTTTTTGACTATGTATAGCACCAATGAAACACCATTGATTTTCACTGAGCACCTCGAGCGTTTTATGAAGCGGCCTGTTTGCATTTTCTTATTTTCCCATTACAGGTAACTGCGAAGCTCAGTCTTCACCTACATTTCCCATCGGCAACGACTGAAAGAAACTCTTTTGCAAATACAGCCCCTGGGCTACTTTTCTTGGTGCATTTCCTAGAAAAGATTTTTACGATTTCAGTTTTGAAGCATGTTTTCGTGTTTTGCTTTATTTTATATAATATTATTAAGAAAAAAGTGCATGACAGTGGTGATCGCTCAAACGCTAGGAGAGGTAATAGAAGAAAATAAATATTTCATTATTTGTGGATAAATAAAATATAACAGAAACATTAAAGCAACGAAAACAACCTCGTATTTCACTTTGCTGTTAATTTATCTCAAGCCCATGGGCGTGATTGAACCACAATGTACCAACAGCAAATGAAAGAAAATTGTCTGCTCATAATAAAATCATCTACCGAACTGAGGCCTTCGATCCACTGGGATATATAGGCAATTTGAAAAGAGATGTTCCTATCGGTGGTCATGGAGATACATAGATACATAGAAGATGATATCAGATTGGGACTGCAGGGCATTTCAGGCTTTCCATCCACTGCCTTCTGCAACAAGGAAAACTGCACATATTCGGCGGTTTTACATTTGTTGTCCTTTTTACATAATCTGTTTTACATCCCCTGTTTTTATGATGTCAAACTTTTTCCTCTACTCTTCCAAACTAAGGGCAGATTAGGAGTCTGGCAGATTGGAATTAACTAATGGAATTCAATTCTACACTAGTCCAGGTGGCATATTAACAAGGGCAGTATCGCCGCTTTAACAGCATTTTTTGCCGCTAAAGCGGCGATATTTTAATTGCCCTTTTTACAAGGTGGTGCTAACATGCATTATCGCATGTTAGCACCCGTTTTCCCGACGCCTCGCTTTGCATCTCTAATGAGATGCAAAGTGGGCATCACTGAGCAGTACTCCTTGTAAATTATCGCTGATGTGAACATTGCGATATTTACAAGGAGGCACAGGCATTTTGGCAGACGTTACTTTTGGCGAAAACCCTGGTTTTCGCCAAAAACTAACATCTGCAAAAATGCTGACTTGATTGTCAGGTGGATTATGCTGATACGACCACAGGGTCGTTTCAGCAAGGTTACCGCAGTTTTCCATGGAACATCGCTGGAAAACCAGCGCTGTTCCATGGAAAACAGCGCTATCGCAATTATTTCCATTGTGCTATGCGTTGTTAATACAGCGCTAGCATGGCTATAATTTCTAGCGATAGCCCGCAATAAAAATTCACCCGCTAAGAGCGCCAGCGATAGTTTTCTCTGGCCGTTGATAATATGCCCCCAGGTTCGTTGTTTTCCTCTGGTTTTACTGGGTGTGGGAGAACGGTATGGATTTTTCAAGGCATATATTCTGGTTGGAAAAACGGCATGAGGGTGGCTGCTGCAGCAGCACATAGGCCTAATTTTACTGTGTTTTTTCCCCCTAGAAAAAATCTTCCTTTTCCCTTCCCTACTTCAATTAACACCCTACCCTCAGCCCACACCTGCCCCGCAGGCCTCACATGGATTTGCCACCTGCTCATAGCTGGTGGCAAATATATGCTGTAAAACCCCTTGGAATTACAAATTGTGTGTGGTTTTACGACTGGAAAAATAGGTCCCATAATGTAATTTCCCATTCCATGAGATTTCACTCATAATTGCATGTTACTGGTGCATAATTACCGCACCATAGCCCACACCATTCAACTTGTAATCAGGGCCTATGTGCTGTACCACAACTTCAAAACATTCAGCCTGATTCATGAAGTAAAATTGCGCCCGCAATCGCTGCGAAAATGTAAATGCGGGCGCAATTTCCGTAACCGGCATTCAACATCAAAATAGCGAATTCGCAAACACAGAATTGCGAATTCGCTAATATATTCGCAGAATCCCGGCAGGTGAGCATTAGCGAATCGGAAATTGCGACACACCACGGATTCTGCGAAAATAATAGCGAATTCGCTATATAATCGCAATCGGTATTCAAGAAAAATCGCTATTAGCGAAAAACCCAAAAATCGCTATTTGCACAGCGCAAAATAAGGACAACTCAAAGCAGGTGGTAACCATAAAAGCCATGCAAAAAAAACTTTCAAAAAAACGTTGTCCTATCACCAACAGGTTCTGGCCTGACCAATCACACATAAGGACCATCATCATCAGCAGCATTAGGAGTCCCACAATGCCAGGAATGTACATGGTGGTGAGGCGTCGAAGGCTAGAGCGATTAGCACGGAGGAGACGCAGGATCCAGGACAGGATATTCCGCCAGCGGGTCACCTTGCTGGGCCAAACCAGAGAGCTGATATATGCTAAATACAGGCTGAATGGGGAAATGATAATGCAGCTAATACAGGACCTTGACCCCCTGATGCAGCACCCAACAAGCCGTACCAATGCGGTGCCTACACATGTGCAGGTATTGTGTAGCCTGCACCTCCTGGCCTCCGGGAGTTTCCAGGGGATAGTAGCGGCTGCTGGGGGGATATCCCAGCCCACCATGTCACGCTGCCTCCACACTTTTGTTGACGCCATGCTCACCCAGCTACACCGTCACATCAAATTCCCCGCCAGCCAACAGGAATTGGACATGACCAAGCTACAATTCTACAATGTAGCCCATTTTCCACATGTGCTCGGATGCATAGACTGTACCCATGTCGCCATCTGCCCACCAGCTGCCATGGAGTATATGTTCCGCAATAGAAAGTCCTACCACTCCCTCAACATCCAGATGGTCTGCAATGCTAAGACATACATCACTGACATTGTCGCACAGTACCCAGGGAGTACCCATGACTCCTTCATTTTCCGGCACAGCGGCCTCCACACACGACTGGTCAGGGGAGAGTTTGGGGAAGGACACCTACTTGGTAAGTACACTTAGTTGAAAATGTCACATTGCTAAGATGTAACAGCGCAGCACAGGCAATCACCATCTGCTCCTCTCATTCAGGTGACAGTGGCTACGCCCTCCGTGAATACCTCCTGACCCCATACCTCAACCCTGCTACACCCCAGCAACGGCGCTACAATATTGCACACATACGGACAAGAAATTGCATAGAAAGGACATTTGGCCTGCTCAAGAGCAGGTTCCGCATACTGCACAAGACAGGTGGGGCCATGTATTACAGTCCTGAAATGTGCTGCTGCTTTGTGGCTGTCTGCGCAATACTACATAACATTGCAACCAAGCACCGGATACCTGTTGACATCTCTGGCAGTGAATCTGAGGGGGACAACCGGCCACCTGCACATGCGCGCCATGCACATGGGGAGAACCCAGCAGAAGGGCACAGACGTCGCAACCACATCACAGTGAACAGTTTCTAGTACAACCTCTTCCATCACCCCACAAATCAACAATGCATGAAAAATGTAATGATGACACAACGCTAATGTGTGTAGCAAAATAAATGTATTTGTTCAATTCACAAAAATAAAAATAAGGTTCCAGTCCAAATAACTACAACAAACAGTATTACAGCATACTGCTGTGTATCACAACATGGCAGGCTTAACGTCAGCCTGTGCCAATGATAGTCTGAAGTTCTCAGGTGCGCCTACTGCGCGTTGCGCCCAAGCGCCTCTGAGGGGCATCCTCCTCCGGGGCTTCAGGCCCTGGCGTGGGCCTGGTGCTGCGGCTGTGTGGTGGGATCTGTGAGGCAGAGTGAGAGCTGACACTGGACGCCCCCTCACTAGCATCATCACCCCCCACAGTGGATGGTATTGCTGGAGGGTGAAGTGCAATGACGGCCGTGGTGAGGTGCTCCAGCACCCTAGTCATGTCCTCACTGCACTGTACTAGTTGGTGCTGCTGGGTCAGGGAGCGCCGCGCCAACAGAGAAGTAGCATTTGCTGCTACATAACTTGCCCTGCTGTATGAGGCCAGCTGGCTCATAAGTTGGCGGTGGCGGCGGCGTGCTGCACTGTGCTGTGTCGACATGGCAGCGGTGTTGGCCTCCATGGCTGCAGCCATGCGGGCCATTCCCTCACCCACACCTGCCATGGCTGAAGTCATGTTGTCCAATCGTTCCCCCACACCTGCCATGGCTGCCCTCATGCCGTCCATGTGGCCTGCAACTGTGGCCACATTGCGCCCTATCATATGGAGCTGCAGCTGAATAGCTCCTTGCTGTTGTGCCTGGCGCTGGTGTATCCGCAGCATGCGTCTTTCAATGCTGAGCCGTGCCAGTCCCTGTTCATTGGCCCGCCTGCTTGCTGGAGTGGAGTGCTGGCGTGACCTGCCACGCCTGCCCTGCTGGCCTGAGTCTGTGGCTGGCCGCTGTGTGGAAACTGGCGCAGCCCCGGATGTTGTGGCGACAGCTGCTGGGGGTGTGACCGCAGGTGTTGCTGGTGCGCCAGATGCAGGGGGTGTGACTGCTGGTGTTGCTGGTGTACAAGATGCAGGGGGCACAATGGTAACTGCCCTGGCTGCGGCTCTAGGTGGAGCAGCGGTAGCAGGAGACACAATGGTGGCTGGCCTGGCAGCGGCTGTGGGTGCTGCACCAGTCGCAGGGCGGACACTGCAGGTGGATCTTGCTGCTGGTGTTGATGCAGCGGCAGGGGCTGGTGCCTGGGTTGGTGGTGGCACCTCCTCCTCCTGGACCTCCTCATCGATTTGCAGCCTTTCGCTGTCGCTGCTTTCGCCACCTGTGGGGGTAAGTGGTGGATCATTAGTTGCATGTATCTGGCAGACGTGCATTTGCTACATGCATGCTGGGTGACATTCCCTGAATGGCTGTGGCTTTGTGTGCTTTGGGACCTGTCTGGCTGCATTGTGGTACTACAACATTGTGGCCAGACTACATCTCCCACAATGCTTCAGGACATTCCTTGATGTGCAACTATGGCATGCCTATGGGACATTAGGGGAGCCTATTTGGTCATGGACATCCATAGGGGGCAGGGTCGCAGTCGCGTGCCACTTACCTTGGGTGTCTTGGGTGGTGCGGGATGAGTCTAGTCGTGTAAATCCTACACAGGCCTCCTTCTCCAGGGTGTCCTCCACCTGGTCCTCCATGGTAGTATTGGGTGGGACAGTTGGTCCTCCTCCTCCAGTGACCGAGAACTCCCCAAGGCGCGCCACCACCTTCTCCTTGGCACGGCCTCGGAGGTCATACCAGCGCTTCTTTAACTCCTCAAGGGACCTGTCCGCCACTCCCACGGAGTTCACAGTCGAGGCAATCCCCTGCCATATCCTGCGCTTCTCTTGTTCAGGGACCCTCCTTGAATCTTTTCCAAACAGTCTCTCATGGTTTGCCACCACCCCCTCTATCAGGTGTTCTAGCTCCTGCTCGGAAAATTTTAATTTCCTTTTGCGCCCAGATGAGCTGCTGGTGCCAGGTGCAGCTCTCCAACTTGCTCCCTCTCAGTAAGCCTCACTGTGGAGAATGGTGGTGGGAACCGGCAGCTTCCTGGTTGTGATATCATCACTGGGCTCGAAATGCGACTTCCCGTTTTCCCGATCTCGCGAGTTTGCGATCTCGCAAGTAGCGATATCGCAAATAGCGATATCGCTATTTGCGAGTTCGCAATCCCGGCGCGGGTAGCCGAAAATAGCGATTTTTCTGCGATTATCGGTCATCGCTAACGGAATTTGCGATCGCGTGCGAATCGCATTTTTTATCGCAATTCTTCATGAATTCGGATTTGCGATTTCTGAATAGCGATTCGCTTTTTTTCCGCTATTACAGAATCGCAAATGCCGATTTTCATGAATATGGCGGAACGTCTTTAAGCTCGATCACCATAAGAACACTGACTAGTCGTAGTGGCCACCTCTGAAAGTGAATAATTGAAAATCTGCTAACTTTGGCATTTTTTTCAGAGTTGACATTATGCATATATGCAGGTTGATATTTTATCCGCTGCATTATGACGTATCACTCAGGACAATGAATATGTAAATCCTGGATTTGGTCTTCATAATATACCTGTTATTCTGCCAAGTCTATAATCTAATATTTTCTGTTGGAGAAATGAACTGTAGAGCTGAACATAAAGTGCTGGCTGAGACCTTGCCAACATTTAACACAATGATAAAATGCCTTATATTTTCGGTCGAGAGCCCCTTCAGGGCACGTCAGCATCTGCTCGTTTGTCACTGTAGAGGCTTGAGGTAACCTGATAAAATCATCCTGCATTCTGCTTCCTCTTTGATGACCCTCGAACACTGATTAATAGGATTTCTCTGCACCAAATGCGTCAGCCTGGACCTGGAAGCATTGCATCATTGCAGGTACCTGTGATGAGTCCCTGCGTCTTCTTAATATCTTTTCACTGCGAGCACCGCTGAAGGAGTAACAGTTCAGTTTCAGATGGTATTACTGCCTATAAGTGTGAATAAGGTATTGTGGAAAATCTTTAGTGTGAAATATGATTTTGGAAAAAAGTCAGGTTAACGAGTCACCAATAGGCATCTTTGGTTGCGGGAAGTAGCTTAGATGGTGAAGGTGGACAGTGTTTTTTTCATTGCTTCAAGGTGATGGGCCAAGCAGTAGAGACATTTAGGGGAATAATTATGAGCCTCTTTGTGTCACTTTTGCAGCACGCAACGTGGTGCGAGAGGGACGAAAATGAGATTTATGAAGCCACGAAATGCCACTTTGTGTGGCTTCATAAATCTTGAGTAATTTAATGCAGCGCAAATCTCTGCGTTGCAATACTCTGTGCCAGGGAGGCGTTTCCATAGGGGTTGTGTGGTTTTTCCCAAACAACATACATGGATTTTGACACATTCTTAGATTTACAAGAACAGGTAGATCTGGGAATGCACCTAAAAGATACGCCTCCCAGGAGAAGAATAACAAGGAGAAATATATTTCTTTCTCCTCGTTTTTTCCTCTTTCTATGTGTGCCGAATTCTGCTGTTCATTCTACTGCATACTTAGAAAGAGGAAAAAGCCTCTCAGGATTTTTTTGTGAAGGAAGGTGCCCCTGCCTGCACAAAAACAATCCTTCATGCAACGCCGCACCATGGTGTCAGGGTAACGCTAGGCAGGCCATTGTGAAATACAGCACATTCCTGCCCTTTCCCAGCAGCACAGCACAGCAAGTTGACTTGCTGTGCTGCACCACATTTTCATAAATATGGCCCTTAGTTTGCCCAGGGGCCTGTAGAACAGTACAGAGCAAACAGAAAGCAATTGATCACAATGGATTTTAATTCAGATTCGGATTTTATGTGATTCAAACTTTCAGTTAGACAATTTGTCACTATTGACTCAGTGGGTCTTATGAAATCTCTAGGAGCCTGAAGCATGTCCCAAATCATTCCATCAGCCACCTACCAAGAGTACATTTTCCTGAGGGCGTGTTTACTAATCTTGGTTATAAGGCTTTCAGGAACATCCAAAAGAGACAGATAACTATGCAGTATTGTTTCTCATGCTGCACTCTGCTGATGCTGGTATACAAATGTATGGCACTTTACTGGTCTTTTCTATAATAATGGGGTAACCCAAATGGCCAAAACTGGACCTGGGCACAGTACGGGGAAGAAAAAACGGTCCGTGACCATATATTATAATGAATTCAATTCAATCATAAAAAAATCGGTGCTATGTAAGATAACTACAGCACTGATGTTTGCTAACTACACAGAGTCAAGCATTAAATTGCTATATTCAATGCATGTAATAATCACTTTATATGCATGCATATGACAAAAACACCCAAGGAAAAAGCGCCACAATGTAAGATGAATGTACAACCATAATATTTAGTTGATCAAGAGTTACTTCTGCAATACTCCTAAGTTGCGCGCGAAAAGAAGGAGGGAAAACAGTAGGGTGGTGGTGGTGGGTAGGGGGAAGTGCAAATCATAGAGATGTAGGTAAAGACATTCAGATATTTCAAATTCGCTGGTAACTAAGACCAGACTCTAGAGACCTGTCCTGGTTAATACTTTCATTTACATGTAATCTGTAAATTGTAGTATGAAATCAATACATTTTAACATGATACAACAGATAAGATATATGGGTACAGGTCTTGTTCAGGGGGGCAGCGTCGGCGTTTCGACTCGGCTGATGCAAGGAGAGAGCTTTGGGGCCTCAGCTGTGAGTCTTCATCAGGACAGAAGTTGGCAACCTGTGGTTAAAAATGCTGGGTTAGAACAGACGCTGTATGTGTGTGGTACTTAGGTTGGGTAAAGCAATGTGTACTAACCTAAACCTGGTGCCAAGCCTGGCTACTCAGGTATACGATTCCAAAAATGGTTCCAGGGCTCAATGTCGCCAAGGATACCAGTGTTCCAGTAGTTTGGTAGGGCATCAGTCCCCTTCAATTTAATTCAACCATAATTGTTGCAAGGGCCCATATCCTATGGGATGTGAAAAACAAGAGTCAGGTATGACATTTCCGGATGTGGGGGGGCAAGATAATACACCCATAACTGTGGATAAATGTTTCCTGAACTACTGGATGTGGTTGGTGTACGGCACAGACACTCACAAGGAGCTGACCAAGTTCCCCGTTACCCTTGGTGACACTCCCCAAGGGCCTATCAACCATCTATGCACTAGCTCGTGGTGACCAATACTCGAGGACCAAGTTATGTGAATCCCCCGATCTGGTGGCTGCGTGGTGACATTGTAATCCCCCCACATTAGGCTTATATGGGATGTTTGCTCGAGCAACTAGTAACCCTCGCAGACAATATTTCAAAACCATATCAATTCGATATTGCCCACCCCATACCGTCGTGTACAGGCTCTAATGTCTACCGGGACCCTTGCAGGTCGGTGAATCACAAGGCTGTTAGAGAAAGCCGCCCGCAGGCACGCATTGCGGGGGTGTGGCAGGGGAAGAAAGTTACCTAATCAGAAGGGCCCTCTCGACATCCTGTCCTGCTCGGTGCGGTCGCTCGGCAAGGAATGAACACCAGGCGGCGCCGCTAAAGGCGGACGCGAGTTCTTGCGTAAGCAACGTGCACGTTGCTTTGTCACGAAAACCGAGGCTCAGATGGATGCCCGAATCAAGGCCAAGGGAAGCGATACTAGATTGAACGATCCCTCAAGTCAATTTCCAGTGTGCTGGTGGGTAATGGTGTGTGAAGAATAAGACCGCCTCGCACGCCGGGTATCTGTACATCAAGGTCATACCCACATTACATATTTATATATACATTACAGATACAATGCAGTGTTATATACAATGGTTATGCTACGTACAATAAAACAAGATAAATTGGACCAAAGTGACAGTCGAATTATATACATTCCTACATATTGATACTATACCGTTATACTGAGTGATGCATAGTGAAAAATTGAAGACACCATATAGCCACATGAATGTCCTGGATGAAGGGTTGGTATATACATTGCTACTATATTCAGTGATAATCAGAATATGTACATATTTACAAGCTGGTAGTGTATCAAAAGGGCCGCTAATTAAGTGGTCGACCATAAGCCGTACATATTTATACATATTGATATCGTACCGTTATGCTAAGTGATACACAGTGAAAAATTGAAGACACCATATAACAACATGAATGTCCTAGTTGAAGGGTTGATATATACATTGCTGCTAGATACAGTGATAATCAGAATATATACATATTTACAAGCTGGTTTTGTATCAAAGGGGCCGCTAATTCAGTGGCCGACCATAAGCGATGAAATCCAAAATTGCAACCCAGTATAGTAGCAACATTGCAATTGTTAAGGACATGGCTATTGGATACATCCCCATCATAGAGGGGGAATCATTGTGAATCAGCCACTGTGGAGTGGCAGCTTAATGGTGACCTAATGTTAAATGAGACAATGTGGCCTCGCTACAAGGAGGGGGTATCACTAGACTAAGCAAAACGAAGATTAGCTGCTTGTAGTGCGATTTGCTCATATTCGTTGAGTCCCTTGAGTACGGTGTTAAATATATGGATCCATTTAAATTCACGGTAGTTTAGATTGTGAGAAAGGCACCCTCCTTAGGATTAGTATGTACCGTCTCGATGACCCACCATCTTATGCTTTCTGCAGTGTAACCACATTTCGTGAAGTGCTCAACAAGTGGTGCTCCTTGTGTGGCGCATCTAATTTTACTACAATGCTGTAAAATACGGCACTTGACTTTTTGTGTGGTCTGGCCTATGTACAGAAAATTGCAGGGAAAGTGAATGGCGTATATGACTCCAGAGGAGTTACATTTGCTGTGTTCTTTGTTGGTATAGGTGTAGTTGTTATGGGTGAATGATTGTGTTTCTTTCGTTAGGGGACAGGCCTTACAGCACCCACACTTATAGTGTCCCTTGATGGGGGCAATATTCCAAAGGTCTCGTCTTTTTGGATGAGATAAGAGATTGGACCAGTGTGTTCCTTAGGCTTTTGCCTTTCCGAAATGCATGCATGGGGGGTTCGATCATGTTGAGGTTGTCAGCAACCATATGCCAGTGTTTATTATTCGTTTTTTTGATTTAGTTGCTCTTAGTGCGAAATGTTGTGACACATGTGAGCCTTTCTTGCGTGGTGTTTTGCTTTTCTTTGGGTGTTAAAAGAAATTCCCTATGGTTATACCACGCTCTTTTGCGGGCCTTCCTGAGGAGCCTCATAGGGTATCCTCTGTCTCTCAGTCTATTGAGTAGGTCAGTGGATTCAAAAACAGTAATCTTCCCTCTTGGAGCAATTACGTCTGACCTTTAAAAACAGGCCATATGGCAGGTTGTCTCTTAAGCTCCAAGGGTGGTGACTTTAAAATCTCAGGAGTGTATTACGCTCACTGGCTTTCCTATACAGTGTAGTGTGTAACTTCTCTTCTTCGACCTTGATGGTAATGTCTAGGAAATGTATTTTATCCCGGCTATAGTCCAAGGAAAACTGTATGTCGATAGATTTGCTATTGAGCCAGCCATGGAAGGTGTTTAGTTGAGTCTCAGTTCCTTGCCAAACCATTAGCACATCATCGATGTAACAACGCCACCTAGTGATGTTGTTCCTATGTGGGTTATGGATGTTAAGCACATGTCTTTGTTCGTAAACGTCCATAAAAATGATGGTCAAATTTGGGGCAAAACCTGACCTCATGGCCACGCCTTTAGTCTGGTAATAATACTTGTCCTGAAACATGAAAAAGTTTTTGCTCATAGCAATGTTCAATAGTGTGAGAATTAAATCATTAGGAATTCTGGTGGGTTTTGGACGTTTCTCTAACGCCATTCTGATCACATCCATGGCTGCCTCCTGAGGAATACTCGTGTATAACGAGGATATACCCATTGTGACCAATAATTCATTACTGGAGTCGAAGGGAAGGTGGTCAACCAGATTAATGGCTTCCATAGTATCCCTGATGTATGTAACAGTGTCAATGGCAATGGGCCTGAGGAAATGATCGATGAATTTGCATAGTGGTTCTAAAAGCGAGCCGCATCTGGATATGATGGGTCTGCCTGGAGGATTTTCCATTCGTTTATGGATTTTTGGTAGAGTGTATATTGTGGGCATATGGGGTTGTTTATTGTTAAGGAAGTCATATTCGTGTTTGCTCAAGAAACCCTCAAGTAGACCTGTGCTGGTAGCCTCCTTAATGAGATGTGCCACCTCATGACTGGGGTCAGTGGTCAGAATCCTATAGTTGTCTGTTACTCCTAGCTGGGTGAGGATTTCCTGTGGTATTTTGGACAACTATCGCTCCCCCATTGACCGCTGGTTTTATGACAATTTCAGAGTTATTTTTAAAAGAGGAGAGAGCAGACAGTTCATTTTTGGAAATGTTAAAGTTGACATATTCTTTTTGTCCAACTAGCTGCATCACATCCCTCATCACTATTTGTTCGAATGCCATGATCTTGTGGGACATCATGTGAGGAGGATTGAAAGTGGATGGGGGTCTAAGGCCAGTGCTGCTGAATGTGGGATTGAATTGTGTCTTTGTGAAGTGGTATTTCAATCTAACTTTTCTAAAGAATTGGTGAAGTTCAAGTTTTAAGTTGAAACTGTCTGGTAAATTTGTGGGAACAAAGGAAAGCCCTTTCTGTAGGATTGCTTCCTCATCACTGTTAAGTGTGTATCCCGAGATGTTCACTATGGGATTAGGGGCCTGTTGTCTCGCCACTGGTAGTGTTGTCGACGTGTTCTGATATCCCCGTGTATCTCTGGGGGGAAGTGTACTTGCTTCTTCCCTCTGCCCCTGCTCCTGTTCCAGGTAGGTTCGTTCATGCCCCTGGGATGAGCCCAGGGTCATCCCCTGCCCCTGTATTCTGTCCATTGGGCTCCGTCTAAAAAAGGGGTGTATTATCTTGCCCCCCCCACATCCGGAAATGTCATACCTGACTCTTGTTTTTCACATCCCATCGGATATGGGCCCTTGCAACAATTATGGTTTAATTAAATTGAAGGGGACTGATGCTTTACCAAACTACTGGAACACTGGTATCCTAGGCGACATTGAGCCCTGGAACCATTTTTGGAATCGTATACCTGAGTAGCCAGGCTTGGCACCAGGTTTAGGTTAGTACACATTGATTTATTCAACCTAAGTACCACACACACACAGCGCCTGTTCTAACCCAGCATTTTTAAACACAGATTGCCACCTTTTGTCCTGATGAAGACTCGCTGCTGAGGCCCCAAAACTCCCTCCTTGCATCAACCGAGTCAAAACATCGACGCTGCCCCCCCTGAACACGACCTGTACCCATATATCCCTCCTGGTATATCATGTTAAAATGTATTGATTACATACTACAATTTACAGATTACATGTAAATGAAAGTATTAACCAGGACAGGTCTCTAGAGTCTGGTCTTAATTACCAGTGAATTTGAAATATCTGAATGTCTTTACCTTCAACTCTATGATTTGCACTTCCCCCTACCCACCACCACCACCCTACTATTTTCCCTCCTTTTCACAAGCAACCTGGGAGTATTGCAGAAGTAACTCTTGATCAACTAAATATTATGGTTGTAAATTCATCTTACATTGTGGCACTTTTTCCTTGTGTGTTTTTGTCATATGCATTCATATATAGTGATTATTACATGCATTGAACATAGCAATTTAATGTTTGGCTCTGTGTAGTTAGAAAACATCAGTGCTGTAGTTACCTTACATTGCACCACATTTTTTATGATTGTATTGAATTCATTATAATATATGGTCACGGACTTTTCTGTTCTAAATTTACATTCACGAATTTTTGGAAAGCTGTAGATAGGCCTTCTGAGACCCCTAAGGATATTTTCTTGCAGGTAACAATTGTAATGTTTTTGAATTCTGGAGCATTGAGCACTACTGCTCCTCTCAAAACCTGGGCTTCCTTCGCAACACCCCTTCTGCACTTTGGTACTCATTAGAACTATGCAATGCAATATCAGTTTAAAGGCAACGGCGGCCGGCACAGGTAAGCTTGGTAGGGTGGTGAGGCAGGGCAGGGTGCAGCAGGGGGAAGATGACAGGTGAAGGAATAGATGTTATTTATTAATTTAATTATACTTATTCTGTCGCATGTCGACTCCAACCCCCCACCCCTTGAACTATGGTGGCACAAACCTCACTGCTAAGAGAGTATGTAAATATAGATCAGCTATTGAAAACTGCAAATGTCATTTTTGGAAGGCACATATTTTCATTTTTGCCACTAACATTGAGTCCTCTGGCAAATCTTCTGATAATACTTTTGCCATTGCTAGAGAACCCTAATCACCCTACTTCCTCGGGCATCTGTATTCTGCCTTCAGCTGAGCTTTGCTCCAATTTGTCAATGCTTTTTCAGGATAAGATGTCCTAAATACAGGCAAGGTTATCATTCTACTTAAAAACATTCAATGCATCCCAATGTAATATATAAATATAGTTTCCTCTCTCTTCTCCCATTTCCTTAGGAATTTCTGGAAAAAGCAGTCAGTTAGCCTCCTAGGTGGAATCCAACTCAATGCTTCATCAAGCTCAATCTGAAAATGTTCATTGGCAAAGACCAAACTTGCCTTACTGTCTGTTACTGATGATTTCAGAACGATCCTTGAGCAAGACACTTAGGCCGCTTAGATATTATTAGACTTTTCAGTGGCTTTTGACATAGTTGCCCATTTCATTCATATAACCAGTAGGTATCTGCAAAGCTCACCCTTACGTGTGTCATCAATTTGTCACTGTTCTACTTTATAGATCAGCACATCATCTCTTTTGTATGGAGAGCCCCAAAAGCACCCCTCACCTCTAATTGTTCTACATTTATATCACTTCACTGCAATCTCTTGTCGAAGCTTTTGCCTTTGATATCACGTTCCTGGTGGATGATTTTCTCCATACCTGGCAATACTTCTTACACTCAAGCCCAATTTAGTTCTTGTGTGCCCTGTGTGGCCATCTGATGGAAAAAAGTGCCTTAAATTAAATGGTATATACATATATGTGGTTCTCCTGGATATGCTGTCAGGACAGTTATACCCTTCTAGAGCGGCTAGTCAGCAATCCTCTCTAGTTTCATTAATCAAAATTACCAAATTCAACAGACAAAACTCAATTGCTCAATTTCATTGCATATACATTAGTTGCAATAATTAACATCGCTTATACAAACAATACATTTCTCACATGGTGCTCTGTGCCCAATGACAATAGTACTCATACAGTGTCTGTGTGTACAAAGGAAGGATATCAAATTTATCAAGCGATCATAAAGTTCAAATTTGGGCTTCGCCACAGAATCTCCAAATTAATTTAGTTTGGCAAGTAAAAATATCAGTTTGTTTTCCAATGAAATGATGTGGTGCAAGCCTGTACTTATGATCCATCAACCCTTAATTGTGGAGTGCTCTCTTCTGCAGCTAGATAATTTCAGATTTTTTGGTCTTTGCTTTTTCTGCCATAGCTGTTTCTTCCTTATCTTCTTCCAGATTCCATTATGGTTCCTGCTATGTGATGTATGATGTCATTTTCTTTTCCTATTGTATTGGAATGTAAAGGCTTCAGTCTGGTGGGAGGGAGCATTGCAACAAGTTCCTCAGTTGTTTCCTTACTCCCTCCACACGCTGATCCTGACTCTGTGCTCCAGAATAATCCTTCCTGTTTCCTGATTTTCTTCAGTCCTTTGCAGTATTCATTCATCAAGAAGTATTTCTATGCTTCTTGTTCTTTCCTCCTGAGAAGGTGGCAGCTTCTCATGGGCACTTGTCTACAACATATTCTAGTGTGTGGTAACATTGTGGCTTCAGGAAAAAGTTGCCTAAGGCATCAGAAGACCCAGATCAGCATTGCGGTAAATGTTCCGACCGGAACACAATAAGATGCCACGGTCAAGCGGTTTCGCTGCAGCCCTGAGTACCAAAGCACATTTTTTTCTGCCTCATTTTAATTCTTTTTTAAACATTGCCTTGTGCACAGTAGTGCACACACTGACAATTTACTACACGTAAGGCTGTGTAGAATCAGAGGAAGAAGTATTTTGCATGCTTCACGTAAACATATTTCCGTACACCTTGTTCTGTCCAAAATGGAGTTCTCTCCACCACTTCTGCACTCAGGTTGACCTGAAGTGGTTTCCTAGAGGTTGTAGATAGCATGGAGTGCAGGCAGCAGTAGTGGTGTTTCATAATGCTAAATGGTTAACTAATTATCAAACTCAAGCTTCTACTTTGGGGTGGAGTGAATATCATGAATTTTCAAAGTGGGGTGAAAATAAGCCTTATAAAATGTCAGTTCCAAGATGACGATCAGTCCATTGGAAGTCATTAGAGTATCCCAATTTAGGAAGTTGTAGAATTTCTTCCTGTGATGTCAGCTCCTGTTTCAAGCATGCACAGGGCAGAGCTTGGAAGGACACAATACATAGCAGTACTTTTTATTCCCTGATTTCTTCATCAGACTTAATGCCCAATTGCTATGCATTTTTTTACCCTGATTTCGTCTTCTAGAAGATTGCATTCTTTTCTTTGTGGGTCATTTCTTATTTCTGCTTCTTGTGCTTCACTTTGTTCCTCTTCTTAAAGATCAGGAGAAGTTTTACAACTTCATGTTACAGCAAAATCTTCATTTCCAATCACGATTTACTAAGATTGTCAAAGGGGGATTTTTTCCTCTTGTGATCCAGTTAGGCAAACACTTGTTACTTCTCTCAAATATTACCCTTCGCATAGCAGCACTGTGGCTAATGGGCAAGGAATTTCAAAGAGCCCTTGGTATACCTTTTCAGCCTCCAATCCTTGACTGATTGCGATGCCACATGATCTATACATTCTGTAGTGCCATGGATCATGTCCTGAACCTCGTACAGTAGTTACAACAATTTATATTTTGTTTGGGGTCCAATTAAATTGAGAATATTGGACTCTATATTACAGTGTCTTTCAAGCTACAGACTTAAATCAAGATCTAATTAAAGGGAGTTACTTGATTCATTGCCATACTGGATCTGTACAGGCTTGGGCAACATCATTAGTGACCGTCTAATAGGATTGTATACAGTCATACAGTCATACAAGTAAATGCAAGAGGACTGGTAGGCTTTCACAACTCTGTAAGCACAGTTAGCGCCTACACCTAGCTAGTGTTTGTAAAGTACTGTTATATGTATATACCCATATGTGCCTAACTATTGCCATAATAGATTGGTCATACCCAGGTGTCTGAAACACTATCCACTTTAATTCACATGATCAAAAATAATTTTAAGACATTGAGACAACATTACAATAATAGATAAATATTTTTCTGTGCAGTACCACTAGGAATATTAGAGTTGGGAATGTAGGGCTATATTAGCTAAAATGATACATTTCAAACTGAGCTTTTATTGAGTCAGGCAGACCTAAATAACAAAAACAAATAAAGTGCAGACAAGAACTCACAATTCAGAATTTTGAGCCTTACAGACCTAAGAACCATTCTTATAGACTTAACCTGCTACCTGGTATTCATTTTGTGGGGTGGTGACAAAAAGCAAACAGGGTTTGAATTTAGAGCCAGACAGACCAAGAACATGTTCTTATGAAGTTGTCAGAAAGATGCTTCACTACCATTTCAGATAAATAAAATATCATCTATGTATCTCTCCCACCATACTATATTGTTTATGAATGAATTGGACCCAGAGTAAATCCATACCTACTCAAAGGTATGTAGGATCAAGTTTGCAAGACAAGTGTCACAGGCACATCCCATGCTAACACTGTGATCTGAATGTAAAATTCATGTTTCTATTCAAAATAAGACCTCGAAAGAAAAGATCTAGCACACACTATAAAGAATTTCACAAGTGTGTGGTTTTCCTATATGGCCTCCTTGTTTAGTTCTTTAATCACTCTTAGCGTGGTCTCTGTGGAAATGCTCATATACTGCACCTCAACATGCAATGTTAGTGAAGTTGAGTGGTTGGTTTGTCTATAGGACCATTAATTAAACTTAGTGTGACCTTAATGTCTTTCAAGTAGACTGGCATTTTCTAGACAACAGGTTGTAAAAATAAGACTCTTTTAATCTTCAAGAGGATGAGTCATAAATAAATTTATGAATAAAGTTAAGAGTAATCACTCTCACTCTTTTTTGTTTAATACATTTTTATTTTAGACATCCAACACATACATTATACTTATAATATATACATTTAAGCGATATACAATTCAATACGTATGTACAGGATGTCAATTTTTTGTCTTTAAACCCTCCCCTCTTACAAGCAGCAACAACGCCCACCCCCTAACGTACCCCCCAACCTCTCCACCCCTTGAAACCGAAGGATGCTAATTTGGGTTAAACCTTATTTTGCTCTAATCCTTAAAGTTTGGTATATTGTATAATCTCATTTCAACCTATCTTCAATATCACAGCTATAAATTAAATTAAGTACATTAAATCATATCATATCATGGCCTCATTAGTCCATTTGGTTATTGGTAACCAAATTTCAAGTCCTCTTTTTTTGGCCTTTAACCCCCTTTTATGTATACAGCTTTCTCTCAGCGTTAGGTAGCTAGCAGTTTCCTCAACCAACAGTGTACTGACGGAGGTTCTTTATCCAAACAGTGGCCAGACATAGCCTAAATACTGCCATAGCGGCAAAAAGCAACACTTGATTGATTCTGGCATTACTTGGTTGCTTACTCCCAGCCAGCACAATTACTTGAGGCGTAAAAGCCACCTGAAACCCCAGCATAAGCTTGATATAGTTACCCACCTCGTCGATCAAAACTGATAATCGAGGGCAAGTTGCAAACATATGTACACTATCTGCGGCCAAACATCCACAACGAGAACTCTGTATGTCTGTAGAGCCTCCCCATTTAGAAATCCGCACTGGAGTAATGTACAAGTTAAGCCAGGCTTTAAAACATTGTACTTGCAAATGTTCCCAAAAACATGCAGTGTGACTCAACAGTAAAGAATCCTCGCATTCCCCTACCCCTGCGTGCACCAAATCCTGCCAGCGATTGGCATGCTTAATATTATCATCCTCCATTAAATTACTGAATAATTTACAGAATTTAGATATTGGTGAAGGAGCCCCTAATACCCTATCCAGTAAGGGAACTCTAAGGCCTTTGATAGCCTTTTTAGATAGATAGTCCCTCACTTGTAGAAATTTAAAGAAATTATTGTTTCCAATCCCAAACTTCATCTTAATTATATCAAATGGGTGTACTGAATTATCCCCCATGAGATCACCAATATGCCTTATGCCCTTGTCCAGCCATATTTTCATATATCCATCCAGTAGATAATTATCCACCAGAGGGGTATATCTATGTATCCTACCTATTTTAAGTTTCTTCCTAACTGCTGTCCAAACCTTAAAGGCACCCAGCATAATTTCAAATGTCACTCTTCTACAGTAAACAAAATCGATATGACGCATGAGACAGCCATGGGCTTCCGCTCCTAATACTAGCGTGTATTTAGAGGTGCAGGGTGCTTCCTCTGTTTCTACGGTATATAGAGGTGTAGGGTGCTCCCTCTGTTTCTACGGTATATAGAGGTGTAGGGTGCTTCCTCTGTTTCTACCATCTCTTTTCCCAATATTTCAGCCATCTGTTGTAAAACTGACGCCCAGTAGTAAATCTGGAGATTGGGCACTAACCACCCCCCTGGTCTCTAAGTAGAGTCATATATCTTAGAGCACTACGGGGGCGTTTCCCAGCCCACAGGAATTTCAAGATTATTTGATAAAAAGCAGAAAACCAAACCTTATTTATTTCAACTGGAATAGTTCTGAAAAAGTATAATATTTTGGGCAAAAATAACATCTTGATAACATTACACCTTCCTAGGAGTGTAAGGTGTAAGCAGTTCAATCTGTTAAAGTCTGCTTTAGTCTTTTGTAATAGAGGCTCCAGGTTGATTTGAACAATTTCATCGACATTGGCAGAGATCTCGACCCCTAGATATCTAGCGTTTCCCACTACTTGTGTATCATTCAGGGCTGTTCCAGAGTTTTTAGCAATCATTGTCCTATTTTCATAGAGATAATATCCTGAGATTTTACCAAAATCTTTGGCCTCCCTTTCTACCTCATTGATAGCCTCCAGTGGGTTAGCTGTTGTTATGGCAAGAACATCTGCATATTCCTAGAATCTTGGTGTCTCCACTGCTAGACTGAATGGCCTGTATCTTATTATTTTCTGCAATTTTTCAAATGAAAGGATCAATATACAATGCAAATAATATTGGGGAGCAGGGACACTCTTGACGTGTACCACAAGTAATTTTGATTGCATCAGTTGTGAGACCCATCATAGCTATTCAAACCGCAGGTTCCTGATACATGCATCTGATGGCTCCGATAAAACCTTTACCTAAACCTTTCTTTTCCAAAATTGCCCATAAAAGGGCTATGAGACCCTATTGAACGCTTTTTCAGCGTTGAGTAGTATTACAGCCATAGGGTCTCCTGAAACCTTTGTATAGTCAAACAGCGTGATTAAGCTGTGAATATGTTCAGTCATATCCTTTCCTGGGGCAAACCCATGATGAAAAGTGGAAACTAACCTCTTAATAACTGCAGCTAGCCTATTTGCCAGAATTTTGGAATAGATTTTTACATCTCTATTAACCAACGTAATCGGCCGGTACGATCCCAGTTCCTTTACGAATTTACCTTTTTTAGGGAAGACTATAATATTAGCCTTTTTCCAGGAATCAGGGGCTAGCAGATCTAGTTGTGCTCTACGAAAAACCTCCCGCATAATTGTCACAATCTGTCTCTAAAAGTTTTTGTAAAATTCCCCTGGTATTAAATCGGTTCCCATGACTTTGCCTAATATCAATAGCTTCAGTTAATTCATTTATTGTGAATGGCTCATCTAAGCTATCTCTCTCCTCAGGAGATAGCTGCTTGAAAATGTGACCCTTTAAATAAGCTTACATTTTCTTGGCCCCAACCCAAACATCCTCAGTGTATAATCTTTAATAACATTTTTGAAATGCGGTGAGGATAGCATCAGGCTTGCTTACCATGTCCACATTAGGATCTCTAATTTCACTAATCTGAGTTTGTACCGTCTTTTCTCTAGTGCGTACAGCTAGTAGATGACCCACCCTCTCGCTATTCTCGAGGTCCCTGCTCCGCGAGGCCGTGTACTTTCCATCCGCTTTTTTAAGAGATATCTGAGTAATGGCAGATCTAGCGATCGTAAACTTTAATTGGCTGCCTCCGCTTATACCCCTACAGACAGTACCTTTATCAGTTCAGCTTCTGCCTTACCCAGATCCTCATACAAGGTCTGTAACATGGCTTTATCCTTCCTTTGCGCCTCCCAGCCATACCTCGATGTTTCTCCCCTGACCCCTGATTTTAATGTTTCCCATACTATGCTTATGTTTGTGCCATCTAAATTCCCCTCATTAAACCTAGGAATCCATTCCTCCATTTGCTGTATATATCCCTCTTTACTTATTAGAGCCCTATTAAATGTCCATCGTGTCTGTGAGGATTGAAGCTCAATATTTATTTCAATCGCCAAAGGGTTGTGATCCGACATAACTTTGGGATATTTGCTTATTGTACACCCTTGTAAAAGCTCCTGCGACAAATCCAATCTTGCATGCACTTGATGTGGTGCAGAAACGTACGTAAAGCCATGATCACTCCCCTTTTGTGCCACCCATACATCTACTAGCCCATGTAAAGACTAAGTTGTGACAGTGGTTTAGAAACTCTGGGTTTACAACCTTGGTACATCATTCCCCTACGGGTGGAAGCCTGACAGCTCATGTTAATATTCATGTCCCCGAATAAACTCAGAGGAAGAGGCCACCCCACAAGCTCGACAATCAACCATTCAAATAGTGCAGGATCATCAATGAACAGAGAGTAAGTATTTTGTTATCAAGACATAATTGCAAAATTACCCATCTACCCATTTTGTCTACCGATGAGCATGGAAAGCTACCCATTCCCTTTTGTGCCAGTATCGCCACCCCTCTTGTCTGAGTTTCCTGTGTAGTAGTGGCAATAAGTTGATATCCAGCCATATCTAAAACCCCCTTCCTGCAACCCTCAATATGAATCTCTTGAAGACGTAAAATATCTGCCTATAGAAATTGAAGATCAAGACTAATTCTTCTTCTTTTTTGGGGGTCGTTCAGCCCACATATATTAATAGCTGCGATTCTAAGTTTCCTCATTACAAACAAGAAAAACAACAGTTCCAAAACATGTAACAGCGCCATACACAAAACACCAATATCAAGTACCAAATGATCAACCCAGTGCAAGAATTCCTCCCCTCCTCCCCTGTTCCATCCTTCTCACTGTTATTGGCCAGGTCAGATTTGTCTGTCATAGAGTAGAATTTATCAAGTTCTGGAGCCGCTAGAGTGTTGCTGTCTCCCTGCGTACTAGCCAAATGCTTCCCCTTTAAGGCCTGTGCACAGGGGTTTCATCCATCGCTTGCATGATATTAACAACATCCATAGTCACTTGTTGAATAGTACTATTACTTCTTGGCATCTCCTCCTCGGTGCCTGGTATAATTTTTACAGGATTTTCTACAGATGAAACAGATTTAACCGGTTCTACAGCCTCTGGGGAAGTCTCTCCTATGCTTAGACCACCGTTACTCAGCACCCCTCCCATTGGGTTCAATTTGCCAGAACTATCCATATATATTTTTGATAAAAGATTGCTTTTACCTTTGTTTGATTTCTTTTTCAAGGGTATTTGCAGAGCCCTGGCCAGAAAACATTCCGGGGACAGTTTGTTGTTTTGGTCTGGTAACCATTTAGCTGGAGCGCTCTTCCCCAGCCAGTTTTTCAATGTTAACCACGTCTTCATTCAGCTCCACCCCTCGGATGTCGCTCTGATTCGGGTTCAGACCTTTCCCCTCAGTGGTTACACTCCGATTCATGGATATTCCCCTAGCTCCTACAGGAGCACCGATGTCTTTCCCCAAGGATTTCCGCTTTGCCGGCATGATGCACTGCAGCCTTGACTTCACGGCTAAAATGTCATGCCCAGCCTCTGTCGCTTTGATCTCTGTCAGCCTTCCCGTAGGTACAAAGTATCGGTGAGCTTCCCTGACCCCCCGGAGAACTTCACTCTTGACACCAACCGTAGCCAAAAGAAACGTTCTCAAAGCTCGAGCTGTCAGGACTCTGATCGTCAGCAGCCTCATCAGTTTTCTGACCTTTAGTCGGTTAAATCTGAAATTCCATTGGCATAGCTATGGGTAAGTTAAAAGCATTTTGACTGCTTTTCATTAATGTCTTTTTCTCATTCAGAAGTGCAAACAGCCCAGCGGCAGGGAGAGAGGCTTTACACAACGCTCACGCAGCCGCCATCTTGCCTCTCCAATTACTCTCATCCTAATTCAATTTTAGGTGATTAAATTTGAGACCATTAACTTTTGTTTACCTTTAGATTGTCACATTAAAAAGACTCCAAGAGCTCTGAATGAGTCTGTAGAAGCACTTACATAGTGCTCATGAAGGAGCAACCCTCCTGATGATGCATGCCCCTTAGTGTGGGTGAGAGGTACATTCTTTTTTGGGAATACCTTGCACCTGTTCTGAATAATCCCTTAAATACAATGGCTAATGTATCTAGATAGGACGCTCTGAGCATTAACACATAGATACAGACAGCAATAGAATGTCCACTCTATTTAAGTGGTTGTCAGAGCCTACCAGTCTTCTTGTATTATTTCATTGTGAGAGGGAGGTGGTACTTGGTTAGTCTTTTGAAATCCTCTATTTCTACCTTTGGTATTTATGATAAAGCCCTCTGTTGTTTTCTTATCAGACATAGAAGACGTTTCAACATCCTGATTTGAATGTTCTGCTGAGCAAGCCTCGTGTGACATTCATCAAGGTATCACTTGTCAATCCAGATCCAACAAGGGGGACGATAGTCAATGATCAGTGATGCTCACAACCCATTGAACATCATGTAAATATCTATGCAAACCAGCGGTAGGTTGGGAGAAAAGGAAATGGGGATGTTGTCACTGTCTCATGGACATGAGGCCACCAGTGAGGAGTCTGGGAGCTGGTCACTTGTCACAGGGGTCACAGACCTTTCCGAAGTAGAGTACGGTATGGAGTGCATTTCTGTTTTTTTTTTAACATGAGTGAAGACCTTATTATCCAGCAAGTTCTGGGAGAACCACATTCCCCAGACTTCACTGGTGCTTGAAGGAGGAATTTTTCCATTGCCTGCACCTGGGCTCTCATCGGCACCATAAGGCGCATTGTAATCACCCAGCTGCACAGGACGCTATGGTGCAAGCTCTGAGATGACCACATTCCTCAGAATAAACTGAAACTTGAAGGAGGAGCCCTTCCGCCACCTGTACCTGGGTTCCTGTCGGCACTATAAAGTAAATTGTAATCACCCTGCTGCACTGGACACCATCCAGCAAGCTCTGGAAGGTCTACATTGATCAGAACACACTGGGGCTTGAAGGAGGAGCCCTTCCTTTTCCTGTTCCTAGGCTCTTGTCAATGCTATAAAGTGCATTGTAATCAACCTGCTGCACAGGATGCTATCCAGCAAGCTCTGAGAGTACCACATTCCCCAGGATGCACTGGGGTTTGAAGGAAGAGCCCTTCCAACGCCTGAAACGGAGCTCTTGTCGGCACTATTAAGAGCATCGTAATCACTGTGCGGGACACTATCCAGAAAGCTCTGGGAGGACTACATTCTTCAGACTGCTCTGGGACTTAAAGGAGCAGCACTTCCTTCGCCCGCATATAGGCTCTCGTTAGTGCTATAAAGTGAATTGTAATCACCTCACTGGAACACTAAATAAGTCCCAGATCGTTCATCACGCAATTGTACACTACAATACATCAATACTCTCATTGAGTAAGTAGAGAATATCCTGCACCTTGGCCCTTGAAATAAATTTGGTGCTAAACCAAAAAAAACAAAAAAACAAGTAGCTCCTTTGTTTAATAAAATGGCAGCAAGACCAAAGCTCTGTCATCTTCCAATCATTGCTCCAAAGAAAATGAACGGGTGAGTACTGTTGATTGCTTGTTCTAATTGCTTTTTCCTCCTGGCCCTTAGTCCCCAGACCACCTACAGTTCAGGCACATCTCTAATTCCCACCCCTGGCTGATAGTTGTGGAAGAGACTAGTACCCAGATTAGAGAACTTTGGGAATTTATTGATTCTTTGAAGGTGGAGATAGCAGATTTCTTGGGGAAGGCCCAATTATTGATACATCCACAGCATTTTAGGGCTAAGCTAGTATGTCCGAATGAGGGGTCTGAAAGCTCTTTCAGACGGGGAGCATCCTCCAGACCTGACCCTCCACCAAACCTGTCACACAGTGAGGTGCCTTTGGTTATTTTATCTAGCCACAGGTATTTCAACTGGCAAACAACATCACTATTGCATGTAGTAACATATCAAACCCCCCTTAGGGCTGGTAAGGTCCCTCAATAAACCCACCAAAGAGAGCCCAAAGAGGGGAGAACGAGTAGTCATTTGCCTAATCCAGTTTCTTTCCGCAACTAACGTGGAGAAGTGTGGCTCAGGGGTTAGAGGCGGCAGACCCGGAAGCTGAGATCGGCCCTGGACCAGGGTTCAATTCCCCGCCTCGGCGGGTCTTGGGCTAAAAATTCCACGGTCTCGATAATTCTCGCTCCGGTGCCTTCTCGACTCACGGGTTCACGCTCTGCGACTCTGGGCAATAGCTTGCTTAATCTCCACAACGGCCCCTCGCGGCGGGATGCCTGGCTTTCACCTTGTGGATACCCTGCCGGGCCTCTCACAGGGGAATACCAGGACGGGTTCCCTAGGCAAGCGCCAGGATGCCCTTTGTGGTGACAGGTCGCGCTATATAAGTATACCTACATTTACATTTACATTTTACCAGTACACCACCTTCAATTCTCAAACCTGACCTACCATCTGTGTCTATCTTGTATAATCATGTATTGAACAATACTAATTGCAACACCTTTTTGCATATTAGGTCAATTTATATGACACCAATCCTTCATCAATACACTAGGGAGGAAGAGGCCTCTACAACTAACAAAGTGATTCACTGGATAAAGTATGTTTGGATTAATATAGCTTCATTCACTCTGACATTATCAGGGCCACTCATTTTTCATCTCCAGACAGTACTTCCAATTATATCAAATTGCAATTTTCCCATCTTTCTATTGTAAATGGTCTATTGTCTTTGCAAGCACTATGGCTTTCCCCTTCTAATTCTTCGATCCACTTTAAGTCCAGAATAATCCCTTTGCCTAGGGTGGAGCAATCCTGTTCCTCCTCATCATTTTCCTGAGTTGAAACTAACCCTGCCCATCCCAAGGGCCTACCAACAACATCAGCCCCTCTCCAAACATTCTCTTGATGATTCATTTTCATCTGAATCACCGTTCCTGCATGGATGTCTGCTTTCATTGAAAATTCTTTGTGTCTCCTTTCGAGTGAGCCCTCTATCCTTCCCCAGGGATCCCATGTTTCCCCCATGACTAGTTCTATTGATAATCTCTCACTGCTCTCTTGGAAAATTGCTGGGCTTGGGTGTAAGCTTGCCAAGCGGATTGGGGGCCTTCATTAAGCAAAGTAACATCATTATGTTCCAGGAAACTTGGGATATAACCCCCACATATAAGCAAGGCTATAAGACTTTCCACATTACACTCATAAGTCCTTTGTTGGTAGCACTTTGGGTGGCATTACTGTATGGCTTAAGATCACCTCGGGCTGCCATGCAAGGCAGTTATCTTTTGACACCCTGATCTACTTGGGCTTGTAGTTCTTTCATGGAACAAAGTAAAATATTTAATGTCTACATAATAGGTGTACTGCAGACAGTGGAATCTCAATTTTTACCTCCTCTAAGAGACACAATCCGCAAGACTTGGGGGGAGACTGCCGTAACTGTGAGATAGAATTTTAATATGTGTTTTGAATCCTCAGCCTGATTAAGGGATTTTGTGAGGAGGACTTACACTGTAGTATACCACCACTTCCAAGCCCCTATCTAAAAACCCTCCCAAAGGCAGCCTTACAGTTGCTGGACCTCAGTGTTTGTTGTCACTTGAGAGCCAGCAATGGCAGAACAAAGTCTGATACAAAGATGAACCAGCTTTAGAAGGAACTCTTATCGAAACAACATTGATTATATTCTTGTAGGTCTCATTTCCTGAGGCAATATACTCAATATGGAAATTCTGCCGGATATCAGATTGACCATTTCTCCCTGCTTCTTGCGGGGCAACTAAAATACTATATTTCAAAAACAATGCCTGCAATCTGTAGACCTAATAATTAGTGACAACTGAAGGAAGTGCGGGTGGGTGTGTGTAGTAAACAATGAAATTATCTGGGGCGGAACTTTCCTGGCTCTAAGATGGCCACAAGTTAGAGCGGCTCATCTCCAACCGGCCAACTATCCTTCAGAATCCTAGTGATATATTACATTCTACTCCAAAACTCGGCTTACTGCGTGGTGGAGAGTAGAGGAACCCTGTGAGCTGTTTGAGAAGCCCTGGTGTGCCTGGAAGCATAGAAATCCCTTTGGACTCAGTTGCGGTCTTTTTTGCGGAGGGCCTGGCATCAGCAGTTGGATGCTTGTGGAGAGCAGACTAGTGACGCGGCGATAGGAGGGGTTGCACAATCCTCTGTACTCCTGGGGGAGGAGTGGCAGATCCCTCTGTGTCACCTGTGGAGCTGTGCCAACACTGCAGGCTCTGGATTCTCTGTGGGCCTAATCGGGGCCTACCTGTGGTGTGCACAGCTCCCTTGTCTGCTAGCCTGCCGGGGACGTTCCATCGGCGCTACTGGAGAAGGAGCCCTCCAGACATCCAAGCCTGAGGATGCCATCCTGAGGGTCCTAGTCCACTGTACCAAAGGTGGTGTGGCTCCCGGCCCTTGCTGGGCGCTTTGGTGGCCGGATCGGGCCCAACTGTGGAGGAGGATCGGCCGTGACGCTCCGAGGAGCCTTGTGGTGAGCACGGTCCCCCGTCCCCAGGTGTCCCCCTGGAGGCCGGGGCCCTCGGGCCTGGAGGCACTGTGTCCTATGAGAGAGCTATTTGCGAGCGCCGCCACGGACCTGTAAATCTTCCCACCACACCCTACCGGAGAGCCCTGAGCTGCATATAGGGCCTATATTTTGTACACAAATATTTACAACAAGGGGTGGTGAGGGACAGAGACTCTGAATTAAGCAGAAAGCTCTCACCCAGTCAAGAGATCAGGGCTAGATCCAACACCGTTTTTTAGCTCACTGCACCATCCCAGTTTCAGAACATGGCTGTATGCAAATTAGTCTGTTCCTGTCCCAGTGCATGATGGGAACAGGGAAACCAAACTACAAAAGCCAATTCTTACACTGGGAAGGAAACAAGCTCCCGGGGACCGGTTTCTGGCATTACAGCCGTCTTCGGCCCGGTTTGCTTGAATCCTGATGGTGCAATGAGCAAGGGTCTCACATCTGAGAATACCCTTCCACGCTTAGGGTGGACAAAAATATTTACAACAAGGGGTGGTGAGGGACAGAGTCTCTGAATTAAGCAGAAAGCTCTCACCCAGTCAAGAGATCAGGGCTAGATCCAACACCGTTTTTTAGCTCACTGCACCATCCCAGTTTCAGAACCTGGCTGTATGCAAATTAGTCTGTTCCTGTCCCAGTGCATGATGGGAACAGGGCAAACCAAACTACAAAAGCCAATTCTTACACTGGGAAGGAAACAAGCTCCCGGGGACCGGTTTCTGGCATTACAGCCGTCTTCGGCCCGGTTTGCTTGAATCCTGATGGTGCAATGAGCAAGGGTCTCACATCTGAGAATACCCTTCCACGCTTAGGGTGGACAAAAATATTTACAACAAGGGGTGGTGAGGGACAGAGTCTCTGAATTAAGCAGAAAGCTCTCACCCAGTCAAGAGATCAGGGCTAGATCCAACACCGTTTTTTAGCTCACTGCACCATCCCAGTTTCAGAACCTGGCTGTATGCAAATTAGTCTGTTCCTGTCCCAGTGCATGATGGGAACAGGGCAAACCAAACTACAAAAGCCAATTCTTACACTGGGAAGGAAACAAGCTCCCGGGGACCGGTTTCTGGCATTACAGCCGTCTTCGGCCCGGTTTGCTTGAATCCTGATGGTGCAATGAGCAAGGGTCTCACATCTGAGAATACCCTTCCACGCTTAGGGTGGACAAAAATATTTACAACAAGGGGTGGTGAGGGACAGAGTCTCTGAATTAAGCAGAAAGCTCTCACCCAGTCAAGAGATCAGGGCTAGATCCAACACCGTTTTTTAGCTCACTGCACCATCCCAGTTTCAGAACCTGGCTGTATGCAAATTAGTCTGTTCCTGTCCCAGTGCATGATGGGAACAGGGCAAACCAAACTACAAAAGCCAATTCTTACACTGGGAAGGAAACAAGCTCCCGGGGACCGGTTTCTGGCATTACAGCCGTCTTCGGCCCGGTTTGCTTGAATCCTGATGGTGCAATGAGCAAGGGTCTCACATCTGAGAATACCCTTCCACGCTTAGGGTGGACAAAAATATTTACAACAAGGGGTGGTGAGGGACAGAGTCTCTGAATTAAGCAGAAAGCTCTCACCCAGTCAAGAGATCAGGGCTAGATCCAACACCGTTTTTTAGCTCACTGCACCATCCCAGTTTCAGAACCTGGCTGTATGCAAATTAGTCTGTTCCTGTCCCAGTGCATGATGGGAACAGGGCAAACCAAACTACAAAAGCCAATTCTTACACTGGGAAGGAAACAAGCTCCCGGGGACCGGTTTCTGGCATTACAGCCGTCTTCGGCCCGGTTTGCTTGAATCCTGATGGTGCAATGAGCAAGGGTCTCACATCTGAGAATACCCTTCCACGCTTAGAGTGGACAAAAATATTTACAACAAGGGGTGGTGAGGGACAGAGTCTCTGAATTAAGCAGAAAGCTCTCACCCAGTCAAGAGATCAGGGCTAGATCCAACACCGTTTTTTAGCTCACTGCACCATCCCAGTTTCAGAACCTGGCTGTATGCAAATTAGTCTGTTCCTGTCCCAGTGCATGATGGGAACAGGGCAAACCAAACTACAAAAGCCAATTCTTACACTGGGAAGGAAACAAGCTCCCGGGGACCGGTTTCTGGCATTACAGCCGTCTTCGGCCCGGTTTGCTTGAATCCTGATGGTGCAATGAGCAAGGGTCTCACATCTGAGAATACCCTTCCACGCTTAGGGTGGACAAAAATATTTACAACAAGGGGTGGTGAGGGACAGAGTCTCTGAATTAAGCAGAAAGCTCTCACCCAGTCAAGAGATCAGGGCTAGATCCAACACCGTTTTTTAGCTCACTGCACCATCCCAGTTTCAGAACCTGGCTGTATGCAAATTAGTCTGTTCCTGTCCCAGTGCATGATGGGAACAGGGCAAACCAAACTACAAAAGCCAATTCTTACACTGGGAAGGAAACAAGCTCCCGGGGACCGGTTTCTGGCATTACAGCCGTCTTCGGCCCGGTTTGCTTGAATCCTGATGGTGCAATGAGCAAGGGTCTCACATCTGAGAATACCCTTCCACGCTTAGGGTGGACAAAAATATTTACAACAAGGGGTGGTGAGGGACAGAGTCTCTGAATTAAGCAGAAAGCTCTCACCCAGTCAAGAGATCAGGGCTAGATCCAACACCGTTTTTTAGCTCACTGCACCATCCCAGTTTCAGAACCTGGCTGTATGCAAATTAGTCTGTTCCTGTCCCAGTGCATGATGGGAACAGGGCAAACCAAACTGCAAAAGCCAATTCTTACACTGGGAAGGAAACAAGCTCCCGGGGACCGGTTTCTGGCATTACAGCCGTCTTCGGCCCGGTTTGCTTGAATCCTGATGGTGCAATGAGCAAGGGTCTCACATCTGAGAATACCCTTCCACGCTTAGGGTGGACAAAAATATTTACAACAAGGGGTGGTGAGGGACAGAGTCTCTGAATTAAGCAGAAAGCTCTCACCCAGTCATGAGATCAGGGCTAGATCCAACACCGTTTTTTAGCTCACTGCACCATCCCAGTTTCAGAACCTGGCTGTATGCAAATTAGTCTGTTCCTGTCCCAGTGCATTTCTCACTGCTCCATCAGGATTCAAGCAAGCCGGGCCGAAGAAGGCTGAAATGCCAGAAACCGGTCCCCGGTAGCTTGTCTCCTTTCTGGTGAAGAATTGGCTTGGTAGTTTAGTCTGCCCTGTTCCCATGATGCACTGGGCCAGGGACAGACTGATTTGCATATAGCCAGGTTCTGAGCTGGGATGGGGCAGTGAGATAAATAACGGTGATGGATCAAGCCCTGATCTTTGGACTGGGTAAGAGTGGTCTGTTTAACTCAGACACTCTGTTCACCACCACCCCCTTTTTGTAAATCGTTTTTGGCCACTATAGGTGTGGCAGGGTATACTCAGACATGAGTCCCTTTCTCACTGCTCCATCAGGATTCAAGCAAGCCGGGCCGAAGAAGGCTGAAATGCCAGAAACCGGTCCCCGGTAGCTTGTCTCCTTTCTGGTGAAGAATTGGCTTGGTAGTTTAGTCTGCCCTGTTCCCATGATGCACTGGGCCAGGGACAGACTGATTTGCATATAGCCAGGTTCTGAGCTGGGATGGGGCAGTGAGATAAATAACGGTGATGGATCAAGCCCTGATCTTTGGACTGGGTAAGAGTGGTCTGTTTAACTCAGACACTCTGTTCACCACCACCCCCTTTTTGTAAATCGTTTTTGGCCACTATAGGTGTGGCAGGGTATACTCAGACATGAGTCCCTTTCTCACTGCTCCATCAGGATTCAAGCAAGCCGGGCCGAAGAAGGCTGAAATGCCAGAAACCGGTCCCCGGTAGCTTGTCTCCTTTCTGGTGAAGAATTGGCTTGGTAGTTTAGTCTGCCCTGTTCCCATGATGCACTGGGCCAGGGACAGACTGATTTGCATATAGCCAGGTTCTGAGCTGGGATGGGGCAGTGAGATAAATAACGGTGATGGATCAAGCCCTGATCTTTGGACTGGGTAAGAGTGGTCTGTTTAACTCAGACACTCTGTTCACCACCACCCCCTTTTTGTAAATCGTTTTTGGCCACTATAGGTGTGGCAGGGTATACTCAGACATGAGTCCCTTTCTCACTGCTCCATCAGGATTCAAGCAAGCCGGGCCGAAGAAGGCTGAAATGCCAGAAACCGGTCCCCGGTAGCTTGTCTCCTTTCTGGTGAAGAATTGGCTTGGTAGTTTAGTCTGCCCTGTTCCCATGATGCACTGGGCCAGGGACAGACTGATTTGCATATAGCCAGGTTCTGAGCTGGGATGGGGCAGTGAGATAAATAACGGTGATGGATCAAGCCCTGATCTTTGGACTGGGTAAGAGTGGTCTGTTTAACTCAGACACTCTGTTCACCACCACCCCCTTTTTGTAAATCGTTTTTGGCCACTATAGGTGTGGCAGGGTATACTCAGACATGAGTCCCTTTCTCACTGCTCCATCAGGATTCAAGCAAGCCGGGCCGAAGAAGGCTGAAATGCCAGAAACCGGTCCCCGGTAGCTTATCTCCTTTCTGGTGAAGAATTGGCTTGGTAGTTTAGTCTGCCCTGTTCCCATGATGCACTGGGCCAGGGACAGACTGATTTGCATATAGCCAGGTTCTGAGCTGGGATGGGGCAGTGAGATAAATAACGGTGATGGATCAAGCCCTGATCTTTGGACTGGGTAAGAGTGGTCTGTTTAACTCAGACACTCTGTTCACCACCACCCCCTTTTTGTAAATCGTTTTTGGCCACTATAGGTGTGGCAGGGTATACTCAGACATGAGTCCCTTTCTCACTGCTCCATCAGGATTCAAGCAAGCCGGGCCGAAGAAGGCTGAAATGCCAGAAACCGGTCCCCGGTAGCTTGTCTCCTTTCTGGTGAAGAATTGGCTTGGTAGTTTAGTCTGCCCTGTTCCCATGATGCACTGGGCCAGGGACAGACTGATTTGCATATAGCCAGGTTCTGAGCTGGGATGGGGCAGTGAGATAAATAACGGTGATGGATCAAGCCCTGATCTTTGGACTGGGTAAGAGTGGTCTGTTTAACTCAGACACTCTGTTCACCACCACCCTCTTTTTGTAAATCGTTTTTGGCCACTATAGGTGTGGCAGGGTATACTCAGACATGAGTCCCTTTCTCACTGCTCCATCAGGATTCAAGCAAGCCGGGCCGAAGAAGGCTGAAATGCCAGAAACCGGTCCCCGGTAGCTTGTCTCCTTTCTGGTGAAGAATTGGCTTGGTAGTTTAGTCTGCCCTGTTCCCATGATGCACTGGGCCAGGGACAGACTGATTTGCATATAGCCAGGTTCTGAGCTGGGATGGGGCAGTGAGATAAATAACGGTGATGGATCAAGCCCTGATCTTTGGACTGGGTAAGAGTGGTCTGTTTAACTCAGACACTCTGTTCACCACCACCCCCTTTTTGTAAATCGTTTTTGGCCACTATAGGTGTGGCAGGGTATACTCAGACATGAGTCCCTTTCTCACTGCTCCATCAGGATTCAAGCAAGCCGGGCCGAAGAAGGCTGAAATGCCAGAAACCGGTCCCCGGTAGCTTGTCTCCTTTCTGGTGAAGAATTGGCTTGGTAGTTTAGTCTGCCCTGTTCCCATGATGCACTGGGCCAGGGACAGACTGATTTGCATATAGCCAGGTTCTGAGCTGGGATGGGGCAGTGAGATAAATAACGGTGATGGATCAAGCCCTGATCTTTGGACTGGGTAAGAGTGGTCTGTTTAACTCAGACACTCTGTTCACCACCACCCCCTTTTTGTAAATCGTTTTTGGCCACTATAGGTGTGGCAGGGTATACTCAGACATGAGTCCCTTTCTCACTGCTCCATCAGGATTCAAGCAAGCCGGGCCGAAGAAGGCTGAAATGCCAGAAACTGGTCCCCGGTAGCTTGTCTCCTTTCTGGTGAAGAATTGGCTTGGTAGTTTAGTCTGCCCTGTTCCCATGATGCACTGGGCCAGGGACAGACTGATTTGCATATAGCCAGGTTCTGAGCTGGGATGGGGCAGTGAGATAAATAACGGTGATGGATCAAGCCCTGATCTTTGGACTGGGTAAGAGTGGTCTGTTTAACTCAGACACTCTGTTCACCACCACCCCCTTTTTGTAAATCGTTTTTGGCCACTATAGGTGTGGCAGGGTATACTCAGACATGAGTCCCTTTCTCACTGCTCCATCAGGATTCAAGCAAGCCGGGCCGAAGAAGGCTGAAATGCCAGAAACCGGTCCCCGGTAGCTTGTCTCCTTTCTGGTGAAGAATTGGCTTGGTAGTTTAGTCTGCCCTGTTCCCATGATGCACTGGGCCAGGGACAGACTGATTTGCATATAGCCAGGTTCTGAGCTGGGATGGGGCAGTGAGATAAATAACGGTGATGGATCAAGCCCTGATCTTTGGACTGGGTAAGAGTGGTCTGTTTAACTCAGACACTCTGTTCACCACCACCCCCTTTTTGTAAATCGTTTTTGGCCACTATAGGTGTGGCAGGGTATACTCAGACATGAGTCCCTTTCTCACTGCTCCATCAGGATTCAAGCAAGCCGGGCCGAAGAAGGCTGAAATGCCAGAAACCGGTCCCCGGTAGCTTGTCTCCTTTCTGGTGAAGAATTGGCTTGGTAGTTTAGTCTGCCCTGTTCCCATGATGCACTGGGCCAGGGACAGACTGATTTGCATATAGCCAGGTTCTGAGCTGGGATGGGGCAGTGAGATAAATAACGGTGATGGATCAAGCCCTGATCTTTGGACTGGGTAAGAGTGGTCTGTTTAACTCAGACACTCTGTTCACCACCACCCCCTTTTTGTAAATCATATATTTTGTACACAGCACTGCAGTTTTTCCTTCTCTGCCCCTGACTGATATTACTCCAAAGGCTGGGGGCGCGAACTACTAAGCGAGTGCTTGGTGTGAAGACACCTATTAGACCCCGGCGGGAAGCTTGGAGATTGCCCAGCATATCTTGAACTGTGTTGTCGGCCTACTAACAGGGCTATTGAGGGGGCCAGCTTACAGCAGAGCTGTGAGAGCAGCCAACCTTTAATCTGCAGGCCCCTTGCTGCGGTCGAGCCTGCTACTGCCAGGGTAGCCGGTTTCCTGCATCCAGCAATTATCACTGCGCCATATAACAAGCAGTACAAAAGGGGGTGGTGATGGATGGAGCATCTGAACCAATCAACACTCACACCCAGTCAACAGATCTGGGTTTATTCCATCGCCGGTCTTTACCCCACTCTGCCACCTCAGTTCAGACAAGGCCATATGCAAATCAGTCTGACCCTGTGCCTCATGGGAACAGTCCAGCCTGAACTCCCAAGCCATGCCTTCCCTGGACCCGAAACAAGCTTCCTAGGACCGGTTTCTGGCATTCCAGCCGTCTTCAGCCAGGCTTCCTTGAATCCAGTGGCAAAGTCAGCAAGGGACTCACGTCTGAGCATACCCTGCCAACTTATGGCGAACAAAGCGGTACAAAAGGGGGTGGTGATGGACGGAGCATCTGAACCAATCAAACACTCACACCCAGTCAACAGATCTGGGTTTAATCCATCACCGTTCTTTAGCCCACTCTGCCACCCAAGTTCAGAAATGGGCATATGCAAATCAGTCTGACCCTGTGCTTCATGGGAACATTCTAGCACGAACTGCCAAGCCACGCCGTCCCTTGACCAGAAACAAGCTTCCTAGGACAGGTTTCTGGTATTCCAGCCGTCTTCAGCCAGGCTTGCCTAAATTCAGTGGTAAAGTGAGCAAGGGACTCACGTCTGAGCATACCCTGCCAACTTATGGCGAACAAAGCGGTACAAAAGGGGGTGGTGATAGACGGAGCATCCGACTGGGTGTGAGTGTTTGATTGGTTCAGATTCTCCGTCCATCACCACCCCTTTTTGCACCATATAACAAGCAAGCACAACAGAGGGCTCCAGAATTGCTCTGGGCTGAACAAGGGCATTGCTGATTCCCTAGTGGGCTGGAGGTGCTGGCGGCGGATAACGAGAGTGCAGCATGGGGAAGCCAGAGGATGCACAACCAAGCTCCAGTTTGAAAGTAGAAAGTCGCAGAGGCAGCAGGACCATATAAAAAACGCCTCTGAGTTGGGATTGGAGGCTGTTAAAGCTAATCAGGATGCATATCCTAAGAAAATATTGGTGGTCATGCAATTTAGCTTGAATAAAATAGATGGTAAAACAGATGCGTTGAACTTTAGGATGTACCGGATGTCCGATGTACTGGAAAAACATCAAAAAGACTAGATACAGTCGAACAGCGAGTCTCAGATGCTTAGGATACCTTAAATTCAACTGTGCAAAAATTCATCAAGAAACAGCTGCAAGTGGTCCAAGTCGGGGCAGAGGACTTGGAGGCCTGCTTACGGGTGGAACAACCTCAGCATAGTTTCATAGCGAAATCCACGAACATTCCTAATATGGAGCTTTTTGAGTGCCTTCTCACAATGATGCTGGAAAAAGGTTGCTTCTCGGCCATGTTCGTGGTGGAAAGGGCGCACCGAGCACTTGCTCCCAGAACAGACCCTGGGGCACCGCCGCACCCAGTTATAGCAAGGATGCTAAACTACAGGGACTGAGACAGTGCACTTCATAAGGCCAGGGGGCTTTAAGACTTACAATTTGAGGGCATGGCGATATCCCTGTACCCTGACTTCATGCTGTTTCAGGAAGCTAGATGACTTTTTGCACCAGCAAAGAAGAAATTACGAGAGCTACAGCTGTACTACAACATGCTCTACCCAACTAAACTGTGCGTTCTTTGTGAAGGAAAAGGGTGTATCTTCAGAGAACCCTCTCAAGTACGGGAATTCATTTAACGCAGGAACCTCAACCGCTCTAAGAGCAACCCCAGGGTGAGCAGTGATGATGAAGCATTACAGATGTAGAAAAGTACAGTAAAGTTTGCAGTTATGCCTAATATCGCAAGGGGCGAGGACACTCAACTTATGTGGCCCTATCCTAAGAATTACAAATATAATCCTGGCGGAGGAGGCTGCGAACTGAGCCTGGTGACATCCGACCCACATTGTGAGCCACCAGGGAGTGTTGTGTTTTACTTTGATCCCCTTTTAGTTTCTAGGTTTTGTGGGAAGTTTTTTGGAGGGGAGCGTGGATCTCGATTATGAACGGTTGGGTATTGCATAGAGTGGGTGGGTATTGAGTGGTGAGACATGCAGAGTGGTTTGACAATTAGTCATGCATGTTTGGTGTTGATGTGTACACTTTTGGGAGTCATTCAGATGGATACAGTACTGAACAAGAAGTGGCAGGCCGAATGTGAAGGGGGTTTGAATATGAGTAATATAATACGCTTGTTGACATGGAACATAAGGTGGTTGAATGACAATAGGAAAATCAGAATGGTGGCTGCATACTGTAGGAGACACAAGATCGATGTGTCTCTGCTTCAGGAGAAACGCACTTGCCACTGCATAGCAACATGCTGACCAAAGCCTCTTCCAGGGCAGGATCAGTGCTGCAGGTTTTACTTCTCACACTAGGGGTGTGTTAATATGGGTTAACCCTAAGGCGGGTATCACAGTGAGCACTGCCAAGGTAGACCCAAACGGAAGGTATGTTGTTGCATGCTGTCATAAAGAGGGACAAGCAGTCAAAATTGTTAATGTTTATGGACCTAACTATGATGACCCACACTTCTACCATAGTCTGGATGCTGTCTTGATGCACTACAGGGATATCCCATTAATAATAGGTGGGGATTTTAAAAGCATCTTAGATCGTCTCAGATATCAATCTAAAGGGCCCACCCACCGTCGCTCGGCTGCGGCTATCCTGGAGCTTATTGAAAGCCTCCCCCTGGTTGACGTGTGATGGCAATACTACCCCGACATAGCTGGGTTCACACACTACTCCCCTCTTCATGATTCGCACATGCAAATCGACTACTGGCTTGTGTCCAAAAGGTTAAGTGCGGAGGTGTTGATGTGCATCCTATACCCTAACACCTATTCAGATCTTTCTCCCATACAGATAGACTTGAAGTGTTGCATCAAACAGGCCCAGCGTTTCTTTGGAGGATCCCCCATACTCCCTTCTTGACCCAGTATTCGCTGCAGAAATTCAATAGCGATAGAGGTATACTTCGAAAAACATTTGGGCTCTGTTATCAATTTCAATACTGTTTGGGAGTCCTTTAAGGCAGAGGTCTTCAAACTTTTGTAGGTTCAGCCCCGCCAGCTGAATTATTTTAGATGTTAGGCCCCCACACCACCTGCCAGAAATTTCTGGAATCTGGTACACTACATAATCGACCGCCGTGTATATATCACGGGCCATATCCGGCAGACTCACAATACTAGGCTATGTGCGTCACTTCCGATGGCCCTCCTGCTGCTTCCCGCGTTTCTTCAACTTAAAATGAGCAGTTCCTGCTCCTCCTGAACTCGCCGCTCTGACCGAGGTATTTCCAACAGTACCTAACGCCAGCTGCAGCTGATTTTCAACATTGTCAATGCAGGGCACCATCGACCGCCTCTGGTAAAGATGGCTGATGGATGGTTCCTATGTTATGGTATGTTATGTTAATTTCGATTTATATAGCGCCAAATCACCGACACGTCTCTTAGCGCTTGCTTTGGGAACCCGTCCTGGCTTTCCCTGAGAGATAACCCCTACTGGGCATCCCCAAGGTGAAGACCAGGCATCCCATCGCGGTGGAGCCATAGTGGAGATTAAGCAAGCTATTGCCCAGAGTTGCAGAGTGTGAACCCATGATTCGAGTAGGCACCGAGGCGAGAATTATCAAGTCCGTGGACATTTTGAGCTCAAGACCCTGCCGCGTCGGGAATTGAACCCTGGTCCCGGGTCTGACCTCTGCATCAGGGTCTGCCTCCTCTAACCAGTGAGCCACACTTCTCCACTATGTGGTATTGGATGCCACCTGCACCAGTCAGCCAAAGTCAGGGCTAGAGAGGCTGGCTGGCTCATGAGTCAGGGTCACTGTGCAGCGCTTGGGGGAAAGGGGGGGTAGTCACAGTGAGAGTGGGTGCAGCAAGCTGCTGTGCTCATTGGTTGCAACATGACTGATGGCACATCGGTGGCGGTAATATATCATGCGACTCGGAGGGACAAAGCCTACTGGGCTGCATCCGGGCTCAGCTGCTGTCCAGTGATGATCATGAATACTTATTGAGTTCCTGATAGAGCAGGTAATCTATTAACTAAACTGTAGTTATCAATCACATCTTTTTAAACACTTATCCGCTGCTGCCATGAATAAATTGCTGTTACAGTTTTTTTTAGCTATGTGACTAGGTTAGTGTAGTACTAGTAGTAGGGCAGAAAAGTAACACACCACGGAAGAACACTACCACAGCATGGGGGATTTTAGTTTAGGATGGGCTCACCACCTTCTGCTTTGGGAGGCCTACAGTCAGGAACCACAAGTGATGACAAGAACACCATTCTGTCAGGGCTGACCTGCAACCATGATGTATTTTTTACCCATGCATGTATGTCTGTTTGTGGCGACGAGGCAGCAAATAACTTTATAAGGCACACAGTATTTACTATCCAATTAACATACAGTGGCAATAGGCCTTTTCCACCTGCGATCCAAGTGGCAGTGAGCAGGATGGCACACAAGTTTACCCGAGTGTGGTGACAGGAAGGAGGACTCTGCATGGGGATAAGAAGAACTGTGAATTAAATACCGCCACGATCATACAAAGCTTTTGTATTTCTGAAAATATAATCAAATAGGAATGCCAGTGGCAGCATGGTAACGGAAAACAATATGATAAAGTTTGGGAAGATGCACAGCTTTTTTGTTAGATTTCAACTCTATTTTATTTCAGTTAGTTTGATTTGGTGGTGCTCAATGAGGAGGCGTCGAGAACCCTACGACGTCAGGAAAACTATTTGATACGTGAGACCAGAGAGACCCTGGTGTCATCCCTTATCGGCACACACTTATGTTGTGTTTCCTTGGTTTAAGAAAACACTTTCATTCCATGTTCGTTGTCATTCATCATTTATTTCATGGTTTTCGTTTCTGTTTATATCATTTCATGTCACATTTCTTCATGATTATCAACATTCAAAATCAGGCAATATCAAGGCGTGTCCAATGCATTTCGGGCATTAAAATAGCATGCCCTTCGTCAGGGAATTGACACTAGGAATAATGATATGAGTAAACATTAGAATAAGCAATTTAAGTATTGTACATCATTGTTATTGCAACAAAATTCATTTTAGGAATGCAACAAGAATTACATTGTTTCCATCACATGCGTGTCATGCAGTTTAAAGGTGAACGGTGGTGTGGGGAAAAGAGGTCGGGGATTGTGGTTATGTTGGGTGTCTTAAAACTCAAAAAAGGTTCAGATGTTTACTTACATGCCTGTAGTAAAACGCTAGTGGATAATCTGAAAAGGATAAGAAATCGTCAAAGGAATTCCATCAAGCTCGTAAGCGCCCAGAGTTTACCCGTGCGCTGTGATGTGTTCTAAAGCGTGCGCTAAAACTAACCTGAAAGATTTGCGGGAATGGCGTCTTGTCCGATGCTCGTCTCTTTGACTCGCCGGTGAAGCTGAAAGCTTCCGGCGTTCATAAGTTCAAAACTCTCGCGGTCATGTGATGGGTCACATGTTTCAAAAGGGAAGAAAGACTTTCGTGCCTTAACCGATGCGTGTTCACAAAAGGCGGAATAAGCCGGGTTATGAATCGAATAAATGTTCAGGACAACAATAGATATGGGGATGACATCTCACTATGATATGGTGAAATAGTCACTAAAAAAATATCACATGGGAAAAATAAACGTGATAATAGAAAAATTACATGGTAGAGTTCAGGGGATCGAACTGCCAATTAGGGGATGGTATTGTGTGGTGTTCTGTGAGTGGAGCTAGCATGAACGTGATGGAGTCGGGTAACAGATTGGGTTGTATAGTGTCAAAGGTGTTGGGAACATGCACATTAACAATAGAGTCGATTTCCAGAGCAATTCTATCACAGGTAACAAGAAAATTCTATTCTTTCGTTTAAACCCATAGGTTTCTGGGTTGACAGTTTGTGGATCCAGTAATTCTCTCGTCTTAACAGCAATTTATTATTGTTTACCCCTTTATGTTTGAGAACAGTCTCTAAAACAATAAACTTGACTTGGGAAACATTGTGTTGTAATTCTACAAAATGTGCCGAGAGAGCTGACTTCAAATTCTTCAGTCTGATGTTGGATTTGTGTTCAGTCAGGCGCACCTTTATGCGTCTCTCAGTTTTCCCAACATACGTTTTTCCACACGGGCATTTGATCCCGTATATTAAGTTACTGGAGTCACAGGTGGCATTAACTCGTAGTTTTATTGGATAACCCTGTGTTGGATGGTTGATGGTGTGTCCTCTGATAATGTTATTGCAATTACCACAATTAAGGCAAGGTTTTGTTCCGTGGTATGTGGTGGGATCATTTGGTTTGCTTTGTAGGATTTCCCCTAAATTCTTGGCTCTTGTGTAAGCAAATAGCGGTGGTTGGTTGAATGCTCTGTTGAAATCAGGTTCGAGGTTAAGGATGGTCCAATGCTTCATTATTATTTGTTTGAATTTTCTGCTGTTGGTGGAATATTTTGAAACCACTACTATCTGAGTTTGTTCAGATTTTACAGTTGGTGTCAAAAGTTTAGTTCTTTCCAGGTTCTCAATTCTCCTTTTTGTTTCATCCACTAGGTTCTTTGGGTAACCTCTTTTCAAAAATTTGTTTGACATCTCGCTTAGTCTTAAGTTAAGGGTGGTTTGGTCTGAAGTAATTCTTTTGACCCTTGCCATTTGCGAATATGGTAGGTTTCTGATCAGGTTTGGTTCATGAAAGCTGGAATGCAATAGCATGTTGTTTCTGTCAGTGGGTTTGACGTAGAGGTCTGTATTGAATCCATTTGGGGTTACTGTAACTTTGACGTCCAGAAAATTTACTGATGTGTCAGAGATATCCCAAGTTAGTTGGATCCTTTGATCAATGGAGTTGAAATTGTTCAGTTGATGTCTTAATTTCTCCTCCGAGTCTGTCCATATGATGAAGAAGTCATCAATATATCTTGATATCATTTTCAGATGATCTGTCCAGTTCGTGTCCTTTAGAATATGCTGGGTCTCGTACCAATGCATGAATGTGTTCGCGTTTACAGGTCCGGCCGAATTGCCCATTGCCATCCCTGTAAGTTGTTGGTACCACTTGTCTTTAACTCTGAAGTAGTTATGGTATAAGGTGAATTGCATAAGCTCCATCAAAAACAGTTGAAAGTCATGGTCTACATCCGTGTTCAGAATGGCTGATTCTATTGCTTCAATGCCCATGCTGTGCGGTATGTTTGTGTATAAGCTGCAAACATCAGCAGTACATAGCAATATTTTTTCATTGGGGTTGAGTTGAATTTGTTGTAGTTTAAGCAAGAATTGCGAAGTGTCCTTTATATATGTTTGGGTAGATTGTACCGATGGTTGGAGATACTTGTCAATTAGTTGTCCTATTGGTTGATGTATACTCCCTCTAGTGGAGACAATAGGTCTCATGGGGGGGTTTCTAAGATTTTTGTGGATTTTAGGCACCATTCTTAGTGTAGGACTTTTGGGGTTGCTAGTTATGAGAAAGTTCTTCGTCCTTTCCGTAATAGTTCCCTGTTTGTGTGCCTGGTCAATGATGTTTTTTAACGTTTTGGCATATTCCGTGGTAGGGTTTGAATCCAATTCGTTATATGTTGACCTGTCCATGACATGTTCAGTTACTTTTTCATTGTACATTGAACTATTCATAATGACAATCGCTCCTCCCTTGTCGGCCTTGGTGAAGATTATTTGATCGTCGGTTGCTATTCTTCACATTGTATCCAAATCCTTCTGTGTAATGTTTCTGTTTTTGGGTTTGGTGTATTTGAGTTTATTGAGGTCTTGTTTAACAAGACTTTCAAAAAGGTCCAAAGTCTTGTGGCTTGTGGGTGCTTGGAATGAGCTCTGTGGACGTAGTCCTAATAGTTGGTCTTTCTCTTGTGGTGGACGTTCTGGTAAGGTGTTGTCAAAAAAATGCCTAAGTTTGAGTTTACGCATTAGTTTAAAGAAGCTCACTTCTTGTTCCAGGAGATCTGTCTGGGTGGTAGGTACAAATGAAGTTCCTTTCTCCAATAGTTTAAGTTCATATGTGTCAAAGTGTTGATCACTGATGTTGATACTATTACGGAAAGGACGAAGAACTTTCTCATAACTAGCAACCCCAAAAGTCCGACACTAAGAATGGTGCCTAAAATCCACAAAAATCTTAGAAACCCCCCCATGAGACCTATTGTCTCCACTAGAGGGAGTATACATCAACCAATAGGACAACTAATTGACAAGTATCTCCAAGTATCTCCAACCATCGGTACAATCTACCCAAACATATATAAAGGACACTTCGCAATTCTTGCTTAAACTACAACAAATTCAACTCAACCCCAATGAAAAAATATTGCTATGTACTGCTGATGTTTGCAGCTTATACACAAACATACCGCACAGCATGGGCATTGAAGCAATAGAATCAGTCATTCTGAACACGGATGTAGACCATGACTTTCAACTGTTTTTGATGGAGCTTATGCAATTCACCTTATACCATAGCTACTTCAGAGTTAAAGACAAGTGGTACCAACAACTTACAGGGATGGCAATGGGCAATTCGGCCGCACCTGTATACGCGAACACATTCATGCATTGGTACGAGACCCAGCATATTCTAAACGACACAAACTGGACAGATCATCTGAAAATGATATCAAGATATATTGATGACTTCTTCATCATATGGACAGACTCGGAGGAGAAATTAAGACATCAACTGAACAATTCCAACTCCATTGATCAAAGGATCCAACTAACTTGGGATATCTCTGACACATCAGTAAATTTTCTGGACGTCAAAGTTACAGTAACCCCAAATGGATTCAATACAGACCTCTACGTCAAACCCACTGACAGAAACAACATGCTATTGCATTCCAGCTTTCATGAACCAAACCTGATCAGAAACCTACCATATTCGCAAATGGCAAGGGTCAAAAGAATTACTTCAGACCAAACCACCCTTAACTTAAGACTAAGCGAGATGTCAAACAAATTTTTGAAAAGAGGTTACCCAAAGAACCTAGTGGATGAAACAAAAAGGAGAATTGAGAACCTGGAAAGAACTAAACTTTTGACACCAACTGTAAAATCTGAACAAACTCAGATAGTAGTGGTTTCAAAATATTCCACCAACAGCAGAAAATTCAAACAAATAATAATGAAGCATTGGACCATCCTTAACCTCGAACCTGATTTCAACAGAGCATTCAACCAACCACCGCTATTTGCTTACACAAGAGCCAAGAATTTAGGGGAAATCCTGCAAAGCAAACCAAATGATCCCACCACATACCACGGAACAAAACCTTGCCTTAATTGTGGTAATTGCAATAACATTATCAGAGGACACACCATCAACCATCCAACACAGGGTTATCCAATAAAACTACGAGTTAATGCCACCTGTGACTCCAGTAACTTAATATACGGGATCAAATGCCCGTGTGGAAAAACGTATGTTGGGAAAACTGAGAGACGCCTAAAGGTGCGCCTGACTGAACACAAATCCAACATCAGACTGAAGAATTTGAAGTCAGCTCTCTCGGCACATTTTGTAGAATTACAACACAATGTTTCCCAAGTCAAGTTTATTGTTTTAGAGACTGTTCTCAAACATGAAGGGGTAAACAATAATAAATTGCTGTTAAGACGAGAGAATTACTGGATCCACAAACTGTCAACCCAGAAACCTATGGGTTTAAACGAAAGAATAGAATTTTCTTGTTACCTGTGATAGAATTGCTCTGGAAATCGACTCTATTGTTAATGTGCATGTTCCCAACACCTTTGACACTATACAACCCAATCTGTTACCCGACTCCATCACGTTCATGCTAGCTCCACTCACAGAACACCGCACAATACCATCCCCTAATTGGCAGTTCGATCCCCTGAACTCTACCATGTAATTTTTCTATTATCACGTTTATTTTTCCCATGTGATATTTTTTTAGTGACTATTTCACCATATCATAGTGAGATGTCATCCCCATATCTATTGTTGTCCTGAACATTTATTCGATTCATAACCCGGCTTATTCCGCCTTTTGTGAACACGCATCGGTTAAGGCACGAAAGTCTTTCTTCCCTTTTGACACATGTGACCCATCACATGACCGCGGGAGTTTTGAACTTATGAACGGCGGAAGCTTTCAGCTTCACCGGCGAGTCAAAGAGACGAGCATCGGACAAGACGCCATTCCCGTAAATCTTTCAGGTTAGTTTTAGCGCACGCTTTAGAACACATCACAGCGCACGGGTAAACTCTGGGCGCTTACGAGCTTGATGGAATTCCTTTGACGATTTCTTATCCTTTTCAGATTATCCACTAGCGTTTTACTACAGGCATGTAAGTGAACATCTGAACCTTTTTTGAGTTTTAAGACACCCAACATAACCACAATCCCCGACCTCTTTTCCCCACACCACCGTTCACCTTTAAACTGCATGACACGCATGTGATGGAAACAATGTAATTCTTGTTGCATTCCTAAAATGAGTTTTGTTGCAATGACAATGATGTACAATACTTAAATTGCTTATTCTAATGTTTACTCATATCATTATTCCTAGTGTCAATTCCCTGACGAAGGGCATGCTATTTTAATGCCCGAAATGCATTGGACACGCCTTGATATTGCCTGATTTTGAATGTTGATAATCATGAAGAAATGTGACATGAAATGATATAAACAGAAACGAAAACCATGAAATAAATGATGAATGACAACGAACATGGAATGAAAGTGTTTTCTTAAACCAAGGAAACACAACATAAGTGTGTGCCGATAAGGGATGACACCAGAGTCTCTCTGGTCTCACGTATCAAATAGTTTTCCTGACGTCGTAGGGTTCTCGACGCCTCCTCATTGAGCACCACCAAATCAAACTAACTGAAATAAAATAGAGTTGAAATCTAACAAAAAAGCTGTGCATCTTCCCAAACTTTATCACATTGTTCCTCCCAGCGCCCACGGGATTGATAGCACGCACCCCTAAACATTGGAAATTGAAACTGAATCATGTCTAACTATGAGGAAATATCTAAAAGCACAGAGGCCAGAGCCTCCACTTTCGCATATGAGGAAAAAGACGTGGACCAAATCTACTCTCTAATCAGGGAGGAGCTAGCACATGAAACATCAAGTCGATCAAAGGAGCAAAACATAAAGCAACTATTATACCTATCTAAGAGAAAAACAAATCAACAATTACACGCTAGTACTCTCATCAAGTACAACAGGAACCACCGTATACCTCGTGGGTTAAGAATTGCACTCAAACCATCCCTATGCAAACACTCCAAAAAATTCCAGGAACGGTGGTACGAGATACTTAATAAATGTTCATTGGATTTAATTATTTTAATCATCCAAGAATTATCTACCATCTTGGAGGAAATCTCCGCTGAAATTCAGGAAACGGCCACGGAACTATCAAAAATGATGACCGAGGATGAATTGAAGACTACCTTAGAGGACATCAAAACTCAAATTGACCGACATACTAGGGAGATTAATGAACGTAAAATCCGTAAGTTCAAGCGGGACACCTTGGATTACAAACTGGGGGAGGTCTCACATGGGCTGATGTGTATGCACAAAAACGAAGAAACCACCCTTATAACTCCAATACAGATACCTCCTTGACTGACAGTGAATCTACTTCAAGACCCCGTAAAAGCCAACCCACAAGAACATCACAAGAACAAACCCCAACTGTGGAAGCTACCACCAGCCAAACACATGACAGCAGCCCTTTTTTAGATCAGGGCCAAGCGCAAAAAGGAGACCCAGGAGAGGGAAAGGAAAAAGAAAAGGAAAAGGAGAAAGAAAGGGACCCGCCGACCACTCGGAGCATAACAGCAACAACCAAGGTGATGGAGAAAAAACCGAAGAAGAATTAACTACAGATCATTTAGTTATCAACATCAGTGATCAACACTTTGACACATATGAACTTAAACTATTGGAGAAAGGAACTTCATTTGTACCTACCACCCAGACAGATCTCCTGGAACAAGAAGTGAGCTTCTTTAAACTAATGCGTAAACTCAAACTTAGGCATTTTTTTGACAACACCTTACCAGAACGTCCACCACAAGAGAAAGACCAACTATTAGGACTACGTCCACAGAGCTCATTCCAAGCACCCACAAGCCACAAGACTTTGGACCTTTTTGAAAGTCTTGTTAAACAAGACCTCAATAAACTCAAATACACCAAACCCAAAAACAGAAACATTACACAGAAGGATTTGGATACAATGAGAAGAATAGCAACCGACGATCAAATAATCTTCACCAAGGCCGACAAGGGAGGAGCGATTGTCATTATGAATAGTTCAATGTACAATGAAAAAGTAACTGAACATGTCATGGACAGGTCAACATATAACGAATTGGATTCAAACCCTACCACGGAATATGCCAAAACGTTAAAAAACATCATTGACCAGGCACACAAACAGGGAACTATTACGGAAAGGACGAAGAACTTTCTCATAACTAGCAACCCCAAAAGTCCTACACTAAGAATGGTGCCTAAAATCCACAAAAATCTTAGAAACCCCCCCATGAGACCTATTGTCTCCACTAGAGGGAGTATACATCAACCAATAGGACAACTAATTGACAAGTATCTCCAACCATCGGTACAATCTACCCAAACATATATAAAGGACACTTCGCAATTCTTGCTTAAACTACAACAAATTCAACTCAACCCCAATGAAAAAATATTGCTATGTACTGCTGATGTTTGCAGCTTATACACAAACATACCGCACAGCATGGGCATTGAAGCAATAGAATCAGCCATTCTGAACACGGATGTAGACCATGACTTTCAACTGTTTTTGATGGAGCTTATGCAATTCACCTTATACCATAGCTACTTCAGAGTTAAAGACAAGTGGTACCAACAACTTACAGGGATGGCAATGGGCAATTCGGCCGCACCTGTATACGCGAACACATTCATGCATTGGTACGAGACCCAGTATATTCTAAACGACACGAACTGGACAGATCATCTGAAAATGATATCAAGATATATTGATGACTTCTTCATCATATGGACAGACTCGGAGGAGAAATTAAGACATCAACTGAACAATTTCAACTCCATTGATCAAAGGATCCAACTAACTTGGGATATCACTGACACATCAGTAAATTTTCTGGACGTCAAAGTTACAGTAACCCCAAATGGATTCAATACAGACCTCTACGTCAAACCCACTGACAGAAACAACATGCTATTGCATTCCAGCTTTCATGAACCAAACCTGATCAGAAACCTACCATATTCGCAAATGGCAAGGGTCAAAAGAATTACTTCAGACCAAACCACCCTTAACTTAAGACTAAGCGAGATGTCAAACACATTTTTGAAAAGAGGTTACCCAAAGAACCTAGTGGATGAAACAAAAAGGAGAATTGAGAACCTGGAAAGAACTAAACTTTTGACACCAACTGTAAAATCTGAACAAACTCAGATAGTAGTGGTTTCAAAATATTCCACCAACAGCAGAAAATTCAAACAAATAATAATGAAGCATTGGACCATCCTTAACCTCGAACCTGATTTCAACAGAGCATTCAACCAACCACCGCTATTTGCTTACACAAGAGCCAAGAATTTAGGGGAAATCCTGCAAAGCAAACCAAATGATCCCACCACATACCACGGAACAAAACCTTGCCTTAATTGTGGTAATTGCAATAACATTATCAGAGGAGACACCATCAACCATCCAACACAGGGTTATCCAATAAAACTATGAGTTAATGCCACCTGTGACTCCAGTAACTTAATATACGGGATCAAATGCCCGTGTGGAAAAACGTATGTTGGGAAAACTGAGAGACGCATAAAGGTGCGCCTGACTGAACACAAATCCAACATCAGACTGAAGAATTTGAAGTCAGCTCTCTCGGCACATTTTGTAGAATTACAACACAATGTTTCCCAAGTCAAGTTTATTGTTTTAGAGACTGTTCTCAAACATGAAGGGGTAAACAATAATAAATTGCTGTTAAGACGAGAGAATTACTGGATCCACAAACTGTCAACCCAGAAACCTATGGGTTTAAACGAAAGAATAGAATTTTCTTGTTACCTGTGATAGAATTGCTCTGGAAATCGACTCTATTGTTAATGTGCATGTTCCCAACACCTTTGACACTATACAACCCAATCTGTTACCCGACTCCATCACGTTCATGCTAGCTCCACTCACAGAACACCACACAATACCATCCCCTAATTGGCAGTTCGATCCCCTGAACTCTACCATGTAATTTTTCTATTATCACGTTTATTTTTCCCATGTGATATTTTTTTAGTGACTATTTCACCATATCATAGTGAGATGTCATCCCCATATCTATTGTTGTCCTGAACATTTATTCGATTCATAACCCGGCTTATTCCGCCTTTTGTGAACACACATCGGTTAAGGCACGAAAGTCTTTCTTCCCTTTTGACACATGTGACCCATCACATGACCGCGGGAGTTTTGAACTTATGAACGCCGGAAGCTTTCAGCTTCACCGGCGAGTCAAAGAGACGAGCATCGGACAAGACGCCATTCCCGTAAATCTTTCAGGTTAGTTTTAGCGCACGCTTTAGAACACATCACAGCGCACGGGTAAACTCTGGGCGCTTACGAGCTTGATGGAATTCCTTTGACGATTTCTTATCCTTTTCAGATTATCCACTAGCGTTTTACTACAGGCATGTAAGTGAACATCTGAACCTTTTTTGAGTTTTAAGACACCCAACATAACCACAATCCCCGACCTCTTTTCCCCACACCACCGTTCACCTTTAAACTGCATGACACGCATGTGATGGAAACAATGTAATTCTTGTTGCATTCCTAAAATGAATTTTGTTGCAATAACAATGATGTACAATACTTAAATTGCTTATTCTAATGTTTACTCATATCATTATTCCTAGTGTCAATTCCCTGACGAAGGGCATGCTATTTTAATGCCCGAAATGCATTGGACACGCCTTGATATTGCCTGATTTTGAATGTTGATAATCATGAAGAAATGTGACATGAAATGATATAAACAGAAACGAAAACCATGAAATAAATGATGAATGACAACGAACATGGAATGAAAGTGTTTTCTTAAACCAAGGAAACACAACATAAGTGTGTGCCGATAAGGGATGACACCAGAGTCTCTCTGGTCTCACGTATCAAATAACGGAAAACAATATGTCACATTTAAAAGCCATTCAATATTCTGTATCCCTCAGGTAGCTTGTTCGTAAATATATTTAGCCAATTATAACTTTCAAGTCAATGGATGATTCAGTCATTAAATAACAGAGTTATCCTATGGAATAAAAAGCCAAGCAACACAATGGAAATTTTGATATCACAGAATTTTTTTTTAAAGGTCTGATAACTCACATAAACGCTGCAGCCAATGCGGTCAAGAATTTATACAAGTGAATTAATTGAATTAATGCTCCAATATGTTTGTCATTTCTGATGTTTATATACATTTCCCTCTCAGCTTCATTTTGCTTGCGAGAAAAGTGTCACTCGGTGGTTGAACTGTTACTCATAATTACCCTGAAATTATAAAAGTGTCACACATAGCAATCTTAAACCTTGGCAGCTATGGAACATTCATTTCAGCTGCAGAGCATGCCTGATGAGCCTAAGATAGCTGGCCAAGCCGTCATGCGCTCCTAGGTGCCCCAACCATTCCTCCCCCTGCTGGCAGTGACAACATCAGCCCACCCCATCCCGTAAAACTGCCTCAGTACGGAAAAATCAAATGATTATAACAATGTGTTATAATCATTTTTTTTCTTTTTTTAGTAATTGGGCGGCATTACTCCGCCTTAGCGGAGGAGCAGCTCCAACCTAAAAAAGTCAGATTTAAGACACTATTAAGCATTGCGCTTAGTTATGAATGTATATGCTAAACATGTGTAGTATTGCAGCACCTAACTATGCCATAATATTTGCATCAGAAAAAGTATTTATTGAATATTGATTTCTGTAGAGAGTTTACATTCACAAGCCATTAAAATTGATGTAATTTAAGGAAAGGGTTCATGCAGTTTAACCACAAATGTGTTAAAAACAAGAACCAAGTGCGTGTGCCACTGTTCAATAACAAAATAACTATTTAGATTTATGGCTTACTGAAGGTTTCTTGCATTTTTTTCTCACATAGTGAATAATGACACTACAGGTCTCCAACCCCAATCAGACATAAGCTCGCCAAGGGAAAGTCAACAATGTATATTGTTGGTGATTGTTAATGATGCAGTCCTGGGTAAAAAGATCACTATATTTTTTCATTGGGTGGATGCTTTAAGACACGGAGTAGACCTGTTGTTATTTGTTGTATGTCTGCCAGACTCCAGATACAACTCTTAACCTATTCTCGCTTCATGACAGCGCCACAAACACATCCAAATATTATCCTATATGCAACCATAATATGCAATTCAAATACACATACTTGATGGCAGGAGACATGATTATTTCTGAACTTAGTGTAAATAAGGGGGTGACGCCCCGGGGCCTACACTTCTTGGACAGGGATTGGAGTTATTAAATGTTTGAGTATTCCTGCATGTGGATGCCACCCGTCGGCGCATAGGTACGTTTATTTAGAAGAAAGTACAGGCATGGTCAATGGTTTTCTTATATGTTGATACAATTGTTAATAAAATATCAAAACTGAAATCAATAGAAGGCTTAGTAAATACAATCAAAGCCTTCTTCTTGTGGTTTATTATTTTAATACTTCTTAACCCCTTCCATGCTCATGACGAGCTCAGCTCATCATGAGGCACAGAGTAATTTCAGGAGGTAAGATTTTTCCAACAACAGCCTACTTGATTTTCACCCCCTGTAGTTCACAGGCCTGGGTTTTCCTCAGATCTAAGAGATGCGGTGATGAGTATTGTATCAGATGCGTTTAAATCAGTGTCAGTCAACTCTCCTAGATCTTGGTATTCTGAAGCTGCATGTTTCTGGCAAGGAGTCTCCTCTGCTTTGAAATCGAACGCAAAGGAACAGGACTGTCTCTTCCTTTGCTTTCGGTTTTAGCAGAGGAGACGTCCTGCCTCCCACTGCAGCTGAAGCATTTCAGCAATACCAATTAACCCCCTCCTGGGAGGTGAACTGTAGCACTTAGCAGACAAAAAGCATGGGCGCGTCGTGCCCAATGATTTTCCCTCCCCCCACCACTTTGTCACCGGGAGTTCGCTAATGAAAGAAATTCCCATTTGAAATGGGTGAAGACTTGCAACGCACAGGACAACAAAGGTAAGATTTTAGGGTCGAGTGCATGCCTCCCCTGTGATGGTGTCGCGCCCCCGTGTGGGGGTGCGCCCCACAGTTTGAAGAACACTGCTTTAAGGTCTCTATCTGAGGTATTGCCATGTCTAATCATGCGGGGTTGGTCCGGTCACTAACAGACCCTCTGACACGCTTGGATAAAGATATCCTGGTGCTTGAACAAACCTTCCAAAGGACGGGGGACGAGAGAGTTCTGGGAGACATCAGGGTAGCGCTTGAGGAATTCCAGGACACAGGAGATAGGGAAGTCAAACATCTGATAAAATATGCAGCGGCTAGGGTGTACGGTGAGGGGGACCGTCCGGGGCTACTTTAGCAGCTATGCTACGCACACGGTGTGAAGAGGACACTATTACAGAAATATTGGATGAGGAAGGCCTCCCCCTGCACAAACAACAAGATATAGCAAATAGATTCCACAGATACTATTCGCAGCTATACACCTCCCAGTCTTCTCCTGACAATAAGGATATACTGGACTACCTGGAGCACTTTCAGATGAAATGGCTAACAAACACTCACAAAGAATACCTCATGTTTCCACTTTCTTCTGGTAAGGTCAAGGTGGCTATCCAATCCATGCGTGCTGGCAGTGCGCCAGGTATTGACGGGCTTATAGTAGCATTTTACAGGATGTTCCAGGACCAACTGGTTCCCCACCTCATGACATTATTTGAACATATGGCACAGGCTAAAACGATGCCCCCATCTATGAGAGAGGCAGTGATAATTATGATAATAAAACCAGGGAAGTCACCGGAAGCTTGCTCATCCTACAGACCCCTTTATTTGTTGAATGTTTAGCATATATCTTGATATTCGCTAAAATATTGGCTAATTTCTTATCTCCCCTGGTGCCCCTGGTGGCGAGATCAGAACAAGTGGGGTTTGTACCTGGGCATAATACTACTTTAAATCTTTGAATCATTTTTGGCACAATTCAAAGACCAGATCCAGAAATCAAGGTTGTAGCAATCTTCTTGGATACCGAGAAGGTGTTTGATTCTGTAGAGTGGGCCTTCATGAAGAGTGTTCTGAAGAGAATAGGAGTGGGGGACATTTTCATCCAACTAGTCACAATGCTCTACTCTTGCCCCACGGCTAGGACATGACTGTGTGTAAAGGGGTATTCCTTCGTTATTCAGCAGAAGTAAAGCACAGAAGAAATGTAGGATTCAAATAAAGTACATGGTTTATTCTTCTTAATATAACAGCGTATCCACTGGAGCACGACCGTATACTGCAACGTCCAACTTCTGAATGAATCATTCATCAGTTGGATGGCACAGAGATGCATGACTCACGAGCGATGCACCTTTGAAGGAAAACATTCTTCAAAGGTGCGCGCCTCAGAATACATGTAAAGCTTTTACAATAGACATAAAAGAAACACTCTAAATGAACAATGAAAATCCTATTAAATAAAATGTAACATGTACTTCACATCATCTCCCTTTTTTACAGACAAATAAAAAAAGAAACAAATGTAATGCAAAAATAATTAGTTCAAATAATAATCCCTAAATCGTGAAGGAAAATAACAATTTCTGTTTACTCTGGTTGAAGTCGTGGAAGAGAAAGTAAAGGGACTGGGAACCACAAATGAATCAACATTATGATCAAAACAACATAAATCATCTGTAGTGTGTGTGTGTCCTGTGGCATTGGTTGAGAAACATTATCAGAAGAGGTTCCCAAGGGAAAATAGGAACAAGAAGAACTGTCATCAACACCTTGTTGGCCTGCTCGGGAGTAAGTTTGACAATTACTCGCTTGTTCCACCACCCCTTTTTATCAAGAAAGAGAGAACCTTTTGAAATTTTGAGAACTTGAGTGGGAAGAGAAAATTTAGACATACCTTTTTTGACCCTATCATGAGTTTTAATGATTACCCAATCACCAACCCTAAAGGCTTGTGATGTGGGAATGATCTTAGAATCAAAGTTTCTCTTTTGAACCTTATGTTGATTTGACACATTTTCTTTAACTATGCCTTTATTATGACAAGCTAGGCATGACTTATTGTTAGTAGATAAGTACTTGATCCAAGAAGGACATATGTTCCCATTGGGATTCCTGTTTTTTTAACAATCTGAAAGGAGAGATACCTGTTGTTGAATGAGGGGTAACAAAATACGACCATACCTTTTTTTAAAGAAAACTTTCAACAGCTACATTACAAGAAATAGCGGTTTGTATACCTTCTTTGAGAAACCTATTCATCCTTTCAATTAAACCATTACAAGAAGGTGAATAAAGTGCCACTCTGAGATGTTTAACATCATGTAACTTCAGAAATTCTTGTACAATTGAAGAGCAAAAATGAGAACCATTGTTGCTTACAATCTCCTTATGAGAACCCTCAGAAAGAAAAACTTTCTTTTTAAACTAATGACTGAGGATGAATTTGGTTTTTCACAAAATTCAAACTCAACCCATTTTGATTAATAATCAATGAGTGATATAATGTAGCGTTTATCATGAGGTAAAATTTCAAACGGTCCTGCAAAATCAATGGCCAGTTTGTCCCAAGCTTCTTCCGGAAAAGGAACATTATGTAAAGGTAAATGAGAAGTCTTCCAGTGTGTATCTGAAACTAAACAAGTGTCACAAGAATGTATCCACTGTATAACATCTTTGTCAAGAGCTGGCCACCAAAGTGTTCTTTCAATTTTCTTGACGTGTCTTAAACTCCTAAGTGACCTTGATGAGCTGCTTGAAACAGTTTTTTCCAAAAGTTTAGAGGGGGAATACATTGGTCACCTCTGAAAATTACATCATTTATGATGGAAAGCTCATCAGAAATTTGTCCATACGATTTCAGAGAGGCAGGAAGAGAACGTATCTTCGGCCAACCTGAAATAATCATATTTATGACAGCCATTAAAACTGCATCATCAGAATAACTTTTGATCCAATCAGATTCTGAAATGGAAAAAGGTGAAATAACCAACTCTTCTATAGAAGCCACAACACATTCTATATCATCAACGTTTTCACTATTATCATTTTCTATTGGCAACCTTGAAAGAGCATCAGTCCTTAAGTTATTACCTCCTGAAAAGTGTTGTATGGTGAAGTTGTATTCGTGAAGTCTAGAGAGAATTCTTACAAGACTAGCGGAAGCTTTCCCTGTACCATTCCCATTGAGAAGGTGTAGCAGGGGTTTATGATCACTTAAAAGTGTAAAGTAAGAGCCCTAAATATAAGTTTTGAATTTTTCTAAAGCCCAAGAACAGGCAATGGCTTCTCTCTCAATGGTGCTATAATTTGATTCCGCACCACTGAGAGATCTTGATGCGAAGCCAATGATGTTTTCTATAGCACCATTCCATTCACAAAGCACAGCTCCCACACCCTTCTGGCTAGCTTCAACAGAAATAGTACATTTTAATCCTGGAGTGAAGGAGGATAAAGCTGGTGCTTCTACAATAACCTTTTTTAGAAGATTGAATGCTAAATCTGATTCTTGGGACCACACAAACTTCACATCTTTTTTAAGAAGAACCCGAAGAGGTTGCACAAGTTGAGAATAATTTTGAATGAATCTAGAATAGTATCCCGTCAGACCTAAAAAAGATTTCAATGAATCTTTATCTTTGGGAATGGGAATATTTGAAATGGTTTGAGTAAGTGAATGATTGGGTTTAATTCCCTTTGCAGAAATTTTATGCCCAAGATAGTCTAATTCCTTTACAAGAAAGTTAGATTTATTTACTCCTAAAGTTATTCTAACATCTTTAAAGCGTCTTAAGACTTTTCTTAGAGTTTTGAAATGTTTATGTTGGGTTTTAGAATGTATTTAAACATCGTCTTGGTATGTCATGTAAAATGGTGTCCATATATTTCTGGAATACGCTCGCCGCGGATGCCAATCAAAAGGGAAGCCTTAAATATTTGAATGCTCCAAAAGGATTAATGAAAGTGGTAAGTTCTGAAGAACACTTAGGGGGCCATTAGGATGGCGGAAGGACTTTGCCCGCCCGCCATCCTCACGGTACTTGGGATCGTCCGCCCGTGGGGGGGTATTAGGATGCGGGAGCAACCTGCATTTTTAACATTGTGGTGGGTGGTGCTCTCAGCACCGCCCGCCACAATGCTAAAAATGCATGTATGCATTTGCATACAAAAAGCGGCAGGCACCGCACGGTGCCTGCCACTTTGTGTATGCAAATGCTGGGGGTACCAAATGTACTCCCCATGTGCACCCCCCACCTCACCTTCACTCCGGGGGCACGCAGGGGGCCCCCAAAGTGAACACCACCTGCCTTTCCGTGGCAGCGGCATCTGTTGCAGCCCATACTAATATGGCTGGCGGTGTCTGATAGACACCGCCACCATATTAAACCTTTTTGGCCGGTCTTTCCATCCGCCGCGGACCCCCCAGCCATGATAATATGGCGGGGGTCATTCTAGTTAGGATGGTGGGTGGATTGCCCCCGCCAGGCCGGCGGTGGCTACCGCCAGCCTGGTGGGGGCAATCCGCCCGCCATCCTAATGGGCCCCTTAGTTAGGGGAATTTGATGATAGGCGCTTCTGAGGTCTAGAAGAGTAAAAAATCTTGACTCAGAGATGCCAGTAAGTAAGTCCTGAATTTTTGGTAAAGGGTGACAGTCAATTAATATATTTTGATTTAAAGAGCGAAGATCCGCACTTAGACGAATACTTGAGTCTTTCTTTTTAACGACTACAATTGGACTGACCCAAAGTGATGAATCTGTCGATTCAATAATGTCTTCAGACACCATTTTTTCCAAAACCTTTTTTAAATCGTCTCTAACAATAAGGGGAATATTTCTTAATTTATGAATGACTGGAATAGCATTAGGCTTGAGCTTAATGAGGTGTTCAACATTTCTGATCTTTCCAACAGAGTCATTAAAAACTTCTGGAAATTCAGAAATAACGTCATGAATCACTTTTTTATCCATTTTATGTACAGTGGAGATGGAAACATAATTTATTTGAACAGGAGAATCTGAACCCGGAACTAATCTGAGTCCCATTTTAGCAAGGTCCTGCCAAGTAACTATGCATTTCCCATCAATAGCTACATAGACCTTTGTATCTACATATCTACCAAAGCATGACATTTTTGTTGCAAAATAGCCTAACATATCTATGTCCATACCACCATATGCTTTGGGAATGATGTCTAAGGGTTGTAAATGTACATTCGAGGGTCAGTGAGTATTAAATAAAACATCAGATATGATAGTCACAGGTGCCCCAGAATCTGCCATCATGTCTAAAAGATGATAATCAATAATAACTTCTCATGTAGGATCTTTTAAACGACTTTTGTTAGGTGATGTTTCAACTAAGTCAATAGAAAGTATCTCTTTCTTATGTAAAGCATTTGAAAGTATATCAAAAGTATTAACATCAACAGTATTAATATTAATATTTTCTAAAGAGAATTCAATTAATGGAGCATCAATTTCATCATTTTCTAAAGAGGATATTGTGCTGACTTGAATCGCTCTTTTGTTTCTACAAACAGTGTGGAAGTGTCCAATTTTATGGCAAAATGTGTGCCTTTTGCCCAGTGCAAGACAAACTGGGCTATTTCCAAGGTGCGTTTTAGACCCACATCTGTAGCAAAATGAATTAGCCTTTTTTTAAAAGGTCAAGGGCCAGATGCATCATGCAAAGAAATAGCGATTCCTTAATTGCGATTATTAAGGAATCGCAAATAAGGACTCGCTATTGGCTATGCATGATGCGGAATGCGAGAAAACAAGGAATCGCTAAAAATCGCTAAATACTTTAGCGATTCCATGTAAAGTAATCGCAATTGTAAAATAACTCCCATCTCGCAATTTGCGATCCCGCTATTTGCGAAATCGCAAATTGCGAGATCGCAAATAGCGAGTTCGGAAAAAGCGGGAGCGTGAAAACTACAGAGTCGCATTGGGAGCAGGCTGATGACATCACAACCAGGAAGTCAATCATCCCATGCTGCCACCTGTGCACAGTGGAACACTGAGGCAGAAGCTGAGTGCAGGGAGTGAGAGCAGAAGAAAACAAACTGCAGGTTGCTAACTGTTGGAGACAGCCATGTCCCAAACAGCCACAGAGGAGGGAGCAGTGGGCAGGAAGCGCAAAATCAAGTTCAGTGAGGGTGAACTTGACATCCTCATCGAGGAGGTCGCAAACAACCACGAAAAGCTATTTGGCAAGCTCTCCCTTAAAGTGCCAGAGGCAGACAAGAGAAGGATCTGGACCAGGATCAGGGACAAGGTGAATGCTGTGGGGGTCACACACCACAGCATCAATGACCTCAAGAAGCGCTGGTACGACCTGCCTCAGCAGCATCACTGTGCCACCCAACACCGTCAGGAGGAGCAGTAGCCGTAGACAGGCAGCTCCCGCAGCATCCGGGAATGCAGATGCTGAAGCAGGAGAAAGACATTTGGGTGTGAAAGGGAGGAGATGGTAAACCAATTTGGAGGGGTGTTAGACCTCATGGTGACGTAACCATGTACAAGACTATCTTAGTGACTGCATTACAAGTCCTTAGTGTGTCTCCTCTGTCCATTGGTGCATGGAGTGAATGTGCTAATGGACACCATTTCAGGTTGTATTGACACCCCATACCGCCAGCCGTGATAATAAATAGTTTACCTTCAAATGCAAATGAGTGTTGTGTGTCATTGTTACATACCTTACAAATAATGCTGCGTGATGTCAGCACGTTTCCTCTGTCCCTCGGCTGAACTACCAAGATGTGCATGGCGTGGTTGTGCTGGGGGCTGGTTGCCTTCTGTGTCGGATTCCTCAATGGGGATGCCTCTCCTTGTTGCTATGTTGTGCAACATTGCACATGCCGCAATTATCCTGCAGCAGGTTTCCGGTTGGTACAGCATTGCTCCTCCAGTTTTATGCAGGATGCGAAAGCGACTCTTGAGCAATCCAAATGTCCGTTCTATTACGTTAAGTGTCCTGATGTGGGCTTCATTGTACCTCTGTTGTTGTGGGCTGGCTGGGTTCAGGTAGGGAGTCAAGATGTAATGCCTCACCGCGTATGCACTGTCACCTACAGAGTAAGAGGCAAGATGTCAGAGTCACGTATGCATTGCCATGACTAAGTCAGTGATGTGTATAGTATTGTACTTACCTAGCAGGTGTCCATTGCAAAAATCTCCCCTGAGCAGACCTGTGTGCAAGCCGCTATGGCGGAAGATGTATGAATCGTGAGTGCTTCCTGGGTATTGTGCGACAAGGTCGGTGATGATGTTTCCAGCATTGCACACTGCTTGAACATTGATTGAGTGATATGCTTTCCGGTTGCGGAATATATACTCATTCACGGCAGGGGGACATATGGCTACGTGGGTGCAATCAATGCATCCAATCACGTGTGGGAACCTTGCTACTTGGTAGAAATCCTGTTTAGTTTGGCTTAATTCCTGTGGGGTGGTGGGGAAGGTGATGTGGTTGTTGATCACAGTCATCATGGCGGCCAGGAAGGATTTGAAGAACCGCGAAAGGGAGCTCTGTGATACCCCTCCTGCTTCTGCCACTATGTCCTGGAAGCTACCTGAGGCAAGGAGGTGGAGGCTACATAGCACCTGGACATGAGTAGGTATAGCCTGGCTCCTATGTGTTTGGCGCTGCAATAGTGGGTCCAATTCATCTATTAAGTCCAGTATCATTGCAGCATTCATCCTGTACTTATCATAAATTTGCTCAGCTGTCTGTCCTAACAATGTGATGCGCAGACGGAAGATTCTATCCTGGATTCTCCTTCTGGCCTGGCCTCCTGCAAGTATCCTCCTCCTCCTCGCAAATATGTAGAGTCCTGCCATTGTGGAAGGCCACTGGGGCCTCATGGGTCTGTTTAAATACACCTCTGATGTCAGGCAGGTGAGTAGGCAATTTTTTTTTTTTACCACCTGATTGTGATTCCCTGTAAACTACTCTTGCAAAATAGCGATTATTGACAGAATCGCAATTTGCGATTTTACCTGCATGGGAATAGCGATTTTATTGCGAATTCGCTATTTGGATATAGCGAATTCGCAATAGGATTCGCATTTCATTGGTTTCTCGCTACTTGCGAGTCGCTAATGGGGTTTGGCCTTGTTTCTGCGATTTTAATGCGATTTCGCAATTTTGCGATTGCGAATTCGCTTTTTCTTGCGATTTCTGTTCATGCATGCCGTTTCTTTACTTTGCTATCGCTATTGGTACTTCGCACCAGTTGCGATCGCATTTTTGGTTGATGCATCTGGCCCCAAGTGACTTTGGGGCATGTTATCAAGAAAGGGCCTTACATTATCGCTGCTTTTATCGGCAGGAAACTGCAGATAAAGCAGCAATAATGGGCTTGATAATATGCTCTATGAATTCCAATCGAAGCCCATGTTAGACGTGAAGACATGTAACATGGGCTTCGATTGGAATTCATAGAGCATAATATCAAGCCCATTATCGCCGCTTTATCTGCAGTTTCCAACCGATAAAAGCGGCGATAATGTAAGGCCCTATCTTGATAATATGCCCCCTTGTTCCTGAAATAAACAGCATTAACATTTATCTCATTCTGTAAAGATGAATTGTTCCCTTCAGAAATGCATCTTGATGAGATAATAGATCTTTCTATACTCTTTGCCATTTCTATTACTTCTGACAGGGACGGATCACGGCAACTCAACATTTTTTCCTGAATTTTCTTATGATAGCACTTATAAACAAATTGATCCCTGAGCACAGTACCTAAATATGCTCCAAAGTTGCAGTCTGCTGCAAGGTTTCTAAGTGCAGATATAAATTCTTCCACAGATTCATGTTGTTCCTGTTTCCTCCACATAAAATTGAATCTTTCTAACATGACACTGGGTTGTTCTATAAACTTTCTATTAAGTCTCAAAACCGCATCAGTGAATTCATTCCATCCATCCCCATTTCCTGGAGGGGGTAGGGAAGAAGGTAGGTTATCAAAGATTTGTTGTCCTGTACTTCCCAAGTGGCTATATAAGATAGCTAATTTCCTTTTTGATGAGTATTCATCTGCACCTATTGCAATCAAATAGCTTTCAAACCTTTTAAACCACAATTTCCACGATTCTTTAGGTTTGCCAGGTGTAGGTAGATAGGCCCACGTGCATCAACAATGCCATTTGCGATTCCTTATTAGCGAAAAATAAGGATTCACTAATAAGGAATAGCAAAAGGCTATGCATGAAGAAATCGCTAAAAAAATTGTGATTTCTTAATATTCCTTAATTGCGACTCACAAATTGCGAGTCGCATTTAAGGAATACCTCCCCATTCACTCCTATGGGCATAGAGGCCCATAGGAATGAATGGGAAGACATTCTTAATTTGCGAATCACAATTAGCGAATCGCAATTTCAAGGGGGCAGGGGTGTCCAAAGGACACCCTGTTGCACCCCTGAAACTGATCTGTGCACACATGTTGCGCAGACACATGCCCTTAGGGCATGTGTGTGCGCAATATGAAACTTTGAAAAATGCACAAAAGTGCATTTTTCAAAGTTTTTGAAAATTACCATGAAGTTGAACTTCATGGTAATTTGCTACTCCTATTAGCGAAATTGCTAATGTTTTGACTTTGATGCATTGCATTGAAGGAATCTCAATTTGGGATTCCTTAAATGCAATCGCAATTTAAGGAATTTAAGGAATTTCAATTTAGCGATTCCTTAACTCGCAATTTTTGCATTTGGGATGATGCACCTCAAATGCAAAAATACCGGTCGCAAAGGGGCAGATTCCGAGAATCTGCCCATTTGCGACCGGTTTTTAGCTTCATGCATGTGGGCCCAAGTGATTTAAATTGACAATTTGCTGATTTGTTGCCATGTTATCCGAATAAAGTTTCAATTGGTAAAATATAAGTCATATACTTTTAAAGATAAATCTAAAAATAATAACTGGGCGAAGGCGTCAATATTTCCACTAATTCCGGGGACAACTCCCACCCAGTTAGACTTCCCCATGCAATGGACCTCAGCCCCGATACGATATTTGGGAATACAGATCCATACAATCTTGGCGTGGTAGTTGCAGACAATTACGGAAGGGCTACCTCAAGGCTAGAGAACTACATCAATAGATGGATTAGGCTTCCACTTTCGCTGATAGGGCATATATCTTTGAATCAGATGGTGATTCTGCCCGCTTCTTATTTCTGTTTGTTGAGTTCCCCTCCCTGCTTCTGCGCACTCCGTTTTCCAACCTACGCAAACTTATAGTTAGACTCGCTTGAGCTGGAAAGCAACCCAGAGTTCGGAGGGACACATTCATTCTACGATATGTTGCTGGAGGAATGGGCGTGCCCAACTTGGAGGTATACTATAGGGGTGCTCAAGGTTCTTATGCATACGCTTGGCTACATGGCCCGGCAGACTTGCCTCATCTGTTTATAAAGCGACAGGCTTCAGACCCCCACTCACTACAGCAGATCTTTCTTAATAGCCCAGTCCGGCGACATGGGGTTCTGTACTCCCTCAACTCCACTGCCCATGCATGGCGCAGACTACTGGACTCCCATATGGGTGCAGTTATGTACTCTTCACTAATACCGCTGGATTGGTGCACCTGATTTCCAATAGGCAGAGAGCGAGATGTGTTCTGCACAATGAAGCGCTTAGGAATATATAGCATGGGAGACTTCTTACAGACAGGGGTGCTGCAAGACTGGGAGGACTGCACTGGGGACACACAGGGTGTCACGCTGCAGGACAAGTTCCAATTCTTCAGGGTCAAGCATGTGTGGCAGGAATGCTGGGAGAGGATATGCAGGAGCCTAGCACATTCCCGATTCAGAAAAGGGGGTGGTGATGGACAGAGTATCTGAATTAAGCAGAACACTCGTACCCAGTGAACAGATCAGGGCTTGATCCATCACCGTTTTTTAGCTCACTGCACCATCCCAGCTCAGAACCTGGCTACATGCAAATTAGTCTGTCCCTGGCCAAGTGCATCATGGGAACAGGGCGGACCAAACTACCAAGCCAATTCTTTTACTGGAAAGGAAACAAGCTTCCAGGGACCGGTTTCTGGCATTACAGCCGTCTTCGGTCCGGCTTGCTTGAATCCTGATGGTGCAGTGAGCAAGGGACTCATGTCTGAGCATACTCTTCCACGCTTATGGTGGACAAAACGATTCAGAAAAGGGGGTGGTGATGGACAGAGTATCTGAATTAAGCAGAACACTCGTACCCAGTCAACAGATCAGGGCTTGATCCAGCACCATTTTTTAGCTCACTGCACCATCCCAGCTCAGAACCTGGCTACATGCAAATTAGTCTGTCCCTGGCTCCGTGCATCATGGGAACAGGGCAGACCAAACTACCAAGCCAATTCTTTTACTGGAAAGGAAACAAGCTTCCGGGGACCGGTATCTGGCATTACAGCCGTCTTCGGCCCGGCTTGCTTGAATCCTGATGGTGCAGTGAGCAAAGGACTCATGTCTGAGCATACCCTTCCACGCTTATGGTGGACAAAACGATTCAGAAAAGGGGGTGGTGATGGACAGAGTATCTGAATTAAGCAGAACACTTGTACCCAGTCAACAGATCAGGGCTTGATCCATCACCGTTTTTTAGCTCACTGCACCATCCCAGTTCAGAACCTGGCTACATGCAAATTAGTCTGTCCCTGGCTCAGTGCATCATGGGAACAGGGCAGACCAAACTACCAAGCCAATTCTTTTACTGGAAAGGAAACAAGCTTCCGGGGACCGGTTTCTGGCATTACAGCCGTCTTTGGCCCGGCTTGCTTGAATCCTGATGGTGCAGTGAGCAAGGGACTCATGTCTGAGCATACCCTTCCACGCCTGTGGTGGACAAAACGATTCAGAAAAGGGGGTGCTGATGGACAGAGTATCTGAATTAAGCAGAACACTCGTACCCAGTGAACAGATCAGGGCTTGATCCATCACCGTTTTTTAGCTCACTGCACCATCCCAGCTCAGAACCTGGCTACATGCAAATTAGTCTGTCCCTGGCCCAGTGCATCATGGGAACTGGGCAGACCAAACTACCAAGCCAATTCTTTTACTGGAAAGGAAACAAGCTTCCGGGGACCGGTTTCTGGCATTACAGCCGTCTTCGGCCCGGCTTGCTTGAAACCTGATGGTGCAGTGAGCAAGGGACTCATGTCTGAGCATACCCTTCCACGCTTATGGTGGACAAAACGATTCAGAAAAGGGGGTGATGATGGACAGAGTATCTGAATTAAGCAGAACACTCGTACCCAGTCAACAGATCAGAGCTTGATCCATCCCCGTTTTTTAGCTCACTGCACCATCCCAGCTCAGAACCTGGCTACATGCAAATTATTCTGTCCCTGGCCCAGTGCATCATGTGAACAGGGCAGACCAAACTACCAAGCCAATTCTTTTACTGGAAAGGAAACAAGCTTCCGGGGACCGGTTTCTGGCATTACAGACGTCTTCGGCCCGGCTTGCTTGAATCCTGATGGTGCAGTGAGCAAGGGACTCATGTCTGAGCATACCCTTCCACGCTTATGGTGGACAAAACGATTCAGAAAAGGGGGTGGTGATGGTCAGATTATCTGAATTAAGCAGAACACTCGTACCCAGTCAACAGATCAGGGCTTGATCCATCACCGTTTTTTTAGCTCACTGCACCATCCTAGCTCAGAACCTGGCTACATGCAAATTAGTCTGTCCCTGGCCCAGTGCATCATGGGAACAGGGCAGACCAAACTACCAAGCCAATTCTTTTACTGGAAAGGAAACAAGCTTCCGGGGACCGGTTTCTGGCATTACAGCCGTCTTCGGCCCGGCTTGCTAGAAACCAGATGGTGCAGTGAGCAAGGGACCCATGTCTGAGCATACCCTTCCACGCTTATGGGGGACAAAACGATTCAGAAAAGGGGGTGGTGATGGACAGAGTATCTGAATTAAGCAGAACACTCGAACCCAGTCAACAGATCAGGGCTTGATCCATCACCGTTTTTTAGCTCACTGCACCATCCCAGTTCAGAACCTGGCTACATGCAAATTAGTCTGTCCCTGGCTCAGTGCATCATGGGAACAGGGCAGACCAAACTACCAAGCCAATTCTTTTACTGGAAAGGAAACAAGCTTCCAGGGACCGGTTTCTGGCATTACAGCCGTCTTTGGCCCGGCTTGCTTGAATCCTGATGGTGCAGTGAGCAAGGGACTCATGTCTGAGCATACCCTTCCACGCTTATGGTGGACAAAACGATTCAGAAAAGGGGGTGGTGATGGACGGAGTATCTGAATTAAGCAGAACACTCGTACCCTGTCAACAGATCAGGGCTTGATCCAGCACCGTTTTTTAGCTCACTGCACCATCCCAGCTCAGAACCTGGCTACATGCAAATTAGTCTGTCCCTGGCTCCGTGCATCATGGGAACAGGGCAGACCAAACTACCAAGCCAATTCTTTTACTGGAAAGGAAACAAGCTTCCGGGGACCGGTATCTGGCATTACAGCCGTCTTCGGCCCGGCTTGCTTGAATCCTGATGGTGCAGTGAGCAAAGGACTCATGTCTGAGCATACCCTTCCACGCTTATGGTGGACAAAACGATTCAGAAAAGGGGGTGGTGATGGACAGAGTATCTGAATTAAGCAGAACACTTGTACCCAGTCAACAGATCAGGGCTTGATCCATCACCGTTTTTTAGCTCACTGCACCATCCCAGTTCAGAACCTGGCTACATGCAAATTAGTCTGTCCCTGGCTCAGTGCATCATGGGAACAGGGCAGACCAAACTACCAAGCCAATTCTTTTACTGGAAAGGAAACAAGCTTCCGGGGACCGGTTTCTGGCATTACAGCCGTCTTTGGCCCGGCTTGCTTGAATCCTGATGGTGCAGTGAGCAAGGGACTCATGTCTGAGCATACCCTTCCACGACTGTGGTGGACAAAACGATTCAGAAAAGGGGGTGCTGATGGACAGAGTATCTGAATTAAGCAGAACACTCGTACCCAGTGAACAGATCAGGGCTTGATCCATCACCGTTTTTTAGCTCACTGCACCATCCCAGCTCAGAACCTGGCTACATGCAAATTAGTCTGTCCCTGGCCCAGTGCATCATGGGAACTGGGCAGACCAAACTACCAAGCCAATTCTTTTACTGGAAAGGAAACAAGCTTCCGGGGACTGGTTTCTGGCATTACAGCCGTCTTCGGCCCGGCTTGCTTGAAACCTGATGGTGCAGTGAGCAAGGGACTCATGTCTGAGCATACCCTTTCACGCTTATGGTGGACAAAACGATTCAGAAAAGGGGGTGATGATGGACAGAGTATCTGAATTAAGCAGAACACTCGTACCCAGTCAACAGATCAGAGCTTGATCCATCACCGTTTTTTAGCTCACTGCACCATCCCAGCTCAGAACCTGGCTACATGCAAATTATTCTGTCCCTGGCCCAGTGCATCATGTGAACAGGGCAGACCAAACTACCAAGCCAATTCTTTTACTGGAAAGGAAACAAGCTTCCGGGGACCGGTTTCTGGCATTACAGACGTCTTCGGCCCGGCTTGCTTGAATCCTGATGGTGCAGTGAGCAAGGGACTCATGTCTGAGCATACCCTTCCACGCTTATGGTGGACAAAACGATTCAGAAAAGGGGGTGGTGATGGTCAGATTATCTGAATTAAGCCGAACACTCGTACCCAGTCAACAGATCAGGGCTTGATCCATCACCGTTTTTTTTAGCTCACTGCACCATCCTAGCTGAGAACCTGGCTACATGCAAATTAGTCTGTCCCTGGCCCAGTGCATCACGGGAACAGGGCAGACCAAACTACCAAGCCAATTCTTTTACTGGAAAGGAAACAAGCTTCCGGGGACCGGTTTCTGGCATTACAGCTGTCTTCGGCCCGGCTTGCTTGAAACCAGATGGTGCAGTGAGCAAGGGACTCATGTCTGAGCATACCCTTCCACGCTTATGGGGGACAAAACGATTCAGAAAAGGGGGTGGTGATGGACAGAGTATCTGAATTAAGCAGAACACTCGTACCCAGTCAACAGATCAGGGCTTGATCCATCACCGTTTTTTAGCTCACTGCACCATCCCAGCTCAGAAAATGGCTACATGCAAATTAGTCTGTCCCTGGCCCAGTGCATCATGGGAACAGGGCAGACCAAACTACCAAGCCAATTCTTTTACTGGAAAGGAAACAAGCTTCCGGGGACCGGTTTCTGGCATTACAGCCGTCTTCGGCCCGGCTTGCTTGAATCCTGATGCTGCAGTGAGCAAGGGACTCATGTCTGAGCATACCCTTCCACGCTTATGGTGGACAAAACGATTCAGAAAAGGGGGTGGTGATGGACGGAGTATCTGAATTAAGCAGAACACTCGTACCCTGTCAACAGATCAGGGCTTGATCCATCACCGTTTTTTAGCTCACTGCACCATCCCAGCTCAGAACCTGGCTACATGCAAATTAGTCTGTCCCTGGCCCAGTGCATCATGGGAACAGGGCAGACCAAACTACCAAGCCAATTCTTTTACTGGAAAGGAAACAAGCTTCTGGGTACCGGTTTCTGGCATTACAACCGTCTTCGGCCCGGCTTGCTTGAATCCTGATGGTACAGTGAGCAAGGGACTCATGTCTGAGCATACCCTGCCATGCTTATAGAGCGACAGGCTTCAGACCCCCACTCACTACAGCAGATCTTTCTTAATAGCCCAGTCCAGCGACATAGGGTTCTGTACTCCCTCAACTCCACTGCCCATGCATGGCGCAGACTACTAGACTCCCATATGGGTGCAGTTATGTACTCTCCACTAATACCGCTGGATTGGTGCATCTGGTTTCCAATAGGCAGAGAGCAAGAGGTGTTCTGCACAATGAAGCGCTTAGGAATATATAGCCTGGGAGACTTCTTACAGACAGGGGTGCTGCAAGACTGGGAGGACTGCACTGGGGACACACAGGGTGTCACGCTGCAGGACAACTTCCAATTCTTCAGGGTCAAGCATGTATGACAGGAATGCTGGGAGAGGATATGCAGGAGCCTAGCACATTCCCGGCACTTTCATCTACAATTACAGCGACATTAATTACAGTGCTGTATTCCCTGGCTCAGGACCCAGGAAAACACAGCTACATAAAGCCAGACAGGAATGGAAGACGGACTTCGACATGACGATAGATGCCAAATACTAGGCATAGTGCTGCAAAGCCACAAGATGGGTATCTCTGAATGGTAGGCATTGTCAGATACACTTTAAATGCACCAACAGGATGTAATACACTCCTAGTAGACTGTTTCGCTACAGCCTGTGGGATTTGCCGAAATGCAAAAGGTGTGAGTAGCAAGAGGTTGGGTCTGGCATGTTTCATGGAAGTGCCCCAGAAAATCAGCATTATGGGGGAAGGTATTCTCAACACTCAGTGATGTTGTGGAGGGACAGTTGGTGCCTAGCCCCTTGCTAGCATTGTTAGGCTCTGACACGGAGATAGCAGCCAGTAGCAGAACACTAGTAGCAAAGGAACTGCTGCTCGCCAAACATAGAGTTGCCATGCTCTGGGCCAAGGGCCCCACCAACATTGATATCTGATTGGAATGCTGATATGCTTTATTGCAACACACAATCAGACATATATATTGAGCTCCTCCCGCCACAGAGTTGTCCTAATGGTTACAGGGGGTTATACCAGAGATATCTGATTGGGAAAGAGATGGGAGAGACAAAGGGAGATGAGGATGGAGCCAATCAACTCTAAGTGTTCATTTTCGTTGCTGAGCTTACTAACTATACATAATGTGCTATATCCCAACTAATGTGTTTTTAAACACTACGGGGCATATTATCAAGGAATGGTGTTACAATTATTGCCGCTTTACCGGCCGAAAACTGCAGCTAAAGCACGCAATAATGGGCTTTATAATACGCCCTTGAGAATTCCGATAGAAGCAATGTTCTGCTGTGAACATGGGCTTCTATTGGAATTCTCAAGGGTGTATTATCAAGCCCATTTTCGCCGCTTTAGCAGCGATAATTGTAACGCCATTCCTTGATAATATGCCCCTTCATTCTCAAAATGCCCCATTGTCATCCCTGGAGGTTTGTACACACAGGATGTATAGGTATCACCCTGAGTTTGACATCTAAACAGTTGGTATCGTTGATAATGTAATATCACGTCTAAAACGGCGTAGGGCTTTTCTCGCCCTGATGTGTATGTTTATTGTGCATGTTTAAAGGTTTAGTTTTGCTTTTTACTCTGTACAACATCTGCTACGTCACTTTACTGTGAAATGAGGGACTATAATATGTGAAATGCAATAAACAAATAAATGAAAATTTTGAAAAAAATGAAAGTATCAATGCCCAATTAGATCATGCTCTTGTTCCGATCTTGCCCTCCCTATCAGAGACCAAGATTGTTCCTCATACAATCATATCCGTCTTCAGTGGGAACTGAAATCTTGTTTTTTCACCACACCTCCCTCCAGAAGCAGTGCGCCACCAGACGTAGATCCCATGTGGTACAATAGGGTTTGCAGGGTGAGCAAAGGAATCTAATTAACACTCTCAAAGTCAGCTCCCCTCAAGACAGTCTGCTGGACCCTTTTACAAATCTGTACAAAAGAATGCACAAATCTCTTTTTTTTTTTGTTTTGTCCTCATTTGCCTTAAACCCTCTTTAAAAGAGACCCACCTCCTATCGTATCCCTACTGAACAAGTTCAGGAGTCCTTGATATTTTATTAAGTCAGACCAGGGTAGGCTCCATAGGTGGCAGGATGTCAAGGGGTGAGGACAGGTTTTATACTCCATCTCAGTCTTTACAGACCTGACGGACCATTTCGGTGATCTGGGAAACCAAAACAGTGGTCCAAGGAGTAACCAAGAGAAGCATAATCATAGGACCCAGGGAAAAAAAAAACAAGCTCCCTATCTCCACTGTGTCAGTAAGTCCCAAAAAGTGATCGTATTCTTACAATATCTTACCATGTCCATCTTGGATACTTCATATAACGAGGTCAGCCATTCTGAGTGGGATGGTCCTACTGGGTCCACCCAATACTTACATATTTGTCTCCTAGCCATTAAGATGGCATAGAAAAGTAGGGATCTGGCGCTGCCCACCATGTGATCATTGAGGCCAAAGATCATTAGAGGCAAACCGATATCAAATGAAACCTTGAAGATGGACTCAAGAGTCTTCTGCACATTGTCCCAAAAGGGTCGAATGGCGGGACAGTCCTTAAACATGAGAACGTCTGATGCTTCAGGCAACCCGCATTTGTTACAGAATTTCCCTATCTGGAATTTCGATAGCCTGAGTGGGGAAAAGTATGCTCTATGAGCCGTGAACAGATGATTTCGATTCAGCCTGGCGGGTTTAACTATTCTATGCATGATACTAAAAGAATCCACCCAAACGGAATCAAGCTGAGTATCCATATGCTTTCCCCATAACTCATCGGGTAGTTTGAAGGCGCCATCCGTTTCCTCCTCAATTGCCCAATACCACAGTGAAACCTCCTTTTTACCCGCCAGTCCAACCACTAACTGTTCTTCCAATTTACTGACCTTCCCAAAAGATGTATTAAGGCTAGCCTGGACCTGGGCCCAGCTTTTCATCGGGATGTACTTAAATCTAGAAAGGCCAGACGCCACTCTCTCTTGTAGATCTTCCTAGGGGAGTAGAGATCCACCCTTCATCAAATCTCCCCACATTGTGATCCCAGAGTCTCTCACTGGTTTAATCATGCTATCCTGAGAGCATGCGGGTGTACCTGGGGAGTCCCACAAAGGTGCTAATTTAGAGAAATAGCTGAGCCCCACTTTTCTTTGTATTGTGGTCCAGTTTTTCACCATCGAGTGAAGGACTTTTGACTTGACTTTTTAAAAGAATTTCTGATCACCGAACTTAAACAAAAAACCTTCCTCCGGTAACCGGGCCCCCCTTAACATAGACCGAAACATTTCACCTCCTGCTGTACTAGTGGGCATTTTCAACAACATTCTAGAGTATGAGAGCTAAAATGTCCAGGCATAATATTGCAGATCGGGCAATGTCAATCCCCCTTTATCTCTCTTCCGCCTAAGCTTCCTCCATGCCAACCTAGTTGCTCTATACTTCCAGATAAAGGAATGTATCTCTCCTTGGCATTTCTCAATCTGATGCGTATCAAAAGTCAGCGGAATGGAATTGACCAGAAATGTAAGTTTAGGCAGGATTGACATTTTTACTAAATGAATCCTCCCAAAGATGGATAAAGGGAGGTGGGCCCACACTTTCATCTGCTTCTTGCAGTCTTTGAAGACTCGATTGAGATTGTATTGTGGGATTTTATCAACCTCCTGTATAATTCTAATGCCCAAGTATCGCATGGTAGACCCAATTTAGAGTTGTGTGTCTTTTACATTCCATGCCATGATTCCGGTTTTACTGGCATTGATTTCATAGCCCGAAACTTGTCCGAATTCCTCTGCCCATTTAATAACTGTGGAAAAGGCTGAATCCAGGTCAGCTGTTAAGACCAGGATGTCATCTGCATACAGGGCCACCCGCCTCTCCCACTCTCTAATTTTTAAAAGAAGAGATTTTATGGTCTTCCCTAAGTACCTGTGTGAATGGTTCTATGTACAGGTTGAAGAGCAATGGAGAGAGCTGGCAGCCCTGTCTTGTACCACTGGTGATCTTAAATCTATCTGTCAGCGACCCATTGACTAGCAGTCTACCTTAATCTCTTTCGTATGGTTACGCACCTGGCCTGATTTTACTTTCCAGGCATACAATTTGCCAGCCCCTTCACCAAATTCAAAATGGGAGATTTTGCTTGCTTATAGGAAACTCTGCGTGAAGGTTTAGATCGCCTTTCAATAAATTGATGTCAACAAGTTTTTTAGATCATTTCAAATGTCTTTATTAACTTCTTTTCTCTTTCCTTATTATGAATCATAAGGATATTTTATCATTTCATTACCAGATCCATATATAGAGATTATTCTTCCACCCAATGCATTTCGGGTCGGTATGAATGACCCTTCGTCAGGGGCCTGTGGAATGAATTAATACAGGACCTTAGCAAACACTTTCAGTAAACACAAATCGCATATTTAAATGAAAATACGTCATCTCAAACACATATGTTAAATAATATAACAAAGTCTAGGTTCTGGTTTTTGAGTGTAATTAGAAGTAACTGAAAAATAAGTTTTTGGAAACGTAAGTAAATGGTGAAGAGTCTAATTTGTGCAAAGAGAGTGCTCGGGAATACAAGAGCCTGATTTGTGAAGGGTACGGGAAATGGGAGTGGGGACTCGCGTTTAGCGTGGTGGAACAGCGCGTTAACGTTGCTGCTTACAGGGATTTAAATAAATGAAAGCAGCATACGGGAGCAATAAGGAAAGGAACAAGACTTACTATAGATCTGCGTGGTGGTAATCTCCGCTACGTCGAGGGATGCCACGAACCAGCCACATCTCCGGACATCTGAGAGACCTTCACTGGCTCCCCGTCAACAAAAGAATCACCTTCCGCCTCCTCACCCACGCACACAAAGCCCTACACGACCAATGCCCGAGCTACCTCAACAGCCGAATCAACTTCTACGCTCCCAAACGCCACCTCCGATCAGCCAACCACGCCCTCGCCGCCGTCCCCCGCATCCGAAGAGCGACTACAGGAGGAAGGTCCTTCTCCTACCTGGCCGCCAAGACCTGGAACTCCCTCCCGACCGACCTGCGCCTGACCCAAGACCACCTCTCCTTCAGGAAGAAGCTGAAGACCTGGCTGTTCGAGCAGTAGCGGCACCCCCCCACCCCCAGTGCCTTGAGACCCTACGGGTATGTAGCGCGCTCTATAAATGTAATTGATTGATTGATTGATAGTTTTGCGGGGTTTGGCAGTTTCTAAATGAGGAAGTTGCCGGTCACGTGATGCGGGTTGCTGCGGAAGTCGACAACAGACTTTCCGAGAGCGTTTTGTGAGTGTGAACAAAAATAATACCGGGTGACTGCTAGAACGGGTGACTGATAATAGGTGCAAAAATAAATAGAATATAAAATATAGCTCAATCCTAGTTGAAAATGAGTGGAAAAGGTTTTAGTGTTTGTGAGGGGTCAAATGGAAGGAACTACAATAGACATGGAAAAAATATGGGGAGGGAGTCAGATGGTGGTGCGAGTGTTGACATTGAAAAAGTGTGAATTTCTGCGATGATAATTTACAATGAAGGGTAGATAAATAAATAAAACTGACATCTGACTGTGCGGATACATGATTGTTAACTCATAAACTCAAAAATGTGTTACATATATGTACATCACTGTAGATCAATATTTCATTTTCCGGGGAGCATAACAGTCCTTATAGGATGCCATCTCTAAAAAGCACGAGTATTCGATATGATCATTCATTCCAATTGGTTGTAGACAATTCAGTTTTTTTATCCAGAAGAATTCCGCTCTTAGTCTCTGTTTAATGGTGTCCATGTCGCTGCGTTGTGGAATTGCCTCCAAGACGTAAATCTTAATTGAGATATTTGGTGTTTTGCTTCAATCAAATGAATAGCAACAGTAGATTTAGTATTTTGTAGGCGGATGTTACTTTTGTGCTCTGTTATGCATTTGATTGCACAGATGGTATTTTTCGTGTCACATGTACTGGTGTGTTTCAATTCTATTTCATACCCTTGAGTTGGATGCATGAATTTATTTCCCATAAGAACATTGTTACAGTGGGTACAATTAAAGCATTTTGACATTCCTTTATACAGAGTTTTGGGATTTGGGATTTTTTGTAGTTGTCAAAATTTCTTTCAAGTTTTTGGATCTTCGAAATGCAAAGGTGATACTTTCATTGTCGAGATCTTTTAGGTCTGGCTCAGTTTTAATCAGATTCCAATGGGTGTTCATTATTCTCTTGATCTTCATAGCCTCTGTAGAGTATTTTAGTACACAAACCGTCTTCTGTTCTGAGGTGTTTGTCTAAAATAAAAAAACTGAATTGTCTACAACCAATTGGAATGAATGATCGCATCGAATACTCGTGCTTTTTATAGATGGCATCCTATAAGGACTGTTATGCTCCCCGGAAAATGAAATATTGATCTACAGTGATGTACATATGTAACACATTTTTGAGTTTATGAGTTAACAATCATGTATCCGCACAGTCAGATGTCAGTTATATTTATTTATCTACCCTTCATTGTAAATTATCATCGCAGAAATTCACACTTTTTCAATGTCAACACTCGCACCACCATCTGACTCCCTCCCCATATTTTTTCCATGTCTATTGTAGTTCCTTCCATTTGACCCCTCACGAACACTAAAACCTTTTCCACTCATTTTCAACTAGGATTCCCCTTAAGCTATATTTTATATTCTATTTATTTTTGCACTTATTATCAGTCACCCGTTCTAGCAGTCACCCGGTATTATTTTTGTTCACACTCACAAAACGCTCTGGGAAAGTCTGTTGTCGACTTCCACTGCAACCCGCATCACGTGACCTGCAACTTCCTCATTTAGAAACTGCCAAACCCCGCGAAACTATCGGCAACCCTCAACGTAGCGGAGATTACCACCACGCAGATCTATAGTAAGTCTTGTTCCTTTCCTTATTGCTCCTGTATGCCGCTTTCATTTATTTAAATCCCTGTAAGCAGCAACGTTAACGCGCTGTTCCACCACGCTAAACACGAGTCCCCACTCCCATTTCCCGTACCCTTCATAAATCAGGCTCTTTTATTCCCGAGCACTCTCTTTGCACAAATTAGACTCTTCACCACTTACTTACGTTTCCAAAAACATATTTTTCAGTAACTTCTAATTACACTCAAAAACCAGAACCTAGACTTTGTTATATTATTTAACATATGTGTTTGAGATGACGTATTTTCATTTGAATATGCGATTTGTGTTCACTGAAAGTGTTTGCTAAGGTCCTGTATTAATTCATTCCACAGGTCCCTGACGAAGGGTCATTCATACCGACCCGAAATGCATTGGGCGGAAGAATAATCTCTATATATGGATCTGCTAATGAAATGATAAAATATCCTTATTATTCATAATAAGAAAAGAGAAAAGAAGTTAATAAAGACATTTGAAATGATCTAAAAAACTTGTTGACATCAATTTATTAAAAATGAGAAAATAAACGCAGGAGAAATTCTCTAGTTTCAAGTTGAACTTTTGCGCACTTTTTTGTGAAAGGCGATCTAAACCTTCACGCAGTGTTTCCTATATGATAAAGGCACGACTAGGCATCGTGCAACAACTGTTTGCGCCACAAAACCAAAAAGCAAGTTGACTCTCAAAATAAAAGCGAGTGTACAGGGATCAAAACTCTTTCGATTTTGCTTGCTTCCCATCTGCGGGAAATCTTTCTTGAAGAATACACTACAGCTGTTTTTTAAGCGAATCTATTTTTTCCTGTCTTCTTTCAGATCGATTCCTATTTGAATGTTCAATTTATACTCTATTTTCTTTATTTCTGCCTCTAGGCACATAATAGCTTCCCTGAATTTCAGTTTTCTGAAGGTAGCTCTATTGGTAATGCCACCTCTCCAATAAGCGTTCAAAGTGTCCCGAACAACAGAAATATTGGTTGTATCTAAATTCACTTCTAAAAAGTGTTTAGTGTCAGAGAGGAGATAATTCATTTCATCTTCCTCTAATAAAATAGTACGATCGAAAGACCAAGATCTTGCCTGCTGTTGCTGTATGAAGATTAAGCTTAAAGAGATTGCAGAGTGATCCGAAAGATGTGATGGCAGATATTGATATCGTTCACTAGATCCTTAAGATTGTAACTGATCAGGGCATAGTCAATTCTAGAGCTATGTTTATGTTTCAGATTTCTGAAAGAGACCCCCGATTGGTCCACCGCCCGTTCCCTCCATATATCAGAGAGACCGAACTGGTCCATGATTGCTAAGAGCTGCTGTCGAGATTTAGAGGGAACTACTGCCCTAGAGTTTGGCGTTTTGTCCAGCTTAGGATTCAACACTATGTAAGAAATCGCCTACCCAAAACCCAGGATGTGGGAAATCAATAAGGTGGCGGCGAATGGTATTTAGACAAGAGGGATCGTTCTGATTTGGACCATAGTACCCCACTAGAGAAAGACGTATACCACCTAAAGAGATCCTCAAGATAAGCCATCTACCACTTTGGTCTTCCCTATAGTCCAAAATGTGGGCTTTGGCTTGTTTTTTAAATAAAAACAACACCCCTCTAATGTTTGCCAACTGATCAGTGCAGATAAAGAAATCTACCCATTTCTGATTTTTTAAGATTTCTTTTGTCTCTGATTTCAGAAGATGGATTCATACTATCCTTTCTTGTTCTGAGACACAAGGTCACATCTAGTTTCAGAGGTGATAAGCACATTCTGGAGGCGCCGAACCCATGCTCCCAGGCCCCGAGATGAAACGGAGTCACCCCTCCTGACCCTCCCCAATAATATCAGAAGCAGACTTCTAAATGAGCTTTGTGTGTGTTAGAAATTGGATGACCAATTCTACGGGGGTAGCATGGAGCAGAGCGGGCAGGCGAAACTCCTGAGGACATGTGTGAAGCATCCACGCAGTACGCACAGACGACACACCAGGCACACCACAAAAGCGACACAATGCCAGTTCTGGTTGGGAAAAGAATGACTTTTGTAGTATGTCCAACCTGCAAAGATAAAACACCGTAATCACAATGGGGTGCCAACGGGCGCCAGGGCAATGTCTACCGGGGGGATTATTTACAGGGGTAATCAGAAAAAGAATGAAAAGTTAAGTCTGTGAGTTTCCAGGGCTGAAATAAAAACAAAGCGTTATCAGATGACATGAAATAACAGCAGTATCAAGGTGAGGGAGAGAAACACTAGGCATGAAAGCTCGTTATGTATAAACTCCTTAGGCCGGCAACACTGTGCACATAAACATGGCATCAACAACATTAGCAACAGGCCTGAATCACACTAGGCGCAACATCATGGGCATGAATCACATTTAACATGGGACCTCAACATCAGCACCTGGGGTATGAACCATTAGCATAACAATAGCACTAGGTACCCGCCTCAGGGGCAACGACTCATGAGCACGGGAGGTTGTAACAGGAGCACCCTGGCATGAACAGAGTAGGTACTCTCAGTGGGCCTAGTCGTGTGCACGTGGCATCATTCACATTGCCTACACCAGGATACCAGAATAGCAGGCAACACAACCGGCAGCCAGTCATGCTATCACCCAGTTCAGAGGTCTCAGTTCCTTTCCCCCAGGCCCTTGCAGTCCTAATTAGACCCACCAGGGGGTTATACCGGGCCAACCAGGCCCAACTGTAAACTCCTACAGGGGCGAGGAAGACACGGGGCTGCCTCGCTAATTTCCCAGGCTTCTCTGCAGCCCACTGCCACCACAGTCTCTCGGCCTCCGCCCCCTGTGGGGTATTACCTCCGGGTTTTGCCTCGGGGTTAATGCGGGAGCCCGCGCAGACTAAGCAGGCTCCCCGCAGCTCCTCGATTGTCTTCGTGGGCTCCTGGCAGGTCTGGGGCAGGTGGGGGCTCTCCCTCTCCTGGGAGACCCCTCGCCGGTATACCGGGCGGTCCCAGGTCTTCTGGCAGAGGGAAGGGACTTGCGTTCTCATGCGAGTTCCCCTTCCTGATGAGTGCCGGTTCGCGGGTTTCCAAGGCAATTAGGTGTGGCAGAGCCAACCAATGGCAGGACCGCAAGGGCGGAGCGCGGCCAATGATGCGACTGGGCGCCCCGTCACGTGAGGGCAGTGGCGGCTTCAGGGACTAGCGCGGCTCTCAACGATCACGCCGCGGCCCTCTCCTGACTCCGGGGGCCGCCATGAGGATGCAGACTGCGGCGGGTCAACTCCAGGGGCCGCCGGGGCTGTAGCAGTGACAACCAGCCCCCAGGCACCTCAGGACGGTGCACACAGCTCCCGGCAACAACGGTGAGGTCAGCCCCGAGTTAGTGCTTCACAGACTCAGCGCTTCGGGGGTGGGGGGAAGCAGCAGCACTCTAGGGCCACGAGACAGTTCAGCACTTACCCGGGCTCCTCCCCACGGAGCAGGTACCTGGCAGCGGCGGTGCAGGGCAACAGTGTTTAATTAGCACATCGCTTAAAACTGGGCAGGGCTCCACGGGGAAACAGCGTCTTCCCAGGCAAGGTGGAGCTCGGCAACTATAGCGCTCAGGGTTTCTCAGCGCTTTGGGGCACAGCAGGAGAGCGCTTAGGGAGTGCAGTGCTCGGAGGCTTCAAAGCGCTTAAGGGGGTACACGTCAGACAGCAACTCTTCCCAGCACACAGCACTTGGTAGGCACAGCGCTTCCAGCACACCGCGCAAGGGGGTCGGACAGTCCCAACAGCAAGCCTTAGGGGCACCAGGGTAACACTCCTCACCTCCTGGGGGTTCCAGTCCAGCCCCAATATAGCGCTCTCCTCGACTTCCAGGCACTTCTAGATATGGTGCTCGTGTGGCGCAAGGTCCCCGCAGCTTCAGAGACCTAGGCTGGCCCTCCTTTCTTCTCCAGGGGCCAGGGGACAGAGCAGTAGGCACTACTGGGCCAGGTCAACAGTCAGTGGGGCCTCATCAAAACAGGGCGGAAGGCTGACAAGATCCTTCAATGCAGCATGGCCCTCCTCCTTAACAGCAGCCTGAACTCCTGAAGTGAGGCTTCCAGATAGATGGGTGCAGGGTCCAGCACACCGGCCCAAGTGGCGGTATCCCCTGTCAGCAAGTCCCCTCAAGTTCCTGTCCCGGCTCTGTCTCAGCACATGTTGGCACATCCCCCTTATTTATATCCCCCCTCACCCCACCTTCCAGGCAGTGCCAGAGCCTTCTAGAATTCTCAGGCAAACTGATTTAAACTGGCTCAGGGGGAGGAGTAGAGAATCCTGGGTGCCAGGCTTTCCCTCCAAATGCTGGGGTGGCTGGGTGCCTAACATCTAGACCGCTACCCTACTGCAGTCAGGTGGCATAATGCACAGCCTTGGCATCCATTTTGAATACAGCATTCCATCAGGGTACATTTTACACAATGGGGGGAAAATACGTGCACACCATTGCATCACATGTAACATGGCGTCTCAAACCACACATGGCCTATTCAGTAATCTTTACCATGGGGGAGACATCCTAAACAGGGGGGTAAAAAGCTAAAAGAAATCAGGGGGAAATGGGCCAAGTCCAACAGTGTGCCATATATGGTCTTTCCTGTAAGCTTCTGTGCCTGCCAGTACATTTCCATGAATGGTGATCTCATGCTACGCAATGAAAGTATATATGCCATGTATTGAATGTGGATCGGCAGTCTTCTCCACGCACTGGCTGGGTGACGTCAGAGGGGCTCCTCTATAGAGTATTGGTTTTCTAATAAACAATTGACTTTTCTTCACTTCCAACTGATTGATTATTTGGTAAGACGATAAGTGGGGGCTATTGGTAGGTATAGCTCCATGGATTCTTTTTGTGTAGTACAACAGTTGGCGACTCTGGTGGGGCTCCCCGTTTCGGGTTGTCCTCCCATAACACGGGGTGAGAAAGGACAAATAAAGGGGTACTCTGGTCAAGGGGATGGACTGACTAATGATTCCGGCTGAACTCCGCTCTCACGATCAGAGAGCCCCAGCTGCTAGTGACCTCTCGCTGGAGACCTACGGGTGTAACCCAGGAGCTGACCGTGTTGGTCTGCAGGAATGGGCAGTGGAAAACATACAATCATACCTGTGTGCACCAGGTGAGTGTATTGATTTGGTGTCTTTAGATTTTGCTGTTGAGCGGCGTTTTGGAAACAGTTAACTGTATTTGGCTGGTGGTCGGTATACCACGGAGAACTTTGGAGGTCTGACGGGTTGGTATTGCGGCTGCACCGGCAGATGCTCCACGGACTTGTTTAGTGAATAATAGAGGTTTTCGATCAGATGCCTCGGTGTGGCACGTGTGGTGCGCACCCGGGCGGACTGTCCTCAGAAAGGCCTGCGGAAGTAACTGGGTAGCCCTTGGGACATATCTGGAGCAGAATAGTCCCAGGGTTAACCAGGGAGGACTACAGGATGGTCTTTAGGCCAGTCTGTGGTTAATTCCTGTCTGATGGCCTCTAGGTAGTCTCCGGACTGCCTGTTCCTGGTATCTGTTGGTCTGGTGGTTGGAAATTTACGAGTTCTCCATGAACGGTAGTCGACGGGCTCCGTTCTTTGGTTGTTTGGTTCTGGGAAAGACATGTCAATGTAAAATATCGTATGTTTTGTTCGTCCTTTTTTATGTAACAGACCTTGTTTGAGGAAAGATTGAGCATGAGTGAACATGGCCATGTTTGAGAGCTTGTAAGGGGGTGCATTGTGGATAAACAAAATGTTGTGCTTTAGTAAAATATGTTTTGGATGTTGTTGCTGCCGTAAGAGCGGACGATTGGATGAAAGCCAGCCTGCTCCGCCAGAGGGCAGCCCAAATTTCGATATGTATGTAAAACATGGCCCTACGCCTATTTTGTTTAATACCTTATGGCACAAATACACAAAGGATAACGTGGAATTACAATGGTCCTTAACTGGATCATTTGATGGGAAAAAGATACAGTATTTACAGGATCGATTGTTCGCCAAAAGAAGTCGACAGGCAATGTTCGATTCTTTAAATCTGTGGTAGAAGGAAGCGAAACGCCGTCGTATAAGGGAAGAGAAGTTACTCAAAGTGAAAAATTGTCAGACCATAACCCAGAAGGCGGTGGCATATGACAGGGAACAAACTGGTAAGCCCATTACTAATTTGTCACAACCAAATCGTTTATCGAGAAAGCCCTCCTTTGTATTGTGTCGGTTCTAACATTCCCGGTCATTACTGCGTCCTCTACGCCCATGGGGCCAACTTTCACTCCAGCACAAACCACGGCTACATTATTGACCAGTGGCCCGTCTCCTCCCATTATGTCCTCTGTAACCTTAGCTTCACCGGCCTTGGCCTGGCCTTTCCTGTCGGCCACGTCGACTCACATGATGATGGATTCAACCCCCTCCCATGCCTCCGGGACGTTGGGCGCCTGGCGGCTGTATACCCGCAATACGGTGGGCTCGAGGGAGAAACAGATGGTAATAGATCAAGCATCCCAATGGGTACAGAACGCCATCTATACGATTACCGATATATGGGGGACCATGAAGGATTATGAATCAGTCATGCAGCAATATGCTTTAGAAACTATGTCCAATTGTTTAATTTTCCTATGGGAGCAATGTTTCGAAAATGGAAGAGCACCACAGGTCCTATATGACATTGTGGATCGGGCACACCATTTTGAATTAGGATTAGAAGATGTATATGGGAATCTAGGGACCATAATGAAGTATCGGGAAAGGTTGTTCACTTAATGCCCGAGTTGGGATACTCAACATCCCATGCAGGAAATGCATCCGATCTATCACCCTGAAATCCCTGAGGTCAGGGACAATGGTATCTAATGAATAAAGCGTGTGTTGAAGCTCGATTCCAAGAACAATGGGTCTATACCCCTTGGAAAAGAAGCGAGGTTATCTCCCTGAAGTCTCAGTTGCCTGACCCTTGGAAAAATCCCACTGCCTATTATTAGGAACTAACTGAGGCCGCTTCGTCAGCTGTGATGACCTTAGCTGATATTGAATTGTTTTTCGCGTTACTGGTCCCTGTCAACGTATGGCGACAGGCACATGATCATCCTCACGTTAACGAGTTGGGCGGAACTTGGGATCAAATTAAAGACTGGGACAAGGATCGGAAACACGGAGATAAACCAAGACCGGAAATTCTTGCTTTGCCGGGTCGGATTATCACATATATGCATTCTTTAATTCCACCCCGGAAGGTGGATTGGGATAAGTTAACCGCTTGTAAACAGAAGAAGGATGAGAGTGTGTCCGATTTCTTTACTCGGTTTGAGGGAGTGTTTATTGATTTTAGTGGGCAAGATTTGTCAGTGGAAGGTGGGGTAAGAATATTTGTTAATATCTGCCCGGCTCCAGGCAGCTGAGAGCACTTGGACCGCCTCTACTCCTTCTGTAATTTTGAGTATGGCCCAATATTATGAACATAGGGGAAAACTGGAGTAAAGATAAGTCTGACAAAAAGACAAAGGACCTTAAGACTCGAGTGTTATTAGAGCAAGTAGCCAGAGGACGGGGTGGAGACGCAGTAGGAAGAGGATTTGTTCCAAGAGGGAGTAGGACGAGGAGGAGGCCCAGCTGTTACTTTGGGAGCAGACCAATGTGCTTACTGTAAACAGGAAGGGCATTGGCGAGCTGTGTCCTTTCCTCTTAGTACAAAACGGAGCTGTGAGAGGCAGAGGGAGAGGGAGAGGACGAGGAGGAGTTGCTCGAAGTGACATGACAAGAGAAGAAGCAACACATGGTGAGGAGGGAGGAAATTATTTTGATAAGACAAAAGAGAGGCAGTACTATAATGAAGATTGTAGGACTGAAGGGCCAGATGGGTATTACTATGCGTAGGACAGCCACTGACACAGCAGGGGCCGAGTGGCAGTACCCGTCAATCAAAGAGGGCCTTATGTTAAAGGAAAATTAATGGGAACTGTTGAGGATTTCCTAGAGACACAGTTGCAATGAATAGTTCGATTGCTCGTTCACTGGCCCCAGGGGCTGCTCTTTCCAGGCAAAATAATATTTCAGTCGGGTTTTCTGGAATCCCGGTAGTAAGCCCCATTTCTAAGCATCTTCCACTTACCATAGGTCCAGTCACTGTGGATTCCCCATTTTTGTTGACGTCACATTGTGGGGAAAATTTATTGGGATTGGATCTGCTGAAGAAGTTGCATGCAAAGATTTATTGTTCCGCTGATGGAGTGTATTTAACTATTCAATCGCTTGGTCAGTACACTCGGCAGCATTTTGCGAAAAATGAACCCCTTCCTCCTGAGTGGGCTTTCATTCCATCTACATTGTGGGCGACTGGTGATACGGATGTTGGCCCCTTAAATATTCCACCAGTCTCTATCACTTTAAAACCGAATGCTTGTCTGCCCCGTATTCCGCAGTACAAGATCTCAGCGGCTGATGAGAAGGCATTTTCGACGATCATACAGGATTTAATCGACAAAGGTGTAATGGAAGAAACGGATTCTAATACTTGTAATAGCCCTATATTACCAATTTTGAAAAAGGCCCCTACAGGAAGTGGCCCTGATTATGCTGATACTTATCGATTTGTAATTGACCTGCGCGAAATTAATAAAGTAGTAGTACCTCAATACCCTGTGGTTTCAGAAATTACAACCATTCTTACTATGATTCCTCCAACAGCTAAGTTTTTCTCAGTTATAGACCTGAAAAATGCTTTCTTTAGCATTCCAATACACCCTGATAGCCGTCATATTTTCAGCTTCTCGTTATCTGGACGCAGCTTTAGATTTTGTCGCGCCCCTCAGGGCTATACGGAGAGTCCTAGTATTTTTAGTCAAGCTTTGAAAGTACTTTCAGAAGAATTGACTTTGCCCCCAGGGAACGCCCTCCTCAAAAATGTGGATGATCTGTTAGTGGCATTAGACACGGAGGAAGGTTGTAAGGAAGCTACGGTTAAAATATTGTCGCATTTAGCAGTCAACGGTAATAAAATGACTCTTTCGAAGTTTCAATATTGTCGACAGGAGGTGACCTACCTCGGTCATCTACTGTCGAAAGAGGGGAGGAAACTAACTCCTTAACGTGTGTCTATTTTTAACATGCCTGTTCCTCATACTCAACGTGATGTTCGTGCATTTCTGGGCATAACCTCTTACTGTTGCCAGTGGATTCCTAACTTTTCCCTTCTTAATGAACCACTTTTGTATCTAACCACTAAGGATGTGCATAAACCCTTACTTTGGACTGATGAGTGTCAGAAGGCTTTCAATTAGTTGAAAACTGCTCTCTGTTCGGCTCCTGTCTTAGGGACTCCTGACTACCGAAAGCCTTTTGTGCTTTATGTACATGAGGTGGATGGTTGTTCGCTTTTTGTGTCAATAGAAGGATTTGGTGGTAAGCAACGGCCTTGTGCTTATTTTTCTGCAGTATTGGATTATGTTGCCAGAGCACTTCCTAGCTGTTTGAGGGTAACTGTTGCAGTGCCGGTGGCCATCCGGCAGTTGGAAGGACTCGTTTTAAATTCTGACCTCACAGTGATGGTACCGCACACTGTGGACACACTCTTGAATAAAACTAAGGCTCAGCACCTTACAAGTGCACGTCTTACTGGATATGAATTGACTTTATTCGCTCCCCATATCACTATCAAACGGTCTGCCACTCTGAATCCAGCCACGTTACTACCCCTTCCTTCGGATGAACCAAACAATGACATACATGATTGTATATTTTGGACTGAGGAAGAGACGAAGGGACGGGTGGACCTCACAGACACACCCCATCTGACCCCCAAGGGGAATTATATGTGGATGGCTCCTGTTTCAAGCTACCAGATGGCACAACAACAGCTGCTTATGCAATCACTACTCTTCGCACCGTAGTCGAGGTTTCTCAAGTTCCTCATCATTCTGCGCAAGCAGCTGAGTTAATAGCACTGTTGCGAGCCTGTGAGTTAAGTGAGGGATTGAAGGTAAATATTTATACTGATAGCCAATACGCCTTTGGCGTGGCTCATAGTTTCGGAAAATTGGGGGCAGAAAGGGGATTTCTCACCTCACATGGCCAACGAATACAACATGGCCCTTTGATCTTAAGGTTGTTAACTGCTTTGACACTGCCCCGAAAGGTAGCAATTGTGAAATGTAGTGCACACAAGGCAATAATGAATACTGTAGGAGAAGGGAATGCTTTTGCCGATCAAATAGCGAAAGAGACAGCTAAATCTAAAGTGTCTCACATGTATGTAAGTTCGGCTAGATGGATTGAGGAGTCTGATGTGTTTGATAACACCATGGAAAGTGTCCGGGAAATACATAAAGAAGCTACCCCTGCTGAACTGTTTCATTGGGAAAATGAGGTGGGGAGGTTGGATGACAATGGTTGTTGGATTGACTTAAGTGAGAAACAAAGGTGGATGCTCCCCAATGCATTAATTAATGCTGTAGTAATTATGGCTCATGGAACAGCGCATGTTGGAGCAAAGGGTATTTGTGCTTTGTTGGACCCCGTTTGGAATAACCCTAATATTGCCAAAACTGCAACGCATTTAGTTCAACATTGCATGGTTTGCTTACAACATAACTCAGGAGGGCGGGAATCTGTCCTTGGTGGAAATTTTGCACCCCCGTCCCTACCCGTTGAAGTACTTCAGATGGACTGTATTCAGTTCGAAAGAGTGAATAATTTTAAATACGTTCTGGTGGTGGTCTGTGCTTTCAGTAAATGGGTAGAGGCCTACCCCGCCAAGGAAAACAGTGCCCTGGCGACAGCCAAAGCTTTGATTAAGGAGTTTTTCCCTAGATACGGATTACCTAGAGTGATTTGGTCAGATAACGGGAAACACTTTGATGCAGACCTTATCAAGCATATTTGTAATGAATTACACATCAAACAGAAATTTCTTGCTGCTCGGCATCCCCAGTCTGCAGGGTTGGCTGAAAAATACAATGGAAGTTTGAAATTGAAAATGGCAAAAATTCAGGAAAGCACTGGGTTAAAGTGGCCTGACACCATGTATTTAGCTTTAATGTCCTTACGAGTTACCCCCCATTCCCGATCAGGACTGTCACCCTACGAGGTCATTTGTGGGCGGCCAGCTAATGTTTGGGGCGTTTCTGGACCAAGGAACTTTCGAGAAATTGATTACCCAATGATGACAGATTACTTGTACACTTTGACTAAAGATCTTTGTTCTATCCATCAACAGGTTTCAGACACGCTACCGCCCCTGCCGGAGGGTCCTGAACATCGTTTGGAGCCCGGCCAATGGGTGATGTTGAGTAAATATCAGCGGAAATCTAGTCTGGAGCCCAGGTGGACCGTACCAGTCCAAATTCTACTGGCTACTCAGACAGCGGTGAAGGTGAATGGTCGGAAACATTGGATTCATGTTTCCCATCTGAAGAAAGTACCTTTCCTGCTTCCTTTTGATCAACTAAAACCAGAAAGAATTTTGACCCAGGAGAGTGAGAGGGCTCCTTGTGTTGTTCCTTTTTCTGACGCCCAGGAAATTGAGAAAAGGCAAGAGGAAGGAGTATCAGGCACGAGAGGGGTCTCATCATCAACAGTGAAATTGGCCCCGGAATCGGTTGCCCATATTGTTGTACAAGGAGTTCATGTTAAGTCAGGCATCACGAATGCCACTTTATCTGTTTTGTTTGCCAACAAAGAGTTACATGGTCATGTTTGCTACAACCTGCAGCCAAGAAAACAACACAGTACCCCCGACGAACACGACAGGAGATAGGGAGAGACTTGAGTACTAGGGTATTGCTAGATTAATTCAGGGGTACTGAGCGAGACACTGGACTGAACACGTTGAGAGCTGGAATATTGTATTGCTCTGTTCAGAAAGAAAGACTAAGAAGCTAAAGAAAGGGCCCAGGTTGCAACTGTACACATAACGTCATTGCAAGGATCTGTTTTCTCTTTGATGAATGATAGGAGCCTACCTTCGAGGCTCTAGACGGACACAGGAAAAAAGTACCCTCTGGCAGGTTGGACTGTGTCCCTTAGTATAGTTTGGACTTTTAGTTAGAATGTATCCCTTTGGTCGTTTTATTCCTGAGGAGGAACGCCCCTTCGCTCCTCGATATATGCCTACTTATGTACCTATATTTTCTTCTTGGACAACACGTGTGACAGTTGCTTTTGTAATGAACATTGCAGCATTTTTTATCATAATAATGAGTGTATTCCTATATTTAGAATGTTATCATTCTATGCATACTGTGTTAGGAGCTTCTACTCCACCGACTGAGCATTATTTTCTTACTTTAGACCCTCATAAGGAAAGGCATCGCCAGACCTATGTTAAAAATGTATTTGTAGAGATGTTGCATCAAACGCATAGTGCTACCAATACGACCAATTGTTGAGTTTGTGGTCTGCTGCCCTCAGTAATGCATAGACATGATCTTTTTATTTCATTGCCTTTATCTTATTTGGGAAGTTGTGAGGCCTGGTTTAAATTGCTGTCAATGATGTACCTACATTATTATACAGTAGATTCATCTTGATACTCTGAGCGTGATTATGAAATGATCCTGGCCTATATAGAAGTACACCAGGGTTTTGATGCACAGGGAAATGATGGGGAAGGATTGCTAGACCCAAATGCCTGCATGAATTTATATACAGAATACAAGAATGTTACATGGTGAAAGAGCGAAATTCTTGACTTTGCAGAATTTAATTTTACTCCGTACTTTCAGCAATTTTAGAATCGGAATGTTACTGCTGACAAAGCTATCCCAGTGCCTACAATAAATAGCACCTCTGCATTCTGTGTACAGGGAACTGGACACATTTCAGTAGGAGACAACCGCTGTAATTATACTTATCGACTACGTACCTTTAGTAGCCCTCCGTTGTTAACCCCTCCAAATGTTTATTTCGTGTGTGGTGAGAATGCCTACACATGGCTTCCCCGGGGATGGACAGGTGTTGGTATTTATCCTTTCTGTACCCACCTGTCTATATAGCACCCTTCAATTATCATAAAGATCATAGGTTAGATGGACAAAGTTTTCCTATGATACAAGATAAATGGGAATTGGATACATCTGAGATAGATCAGACCGATACTCCAGGACAACACTTTATGGATATTGTCAAGGGAGTATTTCCTATTTGGGGGCCCTTCATCACTAGTTAAGAAGTAAGGCGCCTATCTAGAGTAGTTGAGAGAGTTATAAATACCACAGCTGGTATATTAACTAATCTGACTGTGGAGCTTCGGGCTACGAGACTTGTTTTTCTTCAAAATTGTATGGTGCTAGATGTTATCTTAGTAGAGAGGAGGAGCTTGCCGTGTGATCGGCAGCTCCTGTTGTATATATATTCCTGACTCCGCCCCCTCTAACCATTTGGCTATTCAAAAATTACATTGTTTAGCTTCTGAAATACACGCAGACACAGGTATCTGGTCCCTTTCTGGATGGTTTTGGGGTTTATTGTCTACCTGGGGTTGGAAGATTCTAATGGTGTTAGCTGGCATAGCAGGTGTCATCCTTACCTGTTGTCTCTGTGTACACTGTGGACCTGCCTGTTGTTCTTACTGTGCATCCAAATTGACTTCCTCTGTGACAGAGCCATCTCCGACTAAAGTCAAAGCCCAAATGGTCCAACAAGAACTACAAGAGATGATGCCGATTGACAAGGGTATTTTTGAGGACTCATTTTCTTGATTAGCTACATCATGATAAAAGGGTGGTTCTGAGGGATAAAATCGGTTTCCTACATCTATCTTAGTCTTTTGTGTTGGGATAATGTATCTATATTTACCTGTTTTTATACTGTAGACTAATTAGTTATGTTAAAGCAGGAACTCCTTTTTTGTTTTTACCTTGTATTTCTCTGTACGCAAACTGAGAACCAAACCAACTCCATGTTGCCTGTACATGTATTAGACTCGAACGGTGGTCAGGTGCCACCCTCCAGCAGTCCAGTAAGCCCTGTTAGTTGAGTTATACAGACAGCTTAATTCATACTATCCTTTCTTGTTCTATGACCCAAGGTCGCATCCGGTTTCAGAGGTGATATGCTCATTCCTGGAGGCGCCGTACCCGTGCTCCCAGGCACCGAGACGAAAGGGAGTAACCCCTCCTGACCCTCCCCAATAATAGCAGAAGCAGACTTCTAAATGAGCTTTGTGTGACATATATGGTCTTTCCTTTAAGCTACTGTGCCTACCAGCACATTTCCATGAATGGTGATCTCATGCTACAAAATGAAAGTATATATGCCATGTATTAAATGTGGATTGGCAGTCTTTTCCATGCAATGGCTGGGTGATGTCGGAGGGTCTCCCCTATAGAGTATTGGTTGTCTAATAAACGATTGACTTTTCTTCACTTCCAACTGATTGATTATTTGGTAAGACAATAAATGGGGGCTATTGGTAGGTATAGCTCCATGGATTATTTTTTGTAGTACAACATATACATCACTTTTGGTAACCTTAAAATGGCATTTAACATGGTCCCCAGAAACTTTGCCATAGAGATGTAAGGCTTCCTGGCCCCCTCTATGACATCATAATTTGATTACACAGTAACAATTTTGCTCAAATCCGCTAGGGAGTCAACAAAGAAGCCAGAAAATGCTTTGGGGGATGACAAAGGAGTTAGGCACAGTTGCGTCTTTACCCCCACACAGTTTTCTCTTTTTATCTACAGTATTGTCGATTACCTTATGGGCTGCGACAATGATTCCTCAGTACTCTGGGGCATAAAAATACCAGCATTATTGTTTGCAGAGGACACACTTATGGGGCAGAACTTTGGGGCCATGGCAATATAGACGATCTGGGGGTAGCGGAAAATAAATTCTTGAGGGCAGCCCCTTAACTACCCTAAAGTACCCCCTTGATTTTTTAACAATATCTAAGTATTCAGCCCATCATTCCCCTAGTGCACTTCAAACCAATACTATACTAGATGCAAGCCTCGTCCACTCTTGAGTTGCTACACTATAGGGCGGGTTTAAATGACTTATTGGACAGGCAAAACATAGGGGCTATTTTCCATGGTTGTAACATGTAAAGCAGACTCGTTACTCCTTGTGCATGACAGAATACTGTCTCGACACAACTACCACTATCTTTTTTTTCCAAAAAAGCTGAGGTCCCTTAATGGGAATGTGGGGGAACAAAACTGAATAACCCCCAAGATTCGTTGTGTCTTACTGATAACATTTTTAGGGTTAAGCCTTCTTCCGCCCTTAAGTCTTTTATGGATGAGATTGTTCCACCCTTTGCCAAAGCTCTTTACATAAGGTTTAGGCTGGGCACTCTTTCCCTGTTCACCTGCACAATCAAATGGAAGGACGATCTGGGGGATAGTAAACTTTGGCAGTGTGCAAAGGGTGCGACAAAACTGACGATCATCAGTTATTCTTTTGCCCCAATTATTCCAAGCAGCATAAGCACTGGATAAACGTACTATGCTGTTCACTAGGAATCAGACAGTACAGGGATGCTCAGAGGCTCTGCAGGGTTGACAGCACTCCTTACATCATTTTCTCAGTTGCTAAGTTCCTAGAGAGCATCTGGCTGATTCGCTGTAAAATTTCCTAGCCATCTGCCCCTACTTGTTAAGGATATTGCCAACTTGCTAACACCCTAAGAACTGGGACTGCTAGAAAGCAGTTAAGCCCAATTCAAGGCCAAGCAGCTAGAAATTAGGAGTTCTAATTAAGGCATTTCTTTAATATACTTCTGTAGTTTTGCCCATATTGAACTAAGCATTCAATATTCTTTGCTCTATGAAGCGAGATCCATTTTAGACTGTATTAAAATCCTATGTGTCACTCCGAAGATGTGAATATTGTTTTATCTTATATAAAATTATTTTAACTAACATTTTAACACATGGTTTTATTGATCGTTATGGTATTTGTGATATTTTTATAACCCACTTTTTAATAATTGCACTCAAAGTTGGGTTTGTGTATTGTGCTATTGATTTTTTACTTTCATGGTTTATGACCAAATTAAAGTGCTTAAACTGTAACTTTAACTGATTCTCAATACACATAGTTCACCTGCTGTAACATAATACTCATTAGTATTGTGATTTAATTCTTGACAATTTACATTCACTTCTCCACCACTTGCTATATCTCAATACTGCAAGTGATTCAAGTGATATTATCAAAGCCAGCAAGGTACGGAAGTTTCACTAGTGATTTTAGAAAGGATGCCTCCGGTGGATAGAGTACACAATTCTTGAAATGATATCAGCTGGACCTTCCATCCTTGCTGTGGTCTTTCCCAAACATTTTTGCCTCCACTCTTCCTGTTTTCAGATTTTTTTTTTTTTGCATTAGAACTCTGTGTTACTTTGCCACTGCTATTCATAGCTAAAGTGCATGTGCTCTATCCCTAAACACAATAAAATTAGCCTACATCTGAATGGTCATTTAATTTTAATTTAAAGTCCCTAGCATATGGTACCACACTGTAACCTGAGCCTGCAAATTAAATACTACTAATGGACCTGCAATACTCTTTATGATACCCACTGAAGTAGCATTTTTAAACTTGTCTCGGGCCTGCCACTGCACGCTGTAGTACAGTTTTAAACTGTTGTGTCAACCTAGCAAAATAAACACTTACCATACCTAAACCATTTCTTTTATTACAGATATGTCACCCTTAAGCAATGCCCTAAAAGCCCATAGAAGAGGGCGCGTTGTCTTTAAATGGTAGAAACATATGAGGGGAAAACTTTACATGTCCCAGTACCGAAAAGCTGCTATATCTGTTTTTCACTACTGTAAGTTCCACCTCTCCCATTGGATAACATTGGGTTACATTATTACTTTAATAAGTACTAACTTTCGATTAGGGGAAGGTAGAAATATAATGTTTGGTCCCAAATGAAGTGTAATTTAAAAACATCTTTAATGGAAAAGTCAGATTTTAAGTAACAATTCTGAAAATGGCACTTTTAGAAAGTTGTCATTTTCTGGCCTTTAATATTTAGTGCCTGTTGCCATTGCCCTGCTTCACAAAACTGTGAATGACTCTTCTGCTAGATGTTGTGTATTCCTGCCAGACAGTGAGACAAAGGCAACTGAGTGTAGGCAGGATGAGCCATTCTGCCTGGATGGCTGAGGCAGATTTGCTCTCTGTCCTACTTGTGCTGAAAATGTAATGCTTCCAGCACACACAAAGGAACCACCAGCCATTTGTCACTGCAGAATTCTTGGAGCCTTCACAGGGGAAGGGAAGAACCTTCCAGAACCAGATGTGGTGGTAAACTAGGATGCCCCTGACTTTAAAGGCTGGCACTAGGTATAAAATATTGGACCCTCAGGACACAACTTGAGTACATTCCTGGACCTGTTAAATACTTCAGAAGGACTGCCTGGACCCACTGAGGACTGCCCTGCTGTTACCAAAGGACTGCACTGCTGCTTCAAGGCCAGTCTTGCATCTTGTAGAACTGGACCATCTCTTTGAACCCAGGACCACCACCATTGGCTCAGAGGGCTAGTTGGCTAGGCTCCTGTGTGAGCTACCGGGACATAAGATCTAAAGGCATTGACCCTGCCCCTGGCCTTTGCTGGAGTGAGTCCTGAGCCCTCAAGTTGTGCCCCCCAGGTTTCTGGACCCTTTGTTGTTAATTTAGAGGTGCTGCTCCTACTTCACCTTAAAACTTGGAACTTAGAAAACATTTCACCCAAAAGTGCCCTGAAGATTTTCAGAAGATTGGGACCTACCTGCCAGGTGAATCACCCAAGTTGCTGATCATCCTAGTTTTGTGGCAGCTCCTGCACCATTCTTTCACACAGCAGAAAATCCCATTCAGTGGAACCTCTCAGTAAAGGTCTCCAGCCCTGTGGAGCCCTGTTCAGCTACAGTGTGCAGCTTCTTTCCACTGCAGATTTTCGACTTCCAAAACAATGACAAAGAAGTCTGAAGGTGTTCAGTTAAGTGCCACCATGAAACATTGGTGACATGCCTGTAAGTGTGGGCACACCTTTGGTTCTTGTGCAAGCAAGATTCCACAAGAGGTTTATTTTCGAAGTTTAATCCAATATCATCATTAGTTCTCATGATAACATTTTGTATTTAAATTCTTTCGCATTCGTTTATGAAAATGTATCATCATTTCAAAACTACAAATTACTCCAATGCATTTCGGACTGTCTGCCCTTCATCCGGGAGCTCTACAAATAATAGAGGATACAGCACTAATGCCCACATGCATCAAGCATTTTTGGAGTCTCAAACGGTGCGATTCCTTAAAATCGACCGTTTGCAATTCCAAAAATGCTTTTTGAGATGCATCATTTGTTTTTGTTGAAAATCGCTAATTTTGCGATTTTCTAAAATGCGATTGCATTTAAGGAATCGCAACTTTGCGATTCCTTAAATGCAATGCATCATTCTTAAAAAAATTGCGAATTTAAAGATTGCAAGTGTAAATTACCACAAGGTTGAACCTCGTGGTAATTTGCGAAAAATGTTTAAAATGCTCAAATTAGCATTTTAAACACTGTCATGTTACAGACACACATGTCCTTAGGACATGTGTGTGTGAAACATTCATTTAAAAATACATTTCAGGGGTGCAGGGGGGGTCCTTTGGACCCCCCCTGCACCCATGGAATGCATCAACATTTTGCAAATTCCAATTTGCGAATTCGCAATTACCATTGATTCCTATGGGCCTTTTGGCCCATAGGAATCAATGGGAATTGCAAAATCGCAAATTGGAATTCGCATAATATTTGCGATTCGGTAAAAATTGCGATTTTTACAAAATCGCAAATATTATGCACTTTCAATAATGCATCCCGTTTTGCGATTCCTTATTTGCGATTCGGTAAAAATCGCAAATTTGGAATCGCAAAACGGGAGTTTGATGCATGTGGGCATAAGTGTATAATACAAATTATATAATTACAAGACAGTCTTTGAATGCGCGGGTGCATAACAAGCAGGTATGTGGTAGTGAGAAGTGCTCACGAAGTGATCGGCGTGTGAACACAATAGTATATTAGGTGAATACTGTGGTGATAAGTGCTCATGAGGTGTTCGGGGTTTTTCAGAAAGTGATTGGCGTTTAGCAAAAGGGAGTATTTAAAGTGACTAAGAGCGATATATACAGTGGACGTCCGGAGCACTCACGTGTCATCCGACGTTTGGAGAATCTGAACCTACGGCAATTGGAAAAAAGGGGGGGAATTCATTATATTAACCGAATATCAGTAGAGAAACATTAAATATCAGTAAAGAAACATTAAACATTGTGGCAATGTATTGCCGACTTACTGAATTGATAGTTGGCGTGGTGTCTCTGTGAAAGTTAGTTCGGCATTAGGCAATCGCGGTGTTAACCCGGAAGGGGAAGGTGTAAATAAGCAAGTGCACTGGTACATAGAGAAAAAGGACGTTGAGGATACTAGGAAGTGGGTACCAAAAAAGGACTAGGTTGTATAGTTCCCAAGCGGCCATATTGGGTGAATGATCTCTATCAAACGCTAAAGTGGAAAAAAGAGTTAGATGGCTAATAGCAGTATGGGGTGATTAACGATTACATAAAAATGTATAAAAATTGGTAAGCATGACAAAATCATTATCTGTAGCACTAATGGAAATTATGTATGCGATACATTACACCCACAATAGGGTGTTTCATAAGTAGCAGGAGAATTCCAAACGATCGTTAAGTCCCATCGGTTTCGTGGATTGCCTTCTGAAAATCCACGCAATCTCTCTCCTTAGCAATTGTTTGTTATTGTCAATACCTTCACATTTTTTGACAACCTCAAGAATCAGAAACTTGAGTTGTGAGATGTTATGTCTGGTTTCATTGAAATGTGTGGCCACATTGGATTTGGTATTCTGCATCCTTATATTGGATTTATGCTCGTTGATGCGAGTCTTAATTTTTCTTTCAGTCTTGCCGATGTAAATCATACCACATGGACTTTTAATTAGATATATAACATTCTGAGTGTCACAAGTTGAATTGACGTTTAGTTTTATTTCATTCCCTTTCATTAGATGGTTAATGGAATTGCCTCTGATGATATTGTTACAATTTCCGTAATTCATGCAGGGTCTGGTGCCTTTGTAGTTCGTTTGAGTGGATGTCTTTTTGTTTAGGATTTCTTTGAAGTTAGCACTGCGGGTGTAAGCGAAGATGGGTGGATTTTCAAAAGTGGTACCAAAATCCGGTTCAGCAGTCAAGATGGGCCAGTGTCGTTTGATGATTTTTTTATAGGCTGTGCTTAAAGTGGAAAATTTGGAAACTAAAACCATTCTGGTTTCCTTGTTTTTCATGGTTCTAGATAGAAGTTTCTCTCTCGGAGTTTCTAGAGCTGTTTTTTTAGCATGTTCGATTCAAAAGTGGTACCAAAATCCGGTTCAGCAGTCAAGATGGGCCAGTGTCGTTTGATGATTTTTTTATAGGCTGTGCTTAAAGTGGAAAATTTGGAAACTAAAACCATTCTGGTTTCCTTTTTTTCATGGTTCTAGATAGAAGTTTCTCTCTCGGAGTTTCTAGAGCTCTTTTTTTAGCATGTTCGATTAGCGGTTCAGGGTATCCTCTGTTGTAGAATCTCTTACCCATTTCATTCAAGCGAAGTTCCATTTGTGTGGGATTGGAAGTGATTCTCTTAACTCGTAACATTTGTGATGTGGGTAAATGTTCTTTAAGAGACCCTTGGTGGAAACTTGCATAATGCAGTGTGTTGTTTCTGTCTGTATTTTTTCGAAAGAGATCCGTTTCAAATCCAGATTCAGTGATCGTAATTTTGACATCCAAGAATGTTATTGATTTATTGTTTGTTTCCCATGTGAATTGTATGCATTCATTGGCGTTGTTCAAGGTATTAAGTGACTGTGTCAAAGTTTCTTCTGAATTTTTCCAAACTATGAATACATCGTCGATGTATCTAGCGTACATTTTGATGTTTTCGGTCCAAATTGGGTTGTCATAGATGTTTTTTTTCCTCAAAATATTTCATGTAGATATTGGCATATGTCGGTGCGGCACAATTGCCCATCGAAGTTCCGGACAGTTGGAGATACCAATCATCATTATGTTGAAAATAGCTTTGGTAGAGCGTGAAGATCATTAATTCCATTAGGAATTGTTGCATTGTTGTCTCAATATTGCTTTCAAGGATTGCTTTCTCTATGGCCTCTATTCCTCCATCATGGGGGATCGAGGTGTAAAGCGAGCATACGTCCGCTGTACATAATATCAACTGGTCATCTTCAGAAATTTTGATTTGAGCCAATTTATTCAAGAAGTCTGTAGAGTCCTGGACATAGCTTTTCATTTGTCTTACGATTGGTTGTAGGTATCGGTCTATGAACTTTCCGACCGGTTCATGTAAAGAACCCTTAGTCGAGACGATTGGTCTAAACGGAGGGTCTTCAAGACTTTTATGAATCTTAGGAGTCATATGTATCACAAGGCTTTTTGGAAATGATTTCAATAGATATTTTTTGGTTCTCTCATTGATTGTTCCCAATTCATCTGCTTTATCCACAGTCTGGTTAAGTATCTCTTTGAATTGTGTAGTCGGGTAATTTGGGAGCTTCATGTAGATCAGTTCATTTTGGATGTGTTCTTCAACTTTTTGGTTGTACATCGTGGTATTCACAATCACCAGCGCTCCTCCTTTGTCTGCCTTAATGCATTTAATTTGTTCGTTATTAGCTATGCTCTTTAAGGTGTCAAGATCCTTTTGTGTCAAGTTCTTATATGAGGATTTGTTGTAATTAACTACCTGCCAGGTGAATCACCCAAGGTGCTGATCATCCTGGTTTTGTGGCAGCTCCTGCACCATTCTTTCACACAGCTGAAAATCCTGTTCAGTGGAACATCTCAGTAAAGGTATCCAGCCCTGTGGAGCCCTGTTCAGCTACAGCCTGCAGCTTCTTTCCACTGCAGATTTTCGACTTCCAAAACAATGACAAAGTCTGAATGTGAAAATCTTCACTGTAATTCTGTCCAGTGGCTTCCTGATCACTACACTTCCTCCTCAATCACTGTCTGCTGCCTTAACCTACTCAATTCTGCCTTCTCAGGAACGTCTTTTCAAAATATCTTTTAAGTCTAAAGGTAAGCCAAGACTGTGCCCAATCCATCTTGTATATGTCATGAGCACGTAGACAAGCCTTTACAGTGCATGCACTGGTATATCAGCTGTCTAGACCTGGGCAGACATTGTTTGAATGTGGAGGTTCAAACGCCACTGTTTGCGGAACTAGGTACTACCAAGGAAATCTGAGGGCTGCTAGTAAGGAGTGGTAGTTGTAGTTATATGTCTATTTGCATGAGGAGACTGCATGCTTTATACATTGCCACCAAATGGACACCATGAGATGGGGTCTGTGCGTGCATGTGTGAAAAAAACTTTCTGCTTCAGCAAAGGAATGATGCAAGATACGCAAGGCTGCCAGCATTTTTGGCCATTTTGAAAATGCAGATATATAAACTGCACCGACAGTGTCCCAGTGCTAGGCAATCGGATGCTTGCTGGGATTGTCTTCCGTCAGCTGCGTCTCCGCTTGCACAGAAGGACTCCACTTTGCTCTGCAGAGGTTACAGGTCAAGGCAACAACCACAATCCTTCTCAAGATATACTACAAAAGCCACTGAATTAACCTGTGCTTAATCCTCTGTTTGCTTGGCACAAAAGTAGTCAGGCTTAACTTAGAGAAAATGTGAAACGTATGTATGCAGCACTCAAACATTAACAAAATAAAACCAAAACACAAGAAAACTCCCACACCAATTAAAAAAAATAGTAGATTTTAATAAATTATTTTACACCAAAATGACAAAAATCCAATCAGTAGAACAAGAATTAAGATTTTCTGAAGCTGACATCTAGGTGTGCAAGACTAGGTCAACGTCGAAAAATATGGCCAAGCGTGATGGAGTGCCAGTCGGATATAAAAAGTGGATTGGGCCCGGTCAGTGCTTTCCTTTGAACTTGGAAGAAATTTTGAAGAAAAAGTTCTGAGAAGGTAAATTGCAGCTGGGCAAGGCTGCAGATGGTGACTGAGGAGGGAGCTTGGTCGTCGGGGAGTCGCTGTATGAAATCACGATGAACATTTCTATGTTCTGACTTGGTCTCCTTTTTTGGAAGTCAAAACCCTCTAGCAGGACGAGGTCGGAGGTGGAGTCAACGAGAGTTCTAGGAGGCGGGATACCCTTTGGTGAAGGACCACGGAACAGGTTTTGCTGTGAAGAAAAATAATGTAGCAGGTGCTATCTCAAAGTCAGGCTGACCATTGATGCATCTTGGGTTCATACGCAAGCTGGTTGGCCCCAGTCTTCCCTCAGTTCTCAGAGAAATTCTTAGCAAAAAATTGTATAAGTCCAGAGTTTTGGATTGGAGCTATCTGGGCACCTCTAGCACCACCACCAAGGGTTCAGGACTGGATGACCACCACTTGGGGGGTTAGCAGTTACCCAGGCTTGATCCGGGTATGAGTTCTAGATGGTGGGAACCTGTTATGTTCCTGTTGCTTAAACAGGAAGCCAGCAAACTATCACTTGGAGTCACTCTGTGAGTCCTGAGTTCAAGGGTAGAACCAGGTTCAAGCAACAGGCCTGGACTCTCGAGGTTTAAGGCAGACTCCAGGAGTAAACGCATTCTTTCCAGAAGCTGCAAAGCAGTTTTGTGAATGAATGGTTATAGGCAGTCCTATCAGAGTCCTTCCGCAGGTCCAGAAAGTGAACAGTAGAGTCAGTCTGAGGGTCTCTTTTTTATACAGGTTTCTTCATTGAAGTAGGAGTCGTTTGCAGAGGATTCCTCTTGAAGTCCTTGAGGTTTCCTGAATCCCCTACCCTGACTCGAAGCTGGCTTCAGGAACAATGCAGTGGTGACAAGTCCTTTGTGTGAAGGCAAAGCACATACTTTTCATTTGAAAGTGGTGATGTGCCCAGTTCTAGCCCCCTGCCAGCAGATGGCCCATTCAGGCACACTTTATCCCTCTATTGTGTGACTAACTAGGAGGATGTGACTAAGTCCAACTACCAACCACACCCAGTCATGTGATTTAGGACAGTACACAGGCACCAAATAACAAAGGGCATTTTGAAAATTATAATTTAAAATCTGACTTTACCATTAAAGAGGAGTTTTCATTACAATTTCAGGGATACAACCCATGAAATGCTTGCCTGTTACCCTGTTGCCAATCAAAAGTTAGCACTTATTAAATGTAATAAGGCAATCCAATATTTTCATGAGGGACAGATAGGCCTCACAGTAGTGAAAAATAAACTCAGGAGTGTTTCACTGTTGGTACATGTAAAACTTAACAGTACATGCCCAACCCTTTAAATATAATGCACATTGCCCTATAGGATACCTAGGGCCTACCGTAGAGGAAATTTATATGAAATAAAAGGCAAGTTTAAGGTTTGGCAAGGGAATTAACTAGAATTTGGCAGATTGAAACTGCAATCAGGCTGCAATGGCAGGCCAGAGACATGTTTTAAGGGCTACTTAAGTTGGTGGCACAATATGTGCTGCAGGCCCACTAGTAGCATTTAAATCACAAGCCCTGGGTATATGGTGTGCCACTCTAAAAAGAATTTATAAGTAAAATATGCCAGTCAGGTGTAAACCAATTTTACCATGTTTAGAGCAGAAAGCACAAGCATATTAGAACTGGTTAGTAGTGGTAAGGTCCACAGGCTCTTAAGGGCAACAAATATGAATTCAGCAAAAAAGTAGAAGGGGTGAAGGCAAACAGTTTGGGTGACCCTGCAGAGAGGGTGCACTTCAACAAAATTGAAATGACAATGAAATGACAATAAATCCATGTATATTAAAGGAGGAGATACAAGGTGAATTTTTCCATGATGAATTTGTTCAGTCACAGCAACATACTTATTGATTTTGAACTTTTGATCAAACATTAATTACAAGAAAGACATAAGAAAATGCAAATATTCCAAGAGAGCCTTTTGCAGAAACTAATAAGGAGTGCTGTCTGCTGACCTGAGGCTGGGTCGTACCTGTATTGTGGTTATACTGGGCACATGATCTAATATTGTCCTAAATGGACTGTGAAGAATGCTGTGCTGTTTGCTGCCGCTGGGTTGCTCCATGTGTTTTGCTCTTCAGACCCCGGATTCTTCACCAACACCTCGCGGTTCCCGCTTCGCGGGACCTGCTTTGCTGTAAAGACTGTGTGAAATGCTAAGGACTGACCAGGGTGCAGAAAGGGCCGAGCAGGGCTGCGAGCGAGCGCAGGGACTCAATGTACCAGGAGTCCCTGCTGGCCGATTGAGTACACCTGGCCCGCTCTCCCTGCTAGCCCCGCCCCCCTGACCACCGGGTGATTGAAAGACCCACTTCATCCTCACTACAGCGGGACCGTTTGTTCTTTGTGCTGTTTGCTGCCGCTGAGTTGCTCCGTGTGTTTTGCTATTCAAACCCCGGATTCTTCACCAACACCTTGCGGTTCCCGCTTTGCGGGACCCGCTTCGCTGGAAAGACTGTGTGAATTGCTAAGGACTGACCAGGGTGCAGAAAGGGCCGAGCAGGGCTGCGAGCGAGCGCAGGGACTCAATGTACCAGGAGTCCCTGCTGGCCGATTGAGTACACCTGGCCCGCTCTCCCTGCTAGCCCCCCCCCCTGACCACCGGGTGATTGAAAGACCCACTTCATCCTCACTACAGCGGGACCGTTTGTTCTTTGTGCTGTTTGCTGTCGCTGGGTTGCTCTTCAGACCCCGGATTCTTCGCCATCACCTCGCGGTTCCCGCTTCGCGGGACACGCTTCGCTGTAAAGACTGTGTGAATTGCTAAGGACTGACCAGGGTGCAGAAAGGGCCGAGCAGGGCTGCGAGCGAGCGCAGGGACTCAATGTACCAGGAGTCCCAGCTGGCCGATTGAGTACACCTGGCCCGCTCTCCCTGCTAGCCCCGCCCCCCTGACCACCGGGTGATTGAAAGACCCATTTCTATTTGTCCCAATAACTTTTTAAGTGGGTCACGTCACCGCTGCGCGGGAGCGGGCCGGGAGAAGCCCGGGACAAGGGCGGGACCGTCTGTGGCCGTCAGGGGCCAAAGGAGGCTGGGCTGGGCCCCCCCACTGACATTTACCGGACTGGTATTTTGCTCTGTAAGTTGTGTTCACAATTTAACTTGCTCCACTTCTCTTAAAGGTGTAGGAGGCTCTACAATATGGCTTCTTCTACAAGCACTCCCACTTTGATGCCCTCTTGAACTTTGGACTCCTATTTTAAACGACTACCCCAAGACATTGATAGAGAAATTGCCCTGGCAGAAAGACGCGCAGGACGTAGACTGTCCATTGAACTTTTAAAAACTCCTGTTGATAAACGTCCCTCCCAAAGTTTTCCGGCATTGGTTACGCCTTTATCATCTATCACACTGCCTGTTGCACCGGAAACCCACTCATCGGTTGCTTTGCCTTTAGAATTAGAAACCTCTATTTTGCCGGTAACCCCTTCTAGTGTTCTTATTAATCCATCTACTGAGCAGTTACCCACAGTCCAACCTAGTGCTTTAACACATGTTATAAAATCTAAACCTTGTGTTAAAAGGAAGAGGAGTACAGTTCAAAAGAAAAGTTATGTTCCAAAACCCCCGAAAAAAACTAGGAAATTAGGAACATGTATACGATCCCGGGACCTTGTTGGGAGTATTCCTAGTGGGCCATCAATTGGTGAGGGAGAAATTGCTCCAACTGATTCAGACCCCATAGTGATAGCATCTCCTGAAACATCATCGCTCACTCCGCAATTGTCCTTGGAACTGGAGAAACTAATACGGTCTCTCCTGACTCCCATCGAGGACCGAGCTAAAAAGCTAGCTGACCAGTTAGACCATCTAGAGCAGGCCAGTTTAGATAACTTTTTTTCCATAAAAACACTAATTAAGTCCTATTTCAAAACGGGTGAGAGTAGGAACCCCCAGCAACTTGCTGGGCGAGAAGTAAGTGCCCCCACGGTTGAATCCCATCCTCCCGTGGTTGGTACTGTAACTGGGCCACAGGGAAGGGGACAAAGTCGTAAAACTACCACCGAACCGCCAGCTATTCTAAGTAGTAACAATGGGGAGGAAACTAAGCTCCCCGATACTGTGGTTAAAGGTAGCAAAGAGTGCCCAAAAAATACCACCTCCTTAAGTAATGTTATACAACATCTACCAAGTACCCGGATATCTTGTCAGGGTCCTGTAGCTTGTGTTAACAGCAATCCTAGTAAAAGTAATGCTGTACCAAATAAGTCCCAGGCTTCTCAAGCCCAAAAAAATGTTGGCCCTGTAACTGGTGGCAATGATAGCTCTAGGAAAAATAATGCCTCCCTGGTTCCACAAAATGTTTCCACACCCTGCCCTGTTGTACCAGAAACAAGTCGACCGATACCCCGTGTGACAAAGCCTCCCGCTAGGATACCCCCCATAAATTTGACCCCGGATTCTTATCCCTATGTGGCTGTCCTCACCAATGTTCCACCTTTATTGGTAGGCCAAAGAGAAACCTTCCAGATGTTAAAAAATAAGGTTATGCACTGGCTAAGGGTCAATAGACCATTGCCCGGTGAAGTGGATGGTTTGATTATCCGGGTAAGAAGGGCTAATTGGATAGGCTGTACTTCAAAAAACTTGGGGGGAGAATGTATTATAATCAATTTCCAAGATCCAAGGGTGGTAGGCTTGATCACGAGGCCAGGTTGGAGCACTAACACTGGTGGGATTGGTATTGTGGATCTCACCTTTTTTTATCCAAGACCAACTGTTCAATTTGGTGGGATTAGTGATTTAGGTAGTTCCAGTTATTTACCACCGACAGGGTTTACCCCTTTTTCTGTGCCTTTGTCACGACCAAACCTTTATTATGGCCGAGGCTACAATTCCTATGATGGGACGAAAAATTTGGGGTGGGGTTGTTGACGAAAGTCTGGTGATTTTCTGAATAATGAGGGCAATGTGGAAAGGGGGACCTATCTGAGAATTTTGTGGCATCCACCTTGGGCGCAATAGTGTGTCCAAAAGATGTGACCAGTGATGGGAAGAACGTGAATGGGAGTGGAGACAGTGGGGTGTGTATGCAAAGCTTGGGGGTGAAGAATTGTCCATATCAAACACCACTGCTATACAGGGAACTGATGCTAATTCTGTGGATATTGTTGTAGACCAGGATGGGAGCTCTGAGAGCCTGATTAACCTTCCACCCATGCCAGTTATTGAGGTGGGAACCAGAGATAGCCCTAGCCCGGGGAAGTTTTTCTCATGGAATATTGCGGGGCTAGGTAGTAGACTATTGTCCCAAAACTGGATAGATTTTGTCAACAGGTACGAGGTGTGTCTATTCCAGGAAACATGGGCTTGTGATTCCATTTTCCTTCCAGGCTATTAAAATTTTTCCATTCCAGCGAATAGAGGCCCTAGCGGTCGACCTATGGGAGGTTTAACAGTTTGGGTCAAGCAAAGTTTACAAATTAAAATAAAAGTGCTTGACCTGGGTTGTAATGACATCCAACTGTTAAGAGTGGCATCAGATAAGTGGGGTGTGATAGACATATATAATATCTATGCTAGGGGTACCAACACTGGGAACTCCCCCACCCTAGAGGCCCTGTCTACTTTCCCTGAATCAGAGTCCCTGGGAAATAGAGTAATCGTGGCTGGTGATTTTAATAGGACCTTCGAACCATTGGATAATACGGAAAATCCACTAGGACAAGAGGAAATGCCCAATGGGGTGTCCCGAATCTAAATCTGCCTCCGGTCAAACGGTGGACGAAGGACATATTGCTATTAAATGCAATATGTTTGGAATACGGGTTGAGGGCCCTTAAAGGAAGGACAAAGAGTGACCAGGGAGGCGTTTGTACATTTGACAATGGCCATAGCAAAAGTAGAATAGACTATGTCATTTGTAGCCTCAATTTATGGCAGGGGATATGTGATATAGAAATAAAGGGTAGACTGGAAAGCGATCACAACCCCCTTTGTGTCACTCACACCTGGTGGACGGCCAAGCCAGGAAAGCCACAACTGTGTGGTGGAGTAGTACCTGATATGACCAATGAAATGCGTAGAGTTAAATGGCCAAGCGTGCTGGCGAATGTAGCATCTATGGACTATATAAGTTCTGAGGTGGATACTGCAATCGCCGCCATGGAGATAGCAAATCCCGTAATTCCTGGGTCCATTTTAACCACAGCCATACATGATAAGTTTTTCTCCCTTCTAAAACCACATTTCACGAGAGTGATTAAGGCAAATAGGAAAGCCCCACCCAAAATGGCTAGGTGGTTTAATAAACAGTGCAGGGCAGCCAGATTGGAACTGGGTAGAGCAATTAGGAGCAGGGATAGGACTATGATTGGTGTAGCCAGGAAACACTATAATGATAGCATTCGGCGGGCTAAGAAAAAGTGGGACGAAGAGTATTGGGATGAACTGTTGGAGGCCTCAGGGGCAAGGGATTCCAGACTTTTCTGGGAAGTTGTGAAGTGGGGCAGAGGTGGTACCCCAAATAAACCTGACAACAACGTTGTGAGGCATCCTGGGTGGAGTATTTTAAACGCCAGTATGCTGAGATTAGGGAGGCCGTGGCTACAGAATCAATTCCAGTTGTATTTTGTACGGAAAGTATGTTTTCCAACAAAGAAGCAGAATTGGTAATTTGCTCTTTAAAAGGGGGAAGGGCACCGGGTTTGGATGGGATACTCTCTGACATATTCAAAAATGATAAATTACGGTGGGCCAGGTACGTGACCCTACTGGGAAATGCCATAGCTAAAGGGGCTGTAACCCCAGAAATATGGAAGGGAGCAATAATTATACCCATCTACAAAAAAGGCGATCGGTCGCTCCCGGCCAATTACAGGCCAATAAGTTTGATTACCACCGTCCAAAAAGTGGTGGGGAAGATGGTGGTAAACAAACTGATGGATTGGGTAGAGGAGAATAATGCTCTTTCCCCTTACCAGGCAGGTTTTAGGCGGGCAACCAGCACGGTAGATCAAATATTCCGTTTTACTATGTTGAGGTGGGGGTAGGTGCTCCTTGGCGAGGGCAGCCTATATGTCGCTTTTGTTGACTTGCGGGCTGCCTTCGACCTGGTCCCAAGGAGCAAGCTCTGGGCAGTTTTGAATGGGATGGGGGTCCCTCCTGAGTTGCTTACTCTGATAATGAGACTCCACAAGTGCAATTTTGCCAAAGTCCAATGGGGGTTGAATGGGGAATCCACTGGTGACTTTCCGGTCGAACGGGGAGTAAGGCAGGGATGTGCAATGGCACCCCTGCTCTTTTCCCTATTCATCAATGGAATTGTGGGCAGAATGTTGGACGCAAGTGTGGATGCACCTTCGCTAGCGGGCATCAGGGTCCCGATCCTGATGTTCGCTGACGACACCTTAATTGTGTCCAAGACCCCGGCTGGACTCCAGCGTGCTCTAAATATATTTGATATTTTCTGTGGGGAGCATGGCCTCGAAGTTAATGCTGGCAAAACCAAGCTGATGGTTTTTTCCCAAAGGCGTAGACCCCAACCAAGGTTATCTCTGAACAACATAGAGCTCGAGGTAGTGAATGTTTTTACCTATCTCGGGGTTGAGATATCTAGCAAGCCAGGTTGGTCTCACTATATAGAAAAGGCGGTATTGAGACACCAGCAGATTGCAGGGGTGCTTCGGGTAGAGCAAGTAAAATCAAAAATTAAGCCTATAAAACCGGTCCTTTTGGTCTATGACGCTAAAGCTATGGGGTCAGCCCTGTATGGGGCAGAAGTGTGGGGCTTCGAGAGATTCCCAACCCTACAAACATCAGAGAATAAGTTTCTTAGGGGAATTACGGGCCTACCCCAGAGTGCACCATTAATCCCGCTTGGCCTTGATCTAGGGAGGAGATCTGTTAGTGATCGAGCTCGATTAAGGCCTATCCTTTATTGGAGACGGCTTTGGACAACCCCAGAGATTCGACACTATGCTGATGGGTTCCTAGCTTTAATTAAATCGGATACCTTTCACAAAATACCATGGTTGAAGAAACTCAGGGTCGTTCTGGGTGAGCTTGGCCTCCCTAAACTTTGGGATAATCCATCTGGGGAAGTATTCCCAAGTAAAAACACCATTAAGACCATCTATTGGGATTATATAGAAGAAAGACTCTGGAGGAGTACAAAGGCTGAAACAATGGGGGGTAGATTTTTGGAAATCAAAACAAGACCTGTATTAGAACAATATTGGGACAGTATTACTGTCCCAATGGACAGGAAGTTATTTTTCCAGTTAAGGTCGGGTTCCCTTCCCTTGAGATCATTGACGGGTAGGTGGCGGAATTCGAATACCTCATCCTGCCCAGTGTGTGGTGCAACTAACGAAAGTGTAGGCCATTTTCTATTCTTGTGTAAGGCCTATGCTATTCCAAGGAGAGTATGGCTGGCCCCGGTTTGTAGAAACTTAGGGGCATCTAGTGGTGTTGAGGGTTTAAGAATCATTTGTACCTCCACTGATATGCCCATTGTCCTGGGAACAGCAACATACTTGAGGTGGGCATGGTCCATTAGGAGGGGGGCTTTATCCCCAATATGAATTGATATTTTTATAGTTGTTTTTATTATTTTTCTTGTTAAAGCTTGCACAACTGTTCCAAATGTATTTATATGTATAAAGTATGGATTTTAAGTAACATGTATTTTTAATTGTATGTTTGTGCTTTTATGAGTATATAACTCGAATAAAGCTTTACAACAACAACATTAAGGCTTCTCCTGGGAAGTACACATGATCCATTACATGAGGTTTTCTATCACATTGATAATCATTTGTTCTTCTGACCAATTGTAGGTAAAAAAGATGAGGGTAGGGTTGTTAACACATCTGATATTCCAAAAAGATTTAAAGAAATTCCTAATGTGAGTAGAAGTGTTGATGCCTCATTATTGACTTTAGGTAGTGTACATAAGATGTATTGTCTATTACAAGCATCTTTTGGTGATCATACTGAGGTGTTATCCTTTGACATCATATCCCATCATAGTCTATCAAAGTTATGCTTTTTTGTTTGAAGTCCCTTGGTTGAAAGAACAAACAGCCTGATGCAGACTTTGGTGAATGATATACTCTTTGTGCATCTACCTCATTTAAAGACAGGTGAAACACAATGTTTACATTGACAGAGCCCCTGCTTGTTCCATTAATTGAAAGCTTCCACTGAGGGCCCAAGGGATTAGGGCTGTCAGAGGAAGGGCATTGCACTGCCCACCAAATTTAGTCGCGACAATTGACAGAAATAAGCAAATAATGACACCTAACCCTGGGAGAAAACTACAAGGGTGTGAGCGGGGTCAATAGGATTTTTCTTTCTCGGAAACAAACTCCTTCTTTCAATAGTAGAGCCAACAGCAGTATGTATGCAAGAATAAGTCATATAAATTTACTGATTCAGTAACCCACCTCCTCATATCTGCCTTACACCCTCTCATAGTTAGTCTATCAATAGTTCCTTGTTCTACAAAAAATGCTCACCCTCGCTCACACATACATTTTTAATATCACACTAAAGATATTCCAAACAAAGTTCCAAAACTTGCACTGTTACAAAGCTGAAGCATACATGCAGATTGAGAGGAATGATGGGGGGCCTACACACCTCCATCAACCAGACTTGAGCTCCTTGCTTACTTAATTCTCTTCCTAACTATCTAACGAGTTCACTCTCTGGAAGGGTTCTTCTATTTGAAAATATTTTTAGAACAGTTTACCTGCCTCCCAGCCACCCTGGGTGATTCTTCACTTATCGTGTTAAAATATTTTTTAAACCCAATACCTCAAATGACCTGGCTTTCACTCAGCAGTTTCTGAATCATGACCCTATGTGCCATCCCTCCTCTTCTCACTTAATTGCTATACTTTCCACTCCAAATTAGAGTGTGATATTAGTGTCTGTACTTGCAAAGGCTGCCTAGGAGCCACACCAGCACAGATGAATGCCATTCTTCTGCCATGGCTCCACGCAGACCAGCTGATGACAGTAGTTAAGAATACAAGCGCAGGCACCACCTTCATTCCGCTATCTCACTCAGGTTTGCAGGCAGTGGAGACCTGAGGTGCAGGGCCATCATCAGATACATCAGCAGTTCATTCTGGTCTCTGTAAACTTGGGCAGGAGAAAACAAAAGGTGTACATGTTTTCCTATGCACCATTACAATTGTGAAGAACAGCTTTTGTTTTTACTCTTGAGACAGAACATCAATGAATAACTGGATTTGTTATTCACAACATAACAATAACATTATTTAATGCCAACTTCTAAATATTCTATTCAGCATTACATACCTGTTGGTATCTCCATGTGATAAAGTTATCCTTTTTTCCCTGATCACCCACTTTCTTTTTGATTGATACCGGTGGTAACTGACTCTGACTGTGCCCTGGGCTCTGCTTAATATAAGGTATATGCTAATTCAGTTTCGATTGCAATTGGTACAGACAGCCTAGATGTAAGTCTCTAGTATATAATAGGGAATGTAGGTCCTGAGGCCCAGTAGACTTAATGCACTTAAGTGTGCACTGCTACATGCTGTCTTTTTAAAGGCAGGCCTGCTTTTCAGGCTGCCTTTACATTCAAATTATATGAAAATTCAACTTTGTAATTAAACATACTTCCAAAGTCACAAACTACCTTAGTTTAACATATAAGTCACCCCAAGATCTCCCCTTGGTACCCCGGGGGTAGGATGCCTTTTAACTTTAGGCAGGGGCTTCATAAAAGACGTTTTATATGTCCTGGTGAGGGAAAAACTTACAATTTCAGTTTTCACCACTGTAGAACAATTGGTCAATATGCTTACATGTGAATACTTTATTAAAGTGTAACTATTGAAAGAAAGGAGGTAACAATACACTACAACGGGTCAAACTGATAATTAGAATAAATCTAACAACTTGTCACTGTTAGATGTATTATAACTAGTACAGGAAAGAAGTTATAGAACTTTTTTCTGTACGCCAAAATCCAGCCTTCCAGCAGCACTGCTGTGATTGGTCAGCCTCTGCCAGGCTGATCTAAGCTTCTGAAACGACAGAGAGAAGAAAGACTTTCCTGCTGGAAAACTGTTTTGCACCTAAAGAATTGCACTCTGAAGGACTGCACCTGCCGCATAATCTGGATCTACAGTACTAACACCACTGCCTGCCACTTCAACCCACATAAGGAACTTCAGTAAGAAGTTCCAGAAGTTTGGAGAAGTTTAGAGCAAATTGGGAAAAAGATCCATAAGTGGACTGACCCATTGACGAGAGTCAAGCCGTCAATGCCAAACAGTGACCTGGCCTAGATTTCAAGCTTGTCCCAGTGAAAGCTCTGGAGCACTAGCTATAGACGAGACTTTCAGGAGTTGACTGGGGCCTCGCATTGAACCAAGCCGGTGACATCGACACAGATCTGACCAGAGGAAGTGTTTTGCTTAACGATGAGAGGAAAACCTCCCAAAAAGTTTCTAAGTGTGAAGGGAACATTTTGCTCGAGGCCTCCCGCTTAGTGTAGCCAGTGCTCCATCACGGTTGGCCTCAGAGTTTGACTTTGTCCTGGTCAACCTTGACCAGATGTTCCAAATTGGTGCTTTGAGCTTTTTAGCACTAGAAAGTATTTATTGTTTAAAAATCATATTGCGAGTTCCCTACATTGGCTTTTTGCCATTTTGGTGTCTATTTGGTCAGAACAATATAACCTATTTTTATAAATAGGTGTTTATTGTGTATTGTGTCTTACTCATTTAATGTATTGGTGTTTTCAAATGCTTTACACAACTGTCTCCTAAGTTAAGCCTGCCTGTTTGCTGCCAGCTATCAAGGGTTAAGCAAGGGAATAATTTATTGAGACCTTGACAGAACCTCCTATTGTGTTTGAGGCCTTTTTCCAGTGGTAGGTCCCTACTTATGACTAGTAATAAACCTCTTTACAACACTCCACATCAATCTTGAGGTGGAAGAGCACATTCTGCTCTGGGCTCAACAACTTTGCCCAACAGTGTGCGACCTATCCTGGGGCATGTGAAGCTGTCCTTCAGGCATGTGCAGTACCCTACCTACCCTAAGTGGACTTGACTCTCCTCTCTAGCCTAGCCATCAGTGGCCAACATAAGGCAGAAAGTGATTTGTACATAAAAAAATAGGTGTTGCAACTCATCACACCAGTGCGGACATCGAGAGCCACATGTGTTTCATGCTGAACAGTGGTGCTATAAAAAAAGAATGCCATAAAACACACACACAACAAAAAAGCTAAAAAAATACGTAAAAAGAATGAAAATAAATTCATCTGCAGGGATGATAGATAATGATAGATAATTGGACCAAACAGATGAAGGTTGATAAAAACTTTAAGAAAGGATCACAGCAAACAAAAGGCACAAGTAGTTTAGGCATTGGCTGAGATAGTCAGACAAGTGGGCAATAGAAAGTCACTAGTATCACTTTCAGGTGACAAAATGGCTTACTAATATCCAATTTTTGCTGTGAGGTATCAAATGCTCAGATCCACAAAGAAAGAATACCTTTACATATTTTTAAAAAATGTTCATGTATTTTGCATAAAAGTACATGAATTACACACATCCCTAGCCATAACATGATTTAAAGGAGATACGTTATGTAAAGCACAGCTAATGAAGATTAAATTAGGCCTGGGCGGTAAATTCCGTTCCACTCGCGGAATTTGCGGAATTTGGGTAATTTCGCGTTCCGCAGTCAATGCAAAATTACCCAAAATTCTGCATTCCGCGACATTGCAATATTTTTGCTAGTTCGAGTTCTCAAAATGCGTGTTCGCAAGATATTTTTCCCAGAGCACGCAAACAGCAACTGTGGACAGTAAAAAAGCATTGCAAAGAAGCAAATCTGCGTGTTCGCGGAATTTCTGCTTGTTCGCAGAGATTTTTTACCGTTTCACGGAGATTTGCGTCCGTGATTACGCAAATTCCACCCACCCCTAGATTAAATGCATAATAGGTGAAATGAATTAAAGTTGTAACAAGGAAACATGTCTCACAAAATCGATAAACCACAATATATAATTTTTGTTTTGATAAAAAGGATGTTAGTGTTTTAGGTAGGAGGCTAGCAGCTTCCCCGCTCTATTAGCCTTGCAGGGGTTAATGGCCTCATATTTGTTCACCCACAGCCCGGCCCTCTCGCTTAAAATGTTGTTGTATTTGTATTTCTTTTTAGTGAGCAGTGTTAGGGTGCTAGTGTACTGTGTGTCCGGCGTGTTCTATCTCCAGTCTTTTGATGTCCTGCTCGAGTTGGGTCAGTTGTTGGTTAACGTCTTTGTTGATTTCGGCCTTAAGTGCATCCCACAAGGTCTTGGGATCAGTGTCTTGCATGTCGTTGTGCGTAAGGTATTTCTTTATGGCCTCCTCTATTTTCATTTTGTTTTCTTGGTTTGTCAAGACGTCACTGTTGAACCTCCACTTACGGGGAATGTCTTCGTTGTGGAATCCGCTCAGCTGTACACTGATGCACGAGTGGTCTGAGAGTAATCTGGGTGCAATGTCAGTGTGCTCTATTAGGTGTGTATGTGGACCTGTGATTAGTATGTAGTCTCTCCTGCTGTATGTGTTGTGCAGGTGGGAGTAGAAGGTGTAGTCTCTAGTTTTCGGGTGTTGGGTCTTTGAGTTTGAATCTGATGCACATGTTCTTTAGCGTGTTATGGGCACTTGAGGGGTGGGGGTGGCATTGTGGTTGTCTATTTAGGATGTGGTTGAGGGCAATGTTCAAATCTCCTGCCACCACTGTAAGGTTGTTCTGGGGGATGTTTTCCATCCCTTGTGAGACCTCCTCCCAAAATGCTGGGTCATCTGTATTAGAGCCGTAGATGTTCGCAACATGAAGGCTCTCCTCCCCTCTCTTCAGGTGTGTTATCAGGACTCTCCCTTCTTCATCATGGTGGTGCGCTTCTATTGTTAACTTGGAGTTCCTACTTATTTTATTTATTTATTTTTGAGTTTATATAAAGTGTAAACTTGACCCGTAAGGGTATCAGAGCGCTTTACAGGTTCATAGAGTTGTACAAGAGGCATAGGATCACAACAGTATACCATATATTAGGGAGGGTGTGGGGGGGGGGTGCTGAGTACAAGGGGATGGAAGTAAACAAATTACAGTTAATATTACAGTTGCTGAGGACAGAACCCAGGATTCTTGGTAGGGTGAAAGGTCGACGGAGGGAGGCAATAGTCTCTGTGGTGGTTGAGGGAACGAGGATTTGGCCTCGTTTTTGAAACGTGCATGAGAGGAGATTCTTCTGATGGCGGTTGGGAAGGAGTTCCATATTCTTGGTGCAGCCCCAGCGAACGCCCGATTATAGTTTTTTTCTTCTGAAAGCATGCAGGCTGGAGTAGGAGGTCACTGGCAGACCGTGAGTTTCTGATTCCTCCGTATACCACAAGTTTCTGTGCAAGATATGCAGGGGAGTTTGAGTGTAGGGCCTTGTATGCCAGCTTAAGTTGTATTCTGGCCTCGAGAGGAAGCCAGTTCAGCGCTTTCAGATGAGGAGAAATGTGATTGAATTTCCTTGTGCCGGTAAGAAGTCTGGCGGCTGCATTGAGGCAGGCTTTTAAAGGTGCTAGGGAGATCATGGGTAAACCAGAGAGGGTGGAACAGCCATATTCCAGTCTAGAAATGACTAGTGCTTGGACTGACAGTTTTAGATCGGGAGCGTCAAGGAAGGGTTTCAGTTTCCAAAGGTAGCTCAGGTGGAATCTGGCAAATTTGGCCATTGAGTTGATTTGGTCTTGCATGTTCAAGTTGTAATCCAAGCTTATTCCCAGAGATTTGGCAGAGTCCACAATGGTCGGTGGACAATTTAGGCCTGTGATGAGTTTAATCCATTGCTGGATCTCAGGGTCAGTTTTAGGAGGGGAAATTAGAAGAAATTCTGTTTTCTTTGCGTTTAGTTTGAGTTGGTTAGATGAGAGCCATTGGACAGTCAGCTTCAGTGCCTCATTCAGGGAGAGAATCTCCTCGAGAGATGAGATTTTGATGTAGATCTGAGTGTCGTCTGCATACATATGGTAGGAGATATTTGGGGTGCGAAGGACTTCGGCAAGGTGTTATAAATAAAGGTTGAAGAGGGTGGGGAGCAGAGTTGATCCATGAGGGACTCCAACCGTGACCGAAGAGGGAGCAGACAGGTTGCCGTTAATTAGGAATCTCTGAGATCGGTTTTGGAGGAAGGATATAAACCATTTAAGGGCAGGGCCATCTAATCCCATCCTAAATTTGGGGCGTTCAAGTAATTTCTCATGGTTGACTGTGTAGAAGGCTGAGGATAGATCTAGGAGGATTAGGAAACAGGTTTTGCCTTGGTCAAGGGCTTGGAGGGCATCATCAACGATGTGGAGCATGGTGGTTTCAGTGCTGTGTCTAGGTCGGAATCCAGATTGGCAGTCATCGAGTAGTGGAAGTTGTTGATGTGATGACTTAGCTGCAGTTGCACACATTTCTCCAGCACTTTAGGTAAGAGAGGAATGTTGGAAATAGTTCTGAAATTGTCTGGGGACGCTTGATGCAGCGACTGCTTTTTCAGGACGGGGAGGATTTGGCCCGCTTTCAGAGAGTCAGGGATTGATGCCTGCCAGAGAGAGGCGTTAATTATCGCAGTCCAGCTAGGAATAAGGGTTAGGGCGGCGGCAGCTAGACAGTTATAGGGGAGCGGGTCGTTGAAATGGTTGTTCGGGTTTAAGGTGGAAAGGATTTTGGCGACAGAGTCTTCATCATAGAGAGTGAAGTTGGTCCAGTTTGCTTGATTCTTAGGTGAGGTCTGCTGAGGCGGCACGGGTGGAGGAGGCAGGTCAGGGGGCGGTAGAGAGTATGAGGAAGAACTCAGTTTGTTGCCTGAGGTTTTGATTTTGTTCGCAAAAAACGAGGAGAATTACTCGGATGAAATTAGAGATTTGGTTTTTTTTTTTGATCTTTCAGCCAGTTTGTTGGACTGGTGTTTGATCAGTCCAAAGAGTTTGCGGGGTCTGTTCTGGGCGTTCTCTAGTTCCGATCTGAAGAATTCTTTTTTTGAGTTGAGGACATTCCTGTTGTAAATATTTCTGGCTTGGAGAAGAAGTTTTAGATGAGCGGCAGAGGGGTGCTGTCTCCAGATTCTTTAGGATTGTCGGAGGGATCTCCTCTCATTGTTGAGGGACCCAGTGAACCATGGGTTTCTATCTTTGACTTGAGTTCTTTTTAGTTTTAGTGGGGCTAGGTCATCCACAATGGTCGACATAGTTGCAGAGTAGTGATCGTTGAGGTCACTGACCGATATGATATGCGGGGGGAGGTCAGATTTACAACGCACCTCAAGTTCCGTGTGGTCCAGGTTCTTGGTGTCTCTAACCCAACGTTTAGGAAGCACCGGTTGTGGTGACCTTGTCTTGTGGGTGTCAGGTAGGAGGAAGGCAATGGCGTGGTGGTCAGACCAATCACAAGGTTCTATAGAGATAAATTTGATGGTTGCTTCCTTGGAGATGATCCAGTCTACAGTGGCCCCTTTTGAGTGAGTTGGGAGTGAACAAGCTTGGGTCAGGGCTTGATCGGCAAGGAGGTCTTTAATGGCGTTGACATGAGGATCCTTGGGATCGTTCCAGTGCAGGTTGAAATCATCGAGGAAATTGTCTTTGGCGTTGGAGGACCTCTTTGCTGTGAGAATTTCCATGAGGTGGTAAATGAAGGAATCGTTCATGCCTGGGGGGTGGTAAAAGATGTGCAGGATGCACAATGGGAAGTCGCTACTGCAAATTAAGGGGGCGAGGTATTCGCAGGAGTCGAAAGTATCCGCCAGAATCTCCAGGATTAGAAGGTTAGAGCTATAGATGCAGGCGATGCCACCTCCTTTCTTGCTATGTTGTATGTCTAGCCTAGCAATGTTATAGTTGGGGGGAACTAAGAGGTCCAGGCATGGGGATGAGGACTCATTAAGCCATGAATCTGTTAGAATTGCTAAGTCGGAGTTGTTGTTCAGGATTAGAGCAGCGACATCGGCGGCATGCTTTACTGCCGATCAGCGGTTAATGAGGAGACCAGTTAGGGGGGTGTCGGGAGTTGGGGCAGACAGGTGTCCAGGCGCTAGATTGCGTCTGATCACACTTCTGTTACAGAGAGGAGCTGGTCTGCAGGGGTTGATAGCGACCGTACAGCTGGGAGGTTCTGCACTCACGTCTAATAGAAAGGGGTATCTGGGGCGGCATTGTGGTCCTGGAGAATGGCAAGGATTTCCTTTTCAGTGAGGTCTAGCAGATTTGGTGTGGTGAGGGAAGGGTTGTAGGAGAGGGCGAGACCTAGGGTTTCCTCCTCCGATAGGTGACAAGGTTGCTTACGAGGGCGAAGGTGCCTCAAGGATGGCGGTAGTGGGTGTTTGGGGAGCTCTGAGATAGGAGGGGAAGTCGACTGCAGCAGGGGCTAGAGCTAGCGAAGGAGAGTTCGGCAAGGTGAAGGAGGTTCGTTAGATCCAGGATGGAGAAGTGAATGCTCTGAATTATTTTGGTGGCTCTGGAATGCAGAGTATTGATGTCCAAATAAGGGTGGAAGCGGTAGAGGTGCTAGGGGGGTTAGGATGTACTGTGTTAGGGGCGGTAGGAGGGGTGGATTGTGGGCTAGCAGGGCTAGCTTGACCTGCATCATAGGTAGTTAGAGGTGTACCGGTCTCAGAGTCTGAGTGGGGAGCTTGGCGGGAGGAGACAAAGGGTCTCGGGTCGATTGCGTTAGCAAGGCCGGTAGGTGAGCTGAGGGGGTTAGGATGGGCTGTGTTAGAAATAAGCATGGGCGAATTTTGCGAATCTCGCGTTCGCGAATTTTGCGGATTTGCGAATTCGCAATCCGCAAAATCCGCGAATTCTTGCGAATTTGCGGATTTTTTTTTGTGTTCGCAAGGATTTCTGCCAGTTCGCGAGGGTTTCGTACCAGTTCGCAATTGCGAACTTACATTTCGGCGCGCAACGGTCGCGAATTATGTGTTTTCTACGTCTGGTTCATCATCACAGGTTCCCAGCACCCTCTGTTTCACCACTGCAACCCTCTGTTACATCAATGCCACCCTCTGGTTCATCATTACTGTAGATTATGGAGGGGAAAAGCAAGCACACCAGCCCTGCTTCAACTGAGATGAATTAATTTGGGGTTAGTTTATTAATGTGTCACTGTTTTAAAATTCCAGTCTGGCACCTGCTTCCTTATCTGTAATTTTGCTTTTTGTTGCAGTGCATTTTTTTTCCCCAGGACCTTTGTGGCCTACTTGTAGCTATTCTATGAGCCTGCTGTGAGGGTCAGAGCAGGGTCATACAATTGTTGCAACTAGCAACTGAATTCTGGAGGGGCCCCAGTCAGGAAGCACTACCGGGAATTGTTACTAATGATGAGTTTGAACTCTTGCCCCTGCCGAGTGCTTTCAGTTTTGAAAAACTCGTTTTTCTGCAATTTCGCGGGGTTCGCGGGGCGCGAACACGCGCAAGATCGGATTCGGAAGCCGCAAATTTGTGCGAATATGCAATTTGTTATTTTTGCAGCGTGTTAGTTGGCAAGGTTTTGTGCGTTTTTGCGAGCCGCTCGTAGCGCAAGGCGCGAAGTTACCCTCGCGGTCATTCAAGGGCGCAGCCATCTTGTTTGCCTGAAGTATTTCCGTTTCCGGGCGCAAAGTGTAATCTCGCAAAGTCCGCGGCTTGCCAGTACAGTTTCGCGCGTGTTCGCAAGGAAAATCTCGCGCGAACTTACCCGCGCGGTCGTGAACGGGCGCGGCCATCTTGTTTCTCATTCATTGCTATGGTTCTGGGCATGGTCTTTGTATCCTCTGTCAATCTCTGCCATCCTTTGCTTGTTTGAAGTTTTTTTTAATCTATTTTACTTATTATCTATCCCTCTATTTTTCTAGCCCTATATTTTTGTGTTTACTGCTACTTTTGGTTAATTTTAAACTACTTTTGTAAACTCTTTTCTTTTCTTCTCTTCCCTATTCTATTTTCTTTATTCCTTTCCACCCAGACCATGGTGAAGGGAGCCGGGAAGCATCCCGAGAAGGGGGAGGGTCCCGCACCCCGTGTCCGGCTCCCGTGCGGGCGTTTGAGGGGGGAGCTCGTGATGCCACGGGAGATCTTTACCCCAGAGGAGGTGGGCCAACTCGTTTTTTATGTTCAGCGCCGCCTCCCCAGGACCATCATGGGAGGCGGCAAGATCAGTGCCGGGTACGGGGCCCGGGAGCACCGGAAGCGGTGGGAGAAGGTGTGCCAGGCCATTTACCACCACTCTCGGGTCTGGCGCACCTACAACCAGGCCACCCACCGCTGGACGGATGTCCTGACCCGTGAGCGAGATCTGCTCAACCTCCTTGGCCTTGAGATCCCCGGGCTTGGTGAGTAGTAGTAGCTATGTCTTTACTACTATGTTTTCTCCTGCTGTGTTATTATATTACAAATTTTTGTTTTTTACCAAGAGCAATAATGCTGCTCATTACATTGTAGGTAAATTATATTTCAAAATTTTCTGTGCATTTCATGTACACTGCTCTCCTTCTTCTCAGTAGTGTTGCTACTATGCTTATTTGTTTTAGATTTTGTGTTCATTTCATTGGCCTGTGAAATTATGTATGAGTGTAGTTGAAAGAACTGCGTAATGCTACACACTAAGGTTCAGATTTTTAATTACCGGCGCATCCCTGCAAAGTAGCAGGGATGCGCCAGTAATTTTGCATCACGCCACCATCACCCATGGTGCGCCGTATTTACAATGCGGCACACCATGGGCCCAAAACGTCACCAAAGCGTTACGCATCTGTGCCGTAAAGGCGGCGCATTGCTGGAGTTGTGTCGCAACGATGGTGCAGCTCCATCAATGCTCTGGGGTGCCCTATCTCCCCAATGCTGCGTCAAGCCGTACGTCTGCTTCAAGCAGGCGCAGGGTTTGAGTCACGCATCATTGTCCTCAAAGTGACTGATTGAAATCTTGTAGATTTCCCTCAGCCACTTTTAGGATGCGTTCCTGCGCAGGAACGCCCTCCCTTGCGCCGGAACGCCCCCTATTGGCGCAGGGCTTTACAACGTGATGCATCTTCAATATGCGTCACGTTGTTAATATACGCCGCACCATTGCGCCTCTTTTGTGCTGTTGCTGCGTCACAAAAGTCATGCAACAATGGAGCAAAAGAGCCGCAAGGGCCTTCTAAATCAGCCCCTACAGACGCAAGTCCAGTCCTTCCTTTGTACACATGGCGATAAGAAGAAATAGTGGTGGTGGATTAATAGTTTGAGTATTTTAATGAATGGTTAATGTAGTAGGAAACTTTAGTGTTGTCGCTGATCTTCAATCACGATGGACTTTGGCTGTCACTTTGCGTGCTGCGGACTGCTGCCTGCCAATCCTAGGCAAACCTTTTTAGTACTTTGTTTAGTGAGTTACATAGGGTAGTTTCCAATTCGACGGTCCGCAAATCAAGCAATACTAAAGTAATGACGTAGTCGACCACATGAGATTGGTCAATAATATATCCCGTGGAGTCGTTCCCTATTTGCTATTTCGCAAAAATATTTTGTTACTTTGTTAGTTCTTTTGAAATGTTTGATTTGGTTGAGAAATATCATCCATGTTTTCTGTTTTAATTTCTTTCATGTTGTACATCAGCTTCCCCCAGGGGCAAGAGGAGGACACAGGAGGAGGAGGAGGAGGGTGCTGTTGACGATGCAGGCCAGGACCGGGCAGGCGAGGGCTCCTTTGCTGGCCCCAGTAAGTTTTAATTTTAATATAGAGTACTTATTTTTTCCTAGCGTTCCTCATTCGATTTTTTCTAAATCGTCTTTGATCTTCTTGTAGACAGGATCTAAATTCTTATCCTGCCTCAACTATGACTCCGTGTGGTATTACTAGATTATTCTTTTTAGTCTGTCTGTGTAGCTAACTAAGATTGCACATTTGGCATTTCCATTGGACTCCCATTCTAGTCAGCAATAGCTCTATGCACTGAGTGCAGTCCTCTGGGATTGTCCATAATGTCTTTTCAAGTATTCTAAATGTTTATGCTTTGACCATTGCCAACAATAAAAAGGTGAATGACCACCACCAAGAAAGAATAAGATACTACTTTACTTTTGGTTTGGATAGGAGGACAATCCATTCTACTACTGTTGCAGGGACAAATCTGCACAAACAGAACTATGGACACTAAATAATGCATCGCTTAGCTTATCAATTATAATAGGTGCTGTAACTGTTAGACTTTCCACATACCTCAGTGATAACAGACTTTGTAGTTGAACCCCCAATCTCCTTACTGACTAGATAGTGTGGCAGAGTCATTTAGCTCCCAAAGTCACCGATGGCAGAGGCACGGACTCATGCTTGCAAAAATTCGAAAACCTTTAGCTCATCCACTCTAGTCTGGAGGACCAAAAACCACAGAGTCTATTTAAGTTTAAAAGCTTTATTAAAAGTAAACACATTTATTAAATTCAAGTTTGTCATAAAAGTGAACGTGTAACTGAAAATGGAAAAGTGCTTAGTGCTGACGATTAATTGGACACATTTCTTGTGGTCGAGCCGAGCTCTCACCTGGTTTGAACTTGATCCTGCTCGTGTTCTTAGAAGTCAAGGTTCTGTCTGTTAGGAGAAAAAGTGGTGCGTGTTAAAAAGTAAAAAGCAAACATTCATCAGTTGTGCCAAAAAGTGCAGCAAGACAACAGCCTTCCCTGGAAAAAGGGACATTTTTACTCTAGAGTACACAGTCATAAATTATTAAATTGTACACTGTTTTTTTCACATTTCTTTCTTCCTCCTAGACCAAATATTAAATAGTAGTGAGTGGTGTATTCTAACATTATTAAATGTACTTTGTAGGTGGAACATCTGGAGACGGGGCCAGCGCGGAGGTGGTGGTGGCATTGGACGAGGAGGACAACTCTGGGGAGGAGGCGGCGCAAGTGCCGGACAAGGACATGCCTGTGAGGGTTCACACGGTGGTGGCGGGCAGAGGTAAGCTATACATTCCTTAGTCATTGAGATTGAAGACTGCAGAGTGTGCTTTCTGCACGGGTGTATTATAAAAAAAGCAGGTAGTAGCCTCCTCTAAATGTACTTCGACTTAGCTGTGAAGTTTTTGGCGAGAAGAATCCCAATCAGATCTGAGGTGAACTTGATGGATGGGATGAACGAAAAGCGAAAGAAGGGTGTAAGTAAGTGTGGAAGCACGAGAAATGTAATGATGACTGGCAAAGAAGAATGATATGTGTTTGCTTGGTCCCTGAGGTGGCTGGGAAGGTAAGAAAATGGTATGGTGCATGGCTGGGTGAATGATGAAGCAAGGATGGGTGGAAGGAGAACAGCCTGGGTGGGTGAGACAGAAACTGTATTTGTGCAATATACTTTGAATGGATGGATGCCTGGATCATTCATGGTACTATCTGACTCTTAGATAGCATATGTGTATCTAGAGAGAGTAGACGGTCACTGGAGAACTAAGTGTTACTTTGAAGAGCATGTAACACCGCACCCGCACGTCCGTTCCAGTGTAGGAAAGCCAAGGAAAAGAAGTTGTAACGTTGTCCAAATACTACCATGAATAGTAGCAGTAGTTTGTATTGCAACTGCAAGCACAGCATATATCCGGTTATTACGGTGGACACTCCCTACCTCTCTTAATACCTTTAGTTTAGTAGTAGTATGTCATTCATGTGTGGGGGTATCACTGTTCACTCAATAATAAGCAAAGCACCTAAAGTCATCCCATATGTCATCAAATACATCCCATGTGAAGTGATAGATAATCAGATAATTTAGCTTCTTCATTTTCCTTTTCTAATACTCATTTGCACTGTAGGGTGAAAGCTAAATTAATTAAGCAGTAGCCCCTTTAACAGAGTATTCTCAGTGCCACCCGTAATAGAAAAGTAAGAGCTTCACCACCTGCATGTACTGGACCGGTACAGTAACGCAAGTCTGTCTCACTCACCATGGTGTGCGTCTGTTTTTCTCGGGTGCAAGTTCACTGCGCTGGCATTATGCCGGCTGGCATAAGATAACGTACCAATTTTCCTAAACAAGAGAGAAGAAGAAGAATAAGAGTGGTGTACTGTCATAGTCGACTGTAATGGAAGTCCATAGTGCTCGTAGAATTTGTTCCTGAAACTCCCACTAATGTTAGAGCAAGGATGAAGAAGTCGGAGGTTACATAGATACTGTCCTCAATAGTTATGTACTGTGCAATCAAATTTGCTACTTGTACTGTGACAACTTTCTGCTCAATCATTTTGTGTTAATCTTAAGGAGCATTGGTTACAGACTATGTCTTTCTTTTTTCATGTAGTTGCTCCTTCCAAATCCAAGACACCATCAAGGAGGAAGGAGCTGGCTCGAATGGCCCGGCAACGGAGGCTGGATGCCACTGTCGCTGAATATCGGCGGCTGGTGGCCCTGGAGGAGGAGGAGACGCAGTCTGGTACAACAACAACGTCCACTGGGACAGCTGCATCCTCCTCCGTGCGGGCTGCCAGCCAGCGCAGTGCTCCAGCGGTACGGAGCCGGGCTACCAAAGCCAAACGCCACCGCCCAGCAGCAAAGAAAGCAGCTGCCCCTCACAGGATTTGCAAGGCACACCGGCGCCGCTTATCCCTCAGACTGTCCTACCTGGAGCAGGAGGTCCATAACTATAAGAACGTGGTGGAGGGCCTCCGCTTCGAACTTGCCACCCTCCGCAAGGAGCATGATGCCCTGGCTGCTAATTCCAACAGCACCCTGCCATAGTGTCCCTTGCCCCTTTTTTAGAGACTTTTGGGGGGTGGGAATTGGGAGTTGGGATTTTTGCGGACTTTTGAAGGACAATCGTTGGGGTTAGGGAGGGTCTTGCGGGAGATCCTTTTGTTAGGGCTATAAAAATATACTTTTTGAAACTTTATCTGACCATACCTGTTTTTTACTGCTTTTGAGTCTGGTGGGTGGGGGTTTAACAGTAAGTTTGTTTTCCTGAATAGTCCTAGGACTTTAGTAGTACTACCATCAATCCAATCTCTCGTCTCTCCTAATACTCCATTATACTACCTCCAACCAAACGCCTATCTTACCTGTAATTTCTGTTTGCAAGTAGGGCTAGGCCCAGGGCTGGCTCCACGGGAAACAGCGAATAAGGTTGGCAATCCTGGGCGGATAAAATTTCCTCATAGCGGTGGTACTAGTGGTGTGACACAGTGGCAGTTGCATGCCTATGAAAAAAAAGAAAATGAAATCTGGTTTGTCCTCCTGAGCAATACAACGGTACAATAGAGAATATAGCAGGTGACAGAAGTACACTAGAACAATGCCACATTGTAGCCTAACAAATGTTAAAGTATAACTAATTCGGTTGAAGTTCTTTGACAATAGCCATGGGTCTTTGTCAATCAGAGTAAGAATATATCCTCGGATTTCTTCACCAGCCTGTTGCTATCACCTTATCCTCCCCAGCAAGTGTGTGGATTTATTGCTGTAATTTAGTCACACATCAATGAAAACCACACAGCCCGGGGGAAGAGGGTTAGGGTTTGAAAAATGGATGAGTACGGGGGTTTTTGGGAAAGGTTTTGGGAGACAAGAAAAAATAGCACAGCATGGACAAACAATTGTGAACATAAACAAATATTTGGGTACAAACCTATCCATCAATCTTTGAAAGTGCATGCACTACTGGATGCATGTCAGTAAAAAGTAAGTAGTACTTTTGACAACTGTGGAAGAAAGAATGCGACAGTACAGGGCGTGTGTGGAATTATTGATAACTATATTCAACATAAGGTCTCTGTTGCCAGATACCTGAGAGCCTTGCTGGTCACTATAAATCCATTCACAACACTCAATGGGGTTGGTCTGGAAGGTATAGTAGATAGAAAAGGAGAAATTGCTCTTTTTCTAGGTGTCCCCTCACTCACCAGGGTTGCCCCTTGGTGACATGCTTCATCATTAGGGCCATCCCAGTCCTCTACGGGCTGGGGCGTGCTGCGACTTGCGAATTACGTAGGAGCACTTACAAATGACTATGTGTGGTGCAGATGTGATAGTGGAGTGGACTAAGTGATGTGTTAAGGGATCAATTTAGAAGCAGAGAGAGATCCAAGAAATGCAGTCACAGTCAGAGAAAAAGGCAAGGGATACTGTATCTATGTTGTTGTAGTTGTCCTGTTGGAAGTGGTAAGTAAGTTGCCTGCAGAAAAAAAATCCTCTTATTAGCGACACTCCTCCATTGCAGCCGACGCTTCGTCCATCGATGTTGGTCACCAAAAGACACCCTGTCAAAAAAGCACAGCATAGACAAACAATTGAACATAAACATTTCTTTGGGTACAAACCTATCCGTCAATCTTTGAAAGTGCATGCACTACTGCATGCATGTCAGTGAAAAGTAAGTAGTACTTTCGACAACTGTGGAAGAAAGAATGCGACAGTATAGGGCGTGTGTGGAATTATTGATAACTATATTCAACATAAGGTCTCTGTAGCCAGATACCTGAGAGCCTTGCTGGTCACTATAAATCCATTCACAACAACACTCAATGGGGTTGGTCTGGAAGGTATAGTAGATAGAAAAGGAGAAATTGCTTTTTTTCTAGGTGTCCCCTCACTCACCAGGGTTGCCCCTTGGTGAGATGCTTCACCATTGGGGCCATCCCAGTCCTCTACGGGCTGGGGCGTGCTGCGACTTGCGAATTGCGTGGGAGCACTTACAAATGACTATGTGTGGTGCAGATGTGATAGTGGAGTGGACTAAGTGATGTGTTAAGGAATCAATTTAGAAGCAGAGAGAGATCCAAGAAATGCAGTCACAGTCAGAGAAAAAGGCAAGGGATACTGTATCTATGTTGTTGTAGTTGTCCTGTTGGAAGTGGTAAGTAAGTTGCCTGCAGAAAAAAAATCCTCTTATTAGCGGCACTCCTCCATTGCAGCCGATGCTTCATCCATCGATGTTGGTCACCAGAAGACACCCTGTCCACTGCCTGCCTGATGCTGAATTATGGCTCGCTAATGTGAAGCCTGACTCCATCCTTTTTTCCCCATTGCAGAGACTGAAACCCGGCCTGTAATTATTCAACGAAAAACAGGAAGTGATATAATATTACAACACCACTGATAAATAAATATAAGGTATGTAGGCTGTGGAGTGCAAAAAGTCACACTTTGATTTTCCTAGTAGACAGTACAATATTTTTGAAAGTGCGTACTCTGTCTGAGTCACCTTTTGAAGGATAAATAAGTAGGGGCAAATTAATGTAGCGGATCTTTCCCTTCAAGCTAGGTGTACTGTAAACTGTGTTTTAGAACAAAATTAGATCTTCCCAGCAGTGCTCCCACCCAGACCCTTACTAAAGCCAGTCGCAAAAATGTAGAAGACCCCCAATCAAATCTCAAAAAACGAGGCCTAGCAGAAAACTGGTGACAAAACTTACTTTGAGACCCCAGAACTCAGTTGCAAAAATCTAGAACACCCCGAAACACATGCAATCCTGCTGCTAGGGCTAACCCTAACGAACCCTAGGTTACAAAAAGTGTCAAAAGGCTTTTCCGCGAGGATTTTGTCCCAACCACTTCTACCCGGTATTAGACCTTCCCAGGAATGCCCCAAGACCCGCCAACCCACCCGCCAAGAAGCATAACACCCCCAAACAGGCCAAAAGCAAAATCTCATACTTGCAATATTTCTCGGCCTTCGGTCCAAACGCGCTGCGTAGCTAGGCCATAAGTCGGGGTTGCCACCACAGATTTCCTGAAAAGCAAATGCAATCAAGATTAGAGTGTCCCAGCAGTGCTCCCAGACCCCGAAACTCACCCACAAACACCAGGAAGCCCCCCCAAACAGGCCCCCGAAAACGCTACATTGAGCAAAATATCAGAAATAGCCAAAAAAAATTCGGCCTGGATTTTGTCCCAACCACTTCTAGCCGGTATTAGACCTTCCCAGGAATGCCCCAAGACCCGCCAACCCACCCGCCAAGAAGCATAACACCCCCAAACAGGCCAAAAGCAAAATCTCATACTTGCAATATTTCTCGGCCTTCGGTCCAAACGCGCTGCATAGCTAGGCCATAAGTCGGGGTTGCCACCACGGATTTCCTGAAAAGCAAATGCAATCAAGATTAGAGTGTCCCAGCAGTGCTCCCAGACCCCGAAACTCACCCACAAACACAAGGAAGCCCCCCTAAGAGCACCTCAAAGGCAAGCAAGTCAGCAAAAACACTAAAAAATGTGCGCCTCAGATTTGGTCCAAAACACTTTTATCCGGTATTAGAGCTTCCCAACAATGGTCCCAGAGCCATCAACTCACCTGCAAAGAGGTAGAACAACACCTCCACAAGTGCTGAGTCTTTCTTCATTGGGCGTAAACCAGCCCCCTGGTTTGATGGAAATAGGAGTCTGAAGGAGGAGGATAGAGGAGCATGTTCTTCTGAACTTGTGAACCTGAGGAATGCAGACTGCGGCAACTTCAAATCAATTAGCAAACCAGTGAAGACAGTTCTGCTGATGGGCTTGTTTTTGTGATTATCTGATTAAAGTTTGAAATATATTAACTGTGCACAACAAAGAAAGACAGACACACAGGAATAAAAGTGAATAAGGACGAAAAAGAAAGTTATTGATTCGTTGTCTCATTTTCAGGGCTCAGTATCACGGTCCAGGAATGAGAATAAGGCTTCGTCATCATACTCTGCGAATTCAGGCAGGGTGAGCTCAGTGTCACCTGACAGAGTAGAAATTCCCTCATCTATGTTGCTGGCCACCTCGTCTTCACCCGGCGCGATTTCTCGTACTCTGAAATCTGGTGGTATGAGGTGCTGATTCATCTTGATCATTGTTAACCTCTCCACATTTTTGGGCGAGAGGCGGCTCCGTTTGGGAGTTACAATGCCACCAGCAGCACTGAAAACACGTTCAGAAGACACGCTTGCGAGTGGGCAAGACAAGTAGTTTAAAGCCAGGTTGGTGAGCTGTGGCCACAATTCTTTTTTCCCATGCCAATACGCCAACGGGTCAGAATTAACATAGACCTCTGTTGAGTCATTCAGATAGTCCTTCACCATCGACTCAAGGTCCTCATCCAAGGTTCCTCCACTTTGCTTAGCTCTTGCTGTGCCTCTGACCTTTTGAGAACCAAACCCACGCAGAGCTAGCCAATCCTCTTCAGCCTCCAATGTTTCTGTTGTGTCTGGTGCAGATGATCCGGTTGCCGGTGTCTTTAACGGCTGAGAGGTCACTTGTGCCACAGCCACAGGTGCAGAAGTGGATTGTTTTGACTGGGGATGGCCTGCTGATGTACTGCCATTTCCTTCAATTTTCAGCCGTTCTCTTTCAAACCTCTTGGCTGACAAGGCTAGCCAATGTTTGTACTTTGGAACATGTTCATCATCAAAAGGAAAGAATGCTTGGCCTGCCAGCGCCTTTTTGTAGCGTGGATCCAGAATAGTAGCACAAATGTAATGCTCTTCTGAGTGGATCGTTTTAAGACGTTCATCACCTTGTAGGAGCTCTAATAATTTCTCAGCCAGAACAAAAGAGTCTTGGTTTTTTACATCTTTTTCAAACACAGAACACACCTCCTTCAGTTGGTCCTCCAGAATGTACAACAATGGGATAGCTTTTCCCAAATTACAGTCCTCCTTGCTGACTGCACGCGTGAAGAACTCAAAAGGACGTAGCATGCGTGTCAGGCTTTGAACTATGTTCCATTGCGCCGCACCCATCCTCAGGTCCTCTGTACCCTCTGTCAAGAAATATTGATCGAGTACCGTATACTGCTCATACAGACGCTCAAGCATGTAGAAGGTTGAGTTCCAACGTGTTACCACCTCCTGGAAGAGTGCTTTCACTGGCATTTGACGTTGATATAGCAGGCTCCTCAGCTGCTTCCGGCCCTTAAAAGAATGGCTGAAATGCTTGCACATTTTTCGGCAGGTGTCCAATACTCTGTACGCTGCACTGCCTTTATCACCCAAGAATTTTTGGACAACCAGGTTTATACACTGCGCCAAACACGGCACTCTGAAATAGTCACCCTTCCTCATGGCCTTAACTATATTGGCGCCATTGTCCGTGGAAACATAACCAACCTGGCGTTTTAGTGGGGACAGCCAGTTAAGGACCTTTGTGTTAAAGACATCCAAAATGTTTTCTGCTGTGTGACGTTTCTCCAAACCAAACATGGCTAGTGTTGCATGTTTCCGAGCAGCTTTAAAAACAATGTCCGCGTCAACACCTGCGTTTAGCTTTGCTTTAGCCCCTGAAAAAGAGACCCAGTGTGCAGTGATGCACATGTAATCAGCGCCTGCGCCACTGGTCCACATGTCTGTTGTCATATGTATAGTGTGAACAGCACTCTTCTGCAAAGCTGCCCCAATCACCTTCAGAACATCTTCATGTAGTGCTGGAACCGCAACTCGGGCAAAATAGAACCGGCTAGGAACCTTCCATTTTGGGCAGAGCTCTGCCACTAATTCTAGAAAACCAACCCCTTCTACAAAAGAAAAAGGGAGAAGGTCCAGAGCTAGCATTTTAGCCAGCTTAGTGTTATACAGACGCGTCAGTGGGTGGTTGCGTTCATATTGCGCTTCTGTAAACAACATCTTTTTAATGTTGCCCTGGACCGAGGATTTACGGGATGATGATGATATCTTCGACCCAGTTACGCTCGCTGATGAACTTTTCCGCATTGATGTCTCACTCTCTCCCACACTCTTAGTGTGCCTCACATGGGGTGTGCTGCTGACAGGGGTACTGGGTGTAAGTGAAGTGTTTGAATCGTCTTCTCCCTCCTCGTCATCATCAGATGAAAAATCAACGTTTTCATTACGTGCAATTCCGGCTTGCTTGAACGCCTCTAGGTGCGGAAACCATTGGACAGGGTGCGCTCTCTTAAGATGACCTCTCTGGCCTCCGGTACCATAGTTGCTACCAAACTTACCGCGACTAACTCGAAGCTTACAAATGCTACAAATGGGTACGTTTTCCATTCTTGGGCAAACACTAAAGAAGTCCTAAACTGGAGACTTGAAATGTCTTTGGGGGCCGGAGGAGGCGGCGATACTGGTGGTGGTGGTCCTGCTGCTAATGCCAGATGAAGTGGAGGATGTGGATTGCTGAACTTCAGTACGTTTTGCACTTTCACCACCACGAATTGAGGTCGAGGTGGGTCCCTACTTGCGAGGAAGAAATATGGAAGCGGTAGGTGTTGGTTTACTAGTTAACTCCAAATGTAATGATTGTTGTGTTTCCATTTCCATTGCCTCCTCGTCGACATCATCATCACGCTCAGCAGCTTCTTGGGATAGGGTCAAAATGTCTCTTTGCTGCATGCCCGCTGGGCCTGCAGTGACCTTTATGATGACTGGATCGTCGTCGTGAAGGGCTTCATCAGCAGCAGTATGCGTCACTTCTTGTTGAGCCTCATCACACTCCATAGGTATGAGTTTGTCGACGACCTTCCTTTTACGCTTAGGTACCTTTGTCAGATCATGGTGTGCCTCACTCTCAGACGGCAGTGGTGCTGGTTCCCAATTGGGATCCATTTAATCAGAAGGAGGTGGGCTTGAAGAAGATGTAGACACCAACCTTGATCTTTTCCTTGCTAGGGATGTGGAAGACAATGAATGATCATCAGGAGGAGTGGCTTCCAATGATACCTCGGCTTGATTGTCGATTTCCTGATGTGCCCCTACTTCGGGAGGAACAACTATTGTGGGCACCTGTGACCCTCCATGCACCTCTGCTTGCGCATCTCCTTGCGCTGCCTCTCCTTCCACAGTACTTGGGCTTGTACTTGCACATGGTGTTGTTATTGCGGCTGTGGTTGTTCAACACTTGTCAGATGAGTTACAACAACCTGTGTTGATTCAGGGACATTGCTGCTACTGTCTTGCGATGAGCCAACATCACTGGTCGATGGTGATTGGAGAAGTACACTGACTGCCTCTGAAGCACTCAAGGGCTTTGACTTAAGTTGGCGTGGTGGTGGAGGCACTGAACCCAATGGAGCAGGGGTGCTGCTCCCAGCTTGGTCCCCAGCAGATCCTGCTGCTGCAGGCGTACTTTTTTTTTTGCTCCCAAAAAACGTGGCGGTTGGCACACCAGCCTCCTTGGTAACTTGCTTCTTCTGCTCCTTACTAGCAACTTTCTTGCTAGAGGAGCTACGGACACCTTTTTTTGGGGCCAACTTCTTCAGAGCAGGTTAGACAGCAGGCCGCAGTTGCACAAATTGTAGAGTTGTCTGAGGCCAGACGTGACGTCGCGTGACGTTATGCTGCACACACACACCGCTGCAGGACTTCTTCCTGGCACTGGTGGTTCTCTTGAGTCTTGTGCACCTAAAAACAATGGAAGATAGAGGAACATCAGTTCAGTAAAGTTATACACCCCAAAAAAATCGAAAAACACTGCAAAATCAGCACAATCCCATTCCATTCATGCCCTCCATGATGTTTAAGTTCAAGACAGCCCACAGAAAGACTAGGCCCATGCTAGACTCAAATACCCCTGGTGAAAAGGCCACAAGTACAGCCCCAAAAAACGAAAATCACTGAAAAATCAGCACAATCCCATTCCACCCATGCCCTCCATGATGTTTAAGTTCAAGACAGCCCACAGAAAGACTAGGCCCATGCTAGACTCAAATACCCCTGGTGAAAAGGCCACAAGTACAGCCCCAAAAAACGAAAATCACTGAAAAATCAGCACAATCCCAATCCATCCATGCCCTCCATGATGTTTACATTCAAGACAACCCACAGAAAGACTAGGCCCATGCAAGACTCACTACCCCTGGGCATAAAGGTTGAAAAGTAGGCAAAATGGTTGCAGGCCTAACAACAAAGCCTGCATTCAAAATGGCCACTTGCCTCCCAGCACATGGCCAGTGCCTGTAGCAGCACTCAAAATGGCCACCAGCCACATGGCCTGTCCCTCCCCATGAACACCCCCAAAAATCGAAAAACACAGCAAAATCAGCACAATCCCATTCCATCCATGCCCTCCATGATGTTTAAGTTCAAGACAGCCCACAGAAAGACTAGGCCCATGCTAGACTCAAATACCCCTGGTGAAAAGGCCACAAGTACAGCCCCAAAAAACAAAAATTACTGAAAAATCAGCACAATCCCAATACATCCATGCCCTCCATGATGTTTAAATTCAAGACAACCCACAGAAAGACTAGGCCCATGCAAGGCTCACTACCCCTGGGCATAAAGGTTGAAAAGTAGGCAAAATGGTTGCAGGCCTAACAACAAAGCCTGCATTCAAAATGGCCACTTGCCTCCCAGCACATGGTCAGTGCCTGTAGCAGCACTCAAAATGGCCACCAGCCACATGGCCTGTCCATCCCCATGAACACCCCCAAAAATCGAAAAACACTGCAAAATCAGCACAATCCCATTCCATCCATGCCCTCCATGATGTTTAAGTTCAAGACAGCCCACAGAAAGACTAGGCCCATGCTAGACTCTAATACCCCTGGTGAAAAGGCCACAAGTACAGCCCCAAAAAACGAAAATCACTGAAAAATCAGCACAATCCCAATCCATCCATGCCCTCCATGATGTTTAAATTCAAGACAACCCACAGAAAGACTAGGCCCATGCAAGACTCACTACCCCTGGGCATAAAGGTTGAAAAGTAGGCAAAATGGTTGCAGATCTAACAACAAAGCCTGCATTCAAAATGGCCACTTGCCTCCCAGCACATGGCCAGTGCCTGTAGCAGCACTCAAAATGGCCACCAGCCACATGGCCTGTCCCTCCCCATGAACACCCCCAAAAATCGAAAAACACAGCAAAATCAGCACAATCCCATTCCATCCATGCCCTCCATGGTGTTTAAGTTCAAGACAGCCCACAGAAAGACTAGGCCCATGCTAGACTCAAATACCCCTGGTGAAAAGGCCACAAGTACAGCCCCAAAAAACGAAAATCACTGAAAAATCAGCACAATCCCAATCCATCCATGCCCTCCATGATGTTTAAATTCAAGACAACTCACAGAAAGACTAGGCCCATGCAAGACTCACTACCCATGGGCATAAAGGTTGAAAAGTAGGCAAAATGGTTGCAGGCCTAACAACAAAGCCTGCATTCAAAATGGCCACTTGCCTCCCAGCACATGGCCAGTGCCTGTAGCAGCACTCAAAATGGCCACCAGCCACATGGCCTGTCCCTCCCCATGAACACCCCCAAAAATTGAAAAACACTGCAAAATCAGCACAATCCCATTCCATCCATGCCCTCCATGATGTTTAAGTTCAAGACAGCCCACAGAAAGACTAGGCCCATGCTAGACTCAAATACCCCTGGTGAAAAGGCCACAAGTACAGCCCCAAAAAACGAAAATCACTGAAAAATCAGCACAATCTCATTCCATCCATGCCCTCCATGATGTTTAAGTTCAAGACAGCCCACAGAAAGACTAGGCCCATGCTAGACTTAAATACCCCTGGTGAAAAGGCCACAAGTACAGCCCCAAAAAACGAAAATCACTGAAAAATCAGCACAATCCCAATCCATCCATGCCCTCCATGATGTTTAAGTTCAAGACAACCCACAGAAAGACTCAGTCCACCCACCACTGAGTACCCCTGGGCAAAAGGCCCCAAAACAGCCCAAAAATCGAAAATTCTAAAATTTTAGTTGCAGCAACTGTAATGCCCCAAACAAACTTACTTGTAAAATTTCTAATCCAACAGTGATCCAAAGAAAGTCAAAAAGACCTCAAATCCAAATATCCAGCAGCATCCACAAAAAGTAATCCTTCCAGCTCCAGATCCAAATGAAAAGTGACCAGGAGATGGACAAAGCAGTGGGTGGAGCCTGCTGGACAGGAACAGGAAGTTGAAGACTGTGGGGAACTTCCTTCCTCCCACCCCCCTCCCCCCCTCCCCAAAATGGACTCCTCGCTAAAAAAGTGCAGGCAAATGTCAACCTAAGGAGGTATTCAGATAGAAATCATCATTTCAAGAAGGTTTATGCTGCTTGCTGGTGGATTTCTTGTGCAGAATTGCAAATTTTATATTTTCGCTTGTGCGAGATTGTTGCTGCTCGCCGCATCTCAAATCTCGCAATTGCGAAGTACCGCGAGACGTGATCTCGCCGTACTCGCGTTGACAAACTCTCGCTGTGCAAGTTGGCAAGCCGCGATGACGTAATCCCGCTCGCCAAATTCCCGCGGGATCGCACAGCAAGATCCAAAATGGCGCAGCACTCGCAAAATATCGAGAAAAACAACTCGGCAAACGATGATAAACGCCGCGCGCCGCAAAAATTGTATCACCAACGACGCGAGCCGCAAAAAAAATCCGCTGCGTGCAAATTTGCGGATTTTGCGGGAAATTCGCAAATCTCATGGATTGCGAATTTCCCAAAAATCCGCAAAATCCGCGAGCGTAACGGATTTTCCGCCCATGCTTAGTTAGAAACCATGGAGACCATAGGGGGAGATAAAGGGGAGGAGACCAAGGGCATGGGGCGGAAATGTTAGCAAGGCCAGTAAATGAACTGGAGGGGTTAGGAGGAACTGTGTTGGAGACCCTTAGAGAGGAGGTTTGAGGGAGGTTAGTCGTGCTGGGCTGGAAGGTCGGAAGATCGTCAAGGCGGGTGTTGGTCGCCTTGCCAGTGTCATGCACATGGTTTCTGAAGAGGGGAAAAAGGTCCGCAAATTTATTATGGTTTTTGGTTGAGACTTGGATCAATACAATGCCACTTTTTTAGAGGGTGATGGTGAGGTCAGCTCTCAGGGTTGCGGAGGGTGCTATTGTGAGCTTAGTGCCGTAAGGAATGTTCCTGGTTGAGCGTACATTGAGGAGGTGCGAAAAGGTATTGCGCCAAGAGGGGATTCTTCTGGAGTAGAAAACAAGGTTGTTGATGACTGTGCCATTGTCCGCACTGAGACGTAGGTCAGACGTCTCGTGGTAATTTTTCAGGGTGAGGTGTTTGAAGGTTTTTGTAGCGGTTTTAGAGAGGTTAGGGGGTAATCCAAGGTGTATGAATTTGCCCCAGTAGTGGTCAGGCTAGACCAACCATGTTGGCTAGGATTGGGCACGACCGGAGAGACCTGGGTCAGTAAGCAGCAGATGTCCTTATGTCCCCGCTCATTGAGATGGTAAATGTTTAGGAGATAGGAAATTGGCTGGGTTGTAAGTGAGGAAAAAGAAGAAGAAAAAGAAAATTCCTAGAGCGTTCCCAAGGAACAACAGGTCTTTTACTGATTGTTGTAGCCGGACAGTGCCACTTCAAGATGGCCGCCACCTGAGCGACTAGGCCCTAGCTTGTTGTGCTGGTGCAGTCCTCTTTCTGTTGCCACTGTCTGGGCAAGCCTGGTTGGGGTGCAGCTGTGGGCCCTTATTTGTTTTTAAAGTACAGTCCTCTTTCTGTAGTCAGTACCAGGTACTGCATTTAGGAGGGTAGAAGGTCCGAAGTAATATTCAGTTTAAAGTTTCCGCAGATACAAAAGAAAGAAAACTCCAGTTTTCTGGTCATTTCTGGGCATGGTTCACAGTTCACCCTCAAAGTCTTGTTCTAACAGTCTTGTTCTAACAGTCTTGTTCTAACAGTTAGACATCTGCCGAAGGTCTCTTAGTTGCTGTCCTGCTGTCGTGCAGAATATAGATCATGGCTGTATGCAATCCTATCTCACTGCTGCCGTGAGCACGATCACCGTGGAGAACACTGAAATGAGGGTGAGGCAGCAAACAGCTCCCCAAGGCTCCGGCTCTCAGGCGCACCGCTTCGCAGCCCCTTGATCTCATTGCTGCCTGAAGCGCGATCGCCGTGAGAGCATTGTAATAGGGGTGAGGCGGTCTACAGCTCCCCGGGGCTTCGGCTCGTGATGTGTGAGCAGGCACAGCTGCAATGAGGTCCAAGGGTCTGCCTGGGTGTGCTGTGCAGGGCCGCTGGTTCCCCTGCGGGACACAGGTTCAGGGGCTTGAGGTGTAGGACACCGCCTCACAGCTCCTCAGCATCCCTGCAGCCACCGAGCTCGCTCCCCTAGCACGAGGTAGCACTGCTACCATGAAGGGCGATGCGGCGAAAAGCTTCCCAGTGCCTCGGACTCATCTGAGGGCCAGCGCAACTTCTGGCAAGACACAGACTCAGGGCCAAAAAGTGATGAGTGGCCTGCAGCAGGGTACAGGGGGATGGTGGGACCGGACTCACCAAGTCAACAGATCCGGGCAAGCGTCCACAGTCAGTCTCCCAGCAGCCCAGCCTTTGGTCTCTGTCAGCTGGATTCGGGAGGCAACACTCGACTGGGGCCCCGTTTGTTAGCAGCAGCAAGGTATCCGACGGACACAGCCAACGGTCAGCACTTCTAAAAAATGGCCAATGTCCTAGATGAGGTAAGAGGGGTCTGCAGGTGCTGGTCTATGCGGTGTTGCTGGAGCTAAGCTAGCGCTTTATGATTGTGTGATTATCAGGGTAATCACTCCGCGCTTCTTCCCTACTGCCGTTGAGCAAACTACCTGAGCTATCCATTTGGCTTTCACTCGCTTAGAGTCTTCCAGAGATAGTTTGGTCTCCTGCAGGAGAATCACATCTCCATTGCTCTTAGCCAGGTAGTCGAGTATCTTTTTTCTCTTGACTGGGTGGTTGAGGCCCTTGACATTGAGGGAGACTATTTTTAGGTTAGCCGTCAGGGTAAGGTAGTTGGTTTGTGTTATTGGCTATCTTGTGTGGGCGCTGTTACCACCATGACCTTACCCCTTCTTACGTTGAGTGCGTGCCTTCCCCTCCCATATGGCTTCCTGTAGTGGTGATTGAGACCTGTATTCACCCATGTTGGATCTACTGTATCCCAAGTTTGCCCTGGTTCTAGTGTTTCTTCTTGTAAAGAGTTGAATAGATAGAAGGATATGGAAAGTTTAGAAGACAGTGGATAGATTAAGGACATGTACACAATACAAGCAATCCTTCCCCCCCCCCCCTTGTTACAAAAACCTTGTATTCTGAACGTGCGACAAGATCTCGGTTCCGTCTCCCTGGGAGCTATTTTTTAGAATGCTACTCCCCCCCCCGATTGTCCTTCTGCCGTCTCAGGCTAGTCTATGTGCGTTTTTGTTGTCCATTTGCTTATAACGGCCAGGGACTATGGCAGCCCGCTCCTGTTCCCGCCCTACATCATGCCCCCCAACAGTTTCCATATGAAAGGATACATAGTCCGGTTCCGGTTGCTGCTTGTTGTTTCGCTTGGTTTTCTAACCTGAGAGTTCCTCAGCTGGTTTTGTGGGAGGACATTTGCTCCTGCTCCAAAGCGCCTTGAGGTAGCTGATACTTAAACCATAGTGATTTTGTTCTTGAGGTAGATACGGTTGTTTGCCCGGGCCTTGCTTTGCTGTTGTGAGGTCGGTTCTATTCAATGTCTGAGGTAGTTAAGGTTGTAATTCCTGAGTGTTCCATCTTGCTCAATGTTTACCTTCAGGTTTCAGCACATACTCCCTCCACTGTTAGATCTGGTGAAGCTCTTCTCTTAGTTGATCCTGTTTGAGATGTTTCCATATCTTGTTGCGTTGGCCCTCTAAGTATCTGTTTAGCTCTCTCGGGTCTTCGAAGACATGTGTTTTCCCTTTGTTGTTAATTCGGAATTTTGTAGGGCCCGTGAATGAGAATATGATGTTTTTCTTCCTCATCTTGTCTCTCAGGGCCAGGAAGCCTTTTCTGATGTCCACTGAGGGCTTGGAGTAGTCTTCTATTAGAATTATCCTCTGCCCATTTCACGCGATGTTTTGGTTTTTCCTTGCAACCACGAATATGGCTTCTGTGTGTTGTGATCTTAACAGCCTGCATATTATTGGGCGAGGGCTCGTCCTTATAGATGCTTTCAAGGCTGGGACTCTGTAGGCTCTGTCCAGCTCGAAGGGGTGATCAAATTTGAAGTTTGTGATTTTAGGTATCATTTTATCGATGAAGGCCAGGCAGGAGCCTGCCTTATCTTCCTTGCCCTCTGGCACTCCTATGATTCTTATGCTCCCTCTTCTATTACGGTCTTCCAACTCCGCCGTCTGCTTCTGGAGGGCTGCTGTGGTCTTAGTTGGGGCCTTAAGGTCTTTGCTTATTTGTTGGTCCGCTTCCTCAATGTCGCTTATTCTCTGCTCAACCACTGTCAATCTGTTGTTTGCCGCATGTATGTCCGCTCTTACTGCTGCCAATTCCAGTTGGATTGCGTCCGTAGTTTGTTTCGTAGTTTTGGCCTCTGCCAACTTTTTAAAAATCCAGTGTGCTATTGATATCAGGTTTTTGCTTAATCGGAGAGTCCGTTAGTGTGTCTGCCCTGTTCTTTTTCATCTGCTGTTGAACTTATCCTTCGCTTCCGCCATGTCTGTTATCCCTCTCTTCGTCTGATGGAGCACAAATCTCCCCCCTCTTCTTTGGGTTGTGGGTTGACCTTTCAGTCCCTGTGTGGGCATCGCTGTGCCCGTTGGCTTTTTTTGGGTGTCACCTCTGGACCAGCGCTGTGCGCTCTCATGCGGGGATAGCAGAGGTTGTGCTCTGTGAGGCCGCTCTGTTTCGTGTCTCCAGGGTAAGGCAGGGTTTACCCTTGTTTGGTGTGGAGCTGAGGCACATGTGCTGACAAGACCCCACCTGTTGGTGCTTCTGGTGAAGATGGGTCTGTCACTCTGGTATGGCTATAGTTTTACTTTATTATAGTGTTCCCCACCTGCGCGCAGTGGTCGTTTGATTTCTGCTTGCATGGGGCCTTGCCTATCAGTGAGGTCCTTGTCTACCCAGTGCTTCCTCCCGGGGGTAGTTCATCTCTCCATCCCCTCACAGCGCCGTTCCATCTGCGTTCAACTATATGATCCTTCTCTTGCTGCTGCTCTGTGTGTTCTCACTCTCCCTCTGATCTCTCTCTGGTAGGGGCGTTGGCCGTGGTTGGAAATGCGGCACTCCGTCCCACCACACCATCTCATCAATCACCCACGCACAAAACAACACACACACTAGACATAAAGAAATACTAAGAACATTCCAAGACTTCTATCAAGAACTTTACATAAAAGACCAGGTCCTAGACCAAGAAGGGAGGGGAAAAATACCTACACAGATTAGATCTCCCAAAGATAACAAATGAAGAGGCTCAGAAACTAGAACAGGAAATAAGCTCAGCAGAGATGGAGATGGTGGTCAAGTCCCGAAACGATAACAAAGCACCAGGTCCAGATGGATAAACAGCTACTTTCTACAAAACTTTTTTAACGCACCTGAAACCCACCATGAAAAAGGTGTTCAATTACTGTGCAGTGGAAGGAATGGTCTCCCAATCCATGTCTCAGGTGAATATAATTGTAATCCCAATGGAAGGCTAGGACGCACTATTACCCAAAAACTACAGACCCATATCTCTAATCAACGTGGACTGCAAAATATACGCTAAAATTCTGGCCTCAACACTAAACCCCATACTACCAGGACTAATAAGTAACTCACAGGTAGGGTTCCTAAAGACCCGTATGTCACACGATAACACCAGACTCTTATGCCACATTCTTTAACGTACCTCCAAAACAGACGAACTAGCCGTGGCTATCACAACAGATGCCGAGAAAGCTTTCAACAGGGTATCTTGGGACTTCCTACAACAGTCAATGCAAGCATTTAACCTTGGGGCTACATACACACAGAAGATAATGGCACTGTACAGGAACCCCAGAGCACGCATTGTAGTTAATGGGTCAGTCTCCGACTCATTCGCTCTACAGCACGGAACTAGACAGGGCTGCCCCTAGTCCCCCTCATTTTTCCTGCTGGCCTCGGAACCCCTGATCAGTGATATCGAGGCTAACGAGGAAGTGAGCGGGATCAGCATCAACGAAGTGGAAGTCAAATTAGTTGCGCATGCAGAGGACATCCTTATAGTTACAGAGCAACCTACGACCTCTATTGCGGCCCTCATAGAAACTATATGAACGTATTCAAGCCACTCAGGGTACAAACTCAACAAGGACAAGTCTGAATGTAAACCGCTCAACATCCACACCACTAAAGACATAATGGGAGGATCATCTAGGGGTGCAATTCGGCAATGACATTAAATCCACGCTAGACAAAAATTAGAAGACTAGAGAAAACAAAGTCACTTTTAGAATCCTGGTCCCCCAAATTTATAACATGGTGGGGTAGAATAGAGACAGTCAAGATGATAATCACCCCAATGGTTAATTATCTGCTGAGCATGCTACCACTCTTACTCACTGACTACTTCCACCGCAAGTTAGACAAGATGATTAATGAATTTCTATGGAAGGGCAAGAAAGCGAGAATAAGCATAAAAATCTAAGACTAGACAAAAAACTGGGTGGTCTTAACCTAGCAGACTACAGAACCTTCCAAACCGCATTCCTTGCAAAACAAGGAGCCTACTGGTTGTCACCCCTCCTGGGATACACATCGGTTTGGCTATTAGTCGAGCGTGCCATCCTAAACAACCTGGAACCACTGGTACTCCTAAAAGCCAATAAACACACACACGCCTCCAACCCAATATTCAAAAACACAAAAATGGCGGGCTCAAGATAGACAAGAAATTGGAGCACAGTGTAAAGGACTCAAAGTGGGAATCCTTGTGGGCAAACACCAAGATTAAATGCAGGGGGAAACCCCTATCCAAAGAGACATGGAAGACAATAGGAATCTCCTATCCAGCTAAGCTAGAAGAGGGAGGCAGCAACGTCACGTTTTTCACGATAAAAGAGAAATATAACCTACCTGACATCGAACTATACAACTTCCTAAAGATCAGAATCCATCAATATAATACAATACATGATGAAACTCAACAGAGTAGGACACCACTTATCACACATGTACAAGTTACTATGCTCTAGCGCCAACAAAATTAATGACAAACCAGCTGACTACTGGGCAAAACAACGTGGCACCGCACTTGGTGAGCGCAAACTTAATCTCCTCTGGGCCGCCCCCTCATGGAATAAATCTCCCCTGTACTAGCTCATACAACATTCTGGCTACTACACAAGACTTACTGGACCCCAGCTTGCCTTGCAGCACTGGTTCTCAGGGATAAACGCCTGTGCTGGAACTGCAACAAAGAAAAGAAGGACTTAGCAAACCTCATCTTTTACTGCCCCAAAATGAAAAAGTTCTGGGAGAAAATATTCACATTCATAAAAAAGCACTGGGCTGCACACTAAAGCCAGAATTCTCTACCCTTACCACCATGTTTATGACTGCAGAGCTAGATTCATAACACAACAGGGACCTGTTAGATCTCCTACTGACAGCAGCAGTGAAAATAGTACTGTCCAAATGGAAGGATACAGCCAAGGCGACATTCAAAGGTTGGCTTAATTGGGTGACGTACCGCAGAGGCGCAGACAGTACAGCTCCGGTACTCACCCTGGAGACTAGCAACCAGAGGAATGTGGGCATCACTGGATAAGTACCTGGACCCCTACAAACCCCCATGACCTCAGCTGGAGAAGAGCGTATGCTCACAAGTATATCAACTTAACCCCAGAAAATATCCACGACTGAAATAATCTTCTTGTATACTATCTCCTCCTCTCTCTCTTTTATTTTCTATCTTTCCTCCTTTTCATCCACTCCTATTCTTTTAACAAGACAGTGGAAAAGGGGACAGCCAAACATGTATACCACTTACCCGATCCTAAAAAATACAGCCAGTTTGGGCTGTTACCCTGTAATGATAAAGCGATGATAAGTGTATGTATAAAACATTTAATAAAATACTTTGAAATCATAAAAAGGATGTTAATTTAAAATGAGTAATAACAGCTCTTATGTAAGTGCTAGTAAGTTTGAAATTTGTGGCAACGTTTTAGTATCATAGGGAGTTACACTTTAAGGAAGCAAGACTATCTACATCATATAAGAATGACCATCTACAGTTGTGGAGGTTTTTGTATGCTGTTGATATATCACCACTTGATGGCAATGTATTTCTTTATAACATTTATAAAGCCCATAAATCACCCCAACCAGGGGATTTCCGCGCTGCAACATCCTGAGGCAACCAAAAGGGAAAGATCAAAACAATGAGGTTTTCAGAAGCTTCCTGAAAGATAGGTAGTTGGTGCAGAGACGTAAGTGGATGGGCAGTTTGTTCCATATAGATGGAGCCAGATATGAAAAAGATTTACCCCATAGTCTCGCTTATTTTACCCGAGGAATGTGGAAGAGATCTTTGGACCCTGAGCGGAGAGTCCTAGGGGGTGTACATCTGACCAATTTATCTGACATGTATATTGGTCCCATGTTGTTCAGGGCTTTGAACCCCATGCAGCAGATCTTGAAGATTATTATTTTGCGGATGTGTAGCCAGTGCAATTTCCTGAATAGTAGAAGTGAGGCTGTTATGGGGGGGGCATTGGTCACTAAGCGGGCTGCTGTGTTCTGGACTACCTGCAGTCTATTTAAGGAAGATTCCTTGGCTGAAATTAACAGAGCATTGCAGTAGTCCAGGCGGCTTAAGACTAGTGCTTGTATCAGGGTTTTGCGTGTAGATAGTGGGAGTAGGGGGAAATCTTTGTGCAGAAGGCTGAGTACATGGTAACAGGTCCTGGTGGTTGATTTGGCATGCTCTTCCAGGCTCAGCTTCTGGTCTATTTGGATCCCTAAGTTTTTCACCACTTGTTTTGGGGATGGGGCCAGGCCTAGCTCTCCTGGCCACCAGTTAGGTGACCACCTGGTGACTGCTTCTTTGAATAACCTAATCTCTGTTTTCTCTGCGTTTAACTGAAAGAAGTTGTTACTCATCCAATCAGTGATGGTTTTCATGCCCTCAGAGGAGGTGTCCTGAATACTTGTGTTATTCTTGTCAAAAGAGAGAAGCAGTTGTGTGTCATTGGCATAGGAAATTGGTATGAACCCTAGGTTTCGTAGGAGATATGCAAGTGCTGTCACATAAATGTTAAATAAGGTAGTGTTCGCTCAAACATGAACCCAGTGGTACACCCTTAGAAACATTTGTGGTTTGTGATCTGAAAGGACCAAGGTTGATGGTTTGAGTTCTCTCAGCCAGAAAATTGGTTAACCTTGGTGCCTTCTCCAGGATCCATAGAGCCCTGAGTCTGTCCAGCAATATCTTGTGTGAGATGGTGTTGAAAGCTGCAGACAAGTCCAGCAGTATAAGAAGTAGTGCTTGATCATTGTCTGCAAGCATCCGGATATTGTCTGTGACTGTCACAAGTGCTGATTCTGTGCTGTGTCTGGGTCTGAATCCTGACTGTGAGTGGTCTCGACAGTTTGAGGATTCTATGTATTTAGACAGGGGTTTATTACCTGCTTCTCTAGTAGTTTGCTTTGTAGAAGGAGTAGTGAGATGGGGTGATAATTAGTGATGATGCCCGCGGGGCAGTTTTGCATTTTTCCTAATGGGCAAGATCTGTGCTGCTTTCCATTCCTTTGGAAGCTTGCCTTCTTTTAGTGAGCTATTTAAAATGGAAAAAATGGGAGTAGCGAGCTGATTGGCTAGCGAGCCTGAGATCTTGCTGGGAATCAGGTCTAGGGGGAGCCAGATTTGGTTGTTTTTAATATAGATTCAGTTTCCCCTAGAGAAAGTGTGAGGAATTCTTCAGGTTTATTATTACTAGCATAGATAGTGGGAGGGGGTCCGATATGTGTCCTAAGCTAAAGCATTTGTTTGCCGTTATCATGTTGTAGATATTTTCTATTTTTAATGTGAGGTATTCTGCTATTTTATCGCAGAGCTTCTGAGATGGCACCTCTTCTGAGTTGCACGCTTGAGGATTAGTAAATGTTTTGAGGCCTTGGAATTAAGCTTTGGGGGTATTTTCTGCCTGAGCCAGTTGGTTTGTTATATATATTTTGCATGCAATTTTCAAACTGCTGTGGTATTTGGTCTGGGCAGATTTAAATTGTTCTCTATCTTGGGGGTCGTGAGTGTGTCGCCACTGTCTCTGTAAATTCTTGCACTGCCTTTTTTCGGTTTGAAGATTAGGATTGTACCATGAGGACTGAGGGCGTTTAGGGACTGCGGGAGTCAATTTCAGGTGTACCAACGTCAGTTGGACAGACAAATCCTGTGAAAGCCAAATCAGCCATCCAAGGTCAATAATGAGAGTACCATTAATGTTTGTAATAATAACATTTGTTACTTACATCACTTAGATAAAACATAAGTGTAATATGAAGTACAATTGTTATTATTACATGACAGATTTTGGTTTGAAGGTGGCTTCATCAAAGACATATACTGAGTTATTTTGGGATCAGTAATATGAGGGTTTGATAGACAAAATCAAAAAGGTTGAGTGTCCTTCCCTTAATTATTTCAGTTACCTCTTCAGTGAGTAACGACCGCCGCAGAATGCAGATGAATGACCAACCCTTGATCTGGTCTCAGATGATGTGATTGGCTGGCCTAGATGCAGTCCTGACGAGAAATGATTACAATTCTGATGAGTATGTCAGCAATAACCAACTAAAGAACAAAAAATCATACAAACCCTAACCTGAGAATGCCTAGACATGTACAAAAGAAACCCATTACTAAAAAACAATAAAATGCATAAGCACAATAATGTCAGGAAGTAAAGTGAAGGTTGCTACAAATGGCAGAACTCAAACAGTATTCCAAATACTCTAATGTGTGACATCATATCATGGATTCAGAGAGAAAAATGACATTCATCGAACATTGAACAATGATCCAAAAGCCATAAAGCCCACCCCAGCTCCAGAACAACACAGGCTATTGATTTCTGTTAGAAATACACTCAAAGGGTTTGAAAATAGAGGATCTACAGTAGGATATTTCTCCACGAGCTGTCACAGCAATTTACTCAAAGTGTGGGGACAAGCTAAATGTCCGCCATTTTGATAGCCTATTTGAATATGCCTAGCGGGCCATGTGTACATCAGGGAATCTATAATTTGAATTGTTTATTTATTTGGAGTATGTTAATCTGATCAGTGATGATACTTAAAAAGAATGCATGATAGCTCAATCAGGAGGTTCTGACAGGAGGGTAGAGTGACACTGGCAACAAAATGTGACCTACAGACTATTCTGCAAATACATTACATTTTCCAAACTGTAAACTCGAATGGCAGGTCTGCTAAAAATGTTTTGCTAAGGGAAACGAGAAACACTACCATTAAAATTCACTGTAAGCCCCCCTTTCTTAGGAGAAACAAGATCGCTACATTCACCATCAGCAATGCTGCGTCCACTGTCGATCAATCAATCAATCAATCAATCAATCAATCAATCAATCAATCAGGTTTCTTGTCAAGTTTGACTACTCACCTGTTAAGGTCTCAAAGCGCAGGAGGTGGATCTGCAGTTCAGTCTAAGAGCCAGGTCTTGAGGTCCTTCCTGAGTTGAGACAACAACAGTGATGGCCTGAGATGAAGAGGCAGGGAGTTTCAGATGTTTGCAGTGAGGAAGGAGAAGGATCGTCCTCCAGCTGTGGTATTGTGGATCTGCGGGATATTGGCCAGGGCAGCTGGACAAGGCAGAGATGTCTGGTGGGAGTGTAGAAGGAGAGACAGTGGTTGAGGTATGCAGGTCCAGGGTTGTGGAGGGCTTTTTAGGCGTGCATGATGAGCTTGAATGTAATTCTTTTGTTGATAGGTAACCATTGAAGGTCTCTAAGGTGGCTGGTGATGCGGCTGTGGCGGGGGATGGTCATGATGACTCTGGCAGAGGTGTTCTGTCTGTTATGCAGTTTCTTTAGGAGTTTTTTGGTGGTGCAGGCAAAGAGGGCATTGCCATAGTTGAGTCTGCTGCTGATGAGTACATGGGTGACCATTTTCCTGTACTCGGTGAGGATCCACTTGAAGATCTTTCGAAGCAGGCAGAGCATGTGGAAGCATGAGGATGAGACAGCGTTAATTTGGTGTTTTTTTGTGAGTGAGAAGTACAGGATAATGCCGAGGTTTGTTGCATGGTCCATGGGTGTGGGAGGGGTTCTGAGCACTTTGGACAACCAGGAGTCATCCCAGGTATAGGGGGTGTCAGCAACGTAGGTGTTTTGGTGTGAGAACATGGGTCCTGGGGAAGCAAAGGGTGCAGTCTAGTCTTTCCCTGGCAAACTTTGTGGGGTGGATGACAAAGCAGGAAAGGATTGGTGGGTTGTGGGCAGGGGTGGGGTTTAGCGGTTTTCAATATACGCATTCAGAAGAAGGGGTTTCAGGCTCTTTCTGACTCCTCAGACTACCAGAGAGCAAAACGTTTGGGGCAGAGAGTTTAGATGTTGAGGGCCTTTCTGAGGCGCTTGTCAAGAAAGGCACTTGACTTCTGTAGCCCAGTGATGCCCAAAGCAGTGCAGCTGATGCTGACTGGTATGCCCTGTGCACCCTCTGTGTGGCCGGGAGTCCCGATTTACTTTGGCCTGTCATCTTGAACCTAGCCTGGGTTGTGTCGGGAAGCATTGCTGTAGTGATCACAGCATGTGCATTCCCTTGCAGCTGGGAAATGGGTATGCAGGGCCTCAGTTCATCACCTGCAGTGACTAAGAGGACAGCTGTGGGAAGGCGCAGCACCTTCCCACATCATTTCAGAAAGTCACATTGGAAAGCGACTTGCCAATGTCATACATGTCTGTGGGGGTTGAGCCTGAGTGTTACAAGCGTGTCTGCACTGGTAGAGGCTGCAGGGGCCCCCTAGGGAAAGATGGTTCCTACTTCAGAGGATGCCTTTGGCTCTTCATCATCAAGTTGGCATCGTGGGGTCTGGGGGGGACGGCAGAACCGGATAATGGCCTGCCGGATACAAACAAAAGGTGGAGACACAACTCCAGGGGCCTTGTAGAAGAGGGTTTCAGGGGGCTCAATGAAGGCTTTCATTTGGACTCAGGACCTCAATTGAGCTGGGGCTGGGCTCCAGCCATTATGTCTCTGGGAACTACACATGGGCAGCTAGGGCTGAGGAGAGGTCATGCCAGTAGGGGCTGTGTGTGGACCTGGAAGCTCACATAGCAGTACAAGGCAGTAAAATGTGGGTCATGGAGGAACACTGGGAGTGATTTGGTAGGGCCTGAGAGGCAGCATTGTATCAGATGCACCAGGCACAGTAGATGGGGGCATGCTTGGCGCAGGGGAGTATAGGGATTCCCTGGGGCACACAGTGGCAGGGGAGTTGATTGTGGGTGTTAGTGGATGAACATGAAGGTATTGCAGTGTGGCTCGTGGGCCTGGGAAGGAGGGAGGCCTGCCCAGTTGGTGAAGCCAGGCATTTGACAAAGCAACAATGCCTGCAGTTTAGGCGGGTAGGCAGCTGAAGACACCAACAAGACACATGACAACTCAAGGACATTTGTCAGAAAATAGGGGCAGTCATGAGTGGGTGGATGGTGAAGTACTTGAGGATGCGTATGTGGAGCTGCCAGTGGTGCAGGCATTGTGGGAGGTTGTGCATCAGACGTGTCAGTTTGTGTTTTACAGAATTCATATGCAGGCAATGGGGGCACCACTGGGCAGCAGATGGAGACTCACAGTGGAAGTCGCAAAGCGAGATGGAAACCAGAGTTTTACTTCAGGTAAGAATGGGGGGTGGTCAGTGTGGGATACACAGAGTGATGGGGACTTTTGAGAAATCGTGTAACTAAATTGGGGTCACACGATAATGGAAGGTGTGGGAGAGCAAACGAAGGGGCAGTAAGCAGAAGAGACCATAAAAATGGCTCCCCTACATGGGTTAGATGATGCCCCTGGGGACTGTTGATTTAAACTCTTGCATAGAAACATTCAGGTTTCGAAAGGTCCAATGGGGAAGTGAGGAAGAAATGGACATTGGCATTCTTGTTTATGCTGACATTTATTGTGAGAAGTATGCAGACAGAGGAGGATGTCAATTCAGACTTATGGATGTCATTGATACAAGGTACAGCCTCGATCCACGCAGCGAGTGCCTTCATATTATAGATACAACCTTTCAACATCATCTTGCCCAACAAGGGGTGGGTACTATAATGTAAACCAACTGTATTTTGGAGGCTACACTTGACTTAGGTGTGGCAAGGAATTTGAAGCCAGAGTAAGCGTGAATAAATACATATTTTGGGGAGAATTGTTGGTTCGGAGTTGTGGATACAGTGGATGGCCTCAAGACAATCTATATAGTGAGTGCCTTTCTGATTACAGGTCAGACATATCAAACCCATCGCGCCCAACAAGGGTAGCTCTAAATATATAATGAAAATGTTAATAGACCTGCAGGTTGAGTAACCTAAATAATCTACTCGACCTAACTTAGGGCCTCATTATGATTGCGGTGAATCCGCATACTCCGGGCTGGCGGAAGCCACCGCCGGCCCGGAGTTTGCGGATTCACCGCGGCGGACACACAAATGACCCCCAGCCAGATTAGGATGGCTGGGGGGTCATTTTTACGTCCGCTGCTTTTCCGCAGCGGTCGCCTTCTGACCGCGGCGGAAAAGCTCTAACATGGCTGGCGGTGTCTATCAGACACCGCCAGCCATATTAGGATTTGAATTTTGTAATGCCTCTCCGCGGCGGCTATGCCGCCAGGAAAAGGCATACGACTTTTCTTTGGGGGCCCGTTGTGGGCCCCCCGGGTGAAGGAGGGGTGGGGGTGCGCATGGTGGGTACCTATGGTCCCCCCCTGCATTTGCATGCACAAAGCGGCAGGCACCGCGTGGTGCCTGCCGCTTTGTGCATGCAAATGCACTGATTGCATTTTTAACATTGCGGCGGTTACTGCTTCAAGCAGCACCCGCCGCAATGTTAAACATACAGGATGTGACCGCCAGGGTGGCGGTCACATCCTAATTTGTATGGAGGGACCGCCGCTGCCCCTGCGGACGGTCCCTCCTCCTCTGGGGTGGAGGACGGACGCAGGTCCGTCCGCCATCCTAATAGGGCCCCAAATGTACTTGACCCATAAACTGGTCGCAAAATGTGCGATCATGTTCAACTAACCAGAACGGGTGAGTAGGTCCTAATTATACCTCAGCCAGAAAAATCTGACTCACCATAGTGAGTGGGTGAATAGATTTTTCGAGGCCTGAAGGGGCGGGTAGTCTGCCTAGGCCCACAGGTACCACTGCCAGGGTATGTTGGAACTTTAACTAAGGTTCTTTTCTAGACACCCTGGGGAAATTAAACACAAGTCTTCAGAATGTGGCGGCGGCCATCCTCTTACTCAGTGTTTCTCGCTGGCCAGCCCCTTGGAGCTGTGGAAGGATACTAAGGAGAGAAGGGCCTCAGGGTCCTGCTGGGTAAAACAGCTCCTACAACAATTAAGTTAGGAAGTCTACTGCCATGACTGGCACAATACGCTGCTGAAGGTTTTGAGGTTGGAGTGAGGACTTGGGGGGCTTCCAAGTGGGTTATCAGGGCCTCGGGCGATGGAGGTGGGCTGAAAATGTTGCTGTCTTCCAAGGCAGCACCAGAGGTGGTGCCCGCCAGCTTGCAAGAATAGATTGATGAGGGGAGGTTTGTGGGCCCGTTCTGTGAATGGTCTTTACTGACTTGATCATATCTCCCTTGGGAGTAGTGCTGAACACAGACATTATGATAGTGAGATTGCTCAGAGGGAAGGGCTGGATTTCAAAGTTCTTGGAGTACGGTATTGGGAATTGGTCGATTGGAACTAAAGACATTTCAGAGGTTATTTTGGTTTTTGAATTCTGCATGCAAGGTGGTGCAGGGAAGATGGATTTTCTTGCAGGAGACTGGGCAGGGCCATGTCAGGTGCTGTTTTTGCCACATCATACGGCACACACTTCCAGGGCTGTGGGGTGGACATTAGTGGGTGGAGGTTTTTCTTGAACGACTTGCCTGTGGTGTCGATGAAGTTTCAAGAGGAACACATACTGTTGCAGGTGCAGAGATTGTCTGATGCAGTGGGTGCACATGGTTTTGTGCCCCTTTTCTGAGATGGACGATGGTGTATGGAAGGATGGCCACAGTAATGGTTGCAGGATGGATGGAGCATAGCATGCTTGAATTCTTCCCGCAGCTGGTGGTCTTGTCAAGGTTTTAAAATGGATTGCATGACAGCGGTAGAGACGGTGTACAGGCATAAGGCACTGTATTTAAACATTATGCGACTGTTGCAATGCTTCATGGATTTATGGTCACAACTGTATATTGTGTTCATGGCTAAACTTCTGTCTGGTGTTACCAATGCTAAGGCTGCACAGTGGCACTGATTTCACAGTCTTGCCCTAAGAGCAGAAGAAGCAAAGATGCCCTTTTCCTGCAAGGATTTGGGATTGGGGGGCTCGTAAGTGATCAGGTAGATGGAGATGTCTGTAGCTGAACCTACCTGGAGGAGTTATTAGCTTGCTTGGAGTGGTTTAGGGACCTTTGAAGGGTGCATGGGATACACTTGAGCTAGGACCAAGGTAGCAGGGTAGGACAGGTTATACATTTATGTAATGTTTTTAATTGATCATGGTGTCTCACCGCGTTAATGTTGGGTTCATTGGTAGTTTTTGTTGTTTTATGGCAAGTTGTATTTGGGGTTTGCTCCCGCACAGGAGGACAATTTAGGGAAGATTTTGAAGGGGTGGAGTAAGGGGAGAAGTCGTGGGGGAAAAATGTTATGGGATGCCGCCCCATTGGAATCGCTGTTGAGGATTTTAAGGTGTTTGTCGGTGTGTTCTTACAATCAGTTTGAGGCAGCTTTATTCAGGTTATGCATGATGTAGATGTTCTTTGGAACTTTCAGGGCATCTGAGCTTTTGGGGTCAGGGCGTAAGTTAGGGGTGTTGCATGCAGAAATATGGTGGAGCAGAGTCAACTCAAGATTTGGTTATTTAAAACTAAAATGGCTCAGGCAGGGAGGAGCAAATGGGTATGGTTGCAGGTCAGAGCTAGAAAGGAGTCGTGCCTGGTGGATGTACGGCGCAGCTTTTGGAAGTGGCCAGGTTGGAGACAGGAGGTGATAGTCTGTCACAAGCTGGGCTAGGGTTGTGACCTTCCAATGGTTTGCAGTACTATGTATAGTCTTGAAGAAACTGGGTCGGAATTATGCCAGTTCTAGGGTCCATTCTTTCTGGTTTTGGACAGCAACTGCAGCTGCATGATTGGGAGGGAGCTGGTCTCAGATTCGCAGGATGGGTAGGTGGTGGGCCAGGTGTTGGGAGAGATATGTGCGGAAAAGAGAGGTGAGGTCCTACTTTTGGGGGGAGGGAAGGGCGGTACAACATGCTGGCTAACTTTTTTCTTTTCCCACAAAGTGTGTGATCGGCTGTGGGAGACATGTGATGGTGTCTTGAATGGTTGGACATTTGTTATTCAATGGGTGGCCAAGTCTGCGGAACTACAGATCTATGAATGACACCTGGGATTGCCCAGCGGCAGGCATGGGGTGCTCTGGTATTGGAAGGATATGATAAGATAGGGCTATATGTTACTGTTTTTAGTGACCATGGTATTTGAGTGTGTTGTCCGGACATGCTCGTTATACCTTAGGGCGGATATGAGCTGGTACGTCTCGGGGGTTAACTTTACTGCAACACATGCAACTGGACTTGGTCTTAATGCAGCTGAAGCTGGCGAGATCTTCCCTGGCTGGACTGAGTTTTTGTGCCCCATAGGAAGTACATGGGGCCTTTAAACATGCAGTTATCGACAAAAGCTACGAGGTAACTCAATAGTGCATTGAGCGTTTTTGTGTAGCAAGGGACATTGCAGTGGTGACACAGGGGGGCATAGAGGAAGATGAAACAGGACTTTTATTGTTCAGATGAGGTGCATCTTTCTGAACCGGGCAATGCTTATTATCTGTTGGATTTCAAGGATTTGCTTGGGAAAATATGGAGGGAGAAGGTTTTGTGTGGCAGAAGAGATGGCTGAGTTGCTGTGTAGCAGTAGGTTGGGGTGGGGCAGTAAAAAGCCCTCTGGGGGTTTTCATGGGTGGCGGTGGTTTGGACGGGTGGAAAGTCAGATGCGGGCATTTTCGCCCCTCAGGGGGAGGAAGTGAGCTTAAGCGAAAGAAGGCAGAGTGCGAGATGCCTGGGGCAGGACAAGGAGGCTTCATTGGATGATGCTTTCTTTTTAAAGATGTTTTGATATTATGATAAATGTTGAAGTATTTAAATGTTTCCAATCCTGTCCTAATAAATGGCCTTTTACACATCATGGAGAATGCGTGTGATTACCTCAGGATAAGGGTATGTTAAGCACGTGTCGAATATTAGAGATAATACAATTTCGTTGGTAAGAATAATTAGGCCATGCATCTCCAAGACATTAACTCGCCCTCGCCTAGTATGACATTGGACGGTCAATGAGGTGATTGTAGGCTTCACTACATTTATTTCGATGTTTCTATAAAACAGAGCATCACCAGACATTTCACTTACAGGCGTCCTCTCAGTCACACCGTCTTCCTCAACTTTTATTTTCCGCAGGAGGATAGAATGAGAAAACGCACCTTTGTAATATATCTATGTGGATATTTACCGAAATGGAATGATGCTATCGCTGTAAACTAGGCATAAATGCAGCTTTATGTGAGAATGCAACATTTCAAAGCATGGTTTCGTTTGATAGTGTGTCCAGATAGAAGGAAACTCGTCTATATAACACAGCGTCTTCTCTTAAAACTGCAATGCGATCGTAAATCTTTGGTGTCTGTTATTTCACGTTGAAGGGCCCTGTGAATTTCAGATGAACATATTAAGCGGAAGGGATTTTAGGCTGAGATAAAGAAAACATCTATCTAAACAGCATGTTTGTCTTCAAAGGGGCTGTTCATTAGTAGCCTGCAGCAAAAGTCTTTGAAAAAGTCATACACAGAGCAGTGTGAACAATATAACCTTATCAAGCTCAAGAGAAGCTTCGAGAACGGATCAGCTCCTGCTCAGGGGAATGCATTTACTGGCAAGTCACACAGCAGTGGGTGCCACATGAAAGGTGTTTATGAAATCACTGCGCAGCCGTCTTAGACAGGCCTTGCAGCTAGTTCAGAATCCAAGTCGGGGGTTCTTTAAGTTGAGGGATCTTGAGTATTCCACGCGCTGCTCAAAGTATGACAGTTATGTTCCTGATGCTTGATTGACATCGAGTAAGGAAAAACAAGGAAGCTGTACACACGGAAATTTGCTATGAAATAGATGCTGCCAATTCGACATGACCGATACATTTGGAGTACACGTTTCTTAAGACATATTCTTTATTTCAACTAATTATTCCAAGATGATTTCAAAAGGACATGGAAACGTAAGGTTGCATCAGGATTTTGTCTAATAAAGTAGATAAAAAAATTAATCCTTGAAGTGGTGAGCGCAATAAAAATGTAGCTTAATCACTCTTTCAGCGTGATAGGTGATTTGCAGGTACATTTTGTAACTTTCTTAACATGTTGGCATACTTTGTGTAAAAAGTCTTGCAAGATACTGGTAGGAGACTGGCAGAAAATGCCTCTGAGCTAGAGGATTCCTGTGTGAACCAGTCCCACGTGGACAAAAACAAATAAGCAAAACTGCATACTGCCAGAGTATTACATTTCCACAAATTTCAAAAGTATAATTAATATTTCTCACATGCCTAATCTTATGTGACTGTTGAAGAGAGCACTAGCTTGAATCAAAGAGCCCAAAAATATCCTTGCTAGCTGTGAAGTTGTGCCCAAATATAAAAAACAAATGTGAATTCAGTCATAAACTTAAGGTTAAAACAAAATTTCTCGTGTATACGTCTGGCAGAAATTCACAAGGGGATTCTTGATAGGTATAAGCCAATTTACGGCCGAAGAGATCTTTGAGATGGGTATAGATTTCTTCACACTGGTGGGAAAGTGGATGGTTCAATGCATAAATAGTCGTGCGTTAGACCTGTCAGCCTTAGGGTGGTCTTCCCACAAATGTTTTGCCTGTTTGACTCCAATTTTGCTTGATATTTGCTTCTATTGGCCTTAGGACTCTGTGCATTTTACCACTGCTCAACCATGGTTTGGTTGGCATATATCTAATTGGCATATATAATGTACATGTCAGTCCTTTGTGGAGTGATATACCATAGACTTAGGGCCTGCAATTTTGATGCTACTAGTGGGCCTGCAGCACTCATTGTGTCACCCACTTAAATAGCACTATAAACCTTGTCTCAGGCCTGCCATTGCAGCTTGAATGCAGAGTTACGCTGCCATGTTAACTTGGCATTTAAAACCCCTTTCCAAGCCTTAATCTTCCCAATCATTACGCATAAGCCACACCTAAGGTATGCCCTAGGAAGCCCAAAGGGCAGGGTGCTGTGTAAATTAAAGGTATACCATGTAATTTTAAGCTTTACATGTCCTGGTAGTGAAAAACTCCCAAATTTGTTTCTCACTACTGTGAGGCCTACCCGTCCCATAATATAACATTGAGGACTCCTTAATACATTTAATACTATGTAATTCCCTATTGAGAGAATAGCTGTTATGTTTGATACCTACTACAATAATAAATCCTTTTTAATGGTAAATTTGAGTTTATCACAGCAATTTCGAAAATTACACCTTGGGAAAGTTGCCGTTTTCCTGCTTTTAGCCCTGTGTTCCTGCAACCTGTCTCTGATTGCACGTCTTGGTTGGGTGATAGATGGGCTTTGTGTTTTTCCTCTAGAAAGCCACACTCAATGGGAGCTTAGGTGTGACATGATGAGGCATCCTGGCAGGATTGGAAGGAGGAGCTGGGCACTGTCTCATACCCGAATAGGCTCTGTCCTGTCCCCACACAAAGGACTACTTACCACACTTTTCTCAGTCAGGAGCCAGGGCAGGGAGGAAGGAACTCTGTGCATTTCAAAGGCCTATCTTTGAAGTCTCCCCCACTTCAAAAGAATCAGTGGGAATAAGAGCTGGATCTCAGACCCTACCACTTCAGTACACATCTGGACCTGTGGATACTCGGCAAGGAAGAAGGATTGTTGTGCTGTTGAAGTACTGTCACTCTTCTCGACTGTTGCTCTCAAAGAACTGCTGCCTGCTGCCCTCCTTGCTTGTGTGCGAAGGATGGACCAGCATCACTTGACCCCATAACCCAGAGGGACTCCAAGGGCTAGTTGTCTGGCCTCCTGATCTGAAGTCTCAGGGGCATAAAAGAATCCAACCACCCTGCTTTTGCACCTGGACTTTGCCATCTGTGAGTCTGCTCTGCCAAGTGGTGCCGCCCCAGTCCTGGACCCTTGGAAGTGGGCCTAAGGTGCTTCGCAATCAAAACCAATGCATTGCTGTTGGTGCGGAGATCAGAACCGACTAATAGCCAGTGTTGTGCGGATCAGAACTGGCGCATCACCACCACTGCATAGATCGCAGTTGACTCACCATCTGTTGAGCCACCCTTGTGCAACGCTTCTTCCAAGAGCAAGGTCCTCACATCCCTGTGGATGGCAAACTCAGCAACAATGACGAGAACACTCTGCAATCATCACAACCAATGCATCGCTTCTGCTGTTTAGAGCCTAACCGATGCATTGTCTCGTCTGCACCCTGCATCCTTGCTGGCAACAGAATCCTCGACATTGACAAACCTGGACTAAGGTATTTTGCTCAGTGGGCCAAGCCTAGTACCTGTAGCTGGCCTGTGCGCCATCACAGTTGGCCTGAACTTTTGACTTTGCCCTGGTCCAGCGTGACCACAAATCTCTTATTGCGCTTTATACTTTTTGGTACTATTTTTACTTAAAACTTAAAAATCAACATCTCCAGTTCTACTTGTTGGATTTTTGTAGTTTTGGTGTCAAATAATTGATTAAAATGTAATCTCTATTTCTAAGTTGGTTTGGTATTTTTCTTGCTTTGTGGTTTTAGCTTTTTACTCTTTGTGTGCTGCATATATACTTTACATATTGACTCTAAGTTAAGCCTGACTGCTTCTTGTGCCAAGCTATCCAGGGTTAGCGCAGGTTCAATTTAGTGCATTTTGTGGTTCAACCTGCAACAGATTTTGACTGTTGCTTGACCAGGGCTTACACCCCAGTCAACCAACAACCCAATTTCTCAGACCTTGGAAGTTTTGTGAATGCCCACCATCCTGAAAGTATGTTGGCATTCAAAAACTCCCCTCATTCCAGAGTCTACCCTGTAAAATGTCAATTTGTTTGCCCAGCCAAGAGCTGGTGAAATCCCATTTCCTGGATGAAACGGGACCAGATCACAACCAGATTTGGTGGGGTTCTAGTGGAAAGAATGTTTCCTCACAAAAATGTTTTTCCCTGTGGGGAAAACATGCAAATTTTTCATGGCATCCTGTTGCCCCTGTGTGAAGTTTACTGATATAGATTACGTAAAACAGACTTTGAAGTAAGTCTGCTGCTTTTGGTATTCACAAACACTGAGTGTAAACCTACTACTAAAATGGTGATGTACATGTCTCTACCCCTAAGTATTGCAATTGGTTAATTTGTGTGTGGGTGGGTGACATCCCTCTCTAAACCCCTCCCTCACTTACTCTAAACACCTCTTACACCTCCCTAATCTCATCCCTTTTTGTAGTGAAGTCTGCCCATTCTTAAGCCATACTCCTGTGTCCCTCCCACATTTACTAAAAAAACAGATACTTAAATGTGCAGACACTACACACACTGAGTATAGGTAGTGCAGAGGTGTAAAACTCTGCACATAGTTTGTGAATTGCTATTTTTTTAGGGGTAGCTCCTCCATTAGGGCGCAGTAGCATCACCCCACCGCTCTCTGAGCAGTTCAAAAAATGAAAATTAAAATTATAATAACACAATGCTATTTTCATCTAATTTTTCAGGAAAGACCCTGGGTGTGGTGGGGCTGTGCTATCCTGACAGGAGCAGGCAGCAGCCTGCAGGGAGGAGGATTGTTTGTCACCATAAGTGCTAGTGATGATTTGGCCAGACATTTTAGGATGGCTAAACCATTATACACAATTAGCATTTCTCCATTCAGCTGTGTTACACAGATGGGTGGAGAACAGTCCCAGGCTCCCAGGCACTGTCTGAGAGGGCAAACCAGGCCACTCAGACCAATAACAATTCTGCTGTCATGCTGGTAATACTATCACCAGTATTACCAGCATGACAGCAGCGTTGTGATTGGCTTAGGGGAGTCTGGGAGCCTGTGTGCAGCCTGGAGTCAGGAGCAGAAGAGGACGGAGAGGAGGTGGCAGTCATACACAGGTAAGCAATCTTTTCTTTACAGAAACATCCCCATGCTCCACCTCCCTGCTGCCTCACCACATCTGGTCCCTAGCAGCTGCTGCAGCAATTCTTTTATATTACGAAACATAGTACAACATGTAGTTTTTGAATCAGGCCCTAACTGTCTACAAACAAACAATGCACCAATAGATAGAATCCACATAAACACTTGACTTGAAGCAGAATGGTATGATTGCAAGAAACACTACAATGAACATAGTGCATTGGAACTGTAGAATAAGGTCCAACATATCAAAGAAGCCATGCAAGGGTGAAACATTACAGCAAGGTCTCTTATGCAATTAATTTGGCTAATATTTTCTTTGGACTTAAATTATGGCTTGGTCGGTACTGCTAGTATCACATCGGGGGTAACATTTCAAACTAGGGTCAATGCAAAGTAATAGTTGAAGTGCATATAAAAGTTAATGTTTTGCAAAATTAATAAATACAATTACTTTCAAGAGTTCAATTCGAAATCAAATATGAGGAAATTAAATTTATAGACACAGACACATTATTGCAATGGCCATAAACCAAGGGGCATGACAGTTTGGGACAACAATTTTGATGTAGTAGATTTGTTTCACGTCTACAACACCCACAATGCAATAGGGATCAGAGAGACACATAGTTACTAGATGGTAGGAAAACAACTGAAACTCAAGCAGGCTTGACAGAGGGCTTGCACAATATGGAGTTTTACCACTCAAGTAATTCCTATAAAAAAGGGTAAAGAAAACTTTAGGTAAAAAAAGAATAGTTCTCAAGCTAAATACTTGAAGCACTCAACAGTCCATCTGCAGTGTTAGAAGTGGTACCATGGTTAATTACTCTCAATACATCAGATCCAACATTTCTATTTAGCAAGAACACTGTCCACTTTCTTTATAGATAAAATCATGAATGTTAGGACAGTCATTCCTCTTGGCAACACATTGCTACGTCATAAACTCAAACATATCTAAAGAACCCAGGACAGGTATTTATTTCTAGTATAAGTCAGAATGTAACAAGGCCATGCCCCATGATTACAAATATGGAGCACCATGCACCATGCAAAGAGTTTGGTGTCCACTGCCCCTTCACTCTGGCTGTGGCTGTACAGGTATACCGATGGAGCCATTGACAATAATCAGGTGGACAGCCATGTAAAGGGAACAGAACTGTGCCACTTATGGTTTTGAATGTCCTCCTTGATAGTGAACATAGAAGCACTCTGTACATCTTCATCCTTCCAAATTCTTTGGTAACTTCGATACGGCGGACTCCATCATCCACTAAATATGTTTCTTATGATAGCCCGCATTCCATATCACTCCCTTAATTTGGTGCGCCCCTGAATATAGAACGAAATATATTGATGGGACAGAATAAAGTATCAAAAATAAAATATTGCAAGGTTGGTAAGTCTAGATTTTCTATACATAACTCCACATATACTTACATATGTGGTACATGCATCTTCATTGTAGGTAGATATGGAGTTAGGAATAGTAAATCTATCGTTCCCTAGATGTACCTTCTTTTCAATATTTTGTTACTCAATAGTCTGTCCTCGATATTAGTATGCAACAATATAGTTGGTGTCAATATTCAGTAGTACTGTGCCTCAGTTGGTATTTATTTATTTATTTTTTTCAGTTTGTAAAGCGCGACAGATACCCAAGAAGGGTTTCCCGGCGCTAACATACAGTGGGTAATAGGTTATTGGTTGAACAACCAGGTTTTAACTGCTTTTCGAAAACGGCCGTAGCAGCTCTCCGCACGAATGGCAAGCGGGAGGGAATTCAAGAGCCTAGAACCCATAGCGGCAAAGGACCTCCCGCCCATCCTAGCAAGTCTGACCTTAGGTACACAGAAAAGTTCTTGGGAGGACGACCGCAGTGTGCGTGTTGGAGAGTACGTCGTCACCAGGGATTTCAAATATCTTAAAGCCATGCCTGCTTTTATTTTGTACATGTAGTTAAGGGCTTTAAACTTCACACGGCTCTCCACACGGAGCCAGTGAAGTTCTCTGAGATGTCCTGTGATGGGTTCATTCCTTTTGCAGCCGCAAAGTACACGCGCCGCAGCATTTAGGACCATTTGGAGGCGACGGGTAACCGCTTTTGTAGCCCCCAGGTAGAGTACATTGCCGTAGTCCAATCCGGGGGTCACCAACAACTATGAACACATATAGCAACCCCCCACATCCACTTCATTACATGTAGGATTTAACAGTGGTGTTGTCTCTCCCATCCTCTTTTCACTCTCTATGTAAATGTCTGGTTGCCATTGACAAGCCCACCATGTCATCACTTCCAATATAATTTCTATGAAGACCGTAATCAGATTTACCTTCAAGTCAAAGGTCAACAAGAGCAGTTTTCATCCATATCCGAGCCCTCAAGTCAATCAAGTCTTGGGTCCAGCAAAACTGAATGAAAGTCAAAGGGTCTAAAATAACATTACTAACAATGCGGCCAACTTGCATTCTCTGATAGATGGATATTCTCCAGTGAAATATGACCAGGGCATTAGGAAATTGGCTGTTTGTCCCTGTGAACACTGAAGAAACGGAATTGTGTTTCAAGATATATTGATGGAAATGAGTTGGTATGTTATTGATTCTCTTAAACCAAGGAAAACACTTTGGGGCCGATTATGATGTCAGATCGAGACACTGTCTCATAAACAGGACCAACCGACCTCCGGTCAGCGGTCCTGAACACCTGATTAGGTTGTGAACGAACACTGTTTGTTAGCATTCCAACATTTACCTATGGGAGCATGTGTTATGGCTGTAAACCAGCCAACTGGCCACAGTACATGCTCCCATAGGGAAATGTGAGGTGGTGTTAATCCTTGAACTCACGGGGTGCAGGGATTACCAGGGGGCACCATAGGTTCCCTCTCGCCCCCCCCCCCCAACCAGAGGTCAGGAACACAAGGGGGTCCGGCTAGGTGCTCCCAACGACACTTTCCAACAGGGATTCCATGTTCGAAAGGCTGGTATGGAAACCCTGCCGGTAACCATGCATCATAATCCCAGGGGCGGGAAGGCCGCCCTTTGGGATTAAGGGTCAGCTTCCGACTGGCTGACTGCCTTGAGCCCGTTGGTGGCCAGCAGAATGACCGGTCAGTTTAAATTCCGATCTGCTGAGTCGTAACCAGCCGGTTGGTCTTGAAACCGATGGAAAGCCTCCTACCGGTCAGAGGCTTACCAACCGCCATCGTAATAAGTAATAAGCCCCTCGGTGTTGGCAGCATTCGCTCTAAATTTCTCTTGGTGATTGAACAGTCATTGAGTTCCATATTACCTTTAGTGGACACTAGTATATTTCAAATACATAAAAACCCCACTTTATGGCAATAGAAGTCATCTCCTCGATCCTGAAGGAGCAAAACGATATTTCAGAATATTCAAGAAACAGGAGTATTTCTCTCTAAAATATATCCAAAAAGGTTTGCTTTATGGTGCGAAAAATTATCACCATCAAGATGTGTCTTTGGAAATCTGGCTTAATTTTTTAACTTTATTTTTCAGGTGAAAATGCAGTTAAATATCCAACCTATAGGTATTCTTACCTTACCTTAAATTTCGGGTGTGATCTGTTTGGGGGGAGACTAGTCTTCACTATGACACCACACTTCTACATGCTGGGTTGGAAAGACTTCCCTTTCTTCAAATACCCATCACACACTCTAGTAGTGTCATGTTTCATCATTGGGTTCTCCCTAGCTCCTAAAGGTCAGGGTAGTCTCAACCGTTTTTCAGGGAGCTCTTATGAGAGAAAGAGACAAGAGGGCTTAGCTAGAGAATACAAATCCCTCAACTTCTCGAAAGTATCCCTTTTTAGTGAAGTAGTTGGGGAAGTTAAAATTATAAAGTATGTGGGTTTTTAGGATGTGGTGGTCCTATGACCCTATATCATAAAAATGCAGTTACACATCAAGAAGTAGTAATTTGAGGAATGCTTTTATAACACAGTACCAAGGTATTTAGCTAATCAATTTGCAACATCGTAAGGATTAAAAATGCTCCATATATAGTGTCTTACATGAATGTTAGGCAAGTTTACACACTAGTATTCTAATAGCAAATCACGATTCACACCTAGGTCGTGAGGGTGAAGGCCCTATATGCGTAGAATTTGGGTGCTTGAGATCACAGATATTGTCTCAGTTAGGTCGAAGTAAATCTAGGACAGTAAGCATATGTGTCAGCAGATGCTTTATTAAAAATCAAGTCTCTAATCCACCCCAAAAGCTTTGAAATAGAACCCCTTCCCTCTTTGATACACGCAGGAGTCATGAAATTTAACACCAAAAGTGCGATCTTTATAATGTATCCCAGGAGCATCACTAGAGAGAAAGGCTAAAGGTTGATTTGTGCTATAATTTCTAGTTTACAAAAAATCTCCTCCAGTAGGTGACCACTCCAGTGTGCCACCAAGACAGGTGCACAAAATCCACACAGCATAATAACATCTAAGAAAAGTGGTTTCTGTAACCAGTTCCATGGCTTGAAGCAATACAGATGTTTCATAACATTTTTGAATCAATTTGAACTGGAGAAGTCTGTACCTAATGTTTTTGAGAAACCACCTTTATTTGTGCAAAGAATTATATCCACACCCATCCAGTAAGACGTGCTTTAGATCTGTCTATCAGTGGCACATAGAACTCCTGAATGCATGTGTACCATAGAAAGTGCTATCTTGTAAGTTTAAAGCATAATATGTCAAAAATGCAGAGTATTTGTTACTACAGGAGAGCCGTCAGAGGGGGCATTCCTTAGAGAAGATGAGATACATTTTTTCAAGATGTGGAGAATACAGAAAAATCTAAAAGCCTCAACAAGCCCCCCTCCCTCCCTCCCTCCCCTCCTTTTGAAATCATCCCAGGGTATTGAAGGTCTTCTCTTTAAAGTGATCATGTAGAGGTCAATCTCAATGTGCATTAGCTGCTCCCTGGGTTTTGGCTCTGATGTTAATGGTAGCCATAGATTGTTCACTATAGGTAAACAGGGAAGGCAAAGTTGTGGAACTTTTTGCCTAGGTGTGATTTTATGCTATGTATATATGGACTTGGATGTATCACAGCATACCCAAATGCTTGAAAAGTGCAAAGAATCTACCATCAGTTCCAAAGGAAATTCTGTTTCATATCCTACAATGTTAACGATCAAGAACTTAGGGGCTTATTATGACCCCATTTGCATCCTCTTGCACTAGGCAACGTGGTGCAAAAGCGATGCAAAACCTAAGTGAGATTTTATAAACCACACAAAGCCAGTTTGCGTCGGTCTGAGAGCTTTAAAAATCACAGCTTTGCATTGCTCTGCCCAGGGAAAGAGTTCCAAGGGTGTTGCATGGGTGTTCCCATGCAAGTCCTATTGATTTTTGATGCATCCCCAGATTTACAAGAACTTCCCAGGGGAGGCATAAAAAGGAGAAATATCTCTATTTCTCCTCGTTTCTTCCTTTTTCTATGTGTGTTGCATTTTGCAGCACACATAGAAAGAGGAATATGGCTCCCAGGATTGTTTTTGTGCACAAAAATAATCCTGCATGCAACACAGGCAGCCTTGCACCATGGTGCAAGGGTGCCTGCATTGGCACTAGTCAGCCTATTGTGCACCAGCACACGGGAAAGGACATGAATGTGCAGTATTTCATTAAATACAGAGCATTCTTGCCCTTTCCCTGTTGTGCAGTGCAGCACAGCAAGCTGACTTGATGTGCTGCACTGCACTGCATCACAAAGCAAATAAATGAGCGCCTTAGGCTAGTTAACCTTGCTTCATTAAAGGGATATATGCGTTCTCCAAAATAAGAACTAACCTTGGTTTGAGTGATCTTAATGAAATGAATGAAATGCTCATTCTGCTACTCTCCTTGATTGTAAAAATGTATTTGACATATATTTTTTGGGGGAGTCTTTGGAAGGGCTGCTTTCCCTCCTTTCTTTGTAATTCGGGTGTCTACTATGTACATTGAAACTAATTTCTAGATAGCAACTATTGTTTTTTATGCAATGTTTGTTACATCTATAGTGAGGTATACATCAACATATCCCATTGTTTCCATTCTTATTTTGTCTTACTTTTGAACGCTTTACAATTCAACTTACAAATAATGACCCCGGTACAGACATCCAGTGTAGTGAATATGAGCTCTTGTTTTATGCAGATGATGCCTTTGTACTACTTTCCAACCTGGAAATCATATTGGGCTAGACATTGCAGGTTATACAAGTATAATGTATACTCTCAGGATCCATACTTATTGTTGGGGTTTTCCCTAAATCTAAAACTAGTATAAAATGCATGTGGATAAATGGAGAATTATAACGCTTCTGGAGTTTTTCAACTAATATTGTTGAAATAAAGTTAAAGGTGTGCATGGTTTCAATCTATTATCATGTATTAAGGAAGATTACAATAGATGGTCGAGGTTGACATTGGCAGGTGGAGCACGATTAACCTTTTGAAAATGTGTGTGTTTTCCTCCGTTATGATATATTTTATATTTTCTACTGTCTCATTTGAATAAGAAAGATTAATGAAACTTCTTAAGGGGATGGAAAGACGCACAGGATTTCTTGGGCTAAATTTACAATTGACCTTATATTAGGGGATTGTGTGCACACTGATTTGGGTCAGTATAAATCTGCATTTATATTACATCATTTTTCACAATGAGGCTCTTCGAAGGAATAAAAACAGGTGTGAATGTTAAAGTGTGATGAAGGGGTCTCAGGGTGTTTTCTACACCCATGTCCATTTGTATTGTGAAACTATAAAACTTAAAAACATCTCAAAACCTGCATCTGCTTTCCTTAGATATTGTCAGAGATCATTGGGGCCTATTAAAAACGACATTACAGACTTGCTTGACTCATCCTCATAGTACAATTTCAGTACTCCAGTTATGGGGAAATAATGTCCTTTAAATATTTGGATAAACAGTATGGTCTTTGTATAATAACAGTTACTTTATATTGAGGATTTTGCACAATTTCACCAGTTCATGAAGGAATTTATTGTGAAAGGCAAAAAAAATTATAGTCATGATATACTTTGTCATTTAAGTGTTCAACACATGCAGCAAGAAATTAGGGCAGGACACATTAGATCCTTCACCAATCATTCTTACAGGGTGGACCTTATCAGCATCTAAGGTCTCTAAACTTAGCAAATAATCTTGCCCTCATAAACAGAGCATCTAATTTTACTCTGCTTGGTCAAACGAACGGAATCGGTAACTTGACTAGTGGCTGGGTATTGGTTTCGATGTCTAAATCTGTGGATTTAGATTTTCTGATTCATGTAACAATGATTCTTGTTTACAAAATGTAGCAGACTTGTTCTGATTTTTGACTGGGTGACAGTGCTGAATATGGTATGTCTTTGGAATTCTGTTTCATGATATACTATTGTGATCACATGGTCTGTGTTTCTTGTCAAAATTTGATATTAGATTCATATATCAAATGCTCTGCCCCAATAATTCTTCCTCGCCATGATATTTCTCAATACTCTGTTCCTAATGCTCTTTTTAGAGCATTATATATTATCAAGAGAAAATTCTCATATTTTAGAAAATAGTGATGAAGCAGATTTCACCTGCAGTCAGGCATTGTTTTATTTTTTGTGCTACAGACAGACTGCATTTAAATTGCCACGCACATTTTGGTGCAAATGAAAACACATGACATATAAGGCATGAAATGAGGCATATTCAGTCTGAAATGCTTTTGGTGAATTAACATGTATTTTTGCAGTGTAGACAAAAGTGGCCTTTTTAGCTTTGAAGATTAATAGAATGTGTTTCTCTTTTCCCAGCTCATCCCTTGCAATCTAAATTCACTATTCCTGTCTTAAAAGACTTTGGCTTGTTGCATATTTTGATAAACATTATTAGTTTAAAACACCTCTTTTTATAATGTTTGTGAATTAACAAATGCACCAAACACTACACATGGAGCTAAATGCTTTTTTGCATGAAAAGCTATCTAAAACATTAAAACATTAGTATGAATTAACAGTGTGCGCTTTTAAATTTTACACTAAATGCATAATAATGCTATGTTGCACATTAAACATTTATTTTGCATGTTGTCATAAATAATAGAAAAGTGCTTGAAACTAATAGCTTGGCTAGGTAAACATTTATAAGGGGTATTAGTATGAGGGAGGGAAACATAATGGGCTGATTTGCATGAAATTAATACTCTATTTTGTTTGCTTTGTTTTTGGGCCTAAGAAAACATGGCTGCCTGTGAATCCAGCAAGGCTATGACTTGCATTAAAAAAGAGCATGCGCAGACTATGCCAGCTTTCCTCATGAATAGAAGGAGTCAAGGCCACTGTGAACTGTACATTCTTGTGATTGTGACAATGTATCAATTAGCTAAAGTATCCTTCTAGCCTGTGCTGTGACAGGAAGGAAGAGGAAAGATAGAAACATTTTTCCTAGTAAATGTTGCAAAAGAATATAAAATGTATTTACTCATTTATGCTTCTTTTGTTAAAACTGGTATGCACTAGAATTTTCAATGAGTCAGGATAGTGAGACCTCATGCCATCATGGCTGACCAATCAAGTACAAGTTTTCCTGAAGATAAAACATTTTTGTGTAGTCTGCCAAGAATTAGAGTATAAATAATGACCTCTCTGGAGGCGTGGTTGGTAGCTCAGCTGGCTTTTCACTCATTTTGGCTTTTGGGCTCCTTAGGCTTAGGCTCTGTTTCATTCATATGGGTTAGGTATGAGATTGTCACGAGTGCAGCCTTGGGAGGGAATTTGCGTCCGAGGAGAGTCAGTGGGAGGTTTCTTGTTTCCACGTCATATTTTTGGCACAGCAGGCCACATTCCTTTGAGGTCTGTGAAGGGCGGGCTGCTCGCTCTTTTTGACACAGACAGAGATGTAGAGAGCAGCAACAGATAGAAAGGCTTTTTAGAATTAGATGCTAAACTTTAAGTTTATGCTTTGACTAATTAATTAGGTCTGAATAGATTTATTTGTCTTATGCATTTATTTCTCTTTATGGGAGATTTTTGCAAACTATTTAATTAATGATTAGCCTTGCAAGACTATTTTTCTTAGAAACTCTTTAAGAGTTTGATTGACATTTTGTGCCACATTTTCTTTTCTACATGTGGTGCTTATATCCAGACTGTAATATGTTCTGTATTAATGCTATGTTTCTAGTTTTCCAAAATCTGTAACCTGATTGATATTTTACTAATGAATAAAGGGTCAGAGAAAAATTAACTTTTGACTAGAAAATAAAACCCTTTAAAATACTCTACAACTCTCTTCATTGGCTTAAATAATAATTGCATTTTTGACTGTTCATGATTATTTAAAATCTCCTGAAGGTAATGCATGGTGTGAATGGTCCAACACCTTTTTCAGCTGTAAATAGAGGTAGCATGAGGGTTTTGCATTGAGAAATTACCAGAAGAAATTACCGCTCTATCAATAGCAAACAGACTAAAGATGGACTTTTGTTCAACAACCTGACCAATCTGCCCGCTAGGAAAGGGACTAACATTGTCACAATGCTGTTTTGTTTTAAAACATGTATATATTTTGAAAAATAAAACAAATGAACTAATTGACTTTTCTGCTCCTGGTCCTTTTTCTGCAAAGTATGGTAATTAATCTACTTGGATATTTATGTGTGTGCTTCTGCATGTGTGTACCTTGGGGGTGGTCACCTGGGTTAGGAAGTTTTTCGTGTTTTTTATTAAAAAAGAACAATTTTTTTAAGCTGGCCTAGGCCATTAGCATATGCATATTATTATTAATTTTAAAAACATTCACCCATGTTCCCCCTCTGTTTGAAAATGTTTTTTTATTTCAAGGAATACTGGTGATGGGCTCATATTTAACAATTGTACTTACCATTTCAGTGTAAAACGTTTAAATTAAAAAACAGGAGTAGGATGCTGTGACCTTGGTGACCCAGACATCAGGGTTCCCATAAAACTGATAGCAAACGTGTAATACTTCCAACTGAAACTTCTTAAAACATTTTGGTATTCTCCACATTGAAAACCATATCAACCAAATGAGTTGCACTGATTGCAGAACACTCAAGTGTCCAAGTTTTACCCTATAATAATTCCAGCTCGTATTAAGTCTTCTCTGAAGACTTCTCCAGGAACTGGCCTGAATATACTTCAAAATCTGATATTTCGTAGTTCAGTGTCTTGAAATCTGCCAACGCATACTTCTATGATCAAATCAAACAATATTGTAACATCCTCCTTCTGTGCTCTGTACAGCCAAACGTCTATACAGTGGCGGCTCCTCAAGGGAGTGCTGCGGGGTGGTGCGACAGGGGGTAGTAAATTCCAGCATACGGCTGAACGGAGTTGAGTAAATAAATTAATTAAATGAATTATATTGCGCGTGCTGCATTGCCGATTGGCATTGCAGTGCGCACAATTTAATTCATTTTATGTATTTATTTATTACTTAACTCCATTCAGCCATATGCCGAAGTTTACTACCCCCCATCTTGGCCCTCCCCCACCACCCCGCAGCACTCCCTCGAGGAACAGCTAATGACTCACCCTCATGTCTTTCAGAGGCTGCTCAAAACTTTCTTCTTCTGAGTGCAATCCACTGTCCTTTCACCTCCTCCATTGCTGGTATTAATTTCTACAGATGTATGTAGCTACTACAGTTCAAATCAAGATATCTAAGAGTGAACTGGGCCTAGTCTCTGCTTACTTTTGGTAAATTTCAGCAGGACAAGGCAGCTGGGGCTGCCCGGTGAGGAGGAGTCATCGAAGGGTAGCCTCAGGACAAAGTCCCAGTGAAGATTCCTACGTTCAGGCTTAGTCTCTTTTTTGCAATTTCAAAACCTCCAGCAGGACAAAGCTGAAGAGGACGGCCCACGAGGGCCCCTCAAGGTTGGATACCCATTCTGCAAGGCGCAGCTGCACAGAATTTGCTGCTGTGGAAAAGAACATAGTGGGAGCTGCCACAAAATCAGACCAACCAGCTACGCACATTAGATGGATTTTCTAGCAGGTAGGTCTTGGTCTCATCTTCGTTCTTGGACTAGTTTTTGACAGAAGTTAAAAGTCCAAAGTTTTAGATCTGGGCTATCTGGGCACATTTAGCACCACTTCCAAGGGTCTAAGACTTGTGGGGAGCCTCTTGTAGAGTTTGGACTCACTCAGGCTAGGGCCAGGTGTGGGTTCAAGATGGTTGGAGACTTTGCTGTCCCTGAGACTCGGATCAGGAGGTCAGCCAACTAACCCTTGGAGTCACTTTGGAAGTCCTGGTCTCAAGTCTTCTGAGAGTCCTTCTGATGGTCCAAAAGTGAACTGAAGAGTGGGTCTGATGGTCCGTTTTTTAGGTCGAGCCTAGGCATCCCGCATGTGCTGTCTGCAAGACCTGCACTATTCAATAAAAATGTTTTTGTCCCGCCTTCTATAGGTACACTCCAGTGTCGCTCTTCTTTGCTGCCTCCTAATTCATTTGTGCAGCTGATACCTCACTTTTGTTCAAGGCTGAGGAGCACAGGCCAAGTACAGTTTCCTTGTGCTTTCAGTCTTTATCCTTTTTTTGGGAGAACTCTTTTTTCAAATTGCTGCTTTCGTCACTCTCTCCCCACTTGGCCAGCAGGAGGTAGTGCGCAGCACCACTTCCGTGTAGTCAGTCTGGCTGCCAACATGGCAAAGGTGCATTTTCATTCTTCCCCCATTGTATGAGTGTGTGTACCCAATTGCGGACCCCAGTGAGTGGGAGCAGATACCTCTGCTTCCCACTCTGAGATCTGGGCACTTATGTAACAGGTGCCACTTGCAGGGTGAGTTACTCTTTCTGTCTTGCTCCTCCTCACTTTCTGAAAACCATGACTTCAACAAACAGCTCTTGCCCTCTTTTTCCTCTCCTTTCCTTTATTTTTGCACCTTTGAAAAACATTAAAAAAGAAAAAAACACTTTTTCTGCAAATGTCATCTCTATCAGAAATTTTTCTATTTCAAAGTGCAGCATCAGGATGGGGAGAAACAAAAGTGATAAACATTAATTGGCAATAATCTGAATCATTTCCCCTCACTGAGAACAAAACAGAACCCATCATGGAATACCCGCTGAGGTCGTAAAAGGAAACTTTGAGATATCAGTGCATGCAGATGCACTGTGAAAAATACATGGGGCCTAATTTTGAATACTGGGGCATTTTTTGGGGAAACTCTAAATATGCAGTAGAATCTGCTCGCTCAATTTCCTCCACCAGAGGATAGTATTCTGGTAGAAATTATGGCAGTGAATTTTACTTAGTTTTAGGAGTTCCCCCAGAAAATCATAGATTTTTAGTTCCCTCTAAACTCCGAATGAGGCCGCGGACATAAGACATTACAATAGGACTGTAATTGAAAAACTAAAAAAACAAGTGGAGAGATGGATTAATCTTCCACTTTCACTAGCAGGTAGAGCGTCCATTATGAAAATGGTAATACTCCCATAATTAATCGTCCCATAACACTGAACAAGGCATCCGTCTCCATGCACCAGGCCCCATGCTCTAGAATAGTGTGGGCTGGGAAGCAGTCAAGGCTGAGTTGGGAGATACTTACTAGTTTACACGGCATGGAAATAATTTTACTCCTAGTTTCAAACACTATTGTCTAACTGCTCAAGTTAATTTTCCCCGTTTCTGGTTCTCATCTCATTGCTATTTCACTATTGTAGCAAACAACAAAACAATAAAGTGATGGATGGAATGCTTGAATTAATCTTAGCCACTGGTGTCACTTGGGTCGCATTCCAGTCCATCATTTTCACCCACTATTCCACCCTACACAAAGCCCTGCCATATATAAACCAGTTTTGACACTGCCACTCATGTGAAAAGGTCATCCATAACTGCCATGTGAGGACCACTCCAGAAGGGTTCAGAGGAGACCTGGCCATGGCAGTGCTCACCAGGCTTTTCCTATTGGAGCAGGACCAAGGCTAATTTGCACATGGTTTGGTCCTAACTCCGGTGACATGATGGATAAAAGAAATGATGGACTGCAGCCGCTACAGGTAACAGAGGTGGGGCCAGGTGAGGGGGGATTTCAAGAGACAGCCATAAGGGAAAATTCAATAAAGAAGTAATTTTCCCTCGTGGTCCTCTCTCGAAATCCCCCCTCACCTGCCCATCGTTGCACAGATCTTACCTGCTGCGGCCGCGGCTGATGAACTGAGAGGCAGCCTGCATAATTACCAGTGGTTGGGATAAATTCAAGCATTCCAAACATCTCTTTTTAGTATTACTCAGTGTGACAGTCTGAGTACACTGGGTATGCCTAGGTATGTTCACTGCACTGCTGAAACCAAGCTGCACCCTCCTGACAAAGCTCAACAAGGCCGAAACATCAGGAGCTGCTTGTGTTCAGATTCAGAGGAGACCTTGTGTGCTAGTTGGGGCTGGATAGTTCCTATTGAAGGGGCAAAATCTGATTTACATATGTCTGTATCCAATTTGAGGTGGCTTTGTGGTCTAAAAGAATGATGAACTGTGATGTGTCTCTGAGTAATTACCAGTGGCTGATATTAATTCAAGCATTTCAACTGTCCCTTTAAGTATTCATCACTGAACAATTGAGAACAATCATGTCAGATGTACAATCATGACAGGTCAGATCAGGAACATTGCAGAAGTGAAAGGGGATAGATTTTGAAACATTCTACCATGTTAAAAAATGTCCACGCTACCAATTTGCACCTGCTCAGAGACTGTGGAAGGTGGATGTGGACTTAGAAATTCAGAAAAAAGTTTGGAATTGCTGGTGTGCACAAACAAAGTCCCTATCAATACATTCCAACTACAAATTGATTGATTTTAATTCAAAAACAGAGGTCCCAGTTATGAAGCAACATTAATAAAGATCCCCTCCGAAATAGCTATCCTAGCGCAGCACTTTACACAATGTAAAGATTGTCTAGCTTTGCAATAAATTACAAGGAATCATGTGAAGCATTTCACATCTCAGCAAATAAGAAAATGTAGACAGATGAAACTGTGATTGATTAACATGAGATGCATGGTAAAACATATATTTTTGTATGGAAAATTAAGGCAAAGGATACTAGCATTATGGTATGAAGCAACTCTCCCATCAACTGACCAACAGTTCTCCCTCTACTGACATACGCAAGGCAGAAGTTAGGATATCAATAATATTTATGAGGAGATGCAGTGGGAAACCCCAATGGCATCTCAGCTGGAACAGTAAATGCCAGGTCTAAATCCATTGGGATAAACAATTACACCATAGATGTGGGGCAATTTTCAATGTTAAAAGATTATTTGCCTTCAGTGCTGCACAACTGTCTTCTTTTGTGTCAAGGAGCTACACATCTGACTTAAACAGAAGGACACCCATGGTGGTCATTACACCTCAATACGGATCAGGATCATTCTATTGAATTAAAAATTGGATTTGACACAGTTGATGGATTTTTCATTTCTGAAGGGCTTGCATTGCTTACCTGTCATACTGCACAATATAGATTCTCATATGGACCCTAATTACCACCTATGTGTGCACCCAAAAGCATATTTGATCCTACTGGCCTGGTAATGCAAAGGGAATGTATAGTTTTGGAGTAAAGTGTAAATGGTGGAATGGGAGATCACATAGACAGTTGCTGAATAACTCCCCTCGTTACACCGTTAAGTTGCTGAGGTCCCAGCAGCATCAAGGAAATTCACAGAATTGTTGTTGCTGTTCGGAAAATGCAGAAGGGAAATGTCAAGGATGAGGAGCACCGGTCCCACATTGCAGGGCAGGTTGCAAAATGTGGCCCACTGAAGTAGATCAGCTGACTCCTTTTCAACCCTGTTGCAAAGTACATGAAGACTGGGAGGCACATGGGATCCCTAAAGTCTCTTTCCAGAACACAAGAAAACTGAGCCAGCCCAGCCCCGGTAGGAGTGTAAATCTTGGTCATGCTGAACTAGTTTCAGGCTCAAGTGAAATTACCAGGTTGTGTAAATAGTAGAATCCTAACCACTGCGACTTCAATCAACAGGATCTTTGTTTAGGGAAAATTAGGGATCGGCTAAACCTGCATGGTGCTCAAGGACCCCTAACTATATTTTGGTATTAAATGATGCTGCAGCCTGCACATAAACCATGCCTAAGGGTGTGGTGATTTTGATTGACAAATTGCTTTTGTTATTTCCTGAAAACTATTAAAATAAAATACAATTATTTTCTGAATCCAAAGATCACACTGTTTTTGAAGCAACATTAACAAAGATCCCCTTCGAAATAGCTAAACTAGGGAAGCACTTTACACAATGTAATGATTGTCTAGCTGGGCAACAAAATAGAAGGAATCATGTGATGCATTTCACATCTCAGCAAATGAGAAAATGTAGGCAGATGAAAATATGAATGATTAACATGAGATGCATGATAAATCATATATTAATTTATGGCATATTATGGCTAAGGATATTAGCATTATGGTACAATGCAACTCTCCCATCAACTGACCAAGTGTTCTTCCTCCACTGACATATCCAAGGCAGAGGTTCGAGTTTCTATAATATCAATAAGAGGAGATACAGTGGGAGACCCCAATGGCATCTCAGATTGAACAGTAAATGCCATGTCTAAATCCATTAGCCTCAGGGCCGGACTGACTACTGGGCATTTTTTAATTCTGCCGAGCTGGGGGCCTATTTCACTGCAGTGGGGGCTGATTTCGTTCATGGAGACCTGCATGTACTTCAAAATAATTAAAGCAAAACAAATTTTGTTCAGTACACGCAGGTCTCCTTCAACGAAATCACCCAGCTCGACAGAATTCCAAAACACCCGGTAGTCAGACCAGCCCTGATTGACATAAATGCTTACACCATAGATGTGGGGCAATTGTCAATGTTAAGACATTATTTGCCTTCATTACTTCATTCTTCAATTCATAGTATTAATCAAGGCTTACATTTTATGGGTGTGTGGAAGCTCTTGATAATGATTTAAACATGGTCTGAATAGAAATGAATTCCCCCTTTCTCTAGGTTGTCAACACCCCTAACTAGGATATGCAAAATAAATTCATGCCGACGCGCCCGCGAGCTCTAACTACATTTCACAAGTCTCAAGATTCTGGACCGTGTTTAAATCATTATCAAGAGCTTTCACACACCCATAAAATTTAGACCTCGATTAATACTATGAATTGAAGAACTGATAATGGACATCTGTCTGAAGCACAATTGAGAGCCAAAACAGAACCGAGGGCCAGATGTAGGTCACCAATTACCGGTCGGTAATGGCCGAATTCGGCCGTTACCGACCGGTAATTGGATTTTGAGATGTAGGGCCCTTTATTTTACAGATTCAGTAAATTTACCGAATCGGTTAATTTACCGATTCTGTAAAATACTGAATCGGTAATTTGACCGATTCGGTAAATTCCAGATGTAGGTAGCACTGTTGACAGTGCTACAGGCCTGCAGAATTCAGTATTTTACCACCCAATCCAATTGGGTGGTAAAATACCGAATTCAGGTGTACACATCTGTGCATGTACACCTGTGCCATGTGACACACAGACATGACCTTAGGGCATGTATGTGTGCCACATGTCACACAAGCCTGTACTTGGGGTGCTAGAGGGTGTCAAAGTGACACCCCCTGCACCCTTGCAGGATTCGGTATTTACTGATTCGGTAAATACCGAATCGGTATTTCCCATTGATTCCTATGGGCTTCATGGCCCATAGGAATCAATGGGCAATACCGATTCGGTATTTACCGAATTGGTAAATACCGAATCATACAGATTCAGTAATTCTAAAATTAGAATTACCTACATCTGCCCCCTTCCGATTTACAGACTCTTAAATACCTAATCGGTATGATTCGGTATTTAAGAGTCGGTAAATCGGAATTACCTACATCTGGCCCCAAGTCCGAGTCCTGAAAAGAGTCCCGGAATTGTTGGGGATTCGAAACACGTTGGCTGTTGATTATGGGGAAGGTAGAACAGGGTGTGCCGCGAAGCGACTGAATAGAAATGATTTCCCCCTTTCTCTAGGTTGTCAATACCCCTAAGTAGGATATACATCCCTACCCTCCCACACGCAGGACAGTAGACATGTGTCTTTCAATGAGCAATTGTCCACCTTGTGTTTTCAGTGTAAATGCAGGACTTGTTTAATTTCAGGCTGGCACACATTATTTATCGATGTTTGTCTTGTGACCATTCGTTTGCTGTATATATTTTTGTCACAAATAATGTTTGGTATTATGTATGTGTTGTATATATTGTCTCGCAAAAGAAATGGTTCTAAATCATGCATACAAATGTGTTGCAATTGTGTGATTTACTAATGTGGTGTTTCCTTTTAAAAGACATGTCCAATTGATTTATGAATGCTTTTTGGATTATCAAAACTAAGCAGAATAAATGCTCAAAAACCTCAGAATTAGTGGTCTCAGGTTTATCACAAATATTTAAAATAAACCTTCCTTGACACCTTTCTGTGATTTCAATTTTGGGGTGGTCCAGTCGGGGGAGTACAGGAACTAATCCTTCCTTGTTTTCACATCCTCTCTACACATAGGACAGTGAATCCATATACAGGTTCACCAAATATGGCAAAAGGAATGATCCTTTAAGACTCTCCATGAATCTAAAGTGAATTTGACTCTGATTCTGAGTGACCTGGTTAAAATACAGTCCTTGCATGAACACCTCTTTGAGCAGGAATTTGAATTCTGTTTTGCAGCCATTACAGAATCCGAAATATTTTTTTGCCACACTTTCTGTGTTTCACTCTCCATTTTCAGCAGGGATATTAGAGGCAATTGTCCCATCATGTAAATTCCAACCCTGGGATATAAGATTCACTAGCTGTTATTTCAAACTCATTTTAAACTCATAATGAGGGTCTTTGGGCTACTTACGATGAAGTATAAATACAATAGATTATTAGGCTGTCACTTAGGAAAGAATGCTGGGCACTCCTAGAAATGTGATAGTAAATTAGTAGTATGCCATTAATTGTTTTTTTGTGATATTTAACTTAAATAGGTGTGTGGCCTGATTATAATAAATCACATTTTAAAGATTGAGGTTTGTGTGCCAAAATATGCCCACATTTAGAGAACAGTTTTGTGTATTTATTTTTAAATACAAATTTAAATGAAAGAGGGAATGTTCACTACTAAGAATTTTGCATCAAAATAGGAAGGTTTATCGCAATACTGATATATATTCATGTGAACAGCATTTTTAGATCTTGAAATTCTCAGACATTTTTAAACCTAAGTATTATGACTTCCACTTTGAGATAGATTTCTCTGATTTTAAGATCCCAAAACAATCCCAGGTATCACAGCTTTTCAATTTTTCAAATGCTTTCAAATTATGAAGCTCCTTCTTCAAACTGAAGATGGCTGTCTGTAGTTGAGCTCTGGCTGCTGGGACTGTCCTCTGACAGTCCACTCTGTAACCATCCAAACCCTTCCAATGTTCACAGTCTTTGCAGGGTGGCAACCTACAAGCTTTCATGCAATAGTGTCATTTTCCCTTGCAAATGTCATTCACTGGTGTTGATACTGCCTTATGAGAACTGGTACTGTAGACCCAGTATGTACAAACAAATCTGTGGTGGATAAGTTTGCCGTGTGAGACTTGCGGTCATACTGCAGGGCCTCACTGGGTCCTCACTGGGTACTGTCAGTAATGCAGATACAGCAACCATTTTGTTTTCGCTTTAAAACACGGAAGTCGGGTTACCTTTGTGATCCCACTCCCCAATATGGACCTGGAGGTCAGGGTGAGCTCACCCTTTCCCCTTGGGTGCACACTATTCCTTTTTCCGGACTCGTATATCAAGTTCCGTGGCTCTGTAATGAAATCTACATTTTCTGTTGAGCCAGAGAACCTCATTTTAGGAAGGCCTATCAGGTTTTCTAACAATGTTGTGGTCATTCCATCACATGTTTTTATGTACCATGAATATGTCTCAAGAACCACAGTACTGAAATGGCCGACTAGAGAAAAGTTCCTTCGGCCAATCAGAACCCAATATTTTAGAATTTTGAGATCATGGAGGTACCTGGTAGTAGATATCTCTAACATTTAACCTCTTCATCTCAATCAATTTATCCCAAATAAAAAAATCATGTTTTCAGAGTAAAGTTGTAACTTTGTGCCAAATTTAGTGTATTTCTAGGCATAGTTAGAAATTAGCATTTAAAAAACCTTTGAAATTCACAGAAAAAAACATAGGTTTCAGGGATGTTATAGTTAGGAATTAGCATTTAAAAAAACCTTAGCAATTCACTGAAAAACACATAGGTTTGAGGGACGTTATAGTTAGAAATTAGCATTTAAAAAACCTTTGAAATTCACTGAAAGAAATACAGGTTTTCAGGGACTTTATAGTTAGTTGGACATTTCACTCGTACAAAACCAGAGAAATTGGGCCATTATAGTTAGTTGAGCTAACTATAACTCGCACCCCCGCAATGCACTGCTAATGACGTCACATATTACATAATTCATGACATGGTCATTGACATCACTGACAACATCACAGATGACATCTCAAATTATATCACTGATGACATCATCCACGTGATAATGAGATGCACCTCCTAATACCCTAACATAACCTTTGATACACCCACTCTAAAATACAGACTACCATTTTCGAAACCATAGACACGCCAATGTCAGTTACTACATACCCACTCCCTGATTCCTAGGTCTACACACATATCCACTCGTTCACCCACACAGTCACTCATACATGCAGTCACTCATCAATATAGCACCAGCATATGCACTCATACACCAATACAGGCCCTCACACACTGCTACTCATCCATAGAGTTACTCACACACCTAGTCAGTCATACAAATATTCAATCACACTCCCATTTACTCATCTATACACACACCACCTCACTTATTAACACAGATACTAACACATGCTTATTCTCTCATAAAATCACTGATACAAGCACATACTCATTCCTACAGACACTCTCACAATCAATCACTCTCACATATAGTCATTTATTTGCTCCAACGCTCCCATACGCTGCCTTTTACATATTTAGTTCCTCACAAATATACTACTGAGAAATCCATTCACTAACCAACACCATACACACATTCTCCCACCCATTAAGCCCTTCACAGATGCACTCTTGAACACATACGCCCAGTGAATCACCCACTCACACATCTTTCCACAGAGTCACACATTCCCCACCCACCCACCTAGACACTTAGGCACCCATACAGATACTCAGACAACAAAACAATAACCCATATAGACACTCATTTAGCTACTCACCAACCCATGCAGCCACTTACATACCAACTGAAAGACCGATACAGACATTCACACAGATTAGTTACTAATCCATGCATTCAGTAAGACACGTTTAATCACACACTTATACAGTCAGTCACGTACCTTCTAAATCATCCATTCAGACACTCATACACCTACTCATTCTTTAATACACCTTGGCATATATATACACAAAACATATTTAGGTTTAAAGCATTTTATTAAGACAAAAACATAGGGAGAGGGAACAGGAGGTTAGGGTTACATACATTTGAGCGAAAGAAATGAGCATGACACTATGAGTGCGACGGTGTACCAGTTCGCTTGTGGAAAAAGAAGCAACAGCAAATGAAAACAGCTAAATGTAAGCAATACCTCCAATCTGAGCATGGTCAACACCATCAGCCTGAGCAGAGAGTAGTAAGCAATAACACAAAGAAGCCCAAACCACCATCCCCTAGAGCCCCCCCCGAACACCCCAACTCCCCCCAACTACCCCCCACCCTCCGTCCAATGTACCGCTAATAACATTCCCTGCCCCCCCACCGCACCCCCCCCTCCATGAACCCAGCCCCGCTACCCCTCCTAGTCTGCTGGAATCACTGGTGGCGTCAACCTTAGGAGCCTGAGATACCTCGGGCAGGTGAGTTCCCTAAATTCCGTAGTTAAAAGCGCACGAAAGGGTTGCCACAGCTCATCAAATTGGTCTATCTCCCCCGCTACCGTGAGTGACAATTTTTACATGCCAGAGCCTGTGCAACCAGCCAGTGATGGAGGGGACCGTGGTGGTGCGCCAGTGGATTAGGATGTTCTGAACCGCTGAGCCCAGCGCTATCGCGATTTGCCTGCCCCTGCAGGACTTCAGCGGGTACATCAGGCCATTAGGAAGGCCCAGCAATACATACGCCGGAAAGCGCGGTAATTCAATTTCAAAATGCATATCAACCTCATCAAGAACCTCCTTCCAATAAGCGGCCAACAAGGGACAATCCCAAAGAATATGTGAAAGGGTCCCCACCTGACCACAACCTCTCCAGCACTCCTTCTCGATATACCTGTTCATCTCATGCAGTCTCTCTGGGGTGTAATACCAGTATGTGGACACCTTGGTGAATGTCTCAGTGAGGCCAGTGTGATATTCTGAGTGTCTCGCACGGTGTGCAATCTGGTCCCACTCCCTATGGCTAAGTGTCCTACCCAATTCCCTGTGCCATCGTTCCCTGCCCGGGTTATAGTAGTGAAACGGAGGGGGCTGTAAGAACTTGTGGAGATCAGTGATCAGTTTAGCATCGGAGGCGCGGGTCACCAACCACCGCTCATATAGTGTTATCTGACGATCCGCGGTGTCCCGCACCTGGGGTTGAAGCGCCCAGTGCCGGACCTGCATATATCGCAGTCTATCCGACTCCGGCAAGTGGAACTCCTGTTGAAGGTGCTGAAAGGGGACCACTCCCTCCGACCCATAAATCTGAAAGAGCGCTCGGCAGCCCGCCGCCCTCCAATGGGAGAAAGCGCCCGGCTCCATCCCTGGGGAGAAATCCGGATTACCCACTATGGGCGTAAACAGCGAGGGGAACGTGGTAAGTTCCCGAACCTCGCAAACTGTGTCCCACACCCTCAGGGGAACCCGCGTGACATGGGAAGCATAGAGGTTGGGGGGGCGGTGAACTCGGTGCAAGAATGGAACTTCCTGGAGGGTACGCCCAGCCACCGCTTGGTCCTGAAAAAGCCAGTGCTTATCGGATTCCCACCTGCTCCACTCCACAAGGTAACGCAGCTGCGCCGCCTAAAAATATTTCCGGAGGTCCGGAATACCAAGTCCCCCCGCCTCCGGGGCCAGCGTAGAGAGAACCCTCTTCATCCGCGGCTTGCGGCCTTGCCAGACAAAGCGTGCGATGTCAGCTTGCGTCTGCCTGATCCAACCCACTGGAGGCTGGAGCGGCAAGGCTCGGAAAAGGTATAGGATCTGGGGCAGAACCGTCATCTTGACCGCAGCAATCCTGCCAAGCCAAGACAGCAGGCCCTTGCTCCAGCGGCCAAGCTCCTCCTTGATCTTCTTACCAAGAGAGGTGTAATTAGCCGTTACCATCTCTGGTAACGTTGGCGCCAGCAGAATCCCCAGGTATGGCACCAGGGATGATGACCACTGCATGGGAAAGAGCTGTTGAAGGTCCCGTCTAGTATCCGCAGCCAGAGACACATCTAGAGCCACCGATTTGCCCATATTCATTTTGAAACCGGCCACTCGTGAAAAAGCGTCCAACTCGCGGATGCAGGCGGGAAGGGACCTCCTGGGATCGTCCAGGGTCAGCAGGACATCATCCGCATAAAGACTGACCGTGTGAACATACTGCCCCATCTTGATCCCGATAGCATCCGGGTTTTGGCGGATCCTCTGAGCAAATGGCTCCATGTAAAGAGCAAAGAGGAGTGGGAAAAGCGGGCACCCCTGCCTAGTGCCACGCTCGATTGCAAAACTGCGGGAGCTGCACCCATTGACCCTCACCATCGCTGAAGGGTACCTGTAACAATTGAAAACCATCGAGCAGAATTTATCACCGATGCCCAGTTTCTTGAGCACCTGCTCGAGGTAAGGCCAATGAACCCTATCGAAGGCTTTCTCGGCATCCACCGCCAGCAGCATCCGCTCGCCTGGGATTCGCGAAGCCTTCTCCAGAATGTGCGTCACTCGCTTAGTATTGTCGACAGTTTGTCTGCCGGGCACAAAGCCAGCCTGGTCGGCCTCAAACAGACCTGGGAGGTGCAGGGCCAGCCTGGATGCCAAAATCCCCGTGTAATAATAATAATAATAATACTGGATTTTATACCGCGCGAACAGCTACCTCACGAGGACGTGTCCCGGCGCTAGTAGAACACTGATAACCTGAGGTAAAAATAGGAGAACTAGCGTGGTTGGGTGAAAAGCCAGGTCTTTAGCAATTTCCTAAAGCAGGGTTCGGAGGGGGCCTGTTGGATTGCTTGTGGCAGGGAGTTCCACAAAGCGGAGACGTTGGCTGAAAAGGTCTGAGCGCCTAGTCGGGCCTTTTTTGCCCGCGGGATGACCAGTTGGACACGGTCATTGGACCGTAGTGCACGGCTTTGAAAGTATCTTGGAAGGCGGTTTTTCAGGTATTGTGGGCAGGAGCCATGCAGAGATCTGAACGCAAGCGTCAGAGCTTTGAATTTTATCCTGTTGGCTACTGGTAGCCAATGCAGGGTTCGGAGATGCGGAGAGACTGACTGCTTGAAAGGGATTCGCAGTAACAGTCTCGCAGCCGCATTTTGAACTACCTGAAGCTTGTGAATCAGGTATTTTGGGAGGCCCATGTATAAACCATTGGCATAGTCCAGCCGTGTACAACTTGAGGTCGACATTCAGGAGCGAGATGGGCTTATATGAGCCACATAAGGCCCGATCCTTCCCAGGCTTCGGGATCACTGAGACCGTCGCCCTCAGGAGATTCGGTGGGATAGCTCCTGATTCGGAGAAAGAGTTAAACAGCCGGGCGAGGATAGGGGCCACAACCGGGCAAAAGGTTTTGTAAAACAGGGACGTGTAACCGTCCGGGCCCGGGGCTTTCCCGTGCTTAAGTCTAGCTATCGCGGAAATCACCTCCTCAACGTGGATATCGCGCTCAAGATATTCCGCCTGAGCGGGGTCCAGTGCCGGAAGGGTCACAGATTCCAGATATTCCACGGCTTCCCGCGACGAGGGGGGCTCCCCGGTGTACAGCGCCTCATAGAAACTACAAAAGGTTTCCGCCACCGCCGCATCACCGGAAACAGCCACCCCGTCCGTACCCAAGAGTTCCTTCACCACATTACGCTGTTGCGCGACACGGAGCCTGTGTGCTAAGAGTTTGCCACACCTATCCCCCCTGTGTAAAATGCATGTTTCAGACGTAACGCTGCGTATTCCGCCCTGTCCATGTCCAGCGCCGACAGGAGCTTCCTGGCACCCTTCAACTGCCTCCAAACCCTTGGAGTACCCGTACGGCGGTGGACCTGTTCTAGCTCCCGGACCTGGGAAGTCAGCTCCTCCCTCTTCCGCTGCCGCTCCCTGTTCTCTGCCGAGGAGATGGAGATGAATTCCCCCCTGAGGACCGCCTTCAGCGCCGCCCACTGTGTCGCCAATGAGGTGTCCGAGTTACCGTTGTGTGCCTGGTAGTCCCGTATGGCCTCCTCAATATATTTTACAACTGCTTTTTTGTGCAGAAGGGTGTCCCTGAGGCGCCACACCCCCCGAGAGGGGAAGGTCGCCGGCCACGTAAACGTACCCACGACCGGCGCATGATCAGACAGTGTCAGGACCCCTATGTCCGCCGCCGTAGCAGCTGCACGCATCGGTCAACTAACCAAAAAGTAGTCCAACCGTGCGTAGGTCTGGTGCGCCTGCGAGTAATAGGAATAATCCCTATCTGTAGGGTGGAGGGTGCGCCAAAGGTCATGTAGATCCATGTCGGTGATTCGGGCCTTCCCGGCTTGGAAAAGTTCCCCAGTCTGCGGGAATCGCTGCGCTGACCTATCTAATGCAGAATCAAAGACTATGTTTAAGTCACCCCCCAGGATAACATGACGATCGGGGGAAGCAGTTACATCCACCAGTACCGAATCTAAAAAGCGTTCTTGATGGTCATTCGGGCTATACAAGGAGCCAATAGTAAACGACGTGCCCCCCAGGCGGAGGCGGTATGCCAAAAGCCTCCCCTTCTGTTCAGCAAATTTATACAACACCTCCCCCTTGAAGGAGCTCGCCAGCAGAATAGCTACCCCCGCAGTCTTGGACGCAGCAGAGGAGAAAAACTGGGTGGGAAACCTGGCAGAGCGCATCCTGTGACAGTCACGGGACAACAAGTGGGTTTCTTGTAGGAGGCATATATCAGCTTGTGTCCCCTCCAGCAGAGACAAAATCGCCCTACGCTTTACAGGGTTATTCAGACCCTTAACATTAAGGGTCACCACCTTCAGGGACGACATATCTCCCAGAGTCCGGAGACGCTATGTCTCGGGCAGGCAGCCGGAGGGGGAGGGGCGCAGGGCAGCAGCGCAGGACAGGCAAAATAGGACCAAGCGCTAACACAGGAAATATCGGACGGTTCTTCCCCAACCCCTGAACAACTCCCGACCCCACCCCAAACAAACCAATGGCAACTAGCCAAATTCCAACTCAAACACAAACAACCCATTGTCCCAGTCAAGTCCCAAAACGGACAAGTCTGCAGAAAGTACCAAAAGTGGCCGTCCGGCCACTCGCTTCCCCCGCTCCCCCCCGGCCCTCCCTCCGACCCCAAACCTGGCACCGAAGAAGCTATGTCCATCTCCCCCCGGAGTGAGTCTAGGCCGTCAAGGCCACACCGTTCAAGGCGGCAGAGTCCCTGGCCGCTTCTCTCAGGGCGCTGGCCATGTCCGCTCTGATGGTGGGCGAGTCAGGCCGCCCGGCACTCGCCGCCGATCTCCTTCTCGCCGACCGCCGTCGTCCCCCTCTATCCGAGCGCCTCCAGGTCGGTGTTGCTCCATCCTCCTCAGTAGCCGTGAGCCCCAAGACGCCGCAAATATCCTGCAAGGAGCGCAGCTGGTGCAGTACCCCGTTCCAACGGAATATCAAACGAAAGGGATGCCCCCAGGAGTACGGTGTCTCGTGCTCGCGCAGGAAATCGGTTGCAATATTGAAGGACCTGCGCTTCTGCAACGTGATGGCAGACAGGTCCTGATACAGCGCCACAGGTCGCTCTCGGAACGTCAATGGTTGTTTCCTGTGGGCCTCGGACATGATGCGCTCCTTCACCGGAAAGTCAGGGAGGTAGGCCAAGATGTCCGGCGGAGGTGCCGCCGACTGTCGCTGTCGGCCGACTCTGTGGGCCCTGTCGATGCGGATCGGGAAGTCCGCGGCCTCTCCCAGAATCTCCCGGAACAAGTCCAGCAAGTAGCCCGCCAGGTCTGTCCCCTCATCTGCAGACGGTACACCCCGTACCCGTATATTATTCCTCCTCGACCTGTTCTCCAGGTCCTCATTATGGGCTTGGAGTTCAACATGTTGCTCCCTGAGACGGAGAACATCCTGTTGCAGATGGACAATCTCGTCGTCCCGACGTTGGGCCGCCGCCTCCACCGTCTCCATCCGCTCACGAAGGCCCTCCACTTCCCTGCGGACCTCGCGTACTTCACTGGCCACCTCCTGCTTCAGCGTCTGGAAGTCTGCTTTAAGCGAGCTGAACAGTTCCTCCATGAAGGACCTCGTGACGGGGGGCTCACCTCCGGTCGGGTCCGCAGCGGCTCGGGAGGAGCCCGGGGACGGTTGCGCCCTGTCTCGCTGTTGCTGGGCCCTGCTAAGCATGTCCGGCAGGGTGCAGTCCCCCTTCCTCGATCCTCCTTTTCCGGACATTCGTGTCCCGTATGCTGTCGCACTCAGCCAAAGCAGGAACACTGACTTCGGCCACCTACAGTAGGCGCGGCCCTCGATGAGTATCCAACGTTCGGTAGAGTCCCTCAGGAAGGAACTCCCGGCCAGATAGGGGACCTGCGCTACAGACGACAAAATGGCAGGCCAGTCTAGTCACAGAGAGCCGTTCGGTGCCCAGCCAAGATTCCAACGGGGACCTCCGCCAGGGGACCCCCGGCTGGCGCGTCCCGCAGGAAGGGAGAGCCGTGCAATAGCAGAGGCGTAGGAGACAACCTCAAGCGACACTAAAGGAGAGCTGCGTCACCGTCCCAGTGAAGACAAGATGGCGGTTGGGCGGGGCCGGGTAGATCGTCCAGGCCTGGCGATGCCACCAGGGCCACTCTAAGAGCCAGGTATACAGAGGAAAGTTCTATCCAGGGCCGTCCAGCTAGAGAGGAGAGGCAGTAGACCTGGCTCCGATTCGAAGCATTGTCGCCAACTGGCCATGGGGCCGGGGTCCGCACCACATGAGAGGCCACCACCGCAAGTCCAAGCACCACCACGATCACACGGCAGGGTCCTTGCGCAGCGGAGTCACACAGCCGTTGTCCCTCTGACGATCCCCGTCGAGCACCGTGGCGAGCTTCACTCCAGATCGCTAGATATCAGCACCAGGCCCCAGCCGAGGCATCCGGACAGCGCCCCGCTCTGCTCTGCCTCCTAGACGCACCTCCGTCCTGCAATTGGTCTTTTAGCGTGCTTCCGCTGGAGCGATCGGGGCCAAAGTAGCATCAATGTGTGCCCCAAGGTCTCCGCCGCCCGTCTCTCAGCCGCTGAGCTTCAGCGGGGGGAGAGAAGCTAACGAAAAAGGGCTCGGGCCTAGTCGGGCCGGAGGAGCTGCGGGAAGAAGCGTCCGCTCACCCCGCCATCTTGGCCACGCCCCCCCCACAAAACATATTTAAACTTTACAGAAGCACACAGTCACTGGATGATGTCATCAGAGTTGTTTTAGATGTCATCAGTGATGTCATCAGTGATGTCATCAGTGATGTCAATGTCCATGTCATGAATGATGTAATGAATGATGTAATATGTGACGTCATCAGCAATGCATTGCAAGGGCGTGAGTTATAGTTAGCTCAACTAACTATAAAGGCCGAATTTCTCTGGCTTTGTACGAGTGAAATGTCCAACTAACTATAACGTCCCTGAAACCTGTGTTTTTTTCTATGAATTTCTAAGATTTTTTAAATGCTCATTTCTAACTTATAGTTGTCATCAGTGATGTCATTTGGGATGTCATCAGTGATGTCATCAGTGATGTCACTGACCATGTCATGAATGATGCAATATGTGACATCATCAGCAGTTCATTGCTGGCGCGCGAGTTATAGTTAGTACAACTAACTATAACGGGGTAATTTCAATGGTTTTGTATGAGTGAAATGTTCAACTAACTATAACATCCCTAAAACCTATGTTTTTTTCAGTGAATTTCTAAGGTTTTTTAAATGCTAATTCCTAACTATAAAATGTCTGAAACCTATGTTTTTTTCAGTGAATTTCAAAGGTTTTTTAAATGCTTATTCCTAACTATAACAATTCTGAAACCTATGGTTTTTTCAGTGAATTTTAAAGGTTTTGTAAATGACAATTATTAAATATATTACTTCTTATATTTTTTTTTTTATACTGATTTCCTACATTTTTTAAACTATTTATTTTTAGATATTTAATTTTTTTAATTACATTATAATTACATTATACATTACATTACAAAATATACTTTCTCAGAATGAATTACTTTAGTTTAAAGACTTTGCAAATAGGCAATAGACTTTTAAGTACAGTAGTTACAGTTATTGTAATGCGCAACACATTTTAAGACACAATGCAACATTGACCTCAATGTGAATTTCTAGTTAAATGCAATTAGTTACTTTTTGGATTACTTTTCTAACCACAAGACTAGATCCTAGATTCAGTCTTGGGATATCTCCTGTAAACAGTTGAGTAAAAACGTTTTGGTTACAGTAGTGATTTTTAAGGAATATTATTGTATTTTAAGAGTTTACACTTAGAAACTTTTTCACATAGAACCACCAATGTTATCCTATGGGAGGAAATTCACTTTTCAGGTAAGTAGTGTTAACGTTACTTTCTCTTACTCAGTGGTGAATCCTGGATCCAGCACAGGTGCATCTCCTGTAAACAGTCAAAAGAATGTGTTTAAGTCATACAGGAAATTTTTAAGGAATATTTTTAGTTTGTGAAAATATGCACTTGGAAACTTTTCTGGTGAAAACCACTCAATGGATTTCTATGGAAGGAAATACAAGTTAGTGGTAAGTACGTTTAGACTTACTTTTCAGGATCACTACTAGGCTCAAAGAACCAGCACAGAGGTCACTACTGATAATAGGTGAGTAAATCGGAATTCGTAGTTCTGCTGATTTCATAGGAATTTTTGTACGTTTCAAAAATCGACACTTAGAAACTTTTTGGGTGAAAACCACACAATGGATTCCTATGGAAGGAAATATAAGTTACTGGTAAGTACGCTTAGAATTACTTTTCAGGGTCAGTGCTGGGCTAAAAGATGCAGCACTGGGTTCTCTCCTGATAACAGGTGACTAAATCAGAATTCGTAGTTCGGATGATTTTAGAGGAATATTTGTATGTTTCGAAAATCAACACTTAGAAACTTTTCTTCTGAAAACCACACAATGGATTCCTATAGAAGGAAATACTAGTTACTGATAAGTACGCTTACAATTACTTTTCAGGGTCAGTGCTAGGCTAAAAGATGCAGCACTGGGTTCTCTCCTGATAACAGGTGAGTAAATAGAAATTTGACGTTTGGCTGCATTTAGAGGACTATTTGTACGTTTAAAAAATCAACACTTAGAAACTTTTCTGCTGAAAACCACACAATGGATTCCTATGAAAGGAAATACAAGTTACTGGTAAGTACGCTTAGAATTACTTTTCAGGGTCAGTGCTTGGCTAAAAGATAACAGGTGAGTAAATCAGAATTTGTAGTTCAACTGATTTTAGAGGAATATTTGTACAATTGTGAAGGAAGGGGATGGGGCCTGCGGTGACGTGTGAAAACACGCCCTGTGGCGCATTTTAAGTTGGGGAATTATTTCCTCTTCAATGCTGTAGTCCTCTGGGGGACAACTAGCCCACCAGGTACCTCCAGTATGCGCCAGGGAGCTGCATTGCAGAGAGGTATTCAGAGGGCATGCCCCTTTTTACAACACTCTGCAACACAGCTCCGTGGCGCTTACTGAAGGTACTTGGTGGGCGAGTTGACTCCTAGGGAACCTCTGGATTGAAGAGCAATCAATTTCCCAACTTAAAACACGCCACAGGGCGTGTTTGCACACATATCACCTTAAGCCCCGCGCCCTACCTTCACCACTGTGCAAACCCGCCCCGTGGCGTGTTTTAAGCTGGGGGATTAAGTCCCCTTGAATCCTGAGGTCCCCTGGTGGCCAACTAGCCCACCAGGTACCTCCATTATGCACCAGGGAGCTGCGTTGCAGAGAGGTGTTCTGAGACCACGCCCTTTTTTGCACCTCTCTGCAACACAGCTCTGTGGTGCTTACTGGAGGTACCTGGTGGGCTAGTTGGCTGCCAGGGGAGCTCAGCATTCAAAGGGACCTAATCCCCCAACTTAAAAGGTGCCACGGGGTGCCTTTGCACAGTGGTGAAGGTAGGGGGCGGGGCCTGAGGTGATATGTGTGCAAACATGCCCTGTGGCACATTTTAAGTTGGGGAATTAATTCATCTTCAATCCAGAGGTCTCCTGGGGGCCAACTAGCCTACCAGGTACCTCCAGTATGCACCAGGGAGCTAGTTGGCCCCTAGGGGACCTCTGGATTGAAGATGAATTAATTGAGCGCTTGATCGGGATGTTGCGCTTATCCTACGAGGCCAATCCTCGCACAATCCGCGGATCATATAAATGACTTTAACCGTAATTTTCAAAGAAACTACTGAACAGATTGACACCAGATATGCCAAAGGCACAAGTCGGAACTGAGGACTACCTCTCTGCCTAATTTGGTGTAATTCCGTTCAGCCGTTCGAGCTGCAGCCGTGGCTAAAGGTCCTATGGGAAATTGCTTGGGGAAAACATGTTTTGGGACCCCCCTTTTATTCAGCCCCTGCTTCACCTATCACCCCCATACATTCAGGGAAGGAGCGGAACTGAGCTGGCCAAAAGTTTGGAAAAGAAGATTCATCAATCAACGCCAAAGTTATTGCCAATACAATGTTGGGGATTTCCTATGGATAATAGGTCCTAACTATACCTATCTACTGGCGACCACCAGTAGATAATTACCTACTGGCGGTCGGCAGTAGGTATATATAGTTAGGATTTTTTCTCTATGGGATTTTTTAAAATTCTATGTCTGATAACTTTGGCGTTCGTGGACGGAATTGGCTGAAATTTTCAGGAAAATGGAACATTTTGTTTCTGAGCAGCCCCTGACAATTTGGGGGGGTTTCATCAAGGGGGGGCCGAGAAAAAAGGGGGGTCCCAAAACGCGTTTTTCCCATGTTAATTTCCATAGGGCGGTTGGCCTCACTTTTAGCTCGAACGGCTGAATGGATTTGCACGAAACTTGGCAAAATTGTAGGGACTGTTAGCCCGATGTGCCTTTGCTAGGTCTCAATATATGTGCTCCAGTGGATTTTGAGTAATTTAGGTTCAAAAAAAGATATATATCTGGGCGGAGCCTAACCACACATCTGATCTGATTGGCTGTCTGCACTTCATCCAAGAAGTGTTGGAAGCCATCTTGGGACCAATATACATGATAGCACCTCATTAAAAAGCATTGTAGTTAATAGAGGGTTTTAGGACTTTAGTTACATTATAAATCATTTGTTGATGGTACCATACTCGTTTTAGGAATTGTGGTGGGTTCTAAGGTGATTTTACCATGTGAAAAAACCTTCTGCTGTGATATCATGAATATTGTTTGAAAGAAAACTAATATCTCATGATTTTCCCACAGTGGTTTGGAAGGGGATCTATAAGCTAAACTGAAAGCATATTTTCTGTAAATTCACATTATCTTTCTCAGTCATGTGAAAATGAAGTCTGACATTCTCAGTAAAACATGTACATCCAACAAGGACAGAGACTGTCAGTTGATTCCTTTGTGTTCTACTGCAGCCTCCTAGAGTGTTCTAAAGAACAACTAGAGCGCTAACAGTCCTACTTATTACAAAGGTGTGGCACACCTGAAGCCATCTTGATTGGAATAAAGTGGTAACTCTTAAAACATTTAATTTAAAAAGAAACAACATGAGGGGGTATATTTTGCCATAGAAAGTATGATTAATGCTGCAGAATGAAAAATTAGGGCACATTTTGAGTGACTTCTCAAATCCTTTTCTATTTCATTAAAACATTCTGACATGCAGTCTCCCAAAATGGCCACCAGAGACAAAAGAGCCCAAATGTAGCCCAAATATCACCCAGATGTAGCTCAAGTATAGCCCAATGACAGAATGTCCCAGAGTGTTCTAAAGAACAACTAGAGCGCTAACAGTCCTACTTATTACAAAGGTATGGCACACCTGAAGCCATCTTGATTGGAATAAAGTGGTAACTCTTAAAACATTTAATTTAAAAAGAAACAACATGAGGGGGTATATTTTGCCATAGAAAGTATGATTAGTGCTGCAGAATGAAAAATTAGTGCACATTTTGAGTGACTTCTCAAATCCTTTTCTATTTCATTAAAACATTCTGACATGCAGTCTCCCAAAATGGCCACCAGAGACAAAAGAGCCCAAATATCACCCAGATGTAGCCCAAGTATAGCCCAATGACAGAATGTCCCAGAGTGTTCTAAAGAACAACTAGAGCGCTAACAGTCCTACTTATTACAAAGGTATAGCACACCTGGAGCCATTGTGATGGGAATAAAGTGGTAACTCTTAAAACATTTAATTTAAAAAGGAACAAAATGAGGGGGTATATTATGCAATAGAAGGTATTATTAGTGCTGCAGAAAGAAAAATTAGGGCACATTTTGAGTGACTTTTCAAATCCTCTTCTATTTCATTAAAAAATTCTGACATGCAGTCTCCCAAAATGGCCACCAGAGACAAAAGAGCCCAAATGTAGCCCAAATATCACCCAGATGTAGCCCAAGTATAGCCCAATGACAGAATGTCCCAGAGTGTTCTAAAGAACAACTAGAGCGCTAACAGTCCTACTTATTACAAAGGTATGGCACACCTGAAGCCATCTTGATTGGAATAAAGTGGTAACTCATAAAACATTTAATTTAAAAAGGAACAAAATGAGGGGGTATATTTTGCCATATGAATTATGATTAGTGCTTCAGAAAGAAAAATTAGGGCACATTTTGAGTGACTTCTCAAACCCTCTTCAATTTCATTAAAAAATTCTGACATACAGTCTCCCAAGATGGCCACCAGAGACAAAAGAGCCTAAATGTAGCCCAAATATCACCCAGATGTACCCCAAGTATAGCCCAATGACAGAATGTCCCAGAGTGTTCTAAAGAACAACTAGAGCGCTAACAGTCTTACTTATGACAAAAGTATGGCACACCAGAAGCCATCTTGATTGGAATGAAGTGGTAAGTCTGAAAACACTCAATTTAAAAAGGAACAACATGAGGGGGTTAATTTTGCCATAGAAAGTATGATTAGTGCTTCAGAAAGAAAAATTAGGGATCATTTTGAGTGACTTCTCAAATCCTCTTCTATTTCATTAAAAAAATTCTGACATGCAGACTGAAACATGCACTTTGAATACCAGCAGCAGACGTCCCTGGTGAGCAGTAGCTTTACTACAGTGATCTAATGTGCAACTAGAGTGCTAACGTTCAGAATTTATGGCAAATGTGTGACACATCTGAATGCCTTCTTGATGGAACCGAAGTAAACAAGCATTGAAAATGCAATAGATCTCGCCCTCGTTTAAGTTAAAGCCATTCTGTTTGTAATGAGGTGGCTTTTTAGCTTTGCTTTTATTAGTGTTTTTTCAACTTTCATGTAAATAACATGCATCTGTATGCATATAAGTATATGTATGCATGCATTTATGTTTGTATTTATATAGATATACAGATGATATATGTTTATATATGTATGTATATATATATATCCACTGAAAAAACCATAGGTTATAGACCATATATAGTTAGGAATTAGCATTTACAAAACCTTGAAAATTCACTGAAAAAACCATAGGTTATAGACCATATATAGTTAGGAATTAGCATTTACAAAACCTTGAAAATTCACTGAAAAAACCATAGGTTATAGACCATATATAGTTAGGAATTCGCATTTACAAAACCTTATTTTACTCACACAAAACCATTGAAATCCCATATATAGTTAGTTGCACTAACTATATATCGCGCACCCGCAATCCACTGCTGATGATGTCACATATTACATCATTCATGACATGGTCAGTGACATCACTGATGACATCACTGATGACATCTCAAATGACATCACTGATGACATCACTGATGACAACATCCAGTGACTGTATGTTTCTGTAAAGTTAAAATATGTCTTACATATTGAAGAATGAGTGGATGTATAAGTGTCTGGATGAACGATTTAGTAGGTGCATGACTGACTGTATGAGTGAGTGATTAAATGTGTCTCACTGAGTGCATGGGTTAGTGACTAAACTGTCTTAATTTGTGCATCATTATGTCTGTTGTTCTGTAAACTGTTGCATGTGTTGATAAGTAGCTATATGAGTAACTATATGGGTTATTGATTGATTGCCCAAGTATTTCTATGGGAGACTGAGTGTGTGTGTGGGTGGCTGGGAGGTGTATGACTCTGAGCATAGATGTGTGAGCAGTTGATTCACTAGATGTATGGTTTCAAAAGTGCATGTGGAAACAGCTGTATGGGCGGTTGACTGTGTGCATGAGTGTATTGGTGAGTGAATGGATATCTCAGTGCTACATGTCAAAGTAAGTACATATGTAAAACACAGTACATGTGAGAGTTGACATATATAAATAACTGTGCATAAGAGCCAGTGAATGTGTGAGTGGCTGTATGGATATTTGTGAACATGTATCAGGGATTGTATAAGAGAGTAAATATGTGTTAGTATATGTTTGAATAAGTAAAGTTTGTATAACTGTATAGTTGAGGAAATGGAGGTGTGATTGATTCTTTGCATGACTGACTAGGTGTGTGAGTAACTCCATGGATGAGTGACAGTCTGTGAGTGTCTGTTTACACTGATTGTATCTAAGGTTATATTAGAGTCTGAAGAGGTTCATCGTATTATCACATGAATGATATCATCAGTGATGTGATCAGTAATGTCAAATGAGATGTCATCAGTGATGTCATTTGAGATGTCATCAGTGATGTCATTTGAGATGTCATCAGTGATGTCACTGACCATGTCATGAATGATGTAATATGTGACATCATCAGCAGTGGATTGCGGGTGCGCGATATATAGTTAGTGCAACTAACTATATATGGAATTTCAATGGTTTTGTGTGAGTAAAATAAGGTTTTGTAAATGCGAATTCCTAACTATATATAGTCTATAACCTATGGTTTTTTCAGTGAATATATATATATATATATATATTCGCTGAAAAAAACCATAGGTTTCAGGCACATTATAGTTAGGACTTAGCATTTAAAAAACCTTAGAAATTCACTGAAAAAACTATAGGTTTCACCTATGTTATAGTTAGCTGGACATTTCTCTCATACAAAACCACTGAAATTACTCTGTTATAGTTAGATCAGCTAACTATAACTCGCGCGCTCGCAGTGCACTACTGATGATGCCACGTATTACATCACTCATGACATGGTCAGTGACATCACTCATGACATCACTGATGACATCTCAAATTACATCACTGATGACATCACTGATTACATCATCGTTGTGAAAGAGTGGCAGACCTCCTGTCAGCGTAATATAACCCTTGATACAGACATTCAAAAATAGAAATTAACATTTTCCAAAAATGGAGAAACCAATATCAGTTACAACAACCTATTCAGTAATTCCTAAATCTACATACATATCAAGTCATTCACTAACAGTTCTATATAGTCACTCATACATGTACTCACTCATCATATGTTCTCAAACACCTATATATCCTGTTACACACTGACATTCATTCATAGAGTTACTCACACACGTACTCACACATGCAAATAAACTTTCAAACATCCATTTGCTTTCATATATAGCTATACATACACTATTACACTTATTTGTACAGAAATATACACATGCTAACTCTTTTAAACAATCACTTATAGAAACACATACTTATTTATACAGGAAGTCTTCCAAACATTCGCTGTCACATATACTCATGTATATACATCAATACTCACATATACTAGTTTAAAACATATGTAGTTACTCATAAAGATACTAGTGAGACAGTCATTCACTCACTAACACCCCCATACACACACTCATTTACCCATTAAAATGGAGAAACTGCAATGGTTTTTATTAACTATGCAAAATAAATTCAAATTCAAATTCAATTCAATTCACTCATTTACCCATACAGTCCTGCACACACGTTGTCTTCAAAACACATACAAACAGTGAGTCAGTCATTCATGCATCTATGCGCTAAGTAATACCCCCCACCGAACCATACGGACACTCATACTGATACTCAAAAATCAACTAATAGCCCATATAGATACTCATACAGCTACTCACCAACCCATGCAGCCACTTATACACACAGTGAGACACTGATACAGATATTTATATAATTAAACATTACTCGCTAATACATATATTCAGTAAGATACACTTAATAAGTCAGTCATACAATCAATTTTACCAAAAAAAACAATCATGTAGACACTTATTTTCCCATTTATTCTTCCATCGACAATTAGATATACATATATAAAAAATATTTCTTTTTCAGAAAGATACACATTCACTGGATGATGTCATCATGATGTCATCAGTGATGTCATTAGAGATGTCATCAGTGATGTCATGAGTGATGTCACTGACCATGTCATGAGTGGTGTAATATGTGACATCATCAGTAGTGCATTGCGGGCGCGCGAGTTATAGTTAGCTGAACTAACTATAACCGAGGAATTTCAATGGTTTTATATGAGAGAAATGTCCAGCTAACTATAACATAGGTGAAACCTATGGTTTTTTCAGTGAATTTCTAAGGTTTTTTAAATGCTAAGTCCTAACTATAACGTGCCTGAAACCTATGGTTATTTTAGTGAATTTCTAATGTTTTTTAAATGCTAATTCCTAACTATAACATGCCTGAACCCTTTGGTTTTTTTCAGTGAATTTCTAAGGTTTTGTAAATGATAATTTTAAAATGTATTAATTATTATATTTCTTTCTTTTTATAGTTATTTCCTAAATTTTTATTATAAATACTTATATTTATTTTATTTTTAAAGTTACATTTCATATTTTTAATGTAAAATAATAACAAAAGTAAATTCAAAAAGAATACACTGCTAGTGAAACTGCCTAGGTGAATTTGTAAGTGTTTGTTAGAGGCAGATTTACAACACCCTTGTTCTTCTTTTACACCGCTGTTGCATCACTTTTCTGATGAAGCGGTGGTGCAAAAGATGCACCATGGTATGTGGTATTTATAATGTGATGTATCTGGAAGGTTCGTCACATTGTAAATCCCGGTACCAGAAAGAGACATTCCTACATAGGGGCACAGGAACACCTCCTAAAAGTGGCTGACTGAAATCCACAAGATTTCCCTTGGTCACTTTTGGGCTCATGCTGTGTCAAAACCCTACACTACCTTGAAGCAGGTGTAAGGATTGGCACAGCAGTCTGAGAATAGGGCCCCCAGAGCATTGCTGGAGATGCGTTGCACTTGCAGCATAACTCAAACAATTCACCACCTTTACAGCACAGATACATCACATATATGTGCCATTGTTGTCCCATGGTACACCACATTGTATATACGGCGCATCCATGGTGGTGGTGTCACGTAGCACAATAACTGACATATTCCTAGGGATATGCCAGTTATTGTATATCTGCCCATTAGTGTTGTAATGTAGTGATAGGATTACTACATACAGATGAATGAGTCACTACAAAAGTAAAACAACAGTGACAGAGTGTTTGCTGGAAGTGTAATGATACAAACTAGTAAATTGAACGTATAAAACACAAATTTGCAAGTACATAGAAGACTACATACATCGTCTATAAGGGTTTTGAAGCAGTCTATGCCCTAAGGCCTATTTTAATGCATGAGTACTTAGATAGTGAGTTAATGATTACAAGACTGCAAGGAAAGAACCTGATTAAATGTATAACCGCCTCAGTTGTACCACATAATATAGATAAACACATACTGCTGAGTAGCTCACTACAATATTGAAACAGTAGTGTGAGAATGTTTGCTAGAAGTATTAGGATACACATTGACAAATTGAACGTATAAAACATAAGTTTGCTGGTGCATAGAACAGTGCATGCACAGTCTATAAAGGTTTGAAACAGCCTATGCACTAAGACCTCTTTTAATCCATGAGTATCTAAATACTGACTAGATCATTACACTTCTGCAAAAAAAGTTCCTCACTAAATTTATTAGAGCTTCACTTTTACCACGGTACAATGAAAAAGAACATACTGCTGACTGGCTCACTACAATACTAAAACAGCAGTGTCACAGTGTTTGCAGGAAGTCTAAGGTTACAGACTGGGCAACTGAAAGCATAGAACACAAGTTTGCAGCTGCATACAAGACTGCATGTATACTCCATACGGATTTTAAGCAATCGATACCCTCAAACCCACTTTGCATATTTTAAATCAATACAAACATTTGAAGAATATGTAACTGAACCTATAACTGCTTCACTTTTAGTACAATAAATACATTAGTAGATAGTGCTCAAACTTTTATTATTTTTCAACAATAAATGTATTCTTGTAACATCTCATAATTTAACAGACATTCTAATGCAACTTCATCAGATATGTCATTTAGATCATTTTCCTTGTCAGCAGGTTCTGATTTAATTTGTACTAAAATGTCAACATAATTTAAAACTTCCAGAAAATCTCCATCAAAGCTTTCGTCTTCAAAATCACAATTCATGTCTGAAGCACTAATTTCTCCTTCTTCACTCTCATTGCCTGTGACAGATACAATTCTTCAATTATACTCAAAGTAATATCCAAAATCTCCTGAGTATGAGGCTGTTCACTTTCCATATTTTTTCCTTTATGTTCTTGCTCCTTGTATACAAATATAAACAGTTAATTTGAACACTTTTCGTAATATATAATACAAAACTACCGTTCTCACCTATTTTGGCCTACAAAAAATACTGTATAAATACTATTATCTAATAACATTCTATTAGTAGACTTTTAGCCCTTTGCAAAATTATATCACTATAATTACGTAACATTCATTAACCTAGGCCTCTCAGTTTATTGTCTAATTTTTATGTCATTAATTTGCTCGTGTTCTTCTACTAACTTTTCTTTATGCAGTTGCTCGTTATTATTCTCTCAATCCTTCAATATCTTATGTTTTTCATAAATGTTCCTTCTTAATTCAAAAGTCTTCCTACTGTTCCTAACTCAATGTGTTCTTTTCCCTTAACCCCTTCGCTGCGGCGGCTATTCCGCCGCAGCGCTAAAGGGGCGGGGCGGCCGCGCGGCCGCCGCATGCTGGTGACAGAACCGCTCCGTCACCAGCTACAGTTGAGCTGTGCTGGTGACGGAGCGGTTCCGTCATGACCCGCCCCGCTCTTTAGAACGCCCGCGCAGGCGCGAAATCAGCGCCGCGCAGGCGCGGCGGCCGGGCCATGACGGAACCGCTCCGTCATCAGCACAGCTCAACTGTAGCTGATGACGGAGCGATTCCGTCATCAGCATGGAAGGGGTTAAGACCTTCCTTACACGAATTTTATCGTTTCTTGTTTTAAGTTAGAGAAAATACATCGACTGAGTACATTCAATATTGTCTATATTGTCAGGTAAGTTTACTTACTCACTAACTTGTCAAACAACATTCTTTAACTGTCACAGAAATATTTCCCATTTCTCTTCAGGAATGTCTAAGAACCAATTGAAAACGGGTCTGAACTCCGGAACGTCTTAGGTGAAATGCGCACTGGTTAGTGAGCGCGTGCCTCACCAACGATTCCCCACAACTCTGTGGTAAATGACTAGATTGCAACTGCATCTTTCAGCCGCGGCCCGTGCAGGGACTTGCGATGGGGCAGGCAGGACGGGCGTGGGAGGGGCAGGATGAGGGGTGAGAAACAATGGAATCTGCATAATTGCAGGTAACTAAACAATTACATTAATAAAACGAATTTCGGGGCATATTGTCAACACAACGCAATATCAACAAAAGGCGACACATTATCCCTGCTTTTATCAGCAGGAAAGTGCTGATAAAGCAGCGATAATCCATCTCGTTTTGTTGATAATATGACCCGAAATGCATGCTAATGGCTTCGTGGTGATGATCACACGTGGTTAGGGGATCGTACATGCATGTTTAGGCTCTATTTTTTTTTTTTTAAAGAAAAATCGCAGCGTACGCGTACAGAAATATGTACAATTATGAGCAGGAGCTGCTTTCTGATTGGCTGTCAATACTCCAAACCAGGAAGTGTTGCAAGCCATCTTATTTGTCACGGAAGCCGAGTCACAAGGAAACAGTAAAACAAAGTCGACAAATAAGGAAAGGGGGCATGATAGAAACATTCTGAACCTATAGTGTTGCTCAGGGGCTGGTAGATTTATTGTACGCGTACCGACAACGTACAGCTGTAATGTTGAAAGTCGTCACGTAAGCTTACGAAGGCAAGAAAACTAAAAATAATTTTAGATATTTATGAAGTGTATTTGTTTATGTGTTGTGTGACTCTAAAAAGAGCCGTTGTGTTTATTGCGAGATTTTAGTATCTACAAGTAAGTACCGATGCATAGTCTTAAGTTTATGAGGAACACTCTGTTCCCCTAATCTGTAAAACGCACACCATCTCTTCTATAGATGCCATGCATATTGAAACGCAGCTTATTGATGTAAATGGAACCCATTCGGTAGTCTCGGAGAAAGGCAGAAACAGATTTATTCACATGTTTCCTAGCTTTTTCAAACTGTGGACAATAGTGGTTGGACCGCTTCTATCTCTGCCTTTGGCATATATTAGAATATACAAAGACAGTTTTCGGGAACAGTGTCATCAATTAGGCAAAGGTGTCCTTCATGAGCATTTCCAGAGCTACCCCAGTCAAAGTGCCTAGGTCATTGCCACCACAGTGCACAATTATGAGGTCAGGGTGTTGGAGATGCATGAAGGATTTCACCAATGGCATCAATTGGTACAACTTTAATCCTCTCTGTTCAATCCATTTAATGCCTACATTTGGTAAACCTAGGTCCTTGTGAATTCTTTTCTGTTGTGCGTACCTTTGACTCCAGAAAATATAGCTGTGTCCCACAATCCACACTGTAAGCATTTTGAACAGAGGTCTGGATGCACTCTGATGGCGTCTGTAAATGAAATGCTAGTTTCAAAAGTAAGATTTTTCTAAAATGGTGGACAACATGCAGTTTTCAAAAAAAGAAAAGAAATCATTGGTCGTTTGACAACATTTTACCAAAAACTAGGTTCCATGTTTCTGTTTTTAAAAGCCTTATTTTTATTGGTTAAGAAAAAGTGATAAAAAAGAACGTTACATAAGATAAGCTGGTATATTCTCCAGTCAAGCACACTTGCTGTTTTAATTTGCAACAATGTATGATGAACATTTCACCTGTGTGCTGAGTTAGGTGTTCCCTGAAGTGTTTCTATGGTAACTGGCAGATTCTGGAACGGGGGAAGGGTTGAAAGTTCTATTAGTTCGAAAGCTTTGGTATGTTAAACCAATAGAAATGTGTGTTTTCTTTTGAATTAATGTGAACAGGAAAATAATTTTTTATTTATATGTATGTATGCGTAACATGAGAGGGAAAATGTTAAATTTGACGGTTGTGCTGCAAACACTGTACTCTAGAGATTTTGTAGAAGAATATCCACTGTGTGAGTGGTATTCTTGTTAATCTAGAATTCAATTTGAAAGGTGAGTTGAATAGTTGTATGGGAGTGCATCTGTGCGGTGTATCTTTGTACATTAACGAATTATGGGGTATATTATCAAGACTCGGCGATACAATTTTTGCCGCTTTATCGGCAGGAAACTGCTGATAAAGTGTTGATAATGTTATCGACTGTATTGATAATATGCTCTATATTCATCCGTTGTTAAATGTTTTATAGTAGTAAATGTGTTTTGTTATAATGCATGTTGTTATGTTTTTTTCTTTAATATGATTTTGTGCCTCTGTACATTAAGGGATTATGGGCCATATTATCAATAAAGGACGATACATTATCGCCGCTTTTATCGACAGGAAACTGCCGGTAAACCAGTGATAATGCTCTCGATAATATATCCTTATGAATTCCCATTGAAACCCAGGTTGTGGTGTTAACCTGGGCTTCTATGGAAATTCACAAGGATATATTATCGAGACCATTATCGCCGCTTTAGTGGCAGTTTCCTGCCGGTAAAACGGCGATAATGTATCGCCCTTTACTGATAATATGGCACTGACGGGCATATTATTAAGGACCAGTGTTAAAATTATCGACGTTTTATGGACAGTAAACTGCCGATAAAACTGTGAAAATGGGCTTAATAATAGCTTCTTGTAAATTGCTATAGAAGCCCAAGTTCTAGTGTTAACCTGGACTGGTATGGGAATTCTCAAGAGCATATTATCAAGCTCATTATCGTCGCTTTATCAGCATTTTCCTGCTGATAAAAACGACAATAATCTATTGACTTTTGTTCATAATATGTCCCGAAATTGATTTTATTAATTTAATTGTTTACTTACCTGCAATGATCTAAGGGGCACATTACCAAGAGGGGCGATAGCCAATTATCACCGATTTAGCGTCCGTTTTTGGCCTCTAAGTGGTGATAATTCTATCGCCCTATTAGCAACCTGTCGCTAACTGATGTTAGCGACAGCTTTTAGATGATAGCGAGCAGTTTGGGACCCGCTTTGCATGTCAGCGATGTTTATCGCTAATGACATGCAAAGTGGGCGTATCCAACCAGTTAGCGACTGAAAGCATTCGCTAACGTCGCTATCGCCTATTAGCAAGGCAGGCGTAGCGTTGGAAGTATTTGCGCTATGCGCGAATATCTCCAAATACTAACACCTGCCCAGACCAGTTCCTAGCCATTTTATCCAATGGGAGGTGGATAACATGGCTAAGACCATTTCGTCTCTAATGCATGAATATTGCTGTATTCTCAACGATATTCACACATTTCGCCACTATCGCTGGATATTTTACGTTGCTAACAGAATGTTTTCTCCATTAACATATCCAGCGATAAGCAGCAAAAAAAATAGTCGCTAACTCTATTTAGCGATAAATATCGCTACTTGTTGGTAATATGCCCCCAGATCCGTTCTTTATTACTCCTCTCCCTGCCCCTCCTCCGCCCCACCTGCCTGCCCCATCGCAACTCCCTCCACGGGCCGCGGCTGTTTCTATATTCCGTTATATTGTACTGTCTATTTATACTCTCATTTTTTATTAAATTTTCCTTGCTTCATACTCCTTGTTCTTTTGCTGTATGTCCTCTTATTTTTATACTCCGAGGTTTGTCCTCATACTCCTCCCTCTGTTCTTGTAAGTAATATAATAGAATATTTGATATTTGCGTGGATCTGTATCAGATGTAACAAATGTTTGTGATGAAATTGAGATTAGTTACTTTGGTCTCAGGAAGACAGTGCAGAAAATGAGTGATTAGTAGAAGAAAATGTGGAAGAGAATGTAGGACAGTGCAGTGTAGAAAATTTTGAGCAAGAAACTATACAGTTTAGGGTGATTTCAGGTAAAAGGCCAAATTATTCTTGTATCTGTTGATCTGTATTTAAAAAGTGAAAAGGACAATAATAATGAGTGGAAGGATTTTGCAACTTATTTGTTGGTAGAGAATTGTTTTGATTTGGGTTCTGATCAGCGTATTTGTAAATATTGTTATAACAAATTAGAAGAGAACAAAATGCCTGCTAGAGCTCTACATAATAATCTTGAGTTGGTAAATATTCCTTCTGAACTGATGGATTTAAATACCTATGAGTCTATTCTTATTCAATGTGTGCATCCATTTCAGGCTATTGTTCGTATGGAGTATAAGACAGGAAAATTGCCTCCTTCTGATTTACAAAGAATATTAAAGGGAAGAGTTGTATATTTGCCTCTAGATTTAAAGAAAAATATTGAAACTATTGGTGTGGAAAATGTAGAGGATGAACCTTTAGTTATTCTTGTTAATGGTGTTCCTACTAAGAGTAAGAAAATCTGGCAAGAATTAGTGGATGTTAGGAAAATGAAAAAGGCAACATTGTATCTGGTAAAAAATAATTAATATTACAAAAATGTGTATGTGGGAGAAGAAGAAATAACTGTACAAGAAGATACTGACTTGCCATCTGGACAAATTGAAAAAGTGGATGTGTCCAGAACTGAAGAAATCTACGAACATTACAGTGTTCATCCATTGCATTCCGAAGAAATGATGGGGAATGCTATAGAGTTATTTCAAATGAAAGAAGCAAAAGGAAGTCCCATTAGTGTATGGGAAAAAGCTTGGAAGCTCCTTGTTTCCCCCAGTTGTTTCCTACAGAAAAAGGAGGACGATATGATGAACGACCTGTGCAGATTCCTGCATCTGAATTTCGGACATCAAGATTATATGCAGAAAATGCAAGGTTTCAACAATGTATTCCATATTTGTTTCATCTGTTGTTTGAGAGTGATTTGTCTGGACTTTCTTATGCAGTAAACCACATATTGAAAACAGGTGTACATCTGCAAAATGATTCGGCAAAGGAATTTATGGATACAGCAGAAAGATAATGTTTTGGAAACTCAGCTGATTAATCTGATGGCATGTCAAAGTGGTACTAATGAGTACTGGTACCGTAGTCATGGAGAACTTAAATGTATGCTAAGGAACTTAGGAACTCCTACATGGTTCCTTACTCTAAGCTGTGCTGAATATGCTTGGGATGATTTACTTTAATTTCTTCGAGAGGCAAATCCAAATATACCAAATATCGAATACAAGACACCTGGAGAATTGTGCTCTTTGGATCCTATTTATGTATGCAGGTATTTCAATCATAGATTCGAAGCTATGATGTCTTCTATATCCAATAAAAAAATCCTCCTCTTGGAGAGGTTCTAGATTTCTTTTGGAGAAAGGAGTATCAAGCGAGAGGTGCTCCTCACATACATATGCCATTATGGATAAAAGATGCTCCCAAATTTGGAACAGACTCAGATGATACTGTGTTGTCTTTTATTGAAGAATATGCTACATGCGAAGTACCCAAAAGTACACAAGATAAGGACTTAAGACAAGTCTTACGATTCCAAAGCCATCGTTGTGGCAAATACTGTCGTTGAAAGTACAAATCTAAGGACAAATTCGACAGCAAATGCCGTTTTGCATTTCCTCGACCTGTAATATCGAAAGGAAGAGTGAACAGTTTTATGTCATCTAAGGGACATAATATCACAAGAAAGTCTCCAAAACATACCTACAACTTAGGAAGAAATGAAGAGTCAAAATACATAAATGACTACAACCCAGTCATTTTGTCCATGTGGAATGCTAATATGGATATTCAATATGTTGCAGACAATTCCATTGCTGTTGCTCGATATGTGACATCGTACATAACAAAGTCAGAAAAGACGGAATTGAAGGAAATGTGGGAAGAGATTTCCCATGAGAAGAGTCTAAGTAAGAAATGATACAGTTACAGTTTGAAGATGTTATCTCATCGAGAAATTGGAGCGTATGAATGCTTGGATCGCTTATCATCTGCAAGTCTATACTCCAAATCTTGAAGAATCATTTGGGTGAGTCTAGGTCTTGCTGCAACACGAAACCGAGTTCTTAAATCTGTACAAGAAATTGAATATTTAGCTGAAAAAGAGCCAGAAAGTAATGATATTGTGAAAACAAATATGTTGGATACATCTTATCCAAATAGAAGTCATCATCTTGAGAACATTTGTCTCTATGAAGTGCTGCCAAACTATATTTTTAAACAGAATATTACCGAAAACATTAATAATGGTATATATGCTGTTATTGGTTCTGAAGAATGTCTGGTGAAACAAAGAAAAAGACATGTGATTAATCACCGTAAACTGAGTTGCGAAACACCTGACAAAAGGGAATTTTACTATTTAGCTCTTTTGCAACTTTTCAAGCCATGGCGTTCAGAATTGGAATTACTTGGAGATTTTGACAGCTATGAAGATTCTTTCAATGCAACTAAAGGTACTATAGAATGTCCTGTTTGTGCTAATTATGTCAAAATGTTGATTGACGAAATTGAGCAAGACGCTACAATTGCAGCTGAGATTGCTAGAGACAGTTCTCAACACAGTCAAACTTCTGCTCCATTGAGTCAGTACCCACTGGGAGAACCAATTGTTCTAAATGAAGCAGCAGCTGCTATGGAAGAGGTGGAAACAGTAATGCATCAAGGTCAAGAACATCTAACCAACTTAGGAAACTTGGAACAACAACTAAATCTTGAGCAGAAAGAAATATATGAGCAAGTGAGAGAACAGATTAACCATGGATTTCTTCATGAGAATGACAACAAATTACAATACCACAAGCTATCTGGAGAAGCATCTTATGAAGTTTCAAGAGTTTTGAAGAAAATGAAGCTTCTCATTATTGATGAGGTAAGCATGGTCCCTTAACTTAATGCTTACCTTTGTGCATTTAAGAATGCAGCAAATTCTTAAAACAGAGTATGACGTATTATTCGGAGGAAAACACATCATCGTTTTTGGAGATCTTCTACAACTTACTCCTGTAAAAGGACAGCCAGTCTTTAAAACAGTGCTACATGAAGATACTAGAAAGTCTTTGGGGATTATTGGGAATGTAAACATTTGGTCATATTTTCAGTATAAGGAACTTACTACAAATATGCGACAAGCAAATGATGTTGATTATGGAACTATTCTTCAAGATATAAGAATTGGAAAATTGACCGAACATGGCAAACAAGCTTTACAGACACGATTACTTTCCAATTTGTTTCCAAATGCAAATATTGTCCCAGAGAAAATATACATGAGAATGGCAGAAAAAAAATCTGTAATCTGCTTGATGCCAACACTGCGTGAATGTTCTATATTCAATGAAGAAATGTAAAAGTTGGAAAATGAAGAAATTATAAAATTGGAAGCAATTCATAAAATAGAACATGAAGGAATCAGTATTATTTTGAGTGAAAACTTGAAGAGGAAATTGTATTCTTTAGAGAAATCGATAAGTAAAAATGCTGGTTTAGAAAAGAATTTGTATGCATGTGTAAATTGTAGTAATTTGAATGTGCAAAAAGGTTTAGTAAATGGAGCAATGGGTAAAATTGTTGATTTTGTTAATTATTTATACAGAGCTGGCATTGAATTTTTGAAAATCAAATTTGATGAAATTTCTGAAGTACAACAGCTTAGTCATTGTGCAGCTCGTTTTTTGCTTGTAAAAGATTTGTATGTCTGCAGAAAACAGTTTCCTGTTTGTTTGGCATATGCGGTGACCATTCATAAATTTCAAGGTTTAAGTACCGTGCTTAAAGAATGTATGGCATATGTTGCTTTGTCTCGAGTCAAAACTTTATCTGGATTGTACTTGATTGATTTTGATGAGACAAAAGTTTCTGCAGATACAAACTGTGTGAAAGAGTATAATAGGTAAAGAATCAATCAATCAATCAATCAGTTAATCTGTAAAGCGCGCTACTCACCCGTTAGGGTCTCAAGGCGCTGGGGGGGCGGGGGGGGCTGCAGCTAGTGGTCGAAGAGCCAGGTCTTGAGTAGTCTCCTGAAGGCCGGGAGGTCTGTGGTCTGTCGTAGGTGTAGGGGGGCAGTGTTCCAGGTGATAGCGGTGCAGTGGGAGAAGGATCTTGCCCCGGAGGTGGCTCTGTGGATGCACGGGACGGCGGCCAGGGATAGGTCGGCGGAGCAGAGCTGAGCCTCCTGTTGGGTACGTGTTTGAAAGTGATTCTTTTGTCCACGGGGAGCTAATGCAGGTCTCTCAGGTGCGGGGTGATGTGGTCTCTGCGTGGGATGTCTAGGACCAGGCATGCGGAGGCGTTCTGAATTCTTTGGAGTCTGCTGATGAGTTTGGACGGGGCTCTTGAGTAGAGGGCGTTTCCATAGTCGAGTCGGCTGCTGATGAGGGCGTGGGTGACTGTTTTCCGCGTGTTAGTTGGGATCCATCTGTAGATCTTGCGGAGCATACTGAGGGTGTGGAAGCATGACGAGGAGACTGCGTTGACTTGGTTGGTCATGCTGAGCTTGGAGTCGAGGATGACCCCCAGGTTGCGTGCATGGTTGGTTGGTGCCACGGCGGTTCCCAGTTGAACAGCATTGGGCTGAGGGAGGATCCCTGCGGGATGCCGCAGATGGTTTTGGTGGTTCCGGATTGGAACGGGGGGAGGCGGACTCTCTGGGTTCTGTCGGTGAGGAAGGAGGTGGTCCACTCCAGGGCCTTTTTTCAGATCCCTGCGTCGTATAGGCGTGTGCGAAGTGTGTGGTGGCAGACGGTGTCGAAGTCGGCGGAGAGGTCCAAGAGGATGAGGGCTGCTGTCTCGCTGTTGTCGAGTAGGATTCTGATGTCGTCTGTGGCGGCTATGAGGGCGGTCTCGGTGCTGTGGTTGCTGCGGAAGCCAGACTGGGAGGGGTCCAGGATGCCGTTGTCTTCTAGGTAGCGGGTGAGCTGGGTGTTGACGGTCTTTTCGGTGACTTTTGCTGGGAACAGAAGCAGGGAGATGGGCCGGAAGTTTTTGAGGTCGCTCGGGTCCGCCTTGGGCTTTTTTAGTAGGGCGTTGATCTTGGCGTGCTTCCAGCTCTCAGGAAAGGTGGCGGTTTCGAAGGAGAGAATGATGATGTTGCGCAGGTGGGGTGTGATGAGGCTGTTAGCTTTGTTGGCGATGTGGTGGGGGAGAGGGTCTGATGGGGAGCCTGAGTGAATGGTGCTCATGGTCTTGATTATGTCTTCGGTGCTCACGTTGGTCCATGTGGTCAGAAGGTCGTGGTCGGTGGGGTTGGGTGAGTTTGTCATAGTGGGGTCCGTTGGGTTCATTCGGGAGTTGAAGCTGTTGTGGATGTTGGTGATTTTGTGGTGGAAGAAGGAGGCAAGGGCGTCGCACAGGGCTTGCGACTGCGGGATGTCGTTGGTGCAGGAGCAGGGACTGGAGAGTTCCTTTACGATGTTGAAGAGTTCTTTGCTGTTGTGTGCATTGTTGTTGAGGCGGTCTGTGAAAAAGGCTCTTTTCGTGGTCCTGATGAGGTGGTGGTGGTTGTGGATGGCGTCTTTGTGGGCTGCGCAGTTGGCGGGCGTTCTATCACTAAGCCAGATGTTTTCGAGTTTCCGGCAGGTGCGTTTGGAGGCTAGGAGCTCCGGGTTGAACCAGCTGGCTCTCTGGCTGGTATCTCTGTCGGCGGGTTGTCGCACTGGTGCGATGGTGTTGGCGCAGTTTCCATCCAGAGTCTGAGGGAGCGGGCTCCTTCCTCTGGGTTGGTGGGGCTGGTTGGTGGTTCGAGTGGGAGGTGTGCTTCCAGTAGTTCTTTGGTGATTTTGCCCCAGCGTCGGCGGGGAAACTGTGGGGTGCAGTGGTGGATGACGGGTTTCTAGAAGGTGAAGTGGACGCAGTGGTGGCCAGTCCAGGTGAGCTCGGAGGCATGGCTGTAGGTGACGTGTGGGCTGGAGGAGAAGATGGCATTGAGCGTGTGGCCAGCAATGTGGGTTGGGGTTGTGACGATCTGTTTCAGTCCGAGGGTGGCGAGGTTGTCGACCAGGGTGGAGGAGTTGCTGGCGTTGTTGTTTTCCAGATGGAAGTTCAGGTCGCCGAGCAGGATGTAGTTGGTGGAGGTCAGTGCGTGCGTGCTGATGAAGTCGGCGATGGAGTTGCAGAATTGGGGGCATGGGCCGGGTGGTCTGTAGAGGAGGGTGCCTCTGAGGGTGGTTTTGGGGTCAGTGTGGATCTCGAAGTGCAGGTGTTCGGCGGTGGTGAGGGTGTCATCGGTGTTCGTGGAGACCCTGAGAATATGCACCCAATTTAGGTCAATATCCAATGATTGAAAAGCGTGTGGTAGGTAGAAAAAGAAGACTTGGGAATATCTGTTCTGAAACTGTAGAGAAAGAAAAAAAACAAGATGAAGTTGCGCCTCCAAGCAAAAAGACAAAGGACAGTGTTGAAGAGAATGTTGGTTATCGGTTTGAAAATAGTTCTGGTGTCAACTGCTATGCTAATGTAGTTGTTAATGTTGGTTTTTTTCTTCAAAGTTTCCAACAGCAAATTGTAGAAACTCGGGACAAAAGATTCTGTTCATTGTTGAATTCTGTTTATGAGAAATGTACTAGTGATAAAGGTAAAATACAAAGTGTTTCCGATATTCGAAATGTTTTCGACATATGTTCTGGTTCTAGTCAGCAAGATTGCCAGGAATTTTTATTGTTTATGCTTGGTGTACTGGAAGATGAAGGTATAGATGTTGAAAACCTTTTTGGCCTTTATTATAAATGGCATCATGACTGTTGAAATTGTTTGTTTACATGTAGCACTGACATAGACACTGAGAGATTCATATATTTGTCTTTACCTGACTGTGAATCAGTGTCTTTTAGCAATCTAATTAGAGGAGCAAGTCAAAACATGGAGTGTAGCCAATGTAAATCAGAAATGTCATCAACATTATTTATACAAAGATATGGACAGTATGTTATTTTAATGCTGCAACGTTGTAGAACTGATGGAACAAAATTGAAAACTTTAATAAAATTTTTTGTAGCTGGTCAATGTTCAATATCAGGAAGAACTTTTAAAGCTGTTGCTATTATTTTTCATGATGGACCTTCTACCATATCTGGACATTACATTGTTTATTTAAAATGTCTGAAAGGTTGGATACAGTGTAATGATACTCAATTAGTTTTTAAGCAACGTTTGCCCAAAGAGTTACCAAATTCTTACCTAATAATTTTAAAGACAACATTTTAAGATCAAAATTTGCCCTTTAGGATTACTGCTGTTAAGGTACATTCGTCTGGTGTTGTAGAGTATTTTGTAAGTGAGGGTGAGGAGCTTGAAGATGATTGTTTTCTTGATATTGAGGCAGTGTAGGTGTATCAGGTGGTGGGTGATGTTGGTGCAGCCAGGGGCATTGATGATCAGTCACATAGTGGTCTTTTGGATTTGTTGTAGTTTTTGTAGGTGTTTGGCTAGAATTTATGAGTAGAGTGTTTCACCATAATGTAGTCTGCTGCTGATGAGGGCCTGTGTCACTTTTCTTCTTCTTTTGGTTACAATCCACTTGTAAATGTGGCGGAGCATGTGGAGGGTGTTATAGCAGTACACGGACATGGTGTAGACTTGCTTACACATGGAGAAAGAGCAGTTGAGGTTGAATCCTATGTTGTGCACATGGTTGGTGGGTGTTGTTACTCTTCACACTGTAGTCAGGTAGCAGGAGTTATCTCAGGCTGATGGAGTGGGACTGAGGATGAGTACCTTCATCTTCTGCCAGTTTGTGTTTACAGTGCTGCTCTTTATGTAGTTAGTGACGTCCTTCATTGTGTCGTGGAGGTTGCTTTTGGTGGTATGTGGCTCCTTGGTGAGGAAGAGAACGAGCTGGGTGTTCTTTGTGTAGGAGATGTTGTTGAAGTTGTGATGGTGGCTACTTGTGTTAGGGTGGCCATGTAGATGTTGAACAGCGTCGGACTGATGGATGAGTCCTGGGGGACCCGTAGATGATGTCGGACATTTTGGTTCAGAAGGCTGGGAGGCGGACGTTCAGGATTACTATTGAACAACTTCCAAACAAAGGACTTGATGCATACTATTTGGCCGTAAGGAAAAGTTTGCAAAACCATTAAGGACTTTTTGCTGTGTATTTTGTCAGCATCTATTTGTAAGTAACATTATTTACAGTGTAAGAAAATTAATCGGAATGTATTGTTATTTTATGATTGTTTGAGATATGTTATATTTACGTAAGAAATTGCTCTTATAAACAAGCATTGGAAATGCAATAGGTCTCGCATTAGGAAAGTTTGAGCTATTGCTATTGTAAATGACACTTTTTTATTTATGTGTTGGTTTTGAAAGTAGCAAAATTAATAGCTTTGTCAGTTACAATATCAATAGTTTTAACTTTTGCAAATGTGACACCTATAGCATTTGCAATGTCATCCTTTCCGGATTTTTGCTTTGGCCTCTGGGACATGTAGTTTGGGTTGACCCTTTACAAACACCGGGCTACAAATCCTAAAATGTAAAGCAAAAAATAGAACTATGTGAAGTAGTTATGCATGGACCTTTGAAACTGAAGATTTCCATCCCGTACTCAACCTATAACTTTGCTGGACTGCTAAGGGATGCCTTTAAACTTCCGGGTCGCATAACAACAAATACACCGGCTGAATTTATTCTGGCAGTGGGAAGGTAATGCAATATGCTAGGTAACCTATGATTGGAGCAAGTGGTACTCATAAGCCAATCCCAGCGCACCAGATAGAATGTCAAAGTGTTGATTGGTTGCGGAGTCCACAAAACGACGGAACACTGGCTCCGCGTCTATCAGAGTCTTTCTTTAGTCTAGTATGGCGTTTAGGTCAGTGGGGTGATAGCCAATTGTACTGACCTCGGGTGGTTAGATTATTGTAAATTTGGTTCAGGTCAGGACATCACGTAGAGGCTTAATTGACGGATAGGCAAGCAAACAAGTGAATTAACAGGCAAGCTTCTGTGTTCTGCGACACGGCGGGCAGGGGAGGGGGCGGAGCGGGAAGAGGTGCGACACGGCAGGCAGGGGAGGAGAGTAGGAGGAGGAGGGGGGAGGAGAGTAGGAGGAGGAGGGGGGAGGAGAGTAGGACTGCTAAGGGATGCCTTTACACTTCCGGGTCGCATAACAACGAATACACCGGCTGAATTTATTCTGGCAGTGGGAAGGTAATGCAATATGCTAGGTAACCTATGATTGGAGCAAGTGGTACTCATGAGCCAATCCCAGCGCACCACATAGAATGTCAAAGTGTTGATTGGTTGCGGAGTCCACAAAACGACGGAACACTGGCTCCGCGTCTATCAGAGTCTTTCTTTAGTCTAGTATGGCGTTTAGGTCAGTGGGGTGATAGCCAATTGTACTGACCTCGGGTGGTTAGATTATTGTAAATTTGGTTCAGGTCAGGACATCACGTAGAGGCTTAACTGACGGATAGGCAAGCAAACAAGTGAATTAACAGGCAAGCTTCTGTGTTCTGTGACACGGCGGGCAGGGGAGGGGGCGGAGCGGGGAGAGGTGCGACACGGCAGGCAGGGGAGGAGAGTAGGAGGAGGAGGGGGGAGGAGAGTAGGAGAAGGAGGGGGGAGGAGAGTAGGGGAGGCACGGCCTAGCGGCCGTGCAACCAAGAAGTGAGGGGGCGGAGCTGGGGGAGGCTGTGAGAGAGAGAGTGGGCAAGGCAGGTGGCTGGGGGCATGTGCACGCGCTTTTAAGCTCGATGCGCATGCGCATTGAGCTTAAATTTCACGGGCACTGCAAGGAATCGCCACGATTCCTTGCAAGTTGGTTAAAGAGTGTTTAAGCCCCCATAGTCTCGCAAGCTCGATGCGCATGCGCCTCGACAGGCGAGACCTAAAAAACATTTAAGATATGTTTTATTTCTATTTTTTATATTGTTATTGAGAATGTTGACTATTTTTTTTTAAGATATCCTTATGGATTGTCTTTTTTTTGCCCGCTGTTATGTGATGAGTACTATTGAACTCACTGTTTGTAGTGAAATTCAATATATTCTGCAGCAAAAAATGCAAATGAAATTTTTACAAATTATTTTGTTTTGTAAAATATATCTAGTACCTGTGTTTTTTTGTATCTTCCACAGGTGACAATTTTATAATATAAACTTTTTTATTTTTTATTATCCTTAAGGTAAGTACAAGTAACTGACTGCCCATGGAGAGAGTTGTGGTGAGGTACGCAAGTGGGTCGGGGAGGGGCAGGATGGGGGGTTATAAACAGCGGAATGTGGATGATTGCAGGTAAGTAAACAATTAAATTTATAAAATGAATTTCGTATCCTGCACCCTGCATCGCAAAATGCGATGCAGGGCATGGAACGAAGTGGCATATTATCAACAAAAGGCGATACATTATCGCCGCATTTATAGGCAGGAAAAATTCCGATAAAACAGCGATAAAGGGCTTGATAATAGGGCCTTGGAAATTCCCATAGCAGCCCAGGTTCTGGTGTTAACTTGGGCTCTTATGGGAATTCACAAGGGCCTATTATCAAGCCCCATATCGCCACTTTATCTGCAGTTTTCCTTACGATAAAAGCGGCGATAATCTTAATAATGTCTTTGTGTTGACAAACACACTTTGCAATGGCTGTGACTTACGTCCTTCAAATTAGTTTTTAGGTATACGTGTTACCAAGTCTGATAACATCAGAGTTTAAGCACAAACACCTTGGTGTCTCTGCCTCGACATCTCGTCGATCACAAATAAAATAGGAGGAAGATAAAATGAAAGTAACAGATTTAATAAAAACAACAGTGAAAAACTTCTTAAATGGCGGTCGACGGAGTACCTCATCAACTTTTGGCACCTCGACACTACGTTCCAAATAAATGTAGATAAAATACGATTATTAATATATTACAAAAGTACAACAGAGGATGACACACACGACCCGGGAAAACAAAGCGCCAAATTTAATACCTGAAATAAAGAAAGCTTTGTTTGTTGAACTTAAAGAAAAAGAAAAAAACGTCAGCTTTGAAACGAGGCTGCGCATGCGTAGAGAGTACAACTGCTACACAAAAAAAAGGAAAGATTTACATACTATCATAGAAATGAAGGGGCATATTATCAACAAAAGGCGATCCATTGCCGCCACTTTTATTGCCTGTAACTGCGGATAAAGCAGTGATAATGGGCTTCATAATAGGCACTTGTAAATTCCCATAGCAGCCCAGGTTCTACTATTACCATGGGCTGCTACGGCAATTCACAATGGCATATTATCAAGACCATTATCGCTGCTTTATCAGTAGTCTCCTGCCGATAAAAGCGGCAATAATGTATCGCCTTATGTTGTTGATAATGTAGCCAGAAATTTGTTTTATTATTTAATTGTTTACTTGCCTTCAATCATCCAGATTCCGTTCTTTATCACCCCCCACCCTGCATCTCCCCCGCCCGCCTGTCCCACCGCAACTCCCTCCAGGGGACGCGTCTGGGCTTGATAATACGCCCTTTTTAATTCCCATAGAAGCCCATGTTAAACCAGAACATGGGCTTTTATGGGAATTAACAAGGGCGTATTATCAAGACCATTTTCGCCATTTTATCTGCACTTTCCTGCCCATAAAACAATGATAATTTTAACACTGGTTCTTGATAATATGCCCATCAATGCCATATCATCAGTAAAGGGCGATACATTATCGCCGTTCTTATCGGCAGAAAACTGCCGCTAAAGCGCAGATAATGGGTTTGATAATAGGCCCTTGTAAATTCCCATAGCAGATCAAGTTCTAGTGTCAACGTGAGCTTCTATGGCAATTCACAAGGATATATTATCAAGCCTATTATCACCGCTTTATCGACAGTTTCCTGCCGATACAAACAGCGATAATGTATCACCTTTTGTTGATAATATGGCCCATTGCTCTCTTTTTTTGACCAGTAAACTTAGGTGCATATTATCAAGGACCGGTGTTAAAATTATCACCGTTTTATTGACAGGAAACTGCAGATAAAACAGCGATAATGAGCTTGATAATACGGCCTTGTTATTTCCCATAGAAGCCCATGTTAACACCAGAACATAGGCTTCTAAGGCAATTTACAAGGATGTATTATCAAGCCACCCTCCCAACAGTAATAAAAAACTCCAGACAATGCAGGTACCCGGAGCTGGAAGGTCATTTTACATATCACTGCCCCAGAAATGAAGCATTCCCTGCGACGTGTACGGGGAAAGGGAGAGAGAGAGCTCAAAACATATTGTTTTTAAAAAAAGACCCGAGTGGTTGTTCAAAATGCACCCTTATCTTCTGGCTCCCTGTGGGCCCTTGTTACATTCATAATAAATACATCTTTCATCTATTCTGGTGTCATCGATTACTTCCCACAACAGGGGTGCGGCTCACCGAGACTGCGGGGAGTAGGACCGTAACCCCCCCGCATACTTCAAAATCTACCAATCCCCAGTGCTCGGGGTACCTTACAAGCCCCCATTATGCAGAAAATTTGCCCCCGGGACCTAATGAATAAAACAAACTTCTACTTATTTTTCACCTTTTCCACCGCGTACAAGTACTGCACGAGTACCCCTTCATTTTTTATTTAAAAAAAAATAATAACTGAGTCTAAAGATCCATGTACCACCCATGGCCAAGACTATAGGGTCAGAATGTTTCTACCCTGCCCCCTTTCCTTATTTCTTAACTTTCTTTTACTGTTTTCTTATGACTCTGCTCTCCCGACAAACAAGACGTCTGCCAACATTTCCTGGTTTGGAGTATTGACAGCCAATCAGCATCCAGCTCCTAATTCTATGTATTTCCATACACGTACGCCGTGATTTTTCTTTAAAAAATAAAAAATAAAAAATAGAGCCTAAACATCGATATACGACCCCCTGAGCAAGCCTAGAGGGTCAGAATGTCTCTAGCCTACCCCCTTCCCTTATTTCTCAACTTTGTTTGACTGTTTTCTTGTGACTCGGTTCTAGCGAGCCACAAGATTGCCGCCAACACTTCCTGGTTTTGAGTGTTGACAGACAGTTCACAGCCAATCAGCATGCAGCTCGCGCTCGTAATTGAACAGATTTCCGTACGCGTGCTGGACTCCGTCTCTAGATATCGCTATGATTTTACTTGCAATTTTCTCAGAAACTACTAAACGGATTTACACCATTTAACAAAAAGCACAATCTGCGAACAGAACTCTACCTCTCTGCCAAATTTGGTGTCATTCCGTTCAGCCATTTGGGCTGTAGCCCTGGCTAAAGGTCCCTATGGAAAATTGCATGGGGAAAACATGTTTTGGGACCCTCCTTTTTTCACGGCCCCCGCTTGACGAATCACCCCCAAACTTTCAGGGAAGGAGCAGAACCAAGCAGGCCATTTCTTGGAGAAATTCACGAAGATTTGTCCACCAGTGCCAAGTTATTCCAAATAGAATGTTGTGGATTTCCTATGGAAACTAGGTCCTAACTATAACTACCTACTGGCGACCCCCAGTAGGTAATATATTTATATATATATATATGTGAGCAAGGCTACACGCTAGCCGAAACACGTCATCCTGTCTGACATCTCGCACCATCTTTAAATAAAAGTCACTGCAGCCAGCAGTGAGCAAGTTAATTCTAGAGTCCGTGTCTTTCTCTGTTTGGTGGTTTCAAGCGCCGGAGCGGTAATTGGATATATACATATATATATATATATATATATATATATATATATATATATATATATATTTATATATATGTTTTCACCAACATCTTCGTTTCCCAACAAACGTACCCGGACACAACAGGATTGCTCGTGCAAAAAGTGATTTAATGGCAGGAAACAACGCGTTTCACCTATCGGCTTGATCACGTTTCAGCTCAGTGATACTTTGGGCATATTTTGATCCCTGTCTACCATAGACCGTGGACTAACACCCCTAAGTGTAGCAAACAATCCGAAGAACATGGCAGCCATTTTGGAATGTCTAAAGTTTCAACACAAACATTAAGGCAGCATGTTAATAATACATATCGGGTGCTCTAAAACTATTGATTTTCATAGTTGTAAGCATAAAATGTATATACAAGCGCAATTGAGGAAAATAGCGTTATGAACTCATTTATTCAAAAAATATTGTTTCTCGCTATTTAAATTGTATCTGCGTTATTTACATTCATAGAACTCCCAGGCTCATTGTGTTGGCATAAATACGGCCCCATCATGATTAAATACGCTTACATTTCACAGCTCGTATGCGGTGTATTCGTAACCTATTCAATAAAGTTTTCAATATCACCTGCATCACCAGTTAGACTGCTAAGACCATCATGCCCCAGTGAGCTTATCGCCAAATACGAAACAGTCCCAATTTTGAGACACACAGTACCTCAATTACATCCCAATTGTATTCTATTTTCAACAAAGGATCATACCACCAAGTATGCCCAAGTGGGCGAAATTGCAAGCAATGTTCGTACAATTTTTTAGATATTAATTTTCAAAAATAGGCGAATGTCCAAAAAGTCCATATATATATATATATATATATATATATATATATATATATATAACATTTAAAAGGAAAATCTCCCATGAAGAAGCCCGGCCACGTCCACCATGTGGGGCTGGTGCAGTACGGGTCCTGTGTACTCAATTCCAGCAGTCGCGCTTCCAGACACGCAAAGGACAGCACAAAACCACACACAGTACTCTTCAACCAAGAGAATTTATTGCGGCAACGCGTTTTGACCTGAGACGGTCTCCGTCACAGCCAGTTTACAAATTGTGCCCAATCACCTATAAAAATAACAAACAAGGTGTTAAACATAGAAAATATACTGTCAACAGATTCTGAGGGAAATAGGAAAACTGACTGCATATATAATAAGTCATACTATGCATAGAAAATATACAATCTCGTAATTCAGTCTAAAAATAAAGAAATCAATTAATCAAAAAATGTGACCTGTGATAAGGTTGAAAACAGATGTACTGTGATCACCAGTGTGTGATGAAAACCACATGCAATCAATGTGTAGCTCCCTGTAATGGACATTTCAGACATAAAGGTGGTATCACCCATTGGGTCATATCCTAGCAAAGTGTATGACATCAATTTCATTCATGTGAAACAAGCATGTGCTGGCAATATAAATTACAGCCCAGTGGCTCCAGAAATAAAGTTCAGCAGAGCAATGTCAAGACACTTAGCGGTCAAGTGGCTTGATAAAACTATATAAGGTGACTCGTTCTGCTGCCAGGCAAGAGCAAAATTGGCAGCACATTGGATGGCCACATGGCCTATTGCACGAATCAAAATTTCAAAAAACATAATACAAGACAAGGGCAAAACCGACAGCGCAGTGAATAGGCAAGAGGCTTATTGCACAGTCCTCAAATTACTTACCGAAAAGCCAAATCACGATGTGATATTCTGATACACTACTAAAAAGGCACAGACAGTAGAAAAGAGGCTGGTTGCATGAACAAAAGGGCTTATAAATGCGGGAGGTGCAAGAAATGCAAAAAAAGCAGCAATGTCAGAACTTTCACCACTGCTATATGCAAACAGAGCCACATCAATAAATTCATGACATGTGCGAGCGATTTTTGCATTTATGTTCTGGTGTGCCCATGTGGTCTCAAATATGTTGGTAGCACTATAGTCCCTGTTAAGAAACACATTCTGGAACATTACAGGGTGATAAAAAATCTTGACCAGGCATACCCTGTTGCAAGACACTGGGCCAGTTTACATCAACTAAATGCTGACCTTCTTGTTTTCTTTACAATTGACAGGATTGAGAAAGCAGTCTGAGGAGGCAACAGGGAAAGGTGTTTGCAGCAGAAGGAGTCAGAATATATTATTCTGCTTGGCAGCAAGTACCTTGGAGGCCTGAATGAGAGTGAGGAGCTTCATATGCACATCGGCTGTGTTGTGCATGCCAAAGGCTGTGCATGGTGTGGGGTTAGCAGCCTGCTGTGGGTATGGCCACAGGTCCTGCTGGAAGGCCAAGCCCTGTGGCCAACACTCAGCTGTACACAGCTAAAGGCTGTGTGCAGCATGGGGTTGGCTGCATGCAGGGAATTGGAAGCAGGGCCTGGCTGCAAGACAAGCCCTGTGGCAAACCCCACGTCACACATGACCAAAATCAGGGTACGGGTATGGTTGACTGCCTCTTTGTGAATGCTTGTGGCTAACCCCATTACACGCACGATGAAAGGCCATGCGAGGAGTGGGGTTGGCGGCCTGCAGGAGGGCTAGCTGCCTCTGAGTTGGTAGGTTACTTGAGATTTCATCAGTAATGTCATAAATGAAGCCATGGAACATGCCAGGAATGATGTAATATGTGAGATTATAAGCAGGGCACGGTGGGGGAATTATAGTTAGCCCTGCTACCTATAACTGGTGTATTTCTGTGGTTTTAAAACGTTCATGTTGTCACGGAGATGTTCACCTAACTATGACATATTTTGCTCATCCAGTAAAAGAATGCTATTATACTGTTGGACGACATCCTGTGTTTGAACACAGTTCCGCGTTATTGCTTTTTAATTGTTTTTACTTCTCATTTCAATGTTTGAAAAAACACACCAAACATAATCACAGCAAACAAGACAAAGAAATAAAGCTTAATGGCAAAAAATAGCCTGCTTTGGAATATCATTTAGCATGGCTTATTGCAATATTGTAGTTAGAGAAAGAGTAGAAAATAATTTCGAATGGAAGTACATGCACAATAGAAATGAGACATTCATATTATATATTGTCTTCAAAATCAGCTGCAGGCTCCCACATTTGTTCATAATCTAGGGAAAATATAAACAACGTGAAAATGTTGGTTACATTATGATAATACATAAATGTATTAAACAGAGAAATTTCAAAGTGAGAACCTTTAACCCCTTCCATGCTCATGACAAACTCAGCTCGTCATGCAGCACAGTGCTCGTGTGCTCATGACGAGCTGAGCTCGTCATGACCACACCCGTTTTAATTGTGGTCCAGCACAGGAGTGGAATCCTGCACGCAACGATGTGGTTAGAGCCTAATAAAAGCAATATGAGCAATATGAGACGACATTTGAAAAGGTCTCAACAAATGGGGTAAATTATATAAATGTAATCTTTCACCACAACTATTCAAGATATATTGTACAGTCTTAATTTCCTTATGTTGGAAAAAATATCCATGCGCCATTTTCACAATCACATTTCTAGACATTTATTATCTATCCAGATTTTAATTACATGTATTCTTATCAGTAATATGAATAGTTTATTTCTGTTTTCTCATCTGCATAACAGTGTTATATCACGTTGCAGGCACGGAACAGCAACCTGGTAAGTTCTATATGGGTACCAAGGACAAACATTGAATATATGTACCACTTTACCTGCAGTGGTGGTTATGTGTACTGGCGTCAAGACCTCACAGCACCAACGCACATTGAAAGCTGTGAAGCATTTTGTTGCACTGCATGAAATACAATGTGATTGTTAGATAGTATCAACATGCGGGCTGACAATGTGCATGTCCGTCTTCAAGCAAATTATGAGGAGAGGTACTGAAAAATTCACTATTATCTTTCTGCAAACTTCAGAGAATGGACAGAACAATCTGAGCTGTGAATGTAGAAAGGGCATATTTTATTACCTCCTCGTCCTGTCTTCCCGTCCCATTCCTTACAAGTGAGCAGCTAGTCTGCTCCACAGAAACCTATTACCTATCCAAGCTTTTCGCACCTGCCCCAATATGGCGCCACCATCAGGTGACCATGAAGGGTGAAATGCGTCATAGTAACATCCTGTTCTTTTTTTTCTGCGAGCAGTTTCCTTATTGCTTAGCTGAGCGGTCGGGTAAGTTTTTCCCTTTCTTTATTTTAATGCTATGGCGGCCTCTTTTATTTATGTTCACGCATTGCTGCTGTGCCCTTCTCTGCTGTCCGGAGCCTCTCTTTGTTCCGAGGTTCGCTCTAGCAGCCGTTTTGGTTCTTTGGCTCACCTGATATGGGGACTGTTCTCTGCTTGCTCTAGAAGCCTTTCCTGTTGCTGTCATTTCCTGCATAGCCTTGCTTTAGCAGGCTGCGTTTGCGGTGATGCTTTTTGGTGTGCTGGGGCAACATTGTGGTGGACGGCTGCTTTTTATGGCCATCCTCTCTTTTTCTGTTCCCGCGTGTGCTCGGGCCCTCGGGAATTCTTGTGTATTTCTGGAGGGTGCTTTTTAGCTGTCAGCTGTCCTATGTGTGTGCCTGTTGCACTGTACTATCGTTGCTGGCGTTTTTGGAGTTTTGTAGCTCTTGCCTGTGTTTTCCTGGGTCTGTGATGGATTCAGGTGCCTCTTCCTCGGCTCCTCCTCTGGGTGCCTTGTGCATTCTCATCAATGAGGTGGTGGCTGCTGCCTTCCGGGCTCTGGAGGCTGTGGGCCCTCCTGCCAAGGTGCCTCATGGGTCTGTTAATCAACATGATGCTCCTGATGGCGATTTGGATCCTGATGAGGAGGAATGTGTCCGGGGGCGCTTTGTTCAGTGTGCGGAGCTCTCTGACTTGTTCACCCATGTCCGTGTTACCTTGGGGTTCCCTTCTCCTGTGTCGGATGTCCTGGGGGTTGGCTTCTTTACACTATATCACCATTCGCCCCTGAATCCTTCCCGTTGCATGGTGCGGTGTGCAAGGTGCTGGATCATGAGTGGTAGGAGGTGGATGAATCTGCCTTCCTGCGCTTTTTGTCCAGGCGGTACCCTTTGGTGGTTTTTGCTGAGGACTTTCCTCAGGCTTTCATAGTTGACAATTTAATGGTCCAGGTCTGGTCGGTCCTGTCAAATGATGCCCTCCCTTCGGACGCTGTGGATAAGCGTGTTAAAGAGGTGGAGAGGCGTTCCTATGTTGCTTCCAATTTTTCTGTCAGGGCGATGGCCTGTTCTGTTTACATGGTACGGTCCCTCCTCAGAGTTTCAGTCCCATCTCTTCTTCTGCAGGATGGGGAGGATGCTTCCTCTTTTTTGGCCCTCATGGGTATAGCACAGATATTTCTTTGACAAATGGAGCGCCGCTGCAGCTGCTTCTGGTGCTTCGATTATGGCGAGGCGTCCTATCTGGATGTGTTCTAGGTGGTCGATCCTGCTGCAGCTGCCATTTTTGGGTTCCAATGTGTTCGGTCCTCAGCTGGAGGAGATGGTGTAACAGTCGGCAGGGAACCGTAAGCTGGTGGCTCTGCTCCGCTCTCCTTCTCAGGGCGTGGTTTTGGCTGCCGGCGTGCCATTGGGCCTTCTGCTTGGGTGCGTTGCGGCCCTTTCATGGTAGGGGTCGTGGCCTGGGGGCCCCTGGGGTGCCAAACCCCGGGACTCTACCGGTGTTGCTGCCTCCGCTTCTTCCTCTTTGCAATGACTGTCTGACTTTACCGGTTGGGGTTCGTCTTCCATCTTTTCTGCACCGGCGATTGTTGGTTCCAGATGCCTGGGCGGTTCAGCCCGTATCAGAGGGTTATCGGGTCCGATTCTCCTCTCCTCCCCCTCCGGTCTTCCTTGTGTCTCCCCTGCCCCGTCTTCCTCTGTGTCGTGCGGCCCTGCTGGACGGTGTGCCCCCTCTGTTGGAGAAGGCGGCTATCGTGGTGTTGCCTCCTCTGAAAAGGGGCCAGGGTTGTTATTCGGTCCTCTTTCTAATCTCCTAGAGAGATACTTCAGATCTGCGCCCTATCTTGGATCTGGAGTGGGTCTTTCGCTTCATCCCCGTCGTCCATTCGAAATGGTGACTCTGTTGTCCGTCCTGCATCTTGTGCTTCCTGGGAGCTTCCTGGCGTCTCTGAGTCTCTGGGTCTGATGGATGCTTCTCTACATGTCCCAATCCATCCGGCGGATCAGCAGTTTCTCCAATTTGCTGTGGGTTCCCGGCACTCCCGATTCTGGGTGCTTCCCTTCGGCCTTTCACGTGGCTCTTGGCCCCTCTGGTGGGTTTTCTTCATTCTTGTGGTCTGCAAGTTTTTCCCTACCTCGATGGCTGGTTGATCATTTCTCCTTCTTTTTCTCAGGCTCTGTCGGATGTGGACCAAGTGTGTTGTCTGCTGGGGTCCTTTGGGTTCCTCATCATTCACCAGATGTCCTCCCTGGTGCCCTCCCAGTCCCTGCAGTTCCTGGTGACTCTCTTACGCATGGTTCTTGGGATAGTTTTCCTCTCCTGGGTGCGCCAATTGACTTTGTTTCATCACTTTTCTTGGGTTCTGTCCCAGTCCCTGGTGTCCGCCCGTCTCTGGTTGAGGTGCCAGGGAAACGTGGCATCCTTTTTGCATTTCCTCCCTTGGGCCGGCTGTATTTGTATCCCCTCTTGCATCATGTCCTGTCGTACTAGGATCCTGCCTCCCTGGACTATGGGGACTTGGTTCCCGTCTCTCCTGGGATTCGGTTGGATCTCCACTGGTGGTTGTCCCCTCAGTCTCTTTCCCAAGGGTTCGATCACCTTCCTCCTCTGCAGGTACTTGTGCTGTCCACAGATGCCTGTGCTGTACGTTAGGGGACTGTGATGGGTGCCTCCAGGGCTCGAGTTGGTGGTCTCGTTTCGAGTCTCTCTGGTCCTCGAACTCGACGGAGATGACGGCGGTTTGGTTGGCTCTTCGGTGAACAGGGTGTTCCCTTCGTCGGTGGCTATGTGTTTGTCCCTGGATCCGTTCGATCTGCTTATCCTACGGTTCCACCGTCCCTGGCTGGTTCTGTTTGCTTTGGTGGCTTCTTCCCTTCTTCATCGGTTTTGCAGCCTCGTTCCCTCCTGGTTGGCCTTGGCGGTCAATGTTTCCTCCGTCCCTTGGTCACTGGGGCTCCTGTTTGCCTTCCCTCCGTGTGCTCTGTTTCTGCGGGTCCTCCGGAAGTTTCGGTTGGACAGGGAGGAGGTTCTTCTGGTTGTGCCAGAGTGGTCTTGTCAATCTTGTTTTTCCCCTGTATCCTTCTCCTCTGTGGGCTACTCTTCTCGGGGTTGCCTCCCTGTGCCGCCTCCGGCTGGCAGTTTGGCACTTGTGAGGTTGGGTTTGTTGGATCAGGGTTGCTGGGTTGAGGTTGGCCAGTATATACTGTTGTCTCAACGCCCTTCCCAACTTGAGGTCCTATGACCGTCATTAGAAGTACTTCTCCTCCTGGTGTTCTGGGAATGGTCTCTCTTCTTCCTCTTGTGAGGCTGTAAGGGTGTTGGCCTTCTTGCAGGTTGGTTTCGTCATGGGACTCGCTGTTTTCTCCCTGCATGCGCAGTGGGCTGCCGTTCTTGCTTTGCGGGGTTCCTCTGTGTCCTCTGTCTCCCAGTTGGTGGCTCCCCTGTTGAGGAGCTTTTATGCTTCAGTGTCCTGTGTCTCACTCTCCTGTTCCTGCCAGGGATCTTCCCCTTTTAATCCAGACCTTGACCGGTCCCCCTTTGGACCTTTTGTCTCTGTGGACCTTATGTTCCTTTCTGCTGATGTTCTTTCCTGGTGGCCATTGCTTCTGGGCGGAGGGTTGGTGAGATTGGTGCCTTGGTGACATCTCCTGCTTTTTTGTGTTTTTGCGCTGACAGTGTCATTCTCCGTCCCGGTCAGTTTTTCTGTCCGGGTGTTGTCCTCTTTCCACTGTCAGGAGAGTGTTGTTCTCCAGGTTTTGTTTCCGGATCCTGCCTCCCCGGAGGAGTTGGTCCTCCATTCTTTGGTTGTGCTGCGGGCTCACCGCATATACTTGGATCAGACCCCTGGTTTCTGTACAGTTGATTCCTTGTTTGCCGCCTGCTGCGTCTCTTGGCGGGGTCTTCGTCCTTCCTTGTCCACCTTGACACATTGGGACGAGGTGCTATGGTTTTGGCTTGCGGTTCTGCCCTCTATCCTCTCCCCTCTTCTGTTCAGGGTAGGTCTACCAGGGGTGTCTCTTTCTCCTGGGCTGTGTTCGAAGGGGCCTCCTTGAGGGACGTTTGTGATGCTGCCGCCTGGGCTTCTTCCCATACGTCTGCATTTAGGGATGGCGGCCTCGGCTGCCTTTGGCTCAAATGTGTTGTCTGCTGTACATGGTTTGAATTTGTACTGCTTTCTGTTCATTTAATTGGACCTGTTTGTCACACTTTTTGAGTCTGTTTTCTTACAATCACCGTGTGCTTGGGTATGGTGGAGAAGTGTGGCTCAATGGTTAGAGCGGCAGACCCTGATGCAGAGGGCTAGCCCGGGACCAGGGTTCAATTCCCGCCTCGGTGGGTCTTCGGCTCAAAATTCCACGGACCTGATAATTCTCACCTCGGTGCCTATTCCAATCATGGAGTCCTACTCTGCAACTCAGGGCAATAGCTTGCTTAATCTCCACAATGCTAAGGATGCCTGGCCTCCACCTTGGGGGTGCCCAGGAGTGTATGCCTCACAGGGAAAGCCAGGATGGGTTCCACAGCGGTATTCGTACAAGCGCCTTGAGACCCTTGCGGGTGAGTAGCGCGCTATACAAGTATCAATTTACAATTTACATATGGTCTCACTTGTAAGGAATGGGATGGGAAGACAGGACACGAGGAGGTAATGCCCGGTTACTCACCGGTAATATTCATTACTCCGAGTCCTGGCCTTCCTGTTGCATTCCTGATCTCTAACCTCCCTCCCTTTGTTGTTTTTTTGGGGTGATTGTTTTGTTTCTTTCTGGGTTTTCTTTGGTATTCTCAGGATGTTACTATGACGCACTTCCCCCTTTATGGTCACCTGATGGTGGCACGATATTGGGGGAGGAGTGAAAAGCTTGGCTAGGTAATAGGTTTCTGTGGAGCAGACTAGCTGCTCACCTCTAAGGAATGGGACGGGAAGACCAGGACTCAGAGTAATGAATATTACCAGTGAGTAACCGGGCATTATTGCATCTCTGACGCTGGCATCACCCAGAGCAGGCATGCTGTACACACTGCTCCAGGGGCCAGGTAGAGCAATTCGGGTGGGATCAAGGCAAGGGCATGATGGAGGTAACTTTGACATAGACTGAACATCCATGGCATGAAGTTTCCAACAGTTGGTATTATGCTGGTGAAGGCAATGATAGGTTTATTTCTGAGCACAACATGGGAATTGATGGCACAATTCTGCTCACTCTTAAAGCAATTAGCTATGGCATAATAATGGCATCTCTAACAGCATGCCTGAGCAGTAAAGAAGGATATGCCTATAGGCGGCAGACACTGGCCATCTGATAGTACTGATAAATCTTTACATGCTTCTAAGCATTCTCGAATTTTGCGAATCTGGCGTTCGCGAATTTGCGTATTTGCGAACTCGCAATCCGCAAAATCCACGAATTCTCGCAAATTTGCGTATTTTTTTTGTGTTCGCAAGGGTTTCTGCCAGTTCGCGAGGGTTTTGAACCAGTTCGCAATTGCGAACTTACTTGTCGGCTCGCAACGGTCGCGACTTTCTTGTTTCTACGTCTGGTTCATCATCACAGGTTCACAGCACCCTTTGTTTCACCACTGCCATCCTCTGATTCACCCATGCCACCCTCTGGTACATCACTGCCACCCTCTGATTCATCACTGTAGATTATGGGGGGAAAAGCAAGCACACCTGCCCTGCTTCAACTGACATAAATTAATTTGGGGTTGACTAATGTGTCACTGAATTTAAACTTCCTGTCTGGCACCTGCTTCCTTATCTGTAATTTGCTTTCTGTTGCAGTGCAATTTTTTTTCCCAGGACCTTTGTGGCCTACTTGTAGCTATTCTATGAGCCTGCTGTGAGGGTCAGAGCAGGGTCATAGAATAGTTGCAGTTAGGCAACTGAACTCTGGAGGGGCCCCTCAGGAAGCACTACAGGGAATGGTTACTAAGGATGAGTTTGAACTTTTGCACCTGCTGAGTGCTTTCAGTTTTGCAAAACTCGTTTTTCTGCAGAACAGCAACTGTAATGCCCCAAACAAACGTAGGCAACTGAACTCTGGAGGGGCCCCTCAGGAAGCACTACAGGGAATGGTTACTAATGATGAGTGAACTTTTGCACCTGCTGAGTGCTTTCAATTTTGCAAAACTCGTTTTTCTGCAGAACAGCAACTGTAATGCCCCAAACAAGCTTACTTGTGAAAGTTGATTTCTAATCCATAAGTGATCCAGAGAAAGTCAAAAAGGCCTCAAATCCAAAAAAGTGCAGGCAAATGTCAACCTGAGGAGTTATTCTGATAAAAAATCATCATTTTCCGAAGGTTTATGCTGCTTGCTGGGGGATTTCTTGTGCAGAATTGCAAATTTTGTAATTTCACGAGTGCGAGATTGTTGCTGCCTGCCGCATCTACATGTTCGCAATTGCGAACTCTCGCGATGCGTCGCCAAACTCCCCCGGGATCCCATAGCAAGATCCAAAATGGCGCAGCACTCGCAAAATATCGAGAAAAACAACTCGGCAAACGCTGAATGACGGTAAGTGAACGTCGCACGCCGCAATATTGTATCACCAAGCAAAAAAATCCGCTGCGTGCAAATTTGCGGATTTTCGGTAAATTCGCGAGAGTTCGCGGATTGCGAATTTAAGGAAAATCCGCAAAATCCGAGAGCGGAACGGATTTTTCGCCCATGCTTACATGCGTCAACATTCATGGTGTTGATGAGGGCCCTCCTTGGTAAATATATGACCCTGACACATTAGTAACATTTGTGTCAACGTATGGGGGCCCTTGGCATGATGGAAGACATCCCCGTATAATGAGGGCCTTGATATAGTGGTGGTCATTTCTGGCCTAAGGTGGCTGATCACGGTTTGATGATACCACCCTTGGCGTGATGCAGGTCCTTGTATACTTGTGGTCATACTTGCCCCATTATGGACATGTATTTCATGACGACAGCCACCTCTGGTATAATACTGGCCCTTATATAATAGTGGCAACTGTTGCAAATTTGTTGGCATCCATGATGTGGGATCGTGATAAATTGGAATGCAAGACAGCACTTACCTATGGGTGGCATCAGTACCTGTGGGTACTTGATGAAAATGACTTATTGATATTATTTTTTGTGGGTAATTGACTTTCCAGCATTACAATTATGGATTTAACAGCAAAATGTGTATATTTACTCAAAATGAAAGATGATGTTTGAGAGAAAAATCAGTGCATTTCCAAATAGACATTAACGAACAGTTAATGACAGTGACACTGTACTTTTGGGTAACTTGATCCTTTGGTTATAACTTGGCCCCTTTCCAAAGATCTACTCTAAAAGTGATACTTGCTTAGTACCAAATGTCAGCATGTCAAGTTTTGTACAGATTCATTAAATGAGGGCATGGGAAGAGGAACAAATCGTTCCCCAGTTCTAACTCCCAAAGGACATTTTTCTTACTGCTAAAGTAAAAAATGCTGAATATGCCAAATAAGGCATGAAATTAGAACTTTTCTTTCAATCGTATATATATTTGGAATTAGATATCACCCCATTCAGGAATTTTTAAGATAGTTGAATTTCAAAAAGAGGTGCGGGTTTTGAAGGGTTATTCAGAGAGAAACCTTGTATATGTTTTCAATAACTTGCAGTCTCTCTCTGGATAGGATTCAGAAGAAGATTTCAGGATCAAAAATTTTAAAAATAATCAAAGCCAGTATGAACAAGGAGTATGTTTTCTCTTTTTCCAAAGAGAAATGTGAATCCTTGGAGAATTGAAGGAGCCAGGAAATCTGATTGGCTGATAGCAGCTGAAAACATTTGATAAAGTGAACACTACAGGCTGCCAGAAAGCAAAAGACACACAATTGATGGACGGAATGCAGAACAAATCAAAACATTCACCCCCAGTCAAGCGATCTAGGTTAAATCGATCATTCTTTTGGTGACCATGCCACCCTAGTTTAGACCTGGCCATATGCAAAATAGTCTTGACCCTGTGCCTCATGCGAACAGTCCATCCCGAACTGCCAAGCCAGGACATCCCTGGACCTGAAACAAGCATGCTAGAACCGGTTTTGGGGTTTCACGCCTTATCAGCCAGGATAGCTTGATTCCAGTGGCACAGTGGTTCTGGGACCCACATCTGGGGAACAGGTCTTCCTGAAAAAACCCAGACAGACCTGCAAGGTTATCTCTGGATTTATGGGCCCTGACATCATCTCCATAGTACTTGGAGCATGTCCAGATTTGTGAAGTTCTCTGGAAAATCTCCTGGTGTCATTGTTACCACAGTTAGAAATCAAGAAGGAGGGTCCCCTGTAATATATGACAGGGAGGGGGATCTTAACGTTAGAAAAGAATTTGGGGTCCCTGTCTTTAACGTGGCAGACTAGAATTGCTGAACCATATCTCCTAAGTGGGGTCTAAGGTCGGAAGTAAGAGTAATTCTCCTTAACCTTATAACAAGTGAATAACAAAAGCAAGTGAATAACAAAAGCAAGGCAGAGTGGACCACTAGCACAAAATCACTTAAATTCAATAACACTAAGCAAACAATGTTTATCAAAAAATAATCATAAAATTTATTCTTCACCTCCCAAACAGGGTTACAATCTAAAACATATTAAAAACCATTTATTAAAAAACCACCAGCAGTGGAAATGCAGTAGATATATGTACAGTCAAGAGTGAAACAGTCGACGCGGCGTTTCAGTGCTTTTTTTGATCTTGACACCTTCTTCAGGACATTTACAACAATTGACTTGGTATCTGTGTTGCTAATGGGAAGAGCATTTCAATTCCTTTCCACTGTATCATTGACTTCTCAGGTATTTACTATTTCTTGGGCTTCAGTGTAAATGGTAAAATATTCTGTGTGCACGGAGGGGCCACCGTTGATCGGGGGAATAATTTCTTAGACTCTTGTGGACCTGCTATAATCTCCTCCATGCTCTCGTCTATGCTCTCGTCTTCGTGAGGATTCGACAGACTTCGAATCCTCATGAAGACAAGAGCATAGACGAGAGCACGGAGGAGCAGGGAGGCCGTATTTTCTTCAAAAGATTTCCTCTTCAATTGAGCAAGAGAAGCTTTGTATTACCAAAGATCATCTATTCTACAAATTATTAAGACCCACCTGAGATTATAGCAGGTCCACAAGAGTCTAAGAAATGATTCCCCCGATCAACGGTGGCCCCTCCGTGCACACAGAATATTTTACCATTTACACTGAAGCCCAAGAAATAGTAAATACCTGAGAAGTCAATAATACAGTGGAAAGGAATTGAAATGCTCTTCCCATTAGCAACACAGATACCAAGTCAATTGTTGTAAATGTCCTGAAGAAGGTGTCAAGATCAAAAAAAGCACCGAAACGCCACGTCGACTGTTTCACTCTTGACTGTACATATATCTACTGCATTTCCACTGCTGGTGGTTTTTTAATAAATGGTTTTTAATATGTTTTAGATTGTAACCCTGTTTGGGAGGTGAAGAATACATTTTATGATTATTTTTTGATAAACATTGTTTGTTTAGTGTTATTGAATTTAAGTGATGTTGTGCTAGTGGTCCACTCTGCCTTGCTTTTGTTATTCACTTGCTTTTGTTATTCACTTGTTATAAGGTTAAGGAGAATTACTCTTACTTCCGACCTTAGACCCCACTTAGGAGATATGGTTCAGCAATTCTAGTCTGCCACGTTAAAGACAGGGACCCCAAATTCTTTTCTAAAGTCATTGTTACAACTTCTTCTGATGGCAGTGGTCTCGGAAGCACTGATTCTTGTGACAGTGATGTGAGTAGTTTTTCTTCGAAAAGGTGCAGTAATTTGCCTACACAATTGAGGGATTATGTTATTTATTAGTTCCTTTGCTTTTTTCATTCTTGTAGTTGTATAACAATTTTGGTTGTATATATGTTTGTTTATTTTGCATGAGACATGCTCACATGAATCTATTCTTGTATTTTTTTATTTATTCTGTTTCTCTTTTGTTGTAAGGGGGATGTGTTATAACCTACTTGTTCTTGTTGTGATTGAAACATCTGCTCATGCCATAGAAAGAAGTGATCTCATGAGAATCTCATGGATCATTCATTCTATGCATAGCTGACCAGCTGACATGTTGGTGGTTTTCTTCTTGGACTAAAATGACTTTAAAATCTACAGTATCTTGGATTTAATACAAACACATTCACAAGACAATTGTCGTTGGTCAAAGACAAAGTGCAGTGATCACTGTGGATATGGGAACTGTTAGAAATGGAGGCCTCTAGTTGGCAATAGGGACCCTTCTTCCTAAGTCAGGGCAAGTGGGCTACCCCTTTGATAACCCCTGCTCAACCCTGTGGTATCGTAGCACGAGCAGTTAGGCCTATCTCAGGGGCAGTGTTTGAAGCGTTTATGGCCACGTACAATAAGGCAGTATTGACACCACTAAAGGGCACAAGTGGCTCTCCTGTGGAGTTCCTCTGAGCTCGGCGCTCAGCCCCACTCTTTTTAATATTTATCTGGCCCCTTTAGCTGCGGTGGTGGAGAACTGTGGTCTGAAGATCATTAGTTATGCAGACGATACACAACTGATGTTTTCGTTTAAGGAAAAGGAGGGTGTGGCCAGCTTCAAGTCTTGTCTGTTAAATATTGTTGCGTGGATGACAGGCAATTGCTTGAAGCTGAATACAGAGAAAACTGAGGTTCTTTTCTTTAACAACAAGTCCCCCCTGCAATCGGCTCTGTGGTCGCCGCCTGAACTTAATCCTCCCCCTACACCGGTTAAGACTGCCCGGAAGGGAGGAGCTTTGTGCGGTTCCAAGATGGCCGCCTGAGCAAAGGGCTCCTTAGACCCTCTTCGCCTCCCGCATCTATCCTGCCACAAATCCTGATTTGAACGACGGGTACTTATTGCTTATGCCCTGCTGATCCTGAGAACTTTTTCCGAAATCAAATCGGACGCCGAGAACCGGACTTGCTGCATCCTGAAGTTTGCGGCCTACATCGTAGACCATCCCCGGGCTTGAGTCCCCGAGGTACCCAGGTGGCAACTCAACAACAACGGCCAGTGTGACACGCCCACAGCCCCTGTGGTACTTTCGGTTTCGCTTTGGGTCATTGTTGACGGCGCTCTACGGCTGCCCCATTCGACTTCTCGTTCCTGCGACAGATCCTACGCTTGCTCTGGTTCTTAGCCCTTTTGCCCTTGAGGACCATCGAGAGCGGGATCATTTTGACCAGATCCCACCGGCTCCGTGGGAGTTCGTCGCCCACTATGGCGGGCAAAGCAGATGCCGAGAAGCGGAACACCAAGGGCACGCATTGTGGTGGTGTTATTCAAACCCAGACCATAGAGCGCTACACTCGCCCAAAAGGGTCCCCAGGTTGTAGCAGGGTTTCCTTTCTCCCACAGAACTGTGCACAGAGATCTAGAACCTGGGTGAGTTAGGGTGACCCAAAACTCACCTTTGTTTCAGAAATCCCCTTACCAAGCTAGCTACAGTGTCTCATTGGTAGTAATAACTTCCCAATGACTTAGACAATCCAGAACATGAACTTAGGGTACCTCAGGTATCGTGGAACACATGAACACTCTTTTGTTATATAATCATTACAAACCGAAACTGGGAGGCAAAGAACACATGTGCAAGTTTGAAATGTTTATTTTTCAATGCAACATTCTCAAACGCAGTATCTTGTATAATATCAACATACATATTATAAAAATCGGAGTTAGCAGCATAGTCACTAATCCATAATAAGCAAAAGGTGATAGCATGTTATGATGCAAAAATCTATAGAATTCTGTATCACCTATATTTCGCGCACCCTATTCAGTATATTATATTATATCTAAGAAGGTCTCATTTGGGTTCTAGCAGGGCGGGCCCATACCTCTAATTCTCAGAAGGAGTAGATCACATCAACAGCTACCAGCTCTCTGCATGCAAAGCATCAAGTGTGTTGATTCATTCCCTGTAACTCTATCTTAAACCCGTGTAGAGCCCAATGTTGGCAGCAACATTATTTGTGTTATGTCTAATGTGGTGCGAGGATCAGGCCTTCAGCAACCTTGTGTTAGGTTATTCTTAGAGGGTGCAGTTCTCAGTGTGCAGACAGTTGTACCAAGTGTACCAAGCACGACTGATATCAGAGCAATAACATATTATTCTCAAATAAATCACATCTTTTGTCTAGGTTGAAAGCTACAATAACAATTAGGTGTCGTGTGCAAACTGAAGCTGAAAGAAAATATGGCGTTTAAACATTTAATAAGCTCATGCTAACTTAACACAATATATAGAAACGTAGTAACCATATGACACCCCCCCAATGATCCGAGGACGGTTAAAAAGGGAGAAAATATAAGCCAATACTCTATGAGAAGGCAAAACATGAAAGCAGAGTTCAATAATATTGAGCCATGCTAAATGTATGTAAATGTATATATGTTATTAATAACAAAAATATGTATGAATGCCTATAGTGGCCACACCAAAAACATAACAATTCGAACTTAAGGCCTACTCCCAGTTCATAGGCCTAGAACATATGAAAGTCGAATGTTCGTAATAAAAAAGGCACCGTTCAGAATTACTAAAAAGTCACGTGCCATAATAATGAAAGTCTTCAAAGTCACTCATGGGTTGAATGAATATGCAAAATAGGTAGCTACAGCTTCCAAAATGAAATCACTGTCATCATCCGAAAACAGTTCAGCCATCCAATTAAGCAATGGGAAAGAACATACGTGCTCCTCCAACACCGATTCCTCTAGCAACATCAGAGGACAACTCAGTGGGTTCTCGAGAATGCTATGTGCCAGAAAGTCATGCGCCGCTGCGAATATGTCCCACTGACCCATTAGTCCATGCATCGCTGCCAAAGCCATAACCCTTTCGCCAGAACAAACCAACTCGTGAGCAACTACGGGGCTCATCAGCTGATCAAAATTGACGTCAGGAGAAGTCGGTAAGCAGAGACACAAATCAATGGCCCAGTCGAAATCACAGCTCAGGCAATGAAACACAGGCTGGACACATGTGAAATAGGAAAATCGAAACGATAATCCAAACGCTGTGCTTAAAGTCGCAAGCGGTAAGGAGCCATAGTATTCAAGCATCCGGTTGCGAAACTGCATCAGTAGGGGCTGAGCGTTTCCTTGCGCAGGATGGGCATCCATGTTTTATAAAGCAAAATATCACCAGAACTCCTGCAGCCAAAGCCAGCAAAACAGGGAATCCGCCAAACAGGCTTGCGAATATAGAATGAAACACCGCAGGGATAATACCAAATACTTTTTCAAACGTAGTCACGAGACCACTGCTCACTAATTTAAAAAAATGTGCTAGGCCAGTCGTGGAGGAGGCATTGAAGATCTGATGAACCAGCTCGCAGAAATGAAACGGCAAATCAGTATTTAAAAGTGCCTGCACCTCTGTGCTTGTGTTAGCTACGTGAAGGACATACGTTTCTCGGGCTGAACTCAGGGCCACTTCTTTCTGAGACAATAGTGCTCTTATTCGGCTCAAACCATTGAACTTCGCTCCCAAGGTTGGTATTCGGGGCCAAATAGAAACATCTGCACTCCCATGCATGGGTGGATATAATACGTTCTTGCAACACACCACGCGTTCTGATACAGTAACCACATATGCGATACCGACCATTAACCCACAACACAGTTCGTTATTCAAAAGTAAATAACTACCGTTTGACAATAAAGTGAATGTGGGAACTATTGCAGGAACCGGCGTGCCTCTCAAAACACAGGCTAAGTTAGGCTTGTCCTGATTACAAGAACCATGCAACTGGATGTGTCTGCATATTAGTGAGCGGTCAGGCGACTGTGTACATTCCTCACCATTCAGATTCACTTCATTTCCCTCCTTAAGACATCTCTATGTGTACGGTAAGGACCATGTCTCATGGAGGAAAGCATTTCCTAATGGTTCATACCGCCCTATAGCAATATATCGCATACAATTTGTAAATTTATACATAGCAAAAGGCAAGGTAATAATACCATGTATAAGCCATGCAGCAGCAGTAACCTCAGCCACAGAGAAAGGCAAAGATTCTAACTTCTCAATGTGTAACATAGAAAATGATGCATCTCGCATGGAAAGCATGCGCTGCTTGTCAGTCAAATTAAACGGGGCAAATAATGATGAGACGTTCATATAACTACAAGGCACTCGACCAGACTTCAGAGTCTGTAGTGTCCAGGCAAACTGCATAACAGAACGCAATTGATTTTGACCATGATATAATACTGATACTTCATCATGCACAATGTCAACAACAGAAGAAACAATATTGTTTAATGTATAAATTCGGGAAGAAAGCGTGTTAATACTGTTATCGACCACTGCAAGTACCTTTTCCAAATTTGCTTGGTCAATTGCCCTTAGGCGCTTAGCAGCTTCAATTTGAGACACTTTCCAAATTTCATTGTAAACAGCATAAATCCACCGTTAGAGATCTACCCTTAGCCGGGCCTTTTATGAAATCATTTAAATCCACATTTTCAGTTAATTGAGACAGATGCAGTTTAACTGCAGCTAACGTGGAATGTTGCAACCAATTCTGACACAGTTTCCCCACAGAGTAAGTGGTGACAGTATAATCAGTTTCAAAACGAGGATCTGGTCGTACTTGTGTGAACCCTTCAGCCAACCCAAGGAATCGACGTTGGCAAGATTCAGAACTCTTTTGCCACAACAGCCAACCTTTTGGATCCAAAGTGGATATGTTAAAGGACGAATTGTGTAACAGAGACTGTATCTCATTAATAGACAAATCTGAAAAATTACCTATCCTGAATATTCTTCCAATTCGGGGATAATTGGTGTATTTAATTTTTTAGAAGTAGCCAATCCAAAGCATGTTGTTTGGGAAACAGTAGAATTTAGAAACAACATGAGATTCGGGATGAGACATGCACGGTGCAAAGCCTCAGTGCCTTGTACCTGCCAATCTTTGGTACCCCAAATCGATTTAAGGTCAATTATTCCTTTCCAGAACTCGTAGCCATCTAAAGCCAATCTGTCTAGAAAGGACTTCGAATACTGCAACTTTGTATCGGTAAGTCTAACTTTGGACATGGACTTTTCTGTCACTCTGAAATAAAAGGACTCAGGATTTGATTGATTGAAATCTGTAAAATATTTGTATCTTTTCAGAAATGTACTGGAGCTCCCAATTAAAGGAGCTGGGCAGTGTTCCCATTGCGTGTAATTCACAGTAACTCTCCTGGAATTTGTCTTATGGAGAAAATGATTACCATAATGTTATAAACAAAACAGATCACCATAATTTATAGAATCTAAATATAAGTCTTCAGCATCAAAAGCCGCATAGCATTTCAAATCAGAAAATAATGCCTCTACGGCCTGAACATCCCAATCATCAGAACGTATATCTTGTTTAATAACATCTCCCATGTTTACTCTAAGCACATTAGGAACAATAATCACTTCAGTGGGCCCATGTATTTGAAATCTAACCGCATCCCACACAATCCCATCAAGGACAGGCCAAGCAGTAATGTTAACTGTATTTAAGTTTCGTTTCAGTCTGTGCGCTGAATGTGAAGAGGAAAGAGGGGCTAATGTTCCATTAAGGTACCGAATTCCTGTTCTTTCTTTAACGTAGTGACCATCGATCAGGCGGAAAAAATAAAACACAAAACCAATTGACATAAAAAGGTAAAACGAAAATAGAATCAACCAAATGTATGTCCAAGGGGGAATTAAAAAATGTTTTTTAAACAACGTGGCATATCTTGCAATAGTTGAGGGTTTCTTTGAAGGTTCCGAAACAGAGTCAAAAGAGAATCTGGACTGGTCGGCCAAACGAGTCTGTAAATCAGGCATTGATAAATCAGCAGGATAGGTGTAGGTCAGCTCATCAATGTTAGTAACAGGAACAGTATTTAATAAAGGACTGGATATGGCAGGCATCTCGAGGGATACCTCCTGTTCTGCACCAGATGTAATAGCCAGCACAGAGTGCCTCACCATGGAAGGACAGGATACAGCCGGTGTCATGCTATGAAGAATCGGCCACCCTGCGTGTCTTGACATTGTCAATAGAAATTAATCTGTTTTCCTTATGACCTGGAAGTGGTGGTAAAATGACTGTTCTTGTGCCCTTCACTCCAAGAACTCGAACCGGTGCACGATATGAGGGACCAAACTCTTTCTTGTTATCGATCTTCTCTCGAACCAGTTCTCCAACTTGGGGTAGCCAGCCAACTACCGGGATCTGCAGCGCATTATCCGATGAGGAGGGCAAATGTTCCTTTGCAAGACTGTCTCTGGTCTTTTGTAGATTCTGTAAAACATTGCAATGTTCATCTACGTCAAAGGCCGTGGCCTGGGCCTTGCAGTCTAGCCCATCGAGGTCAGGGACATACATCTTGATACCAAAGAGCATTTCGTACGGGGTCCGCCCACCCAGAGACCTTCTAGGGAGATTATTAAGCGCACGCTGCACGCCTATGAGGTGGGCTAACCAGTTTCTGCCAGTGCCTATAACTCGAGCTGTCAAAGATTGCTTTAAGTCGCGGTTCATTCATTCAACTACACTATTGCCCTCGGGCTTGTAGGGACTCGTAAACTTGACTTGGACCCCCAACGAAACCATAGCATCCTTATACGCTTTAGAGGCGAAAGCCGGACCCTGATCCGAATGGAAGGTACCGCAGGCAAAATTTCCCACAAAGACTCGCAAATCCTTAATGACAGTTCATGAATCAGCGCTTCGATGTGGCCATACCCACACAAACCTTGTGCATGAATCAACTGCTACTAAGATGTACTTGTATGCAGTATCAGAAGAAAATGGACCGCAGTGATCTAAATAAACGCATCCAAGCGGTTTATTCGAGATGTACAACTGTGTCTGAGGCGGACGCGCAGCAGTTGAAGGCTTAATCTGCTGGCAAATGTCACATTGAAGGACATAATCGCGCGTCTGTTTGTACAGTCCCCGCCACCAGAACCTTTGTTGTAGCTGAGTTACAGTGGCTGAGACGCCCGCATGCGCAGACGCCACACCTTCATGAGCCGCTGTAATCAAAGTAGCCCTGCGATCCGAGTTGGGAACTAGACGTTCGCCAACATCAGGGATTTTCACATAAGGAACCTTATCGGGACTTAAGTGGTATGTGTATTTAGAAGGGAACCCCACAGGATATTTACTTCCCTTCTCTGTTGCAGCAACTGCTGCCAAGATGTCATCATCTATTTTGCTTTTGGACCTCGTGACTGCTGCAACTAAGTATTTTGATACCGCTGACTTTGCTGCTTCATCAGCAAGTGAATTGCCAACAGCATGGACCCCCACGCGCTGATGACCGAGAGTATGAATCACAAACACGAGTGGCAACTTCTCTTTACGTTCCGCCACTCGGACCCAGATCATTTTATGTTTTATTGTGCTACCTTTGGAATCACGAAACTCATTCTGAATCCAAAAGAACAAGTTTTCATTGTAAGACTGGACACAGTAGTAAGAGTCACTTACGATCAAAGTCGTCACACTTGGATCTGCGTACTCGAATGCAAGCATCAGAGCACGAAGCTCCGCTAATTGTGCGGTGCAGTCCCCAAGCGTCTGCGTGTGCACGACACTGGACTTGAACTCGTCGTTCACCATGGCACCGACCACAATGGCGCAAGCGGAAACGTAGGCATGTTTAGAGCCATGCGCAACCTGCGCCGAACCATCAGTGTAAATAATGCAATGGAAATCCTCCAACCGCCGCATTGCTAAAGGAGATGAACAAATTCATACTGTAAATACTCCTGCGACCGTAAAGTGGCGTAAAAAATAAACGTGACATCCTGTGACATCAAGGATGCAGCCCATTGAATCCACCGAGGGTGCAAAGCTTTGAAATTAGGTACACTGGCTTTCGTAACCGCCTCCAAGGTAGGACACGGGGTAACAACCAACATGCGTTTTCCTTGTGACAGGGCACGTTCCTTAAGAATTGCCATCTGTACAGCCGTTAAAACTTTCTCCACAGTGGAAAAACGCAATTCAGCCGAAGTGTACAAGTGTGACTTGTAAGCAATAGGTACTGTGTCTCGTCATTAAAAGTCAGGTACGTGAAACCCACCGCCCCAGGGATAATTCTTATCACCAGGTTGGTCTGGTTATCACGAGTCTGTAAGTATTCAGAAGCGAGCAAATCAGACTGCAAAGACTGCAGAATGGCTGAATGCTCAGGCAGCCAGCATGATTTGGAGAAAGATGGTTGTATCAAAGCATACAAAGGCTTGATACGCTGGGCATATTCCGGAATATAAGTTCTCCCGAAATTCAAAAATCCCAGCAAAGACTGTAATTTTTTCAGTGTTGTCGGAGAGCGCAATTGTACGCATTTCTCCAGGAAGTGAGGGGCTAACCCCTTTCCCTCGTTGTTAAGCTCGTAACCGAGAAACAACACTGTGTACTCTGCAATGTGCGACTTTGCAAAGTTAAACTTGTAACCAATGTCAGCAAAGTTACAAATTATGGGGCATATTATCAAGGGGGTTTATCTCCGCTTTTTTGGCTTTAAAAGCCAAGAAAGCGGAGATAAAATTATCTCCCTATTACCTAGCTGCCGCTAACACCAGTTAGCGACAGCTAGTAGGAGATAGCGACCATCTTGGGCCCCACTTTGCATGTCAGTGATATTTATCACTAATGAGATGCAAAGTGGGCGTGCCAAGATGTTAGAGACTGAAAACAGTCGCTAACATCGCTATCTCCTATTACCAACTTTTGGAGATATTCGCGCTAAGCGGGAATATCTCCAAAAGCTAACACCTGCCCTGAGCAGTTCTTAGCCATGTTATCCAATGGGAGGTGGTTAACATGGCTAAGAGCATTAGCTCGCTAATGCATGAATATCGCTGACTTTTCAGCGATATTCATGCTTTGCAGCAATTTTTATAGCATTTGCGCTAAACCTTGGTAATACCAAGGTTTATTTGCGGTAAAAATCGCCGCAGCGCTGCGGTAAATTTTTGTCTCTAACCAAGCAATAGCGATAATTATCGCTATTGCTTGGTAATATGCCCCTATGCTATTTACTCGACACAGATGCTCCCAAAGATCGTCGTCTGTGAGATAAATGTCATCCACATACGAACAAGCAACCGGGTCGATGCCCTCCAGAAGAGAGACAATGCGGGCGGAGAATACTCCAGGACTGTTCTTATAGCCCATTGGGAGACGCCGAAACATTTTTTGCACACCGCCGCATGTAAAACTGGTCCATTGGGAACTTAGACCGTCTAATCTATGCGCATAAAAACCATTGGAAATGTCGAGCGTGGTTTTGAACCGTTTACGCTCACGACCATTCACTAAAGCAGAGCCATGAGTATTCTTTACTGCGCAGTTACGGCAATGCGAGTTTAAATGCCTATAATCCAAAACCAAACGATATGAGCCGTCCGGCTTGTTTACAGTAAAAAGGGGGTTATTCATCGGTGACACACACGTTTCAATTACACCTTGATATTCCAATTGTTCAAGGATAGCCGCGACTGAAGCTTTGGATTCACGCCGTATGGGATATTGAGGTTGAGGCTGCGGTTGAGACCGTAAAGGAATCTCGTGGCTTGGTGACAATTTATCCCAGCCACACTGATTGCGGTACACAGCCGGCTCAAGCGCCAGAGCCCACTCTTCTGCAAAATGCAGCGCTTCCTCTCTCGGTACAATGTGCGCGAAATTGGGTAGGATTACCTCCTCCCCTCGCGGAGCTGCGAGAACAAAAGGTGGGGGCCAGTCAGCCTCCGAAAGCAAAATGTCATATGTAGACGAGAGATTTTCCCAAAATACCCCTTTTACAGTTCGCTGCATGTCACCTTCAATTAACAGGGCAATTTCAAAAAGACGTTCAGGGGGAGCAACATGCGTATCAGCAGTTTCAATCCCAACATAAGTATCAGTCGCTGTCACCTTCAACAGTGGACGGAGGGCCTCTCTCACTATGGTAATCTCCGCCGCGCTGTCCAGCAAGGTCAGAGCCCACGTCAGATTCCGAAGCCGCGTTCTCACTATCTGGGGCATAACGATGCGCTGTCAGGGCGGCGACTTTCTTCGTGGCAAACTGTGGTCTCTTGGGCGTAGAGCCTTCCTGCTGATCTACACCGTTACGCGGGCGGGGCTGACCACGTCCTTGCTGGCCACCCCGGCCCCTGCCGCCCCCTCCACCACCGGTTGACGGAGCCGATGAGTCCTGAAAGGAACGAGGAGAGCGTTGGTCAGAAGCCTGAAACCTTTCAGGCGATTTAATCATCGCGCGGTCGCGCAAATCATAAACACGATCCGACTGCGCAGGCAACGGAGACGCAGGAGCAGAAACCTGTGTTTGTTGTTGTTGTTGCTTACCCTGATTCTGCTTTTTAGGCCAATTTTGTTTCTTGGACTTTTGTTGACCACTAGTTTCCGATGTCTGACCCTGGGGCTGCTTTTTCTCTTTATCAGGAAAAGCCTTAAGCCCCTTCGCATTGCGGCCAACCGTTTTATAAGCAGCCACAATGATCCTTGCCAACTGACGGGGTCTCTCGGCCTCGGGAATCAACGCTAAAGCGTTAGCAACCTGAAAGTTCACTGCATCTCCCTTGACATTTGCAAGGATTAGATCGCAAACCACATCAAAGGAGCCACACAGGCGCATACCCAATTCAACCGCCGACTCCGGTCCGTGTTTGTCCTGAACACGTTTAAGGACCGCACCCAGATTGGTCACAGACGGGGTGCCATAGCACCTCGAATAGACCGCTGCAAAAGTCTTACCCCAGGTCTCACAGTCAACAAGCTCAGGTGCAAAATCTTTCGGTAAACTTAGTGTAAGAATCCGGTGCTTATCACCGGGATTCGTATTAGGAAACACAGCTTCTAGCTGGCCGAATTTCTCTGCAAGCCAGAACGGAAAATCATCCTTGTCCTGCGGCTTTTTGCCCATCACGGAATTCACCATGACAGGATTGATTTTCAAACCAGCCTGTTCTGCACGAAGCTGTGCGCCCCTAGGGGCTACGTCCTGAACATTACAGCTAGTGTAATGAACAAGCGCTCTAATCACTTCCACTGCAACTTCATGAAGTTGCCGCAGATCAGCTATGCCACAAGTGGCTCGATTAGGGTGAGGGGTGAATCCAGCCAAAGCGGGCCAAGGTGTTCCCGGAATGGACAAAGGACCCAACCTCGGAGCGGTTAAAGCGTGTGGTAGGGCGCCACCAAACCAAACTCCATGCTGCCAAGCGTCAATAGGAACTTCCAGTGCTCTGTACGGAGCATACGCAGCCGGTACAGCCGTAGCAGTGTAGTTGTGGAAAACACCAGAATTAGCGTTCACCGCCGGAAATGTCACCCACGAATAAAACAGTTCGTACGGGTAAGCATGTTCCGCACTCACCACTAGAACAACAGCCAAGCCTTCAATAGGTACATTATAAGCCCGCAAATGGTCATGCACCGCAATGCGACTATGCGGCGGGATGTCCACGGCTTGTGCCATGTCAGCACAGGAAAGTGAAAAAACTAAGATTACTTTGTAGCACAACTGAGTAGTAATTGAATGAAACCGTTTTTAGATAGATTCAAGCTTGAAAAAGACCTATTTCAAAAATAGGTAGGTTTTTCCGACACTGCCGTTTTCCGGAAACGGGAATGAAGGGGTTAAGGTTTGAATGATATACTACTCGAGTGTCATGATATAAGGCCAACAACGTATGGGCGCCATGTAGCAGGGTTTCCGTTCTCCCACAGAACTGTGCACAGAGATCTAGAACCTGGGTGAGTTAGGGTGACCCAAAACTCACCTTTGTTTCAGAAATCCCCTTACCAAGCTAGCTACAGTGTCTCATCGGTAGTAATAACTTCCCAATGACTTAGACAATCCAGAACATGAACTTAGGGTACCTCAGGTATCGTGGAACACATGAACACTCTTTCGTTATATAATCATTACAAACCGAAACTGGGAGGCAAAGAACACACGGTATACACCTGTTACAACGCATTCGTTACTCCGCACTACCATTACAACGCAACTTTTACAACGCATACCATTACAACGCATTGCGCTGGGGGGCGCTCTAGGATAGGGAATAAGTATAATTTACTATCCAACACCTTCCCTAGGGTCCACGGGGACTGGAGTTAGAATAGTAAATTATACTTACCACTATCCAGCACCTCAAAGCGCTATGCGTTGTAATGGTATGCGTTGTAATGGTCGCGTTGTAACGGTAGGTAGTTGTAATAGTATGCGTTGTAACATGGTACATCCAGAACACACGTGCAAGTTTGAAATGTTTATTTTTCAATGCAACATTCTCAAACGCAGTATCTTGTATAATATCAACATACATATTATAAAAATCAGAGTTAGCAGCATAGTCACTAATCCATAATAAGCAAAAGGTGATAGCATGTTATGATGCAAAAATCTATAGAATTCTGTATCACCTATATTTCGCGCACCCTATTCAGTATATTATATTATATCTAAGAAGGTCTCATTTGGGTTCTAGCAGGGCGGGCCCATACCTCTAATTCTCAGTAGGAGTACATCACATCAACAGCTACCAGCTCTCTGCATGCGAAGCATCAAGTGTGTTGATTCATTCCCTGTAACTCTATCTTAAACCCGTGTAGAGCCCAATGTTGGCAGCAACATTATTTGTGTTATGTCTAATGTGGTGCGAGGATCAGGCCTTCAGCAACCTTGTGTTAGGTTATTCTTAGAGGGTGCAGTTCTCAGTGTGCAGACAGTTGTACCAAGTGTACCAAGCACGACTGATATCAGAGCAATAACATATTATTCTCAAATAAATCACATCTTTCGTCTAGGTTGAAAGCTACAATAACAATTAGGTGTTGTGTGCAAACTGAAGCTGAAAGAAAAAATGGCATTTAAACATTTAATAAGCTCATGCTAACTTAACACAATATATAGAAACGTAGTAACCATATGACAAGATGGAGCGAGCAAGGCTCTCGAGGGGACAGGAGATGGTACTCCTTCAACGGAGGAGCCGACATTGAAGGACATCATGGGCGCCAACACCAGTGTTCGGACGGCTATGGGCCAACAATATGAAACTCTCGCTGCGAAGATCGACACGGTGGCGATCGAGGTTAACCTGGGTAAGACGAATGAACAGGTCAAGTCCCTCGACATTAAAACTGCAAGCTTGACCACTGATGTCTCGGACCTCCAGGCTGAGGTTCGCACTCTCCGTACCTCCAACGACCAGTTTGCCCGCCGGCTGGAGGATTTCGAGAGCCGGGCCAGGCGCAATAACGTCCGCATCGTGGGGGTTCCGGAGAACTCTGCGGATGTGTCCACGGACCTTCTGGTGGAGGATCTGGTCCTGAAACATCTTGTGCCTAAGGGCCTCAGCAACTTTTTTACCGTGGAGCGAGCACATAGAGTTCCCGGTGGGAAGCCCAAGCTGGGGGCCGCACCAAGGATCTTTAATTTTCGGGACCGGGACGCTATCCTGCAAGCCTCACGTACTACGGGTCCCACTAAATATGACAATGCGTCAGTCAGTTTCTATCCAGACTTCACCCAGGCGGTGCAGAAACAACGCATGGGTTTCACCGGGGTGAAGAGACGGCTTAGAGATATGGGATTGAAGTATGCCATGCTTTTTCCAGCCCGACTGAGGATCGAGTATGAGGAGCGGGCGTTTTTCTTTGATCGCCCCGAAGTGGTCAGTGACTGGTTGGACACATTGCCATCAAACCGCACCAGCAGCGAGAGCTCGAGAGGTGCCGAGGGTGGCCTGGCTGAACAGGAGTAGTGAGTCTGCATTGGAGAGCCGGCTACTATGGACTTCTAGCAGTGGCTTTATAATAGACTTGCTTTATAATGTGGATACCCGGGGGTGGGGGGAATCGGGCCTCTTCTTCCTCCTCTGGGGACTTTCTCTCACTTCTTGTAGGTTAGTTTAATGGGGCGACAGGCACATTGCAAGTTGGGGTGGCTTTTTGGTCTAACGCAGGGGTGCAGGGTGGGGGAGTGTTTTTCAGGGTTCCTTGGGGGTGCTGGGGGGGTCTTTTCCTTTTTGGTTTGTTCGAGGCTGCGCTATGTTCTGTCTTTTATCCTGTGTGCTTGTTCCCGGGCGGGGGGGGGGGCTGGGTGCCCAGTGTGGGGATGGGGGGGGGAGCTTAGGGTGCTGAGTTGGAACGTTAACGGTCTTGGTGATAGGATAAAGCGGGGAATTGTGTTGCAATACTTGAAACGCTGTGCCCCAGATGTGATTTTACTCCAGGAGTCCAGGAGACGCACTTGGTTGGAAATACTTGCCACGCACAGAACAGACGGGGCTACCGCCTGGTGGCCCACTCAGGGTTTACCTCCGGGTCGAGAGGGGTGGGGGTCCTGGTAAGAGCTTCCCTCCCCCTGGAGATAGATGACGTAGTTTTGGACGACAGGAGCCGCTATGCGGCTATTACGGGTCGGTGGGAAGGGAAAACGATTTCCATTTTGTCTGTGTATGTCCCCTCTGGCCTGCAGGCCACCACATTTGCTGATTTGGGTGATGTGATCCTGGGGTTACTGGTAGTGGGTGGCGATTTTAATTCTGTAGTTAGTGGGGATGAAGACCGTAGCCCCCCAAGAGCCCTGCCTGCGGCACAGCTTTGGCTCGGCAAGCTCCTGGACACGCTTGGTCTAGTCGATTGTTGGAGGCAACTGCATCCTGGACAGCTCCAATATACGTTCTATTCGGGAGCCCATGGGAGTCTATCGAGATTGGATTATATTCTTGTACCATCAGCACAGATGGTCTCAGTACGGGAAATTAGGCATTTGGCCCGGGGGATCTCTGACCACTCTCTGCTTTGGCTTACAGCCGACATACAGTTGGGTGCCGAGGGCCGGATCGCTCCGATCAACCCCTGGCACCTTCGTAATCCTAAAATCAGGTCGGAGGTGGTGAAGTGTATGGACTACTACTTCGCTGAGAATGAGGGATCGGTATCCTCCCCTGTTACTTTGTGGGAGGCCTATAAACCAGTGATTCGTGGTCAAGTCTTGTCCCTCATTGCCAGCGAAAGGAGGCGTAAGAATGCTGCGGTGGTGAATCTGGAAAATGATATCACTGACTTAGAAAGGCAGATGGAGTCCGGGGTCACTCCGGAGTCGGTGCATTCTCTGGCCCTGAAACAATCTGACTACAAGACGCTGGTCACTGATGCGGCCAAGGCGATGCACTGTGAGCAGCAGGGGTGTTTGTATGATGTGGGTGATAAGGTGGGAAAGTTGATTGCATGGTTGGACAAAAAAGATAGATTGAACCGGGTGGTGCCTGTTGTTGAACTGATGGAGGGTGCGCGTGTCGTGGACCCGATTGATATAGTCCGAGTTTTTGCCCAGCACTTCCAGGCGGTGTATGCGCCGGTCTCTGATAGGCCGGAAGAGGACTCGCATTTATTGCTTCGGGATATCGCCCTGCCTAGCCTGTCGGATTCGGACAAGGAGCTTATGGAGGCGGATTTTTCCACCGATGAAGTAGCGCTCGCTATCCGTTCACTTCGTTCCGGGAAGGCCTCGGGCCCGAATTGGACACCGGTGGAATTATACAAACTATGCCCTGACAAAATGGCGCCGTATCTTCGTCGGATGTTCTTGTCCTCGCGAGGTCTCGGATCTCTTCCTCGAGATCAGAGATTGGCATCCATTGTGGTCATCCATAAAGATGGCAAGCCTTGTGATCATTGCTCATCGTATCGGCCGATTTCACTCTTGAATGTTGAGCCCAAAATTCTCGCCAAACTTTTGGCAAATCGGCTGATTACGGTGATTGCTGACTTGATCCATCCGGACCAATCTGGAATTATACCCCACCGTAATACCGGGCTCAATTTACGTCGCCTCCATGGCCTCTTAGCAAGGGCAGGGTCTCTTGGTGAGCGGGCCATCTTGGTTTCCCTTGATGTCTCGATGGCCTTCGACACAGTGGAGTGGCCGTATTTGTGGGCTGCCCTTGCTAAGTTTGGTTTCGGCCCTAAATTCATCGGGTGGATTAAGCTTTTGCATGAACAGCCGCTGGCACAGGTGGTGGTTAATGGCAGGGCTCCGGAGCCCTTCACCCTCGGACGCGGAACGAGACAAGGGTGCCCCTCTTTGCGCTTGCCCTTGAGCCCCTGGCTGCATGGCTACGTTGGGAACCGTCGCTTAAGGGCAACTGATGGTCGCCTGACTTCGAGGACCGGATATCGCTTTATGCTGATGATATATTGTTGTATCTTACCTCTCCTCGTAAGTCGTTGGGTGTCCTGTTTGATGTGTTACGCTCCTTTGGGAGGAATTCCGGTTTGGTCATTAATTGGGCCAAGTCCTGTATTTATCCACTCACGGACGGTGTGCCTCTTCTTCCACGCACTTGTCCGATACCGGTTTCTAGAGTTGGCTTTAAATACTTGGGGATCTACATTTCACTGGACCCCAAAGCCCGCTACGAGCAGAATTATTTGCCCCCACTCTCCCGGCTTCGGTCGGATGTCGCAGCGTGGTGTGGCTTGCCACTCTCCCCTTTGGGAAGGGCGGCCCTGTTCAAAATGATGTCTCTCCCCCGCTTCCTGTACGCCATTCAAAACACACTTGATTTGGTACCTGCTAGCTATTTTCGAGAGATCGAGGGCTTGCAGAGGAAGTTGATGTGGGGCGGGCAGCCGCGTATCACATTGGCGAAATTGACTTTGCCATGGTATGATGGAGGTATCGCGTTGCCCGACATCAAGCGCTATTACTGGGCCTCCCAGTTGAGTGCTGTGAACCACGCTATGTACGGCCCTGTCCCGAACCCCGCATTTGAGATGGACAGATGGCAACTGCCCGGGGGGGATTACAATCGAGCGCTCTATTCTAGAGCCGACCGGAAGCATCTCACAGGCCCTACTGCAGTTGCGGTGCGAGTCTGGGGAAGTGCGACCGCCGCCACGGGATGGAAAGATAAGCTTACAAAATCTACCCCATTGTACGCCGCGGAAGCACTAGGTGGCCTGTGGACGTCGAAGGGTTTTGACAGATGGGATCTCATCGGTATCAGCAGGGCCAAGGGCAAAGTTAAGACCTTCGAGGTACTCCAGCGGGAATATAAACTGAGCGACAGGGAATATTACCGGTACCTTCAAGTCAGCCATGCGCTTAATTCGGTTTTCCCGGCTGGTACTACGATTCCGGAGTCCTCTCCTCTTGAGGATAGAGTGCTTGACGGATACGTCCCCGACAGCACTATATCTCTTATCTACAAGAAACTGATCAACGATCGCTCGGATCTCCTACTACAATTGCGGAATGCTTGGATCAGTGACGGGCTAGAACTGGACGATGAAGACTGACAGGCGGCGATATCTTCCCCCAAAGAGGTCGCTATTCCGGCACGTCTTAGGCTGGTGCAACTTAAAATATTGCATCGGGTGCATGTCACGGGCCCACAACTGGTACATATGGGGTTCTCTGTGGATGGGTTGTGTAGGCGTGGATGTGGTATGTTGTCTAAATTTTTGCATATCCTCTGGGAATGTCCGGAGGTGGCAAGGTTTTGGCGCCGTGTGCATGCGGTTATGGGTGAGGTGACGGGTGTTGTGTTATTGCCTGAGGCTAGACGCTGTCTGTTGAATGTTTGGGAGCCGAATGACTGTACTGTTGCTCAAACTCAATGGGTCACATTGGGTAATATGGTTGCTAAACGAGATATAGCCCAGTTGTGGGGTTCTCAGAGGCCGCCATCACTCCTAGCATGGAAAGAACACATGGACTGGTCCATGTTCAGGCAAAAAACTGTATATGTCTCCCGTGGCACCTAAAAAATGGGGTAGGGTCTGGGGTCAATGGAATGCGTACCGTGGAGAGATTTGCACCCCCCCATTCACCGACATTCCAGATCCGCTTCTTCTCCCTTGACTGTGCGTTCCCAATACTTAGCTTTCGTTGACTACACTGTATTGTTTTGCCCCTGGGTCCCCCCCCTCCCCTCCCAGGGTTTCTCCTCTTTTATACTGTAGCATGTCTTCCACCCGTCTCCCACTGCCATAAGGGACAGCCAATCTATCACACAGTAATGCCTCAATCTTTTGTGTGTTTTGTTTGTTGTTTTATTTATATAAAATATAAAATGCGAAACCTTTCACTAATCCTATTTATACCACATGCTTTTAGGAGACCACGAGATATCGCTGCCGGACCCCCGGGTTGTTGGCTGAAGAGCTGTGTACTTTGATGTTGATACTGTTATGTGCGACTGACCAGCCTCCGTGGTTGTAGGTCTGTAATTGTCTCTTTCTGTACATAATAAAAGTTAAAAAAAAAAAAAAAGACTGCCCGGAACATAGGTTTTAAACTGGATACCGCACTCTCAGGGAAGGAGCATATTGCGCAGGTGTCAGCAGTATGTTTTTGGAAACTCAAGAACCTGCGCAGATTTTTACATTTCCTCCCTGTAGACTGCAGGAAGACAGTCATCCACGCAGTTATAACATCACGCTTAGACTATGTTAATAGTCTATTTATAGGACTACCAGAATATTTGATGGTCAGGCTTCAGATTATTCAAAATGCGGCAGCCAGACTTATTAGAAATGTCCCGATAAGACATAGCATCTTCCCTCATTTGGTGAGTTTGCATTGGCTGCCGATAAAGAAAAGAGTCCTTTTTAAGACATTGATCTTGGTTCATCGGGCTTTACACAATGTCGGCCCAAAGTATCTGAAAGCTAGAATTCAGAGGTATAGGCAACCAAGGACATTACGTTCTAATCATCAGAACCTTTTGAAATCCCCAGATTCTCAAAAGTCAGGATGGGTGGGCGGGCTTTCTCAGTATGTGCCCCTTCGCTCTGGTACTCGATGCCTGAAGAGCTAAGGAAAATTCCTCTGGAATGGGCCTTTAGAAAAGCTCTGAAAACATGGCTGTTTTGTTTGGATTAGGTTGGTTTCTTTTGCCTGCTCTTTAAGGGGTCTTTGCAATCTATGCAGTTGTGACTAGCGCCGGAACACTTCCGTTGGAGGTAGCTGTGCGCGATATAAATGACTATAATAATAATAATAATAATAATAATAATAACTCAGGTAGATATAGAAAAATAATATCTTTATCTAACAGTTTTAACTCAAAACTCTCAAAGCGTTTCAAAAACTACAATTCACGTCAACCCATAGGGATTCAAAGAGAGACAACAACGTATTCCCCCAAAGCATGACACTGACTGAGTTCAGGCCCGAGGCCTATGCAGTCCGTTGCACACTAGATACCTGTTGTTGGAGGGGGATTCAGCACGCAGCTTTGTGATGAAGTGGAGACGGTGACAGGTGGACTCCCAGCGACCACAAGACTTGGAGGCTGAGGTCGGCAGTGGTCACTCACTTTGTTTAGGGCACTCAGGGACAGGTGGGCATTCAGGGGTAGCAGCGTTTGGCTGCGGTGGCCCGGTCTGGGGGTGGCGATGACTCTCATCGTGTAGCTCCATGGTGGGCTCACAGTGGCAGCAGCTCTCTCTTAGCTGTGGTGGCCCACAGGAGAAATCCAATAATGCAAAGCTGTTAATGGTGCGGACGCTCAGCGGCCACAGCTCCCTCTTAGCTGCAGCAGCCCGTGGGGCAAATTACGAAAATGCAAAGTTGTCAATGGGGCGGGCTCTCAGCGGCCACAGCTCTCTCTTAGCTGCAGCGGCCCACGGGGTAAATTACGGGGATGTAAGATAGCACAGGGTGTTGGTACTCAGCGGCTACAGCTCTCTCTGGACTGCAGCTCCCCTCACGACAAATCACGATGATGCACAGTAGCAAGGTTGTGGGCACTCAGCAGCCACAGCGCTTACTTGACTGCGGGGCCCATGGGACAAAACACGATGATGCCAGGCAGCAAAGGGTGTGGGCACTCAGCGGCTACAGCTCTCTCTTGGCTGTTGCGGCCCATAGAACAAATCACGATGATGCACAGTAGCAAAGGGTGTGGGCATTCAGCGGCAGCAGCTCTCGCTCAGCTGCAGAGATCAGCACAACAAAGGTTGGTCTTCACCAGGTGGGCACCACGGTGGAAGCTCAGCGGCCACAGCTCTCTCTCAACTGCAGCAGTCCACGCTTATTCCGCGGATGGTCCTAAGGTGCAGGTTTAGACGGGCACTCAGTGGCTGCAGCTCTCTCTCTGCTGCAGCGGCCCACACAGATCCAGCGAAAGAGTTGAAGATGCAGATTTAGGTGTCTCTCAGCAGTGGCAGCTCTCTTTGAGCTACAGCGGCCCACACAGGTTTAGCAAAAAGGTTCAAGGATTCAGAGTCAGGTGGGTGCTTAGCGGTGGCAGCTCTCTCTTAGCTGCAGCGGCCCGCACAGGTTCAGCAAAAGTTTAGAAAGTCTCAATTTTGATTCAGACTGTCTCTCAGTGGCGGCAGCTCTCTCTTAGCTGCAGCGGCCCGCATAGATTTAGCAAAGGTTCAAAAGTGCCCAGTCCGCGGCCCTCACAGTAGAACTAGAGACTCCGGATTACTCGACCAAGGCCTCACCTGCAAGCGGAACTCCTCGCACAGGAATTCCGATGGCTGACGGGTAAAGTTTGATGTCCCTGAGACGTCTGCAGGAGGCGCTCTTGATTTAGGCCCTCAGGTAGTTTCTTCGGCAAGCTTGATGAAAGTTGCAAAGTCGTTTCCTCTGTTCACTCGGACAGAGTTTCGTCTTGACATCCAGAAGGAACACACTTGGCCAAATTCCATTGTTCTGCATTCTGTCCATCAACTGTTGTTTTTGCATTTGTCACCCCGAATCGAACGGGTATGCCCAGACGTGGGTCCCATGCTCTGAATGCCACTGGATTCATGCTATCCTGGCTGAAGAGGGGAGAAACCTCGAAACCGGTCCTAGGATGCTTGTTTCCAGTCTAGGGAGGACCTGGCTTGGAAGTTCGGGCTGGACTGTTCCCATGAGACACAGGGTCAAGACTGATTTGCATGTGGCTGGGTTCAAACTGGAATGGCATGGGGAGCAAGAAAATTATGGATTTAGACCCAGATCTCTGCACTGGGGTGAATGTATGACATTGTTCTGCATTTTGTCCATCATCTGTTGTTTTTGCATTTGTCACCCCGAATAGGATGGGTATGCCCAGATGTAGGTCCCGTGCTCTCAATGCCACTGGAATCAAGCTATCCTGGCTGAAGAGGGGTAAAACCCCGAAACCAGTCCTAGGATGCTTGTTTCCAGTCTAGGTAGGACCTGGCTTGGCAGTTCAGGCTGGACTGTTCCCATGAGGCACAGGGTCAAGACTGAATTGCATATGGCTGGTTTCAAACTGGAATGGCATGGTGAGCAAAAAAACTATGGATTTGGGTCCAGATCTCTGTACTGGGGTGAATGTATGACATTGTTCTACATTCTGTCCATCAACTGTTGTTTTTGCATTTGTCACCCCAAATGGAACGGGTATGCCCAGACATGGATCCTGTGCTCTCCATGCCACTGGAATCAAGCTATCCCGGCTGAAGAGGGGTGAAGCCCCCAAACCGGTCCTAGGATGCTTGTTTCCAGTCTAGGAAGGACCTGCCTTGGCAGTTCGGGTTGGACTGTTCCCATGAGGCACAGGGTCAAGACTGATTTGCATATGACTGAGTTCAAACTGGAATGGCACGGTTAGCAAAAAAAGATGGATTTAGGCCCAGATCTCTGTACTGGGGTGAATGTATGACATTGTTCTGCATTCTTTCCATCAACTGTTTTTGCTAAGTTCCAGTGCAGCATTATATACCTAAAAAGTCTTTGTTCTGTATGGTCGCAAATCACTGACTCCGGTCAGAACCTGTTCGGTGGAGTCGGACAGTACTTGGTTTACGAGGCGACATCCCTGCTCGGATCAACGAGTCACCCCTCCCATGCTTTGCATACTGATCTCCCTCTCCAGCCGGGTCTGACCAAGGTGGCCCTGCTGCTCCAAAACCAGACGGCCAATACACATACTCACAACAGCCTACAGTAAAGCTTAGGCTAGAAACTACCACTTTTTCAGGAAAGGAATTTCAAAAAATGTACTATAAAAACGGTCCTTACTAAGAGATGCCCCTTTATGTCCTGAGCATATACATATCAAACTCGAGGTTACTAGGGCCCGGGAGGATCATAGAAAGTAATCTTTAACTGGCCCATCCTGGCCTATGAGAATGGATTGCTTCTCAGTAGCGGCAGTGAAATGGAGGGTAACTCTCTATGTAAACAGGCTACACAGATGTAGGAATTATAGTTATCCTTCTTCATGCAGTCATTTATATACAGGGAGCCTTCGTGCTGTGGCACTGAGTAGCAGTGGCTTGGCGCCCAGAACATCTAAATCCAGTTAATATAAAAGATAGGGAGAGTAGAGAGGAAGGGTGACCCACGCCAATCGTGCCAGGTCTAACAGGAACTATAGGAGAACTTGTGCCAAGTATGCAGAGTATGAGCAAGTCCTGCACCTAGAATTCACTAAGCATAGTAAGTTTGATGATGCATTGGGTAGTATAGTACTTGGTCTCAGACAAACCCACCAACTGCACATGGCCGATGGCTGTGCATAGTTAGTTAAGTGGAATGGGAGTTGATGCATATGGACAAGTGGATTGTGGTGTTGGTTCAAATGCATAAGAGCTAGCTGACCTATGGACTAGGGCATTGCCTAGACATAAGCCACGCCCTGCACATACAGCCAGCTGCAAATGTTTAAAAATTATTTGAAAAACTAGGCACGTATACAGGGTCTATGGGTATACTGTGGCCATGCACAGAAGGGTTTGGCCACACAATGGGTTTTCCTCATGGGAGACAGAACAGAGAACATCCCAACCTCGCAGGCAGTGGTAGATCCTGGCTAGTAAGTTTTGGCCTCAGGATGGATTGGCTGCAGAGATGTGCTGCAAGGTCATGTCACAGGGCAGGGCCTGTGCACATGTCCCTCTGCACATGGTAAAAGGTTGTGCGCAGCATTGGGAGCCCTCTGAGGATTCTGAGGACTTTGGGCACAGGAGGGGTTGATTTCATGGACATTTTAGTGAATGACCACTGGGCCACCACTTAGGGGCACAGCCAAATGTTGGTTCCACCGAGTTTAAGGAATAGCATAATATAAGATTTTTTTGCATGAAGAATGTTATCAAAAAATAAACATTCAATGAAAAAACTTTGTTAAGTGTAAGTTATGTTTTCAGAGGTTTAACCAATCTCAAATGCTCCCAGTGAAAGAGAAGTTATGGTTAAGAAACATAGCACAAAACTCCTGAAATAGTATAGTTAGGGCTACATTTGCAAACTGCAGCAGATGACCTGCCATGCACTGCTCATTCAGAACTTACTTATCAACACTCTCACTTAGTCCCTGGTTTATAGTTTGATGGACAGGTATACCGTCACAAATGTAACGATTATCCTGTCCACTTTATTGCAAGCGCATTACAATATAATGCACTTAATAAGGCTGACAGGATACTCATCACATTTGTGATGGAGTACCCCATGGTAAGCTCTAAATCCGATCCAAAATATCAGCTTGTCACGTTTTGTACAAATTCATGAAAATGGCTATAGGAAGAGGAACAAAACTGTCATTCGGCCTCTAGTTCCTAAAGGACCTTTTTCTGACCTCTACAGCAAAAATGAGTAAATTAAACCAAATTAAAAAGCCCCCTGCAATTGACCAGTCATGGTTAGCTATGCAAAGCAAAACAAATGGCCCACCTTGCACTGCTCATTACTCCACAAACAATTGAAATGGCATACTTGATATCCCACTGAGGACGCAAATTACATCCCACTGATGACTCAAATTGCAACAGATAGCATCTGTTATGATCACACAAAAAATGTTCAATGAAGGGTGGAAACTGTCATCCAGACCCTTTCCACCGAACCGTTGTCTGCCTGCTTCATTTAGAGATGGACGAACCTTATGTTGCCTGTTGATGGAGCTCCCATTAGCTCCGTCAAAGGAAAATGTTTTCTGACAGCTTTATGAAGGAGGGGCCATCAGAGGAAGGACATTACACCTCACTCTGTATTAATGGTGGATGGTGTAATTTGTTTTTTGTTCCTGACCATCACTGCCAGGAAAAACCTGGTGGTGTCGGACAGGAAAAAAATTAATTTACCCTCAAACCCTTCAAGACATTCTGAGAGCGCGGGGTCAGTAGTTGTTTGTTTTTATATAACAAACTCCTACTTTGGGAGTTCTCTTTTGAGAAAACAAAAAACAATTAAACTTTGATGAAAGCTCATCAAAAAGCTGTAACGGTCTACTAAATGTGTGTACATTGAAAGGAACCCCCTTGATGGCGGTACATTTCAATGCACAGAGATGATCGCGGGTCGTTGGTCATCTCTACATTTGACAGCCAATAGCCTGTCAGCATGGCTGAGGTAATGTCCACCGCCCCTCGATAGATGTAGTACCGTCGGTCAAACATTAAATCAAAAATATAAGTACAATTCCACCCACCTCTCTTGGGCTGTGTGTTGTAATATTTTTTAATGATATGATAGTTTGAATAATTTCGTTATTGCAGCTTTAAATATATTTACTTTCCATAATGCCTGAGAAAACAAATAGTGTGCTGTGAATTGAGGTGTCAGGGTTAGAAAAAAAGATGTCCTTTATTGTCACTAAATTGTCCAGTGACAAGATGCGTCTCTCTTCCATTCCTAGCTTTTCACCCCCAACTTGAAAATGGTCCATGAGAACTATTTCAACAACATGACTACTTGACCAGGGCCACGACATTCTTTTGGGTAATGATACCTATTGTCACCGAATATATATATATATAATAGCTCTCAGGTGGTTTTCCACTATGAAAACATTAAAGCACTAACAATATTTAAACATGGTCAGAAACAAGGTCAGAGATTTAAAAGAGGCTCAGTCCGTATCGTGGGAGGGTCTGCCTCTTAACTTACTCCAAGCTCCTAGATCAGCCTCCTGTTTTGCTCTCAGCATGTGACAGTTGCTGATCGTTAACAATTTACTGACCTTGTGACCCACTCGAGATGTTGGTTGTGCAACAAAACATGAAAGACATCTGTTACATAATGGTTCCTCCTCCTCAACTCCAGCTATGCTGGGGAACAGTCGGTACACATCTTACTTAACAGCGGGTGTCACGTCTAAGCAAGCGCTACCAGGCTTGCCTTACCCACGCATATGCCTAAACCATGCATATTCGTGGTTAAGACAGTGAAGCTGTCTGGCTGGCTAGAAGGAAGACAGTGAAGACAGAAGCAGAATGACACTGCAGTGAGGTGAGTGGGGCGGCGGCGGTTGGGTCGGGGTAGGTCTCATGGCAGTGGAAAGGGTTGTGTTAGTTTACGGGTCAGCGTGGGGGAGGGGGGGTAGTGTAAGTAAAGGGTCATGGTTTTGGGCCTTAGGGCAGTGGGAGGGGATTGGGTAGTTTTAGGACTGGCGGGTCAGAGTAGGTGTCAGAGCAGTGGAAGGGGTTGGGGTAGTTTAAGGGACAGTGCAGGGTGGGGTAGTGTAAGTAAAGGGGCAGGGTTTTAGGCCTTAGGGCAGTAGGAGAGGAATGGGTAGTGAGGTAATTTTTAGAGCTGGGAGGTTTGGGGTAGGTTTCAGGGCAGTGGAAGGGGTTAGGGTAATTTAAGCGACAGTTCAGGGGAATTGGGGGTAGTGTTAGTAAAGAGGCAGGGTAATAGGCCTTAGGGCAGTGTAAAGGTAATGGGTAGACTCAGCCAGGTGTGGGGGGGGTGGGGTAGTTGCAGTAAAGGGGCAGGGTAATAGGAACAGCACGGGGTGAGGGCAGTCAGGGAGTGGGAGGGGGGTTGGGGTAGTGGCAATCTTAGCCACACATACCCCTTTACCTTTCATGCCTACACCACGAAATTGCATGGTAAAGGCATGTGGCATAGTATAGGAATGCGTGGTTAGGACGTATTCGTGGTTTGGGCTGCGTGGTAGAGTCAGGTTGGGTTAAACCATGCGTGCTTCTATCATGCAACCTCACAGCACCAACAATAGTTAAACAGGATCAGAAACAAGGTCCCATATTATTAAGAGGCTGAGTGGGCATCATGGTGTTAGCGTGTTCTTAGTGTGTTCTTGCGGTTAGAGTGTTTGCCTTTTATTGCAGTATTATCCATGTACTTGTGTTTGGTACCCTCTTGCAACTTGCACTCACCACTTTGCCCCTGTAACACACGGTTTGCTTCCTCTCACAAGTTTTTTACCTTTGATACTTGCACAAGTGCCACTTTTGCCTACGTAATCGTTTGTTCTTGTGCTTGAGTGTGTAACATATATTGCAGTATTATACCGCAAATTATACTCTATTTTCTCTTGTAGCCTGCACACTTGTCACTTTTTCCTCCTGTGCACTTTTTACTACCTCATGTATTTTTGGTAGCCCACATTTTTACTACCTCATGTATTTTGTTTGCTCACAAGTGTCACAATTACCTTGTCTACCTCATGTATTTTTGGTTTCTCACAATTTTTACTACCTCATGTATTCTTGTTTGCTCACAATTATCACTGTACCGTATGTAACGTAACGTATGCCTCTGCAATCTGTTGCTCGTGTAATGTTCTCAGTTTGTATCTTTTCTGTTCCTATTGTGAAGCGCTCTGACACCTTCGGGTAAAGTCCGCGCTATATAAAATTGCATAAATAAAAATAAATAAATAAATGGGAGATGCAGCCCCCTAACTTACTCCATTCTCCTAAATCAGTCTTTTGTTTTGCTCTCAGCATGTGCTAGTTGCTGATCGTTAACAATTTACTGACCTTGTGACCCACCAGAGATGTGAAAGACGTCTGTTACACAACGGTTCCTCCTCCTCAACACCAGCTATGCTAGGTGCAGAGGAAGCAAGCGTTGTGTGTGCAGCAGTCGGGCTGATATCCCCAAGGAGCTAGGCGAAGAGGTGTGGCGCCACGGCTAGGGCGACTGACTCGGCTAGGGCGACTGACTCCGGAATCTGGGGATCACGGTTCGATCCCCAGCTCCGGCGGCAGATTAGCCAGGCACCATGTGACTCTGGGCAATTGCTTGCTTAATCTTCCCGACGGCCCCCAGCGCCTAGAGACCCTTACGGGTGATTGTGCGCTTTACAAATGTGGATTATTACTGAGTCGAGACTGTTAATTGTTTCTGGGTCAGAACCTATTACAACTAATTGAGCTACAGATGCACACATAATAAACACGTTTTTCAAGACAGATGCAAACTGGGAAAACTTGATGTTCGAGCCAATGTAGTTTCCCATGTAGACGGCGAGTCCAGAGCAATCTGCCATTATGACAGCTGACAATACAAACTGATATCCTGTATTCAACAATCTGCAGTGGTGCTGAATACAGCTGCTGCTGTTGTCTCCCATCACAGAGGAGCCTTTCAGTAGCTCCTTATCAGTTATCACAATGAATGAACATCATATTCAGAGTATGTTAAAATATTAGAATTTAGACAAAACCACAACACAATCTGCAATCTTCCCCTCAAGAACCAAGTTTAATAATCTAGCAAGGCTCTTGTGAACAATTTCTACTGACCCTTCTAACAGGTCAAGTGAGTCACTTGCTGATAGATGATTCAATTCCGAAAGGTATTTAAACATTTACATGCAACTTACGCAACCAAGATACATTTTTAATGCTCAGACTCACTTTTGTAATTCACTTACGTTGAAAAGCACTTTCAAACATATTTACTCACAAAGTATCCATGTAAGTGAATCACCTGAGGGTTGCAGGTGAGTTTGCCATAGTGTCTGTTTCCTAGACGAATATGGACACCCACAGACATGCACATTAATTGGTGTTGACAAAACACTGTTCATCCCCTTCCTACCCTGGAAATGTCTGATGTTTTATTTGAGCAAAGGACAATAGCAAATCAATTATCAGGTTTGAAGGATGAGAAAGGGTTGTAAAGTAAGGTAAAGTGCTTCTCCATAGGGAACAATATTTGTAACTGTGCTTCAAAAAAAAAAACTTGAGGAAGAATTTTCGCACTTGCTTCTTTTTTTACGTCAATATATGGAAATGCATAAACGTATTTGCAAAACAGAATACTACAAATATCCCTGGAAATCTCTGGCAATTACAGGTTTCCAGGCTTAGACCTGGACAGCTTTGTGAATGCTAGATACATAAATCTGCATCCATTAATTGCACTAAACCTGCAGGTGCAGAGGTATGCTTATTTCACTTGAGTCACACCCTTAATATTTAGAGGTAATGCAACCAGGGAAAGCTGTAGAATCCTGCGGTTTTTAATAGCACCGTCACAGGACAGATGATTGATTAATTGATTGTATTATACAGTTGGTTTCAAGTCAACAACATTAGGAAAGTAAGAAATCAAATATGAATTAAAAGGGCACTTAAGTCTAAACACCAGTATGAGATCATCGGTTGGCAAGACATCCTGAGAAAAATCTTGTTGAATAAGTCCTTTATTCCTTAAATATCTCACATTAGTCCAGGAGGGGATCCCTGCTGTAGCTAGATGTGATATTGTTGGAAGTTTGTCATTTATGGCAGCTTGATTCTCTCTCTCCGCCAGTCTGCCCTGCACCAATGCTGGAAAGATATTTTTGTGTGCTCCCCTAGGTTATTTTCTTGAGTTCCGCTCATGCATGCAGAGCACTACTTATCCATCCTCACCATTTCCGTGTGTGACCTTTTCTCTGCCAAATTCAACCAGCCTCAATGTTGTTGGAATTCCCGTAGGGCACCTTTTGTCTTAGATCTCTAGAGGTCACTTTTTCTTCTAAAGCGGAACATTTCACTATGATACAGTTTCACTTATTTCCTGAACCCCTTGCTCTGATTTTTCAAGTTGCCGCTAAAATGTGGCGCACTGTTTTTGTGACTGAGGGGTCAGCATCATACAAATCTAAAAATCATAGCTGAAGCCTTAAACATTGCAGAAAGAGATCAAGCCACATTTGGGGATACTGTGGGCAGATTAGTTGGAAGTGCTGCAGGTTTTCAATGGATTCTTTGTTGTAGTGGCATGTTTGATCAGAAGAAGTAGCTCACGTTTTTAGTCAAGGGAATAACATCACAGTGACCCAAGACAAAATATGCCACTCTTGTGGTTTGTAAAATTGGAAATATATGGCTGTTGGAGCCTATAGTAGTTATAAACGTCTTCCCGAATGAGATGGGATAGACGTTTTACATTATAAAAACCTTTCCAGATATGGTTTATGGTTGGTGTTCATTCTTATTGGTCCCATTTATGTGAATGTATATGTTTTTAATATTTACACATTATTATTAACACAAATACATTTGTATTTTTGCTGTCTTTTTAACAATTGTCTTTTATGATTTGTATTAATCCTAATAAAAATGTATATGATTGATTGATTGATACTCCATACCCATTGTCGCTTTTTCGCTTTTGTCATCTTTATTTCCTCTTAGAATAGTGAACCGTTTTTGAAAGTGGTTTTCCACATCAAACTCCCTTAACTTCTTTGTGAGGGTTCTAACATCTTGAGCATATCTCTAGCTACAAATGTTCACTCCAAGATCACTGTAATATGTTTGTTGTTTGTGAAGCATAACACTTAACAGTGTATCCTTCCACAGAGTTCCTCTTTCGTTACACTGTAGAGGATCATGCTAGGGCTGCAGAGAGCACAGCAGAACAAAGATTCTCTTAAAAGCTCATTCATTTTTTCCAAATCAATCGTTCACTCAAACCAGTGAGACTGTAGGGTTCAGACCCATTGGCAAGGATACTTCTGTGCATGGAGGATAGAATTAACTTAGCTCTTTGCCATTGAACTTTGAAGAAATGGAGTTTCATGACATCTTATGCTGCAAGCAATTGAATTATTAGCATCGTTTTCATTAGGCATTTGAAATAGGTATTCCTTAATAAAGAAAGGTTTTGACCTCATGCTAAAAGTCATGCGCAAGCATAAACTTTTTCTCCACAGCCCAAATGTTCTGAGGCTCACACCTAATGATCTTGGATTTCTGGATGTTGATTTTCAGGTCATTATTATGGAGCAGTGCAATGTAGGCTCCACCATTATACGTCACAAATATTACATTATATTCGCTGTGTGTCTTATTTTCATTATCGCGTGTGAAGCATTAACACATATTAATGGACTGAAACCATTGTAGGGTTTACAGATTTTTACACATATACACTAATGTTCAGTTGAAACATGTAATCATGTACTCTTTTATGCACGTTTTACACTTCTTAACGTTACACATGCATATGTATAACCATGCACTCAAATTCATGCTAATTGCTAAGTTAACTTAGCCTGACTTATAGACCTCAATTGAAATGTATTTTTCCTTGCCAGCCTATTTTCTCTTTCTTTTGCAGGTGTATTATCATGATTTTCCATTGCTAGAGAAAGGCTTACTGTTTGTATTAGCCTGCTGATAGTGAGACCTGCAGGGAAGAACTTTGCAGTGAATGTGGAGAATTAATGGTTGAAAGAGGGCTACTGTTCATCATGTACCAGGACAGAGAAGTGTTCAAGGTTGAGAATTACAGTCAATGTTTCAATGCGATGGGAAACTGAAGGGATGTTACAGATGCACTCAAGTAATGAGTCTGTTTGTTCCTGGTGGTGTGAAAGGAGATAAGGACATTTCTGAATCTCCTCATACTTTTAATTTGTGTATTTGCATTTAAAGAAGGCAGACTCTCTTAAGACTTCAAGAGGTGCAGACTAATCTGCTTGCCTTATTCTTCCAAGTGTTCAGCTTTATGCCAATCACATATTCCAAGACTTCTACTGATGTCTGAATATGCTGACACATGTTATGCTCCCTAAATAGAGACACTTGGTAGATGATCCAATATTTATTCTATGTTTAGAAGAGAGAGGGGGAGTTTCTTTCTGGATTAACTGTTTGCTTTAATCGGTTTCTTTATTGTTGTGGCTATCACAATTCTGCATCTCACTTTATTGTGGCTCAATCTACTGATATATTTCAGCCTATCTGCTGTATTGCAGTATCTATTGAACTTAGGGCCTCATTAGGATGCCGGTGAATCCGCATCCTCCGGGCCGGCGGAAGCCACCGCCGGCCCGGAGGATGCGGATTCACCGCCGCGGCCACATAAAAAACCCACCGCCAGATTAGGATGGCGGTGGGATTACGGTGGGACCAGCGGCGGATGGCAGGCCCGTCCGCCACTGATCCGCGGGTTTTGGAGGGCTATTTGGTGGCGGTGTCTTCAAAACACCGTCAGCCAAATTAGGAAGCATGCGTAGACATGCTTTTCCACTGCGGTTTTTCCGCCGTGGAAAAGCATATGGACCTTTGCTTCTGGGGGGCCCTTGCGGGCCCCCATGGTGAAGGGGGGTGGGGGTGCACATAGGTACCCCCCTGCATTTGCATGCACAAAGCGGCAGGCACCGCGCAGTGCCTACCCCTTTGTGCATGCAAATGCAATGCATGCATTTTTAACATTGCGGCGGGCGCCGCTTGAAGCAGCACCCGCCGCAATGTTAAGGATACAGGATGTGACCGGCAGGGTGGCGGTCACATCCTAATTTGCATGGAGGGTCCGCCGCTGCCCATGCGGACGGTCCCTCTACCACGGGGGCGGCGGATGGACGCCGGTCCGTCCGCCATCCTAATGACCCCCTTAGTTTTGGTTTGCTTATATACTGGATTGATTGGTAATTCAAAATAAAACCCCTTAACCACATTTGGCGATTATTGGTCTGTATTATGGCTTCACAAGTTAGAAATGTACAGTTGATGTCTTCTCCTTTTCAATGTTTCACGCCATCCAACAAAGGTCCGTACGACCAATGGGGAAAAATCTTTGACGACGTTACTAAGAGATTGTGGTGTACGTGCCAGTGAGCTTTCAATTACAGCAATATTTTTTTATAGCTTTTATTTGACATCGAAGGGCCTTTGCACTAGATGGAAACAGAACAAAATCATTAGTATAGAGTAGAAATGGAATTGGAAACTCATTCACATAAAAGGATGCTTCTATTGTTGGTACTGCTGTTGGAATAAAAACTGCCCAGGACTGGAGCCTAAAGTAACCCAGGTACACCTGCAGATTCTCGGAGTGTCTGAAATGTCCAATGGTAGGTAATATCTACCTTGCCTCCCTCTGACATCATACCACAACCTTGAGTCATGTCCTTAGCCTGACATTTTTGCATTATTGCGGGTCTTAGGGTTTATGAATAGCACCCGATAATGAATAAGTGTGAACCATTTCTTGCACTTTGTCCCTAGTTATTAACCTCCCATGTTTGACTAAAAGAGAACTCATTTGCTTAATTTGAATGGACCACTAATACAACTGAAAGTTGGACGATGCCCAACCCTTTCCTAATGCCTTGCATAGTTTCTACCATACTAATATTGGACACTAGCCACAGAGTTCCTTGATGGTATGTCCAGTATTATTATTGCCCCTTTTGTCTGGGATCACATAGTCAGAACGGTTGCATCTAGTTTTGTTGTGCTTTTGTGAACTTTTGGCCTCATCGCTTCATTAAACAACACAAACCCATCAAAATGCTAATGGATGTAGCAATGACAATATTGTTGCAAAAGTGCTTTAGCCTCTTAAGTGCTTCGAACGTTCGGCGGCCGACGGCACCACTATCTCAGGAGTGCTGCCGTCGGCCATTGAACGTTCGAACCTCATAGCTGTAATGGAACGCCCAGCACTGGAGCTGGACGTTCCATAGCCGTTATGAGATTAAGGTGTCTGTTTATATGCACTAAAATGTTAGTAAATGTTCTTTACAATTTAGCAAATTAGAGGCTTTTTTATGAGCCGTCTGCTCCACCGGAGCACCACTTTTTGTGACACACTGGCAGCGCAGATTACTAAATCATATCTATGAGGCCACACAAAGCCTCTATCAGTGGCATTGGATGCTCTCAAAGATATGGAGTGAGACAAGGCAGGCTAAGTGTTGCATTGCCTTACTTTGCATTTGGGGGGCATTCCATGGACGTTACACTGAGTTTTCCCACACAACACCCATTGATTTAGATGCTGGCCCAGAGTTACAAGATCAGGTAAGCCGGGGGAAATGCCAAATCCTTACGCCTCCCGAGGTGAGGTGTAAAAAGGAGAAATGTCTTTATTTCTCTTCATTTTTTTCTCTTTCTATCTGCGCTGCATTCTGCAGCACCGATAGAAAGAGGAAAATGCCTCTTAGGATTGTTTTTGTGCAGGGAGGTGCCCTTTCTTGCACAAAAATAATCCTTCTGACAACATAGACACCCTCGCACCATGGTGCAACGCCCCCTGTATTGGCGCTAGGCAGCGGAAACAGAGACAGCACAAGTTCAAGGAGAGAAATGCACTGTATTGCATGAATACAATCCATTTCTGCCCTTTCACTTTGCTGTAGGGCAGCTCAGCAAGATGACTTGCTGCGCTGCCCTACACCAAATCCCTGTAAATAAGGGCCTTAAAATTTTCCCTGTGTGCTCCGCAAGTGGGTTTGGTTTTCTGGAGCACCTTAGAAACACAAACTAATTATAATAATTATGAATAGCTTTCCACCCAACCACAGCTTTGTTCACTTTCCAGCATTTCTAAGCATCAGCTAAGTGTTCATCGTTTCATTTGAACTGAGCTAATGATTTTTCAATTGAACAATGGTTTATTTTTTTTCATGTGCATTTCATGCACGAATAATAATATTTATTTCGTATTGCGACTATTCCATCATGTTTGACAGCAGGAGCTTTGCCTCGTGATATGGAGGCTACATTTATAGATCTTGGCCCTTCCCTGCCTTGCATAAGCATTATTCAAGGAAGGATTGGCAAATTAAGCAGAAACAATCAGACTGATGTCTTCCTAAAGTGAAGTCAGTCTGTACCTGTGATTTTTTTATTGCTTTCATCAGATGAGAAGTACCACTTTCCACTTACGCATATTATTGTTAGGAGTGACTATGAGCTCACGATTGAACTCCAGGAAAATGAAAAACACATCTAGGATCACATAAAATGCCTATACAAGGATGAAGGAAGAGCTTACAGATTTAGATGTGGACCAGTGAGAATTCTTGAAAGACTTAGTGAAGACACAGAGTGAATCACTTCTCGGTTATGGCAGCAGGTGTAGATGCAGAACTCTGAAAATGCTTGGCTGACGTAGAGCAGACAAGTGCGAGCATTTTTCCTCTGGTATGGATGTTTAAGCGATGGAAGAAACAATGCACACGAGTATCAGGTAAGAAATACAGTGACTCACTTGAGATTAATGAGATTGCTAGATACAAAGGGATTTCAAGGTTTACCAAGATATATCTTTGATGTGTGATAGGGAGAGGCAAGAATGTGCCATATTTAACATTATATGGCAAATTCCTGTCCTCTTCTCATGCTGGCACACAATGTGCTACCTCGCGCCAAAGTAGGCACCTGTGCACTGTGGTGCAAGGGTACCTGTGATGTAGGCAGAACTGTTTTTGCGCAGAAAAAACAATCCTTAGAGGCATTTTCCTCTTTCTATGTGTGCTGCACAAAGAGAAAACAACGTGGAGAAATGAGGAGAAAGATATTTCTCTTTGTTGTACCTCTCGTGGGAAGGCGCACAATTCTGTTTCTACCAGTGTTGGTAAATCTGGGAATGCATCAGAATACATGAGTGGATGTGTGGGAACCCCCACACTCCACTCATGTAACAGCTCCACCATGCAGTGTAACGTAAGGCAGTAACTTGTGCTATCTTGCATTCCACGCGATTTACCAACCCACACAGGATGGCCTTTCTTGGCTTGGTAAATCTGTATCCAGGTTTTGTATCACACTATGTTGCCTGCATGATGCAAGGCTGACACAAAATGTTGATAAATTTGGCCCAAAGAATGGATCCAGTCAGATAGGATGATAATGTATATATTAAGAGGGAGGTCCCTTTCGAGACTCTGTCCTTTACATGGCATGAGTGGGTCTGCTGCTGACCCTAGCTTTTCCTGAATTCAGTATGTAGTGTACCTATTTCATACATGGCTCAAGAATTTTCATATGCAAGCAGAAATTCTTAGTCAATTCTTGAGTCAAGTCAGCATTTATTGTTGGATTGATTAAAATCGTTACAATGTGCAAAAGTACTAGTGCAAAATAGAACTGTCCTTAAAATGATTAAAACAGTAGACGAAGTGCAATGCAGAAAGGAACATTAAAAAGTATTGTTACACGAGCTAGAAGCAATTTTTTAAAGTAGGCATTAGTTTAAAAACATTGGGGTACAGCTAAAATGTTCATTGGCTACAGAATTGTGTTGCAGGAGGAGAGGTGATTTGATTTATGTCCAAGTGGCAGTTAGGTGACTTTTGCTTTTTTCTGGGCCCTCTCAACTCCATGGAGGTAGTTTACTGTCTGGGAGATTATTTTCTGGTCTGCTGAGTTGAGGCAGACCGAAATGGCTTGTCTATAGGGGCGCACCCCTAACTGAATTCAAAGAAAACTCATTGTTTGTCGATGAATGCCTAAGGTGGAATTGCAAAGGCAGATGGTGTGCACCAGGTCTCCAGTCATGAACCCAAAAAGTTAACACGTCATTTCCCCTTCTGCTCTCAGCCAAGGCCTGTTGTGCATATAAAATGGCAAGATCCCAAGGCGGTAGTTAAATACTTACTCTCTGTCCTGCAGTTTAAAACTCCACCCAGATATTGCTGTGGCCTCAGGACCTTGTAGCTGTTTAATATTGCCCAGGAATGGGAGTGTTTTTCTAGGGTTGCACTGTCTTCTAGGGAGGAAGTTATGTTGGTGTTTTTATAACCAGCTTTTTGAAGATGTCGTGGTTCGCTGCTACTGTTCATAGTTCTGCCCACCCAAATAGAGCAATCATTTTGTTGAGGTAGTCTTTTGCTGGTGAGCATGATCATTTGGAGCTTGTGGCAGAAAATAGCACATTCATGAGTCAAGACATACAGTGGACAGCAGAGTATGTTGGGAAACGTAATTTTACTTGCAGCATATTTTATCTCTCAGGCATATGGGGAATTACTTCCGTCATCTTTTATGCTGAAGTACAGCAGTAACTAGAATCAAGCCACAAGGTCATGGCATGCAGCAGGGATTAGGCAGCAGGATTTATCATTAGGTGGAGTGTCCCACTCACAGCATAAAGTACCTTTCCACAAAGAATACAATTGTGGCAGAAAGGCAAGAACAAGTTAGGTCTGTGCTTGAGACTGTGAAATTGCCCCACACCAATATCCAGGCATCAAACCCAATTATCAAGGCACCCTCGAGGTCCTGATTCTTAAATATCTAAGAAGGTCTAAAGGCCAGATGTAAAAAGCATTTTTGTGGCTGTAAATACTTTGATTCAGAGTTTGTGACTAAAAAAGACTTTTTGTGATATACTAAAGCCATTGAAGAGTACACTTTTACATAGTTGTTGTGATTGAAAAAGAAAGAAGAAGCAGCTGGAGACTTTCTGAAGATTCATGTATTTATAGCTCAAAAGTAATGTTTTTGCTTTGTGAATACATTAACTCAACAGTTAGGGAGAGTTACCCAGGAACTAGATCTAATCGACAGGCATAGAAGCAATTTTGTAGTAAGGTCTCAGCCATTTTCTTAAACGAATCTGTCTATTAAATTGTGATATACTGTTAGAAGCTTATCCAGAATTTCTGTATCCTTCCTCCTTCACTAAGTAGTTGTTTCGTGGAGAGACACATATATTTTTACAATTCTCAGAAGTAAACAAGGCAATATTCTTAGACCAATCAATAACAGGAGTATGTTTCTTCATTCATGGTAAGACTAATATCATTGGAACTGTGTTGAATCAATAAAGTCAATTCTTAAATGTTCTGTATGATTTGCAGAGAAAAGTATGGAAACAGTTCTTGTCCTTTGAGATATAGGTCATGTTGTGATGGTAGTCTTGACAAGAGTGATATGCTTTTTTATAACTAAACACAATCCTAATCTTTCTATGGTGACCCAGTCCACAATCAAGCCTGTGGCTCCTGACTGTATTAGCACTCATATATCTTTGAATAGTCTTTCTTTTCGAATAACTATGCCGCCAATTGCAAGTGGGGTGAGTGACACACACAGAGAAGCAATGTCATTTGACTGACTTTTTTGGATTGTTAATGCTATGTTCAACATGTGGATCCCAGAGGACACTGAGCACCATTGTTTCACTACTTCCAGCGTTCTGCACCCTTTGGTTATTCAGGACATATTTTTTGTAAAATTATTTATTGGAGCCACAGTATTGACAGCGTTTTTTTCACCCTTTTTTCTTCTTTTTTTATTTCTGATGTGTAATTTGCTTTCGAGGTACCTTATCTTTCTCATTTAGAAAATAATGTTTCCTCCTTTTTATTTTCTTCTCTCCTATCTTCCATCCCATGATCTACTTATAAAGATAGATTGTTTAATTCATCTGAATATGTAGGTCAATTGTGGACCCATATTAAGGTGTTGTTTAAGTAATTACTTAAACCTTTACAAAACAAACTAGCTATGTTTTCCCGTGGCCAGTCTTTTAAATAATACTAACCAATTCAACTGTGTCAAATTCGAGATTCATTTTTTTCTCCCCCTGCTTTAGTTCGAACTTTCTCTAATGATTGTGTGATGGAACAGTTATTAAACATTCATTTAACATTGTTCTTAAAATAAACTAAATTGTGTAACACTGGATTGCTCATTGTGGTGTTACTTAATTTTTGAAATATGGACATCAACATTCTCCCATAGTCGAGAAGATAAGGCTGTCAGGCACTATCATGTCCTTGTAGTGAGTACACAGGGCCTTGCCAGTTTTTAAGTTTGGTACCTTTGATGCATAGGTATGAACTTGCTGACTAACTCACAGCATGCCTCCAAATAATGACTCTCCAATTCACAAGCATGAGCAGAAAAAGTAGGAGGACTATTTTGCAGGAGAAACAGGAATCAGAACGAGAGACCTATAGATCTGTATCTCAGCTGAACACTTATTTTGAAGGGTGAATTCTACTTCTGATTCCAGACTAAAAATCCTGCGACTGAAAACAAAATAGAGTTGTCTTACACCAACACCTTTATAGAAATAACTATTTCTCTTGTTAGAATAATACTTGCTAATAATGCTGTATCAATAGGTAGCATAAGGCTCTTTTTCTCTCTTAGACAAATGCATTGTTCAAAGTCTTTATGCAAAAGAAATGTGAAGTTTAGTTGGTTCCATCACAATGGCAGCCATGATTTCAAGGGATTCATGAGATGCGGAGCTCACTCGTGATGTGAGTGAGACCTTTGCAGAGAGGGTCTCCTTGACATTGATGTCCAAGATTAGGAACCTCTACTCCCCCTGGCAAAACTTTTCTGATTCGCCTGATGTCTGGCACATTAGGCCAAATGTACTATGTTTCATGCATCACAGTTCAACAACCAAAGGTGCTGTGTTGTGTGAAAGGCAGACAGGAGAACAGAGCCATATCTACAGATGGGGTGCTCCTATTGTCATCTCCTTAGCTGATGTGAGTTAGGCTACATAAAAATCTTGCACCATAGTCCCATTGTGCGTATGTAATACTTTGTATACGTTTTGTACTGGAATAATATCCTTCCAGTAGTTAATGCAAAGTTTTCACACAATTTAAAGCTATTGTAAATTTGTGGTATACATAACATTAAAGACCACATTTTCAAGAATTTATGCCTGTTTCTATGAGGCCTACATTTTAGGTATAAAGCCCTGCATAGCTCTTTAAGTAGCTACAGCTTTGCTTCAAAGGACATTGATGGTTGCAAGAGAAAGCACAAAGCCCTACCTTGCAAAGTGTTAGGGATACTTTCCAGCTCAAATTAACTTGTGTGCTGGAAATTAAATCTCAATTCAGAATTTATGCTGGTTTGTGTCACTGTTTATGACACTGCACCGGTGTAACGCCTGGATAGAGCTGGCCTTTGTATCAAGGAGATGTTTGTAAGGTATTACAAAACATCCATTAATCCTATTCTATTTGGGTTCGTTTATTTTCTAACAGCAGAGGAGTTTGCATTACACTTAAAGTCAGCTGTACTATTGTCTAGAAGCTCCTAAAACATAGCAGAGTCTGGTCAATAGAATGGTCTATCTATAATGCTTCCTGTGATTTTGTGGGTATTACATGATGTTCTTGTCAGACAAAGAACATGTTGGCTTTGCCTTATTTACATCTGATCCTGGCAAATGTATTTGGCCTCTTTCACCTGTCCTATCTTGTTCAGATCAGAAGTATTTGAAATTGAGATATATGGAAGAGGTGATTTCTGATGATGCTGAATTATTGTCGAAGGACTGAAATGCCATATGTGCATGAAAATTTGACGGATTTGAACGGATACAGTATTAAGCCGCACTTATACATTCTAGAACTGGGTTTGCTCTGGGATATTCTGAGTGATACAGAAAATAATCTCCTGACTTCAAAAGAGACATTAACATTTTTCATTCTCAAAGTCCTACTCCTTAGTTTGAGATTCCATCAATAAGAATGTTGTGAGAAATAACTAGCAAATAAGGATAGTGAGGGCTAAATTGATTTGAAAGAGGATACGATTGATTGAAATGGAGCTCTATTGGTGAAATATATATATAAAAAAAGGGAAATTATGTTTGATTTAATTTATTGACCATGCAATTTATATTTTTTAACTTTAATATATTCTCTGCCCGGACTGAAGTGGACCGGGAAACAGATGAAAAGATTACTCCTGCTCGCAGGGAGCAGAATTACCAGCTGCTTCCTGTGGGCGGGTTCAGTGCTGTCTACGGCTGTATGTTGGAAGCTGGCTGGGGCCGCCGGGTCTTGGTTCAGTCCCTAAGGCCCCGGAAGACAGTACGGCTGTGTGTGGCAGGGGTTGCATTTACGTATGGTAATTAAAGTTAACTTTAAGTTTAAAAAGACCTAGAAATTCACTGAAAAAAACAAAGGTGAAAGTAAAATTATAGTTATGTGTGATAATAGGATCTGTCAACATAACATTATAGTTAGGTGCATTTGTCAATGACACCATTAATGTTTTGAACTAAAATAACACTGGAATTCACTAGTTATAGCTAGCAGCACTAACTAAAACTTGCACATCCACCATGTGCTGCTTATGACCTCACAAACGACATCACGCGTGACAAGTTCTATGACATTATTTTTAACATCACTGATGATATCTCAAATGACACCATTGATGACATATTTCTCTCCCACAATTACTACTAAAACATTTTCCTTCATCTGTGAAGATGCTTTCCACCATGGAGGACATCTGCACACAGAAATGATAAAGAGAGAACAAGGTCTCCAACTGTATAATTATTAATTGCTTGTTGTAGTGTGTGAGTACTGTAGTAGCAATTTCAGTAGTACAAAATGCACCTTGTAAAACATGCCTGTAGTTGATCAAAATTAACTAAAGTTTGTTTGTTTGCCATGTCCAAGTGAGGCCAGGTTGTATTCACTTTGCAGAATTGTAGCTTTTAAAACCATTCTTTTAATACTTGCTATGTTTGTAATCATGCACAAATATATATTACAGTTTTAACCCCCTTAGATGTAAGATGCCAGTGAAATGATCAGTAAAACAGTTTCTTCAGATGAAACAATGTGATTGAATTGAATCCCACACAGAAGAAATTGTTCTTAGAGAGTTTCAAGCCCTTAGTTTTATTTGAATAGTGTACCATTAAAGTTTTTGACACTTTTCTAAAATCGGATTTCACACTAGTCTTGTTCCATAGCAGTTCTTGCATTAATTAGTTATTCTAAATAAACATAGGCCAAGCTCTAATTGGAAACAGATGGTATCCAGTTTGAAGAAGAGCATCAACAATGCAGTAAAAGAGCAAAGCAAACAATTAAAAAACAAAAAGAAATGCATCTGCAACAAAATGAAATGATGAACTATAAAATAGTGTCATGTGTACATAGAAAATTCAGAAATAATTGGATCTTAAGTTTATTCACATATCTCAATCTATTAGTCAGTTGTAAGCCTCGTGTTTTTCTATCCAGCTCAGTTTCATACCGCTCATTACAATGATAGCTCTCCTCACTCTCATACCTTAATGTATTTAAATAAGGTACAGTGCTATCCATCACTGGACTTTGGGCCTGATTACGAGTGCGGTGGTCCACCATCTGCCAGAATGCAACTCTCTGAGTCCTTCTGGCAGTAGACCGTCGGCTGCGCCAAGGAATCGCCTTTCCCTGGCAGTGGCGTGGCGGAGGGGAAACGCAATATGCTGAGCAGTCCTGGCATAGACCCACCCAGCATATTATGAGTTTCCCCACCACCAGCCTTTTCACGGCTGTAAGCCCCCCATGAAATGTCGGGCATTGGGGAAACATTCAGGGGGGCAGAAAATGTGTCTCCCTTTCTGCTTGCATCCCCAGTTCCAGCAAACCATGGACTTCACAGTCCATGCCATGATGGAACATTTCTGCCATTCCTATGGCAGAGCCTCTTTTACAGGCACCGCCATGGAAAAGGTAAAAAGGCCTCATGACCTGCACAAGTTGAACTCACGATCAGGCGGGCGGTGTTTGTGCGGGTTTGGCACTGCTGCACCGGAGGAGAGCCGGTGCAACAGTGCCAAACTCATGATCACTCACTTTATAGAGATTCCAGAACCTTGCTGTCTCAACTTTTTTCCTTAGACATTGCATTATATTTGAGACTAAATTCCTTTTGTTTTCCATCACTGAATTGTTTTATATATTTTTCTATAGATTCCATATTATGATTCTTATATTTCTATTTATAATATTTATTTGATCACATATATTTCTTTTGGTTCACTGGTAAAATATCAAGGTCAAAAATGTCAACCTAAAAAATTATCTAGCCATAAATATCGATTAAAAAAATATTGAGAACCTATACTTCAAAAGGTAAGTACAAAAATATTGAGAAAAAAATATTGTTTCCAACAATATTGTTGTATCAAATACTAATGTTTAATTATACATAAATCAAAATATAAAAAATAAAATATATTAAGTACTAACATTAACTTTAATTAAATTTAAATATGTGTAATGTGTATTGTAACCAAAATAAAAAAGAAACGTATTTTTAAAAAGTTTAACATATATATATATATATATATATATATACATATATCACCTACTGGCGGTCGCTAGTAGGTATATATAGTTAGGACCTAGTTTGCATAGGAAATCCGCAACATTCTATTGGGAATACCTTTGGCGTCGGTTGATGAATCTAGGTGAATTTCTCAAAGAAGATGGCCCGTTACGCTCCGCTCCTTCCCGGAAAGTTTTGGGGGAATTCGTCAAGTGGGGGATGGGAAAAAAGGGGGCTCCCAAAATGTGTTTTTCCCATGATATTTTCTGAACAGAATTACACCAAACTTGGCAAAATGGTAGGGACTGGTACGCAGTACGCCCTTTTGTTTAAATCCCTCCAGTAGTTTTATATCTATAGGCGTGCACCGTCCGCGTACCGTGCGCGCACGGTACACAAACGGTGCGCGGATTGAAAAATCGCGGGGTGCGCGCACCGTATGCGTACCTAAGCAGACATTTTTGGGGGGCCTTGCGGGTCCTTGTGGGACCCCCTGAGCAGGCCTAGCGGGTCAGGGCGCTTCTACCCTGCCCCCTTTGCGTGTTTTCCACCCTTGTTTCACTGCTTTCTTGTGCCTTGGTTCCACAGAGGCACAAGCTGGCTGTCAACACTTCCTGGTTTGGAGTGTTGACAGACAATGGCAGCCAATCAGCATCCCTTCCAGAGAAAGCAGCATGCTCATTGGCTTTCAACACTTCTAACCAGGAAGTGTTGGCATCCATCTTGTGCTAGGTAGACCGAGGCACAAGAAAGCAAAAAAAACAAACGTGTAGAAAAAAAAGGGGGCAGGGTAGAAGCACCCTGACCCCCTAGGCCTGCTCAGGGGATCGCACAAGGACCCCCAAGGCCAAAAATATATATTTTTTAAAAACCTGGCATGTTTATTTAAAAATAACCCCCCAGGGGAACCAAATCGGGGGGGCATATTGATAAAGAAGTGTGGGGTGCCCAATCCCCCCCCCCAAACTGCCCCGGGGACCGCCGCCCTCCAGGGCAAAGCAAAGCAGCCCCCTGGCGCATACTGGAGGCTCCTGGTACGCTAGTTGCCCCCAGGAACCCCCAGTATGCAAGGGGAATTAGTTCCCCCTCTGCAAACATGCCCGGGAGCTGGGTTGCAGAGAGGTGTAAAAAAGGGTGTTGCCTCATTACACCTCTCTGCAATGCAGCCCACTGGCTTATACTGGAGGCTCCTGGTGGGCTAGTTGCCCCCCAGGGACCCCCAGTATGCAAGGGGAATTAGTTCCTCCTCTGCAAACGCGCCAGGGGTTGCGCTGCAGAGTGTTGTAAAAAGGGGGCATGCCCTCTGAACACCTGCCTGCAAAAATGTAGTAAATCAGTATAACAATCAGTATAAAAAAATCAGTATAAAAAAATAACAATTAATACATTTAACATTTGTCATTTAAAAAACCTTCAAAATAAATGAAAAAACCATAGGTTTCAGGCCTGATATAGTTTGGAATTAGCATTAAAAAACATTGAAATTCACTAAGAAAACCATAGGTTTCAGGCCTTATATAGTTAGGAATAAGCATTAAAAAAAACCTTTGAAATTCACTGAAAAAAACATAGCTTTCAGGCCTTATATAGTTAGGAATTAGCATTTAAAAAACCTTGCAAATTCACTGAAAAACCCATAGGTTTCAGGCCTTATATAGTTAGGAATTCGCTTTTAAAAAACCTTGCAAATTCACTGAAAAAACCATAGGTTTCAGGCCTTATATATTTAGGAATTAGCATTTAAAAACCTTTGAAATGCACAAAAAAACATAGGTTTCAGGCCTTAAATAGTTAGGAATTAGCATTTAAAAAACCTTTGAAATTCACTTCAAAAACTATAAGTTTTAGGGGTGTTATAGTTAGCTGGACATTTCACTCATACAAAACCATTGAAACTGCTCCTATATAGTTAGTTGTACTAACTATATTTCGCGCACCAGCAATCCACTGCTGATGATGTCACATATTAGATCATTCATGACATGGTCAGTGACATCACTGATGACATCTCAAATGACATCACTGATGACATCATCCACGTGACAATCACAGACATCTTTTCATACACTAGTAAAATCTTTCATCACTCTTTGTAAAATACAGAATGTCATATTTGAATCCATTGTCACAGCAATACAAGTATCTAAAAACCCACTCAGTGATTCATAGATGTATACACACACCTAATCACTTACCTGTAGAAAACAATTGTACACCTATATCGACATTACACACCAGCACACATCCTATTCACATATGAAGTCATCCTACTCACTTATGCAAACAATGGATCATACTTACATATTTACTTAGCTACACACTTACACAAACACCACTTCATCTATTCATTTAGATAGTAAGTCATACTTAGTGAATTATAAAATCATTATTACAAGTATACAGTTATCCATACAGTCACTCACACAATCATTGAGTCTTATGTATACTTACTTATATACAACAATTGACATATACACTGCCTTTTATTTTTCGAGTTTGTTGGACATGTACCATTCAGAAATATATTTTCTCATCACCACACCCATAAAGAGATTCACTCACCCAAACAACTGTTAGAACATGTAGTTTTAACTTCATATATCTACTAAATCAACTATTCACACATCCTTGGACAGTCACACCCCCCCCACCGAACCACACACACTTTCACTCTCCCATACAAATACTCAGTTAACTATTCAATAACTAATATAGACGTTCACATAGCTAGTAACCAACTGTAGAACCAGTTTACACAACAACTGGCAAAGTGATACAGATATTTACACAGTTTAGTCACTATCCACTATATTTAGTGAGACACTATAAATTGGTCAAGTAAACAGTCAATTACACTGCTACTAAATCCTCCATCCAAATATTTATTTATATATATCCACTCATTCTTCAAATGCAAATTGCTATATATATAATGCATATTTAAATAACGAAGCAAACCACATTCACTGGATGATGTCATCAGTGATGTCATTTGAGATGTCATCAGTGATGTCACTGACCATGTCATGAATGATCTAATACAGGGGTCTCCAAACCGGTCGTGGAGGGCCGGATCCATGACAGATTTTTTGGATATCCCCATTGAGATACATGTAGTAATTTTAAAAATCTGGCAAGGATCCAGCCCTCCAGGACCGGTTTGGAGACCCCTGATCTAATATGTGACATCATCTGCAGTGGATTGCGGGTTCGCGAAATATAGTTAGTACAACTAACTATATAGTGGCAATTTCAATGGTTTTGAAATGAGTGAAATGTCCAGCTAACTATAACACCCCTAAAACTTATAGTTTTTGAAGTGAATTTCAAAGGTTTTTTAAATGATAATTCCTAACTATATAAGGCCTGAAACCTATGTTTTTTTAGGTGAATATATATATATATATATTCACTGAAAAAACCATAGGTTATAGACCATATATAGTTAGGGATTAGCATTTAAAAAACCTTATTTTATTTGCACAAAGCCATTGAAATTCCATATATAGTTAGTTGCACTAACTATATATCGCGGACCCGCAATCCACTGCTAATGATGTCACATATTACATCATTCATGACATGGTCAGTGACATCACTGATGACATCACTGATGACATCTCAAATGACATCACTGATGACATCACTGATGACAACACCCAGTGACTGTATGTTTCTGTAAAGTTAAAATATGTCTTACATATTGAAGAATGAGTGGATGTATAAGTGTCTGGATGAAGGATTTAGTAGGTGCATGACTGACTGTATGAGAGAATGATTAAATGTGTCTCACTGAGTGCATGGGTTAGTGATTAAAGTGTCTTAATTTGGCAATCATTATTTATGTTCTTCTGTAAACTGCTGCATGTTTAAATCAGTAGTTATATCAGTAACTATATGGGTTATTGAATGGTTGCCCAAGTATTTGTATGGGAGACTGAGTATGTGTGTGGGTGGCTGGGAGGTGTATAACTCTGTGCATAGATGTGTGAGCAGTTGATTCCCTAGGTGTATGGCTTCAAAAGTGCATGTAGAAACAGCTGTATGGACAGTTGACTGTGTGCATGAGTATATTGGTTAGTGAATGGATATCTCAGTTCTACATGTCAAAGTAAGTACATATGTAAAACACACTCCATGTGAGAGTTGACATATATAAATAACTGAACATAAGACCCAGTGAATGTGAGAGTGGCTGTATGAATCATTGTGAACTTGTATCAAGGATTGTATAAGAGAGTAAATATGTGTTAGTATATGTTTGAATAAGTAAGGTGTGTATAACTGTATAGTTGAGGAAATGGAGGTGTGATTGATTCTTTGCATGACTGACTAGGTGTGTGAGTAACTCCATGGATGTGTGACAGTCTGTGAGTGCCTGTTTACACTGAGTGTATCTAAGGTTATATTAGAGTCTGAAGATGTATTATCACATAAATGATATCATCAGTGATGTAATCAGTAATGTCAAATGAGATGTCAGTGATGTCATCAGTGATGTCATTTGAGATGTCATCAGTGATGTCATCAGTGATGTCATTTGAGATGTCATCAGTGATGTCATCAGTGATGTCACTGACCATGTCATGAATGATGTAATATGTGACATCATTAGCAGTGGATTGCGGGTCCGCGATATATAGTTAGTGCAACTAACTATATATGGAATTTCAATGGTTTTGTGCAAATAAAATAAGGTTTTTTAAATGCTAATCCCTAACTATATATGGTCTATAACCTATGGTTTTTTCAGTGAATTTTCAAGGTTTTGTAAATGCAAATTACTAACTATATATGGTCTATAACCTATGTTTTTTTCTGTGAATTTCATTGGTTTTTTAAAAGCTAATATCTATAGCTGTAAAATATATTATTTATTAAGTGACGTATCACGTAGCCCGTGAGACGCCTCATGATGCATCGCATAACCGTGACGTATCGTCTCTGCAGCGCAAACCAAACCCAAAACGTAAGCGCGCCAGAACACGCTTAAAGATATATATATATTTTTTTAACCTTAATTAGACAAAATCCACACGTGCACATATCACAAACGTTCAAAAAACACAATATGTCGGACTCCCGTTACGCTGCCGGTTAGCTGCCCGGTTAACGTACCAGGAAGCACCTTTACCGCGAAAAATCACATTTTTTTTTTCACCCCCCAGGGAACTTTAATAGCCCCCTCATCAATCCTAGGGGTTCAGGAGGGGTCTGCCTTACCCCTTTCATTCATTTACACCTTTTTTCCACCTCTTGTCTCTCGATCCCACAGAGAGACAAGATGGCGGCCGCTCCAGACTGTTTACAATGATAACAGCCAATCAGCTTCTCCTCAGACTCCCGTTACACTGCCGGTTAGCTGCCCGGTTCGCGTACCAAGACGCGTCTCTACAGCGAAAAAAATCGGATTTTTTTTTTTTTGGGCCCAGCGTGGCTCTATAATATCCCCTCATCAATCCTAGGGGGTCAGAAGGGGTCTACCTTGCCCCTTTCCTTCATTTCCCCCTTTGTTTTGGCCTCCTCTTGTCTCTCGATCCTACCGAGAGACAAGATGGCGGCCGCTCCGAACTGTTTACAATGTTGACAGCCAATCAGCTACCCGTCAGACTCCCGTTACACTGCCGGTTAGCTTCCCGGTTAGCTGCCCGGTTCGCCTACGGCGAAAAAAACTGATTTTTTTTTTTTTTTTGGGCCCAGCGTGGCTCTATAATATCCCCTCATCAATCCTAGGGGGTCAGAAGGGGTCTACCTTGCCCCCTTTCCTTCATTTCCCCCTTTGTTTTGGCCTCCTCTTGTCTCTCGATCCTACCGAGAGACAAGATGGCGGCCGCACCGGACTGTTTAGAATGTTGACAGACACCGGAGAGCCAATCAGCTTCGCATCGCAAAGTTCCGATAAGCGAAAAGTACGCGAACCGGATCGCTGCCCGGAGCGCTGTTACAGATATATATCTTGATTTAAACGTTAATTTCTCAAAATCCACTGAAGCACATATATTGAGACCTAGCAAAGGCACATCGGGCTAACAGTCCCTACAATTTTGCCAAGTTTCGTGCAAATCCATTCAGCCGTTCGAGCTAAAAGTGAGGCCAACCGCCCTATGGAAATTAACATGGGAAAAACGCGTTTTGGGACCCCCCTTTTTTCTCAGCCCCCCCTTGACGAAACCCCCCCAAATTTCTAGGAGCTGCTCAGAAACAAAATGTGCCATTTTCCTGAAAATTTCAGCCGATTCCGTCCACAAACGCCAAAGTTATTAGACATAGAATTTTCAGAAATCCCATAGAGAAAAAATCCTAACTATATATACCTACTGGCGACCGCCAGTAGGTAATATATATATATATATATATATATATATATATATATATATATATATATATATATATATATATATATATATATATATATCACCACAGCTTCTTCTCCTACGAGTTCGTAGACAAAGACACGGCACAGCAACAGTTGATTTTCTTCACGATTTTATTTACACACCATGTGCAAAAGAAAGTGCATCAAATGGACGGTCTACGCGTTTCGGCTCCTGCCTTCAACTGGACCATAGAGTCCTTGGGTCTAGACCTTACTTAAATATGGTGATATGTGTAAGTACCCTCTACTATTTCCATGGTCATCTAGACCTCCAACCCTGCATAGTCGATGTATGGTCAGTACATACTCATAGTCATTTTACGTGAATATTTACAATTTACGTGAAGTACAAGAATGACCCTATACCAAGAAAGTGAAGTATTTACAATCAGATCAAGTTTCTTCTATATACAGTGATTAGATGTCAATTTTGGATTATTTCAGTAAAGTACTCTCAATAACCTGTATGAGGAAAACAAGGTAGAAGAGGGAGGGAGGGGATGGTTTCCAAAAGCAATTATTATAGAAATTAAATTTCTACAGTATTTAACTAAGTAACAATAGAGGGGAGTAATATCGGCTGCAATAAAGTATGAAGTATAAAACAACGTGTGGATGTATTCTAGATTAATGCATAATATATCAATTTATGATCTGTATTTAACCTGTTATTTACAATTATATACATCTCTAGATCATTCATCGCCATTTACAGCCCTATTTTTTCTTTACAATACTGGAAAACATAATTTCTGTAAAGTACTTTATCTAAACATGTCCTCTTTAAGTTGTACTCCTTCGATATTCATTAATTTTTGAATCTCATCTTCCTTGATCATTTCTTATAATCCATTCAAGTTTCTACTTCTTGTGATCTGATTGAATTTCTCTAGTTACTGATTTCATAATGGTTTCGGGTATGTACTCAGTCCAACATCTAACATTTCCATAATGTACAAATTATCATACAGTTCTATAGTGAAGGATTCCACTCTTATACTGTCATTAATGTTTTCTATACCATTTTACAAATGTACATGTAATTCGGCATCCAAATTATGGCCAAATGGTACCTCTGTTCCCATGCTCAATATCATTCTGGATTCCAGACGTCTTATTTGTACCAACCGATCTCCGCCTCGTTCTGGGATTTTGCACATCTTGATCCCCGAGTATTTTAGAAGGGCGGGGTTGCTCTGATGATGTTGAGCAAAATGTGTGGCCATCGGGTAGCAAGGGTCCTTGTTCTTTATCGCCCTTAGATGTTGGAGTATTCTCAGTTTTAATTTGTTCACTGTGCTCCCGATGTAGTACTTTCCACAAGGGCATTGTAATCTATAGACCACACATTTTGAGTCACAGGTAATGTGGTCTTGTATGGTTTCCATTTTGCCATTTTGTAATTTGTAATTCTTGATGTTTGTTCCATGCTCACAGGCTTTACATTTGTGGCATTTCAGGAAGCCTGGTGTTGTTAGCCATGTCTGATTTCTCTCCTCACGCAATACTAGGTAGCTCTGCGTTAGTATGTCCCTTAGGGAGGAGGTTTTTCGGTATGTGATACTTGGATTTTTTGTCAAGGTTTCTCTCAAGGTGTTATCTAGGAGGAGGACTTGCCAATGTTTTTGAAAGGCTTTCTTCATGTTTGTACTTTGATTATTAAAGTCCACTATCAGTCTAGTTGTTTCACTCCCTTGACTTGTCTCTTGTTCCTGGTTTATTCTTGCTCTCTTGATTTTCGGAGTTAGTAACTCCTCTCTCTTTTTGAGATGCATCCTATTTTGTGCAATAGATATCATTTCCATTGGGTATCCTCTTTCAAGGAATCTGGCACTCATTTTCTCTATTTCCTCAGTTAGATCTTCTTGTTCGGAACAGTTCCTTTTCGCTCTCAACATTTGACCATAAGGAATACTCCATTTCAGTCTGATGGGATGTCCGCTATTTGCATGTAGAATTCTATTACATGCAGTCGGTTTCCTATGGATTTTTGAGCAAAGTCTGTTATTTTTTACAAAAATTTCCACATCCAGGAAGATCAGAGAGTGGGAGCTGATTGTTGACGTGAATTTTAAGTTGTATTTATTATTGTTCAGAGAACCAATGAACTTATCCAATGAGTTTTCATTTCCGTCCCATATGACAAACAAGTCGTCTATGAAACGACACCAGAGTTTAATTTTTGGCCCCTCAGGATTCTCTTGATCTTTTTGTATCACGTTTCTCTCCCATGCCCCCATTAGAAGATTTGCATATGTGGGTGCAAATGATGTCCCCATAGCAGTCCCCTGTTTCTGGAGATATGTCCCCCCAAAAAACAGGAAAGCATTATGGGTCAAGCAGTATCGGAGCATATCCAGTAACATGTTTGAATGTTCCAAAAAATTCACAGATCGTGCTTTGAGTACTTCCTTCACTACCTCAATGCCGTCCTCGTGGCTGATTGAGGTATAGAGGCATGCTGACTAACTCACAGCATGCCTCCAAATAATGACTCTCCAATTCACAAGCATGAGCAGAAAAAGTAGGAGGACTATTTTGCAGGAGAAACAGGAATCAGAACGAGCGACCTATAGATCTGTATCTCAGCTGAACACTTATTTTGAAGGGTGAATTCTACTTCTGATTCCAGACTAAAAATCCTGCGACTGAAAACAAAATAGAGTTGTCTTACACCAACAACTTTATAGAAATAACTATTTCTCTTGTTAGAATAATACTTGCTAATAATGCTGTATCAATAGGTAGCATAAGGCTCTTTTTCTCTCTTAGACAAATGCATTGTCCAAAGTCTTTATGCAAAAGAAATGTGAAGTTTAGTTGGTTCCATCACGATGGCAGCCATGATTTCAGGGATTCATGAGATGCGGAGCTCACTCGTGATGTGAGTGAGACCTTTGCAGAGAGGGTCTCCTTGACATTGATGTCCAAGATTGGGAACCTCTACTCCCCCTGGCAAAACTTTTCTGATTTGCCTGATGTCTGGCACATTAGGCCAAATGTACTATGTTTCATGCATCACAGTTCAACAACCAAAGGTGCTGTGTTGTGTTGTGTGAAAGGCAGACAGGAGAACAGAGCCATATCTACAGATGGGGTGCTCCTATTGTCATCTCCTTAGCTGATGTGAGTTAAGCTACATAAAAATCTTGCACCATAGTCCCATTGTGCGTATGTAATACTTTGTATACGTTTTGTACTGGAATAATATCCTTCCAGTAGTTAATGCAAAGTTTTCACACAATTTAAAGCTATTGTAAATTTGTGGTATACATAACATTAAAAGACCACATTTTCAAGAAGTTATGCCTGTTTCTATGAGGCCTACAAGTAGCTACAGCTTTGCTTCAAAGGACATTGATGGTTGCAAGAGAAAGCACAAAGCCCTACCTTGCAAAGTGTTAGGGATACTTTCCAGCTCAAATTAACTTGTGTGCTGGAAATTAAATCTCAATTCAGAATTTATGCTGGTTTGTGTCACTGTTTATGACACTGCACCGGTGTAACGCCTGGATAGAGCTGGCCTTTGTATCAAGGAGATGTTTGTAAGGTATTACAAAACATCCATTAATCCTATGCTATTTGGGTTCGTTTATTTTCTAACAGCAGAGGAGTTTGCATTACACTTAAAGTCAGCTGTACTATTGTCTAGAAGCTCCTAAAACATAGCAGAGTCTGGTCAATAGAATGGTCTATCTATAATGCTTCCTGTGATTTTGTGGGTATTACATGATGTTCTTGTCAGACAAAGAACATGTTGGCTTTGCCTTATTTACATCTGATCCTGGCAAATGTATTTGGCCTCTTTCACCTGTCCTATCTTGTTCAGATCAGAAGTATTTGAAATTGAGATATATGGAAGAGGTGATTTCTGATGATGCTGAATTATTGTCGAAGGACTGAAATGCCATATGTGCATGAAAATTTGACGGATTTGAACGGATACAGTATTAAGCCGCACTTATACATTCTAGAACTGGGTTTGCTCTGGGATATTCTGAGTGATCCAGAAAATAATCTCCTGACTTCAAAAGAGACATTAACATTTTTCATTCTCAAAGTCCTACTCCTTAGTTTGAGATTCCATCAATAAGAATGTTGTGAGAAATAACTAGCAAATAAGGATAATGAGGGCTAAATTGATTTGAAAGAGGATACAATTGATTGAAATGGAGCTCTATTGGTGAAATATATATATAAAAAAAGGGAAATTATGTTTGATTTAATTTATTGACCATGCAATTTATATTTTTTAACTTTAATATATTCTCTGCCCGGACTGAAGTGGACCGGGAAACAGATGAAAAGATTACTCCTGCTCGCAGGGAGCAGAATTACCAGCTGCTTCCTGTGGGCGGGTTCAGTGCTGTCTACGGCTGTATGTTGGAAGCTGGCTGGGGCCGCCGGGTCTTGGTTCAGTCCCTAAGGCCCCGGAAGACAGTACGGCTGTGTGTGGCTGGGGTTGCATTTACGTATGGTAATTAAAGTTAACTTTAAGTTTAAAAAGACCTAGAAATTCACTGAAAAAAATAAAGGTGAAAGTAAAATTATAGTTATGTGTGATAATAAGATCTGTCAACATAACATTATAGTTAGGTGCATTTGTCAATGACACCATTAATGTTTTGAACTAAAATAACACTGGAATTCACTAGTTATAGCTAGCAGCACTAACTAAAACTTGCACATCCACCATGAAAGGTTGCTACAGCTCCGAGTGTGACTCTCAGCAGGTCACAGAGTGAGGCCGGTTCATTGCCATGGGCAGAATGACAATGGGCCGGCAGAGGAGGCACAGCATGGAGCATCTCCGCCCATCCCAGGCCTCAGGAGGTAAGCAGCACAATTAGCAAGTCTTAGGTAGGGGACCGTAGCTTTAGTCTCTCACAGCAGGCCACAACAATCAGATAAAAAGCTGCAGGCGCGGGTGGGGAGCAGGGTTAGTAAAAACATTCTCAGTTTAAAAACTGTGAAGTGACAGACCGGATTGAAATTTAAGCTTTATTATTAAATTCCATCCGTTTGTGCAATCGGGAGAATGCTGTATACAGCTGACAGTGAAAAAACTCAGCAAAAACACTAAGGACTGAAATAACTACATTTAAAGAACAATATGACTAAAAATGGAAAAAATATGAAAATTCGATTTTGACCATGTTGTAGTGAAAAATTTAATTTCTCCTCCATGTTGTGGCCAAGGGAGACGTAAGAGCAGAGGAGATATAAAGAGAGGCAGAGCCAAAAAGAAAAATAAGAGACGTAGTGGGGAGTAGAGACAAACGGAGAGGGGGAAAGGAAAGAGGGAGAAATGATTGATGAGAAAAGATAGGAAAAGAGGCGAGAGGGGTTGACATAACTATAGATAAACACAGTGAGGGAAGGAGACGGAGGGAGACAGAGGGTGACAGACAGAGGGAGTAAGACAGAGGGAAGGGGGCGACAGAGGGAGGGAGACAGATAGAGAGAGATACATGGTGGGAGACAGACAGAGGGAGGGAGACAGAGAGAGAGGGAAAGAGAGTGAGACAGAGAGAGAGGGAGACAGAGAGAGGGAGACAGAGAGAGCGAAGGAGACCAAGAGAGAGGGAGATGGACAGAGAGGGAGACCGAGAGAGAGGGAGACCGAGAGAGAGGGAGACCGAGAGGAAGGGAGACCGAGAGAGAGGGAGACCGAGAGAGAGGGAGACCGAGAGGGAGGGAGACCGAGAGGGAGGGAGACAGAGGGAGGGAGACAGAGGGAGGGAGACAGAGGGAGGGAGACAGAGAGAGAGGAAGACAGAGAGAGAGGGAGACAGAGAGAGGGAGACAGAGGGAGGGAGACAGAGGGAGAGAGAGGGAGGGAGACAGGGAGAGAGAGCGAGATAGACAGACAGAGTGAGTGAGACAAATGGAGACAGAGAGAGGGAAAGCGAGGGAGAGAGAGATCGAGAGAGAGGGAGGGAGACAAAGAGAGAGAGAGAGGGAGACAGGGAGAGAGAGAGGGAGACAGAGGGAGGGAGACAGACAGAGGGCGACAGACAAAGGGCGACAGTCAAAGGGAGACAGACAGAGGGAGGAGGGCGACAGAAGGAGGTAGACAGAAAGAGGGAGAGAGACAGACAAAGGGAGGGAGGGAGACAGAGGGAGAGAGGGAGGGAGACAGAGGGAGAGAGGGAGGGAGACAGAGGGAGAGAGAGGGAGGGATACAGGGAGAGAGAGGGAGGGAGGCAGAGAAAGAGCGAGGGAGAGAGAGATAGACAGAGTGAGTGAGACAGAGGGAGACAGGGAGAGGGAGGGAGACAGGGAGAGGGAGGGGGGGAGACAAAGAGAGAGGGAGGGAGACAGAGAGAGAGGGAGAGAGACAGATAGAGAGAGAGAGAGAGAGAGAGAGAGAGAGAGAGAGAGAGAGAGAGTGAGAGAGAGAAAGAGAGAGAGAGAGAGAAAGAAAGATGTGTGTATGCCGGGTCTGGTGGCTACGTGGACGAAGGCGTACGCTGCAGGGACCTGTGTTCAACCTTATGGTCATAGTTGTTTTTGTTGCTCTAGCCTCTCCCCCTCCCCCACTGACCCCGCCCCACTGACCCCGCCTCCACCGGTGCAGCCCTCGGCCACAAACCACACTTTAAATTTGGCCCTTGAGAGAAAGTTTGTGAGTTCCCATGCTCTAGTATCGCATCAACCTGATTTAAAATGTGTTTGTTTTAGTTTTTCCCTCTGTTTTATTGTAGTTGCCAGGTCATCTGCTGTGGCGCCTCACAAGATTTTTCTCTTCCCCCTATGGGTTTCTTTGTTTATTTAAGCTCTTTGTCTTATTAGATTTTTTTTTAATGTATTTAATACTTGTGCTCAATCATGTCGGAGGATGGCGATGAAGTTAAAATGTTGCCCCCCCCTGGAAACATTTCTGCGGATGCCCATGCACATACCCCTTTACCTTTCATGCCTATACCACGAAATTGCATGGTAAAGGCATGTGGCATGGTATAGGAATGCGTGGTTAAGACGTATTCGTGGTTTGGGCTGAGTGGTAGAGTCAGGTGTGCTTGAACCATGCATGCTTCTATCATGCAACCTCACAGCACCAACAATAGTTAAACAGGATCAGAAACAAGGTCCCATATTTATAAGAGGCTGAGTGGGCATCATGGGAGATGCAGCCCCCTAACTTACTCCATTTTCCTAAATCAGTCTTTTGTTTTGCTCTCAGCATGTGCTAGTTGCTGATCGTTCACAATTTACTGACCTTGTGACCCACCAGAGATGTTGGTTGTGCAACGGAACATGAAAGACGTCTGTTACACAACGGTTCCTCCTCCTCAACACCAGCTATGCTAGGTGCAGAGGAAGCAAGTGTTGTGTGTGCAACAGTCAGGCTGATATCCCCAAGGCGCTATCTTACTGAGTCGAGGCTGTTAATTGTTTCTGGGTCAGACACTATTACAACTAATTGAGCTACAGATGCACAGATAATAAACACGTTTTTCAAGACAGATGCAAACTGGGAAAGCTTGATGTTCTAGCCAATGTAGTTTCACATGTAGACGGTGAGTCTAGAGCAATCTGCCACTATGGCAGCTGACAATACAAACTGATATGCTGTATTCAACAATCTGCAGTTGTGCTGAATACAGCTGCTGCTGTTGTCTCCCATCACAGAGGAGCCTTTCAGTAGCTCCTTATCAGTTATCACAATGAATGAACATCATATTCAAAGTATGTTAAAATATTAGAATTTAGACAAAACCACAACACAATCTGCAATCTTCCCCTCAAGAACCAAGTTTAATAATCTAGCAAGGCTCTTGTGAACAATTTCTACTGACCCTTCTAACAGGTCAAGTGAATCACTTGCTGATAGATGATCCAATTCCGAAAGGTATTTAAACATTTACATGAAACTTACGTAACCAATTTACATTTTTTAATGCTCAGACTCACTTTTGTAATTCACTAAAGTTGAAAAGCGCTTTCAAACATATTTACTCACAAAGTATCCATGTAAGTGAATCACCTGAGGGTTGCAGGTGCGTTTGCCGTAGTGTCTGTTTCCTAGACGAATATGGACACCCACAAACATGCACATTAATTGGTGTTGACAAAACACTGTTCATCCCCTTCCTACCCTGGAAATGTCTGAAGTTTTATTTGAGCAAAGGACAATAGCAAATCAATTATCAGGTTTCAAGGATGAGAAAGGGTTGTAAAGTAAGGTAAAGTGTTTCTCCATAGGGAACAATATTTGTAACTGTGCTTAAAAAAAAAAAACATGTGAGCAAAAATGTTCGCACTTGGGGCCATATGTATGAAGCTAATTTTTGGTCGCAAACGCTGCAAATCGCTAAAAAATAGCGTTTGCGACCAAAAACTAGCATTTTCCAATGTATGAAGCAAAAAAGCATTGCAATTTAAGGAATCGCAATAATAGCGATTCCTTAAATTGCGTGATCCACATTTCTGCGATTTCCATTGCGATTCCTTGTTCTGCAACCATGCAGTTAGCGAAAATCGCAAATAATGAAATCGCTAATAAGGAATCGCAATGGTATGTATCAAAAAATCGCAAATTGCGAAATCACTAAAATCGCTAAATAGGAATTCGCAATTACCACCAAGTGGGAGCAGGTGGTAACCAGGTGCAAAGTATATAAGGAATCCCACAATGCAACAGACTCTTTTCCACAATGGCTGGGCTGTACGTCATTGCGAGGAGGCGAAGACTGAGAGCAGCTGCGCAGAGGAGGAGGTGCCAAGAGAGGATATTCCGTGACCGCATCACCATCTACCAGCGCACAGAGGAGGACATCTACACCCATTACAGACTGGAGGAAGACAGTATAATGGATTCAATTGTAGAGCTCAGACCCTATCTAGAACATCCCACACGCAGGACACAAGCCATCCCCACACACATCCAGGTCCTGTGTTCACTACACCTGCTGGCCTCAGGTAGTTTTCAGGGGGTGATAGCCTCAGTAGGAGGGGTGTCATGAAGTGCACTGTCGCGCTTTTTCCATGCATTCCTGGATGCCATGGTACACAGAATGCAACACCACATACACTTCCACAGCACCCCACAGGAACTAGTCCAGACCAAGCTGGACGTCTACAACATTGCCCAATTCCCCCACGTCATAGGATGTATTGATGGGACACATATCGCCATTTCACCCCCTCACACAATGAGTACATATACAGGAACAGGAAATGCTACCATTCACTAAACATACTGGTGGTGTGTGATGCAAAAAATATCATAAGTGACATAGTAGCGAAGTATTCTGGCAGCACACATGACGCATTTATGTTCAGACACAGTGGGCTATACCGTAGACTCTCCAGAGGTGAATTTGGCGAGGGATACTTCCTAGGTAAATGCTTGTAGACATAGGGCACATTACCACTGACTAACATGTCCATTTCAGCCACTAACCATTTACCTTTCCAACCACAGGTGACAGTGCTTATGCAGTCCGGGACTTCATCTTGACACCCTACCTCAATCCTACAACTGCTGGTGAGCGGAGATTCAATCGGGCACACATTAGCACAAGAGCCACCATTGAAAGAACATTCGGCATACTGAAGAGCAGATTTCGCTGCATCCATAAAAGCGGAGGAGCGCTACAATACAGCTCAGTAACTTGCTGCAAAATTGTTGTAGCATGTGCCATGCTGCACAACATCGCCACAAGGAAAGGCACCGTAGTGGTGTTGAGCGAATCAGATTCCTCTGACGTGGAGGGGCCTGGACCTGGAAGCATGGCAGCTGGTGTAGCTGGTGCTGCAGCTGGTCGACAGAGGCGTGATGAGATCATGCGCAACTACTTCTAGGTAAGGAATAATGACACAATGACAACTTCAAATGTTGCAAATGTTTTTATTTAGCATGATAAACAATGCCACATATCCTCTGTGGCAACTAGTCACACTCAAAATGTAGAGCACATGTTCCAGTCACAGTGCAAAAATTTAACTTGTGTGATGTCAAAGTCTTCCTAATTGTGCGTAGTAGGGCGACTGCTCCTGCCACTACGGCGCCTCTCCTGGATGGGTGGTGGGGTATTGTTGCTCTGCACAGACTGGGCGTCCTCCTCACTGGGAGTTAGTACGCCTGGGCCAGCTGTACGGAGTGCCCTCAGCTCATCCACAGCGGATGTTGCCTGCACGACTGCAGTGGCGATGTGAGAATGCCGTGCCTGGAAACCACGTTGATGGCAGAGGCCAATCTATTGATGGCCCGTGTATAATGGTCCAAGCGGTCCTGCTCCCTGCGCCCTGCAGCACGTTCTGCACGCAGCTCCCCATATGGCTCATGCATGGCATCCCTCACCTCTCCTTGTATGCCCCTGAGCCCTGCCCTTATTTCACTTTGTAATGACTTGATGTTTTTAGCTTGCAGGCGCTGCACCTGGAGCATATTTAATTCCAAGCCTGCAAAGACAGTTTTATCTTCCTGATCAGCCAAGCTGCTGGCTCTGCGTTGTCTGCGTCTTCCTATGTCCTGTGGACGTTGCCTGTCCTGAGGCCTGGACTCATGCTGTGGCTGTGCTTCTTGGGACTGCAAATTAGCATTATTGTCCTCTGCCTCCTCCTCCATTGGTGTCAGTGGCCTCACTACATGCCGCCTCCGTCTCTTCGGAGGATTGACAGGGTTGTCCTCCCCATCTGTATCTGGCTCCTGCCCTGCATCTCCGGAGTCTGGATGGTCCCTCAATGTTCCACTGCCTGTGGGCTGGGTAATTGCTGGTGCTGTGGACAGAACAGCACACATTATTTCATGTGTAATTTACTATTTGTAAATACATTTTCAAAACGTTTGGGTCTACATTACTGATTAATTTCCCTTTCCTGACCTGCACAGGACAATTTGGCCTAGCGTGGCTGCTTAGCACAACAGAATTACATTTCACTACATCTCCCATAATGCATTGCTGTGACTGCCTTTGGGACTGCTTTGGCTTTAAATGTGCTTCCCCTACCCTCAAGGTTGCTGCAGGGGGTCTGGGGGTGGGGTTGGAGTTGTGATGGCATGATTCTTACCTGCTGTGGATGCTGGTTGGTCCAAGCTGTCTAGGTCAGCCACGCCCTTCACGCTCTCTGGTGCCAGTGTACCCTCCACAAGTTCCTCCAGTGAGTTGATATTGGCACAGTTGATGTTCCCCCACCGGTGAGCTGTGACTGCTCCATCCTGGCAGCTAGCTTTTCCTTGGAGCGCTGGCGCAGGTCATACCAGCGCTTGCGTAGCACCTCAACACTCCTGTAAGTTACTCCCAGGGCATTTACTTTTGCCTGTATTTCAGCCCAAATCCTCCTTTTCCTGGCCTCTGGCACCTTCAGGGAACTTTTGCCAAATAGCAAGTCGTGGTTGGGCACCATTTCTTGAATGAGGGTCTCAATTTCAGCCTCAGAAAACTTCATTTTCCTCTTTCTGGCATTTTCTCCTTCCTGCTGCTGTGTCCCAGCCATTTCCTTATTGCCACATTCAGCCATGGTGTGCCTGGAGCAGTCTTCAGTCTCACTCACTCCCTCTCTCTGTGAGTCTCCCTCTACAAACACTGTTGCAGCATGGGTAGTCTGTTACTTCCTGGTGGTGATGTCATCAGACTGCACCAGTATTCCGAAGTTCGCAAATTTGCAATTTTTTCCGGTTTAAGGAATCGCTTTTCACGTTTTCGCAGTTAATTAGCGATTTTTACCGAATCGCTAATTATTTGCGATTTTTTTGATACATCACGAATTGCGATTCGGAATCAGCGATTCGGTAAAAATCGCTAATTCAGATTCGCAAATCTTGTCCTACATACATATGGCCCTTGCTTCTTTTTTCAAGTCAATATATGGAAATGTATAAACGTATTTGCAAAACAGAATACTACAAGTATCCCTGAAAATCTCTAGCAATTACAGGTTTCCAGGCTTAGACCGGGACAGCTTTGTGAATACTAGATACATAAATCTGCATCCATTAATTGCACTAAACCTGCAGGTGCAGAGGTATGCTTATTTCACCAGAGTCACACCCTTAATATTTAGAGGTAATGTAACCAGGGAAAGCTGTAGAATCCTGCGGTTTTTAATAGCACCGTCACAGGAGAGAGTGATTGATTATTTGATGTTATTATACAGTTGGGTTCAAGTCAACAACATTAGGAAAATAAGAAATCAAATATGAATTAAAAAGGGCACTTAAGTCTAAACACCAGTATGAGATCATCGGTTGGCAGGACATCCTGAGAAAAATCTTGTTGAATAAGTCCTTTCGTCCTTAAATATCTCACATTAGTCGAGGAGGGGATCCCTGCTGTAGCTAGATGTGATATTGCTGGAGGTTTGTCATTTATGGCAGCTATATTCTCTCTCTCTCCCCCAGTCTGCCCTGCTCCAATGCTGGAAAGATATTTTTGTTTGCTCCCCTAGGTTATTTTCTTGAGTTCCGCTCATGCATGCAGAGCACCACTTATCCATCCTCACCATTTCCGCACGTGACCCTTTTTCTGCCAAATTCAACCAGCCTCAATGTTGTTGGAATTCCAGGAGGGCAACTTTTGTCTCAGATCTCCAGAGGTCACTTTTTCTTCTAAAAGGGAACAATTCACTATGATTCAGTTTCACTTATTTCCTGAACCCCTTGCTCTGATTTTTCAAGTTGCCACTAAAATGTGGCACACTGTTTTTGTGACTGAAGGGTCAGCATCATACAAACCTAAAAATCATAGCTGAAGCCTTAAACATTGCAGAAAGAGATCACGCCACATTTGGGAATACTGTGGGCAGATTAGTAGGAAGTGCTGCAGGTTTTCAATGGATTCTTTGTTGTAGTGGCATGTTTGATCAGAAGATGTTGCTCACGTTTTTAGCCAAGGGAATAACATCACAGTGACCCAAGACAAAATATGCCTCTCTTGTGGTTTGTAAAATTGGAAATATATTGCTGTTGGAGCCTATAGTAAACGTCTTCCCGAATGAGATGGGATAGACGTTTTACATTATAAAAGCCTTTCCAGATATGGTTTATGGTTGGTGTTCATTCTTATTGGTCCCATTTATGTGAATGTATATGTTTTTAATATGTACACTTTCTCATTAACACAAATACATTTGTATTTTTACTGTGTCTTTTTAACAATTGTCATTTATGGTTTGTAATAATCCGAATAAAGATTTATATGATTGATTGATTGATTGGTAATCCATACGCATTGTCGCTTTTTCGCTTTTGTCATCTTTATTTCCTCTTAGAATAGTGAACCGTTTTTGAAAGGGGTTGTAACAGGTTTTCCACATCAAACTCCCTTAACTTCTTTGTGAGGGTTCTAACAACTTGAGCATATCTCTAGCTACAAATGTTCACTCCAAGATCACTGTAATATGTTTGTTGTTAGTGAAGCATAACACTTAACAGTGTATCCTTCCACAGAGTTCCTCTTTCGTTACACTGTGGAGGATCACGCTAGGGCTGCAGAGAGCACAGCCGAACAAAGATTCTCTGAAAAGCTCATTAATTTGTTCCAAATCAATCGTTCACTCATACCAGTGCAGGTTCCTATAGAGACTGTAGGGTTCAGACCCATTGGCAAGGATACTTCTGTGCATGGAGGATAGAATTATCTTAGCTCTTTGCCATTGAACTTTGGAGAAATGGAGTTTCATGACATCTTATGCTGCAAGCAATTGAATTATCAGCAGCGTTTTCATTAGGCATTTGAAATAGGGAGACAGTGGCAGTGTCTCCCCGACCCGCTGTTCACCTGCTAGCAGAGAAAGACACAGGATTATCAGGCATTGATGCGTGGGCTGCGAGGAGTTAGGAAATAGGTCTTTTTAAAAAATGTTGCCGTATTATTGATTTTGATTGATTTTAAAAATCCAACTTGCCCAATTGTTGCAAATATTCCTGACACTCTCCCCGCATTGCCTGGGCTCGATATTGCAGCCTGCCCGCCCCAGTCCGACTCGGCAATTAGTGCCGTAGAGCGGAGGGCGGACAGGTAAGAGTCAGGCACTTCCGCTAGAGCAGAGGTTAACGCTCTAGTGGCTACCTTACTCAGGGCTATTTAGACCAGAAGGAGCATCGGGCGATTGCGGTAGGGAAAGGGTGGCAGTGTCTCCCTGACCCGCTGTTCACCCGCTAGCAGAGAAAGACACAGGATTACCAGGCATTGATGCATGGGCTGCGAGGAGTTAGGAAATAGCTCTTTTTAAAAAATGTTGCCGTATTATTGATTTTGATTGATTTTAAAAATCCAACTTGCCCAATTGTTGCAAATACTCCTAACAATCTCCCTGCATTACCTGGGCTCGATATTGCAGCCTGCCCGCCCCGGTCCGACTCGGCAATTAGTGCTGTAGAGCGGAGGGCGGACAGGTAAGAGCCAGGCACTTCTGCTAGAGCAGAGGTTAGCGCTCTAGTGGCTACCTTACTCAGGGCTATTTAGCCACGCCCTCACAATAAGCGCGCAGCGGTTGCGCGCAGGGGGGCGCCTACGAGCGCGTCTAAAAAGTGCAGAAGAAAAGCCCGTCTGCGCCCGTCCGCGACAGGACGGGGCAAGGGGCCATGGCCTCCATACCTAGGACTTCTGATCTACAGGTTAGCACTCCAATCTCTTATTCGAGTCAGTTACTACGTAGTCTAGAACCAGTGCTTCCTGTAGCTTGTACTCATGAGACTTGGCCGAGCCTTGAGGGTCCTTTCTCATGTATAAATTGCCGCTTCCAGGCTTCTCCCTTATATTCAGGTAGTGGTAACCATATAACCGCTTTTACTACAGCCTCGGTAGGGCAGCACCCTCAGATACCTTTTTTGTCTCAAACAACTTGTAGACACCGTGGTAGCTACTCCGCTGAAAAGGACATTAGTCCTCAAAAGCTTTTTGTTGAACATTCGCTCCCTGCCCAAACATTTCCAGGAGCTATGGGACCTTATTAAAACAGATATGCCAGATATTTGTTTCCTCACGGAAACCTGGCTAAAGCCTCATACAGTCCCCGCCATTATGCTAGGAATCCCCGCCGGATATAAGATTCTAAACTTAGATCGTCCTACTAAGGTAGGCGGGGGGGTAGCTGTGGAATATAAAGAGAGCTTGAAAGTCTCTGTACTTGATCAAAGATGCAATGCTCATATGGAAATAATGATTTTTAAAATCTCTTTTTCCTCCACAACTCACTGGAAGGGAGCATTAGTATATCGCCCCCCTGGCCCATGCTCAGACTTCTCACTTACTCTTATGGAGCTTTTAGCACCTTATTTTAAAGCCAAGGAAGATTTTATTCTCCTTGGAGATTTTAACCTTCATATTGATTTACCTAATCATTCAGACACTATGGCCCTGGTTGCTGACCTCTCAAGTTTAGGACTTATAATCCAGAATAAGGGTCCAACGCACTCGGGTGGACACACACTTGACCTAATTTTAACTAACTGTTCTAAAATAATATGTTGTCCCCTAATTCCTATTAGTTGGTCGGATCATTATGTGATAGGATTTACCTTACTAGGTTCACATCCACCACATCAAAAGCCACTCCCTGCAGTATGGAGAAGACAATGGCACCAAATTACTGTAGAAGAACTTCAGAAAGTCTGGAATGAACCTTCCCTCTCTGAAGACGATGTTATCGAATTAGGTCTGCCTAAGTTTAACAAAGTACTCCTAGAGGCAGTGGACCTACTTGCACCGCTGAAACTGCATAAACAGTATCCCAATTCTAAGCAGGAAGCTTGGTATACTGAAGATCTGAAGGTAGAGAAGCAGCAATGTAGAAGACTGGAGAAGACATGGAGAAAAACACATACACCTGCCAGTAAAAAGCTATATCTGGAGGCCTAATCAAATTATCACAAACATATAAAACAAGCTAGGAAAAATAGTCTTGCGTTACAAATAACAGAAGCAGGGAACTCAGCAAGAGAACTTTATAAAATTCTCCAATCAATCGTTAAGCCCACAGCGTGTGAAAGCCCTGATTATTTTACTCAAATTCTATGCGATGATATTTCCGCATTCTTTGAGAATAAGATTGAACTCATTTATGACAAAATCACCAAGGCATCAAATATCAAGAACAATGTTAATTCTTCCTGTCCTCGACTACCAACGAATGAAAGCTGCTGGTTTGCCTCGATTCCAGAGGTTAGCCTGTCCGAAGTCACTGCCTTATATAGCCAAGTTAAATCAGGATCACCTACAGACCTCCTGCCTGCAAAGATGATAGCCCCTCTGGGTAGCTTACTAGCCCCGAGCTTTCAAACCCTGATCAACATTTCCCTTAAGGAAGGGCAGGTTCCCAGTGTCTGGAAAAGGGCAGTTGTGAACCCTATTCGTAAAAATACGGCGCTACCATGGTTAGACCTTAACAACCTCCGTCCGATTTCCCTCCTGCCCCATCTGAGTAAGATGACTGAGAGGCATGTCAACACACACGTGTCTAAATTCATCGAGGCAGCGGACGGTCTGGAACCTTCTCAATCTGGGTTCAGACCAAATCACAGCACAGAGTCAGCTCTCCTCTCCGTGACCGATATCATCCGGATGGCACAGGATAGAGGAGGCTCCATGATTCTGGTGCTGTTAGATTTGTCCGCTGCCTTCGACACGGTGTCAAGTGAAAAATCTTGGGGTTAAGCTTGATCGGTCTCTGGTACTTAAAGATCATGCTACCCAGGTAACAGGATCCTGTCTGAGGGTCATTGGACTATTGAGGAGGGTATCACCCTATTTAGCAGATAGCCACAGAAAAACTTTACTACAGACATTGGTAATTAGCAGGCTTGATTATTGCAATGGGCTGCTCATTTCCGCCAATGAAGAACAGTTAGGCAGGCTACAAGTAGCTCAGAACACAGCTGCCAGGCTGATTCTAAATGTCCCAGCCAGATCTTCATCCCGACCTTTGCTAAACAAGTTACACTGGCTATCCATTCGCCAGAGGGTGAAATTTAAGATTTGTTGCATTATTCATGAATGCCTGTTTGGAGTTGGTCCCAGATACCTATTCAGACTCTATGAGCCAGGTCGCTCTTTGCGCTCTAAGTGTCAAGCTCTGCTCCAAGTACCTAGGATCAAAAAGGAGAGACAGGGAGGCCGAGCTCTATCTTATAAAGGCCCTATTCTATGGAACTCCTTGCCCCTCACCCTTAGGCTAAACTCTAGTTTGAATGCATTTAGGAAATGCCTAAAGACCCATTTTTTTCTGACCTGGTAGTCTTTCCAGTATTTCTGCCTGTGAGTCCTTGTTTAGTTCAGCTTATGGTAAGATTGTAAGCGCGGAGATACCCCTTCGGGGGTTGAATTCCTACGCTATATAAGAAACTAAATAATAAATAATAATAATAATAAATAGGTATCCCTTAATAAAGAAAGGTTTTGACCTCATGCTAAAAGTCATGTGCAAGCATAAACTTTTTCTCCACAGCCCAAATGTTCTGAGGCTCACACCGAATGATCTGGAATTCTGGATGTTGATTTTCAGGTCATTATTATGGAGCAGTGCAAAGTAGGCTCCACCATTATATGTCACAAATTTTACATTATATTTGCTGTGTGTCTTAATTTCATTAACGTGTGTGAAGCATTTACACATATTAATGGACTGAAACCATTGTAGAGATTACAGATTTTTACACATATACACTAATGTTCAGTTGAAACATGTAATCATGTACTCTATTATGCACGTTTTACACTTCTTGACGTTACACATGCATATGTATAACCTTGTACTCAAATTCATGCTAATTGCTAAGCTAACTTAGCCTGCCTTATAGACCTCAATTGAAATTTATTTTTCCTTTCCAGCATGTTTTCTCTTTCTTTTGCAGGTGTATTATCATGATTTTCCATTGCTAGAGAAAGGCTTATTGTTTGTATTAGCCTGCTGATAGTGAGACCTGCAGGGAAGAACTTTGCAGTGAATGTGGAGAATTAATGGTTGAAAGAGGGCTACTGTTCATCATGTACCAGGACAGAGAAGTGTTCAAGGTTGACAATTACAGTCAATGTTTCAATGCAATGGGAAACTGAAGGGATGTTACAGATGCACTCAAGTAATGAGTCTGTTTGTTCCTGGTGGTGTGAAAGGAGATAAGGACATTTCTGAATGTCCTCATACTTTTAATTTGTATACTTTCTTTTAAAGAAGGCAGATTCTCTTAAGACTTCACGAGGTGCAGACTAATCTGCTTGCCTTATTCTTCCAAGTGTTCAGCTTTATGCCAATCACGTATTCCAAGACTTCTACTGATGTCTGTTATGCTCCCTAAATAGAGACACTTGGTAGATGATCCAATATTTATTCTATGTTTAGAAGAGACAGGGGGAGTTTTTTTCTGGATTACCTGTTTGCTTTAATCGGTTTCTTTATTGTTGCGGCTATCACAATTCTGCATCTCACTTTATTGTGGCTCAATCTACTGATATATTTCAGCCTATCTTCTGTATTGCTGTATCTATTGAACTTAGTTTTGGTTTGCTTATATACTTGATTGATTGGTAATTCAAAATAAAACCCGTTAACCACATTTGGCGATTATTGGTCCGTATTATGGCTTCACAAGTTAGAAATGTACAGTTGATGTCTTCTCCTTTTCAATGTTTCACGCCATCCAACAAAGGTCCGTACGACCAATGGGGAAAAATCTTTGACAACGTTACTAAGAGATTGTGGTGTACGTGCCAGCAAGCTTTCAATTACAGCAATATTTTTTGATAGCTTTTATTTGACATCGAAGGACCTTTGCACTAGATGGAAACAGAACAATATCATTAGTATAGAGTAGAAATGGAATTGGAAACTCATTCACGTAAAAGGATGCTGCTATTGTTGGTACTACTGTTGGAGTAAAAGCTGCCCAGGACTGGAGCCTAAAGTAACCCAGGTACACCTGTAGATTCTCGGAGTGTCTGAAATGTCCAATGATAGGTAATATCTACCTTGCCTCTGACATCATACCACAACCTTGCGTCATGTCCTTAGCCTGACATTTTGCAGTATTGCGGGTCTTAGCATTTATGAATAGCCAATAAGTATGAAGCATTTCTTGCACTTTGTCCCTAGTTATTAACCTCTCATATTTGACTAAAAGAGATCTCATTTGCTTAATTTGAATGGACCACTTATACAACTGAAAGTTGGACGATGCCCAACCCTTTCCTAATGCCTTGCATAGTTTCTTCCATACTAATTCTGGAAACTAGCCACAGAGTTCCGTGATGATATGTCCAGTATTATTATTATTTTTGCTCCTTCTGTCTGGGACCACATAGTCAGAACGGTTGCATCTAGTTTTGTTGTGCTTTTTGGGAGTTCTTTTGGCCTCATCGCTTCCTTAAACAACACAAACCTATCACAGTGCTAATGAATGTAGCAATGACAATATTGTTGCAAAAGTGCTTTAAGGTGACTGTTTATATGCACTAAAATGGTAGTAAATGTTCTTTACAATTTAGCAAATTAGAGGCTATTTATTTACTTTTTGTGACACACTGACAGCGCAGATTACTAAATCATATCTATGAGGCCACACAAAGCCTCTATCAGTGGCATTGGATGCTCTCAAAGATATGGAGTGAGACAAGGCAGGCTAAGTGTTGCATTGCCTTACTTTGCATTTGGAGGCATTCCATGGACGTTGCAGTGAGTTTTCCCACACAACACCCATTGAGTTAGATGCTGGCCCAGAGTTACAAGATCAGGTAAGCCAGGGGAAATGCCAAATCCTTACGCCTCCCGAGGTGAGGCATAACAAGGAGAAATTTCTTTATTTCTCTTCATTTTTTTCTCTTTCTATCTGCGCTGCATTCTGCAGTGCAGATAGAAAGAGGAAAATTCCTCTTAGGATTGTTTTTGTGCAGGAAGGTGCACTTTCTTGCACAAAAATAATCCTTCTGACAACATAGACACCCTCGCACCATGGTGCAACGCCCCCTGCATTGGCGCTAGGCAGCGGGAACAGAGACAGCACAGGGTCAAGGAGAGAAATGCACTGTATTGCATGAATACAATCCATTCCTGCCCTTTCACTTTGCTGTAGGGCAGCTCAGCAAGATGACTTGCTGCGCTGCCCTACACCAAATCCCTGTAAATAAGGGCCTTAGGGGCAGATTTATGTTGCCTGACGCATCTCTGCAAATCGGCAGAGATGCGCCAGGAAAGATACGGAACGCAAGTTTACCCTTGCGCCACCCATAATGCGCCGCATTTACAATGCGGCGCACCATGGCGCAGGAATAAACAGATGCGTGTCGCATCTAGGGCGTGAAGTTGGAGCAGTGCTGAAGTTGTGTTGCATGCGGCACGCAACTCCAGCACTATTCCAACTTGCCCTATCTCTAACGTGGTGCGTCAAGCCTTACGTCTGCTTCAAGCAGGCGCAGGGTTTTGACGCATCAGCGTTGGGAAAGTGACTCAGTGAAATCTTGTAGATTTCACTGAGTCACTTTTCAGGGGAGTTCCTGCAATGGAACGCCACCCCTATTTGCGTGGAAACGCCCACATGAAACCTGACACAGGTTTCATGTGGCGCAGAGCCTTACACCGTGACGCATCTCCATAGATGCGTCACGATGTAGGTATGTCGCAACGTGGCGCAGGGTGTACGCCGCCGCTGCGTCACAGAAGTGATGCAATGGTGGCACAAAAGAGCCGCAAGTCCGACATAAATCTGCCCCTTAGTATTTTCCCTGTGTGCTCCGCACGTGGGTTTGGTTTTCCGGAGCACCTTACAAACACAAAATAATTATAATAATTATGAATAGCTTCCCACCCAACCACAGCTTTGTTCACTTTCCAGCATTTCTAAGCATCAGCTAAGTGTTCATCGTTTCATTTGAACTGAGCTAATGATTTCTCAATTGAACAATGGTTTATTTTTTTTCATGTGCATTTCATGCACGAATAATAATATTTCTTTCGTATTGCGACTCTTCCGTCATGTTTGACAGCAGGAGCTTTGCCTCGTGATGTGGAGGCTACATTTATAGATCATGGCCCCTCCTTGCCTTGCATAAGCATTATTCAAGGAAGGATTGCCAAATTAAGCAGAAACAATCAGACTGATGTCTTCCTAAAGTGAAGTCAGTCTGTACCTGTGATTTTTTTATTGCTTTCATCAGATTACAGAGAAGTACCACTTTCCACTTACGCATATTATTGTTAGGAGTGACTATGAGCTCACGATTGAACTCCAGGAAAATGAAAAACACAGCTAGGATCACATAAAATGCCCACACAAGGATGAAGGAAGAGCTTACAGATTTAGATGTGGACCAGTGAGAATTCTTGAAAGACTTAGTGAAGACACAGAGTGAATCACTTCTCGGTTATGGCAGCAGATTTAGATGCAGAACTCTGAAAATGCTTGACTGACGTAGAGCAGACGAGTGCGAACATTTTTTCCTCTGGTATGGATGTTTAAGTGATGGAAGAAACAATGCACAAGAGTATCAGGTAAGAAATATAGTGACTCACTTGAGATTAATGAGATTGCTAGATACAAAAGGATTTCAAGGTTTACCAAGATATACCTTTGATGTGTGAAAAGGAGAGGCAAGAATGTGCCATATTTAACATTATATGGCAAATTCCTGTCCTCTTCTCATGCTGGCACACAATGTGCTACCTCGCGCCAATGTAGGCACCTGTGCACTGTGGTGCAAGGGTACCTGTGATGTAGGCAGAATTGTTTTTGTGCAGAACAAACAATCCTTAGAGGCATTTTCCTCTTTATATGTGTGCTGCACAAAGAGAAAACAACGTGGAGAAAGATATTTATCTTTGTTGTGCCTCTCGTGGGAAGGCGCACAATTCTGTTTCTACCAGTGTTGGTAAATCTGGGAATGCATCAGAATACATGAGTGGATGTGTGGAAACCCCCACACTCCACTCATGTAACAGCTCCACCATGCAGTGTAACGCAAGGCAGCAACTTGTGCTATCTAGCATTCCACGCAATTTACCAACCCACACAGGATGGCCTTTCTTGGCTTGGTAAATCTGTATCCAGGTTTTGTATCACACTATGTTGCCTGCATGATGCAAGTCTGACACAAAATGTTGATAAATTTGGCCCAAAGAATGGATCCAGTCAGATAGAATGATAATGTATATATTAAGAGGGAGGTCCCTTTCGAGACTCTGTCCTTTACATGGCATGAGTGGGTCTGCTGCTGACCCTAGCTTTCCCTGAATTCAGTATGTAGTGTACCTATTTCATACATGGCTCAATAATTTTCATATACAAGCAGAAATTCCTAGTCAGTACTTGAGTCAAGTCAGCATTTATTGTTGGATTGATTAAAATCGTTACAATGTGCAAAAGTACTAGTGCAAAATAGAACTGTCCTTAAAATCATTAAAACAGTAGACAAAGTGCAAGTGCAGAAAGGAACATTAAAAAGTATTGTTACACGAGCTAGAAGCAATTTTTTAAAGTAGGCATTAGTTTAAAAACATTGGGGTACAGCTAAAATGTTCATTGTCTACAGAATTGTGTTGCAGGAGGAGAGGTGATTTGATTTATGTCCAAGTGGCAGTTAGGTGGCTTTTGCTTTTCTGGGCCCTCTCAACTCCATGGAGGTAGTTTACTGTCTGGGAGATTATTTTCTGGTCTGCTGAGTTGAGGCAGGCCAAAATGGCTTGTCTATAGGGGTGCACCCCTAACTGAATCCAAAGAAAACTCATTGTTTGTCGATGAATGCCTAAGGTGGAATTGCAAAGGCAGATGGTGTGCACCAGGTCTCCAGTCATGAGCCCAAAAAGTTAACACGTAATTTCCCCTTCTGCTCTCAGTCAAGGCCTGTTGTGCATATAAGATGGCAAGATCCCAAGGCGGTAGTTCAATACTTACTTTCTGTCCTGCAGTTTAAAACTTCACCCAGATATTGCTGTGGCCTCAGGACCTTGTAGCTGTTTAATATTGCCCAGGAATGGGAGTGTTTTTCTAGGGTTGCACTGTCTTCTAGTGAGGAAGTTATGTTGGTGTTTTTATAACCAGCTTTTTTGAAGATGTCGTGGTTCGCTGCTACTGTTCATAGTTCTGCCCACCCAAATAGAGCAATCATTTTGTTGAGGTAGTCTTTTGCTGTGAGCATGATCATTTGGAGCGTGTGGCAGAAAATAGCACATTCATGAGTCAAGACATACAGTGGACAGCAGAGTATGTTGGGAAACGTAATTTTACTTGCAGCATATTTTATCTCCCAGGCATATGGGGAATTACTTCATCTTTTATGCTGAAGTACAGCAGTAACCAGAATCAAGCAACAAGGTCATGGCATGCAGCAGGGATTAGGCAGCAGGATTTATCATTAGGTGGAGGGTCCCACTCACAGCATAAAGTACCTTTCCACAAAGAATAACATTGTGGCAGAATGGCAAGAACAAGTGCGGTTTGTGCTTGAGACTGTGAACTTGCCCCACACCAATATCCAGGCATCAAACCCAATTATCAAGGCACCCTCGAGGTCCTGATTCTGAAATATCCAAGAAGGTCTAAAGGCCAGATGTAAAAAGCATTTTTGTGGCTGTAAACACTTTCACTCAGAGTTTGTGACTAAAAAAGGCTTTTTGTGATATACTAAAGCCATTGAAGAGTACATTTTTACGTAGTTGTTGTGATTGAAAAAGAAAGAAGAAGCAGCTGGAGACTTTCTGAAGATTCATGTATTTATAGCTCAAAAGTAATGTTTTTGCTCTGTGAATACATTAACTCAACAGTTAGGGAGAGTTACCCAGGAGCTAGATCTAATTGGCAGGTATAGAAGCAATTTTGTAGTAAGGTCTCCGCCATTTTCTTAATCGAATCTGTCTATTAAATTGTGATATACTGTTAGAAGCTTATCCAGAATTTCTGTATCCTTCCTCCCTCACTAAGTAGCTGTTTCGTGGAGAGACACATATATTTTTAGAATTCTCAGAAGTAAACAGGGCAATATTCTTAGACCGATCAACAACAGGAGTATGTTTCTTCATTCATGGTAAGACTAATATTATTGGAACTGTGTTGAATCAATAAAGTCCAATCCTAAATGTTCTGTATGATTTGTAGAGAAAAGTATGGAAACAGTTCTTGTCCATGTTGTGAGGGTAGTCTTGACAAGAGTGATATGCTTTTTTTTTATAACTAAACACAACCCTAGGGGGCGTGGCTTACGCGCCGGCGAGTAATGGCGCTGCCTCCGTGAGCTCCGTGACGACGTGGGAATTGCAGCCGTTTTCCCTATACTTTCCTCGCTTGCGGAGACCAGCAAATCGCATCCCTGCACGGCGGAACATGGTCCCCGTGTGTTGCGCGATGCAGCGGCTCTCCTAATTGCCGCTTTCGACAAGTTTTACCGCTGAGTATCCCTCGGCTGCTGCGGGAAGCGAGCGGCTGCCATTTTGTGCCGCCGAGCTCGCGTTCCGTTTTCCCTTCACCTTTGCCGCCTCAACAGCCCGTTGTCCTTCTGCTACAACCAATGGACATATTTTGATAAGGTATGTTGTAGGGAACATCCATTATGCTCCTACTCTACCTCCATGACTTTTGGCGCCACAGCTCTCTTCATAGCTTCTAATTATATTAATTCTGCATAACGGCGGCCATTTTGTGGTGTTTCCTGCGCAATGTTCAACACCTTCCTCACATTTACTTAAAATCCTCTGTGGAATATCAATTGATCCCCTTGGGTCTCATTTAATATGCACGCTTTGCTGTTTCTATACTGCCATATTCCTGGATGGTTTTTTTGACTGCGTATTGAATTATTTTCTCTCCATTTCGACGCATGTCCTGTGAGCTTGAGGTATTGCTTCTCCATTGCTCCTTATTACCTCTTCTATGACCTCTTCCTTCCAGCGCCTCTTCTAGCTCTACATACAGGGTCTCAACTTTTTGGCTATTGCGGTGTGGCTTACATCCCTGCGGTCCTCCTAGTTTGCCCCTCTGCGGGCATCATGTCTCAGGACGCGGGTCATGCGAGATCGTCTGTCACCGGTACCAAACCGAAACGCCTTAAGAATGACCCTCCATCTCCAATTCGCACCTCTCCGAACCCTGTGCTGGATTCCATTCTAGAAGAGGTTCGTGGCTTACAACCATTTATGTTGGCAACTAACGAGAAGCTCAAGCAGATAGAAGATCGTTGGGTTGTCATGGAGAACAAGGTTCTGCAACTAGAACAACGCATCAGTGACGTCCAGGATGTATCTACGAAAATTCCTATTCTTGAAAAAGAGATACAGCAGTTGAAACTTCATACAGAGGACCTTGAAAATCGTAACAGGAGGAATAACCTCCGTATTTATGGTGTTCCGGAGTCCCTTGAGGGGGCCACATGGTGTCCTTCGTCCGCAAATTCCTCTATGACCTTTTGGAACTCCAACCAGAATCTACTCCTCTAAACATACAGCGTGCTCACCGTTTGGGTCGTCCTACGTCCAATCCAACCAAACCTAGAGGTATTATCCTGCTTTTTCTTGAATTCACCGAATTGACTGTTCTTAAAGCTGCAAGACTAAAACGTCGCCTCATTTGGTCGGGCCATACCATCTTTATTGCCCAGGACTTATCAAACGCCACGAATGCACGTCGCAAAGAGTTCCTTAATCTACGACCACGTATGAGGGACTTGAACATTCAATATGGAATCCTACATCCTTGTCTCTGCAAAATAACTCACAATGGTCATTCCAGTACATTTGATGATCCTCTGAAGCTTCGAGAGTATCTCCAAAATGTCTCTGCTTCTGCTTCCACTATGGACAGCAATGACTGAAAATAATTCTTTTCTATTTTCTGCATTCACTTATCTTATGTCTTGACGACTGTTGTGGCCTTGTTCTGGTCTCTTCCTTGTAATTCTTTACTACGACTTCTCTTCTTTTTGTTTATCTCCTGGATGGTTTTTTGACTGCGTATTGAATTATTTTCGCTCCATTTCGACGCATGTCCTATCTATATTCCCGCGTTTTCCTCGCTCTGTGGGGTTGGCGCCTTCGCCGGCGTTTCCATGCTCCTAATGTCTCGGTATTCTCTTTTCTCTCAGATCTGGCTTCTTTGCCCTGATCTGTTTGTTATCTTTCTCCTTCTCTTTCTTTCTTCTCTCTTTCTTCTTTTCACAGGCCATGCATGTTTTCCCCTTGTTCATTTATGTTCTATGCTCTTTTTTGCATACCTATCTTCCTTTCTTATTGTTACCTCTCGTACTTTTCATTGCTCCCCTTCTTTTTTCCTTATGCTTGAAATGCTCATTCGTCTACTGTTTCTCTATATTTACCCGAGTTTCCTTGCCTTTGTTCATATTCGGTATTTGATTCTCATTTCTAACATTTTTGTCTCCACTGTCTCTCCTTGTAGTTGTTCACCCGCAGTGTATTGGACCCAGATGTTATCCTCCTACCTTACCTCCCATCATGTGTAATTTTGTAACGTGGAATGTTCGTGGTCTTGGAAACCCTGTTAAACGTCAAAAGGTACTGTCCCACTTATCCAAGTTAAATGCTCAGATTGCTTTTCTCCAAGAGACTCATTGTACAGATGTTGAATCGTTGAAACTTAAGAGGGCTTGGGTGGGTCAAGTTGTATTTTCTCCTGCTGTTGATAAAAAAGGTGGTGTTGCTATACTATTTTGTAAAGGTTTGGATGTTCAAATTCTATCTTCTCAATCAGATGATGAAGGTCGCTGGGTGATGTCAAAAGTGGTTATACAAAACAAAACGATGGTGCTCCTAAATATTTATGGGCCTGTCCGACCAGATCCCAAATTTTGGTCTGACATCAAAATCCTCATCTCCTCCATTGACTGCCCTAACATTATCATAGCTGGTGACCTTAATCAATGGTTAGATCCCTTTTCAGATAGACTATCTTCCTCCAAATTCCAGCCTGATAAGACACATAAATCCTTTCAATCAGCCATTGCCTCACGTCCCCTTTTCGATGTGTGGAAAACATGCAATCCAAACTCACTCGAATATACATTTTACTCCAATGTTCACCACACCAGGTCCAGAATCGACTATATTCTCGTCAGCAAATCCCTTCTCCCTGCGATTCAGAAGTCCGAAATTGGTTCTATTTTTTTGTCGGACCATGCACCTCCTCCTCTTTTAATCGATGGAAATTTAACACTTTCCTTCTCTCTGATTCTGTTTTTATGTCTAAAGTTAAAGATTTCATCTCTGAATACTTTTCCCTCAATTTACCTACTGACACGTCAGTTTCGAATAATTGGGATGCCTTTAAAGCTACCTTACGTGGTTTCACAATTTCTTAAGTATCTAAAAAAAAGAAACTCAACCGCGCTAAATATATCGCCCAACTCTCCAACATCAAGACCCTAGAACACTCTTACTTTTCTTCCAAGAATCCTGACGCTCTCCTCCAACTTATCAAAGCCAAATCTGACCTCAATCAAATTGCCACAGTTGAAGCTTGTAACACCCTTTTGAAGATTAAATCTAAATTTCATGGGGGTCAGAATAAAGCTGGGAAAATGCTAGCAAATTATCTCAAAATTAAATCTGAATGAAAATCAATTGGCCCCATTCTCAACGAAGTAACCAACACACTGGTTTCTTCTGATGAGGATATTGCACAAGTATTCCATAACTACTATAAACTCCTGTATACTGATGATACGCATCCTGATGATGATGACCTCTCCCGTTTTTTCAAAGACCTACCCCCTCCCCCATCTCTCCCTACCGAATTCCATCAACTAGAGACTGAAATTACTCCTCAGGAAATTCTCAAGGCAATTACTTCCCTAAAGAAATCGAAAGCCCCTGACCCAGATGGTCTCCCAATTGAATTTTACTCCACCATGCACTCTATTTTTGTTCCTCATCTTTTACAACTTTTCAACTCCTTTATTACTAATGCCAAAGCCTCTGGGTCCTTTTTGGATGCCCTAATAATCATAATCCCCAAGCCTGACAAAGACCATTCCTTGTGTAAAAACTTTCGTCCCATCTCCCTCATTAATTACGATTGTAAAATTGTTGCCAAAATTCTAGCTGCCCGCCTTGAATCCCTTATCCCTCTGCTAATCAGCACTGATCAAGTTGGTTTTGTGAAAGGTAGACTTGCTGCTGATAATGCCCGTGTTTTTGCCAATATTATTTCACATAGTAAACGATTTAAAGCCCCCCTTGCTGCCTTATCCCTGGACGCTGAGAAAGCGTTTGATCGTATTAATTGGAATTTCATGTTTAAATCATTACAATGGTTTGGGTTTGGCCCCTCTTTCATTTCTTTAGTTTAACTACTCTATTCTGCTCCTCGTGCAAGTGTTTTTGTTAATAATCAATTCTCAAAATGTTTCCCCTTATCCAGAGGAACGAGACAAGGCTGCCCCCTTTCCCATTTACTTTTTATTCTTTGCCTTGAACCCTTCCTCATTAAAATCCGCTCTAACCCCCTAATTAATGGATTCAAAATGTCATCGTTTGAGACAAAAATTTCGGCCTATGCCGATGATGTCCTGGTTTACATGGCTAATCCTGTTTCTTCCCTTCCTCCATTTTTAGAAGAGGTCCGCTTATACTCCTCTGTTTCTGGCTATAAGCTTAATCTTTCTAAAACGGACGTCCTACCCTTAAACTCATCCTGTTACCAATATATGTTTGCATCAACTGATTTTGCCTGGTGTCCCTCCAAGATCAAATACTTGGGTATTTGGTTCTCATCTACCTTAGGTAAAACACTTAAACTGACCTTTACCTCCCTTACTCAAAAAATTCAATCACTTCTTCAATCATGGTCTCCCCTTTTTCTTTCATGGTGGGGTCGTTTAGACACCATTAAAATGATGATTTCCCCATATATTGTGTACACTGTCTCCATGCTCCCTGTGAAAATCCCTCAATTATATTTCAACCGGCTGAACTCCATCTGCTCCAAATTGATGTGGAATAATAAAAGACCTCGTATTGCTTTACATAAACTTATACGCCCGAAATCTGAAGGTGGGGTTCGCTTTCCTGACTTTCAGTCATACCACTCTGCCTTTTTAATAAAACAAGCTTTCTCATTGGCTTTCAATTTTAATGATACCCCTCTGCCCAGATGGATTGCAGTCGAACGGTCCTTGTTAAAAGATTTTACTTTCCAACAATCTCTTTTTATGTCAAATTGTTCATTCATGACTACTCACCCTGTACTGAAATACTCACATACTCTACTGCACACTGTATTCTCGAAAGATTCATCCCCCTTACAATGTTTTCTTTCCTCTAGTGTATGGTATAACAAATATCTTAAGTATAAGGGTAAATCTTTTTATTTCAAGTATTGGAAAGAAAAGGATATTATGTTTGTATACCAATTTTTCTCTGATTCCTCCATTATTTCATTTTCTGCAATGCAAACCATGTTTGATTTACCTGTACATTTTCGCAAAGAATATGACATTATTACTTCTGCCATTTTATCTCATTTATCTACCCTTCCTACTTTTGATCTCCTTCCTTCCCTTACTCCTTCCACTCCTCTATATCCTTTGTTTACTCAACAAATCCCCAAAGCTGCTCTAATTTATAAACTGTTATTAGATAATGTTGGTCTTAGACCTAAAACCATTACTGAAACTGTTTGGGAAACTGATTTATCTTTCTCGTTATCTGTTGATGTTTGGGATCGCTTATGGTGTAAATTGTTTAAGACTTCGATTTCAGCTCGTATTACTCAATCACTTTTTTTTCTATACCATAGAGCTCTTATTACCCCTGTAAGCATAACAAAATTCTCCCCTTCATCCTCTCCCCTTTGTTGGTCCTGTTCCTCTCACCCTGGCACACTCAAACACCTCTTGTTTGATTGCCCCTCTGTTCTTACTTTTTGGAGCTCAGTTTGGGATTATTGCATACGTATTTTTCATTTTTCTGAACCATTCTCAGCGCTGCACGTTTTTTTAGGTTCCCTATCTGATGTTTTAGACTTACATTCATATAATGCTAAATTATTTGATCTTTTCATTGCAACTGCTTTCAAAGTAATTTTGTCTTGTTGGAAGGATAATACTAAATTGTCTGTGCATACATGGTGGAATTTCATATGTGATGAGCACAGAATTGCAATTGCTTCTTCTTCTTCTGTCACTTTAAAAATTAAGTCTGACCATACCTGGCTGCCTTTCTCTACCTTCTTATCCTCTTATCCCCCTCCCTAACCCTTCCTCCCTCTTTCTCTCTCCCCCTCTTTTTTCTTTTCTTTTCTTTTCTTTTCTTTCTCTCTTTCTTCCATTTTCTTCCTTTTCATAATTTATCTGAACCATTTTTCCTCTACATCTATCTCTCATTGTTCTCTCATATTGGTTCTGATTTTTGTCATGCTGTTATATTATGCTGTACTTTTTTTCTTAAACAAAATAAACTTTACTAAACTGAAAAAAAAAAGAAAAAAAAAAAAACACAACCCTAATCTTTCTATGGTGACCCAGTCCACAATCAAGCCTGTGGCTCCTGCCTGTATTAGCACTCATATATCTTTGAATAGTCTTTCTTTTCGAATAAGTATGCTGCCAATTGCAAGTGGGGTGAGTGACACACACAGCAAAGCAATGTCATTTGACTGACTTTTTTGGATAGTTAATGCTGTGTTCAACATGTGGATCCCAGAGGACACTGAGCACCCTTGTTTCACTACTTCCAGCGTTCTGCACCCTTTGGTTATTCAGGACATTTTTTGTAAAAGTATTTATTGGAGCCACAGTATTGACAATGTTTTTTTCTCCATTATTTTTTCTTTTTTTATTTCTGATTTGTAACTTGCTTTCGAGGTACCTTCTCTTTCTCATTTAGAACATAATCTTTCCTCCTTTTTATTTTCTTCTCTCCTATCTTCCATCCCATGATCTAAATATAAAGCTAGATTGATTAATTCATCTGAATATGTAGGTCGATAGTGGACCCATATTATGGTGTTGTTTAAAAACCTTTACAAAACAAACTACCTATGTTTCCCGTGGCCAGTCTTTTATATAATACTAACCAATTCAACTGTGTCAAATTCGAGATTCATTTTTTTCACCCCCTGCTTTAGTTCCAACACTCTCTAATGATTGTGTGATGGAACAGTTATTAAACATTCATTTAACATTGTTTTTAAAATAAACTACATTGTGTAACACTGGATTGCTCATTGTGGTGTTACTTAACTTTTGAAATATGGACATCAACATTCTCCCATAGTGGAGAAGATAAAGCTGTCAGGCCCTGTCATGTCCTTGTAGTGAGTACACGGGGCCATGCCAGTTTGTAAGTTTGGTACCTTTGATGCATAGGTATGAACTTGCTGACTAACTCACAGCATGCCTCCAAATAATGACTCTCCAATTCACAAGCATGAGCCGAATAAGTAGGAGGACTATTTTGCAGGAGAAACAGCAATCAGAACGAGAGACCTATAGATCTGTATCTCAGCTGAACACTTATTTTGAAGGGTGAATTCTACTTCTGATTCCAGTCTAAAAATCCTGCGACTGAAAACAAAATAGAGTTGTCTTACACCGACAACTTTATAGAAATAACTCTTTCTCTTGTTAGAATAATACTTGCTAATAATGCTGTATCAATAGGTAGCATAAGGCTCTTTTTCTCTCTTAGACAAATGAATTGTTCAAAGTCTTTCTGCAAAAGAAATGTGAAGTTAGTTGGTTCCATCAAGATGGCAGCCATGATTTCAAGGGATTCATGAGATGCGGAGCTCACTCGTGATGTGAGTGAGACCTTTGCAGAGAGGGTCTCCTTGACATTGATGTCCAAGATTGGGAACCTCTACTCCCCCTGGCAAAACATTTCTGATTTGCCTGATGTCTGGCACATTAGGTCAAATGTACTATGTTTCATGCATCACAGTTCAACAACCAAAGGTGCTGTGTTGTGTGAAAGGCAGACAGGAGAACAGAGCCATATCTACTAAGATGGGGTGCTCCTATTGTCATCTCCTTAGCTGATGTGAGTTAGGCTACATAACATTCTTGCACCATAGTCCCATTGTGTGTATGTAATACCTTGTATACGTTTTGTACTGGAATAATATCCTTCCAGTAGTTAATGCAAAGTTTTCACACAATTTAAAGCTATTGTAACTTTGTGGTATACATAACATTCAAAGACCACATTTTCAAGAATTTATGCCTGTTTCTATGAGGCCTACATTTTAGGTATAAAGCCCTGCATAGCTCTTTAAGTAGCTACAGCTTTGCTTCAAAGGACATTGATGGTTGCAAGAGAATGCACAAAGCCCTACCTTGCAAAGTGTTAGGGATACTTTCCAGCTCAAATTAACTCGTGTGCTGGAAATTAAATCTCAATTCAGAATTTATGCTTCTTTGTGTCACTGTTTATGACACTGCACCAGTGTAATGCCTGGATAGAGCTGGCCTTTGTATCAAGGAGATGTTTGTAAGGTATTACAAAACATCCATTAACCCTATGCTATTTGGGTTTGTTTATTTTCTAACAGCAGAGGAGTTTGCATTACACTTAAAGTCAGCTGTACTATGGTCTAGAAGCTCCTAAAACATAGCAGAGTCGGGTCAATAGAATGGTCTATCTATAATGCTTCCTGTGATTTTGTGGTATTTTATTTGTTTATTGCACAGTTAATAAAAACTCACAATTTTACACAAAAATTAAAAATAGAAATTAAAAGTCTTTTGACTATGTAAAACTTTTCCTGGCAAAAAGATGTTACACTTTAATAAAATCTCAAAGAGTCTATAGTCGGGTAGTGGGTCTTCCTATTGATCACTGCTATTTTTTTTTTTTTAGTTGGAGTTCTTGTAGTTATAAGGCAGTTGCAGGATCTCTATTCCCCTGATTTAATTAATTTTCGCTCAGTAATCTTTATAGTTTTATTAAGGGTCGTTTGAGAAGACTGCCTTTATCTCAGTGCGGTTGGATTTTTCGCATCCTTATACTGTTTCATTTAATTTTTTGGCCACTATTTCAAAATATTTAACTGTTCTACAGTTTAGCTGGGTCTCGTTGGGGTTGAAGCAGAGCATTACTGCTTGCCTGCATGATCTTACACCCTTCTGGTTCCATAGGGGCCGGAGCATTGACCGCCTTACATCCACTAAAGCTTTACAGATGCATATAATATGTATAAGATCCTCCTTTGCAGATTGACAAAGGCGACATGCGTTTGATGGATCAGGCCTTTTCCAGGGTTCCAGGTGATGTGCTATGGGTATGTTGCCTAAGCGCATATTTAAGAACTTGCTTTTTATTTTTTGTGTAAGGCCCCTTGATAGGTATTCTTGTGGCTTTATGGCTTCATACCCTTCGAGCACTACCCATCCGTGTGCTCTCCTGGTCAGGGTGGCTCTGTCCTCGAGTGAAGAGACCAGTTTTGTGACCTTTGTCACAGTTTTCTTGAAAGTCCCAAAGTCCGTCCTTGTTTCCCAAAGCATGTTTAACCCTAGGCTCTCCAATGAGTTTGTTAGGTATGCCCTTGCTGGGGAGATTTCTTTGGCGTGAAGCTCAGTCCATAAGTTCGCATTTAACGATCCTTGCTCCGATTCTTTGATTTTGCGCCAACTTTTTACATATTGTCCTTTCCTCTCCACAGATTGTTTCAATAGTCCGAATTCAAGACGAATTTGAGCAGGCGAGGAGTTTTTAGGGAGATGGAAAATTGCCCTGTATGCACGGCTGATAGTTTTGTCCAAAGTGCTTGCATCTTTACCCCGCATTGATTCGCTGCCATAGGAGAGCATTGGCAGTAGGCGAGCTTTTATTACCTGTAGAAGTGGCGCTAATGTCCTGTCGGGAAGGACTTTCTGCAAGGGCCTTATTGATAGTTGAAAGGTCAAGCCCTTCCTACGGATGGCGTCTAGTTGGTGCTTGGAGGAGCCATTGCCCTCTATTGTAACTCCTAGATATTTATATGAGGCTACCAGTTCCAGTCTTTGTTTATCCAGGTACCATGCGGGCTTCTGTTTTTTATTATAGTTCATTGGCATGACCTTAGTTTTGCCCAGATTTATTGTTAAGGAGTTTGCTTTGGAAGATAAGGACCAGGTCGTCTGCGTAAAGCAGATTTGAGAGCATGATATTTCCTAACCGGGGTGCGTGTTATGTAACTGTTTCTAACTCTTCAGGAAGATCCGCGAGGAAGAGGTTGAACAGTGTTGGCGCTAGGACGCAGCCCTGCTTTAGGCCTTTGCTGGTCTTTATTTTCCTCGATAGATGTGTGCCAGATCCCAGTTTTATTTGGACCCATGTATCGGTGTGCAGCATTTCCAGCTGCTGTAGAAGGGGGCCGGGGATTCCCCATGAGCTCAGTTTCCGCCATAGTTTATGTCGGTCTACATGGTCGAATGCGGCACTGTAGTCAATGAAACACACGAACAGAGAGCTTTTTGCTGTTTTTGCTGCGTCTGACAGTAGGGTTAGTGCCATGATGTTGGTTAGGGTTCCCTGGCCCGTCCGGAAGCCCGTCTGAGTGACTGGGATGATGTTCTCTTTTGTTGCCCATGTTGTTAGATCCTTCAAAATGAGGCTTGCATAGTACTTCGCTTCTACATCTATCAGGGCAATCAACCGGTAGCTGCTTGGGTCGATCCTTGCGCCTTTTTTATAGATTGGGCTTATTATCGAACCTCTCCAAGATGCTGGTATTTTTCCTATCTCCCTTGCTTCATAGAATATTGGGATCAATGTGGAGCACCAAAAGGCCGGGTCCTGTTTATATAATATTGGAGGGATCCCGTTTGGTCCTGGCGCCCCCTCGAGTTTTCCCTTTGAGATTTGTTTGAGGATTGTGTCTGTTGTTTCTTGGGCCGATTGTCCGGGTTCTGTTTTACTAGAGACGACTATCTTGGGGCCGGCTTCGTTCTCTGCTAGGATACGGGGCCCAGTTGTTTTCATGTTTAATGCTTGGTTTTCTTTTTTGGCGGGTGTCTCATTTTTTCCCGGTTGGTGGGAAGCTCCCTCTTCCGAATTTGTCCCTCCGGCTTTCTTTTTTGCGGGGTCAGTTGTGTTAAAGTGAGTTGTTAAGTAGTTGGCCCAGACTGATTCCGGTATTTCAGAGGTAATGTGATTTTGTGGGTATTACATGATGTTCTTGTCAGACAAAGAACATGTTGGCTTTGCCTTATTTACATCTGATCCTGGCAAATGTATTTGGCCTCTTTCACCTGTCCTATCTTGTTCAGATCAGAAGTATTTGAAATTGAGATATATGGAAGAGGTGATTTCTGATGATGCTGAATTATTGTCGAAGGACTGAAATGCCATATGTGCATGAAAATTTGACATGGATTTGAACGGATACAGTATTAAGCCACACTTAAACATTCTAGAACTGGGTTTGCTCGGGATATTCTGAGTGATACAGAAAATAATCTCCTGACTTCCAAAGAGACATTAACATTTTTAATTCTTAAAGTCCTACTCCTTAGTTTGAGATTCCATCAATAAGAATGTTGTGAGAAATAGCGAGCAAATAAGGATAGTGAGGGCTAAATTGATTTGAAAGAGGATACAATTGATTGAAATGGAGCTCTATTGGTGAAATATATATAAAAAAAAGGGAAATTATGTTTGATTTCATTTATTGACCATGCAATTTATATTTTTTAACTTTAATATATTCTCTGCCCGGACTGAAGTGGACCGGGAAACAGATGAAAAGATTACTTCTGCTCGCAGGGAGCAGAATTACCAGCTGCTTCCTGTGGGCGGGAGCAGTGCTGTCTACGGCTGTATGTTGGAAGCTGGCTGGGGCCGCCAGGTCTTGGTGCAGCCCCTAAGGCCCCGGAAGACAGTACGGCTGTGTGTGGCAGGGGTTGCATTTACGTATGGTAATTAAAGTTAACTTTAAGTTTAAAAAGACCTAGAAATTCACTGAAAAAACAAACAAAGGTGAAAGTAAAATTATAGTTAGGTGTGATAATAAAATCTGTCAACATAACATTATAGTTAGGTGCATTTGTCAATGACACCATTAATATTTTGAACTAAAATAACACTGGAATTCACTAATTATAGCTAGCAGCACTAACTAAAACTTGCACATCCACCATGTGCTGCCTATGACCTCATAAACGACATCACGCGTGACAAGTTCTATGACATTATTTTTAACATCACTGATGACATCTCAAATGACACCATTGATGACATATTTCTCTCCCACAATTACTACTAAAACCTTCATCTGTGAAGATGCTTTCCACCATGGAGGACATCTGTGCACAGAAATGATAAAGAGAGAACAAGGTCTCCAACTGTAGATTTATTAATTGCTTTTTGTAGTGTGTGAGTACTGTAGTAGCAATTTCAGTAGTACAAAATGCGCCTTGTAAAACATGCCTGTAGTTGATCAAAATTAACTAAAGTTTGTTTGTTTGCCATGTCCAAGTGAGGCCAGGGTGTATTCACTTTGCAGAATTGTAGCTTTTAAAACCATTCTTTTAATACTTGCTATGTTTGTAATCATGCAAAAAATGTATATTACAGTTTTAACCCCCTTAGATGTAAGATGCCAGTGAAATTATCAGTAAAACAGTTTCTTCAGATGAAACAATGTGATTGAATTGAATCCCACACAGAAGAAATTGTTCTTAGAGAGTTTCAAGCTCTTAGTTTTATTTGTTAACGTTTTTGACACTTTTCTAAAATCGGATTTCACACTAGTCTTGTTCCATAGCAGTTCTTGCATTAATTAGTTATTCTAAATAAACAAAGGCCAAGCTCTAATTGGAAACAGATGGTATCCAGTTTGAAGAAGAGCATCAACAATGCAGTAAAAGAGCAAAGCAAACAATTAAAAAACAAAAAGAAATGCATCTGCAACAAAATGAAATGATGAACTCTAAATAGTGTCATGTGTACATAGAAAATTCAGATATAATTGGATCTTAAGTTTATTCACATATCTCAATCTATTAGTCAGTTGTAAGCCTCATGTTTTTCTATCCAGCTCAGTTTCATACTGCTCATTACAATGATAGCTCTCCTCACTCTCATACCTTAGTGTATTTAAATAAGGTACAGTGCAGTCCATCACTGGACTTTGGGCCTGATTACGAGTGCGGCGGTCCACCATCTGCTGGAATATAACTCTCGGAGTCCTTCTGGCAGTAGAGCGTTGGCTGCGCCAGGGAATCGCCTTTCCCTGGACGTGGCGTGGCGGAGGGGAAACGCAATATGCTGAGGAGGCCTGGCATAGTCCCACCCAGCATATTATGAGTTTACCCACCACCAGCCTTTTCACGGCTGTAAGACCCCCATGAAATGTCTGGCAGTGGGGAAACATTCAGGAGGGCAGAAATGTGTCTCCCTTTCTGCTTGCATCCCCAGTTCCAGCAAACCATGGAGTTCACAGTCCATGCCATGATGGAACATTTTCTGCCATTCCTATTGCAGAGCCTCTTTTACAGGCACCGCCATGGAAAAGGTAAAAAGGCCGCCTGACCTGCACAAGTTGAACTCATGATCAGGCGGGCGGTGTTTGTGCGGCTTTGGCACTGCTGCACCGGAGGAGAGCCGGTGCAACAGTGCCAAACTCATGATCACTCACTTTATAGAGATTGCAGAACATTGCTGTCTCAACTTTTTTCCTTGGACATTGCATTATATTTGAGACTAAATTCCTTTTGTTTTCCATCACTGAATTGTTTCATATATTTTTCTATAGATTCCATATTATGATTCTTATATTTCTATTTATAATATTTATTTGATCACATATATTTCTTTTGGTTCACTGGCAAAATATCAAGGTCAAAAATGTCAACCTACAAAATTATCTAGCCATAAATATCGATTAAAAAAATATTGGGAACCTATACTTCAAAAGGTAAGTACAAAAATATTGAGAAAAAAATATTGTTTCCAACAATATTGTTGTATTAAATACTAATGTTTAACTATACATAAATCAAAATATAAAAAATAAAATATATTAAGTACTAACATTAACTTTAATTAAATTTAAATATGTGTAATGTGTATTGTAACCAAAATAAAAAAGAAACATATTTTTAAAAAGTTTAACATATATATATATATTACCTACTGGCGGTCGCCAGTAGGTATATATAGTTAGGATTTTTTTCCTATGGGATTTCTGAAAATTCTATGTCGAATACCTTTACCGTTTTTGGGCGGAATTGGCTGAAATTTTCAGGAAAATGGCACATTTTGTTTCTGAGCAGCCCCTGAACATTTGGGGGGGTTTCGTCAAGGGGGGCCGAGAAAAAAGGGGGTCCCAAAACGCGTTTTTCCCATTCATTTTTCCATAGGGCGGTTTGAATCACTTTTAGCTCGAACGGCTGAATGGATTTACACAAAACTTGGCAAAATTGTAGATATGGTTTGCCCGACGTGCCTTTGCTATGTCTCAATATATGTGCTCCAGTGGATTTTGAGAAATTAACGTTTTAAAAAACAGATATATCTGTGACAGCGCTCCGGTTAGCGCTCCGGTTCGCGTACCTGACGCGTAACGGAACTTCGCGAAGCGAAGCTGATTGGCTCTCCGGTGTCTGTCAACATTCTAAACAGTCCGGAACGGCTGCCATTTTGTCTCTTGGTAGGATCGAGAGACAAGAGGTGGAGAAAAACGAAGGGGGAATTTAATGAAAGGGGTGTCAAGGTAGACCCCTCCTGACCCCCTAGGATTGATGAGGGGGGCATTAAAGTGCCCCGCGGGGCAAAAAAAAAAATTTATTTTGCGATTTTTCGCCGTAGAGGCGCGTCCCGGTACGCGAACCGGGTAGCTTACCGGTAGCGTAACGGGTGTTCGCCATTTTGTGTTTTGGACAAATTTTATCACAAGATGGAGGAATAACAATGTGGGAAATGGGTGTAAGGGGGCACGGGAGACGTATCTTGACCCCCTAGGTTTTCTGAGGGTAGCTGAGAAGGCTCATATATGTAGAAAAATTATTTTTTTGATTTTTTCGCGCTGTTAGCTGCCGGTACGCGAAACGGGTAGCGAACCGGGAAGCGAACATAAGTGAAAATTAGTGAAAAAAGGTACATTTGAAATTTTCAAAAAGTAATTATAGTTAAGGTAGCTCTGAAAAGAGCTTTTGGGTTCTTTGTAATTTCTAGGTACTTATAAGTAGGTACCAATACACAGTCTTAAATTTTGTATGAAAACTCTGTTTCCCTTATCTGAGAAGTGCACACCATCTCCTCTGTAGATATCTTGCATGTAATAACGCAAGTTATTGTTGTAGATGGCACCCATTCCACGGTCTCTCATATAAGCTGAAACAGACTTATTTACATGCTTCCTCGCTTTCTCAATTTGTGGACAAATTTGATTGGACCACCTCCAATTCTGTCTTTGGGATATATTGGAATATACCAAGGCAGTTTGAGGGATATGTGCCATTAATTGCTCAAAGGTGTCCTTTAAGAGCATTTCCAGACCTACCCCAGTCAAAGTTCCCAAATCATTTCCTCCACAGTGCACTATTATGAGGTCAGGGTTTGGCAAATGTAAAAAGGTTTTCACCAATGGTATCAATTGGTGACATTTCAATCCTCTTTGGCCAATCCATTTGATTTCTACATTTTGTAAATTGAGGTTGTGTAAATTTCTGTTTTCAGCATACCTGTGAGCCCAGTGAATGTAACTATGTCCAACAATCCAGACAGAAAACATGGTGAGAGGAGGTTCTGCCGCACTCAGATGAAGTGTGGGAATGAAATGGCAGTTAAAACAGTAGGAGTTTGTAAAGAAAAAAAAATGTGGAGTTTGTGTGCTATTGATTCAGTAGCAGTGATTGGTGGATTTCCATTGCTGAAAACAGAAAGTTAGGGTGCATGGATGTGTTCTTTGAAACATGTAATTTGAATGGTTAAGAAAACATGATTTTAAGATACATTGCAGTGGATTAGCAGGTGTACTGAGACTTCAGAGTTCATTTGAAACATTGTTGTGTGAACTTGTAAACATGAGAGGTCTGGCAGGAGGTAGTTGCTATGGAAAAAGGCCAGAAAGGGCAGAGGGGGGAAGGGTGTTGATTTGAAAAAAGTGAGGGAAGAGTTTTGATTGGGTCACATGAGAGATATGTGTGATGAATTTCAGCATTTCAGTGCCTTTGTTGGTTGAAGCCTCTGGAGTGCATACCTTTTGCTCTGCTAAAGAAAAATTGGTGTGTTTCTGAGACTGTTTTGAAATTCAAAAAGCATTTGCTAAGGTAAGAAAAAATCATTTAATTTAGATAGAGAGTAGTATAGTTTATTGAGAAAATAAGGAAGTTAGCTGTACATTTAAAATGTTGTTTTGTGTCAAGTGTTTTCATTCTTTTTTCCAAAAAGATTTTGCTTCTTTGACAAATTTTAATTATAGATAATGTGAAGTATTAGTACTGACAGGGTGTGCTTGTACATAGGAGGTGTGCTGTGTTTTCAAATTATGACCAGAAAATCGTTTTTTAAGAAAAAGACATGCTTTTTACATTTATGGGAATGATAACATGGGGTGTGCTTTTTTAAATAAATATTTCACTTCCCAACATGAATATGGGAGAATTATTTGCTTGTTTCTTTGTTTAAAAACTCGTTTCCTGAAGTCATTTAGGTTTCACAATATGTTTTGTAAGAGTTACATAGTCAACATGGGGGCATATTTACAAGGCTTATGAGACACATTCACGTCATTTTCCCCATTTTAAAAGTGACTTTAAAGGTGGTGCAAGGTTCTTGTAAATACACCCTCATGAGTGCTTTGCAAATTTAAGTCATTTTCCCCTGGTGCATGCGCCTTGTAAATACGCCCCTATGTGTGCTAGACAATTTTAAGGTACTTCTCCCAGGAATCTGGGAGACTAATTTCCTTACATGATGTGTTTAAAAATCGTGCTAAGGTGAGAAAAGATTCCTTTAATTTAGAAGGAGATTAGTATGCTTATTGGATAAAATAAGAAAGCCAGCTAGGGTGTGCTTGTACATAGGAGCTGTTTTGTGTTTTGAAATTATGACCAGAAAATCGTTTTTTAAAAAAATAAATACTTTTCACATTTATGAGAAGGACAACAAGGGGTTTGCTTTTTTAAATAAATATTTTATTTCTCAACATGAATATGGGAGAATAATTTGCTTGTTTGATGGTTTAAAAAGTCGTTTCTTGAAGTCATTTAGGTTTCACAATATGTACTGGTAGAGTTTCATAGTCTCTATGATAATTATGATATACATTTAGGACTGTTTAGGGGCATGGATATGCTGAGGCTTCTGTAATTGTCATTGGAGGAGAAATATGTACATTGCACTGCTGCATACAGTCCTCACCTTCTGCGTACTCTTGAATATGCTAGACTATATCTGCTCAATGAGATACCTAAGCTGAGGAAACACAGGTGATGTGATTGTGAAATGAGCAAAAATATTTGCACGTTTTTCAATTACATCACCTGTGTTTCCTAACATTACTAATCACATTGTGCTCATGAGGTTTAGGTCTGTCCAGGGATACAGAGGAGGTCTGGTCTTTGTTGAAGTGTGCAGTGGACATGACTCACTTCATCTGTTGGCCTGCACAAGTATTATGTCTTCTGTACTCTTCAATAAGCCAAAATTTCATCTGCAACGCTGAGTAGGCCTCACCTCAAACAAACTTTTGTGACTGCCAGATCTGCTTTTTTGCTCCTAGATATTTCTTGGTTTTACCATGGCAGACAGACAATCCAGCATACTTTTGCATAGGCCACACCTTATGGTGGTGCAAGGGCCTTGTAAATACGCCCTCATGTGTCTCTTGGTAATTTTAAGTCACTTCCCCCTGATGCAAGGGTCTTGTAAATACACCCTCATGTATGGTTGGCCATTTCAAGTCACTTCTTTCTGGTGCAAGGGCCTTGTAAATACGTCCTCATGTGTGCTTGGCAATTTTAACTCACTTCCCCCTGGTGCATCGGTGTGGTATATTAGCCCTCATGTCTGCTTGGCAATTTTAAGTCACTTCTCCCTGGTGCATGGGTGTGGTAAATACGGCGTTATGTCTGCTTGGCAAGTTTAAGTCACTTCCTGCTGGTGCAAGGGCCTTTTAAATACGCCCTCATGTGTGCTTGGCAATTTTAACTCACTTCCTCCTGGGGCATGGGTGTGGTAAATATGCCCTCATGTCTGCTTGGTAATTTTAAGTCATTTCCCCCTGGTGCAAGGGTGTTGTAAATCACCCTCATGTGTGCTTGGCCATTTCAAGTCACTTCTTTCTGGTGCAATGGGCTTGTAAATACGCTCTCATGTGTGCTTGGCAATTTTTATTAACTTCCCTCTGGTGCATGGGTGTGGTAAATACGCCCTCATGTCTGCTTGGCAATTTTAAGTCACTTTCCCCTGGTGCAAGGTCCTTGTAAATACGACCCTATGTGTTCTTGGAATTTTAACTCATTTCCCCCATGGTGCAAGTGCCTTGTAAATATGCCCCCTTTGTCTATGTTGTTAAATTACTGTAGATGGAATTGACATCTAGTGTGTTAATTGTTTGCCTACTGTTATTGGTTTACTGTTTGGTAATAGTGGTTAATATCAATGTTTTAAATATTTTTCCACAGATTTAACTGAAGATCTTTAGAAAACTTTAAAAATGCCCTCAAGGCAGCGAAAACTAAAAGAAGCAAAGCGACTTACACTCCATCTTGGTAAAGATTTTGAACAGTCCTGTAATATGAAATCGTATCAAGTTGCCAAAAAAGCTCCGGGTACGAAAATAAAATCATTTTTAAAAACAATTTGCAGACTAAAAAATACCAGTATTGAACATGTTTTAGTGCATAAGAAGAGAGACAATTTAAAGGAAAAGGAATGGCCCGTAAAAAAAGTTTCTGCTAGAGCAGGAGATAAGTCTGTGCATGGCAGTAGAAAGGAAAATCAATTCAGGGACATTCGTAGGCGAATGTTCCGCAACAGGATAATTGTCAATTTGTTAAAAATTTTTAAGAAAGGCCAACAGAAAGTGACATTTTATAAGAAAAAGAAAAATGTAGAGAAAATTATTGATCAGGCTTTCGAAATTAAGCGAAAGTTATTTATTTTGGTAATCAATAGAATTAGGAAACTAAACAAGGTAATTTCTGAATTCAAATCAAATAGTAGATGGAAGAGAGTAGTTAATCGTAGTAATTTTTGTGAAGTATTCTCAGGAGAATGGATGCATAGTTCAAGTTGTGAAGCATTTTTCAATGAGGAGAGTTACTTTCAGGACAATGATTTGGTGCATGCAGTTGACACCAGTGGTCGAGCATATGAGGTAAAAGATGGTTGTCTGGTTGAAAAAGAAAGACTTGTGTCTGCAGATGCAGAGGAGGTGTTAGGTGATGAGATTTTAGGAAGACGTCCTAAGGGACCAGTCTACACCTGGAAATGTAGTAGCATTTGTAGTGTGCGACAGGATTCCATCAATTTGTTTTGTGATTTTGTAAGTTTAAAACAGAAAATGAAGTTGTTGCAAGAATTAGATCCTTGCAGAGTGAGAGAAGTAACAGGTTTGCATGGGCATTCCCTGGCTTGTCTTTCCAGAAGAGTATGCCAGAGTGTTTTTCATCATTTCAGGATGCTAGCAGTGCATCATAATAAAGTGAGGAAATTAGTGAGAATGTTGTATTATGCTAAGAGTCCAGCAATTATGCTTAAACAATTGAGCAGTGCTCTTTTGCATGGTTCAGAACAACATGTGAAAAATATTTGTGAAGAAATTGAGTTCTGTTACTTTGCTAGTAAAGAGACCAATGTTGAAATTGACCGAGTAGAAGAAGGTAATGTGGAGGACAGTGTACAGATTTCTAATATAGATAAGTTTCACAAAGAAATTTCCATCTTTCAGGTGAAATCAAGTGAGAGGCCTAATTTCACTTGTGTGTGTTGTCGACGGACTTATTATAAGAATCAGACTAAGTTAGTGGATTTATATGCAAAAAGTGAAATGGAAAACAATAGTGAATGGAAGGATTTTGCTACATACTTGATGGTAGAAAATTGTTTTTATTTGGGATCGGACCAACGTATGTGTACCTATTGTTTTAACAAATTAAACCAAAACCGGATGCCTGCTAGAGCGGTTCATAATAATCTGGAATTGGTTGACATGCCTTCTGAATTGAAGGATTTAAATACTTATGAATCTATTTTGATTCAAAGTGTGCATCCCTTTCAGGCTATTGTACGAATGGAGCCAAAGACAGGGAAATTGCCTCCATCAGATTTACAGAGAGGATTAAAGGGAAGAGTTGTTTATTTGCCTTTAGATTTGAAGAAAAACTTTAATACAATTGGAGTAGAGAAAGTGGAAGAGGAACCTCTGGTTATCCTAGTTAATGGTGTTCCGACAAAGAGTAAGAAAATCTGGCAAGATTTAGTGGATGTTAGGAAAGTCAAAAAGGCAACATTGTATTTGATAAAAAACAATGAGTACTAATAATAATAATAATAATAATATTGCGTTTTATAGAGCACGAACAGCTACCTCACTAGGAGGTGTCCCGGCGCTAAAGAACACAAATGACCTAGAGAACGGAAGAGTGAGAGTTAGCGAGGCTGGTTGAAAAGCCAAGTCTTTAGCAGCTTCCTGAAGCAAAGTTCGGAGGGGGATTGTTGGATTGCTGGTGGTAGTGCATTCCATAGTGAGGTAACATTTGCCGAAAAGGATTGACCTCCTAGTTGAGCCCTTCTAGTTCGTGGGACAGCCAGTTGAACACGGTAATTGGAGCGCAGCGCTCGGGCTTGGGAGTATCTCAGGAGCCGGCTTTTCAGGTACTCTGGGCAGGAGCCATGCAGCGATCTGAAGGCCAGCGTAAGTGCCTTAAATTTGATTCTGCTGGCAACAGGAAGCCAGTGCAGTGATCGTAAATGCGGAGAGACTGACTGCTTAAAAGGGATTCGCAGCAGCAGTCTCGCAGCCGCGTTTTGGACTCCCTGAAGTTTTTGTGTCAAGTATTTCGGTTGCCTAGATAGAGTCCGTTGGCGTAATCCAGCCTAGATGTAACAGTGGCATGGATTACAGTTTTTCGGCAACTCTCCGGGAGGAGTCTCAGTATCTTGCGGAGGTTCCTCAGTTTACTCAAGCAGCAGCCGGCAACCTGTTGGATGTGCAAGGTAAAGGACAAGCTATCGTCCCACCTCACTCCCAAATTTTTTGCCGTACTGCTGGGTAAGGGGGCTTGGCCCATCTCAGTAGGCCACCAAAGTTCTGAGGGAGGAGTGGGGCCTTTGCCAAAAAAGAATACTTCAGTCTTATTGGCATTTAATTTTAATTTGTTCGTGTTCATCCAACAGGCTATATCTTGGAGACAGCCTTTAAAGTTAGAGAAGGATTCCTGCGACACCTCCGAATACGGGAATACCAACTGGGTGTCATCGGCATACAAAATTGCCTTGACACCCCAGTTGGCAATCAACGTGAAGAGAGGGGCCAGGTAGACGTTGAACAAAAAGGGGCTGAGTGCCGACCCTTGCGGGACTCCGCAACTGATGACTTTAGGCGCTGAAGAGGCCGTCCCTAGTGCCACCTTCTGTGTTCTCTGGGACAGATAGGAATGTATCCATCCCAGTGCTTTGTCACGGATACCTATCTCGGCCAGACGTCTCAGTAGTCTGGCGTGGTCCACCGTGTCGAAGGCGGCCGACAGATCCAGGAGTACCAGCATAGCTGAGTTACCTGCATCCATCGACCACCTTACTGACTCGGCTACCTCAATAAGCGCTGTCTTTGTACTAAAGCCGGGACGAAATCCTGATTGTGTCTCATGAAGTATCTTGTTTACTTCTATGAATTTGCTCAGCTGGCGCTGTATTACTTTCTCCAGCATTTTTCCAGGGGCAGCTAGCAACGAGATCGGGCGAAGATTACTAAGGTCATCTGGATCCCCACTAGGCTTTTTTTTCAGTGGGAGGAGAGTAGCGTGTTTCCAAACGCTCGGGAATACTCCCCAGACGGTAGATGAGTTCCAGATTTGTTGTATTATGGGGGCAACAAACTCAGCTATGGGGCCCCATAGTTTGGCTGGATAGGGGTCATCTGGCGAGCCGGATTTTGCATCGGGTGAGTTCTTGTATCACCTCACTAAGGGATATATTTGTGAATTGGGTGAAAGTTACATCCAGTTCTTAATCACCAGGTCTGATTTCACCGTTTTAGTTTCTGGCCTAAAGGATTCGTACACTTTTTTGATTTTTTGGTCGAAGAACTCAGAGATATTTTCGCATAGAGTAGGTGACGGAGGGACCACCCTTTCGATGCACTTGGGTTTAAAAAAAGACTGTACCACCCTAAAGACCTGTTTGCTTGATTGTTCTGCCTGCTGAATAGATTCAGCGTAGAATTGTCTTTGAGATAATCTGATAGTTTTCCGAAGTTTTTTGGATGCTTCCTTGTATATAATTTTATTCTTCCATCCCGTAGTTTTCTCTCCAAAGTCTTTCTAACTTTTTACAGGCTGCTTTCTCTTTCCTCAGATCTTGCGAGAACCAGGGGGCTGAGGGGGAGTCTCTCTTTGATAGCGCTCTGAGGCCGGTGCAATGGAAGAAACCATCTTCCCGACCCACTCGTTAAGAAGCTGTGCGTCTATATTCGCGTTGGCAGTGAGAGACGGGGTGTTCTGTGCCAGGACAGGGCCCATGATGTCAGGAATCAATTTTTCCCATTGTCTCTTCAGGAAATAACATTTACTTGAAGCTGGAATGTCACATGCCATGTTCAGTTTGAATGGGACCAGTGCGTGGTCTGACCAAGTCAGAGGTAGTGGCGACTCTGGTTGCACCTCCTTAATATTAGAAAAAATGAGATCGAGCGTGTGGCCTTCTGTGTGCGTCGGGCCCTCATTAATCAGCCTAAGATTGGCTATAATTAATGTAGATCTAAGCAGCTCTGCTACAGCACAATCTGTTTTGTCCATATGGATGTTGAAATCTCCTACCACAATAAATTGAGGGTGGAGGAGGGAGCTCTGGACAATTGTGTCTAGCAGAGCAAGGAGATTGGGGTCTTCACCGCCACAAGAATGTATGTGTAGCAGAAGAGGAAGTAAGTGAAGAAGAAGACAGCAAATTGTGTGCTGGACAAATTGAGAAGTTAGAAGCCTCTAAAAATGAAGAAATATATGAACATTATAATGTTCATCCTTTGCATTCCAAGGAAGTAATGGGGAATGCTATTGAGTTGTTTCAAATTAAACAAGCCAAAGGGAGTCCCATTAGTGTTTGGGAGGAAAGTTTGGAAGCTCGGTGTTTTCCACAGTATTTCCCACAGGTCGAGGAGGACGATATGATGAGCGACCTGATCAAATTCCTGCTTCTGAATACCGGACTTTACGATTCTATGCAGAAGATCCTAGGTTTCGTCAATGCATTCCCTATTTGTTTCATCTACTGTTTGAAAGTGATCTGTCGAGACTGTCTTATGCAGTGAACCACATCCTGAAAAGTGGTTTACAACTGCGAAATATCTCAGCAAGGGACTTTATGGATAAAGTCAATGTGCAAGACAGTATTTTGGATTCTCACCTGATTAATCTGATGGCATGTCAGCGTGGTACTAATGAGTATTGGTACCGTCGTCATGGTGACTTAAAATGTATGCTGAGGAACTTAGGAACTCCCACATGGTTCCTCACTCTCAGCTGTGCTGAGTATGGCTGGGGAGACTTACTTGAATTTCTACGAGAGGCAAATGGAAACACTTAAAATATTGAATTCAAGACACCCGGAGAACTGTGCTCTTTGGATCCAGTGAATGTATGCAGGTACTTCAATCATAGATTTGAAGCTATGATGTCTTTCATCACAAACAAGAAAAATCCACCTCTTGGAGAGGTGTTGGATTTCTTCTGGAGAAAGGAGTATCAAGCACGAGGTGCTCCTCATATACATATGCTGCTATGGATCAAAGATGCACCCAAATTTGGAACAGATCCGGATGACTTAGTGATGCATTTCATAGAACAGTATTCTACATGTGCTGTTCCAAAGACAAAGGAAGACAAAAGTCTAAGAGAACAAGTTTTACGGTTTCAAAGCCATTGTTGTGGAAAGTACTGTCGTCGTAAATTCAGAAACAAGAACAACTACTATACAAAATGTCGTTTTGGATTTCCACGATTGGTGATATCTAAAGGAAGAGTGAACAATTTGATGTCTTCACTGTGACATAATGTGACAAGGAAATCACCCAAAAATACATACAATTTGAAGAGAAACGAAGAGTCTAAGAACATCAATGACTACAACCCAGTGATTTTGTCCATGTGGAATGCTAACATGGATATACAGTTTGTGGCTGACAACTGTATGGCTGTGGCTCGGTATGTGATGTCTTACATCACAAAAAAAGAAAAGACAGAACTCAAGGATATGTGGGAGGACATTTCCCATGAAAAGAGCCTCAGTAAGAAGTTGTACAGTTTCAGTCTGAAGATGTTGTCGCATCGAGAAATCGGAGCTTATGAATGTTCTGACCGGTTATCTTCAGCAAGTCTCTATGCCAAATCTAGGAGTATCATTTGGGCAAGTCTTGGTCTTGCTGCAACGCGTAATCGAGTTCTCAAACCTGTACGGGAAATTGAGTATTTGGCGGAGAAGGAGCCAAGCAGTACAGATATTTTGAAGACCAACATGTTGCATACATATTATCCAAATAGAAGCAGTCACTTGGAGAATGTTTGTCTGTATGAGGTTCTACAAAATTACATTTTCAAGAGGAACATCACAGAAGATATTGATAAAGGAGTGTATGCTGTAATTGGAAGTGAGGGATGTCTGGTCAAGCAAAAAAAATGTCTATTGGTAAATCATCGAAAATTGGATTGCGAATCTCCAGAAAGAAAAGAGTTTTTCTATTAAGCTCTTTTGCAACTTTTCAAGCCTTGGCGTGCAGAAGAGGAACTGCTTGGAGATTTCCTCTGTTACGAAGACTCTTTCAATGCAGCCAAGGAGTCCATAGAATGTCCGGTTTTCCCAAAATATCTAGAAATGTTGAATGCAGAAATCGAGCAGGAAGCAACAATAGCAGCCGAGATTGCTAGAGACAGTTCTCAGGACAGTCAGAGTTCTGTTTCATTGAGTCAGGATCCACTAGGAGGACCAGTTATTGAAAGCTGCCACTGCCATGATTTAAGTGGAAAGAGCCATGGCACATGCTCAGGAGGATGTGGTTAACTTAGAAGATTTAGAAAGACAACTTAACGTTGAGCAGAGGAAAATATAGGACGAAGTTACCAACCAAATTGATCATGGATTAAGTCATGTGAAGAAACAGTGCTCATGTACGTGGTTGAACCTATCCAATTGTACGTGAGTGGAGAAGCAGGAACTGGAAAACGTTTCCTCATTAAAGCAATTTCATGTTATTTGCAGAAAAAGACTGAGTCATCGCTGTCTTGTGTTGTCACCGCTCCAACTGGTCTGGCAGCACATAACATTAAAGGTATTACTTTGCATCGGCTACTGATGCTGCCAGTGGAGCATGGTAACAACTTACAATATCACAAGTTATCGGGAGATGCTTTTTGTCAAGTATCTAGAGTCCTGAAGAAGATGAAACTTCTTATCATTGACGAAGTAAGCATGGTTTCCAATGTCATGCTTGCCTTTGTGCATTTGAGAATGCAGGAAGTTCTTAAAACAGAGTATGATGTGTTATTTGGTGGCAAACACATCATTGTTTTCGGTGATCTTCTGCAGCTGACACCAGTGAAAGGACAACCAGTGTTTAAACTGCTTACGCATGAAGATACTAGGAAGTGCCTAGGGAGCATTGGCAACGTTAACATATGGTTAAACTTCAGTTATGCTGAGCTTCGTGAAAATATGCGTCAGGCGAAGGATGAAGAGTACAAGAATATTCTACAAGATGTTAGAATCGGGAAAGTGACTGAGCGTGGGAAAGAAGCTTTACATGCATGATTACTGTCAAATTTGTTTCCAGAAGAAGACGTTCTGCCAGAGAATATTTTTCATCAAATTACTGAGAAGAAATCTGGAATATGTTTGATGCCAACTCTTGCAGAATGTTCCATCTTCAACAACAAAATGTTGAATTTAGAGAACCAAGAGATTGTGAAACTGGAAGCTATTGACAGAATAGAGCATATGGGTGCAACAATAGTTTTGTCTGAGAATTTGAAATCTAAATTGGATTCATTAGAGAAGACTATATCTAAAACTGCTGGTTTTGAAAAGACTCTGAATGTGTGCTTAAATTGCCGTATCATTTTGAGAAGGAATTTACATGTTGAAAGAGGTCTGGTAAATGGATCAATGGGTAATGTTGTTGATTTTGAGAAATACAGAAATAGGGATGGAATAGAATTTAAAAAAAAAAAAATTTGATGGCATTGAGGAAGTACAGCTAATTGGACGTTGCACAGCTAGGTTTTTGCTTGTAAAAGACTTATATGTTTGCTGTAAGCAATTTCCTGTTTGCTTGGCATATGCTGTGACAATCCATAACACACAAGGTTTAAGTGTAAACAGTGCTTTGGTGAATATTGGCAGTTCTGTGTTCAAGGAGGGTATGGCTTGTGTAGCATTGTCACAAGTCAGAACTTTATCAGGTTTGTACTTGATTGAGTGTGATGTCACAAACATTTGTGCGGATCTAGATTGTGTTATGGAATACAATAGGTTAAGAAGAGAGTATGCGTCACATTTGCCTCAATATCCTTTGTTTGAGAAACGTGTGGTAGGCCGGAAACAAAGAAATGTCACTAATTGTAGGGAGGTTGTAGCAAAAAGACCAAAAGTCGATGAACCCAACGTTGTAAGCAGAAAGAAAATGAATTCTGTTGAAGATGTTGTTGGTTTTCAATTTGAAAATAGTTCTGGTGTGAACTGCTATGCTAATGTAGTGGTTAATGTTGTCTTTTCTCTAGAAACTTTAAAAGAACAGATTGTGATCAATTCGGATCAAAGTTTTTGCTGTTTGTTGAATTCTGTGTTAGAGAAATGTAGTGCTGATAGAACAAGAGTAGAAAGTGTGTCTGAAATTCGAAATATGTTAGACAAATGTTCAGGTCAAACACAATTCTCTCAAAATATTCAGCAAGATTGTCAGGAGTTTTTAATGTATATGCTTAATGTATTGCAAGATGAAGGTGTAGATGTAGATCATCTGTTTGGCCTTTCTTATCAATGGCAGCATGACTGCGAGAATTGTACGTTATCAAGTATTACTAGTGTAGACTCAGAAAGATTTATATATTTAACTTTGCCACTAAATCAGTATCCTTTAATAAGCTAGTAAAAGCAGCCAATCAAAACATGGAGTGTAGCCAATGTAAGCCTGCAATGCTGTCCACATTATTTATACGAAGATATGGCCAGTATGTAATTTTAATGTTCCAACGATGTAGGCCTGATGGAACAAAATTGACAACTTTAATTAAAAATGTTGTGGCTTCTCAGTTGTCAATATCAGGAAGGACTTTTCTAACTGCAGCAATTATATATCATGAGGGTCCTTCAACAACATCAGGACATTACACAACTTATTTGAAGTCTGGAAATGGCTGGTCATTCTGCAATGATTCTGTTTTAACTTTCAAAAAAAGATTGCCTTTTCACCTTCAAAATTCTTACCTGGTGTTCTTACAATCAAAATTTTAGGAAAGGAATCTCAGGATTTGTTCTGAGGAATTTCAAGAGGTTTTAATAGCTCCTACACTATATAGCCTTGTGGATAAGTGTAGCATAGAGCGAAAATTGTTTTTTTAATAAGCTAATTCAAGCAGCAGATCAAAAGAAGGAGTAGAGGTGATGTAAGTCTGTAATGCTGTCTACATTATTTATAGAAACTTATCGGTGAAATGTCATTTTACAATTCCAACTATATAAACCGGATGTAAATAAGTTGTCAAGTCTAATTAAAAATGTTTTGGCTGCACAGTCGTCGATTTCAGGAAGAACATTTGTAACTGCAGCTATTATAAGACATGATGGTCCTTTAACAACTTCAAGATATTGCATAGCTTATTCGAAATGTAAAAAAGGCTGGTCTTTCGGCAATGATTAGAATTTGACTATGAAGCAATGTTGCCTTTTGACTTGTTTTCAGAAGTGAGAATTTAGGGTAGGTAACTGGATTATAATGATTCTAGGTGTTGCTGTAATTTAGTGTGCTGTTTTAAATTGCTTTGTATGTCTCGTTTTTCTTAAAACGATAGAGCTTATCTTTCAGAAAGTGGCGGGCAGAAGATAATAACAGCACAACAGAGTATAAGCTGTTCATAGGACATCCTTTGACGCCATGGAAAGTAAGTTACTTTTGAGGAGTTCTGATTTCTGATTGATTATATTATATGGGTTTTTTAAACACAATCATGTTGATTGTGTTTTTTTTCCCCACTGTTATATGATGAATACCTTCAACTCACTGTTTTCAGTGAAATTTGATATATTCTGAGAACAGCAAAAATAAACCATTTAATATGTATAATTAATTCTGTACTTTGAATTGTGATTTTTAATATGTACTCAGCTTGTCTCATGCTCACTCATCTTTTACTACTTTCTATCAATTTTTAAATTTTTGTTCTCTCATTCACAGATTGAAAGTATAAAAATAACACGTGACTAAGTTAACGATAATTATAAGGTAAGTGTTTAGTACTCATTCTGTTACATCTCTTTTACATTTAACTTTTATTAGTTCCACTGCTTCATTTCTTTAACCCTCAGTTTCCTGCCTTTGCTACTTCCCTCATTCCTTTTTCTATTACTTTTTTACTCTACTCTTTCCACTCCTGTTCTCAGTCCCTCTTTAAACAGTATCTCTGTGTTACTCCCTCTAACTGTCTTTCTTTTAACATTACTCTCAGTTTACTTACTCTTCTTTTTTTTAAAAAAAATAAAAATTGAGTTTGCTACCGGTTCGCGTACCGGCGCGCGAACCGGGAAGCGAACCAAAAGAAATAGAGGTTGTCAGAGTGCTAAACATTCTAGCAATTTCTTATAAAGGGGAGGTAGTTCTGAAAAGAACTTTTTGTTTTATTATTTTTGTTGTTTTATATTTTTTTATTATTTTTCTGAACATTTTTTTTTTGTATTTTTTGAACGGTTTTATATTTTTTTTGTTTTTTTGATGGGGGAGAATCGATAATGATTCATTATGAAGGGCTCAACAGGAGCAACAAAAACAAAAGATAATTTATTTTCTGGGGCGTTTTGGACATTTGTGATTGTCAATTGCTTTATTGATTAAATGTATGCTACTATCCCTGAAGCAAATCAGTTGGCCACAAAAAATGCTTACGTGCTCACATTGCCAAATTTCATTTGGATATTTGGGACCATCTCCCTCGCCTCTGGTCCGGTCACTGCCTCTTCATTGGATGTACTGGCCACAGGTCGGGGGTTATCCAGCCGATCACGTACTTGTGCAGCACTGTAATTTATAGGGCGCCACCTTTCCATGTGCCGATGCATGGTATAATTGCCATAACTGTATTTCTTTTCTGTCCCTCTGGACAGTTCATTTTTACAGATCAGACAGGTAACGTACCGGGCATTTACCTTTTTTTGTCCCTGGGGACGCGTCACGATGTTGCTTTCTAACGCAGTAGTTGCACTAACGGAACGTTTACCGGTTCGCGGACCGGGTCGCGGAACAAAATGAAGCTAACGGGAAGCTGCCCGGTTCGCGGACCGGCAGCGAAACAAAAAAAATAATAATAGAAAAATAAATAAAAAAATTATATTACAAAAATATAAAATATATTTTTGCATTAGAATAAGAATACATTTTACAGCTTTTGATATTTGCTATTAAAAACCATTGAAATTCACTGAAAAAAACATAGGTTATAGACCATATATAGTTAGGAATTAGCATTTACAAATCCTTAAAAATTCACTGAAAAAACCATAGGTTATAGACCATATATAGTTAGGGATTAGCATTTACAAAACCTTATTTTACTCGCACAAAACCATTGAAATTCGCATATATAGTTAGTTGCACTAACTATATATCGCGCACCCGCAATCCACTGCTGATGATGTCACATATTACATCATTCATGACATGGTCAGTGACATCACTGATGACATCACTGATGACAACATCCAGTGACTGTATGTTTCTGTAGAGTTAAAATATGTCTTACATATTGAAGAATGAGTGGATGTATAAGTGTCTGGATGAAGGATTTAGTAGGTGCATGACTGATTGTATGAGTGAGTGATTAGATGTGTCTCACTGAGTGCATGGGTTAGTGACTAAACTGTCTTAATTTGTACATCATTATGTCTGTTGTTCTGTAAACTGCTGCATGTGTTGATCAGTAGCTATATGAGTAACTATATGGGTTATTGATTGGTTGCCCAAGTATTTGTATGGGAGACTGAGTGTGTGTGTATGGGTGGCTGGGAGGTATGTGACTCTGTGCATAGATGTGTGAACAGTTGATTCACTAGATGTTTGGGTTCAAAAGTGCATGTGGAATTAGCTGTATGGGCGGTTGACTGTGTGCATGAGTGTATTGGTGAGTGAATTGATATCTTAGTGCTACATGTCAAAGTAAGTACATATGTAAAACACAGTACATGGGAGAGTTGGGATATATAAATAACTGTGCATAAGAGCCAGTGAATGTGTGAGTGGCTGTATGGATCATTGTGAACTTGTATCAGGGATTGTATAAGAGAGTAAATATGTGTTAGTATATGTTTGAATAAGTAAGGTGTGTATAACTGTATAGTTGAGGAAATGGAGGTGTGATTGATTCTTTGCATGACTGACTAGGTGTGTGAGTAACTCCATGGATGAGTGACAGTCTGTGAGTGTCTGTTTACACTGATTGTATCTAAGGTTATATTAGAGTCTGAAGAGGTTCATCGTATTATAACATGAATGATATCATCAGTGATGTCATCAGTAATGTCAAATGAGATGTCATCAGTGATGTCATCAGTGATGTCATTGAGATGTCATCAGTAATGTCATTTGAGATGTCATCAGTGATGTCATTAGTGATGTCATCAGTGATGTCATTTGAGATGTCATCAGTGATGTCATTAGTGATGTCATTTGAGATGTCATCAGTGATGTCATCAGTGATGTCACTGACCATGTCATGAATGATGTAATATGTGACATCATCAGCAGTGGATTGCGGGTGCGCGATATATAGTTAGTGCAACTAACTATATATGCGAATTTCAATGGTTTTGTGCGAGTAAAATAAGGTTTTGTAAATGCTAATCCCTAACTATATATGGTCTATAACCTATGGTTTTTTCAGTGATTATGAAAGTCGCCAGTAGGTATATATAGTTAGGACCTAGTTTGCATAGGAAATCGGCAACATTCTATTGGGAATAACTTTGGCGCCCGTTGATGAATCTAGGAGAATTTCTCAAAGAAGATGGCCCATTACGCTCCGCTCCTTCCCTGAAAGTTTTGGGGGAATTCGTCAAGTGGGGGATGAGAAAAAAGGGGGGTCCCAAAATGTGTTTTCTCCATGATATTTTCCATAGGACGATTAGACACGGCTACAGCCCGAACCGCTGAACAGAAATACACCAAACTTGGCAAAATGGTAGGGACTGGTATGCAGTATGCCCTTTTGTTTAAATGGTGTAAATCCCTCCAGTAGTTTTATATCTATAGGCGCGCACCGTCCGCGTACCGTGCGCGCACGGTTCACAAACGGTGCGCGGATTGAAAAATCGCGGGGTGCGCGCACCGTGTGCGTACCTAAGCAGAAATTTTTGGGGGGGTCCTTGTGGGACCCCCTGAGCAGGCCTAGGGGGTCATGGTGCTTCTACCCTGCCCCCTTTGCGTGTTTTCCACCTTTGTTTCACTGCTTTCTTGTGCCTTAGTTCTACAGAGGCACAAGCTGGCTGTCAACACTTCCTTGTTTGGAGTGTTGACAGACAATGGCAGCCAATCAGCATTCCTTCCAGAGAAAGCAGCATGCTCATTGGCTGTCAGCACTTCTAACCAGGAAGTGTTGGCATCCATCTTGTGCTAGGTAGACCGAGGCAAAAGAAAGCAAAAAAAACAAACGTGTAGAAAAAAGAAGGGGGCAGGGTAGAAGCACCCTGACCCCCTAGGCCTGCACAGGGGGTCCTACAAGGACCCCCAAGGCCAAAAATATATATTTTTTAAAAACCTGGCATGTTTCTTTAAAAATAACCCCCAGGGGGACCAAATCCCGGGGGCATATTGATAAAGAAGTGTAGGGGTGCCCAATCCCCCCCACACTGCCCCGGGGACCGCCGCCCTCCAGGGCAAAGCAAAGCATCCCCCTGGCGCATACTGGAGGCTCCAGGTAGGCTAGTTGCCCCCAGGAACCCCCAGTATGCAAGGGGAATTAGTTTCCCCTCTGCAAACACGTCCGGGGGCTGGGTTGCAGAGAGGTGTAAAAAAGGGTGTGGCCTCATTACACCTCTCTGCAATGCAGCCCATGGTCAGTGACATCATCAGTGATGTCACTGACCATGTCATGAATGATCTAATATGTGACATCATCAGCAGTGGATTGCGGGTTCGCAAAATATAGTTAGTACAACTAACTATTTAGGAGCAATTTCAATCGTTTTGACATGAGTGAAATGTCCAGCTAACTATAACACCCCTAAAACTTATAGTTTTTGAAGTGAATTTCAAAGGTTTTTTTAAATGCTAATTCCTAACTATATAAGGCCTGAAACCTATGTTTTTTTAGTGAAAATATATATATATATATATATATATATATTTATATATATATAAAACATACATCTAGTTGAAAAAGTATTATAAATCTAATAATTTTCAATTATATTATAATTTATTAAATAATATCTATATATATAAAAACGAAAGTATGTCTGTCTATTTGTCCTTTATGCATTACTACACCATTCATCCGATCGCCTTGAAACTTTGGGAAGTTGCTGAGTACACTCCGCGAAGGTTTCTGGCAAAAAAAAAATGTTTTTTTAATTGGTAAAAGTTGTTAAGTGCACTCCCGCGAAGGTTTCGGGCAAAAAAAAAATGAAACATTTGTTAAATATCGGCCACCCGGACCCCCAGGGCCCTCATAATCTTTCCAATACTTAACGTTTACAGTTTACGGTGCGACTCGCTTTTGCAATGATTATCAACAAAGCACAAGGACAATCGCTGCAAGTGTGTGGACTAGATTTGGAGAATCTGTGCTTCAAAAATGGACAACTGTATGTGGCCAGCTCATGCGTCGGAAAACCTTCTGATTAATCTTTCGAATACTGAAATAGACAGCGAATTTGCGAGCATCGTCGACATTTATGACCCCCAAACGGAAATCAATCTACATCAGAAGCAGGAAAGAAAAAGGCATTACGAGCTTCAGAAACAGACGAGCAACGGGAAGCAAGATTAGAAGCTGTTCAAATACAAACTGCTCAAGCCCGTAATTCCCAAAAGGACAAGCAACGAGAATCAAGATTGGAAGCCGATCAAATACGCACTGCTCAAGCCCTTTTTTCTAAAACAAACAAGCAACGAGAATCAATATTGGAAACAGATCGATTACGCTCTGCTCAAGCCCACTTGAATGAACCAGGAGAGCAACGAGAATCAAGATTGGAAAACGATCAATTACGCACTGCTCAACCCCGATCGAATGAAACAGGAGAGCAACCAGAATGAAGATTGGAAATCAATCGAGGACGCACTGCTCAAGCTACACTTAGAAATGTTTTGCATATTAAAATGAATACGTTTCAATAACAATGACACAATGTAAATTGAATGTTATCATAACAAGTTTCCTTGGATTTCCTTTCTTCTGAGATCGCAGCAAAGCGCGACGGGTAAGCTAGTAATAAATAAATAATTAAAAAATTATTTTGCCAAAATCTTTGGTGCCATTTGACGAATCTTCACGAATTTCCAAAACAAATGGTTCACTGAGGTCAGCTCCTGTCTTGAATGTTTCAGGGGGATTGATCAAGTGGGGGCCGAGAAAAAAGGGGGGGTCCCAAAACGAGTTTTCACCATGTTAATTTCCATAGGAACTTTAACACAGATACAGCCTGCTGAACAGATTTACACCACATTTGGCAAAAAGATAGCTCCTGGTTCAGAAAGCGACCTTTTTTTAAATGATATAAATTCGTTCTGTAGTTCCAGAGAAATTCAAAAAATAAAAATGTATATATCTGAGCACTGAAGAGGGTTTGTGAACCCTCCCGACCTCGAGCTTGATTCTGATTGGCTGTTAAAACTCCAAACCAGGAAGGGTTGGCAGCCATCTTGTGACTCAGTGAAAGCGAGTCACAAGAAAACAGTAAAAAAAAAGGATAAAAAAACAAGTAAAGGGGGCAGGGTAGAAACACTCTGACCACCTAGGCCTGCTCAAGAGGTCCCACAAGGACTCCTAGGGCCAAAGAAACAATTTTTTTGTTAAAAATAAATCATCCGACTTCACACCTGGTGCACAAATCTGGCTGTAAATTTAAAAAAAAGAAGCGCTGCATTTATAATTAACTATCTTTTGTACCTGAAAATATCTGCTATTTTTGCACAATGTTGAGTGGTTCTACTGGGAAGCCATTTGAGACGATCCCATAAATCTGTGAGTATGGTGGAAAGGAAATAAATGAAGTGTTCTTTAATCGAAAGCAGCCTTTTCAATCTTTTGTGGCAGTAGACAGAAGTGTATCCATTGCAATAATAACGTTTGTTATCGAGTACATGAGCTTTGACTGTGAATGACAATTACAGCCATACCCGAGCTCAGAGGTACTCATTCTATCGACCTCGGCATGGAAGGATGTAACGCCGAGCAGGTGGCTTGACACTTGTGCCTTTGCCAACTTCCTTTGCCATGTTGATCGCACTGCAGCATTCGCATTAACTCAAGAAGCTTATGAATTCACAGGTCGCTGAAACAAAAGCAAGAACAGCCAAAAGATGGCATTGAGGGTAGCCTTAGCAGCTGAATGCCGACAAACTGAGCATAACTGACACACTTATCCTATGGACTTGGCAAGTTTTCGCTTAATGTTGACCACGCCCCTGCCCCTACCTGCAATGCAGTGACACTTTCCGAATATTTACAACTATATCAAAAACAGTTAAATCATAGGAACCAGGTACAGATTGGGTCGAGTCAGAGAACAAACAAGTGTGCTGTTTAATTCCTGTAGGTATAATTTTTTGGAAGAAGATTAATGGGTTCTTTGTGAAGACCACATGGCTCAAGTATGAAGAGGAAGCACGTCTAGTTTGCACCTGGCTGTGGAGCAATAGAGGGATGATGGAGGGTGAGGGTGTAGTGAGAAAGGTGAGGATTTAGTAAGAAACGGGGGCCAATCAGCAGTAGAAAGGAGACAAAGACAATAGACAAAGCCAAGGAAGAACTTGGAGAGTAGCGGAGGGAGAAAGGAAGACTGCAAAAACTGGCGAAATTCAGAGAAGATGGAGAGACAAGAGAAAGAAATGGGAGAGAAGAAACAATAAACTAGTATAGAAGGAGAGGGTAAGCAAGATCGCGAGAGGAAGGCAACTGAGTGAACAGAGACGTTAAATTAACAGAAATTGGTGGAGCAAAACAGTGGACCATGAGATAAAAAATAGAGCCAATGAACAAGAAAGGGCAGACAAAGAAGGAACACTAGAGACGAGAAGAGAAGGAAACAATAATAGATTTAGCAGAAAAAAGGGAGATGAGGAAAGAGCATGGGAAAGAGAGACAGCGGAAATGCGAAAGAATGAGAGAGAAAGGAAGATGATTGTGAAAGTGCACAAGGGTGAAATATAGAAAAAAGATAATTGCAAGAAAGTGGACAGCTGAGAAAGACAGTGAAAGTAAAATTGTGGGATAAAGAAATAGAAGGGACGAGAGGGAGAAAGAGAAAAAAGTGGGAGTTGGTGCTTGGTAGATGTTTGACACAGTTGATCACTCACCAGCCTTCCTTCTGCCTTCCGATACTGGTATACGGGGATTAAACCTTTCATGGCCGAGCACTTCCAGGCTGCACCTCTTCTTCTTTATAAATCTTCAATCCTTCCATTCCACCATAGGGTCCCACAGAGCTCTTCCGTTTGATCAGACCTTCGAATGCCCTTCAATGCCTCTTCGGAGTTTATTGTTTCAACACACAGACACCGCAGTAGCTGGGAGGATATTTGGGGGCCACCGCCTTACCTTTAATATAGGAAAGCAGACCATGGAGACGGCGAAGTCGATTAAGGTAACTCTAGACTTCTGTTAATTAGTAAAACATTGTTCCATATTCAGCTGGAAGAGGCAGTGCATGCCATGAAAGATTCTGTTCTCCCCCGCACAAACACAAATGAGTTGATGAACTTTGAAAGAAGCAACAATGCAATCACTCTATTTACAAAGCACATTGATATACATAACAGAGGAGTAATGCCATTAATTTTTCAACAGTGGGAGCTGGCAATCTCCAAAAGTGGTTGGGCGCAATATGTGCCATGGGCTTACCCTATTACTTTTTACAAAATTTGCCCTTGGGGACGGATATGTTATACTTTTTTCTTCAGAAACTTCCTTATGCCAAGTTTTGCATACAATATGTCAGTACCCAAATTTGTAATTGATACTGAATGCATATTGTGGGTCACTCATATGATTTACCACACACCTGTTCACTCACTGATAATATGCCGTGGCTGCCAATAATGATCTCTAGTATGCCAGCACCAGCAGTATGCCAAAGATGTCCCCTACATGCCAAGAATTACTTCCAGTATGTAAGGACCTTCGTTTTGCTTGCAAAGAATTACCTCAACTATGTCAGTGACAGTATGTTACCTTAGGTTCCTCCATAAATCAAGCAGTATTTAGCGTATGCCGTGGCTAGGGGAAGACTCACCATCATAAAAAACTAAAATAAATATTCTCACCCACACTTTCTCACTCACTCTCACTCATATTTACTCCATATCATATTTACTCTCTCTCCCTCACTCTATTGCACTCACACTCTCAATTACTCATTCTGACTCACACCTACTCCCAAATAAACATAACCACATACTTTCACTCACTGACTCCCACTCCCACTCACTAACACCAATATTCACACTCCCTCAAAACAGCTGGTGTACATGGTCTCCACTTTCAACTCCTGCACCCGTATCACATACAGTTTCCCAAAGGTGCAACAGGCAGGTGCGCCTAATTATTCAGACCCCCCAGATATAGCGGCATGGATTAGCAAATTTAGCGGCACAAAAATGGAAATTTAGCGGCACAAATATGGAAATTTAGAGGCAATTTTGCGGCATTTTCTTTGGCCAATTTTCCTACAACAAACACAGATATATTCGTTTTTTTAGTTATTTAACAACATGAAGCTATGTTTATTTGGTTTATTTACAATGTAGACACTTTGTTTCCCTCGAAAAGCAAAAGACTGCCCGTCAGCTGCCCAGGGCAGCAAAACAGCATTACAAGCGTCCCGTGTTGCGTGCGGCAAGGCGGTGCTTTATATCGCGGTGTCAGCGCCTCCCCAATGCAGCAAATGTGCCCAATTCAGTGGTGGTGCACCCTGGGACCACAAGTCCTATCAGGGCTCAAAAGGTTTCCAGGTCTGTGCTTGAATTATCAACTAGTCCAGATTTTCATTTTGCATGTTGGAATTGTAGCTCTGTAGTTATAATAGGGTAAACACACTACAAATTCCAAAACCCAAAGAAAAAGCTTGGTATGTATGACTCACTCACCTATGGGCTTGTAAACTAGAGAGCTCTTCTCACACCACTTTCTTCACATTTTTTTTTAATATGCATACGTAGGTGTGACACACTCGTATACACAATCACAGGGGGTTGTGGAATGCACACCTGCTCACACTTTGTAGTCTGTTAGTTGCTCTGCATGTACTCCGATGTGCGTGCAGTTTGGTCATAGTGTCCTGCCCAAAAGACACTAGAAGATTCACAATTTTGAAAGATGGGGCGTGTCTACACCCCCGACCAAACGCACAGCGAAATGTGCCACTTTGGCTGTCATTGATTCTTTTTAAACCACTTTTAATCATTCAATTCATCCGTTTTTTTAATCTTTTTCACTTTATGTTTTTACTTGCTTGAATAATCATCCCCACGTGACCGAGTACGCCATTTTCCACGTTTCTAATGCTCCCCTGTGCCGCTCCGGGCCTCTTGAAAGAACATGACTGATGCGGTGTTTCGTAAAAAAGCAGTGTTTAATGAATAAAACCCAATGCATTTCGGGCATGAAATGCCCTTCTTCGGGGGTCACTGTAAATGGATAACAAGAATAACGTTCCATCAATTTTACATCATCATCATGTTATGTCATACATATAATGCTGTTCATTTTAACTCACGATAGCTTTTCTATATGCAGCCATTTTATCATAGCCAAAAACTGTGCCACTTTCTGGTTGTCCTATTTTCCTCCCCCTGTTATCATTGAATGCTTTTCACTCGAGAGAAAACTCCCTCACTGAATTAAACAACCAGCGATCAATAACATTCATCAAACTACGCTTACTACTTATATTGATTGTTTGGTTCGTAAGCTCTCCACATGCTAAACAAAATTCTTAACATTCTTATCTACCACGATGTTAGTTTAAACGCTTCATACACGCTCAAAATTGTGATCATACCTGCTGTTAAACATTTAAAAAAACGCCCGTTCTCCTCTTCATTATCAAACAGCGTTACTCTTCCCATGATCCCTTGAGCCTATAAACCCCTCGTGATCGCTCAGCTGATTGTAATTACTCTCGTAGGGGGAAACTGTGGCTGTGCTTATGCTCAATACTCAACATCCCATAATGCAATGTTATGAACACAAGTAAATCGTGAAATATGACTGTAATTAAATCATAGTTTAAATGTGTCCATGTGCCGTTTTCCTTATGGTCCATACCTCAACAATATCACACTAACTCAACACGAAACTGATATTCCAGATGTCAAGTGGGGGACTATTTTTCCAATTTTTATCGTAATCCTTTGAATCTGTAGGGTGCAATCCCACGGTAAGGCAGTATTGTCGTGTTGTCTTATACTAAGCTGGGGGACAAGGTACCAAGGCGGTCTATAAACACGATCCCCTCAGGCCCTCCCCTACCGTTTGTGTTTTGAAACCAGGAAGAGCCTCAAAGTGTGGTGCATCAGGTTTCTACTGAACAAAGGAAGCTATGTGAAGAATAGCGCTAGAACTAGTATTTGTGCTCCAGTTGGCAGGAGCATTTCCTATATCTTTGCTTTCACACAATTGGCAGGATCATTTTCTATACCTTTGGCGTCACAAAATGGCAGAATGCCCAGTGCATGGCCCATCAAGTGTGATAGGGATCTGGATGTAATGGGAGAAATGGGCTGCGCCGTTCTGAGAATGCTCCTGTGTAGGAATATTGTTTACCGCTGTGGCAATTCGAGTGGATAACCAGGAAACACCATATACACCAGATTCTCTAGGGGGGCAATGAAAGTGAACAATTAGGGCTTTCACTAAAGGGGGCAGTAGGGATACTGTATTTTAAAAGGTTTTCCTGTCAGTGTCAGCCGGTGAAGTGGGTGTACGGTCAAATCGCTTTCCAAGTGTCCTCATAGCTTGAGTCAGTTGTGGACCAGAGAGAATTTCAATGGAACTTCTGTAATTATTCAAGATGCCCTTCCCAGGCTGGCTCCAGCTTCCCCCCTGGGAGGCAAAGACATGAAGGGACTTGTGTGCGAACCAACTGTACACAGACAGGGGGGGAAATAATGGTATTCATCACAGCTGACGGTGACAAATATGCAAATGCAAGAGCGAGAGATGGAGGAAAGGGGGAGGAGGAAGTAAAGGGGGGCAAGAAACGAGGGATATATGAACAGATAGAATAGGAGACAACGAGATGGGAACTGGGTAAGGCAGGAGTGGAGACACATTAAAAGAACACCAGGGAGAAAGTGGGAGAAGGAATGCGAGGTAATGTTTACGTGGCAATTGAGCACAGAAAGATAGGAAAGGTGATGGATTGCAAATGGATGAGTGAGGTACACAAAGAAGGAACGAAAAGAGAAGAGAATATTTATTACATAGAAAATAAAAAACGGGTATGTAAGAGGAGAAACGTGACAGAGAGAGAAGAGGAAATGAGAGCCAGATCGAGTTCTCAAATAGAGGAGGACAACAGGAATGGAAATGGTGAGGCGGAGAAGAAGAGAGAAATCAGGAAGGAGAAAGAAGGAAGAGGCTAAAGAAATAGAAAAAAGTGAAAGTGAAAGAAAGAAGAAGACAGAGAAGCAGCAAGAGATAGTGACAAAGATAGAACAGAGATCAGAGAGAGCTTCTGGCGAGGCGTACGTTGCTGATAGCATGAAGTCTGCACCACTCGTGCTTCCTTCCAAATCCCTCTTCTCTCTTTCTGCACCCCTCCTGCCTCTTTCTGCACCTCTCTTGCTTCTTTCCTCACCACTCTTGCCATTTTCTTTATCCCTGTTCCCCATTTTGCATCTCTGTTGCTTGTTTCTGAAATTCTCTTGCCTCTTTTTCCACCCCTCATCCCTCGTTCTGCTCCTTTGTTGCTTGTTGCTGCTCTTCTCTTGTTTCTTGCTGCACCTCTGTCCCTTCTTTCTGCAACCGATGTGCCTCTTTCTGCAACCCTCTTGCCTCTTTCTACACCTCTGTTCCTTCTTTCTGAACTTCTTTTGTCTCTTTCCGCAACTCTCTTGGTTCTTTCTACATGCCTCTTGTTTCTTTCTGCACCCCTCGTACCTCTTTTATACCCCTCTTCCCTCTTGCTGCACCACTCTTGCCTCTTTCTGAACCTCTGTTCCTTCTTTCTGCACTTCCTCTGTTTCTTACTGCAGCTCTCTTGCTTCTTTCTTAAACCCCTTGCCTCTTTCTTCACCTATCCATACTCTTTCTGCACCCCTGTTGCCTCTTTATGCACCTCTGTTCTTTCTTTCTGCACTACTTTTGTTTCTTTCTGCAGCTCTCTTCATTCTTTCGGCACCCTTCCCTCTTTCTGCACCCCACTTGCCTCTTTCTGGACCTCTGTTCCTTCTTTCTGCACTCCTTTTATTTCTTTCTGCACCTCTTTCTGTATCCCTCTTGCCTCTTTCTCTACCCAATTCCCCCTTTCTGCATCTCTGTGGCTTCTTTATGCATTTCTTTTGCTTCTTTCTGCACTTCTATTGCTTCTTTCTATATCCCTTGTGCCTCTTTCGGCACACCTCATCCCCTTTCTGCACTCATCCTGCTTCTTTCTGCACCCCTCTTCCCTCTTTCTGCAACCCTTCTGGCTCTTTCTGTATGTCTGTTCCTTTTTTCTGCACTTCTTTTCTTTCTTTCTGCACGTCTCTTTCCCCTTTCTCCATCTCAGTTGGTTCTTTCTGTACTTCTCTTGTCTCTTTCTCCACCCCTCTTCTCTCTTTCTGGATCTCTGTTGCTTCTTTCTGCACCCCTCATGCCTCTTTCACACCCCTCTTCCTGCAACCCTTGTGCCTCTTTCTGCACCTGTTCCTTTTTTCTGTACGTCTTTTGTTGCTTTCTGCACCTCTCACTACTTTCTACACCCCTTTTGCCTGTTTCAGTACCCACCCTTCTTCCCTCTCTCTCTACCCCTCTTGTCTGTTTCTGCACATCTGTTCCTTCTTTCTACACTTCTTCTGTTTCTTTCTACACCTCTCTTGCTTCTTTTTGCACCGCCTTGCCTCTTTCTCTACCCATCATCCTCTTTCTGCACCCCTGTTGCCTCTTTCTGCACCTCTTTTCTTTCTTTCTGCACTTCTTTTGTTTCTTTCTGCACCCCATGTGCCTCTTTCTGCAAGCCTCTTCCTTCTTTTGTCACCCCTCTTGCCTCTTTATGCACCTCTGTAGCTTTTTTCTGCACTCCTCTTGCTTCTTTCGGCACTCCTTGTGCCTCTTTCATACCCCTCTTCCCTCTTTTGCACCCTTCATGCCTCTTCCTGCACCTCTGTTCCTTCTTTATGTAGTTATTTTCTTTCATTCTTCACCTCTTGCTTCTTTCTACACCCCATGTGCCTCTTTCTGCACCCCTCTTCCCTCTTTTTGTATCCCTCTTGCCTCTTTCTGCACCTCTATTCCTTCTTTCTGCACTTCTTTTCATTCTTTCTGCACCTCTCACTTCTTTCTGCACCCCTATTCCCTCTTTCTGCACCTCTGTCCCTTCTTTCTGGACTCATTTTGTTTCTTTTTGCAACTCTCTTGCTTCTTTCTGCACCCTCTTGCCTCTTCCTCCACGCCTCGTCCACTTTTGTCTCTCTGTTGCATCTTTCTGCACTTCGCTTGCCTCTTTCTCCACCATGTTTCTGTTTCTGTTTCGTTTTTTGCATTTATAAAGCGCAGCTGTTACCAAAAGAGGTGTCCTGGCCCTGGGGTAAAGTACCTACTGATAAATACTGGGAGAGAAAACCGAATCCATTGGTTTGCACCTAATTTATGAAAAGCCAGGTTTTTAAGGCCTTTCTAAAGGCCATCAAATTGGTCTGGTGTCTTAGTTGAGAAGGAAGGGAGTTCCAGGCGGTAGCTGCATTGGCGATGAAGCTTCTACCGCCCCAATTGGCCTTTTTATCCGATGGGTGACCACCAGTTTAGCCTCAGAGGAGCGGAGAGTTCTTTTAGGTATATACCAATTAAAATGTTGCTTCAGAAATTTTGGTCCTATGCCCTGCAGTGCCTTAAAAACTAGACACAAGGCCTTGAATTTGGTCCGCTTCCTCATAGGCAGCCAATGTAGGCCTTTGATTACACCGCTAATCGATGCATGCTTGGGTGTTCCTGAGAAGAGTCTAGCGGCTGCATTCTGCAAGATCTGCAGCTTATTCATTAGGTCTTCTTGTAACTTCAGGTAGAGGCTGTTACAGTAGTCCAGTTTAGACAACACTAATGCTGTAACTACTGTTTGTTGTGCTTTGGGAATTAGAGGCATGATTTTTTTGCAGACTCTAAGGGTAAACGCAGTCGAGGATGTTATTAAGTTGACTTGGTCCTTGAAGTTGAGAGCGTTGTCTATCCAAATGCCCAGGTTCATCACTTTCCTGGTTGGGACTGGCAATTGTCCTAGTGCATTCGGCCAGCAGTTAGGTGACCAAAACAATGGGTTATTCCCAAGTAATATAACCTCAGTCTTGCTGGAGTTTAACTTCAAACAGTTATTTGCCATACAATTACCTGTAGCGTACATGCAGTCATAGAATTTGGCAGCTGTGTCATGCAATCTCTCTGGTTGAATGGCAACACCGATTTGAGTGTCGTCGGCATAAGATGTTAAACTGAAGCCGTAGGATTCGATAAGTGGCGCAAGGGAGAAGACATACACATTAAATAGAGTTGGGCTCAGTGAAGATCCCTGCGGGACTCCACATGGCAGTGAGAAGGCCTCTGCCTCATATTTATCAAGTTTGACTGTTTGAATTCTTTCCAAGAGAAATGATTTTAAGAGTTTTAGGGCAGTGCCTTTTATTCCTTTCTCCTCTGATCGGTCAATCATTAATGTGTGGTGTACAGTATCAAATGAGGCCGATAAGTCCAACATAATGAGGGCTGCCTGACCTCCTTCATCCAGAGTAGCTCTGATTTCCTCCATGGACTTAATGAGGGCCGTCTCGGTACTGTGGCCTTCTCTAAAGCCGTGTTGGGTGGGGTTCAGCGCCTGAGTCTCATTGAGGAACTGGTTAATTTGGCTATTCATGTTCTTTTATATTCATTTGGCTGGGAGGGGGAGTCTGGATATGGGCCTAAAATTGTTTGGGTCATCTGGGTTCAGATTGGATTTTTTCAACAGCGGCAGTATAGCGGCCCGCTTCCATTCCCTGGGGAAGTATCCTTCGTTGTATATTAGGTTAAACATGGAAGTGACTTTACTCGCCACCGTATGACCAGCTAGTTTTAGCACTTCTATTGGACAGGGGTCATAGGGGGAGCCTGATTTAATTTTAGCCAACAATTTGTATGTGTCCCCTTCCGCAAGAGGACTAAAGAAGGTAAGTTCAGGTTTGGCGTTTATATTTAGGGTTATACTGGAGCTGGCACCCTGTTTGACTGAGATTTCCTTAGGTAGGCCTGAGAATGTAGAAAAAATGATGTTGACCTTGTCAGAAAAACATTTGGCTATTCTATTGCATAGATCTTGGCTTGCCGGAATAGCTGGGGCTTTGGGATGAGCTAAGTCATTTACAGTTTTGAACAGTGTTTTGGGAGAGTTTTTTGCCTCGTGTATTTTATCCGTATAGCATTTTTGTTTCGTATTTTGTAACAGTTGTTTGTATTGTGCTTGGCTTATTTTGTATTCTTTTTTATCTTTGTCGTTATAACCCTTCCTCCAGTTTCTTTCCAGCTGTTTACATACAAGTTTCTGGTCTTTGAGCTCCTGTGAGTACCAGGGCGCAGATGGACTTGTTCTGTGGTGGCGAACTGTTTTTAATGGGGGCAACTTCTTCCCTGCGTCTTCTAGCCAGTTGAAATAAGTTTTAGTGGCCTGATCCAGATCAGTGGGAGTAGGAGTGTCTGTGATTGTGAGGAAATCATGAAGGCCCCCCTCTGCTTTGTTTTTCCATGCTCTAGCCTCAACATATTTATTAGAGGGTTTGTTGACCGAACGATGCGGCATAGTGAGTTTAAAAAGTACTGATAGGTGGTCTGACCACGTAAGAGGAAGTGCTTTTGTAAAGGCGAGTAGGGGGTTGTTAGAAAAAATACCATCCAGAGTGTGCCCAGCTGAGTGTGTGGGTACATTGAACCGTTGTTCCAGCTTGCCAACTGACATGAGGTCCATCAGGTTGATTGTGTCTGGGTCCTGGTCTGCCTCAAGGTGAAAGTTAAGATCTCCTAGTATTGTAAATGAACGAGTGTTTAGCCCAATCTCTAAAATGTCGCCTACTTGGGCAAAAAATGGTTTTCGAGGGCCTGGAGGTCTGTAAATAAGGGAGCCTCTAAAGGAGTCCTGATGGGAGATCTGAAGACAGAACTCCAGTGCTTCACATCCCTCATTTTTTAGTGGGCTAAATGATGATATAATAGAGTTGTGGTGTATCACTGCTAATCCACTTCCTTTTTGTTGATTTCTGCTAAGTGAATAGCAGATATAATCTGGAGGTGTCACTTTCAGTAAATCAGGACCTGAGGCTTTGTCTGTCCATGTCTCTGTAATAAAGGCTAGCTTAATATCTTCGTTTTCTAAGAAGGCGGCACACTCTATACTATGCTTGACCAGTGATCTCGCGTTGATCAGGACACAGTTCCACACAGTGTCCTGCTTGGAGATGTCCCTCTTCCTAGTCAGCCCTGCCACCGGGAGCGATGTGAACTCAGGGATTTTGACGTTACATCCTGAGCCCATCTTTAAAATGTGGTGGCGCCCGTGTTTAGGTAAATAGATTTTGCAAGATTCCGCGAGTCTAATTGGTTGTAGAGCCCTCAGCTCATCACTGGAGTATGTAAGCTGAGGGGCAATCACTGATGTCAACCGAGCAGGGGGGCTGGCGCTGAACGCGGTGCAAGCACGGACGGGCGCAGACGGGCTTGCCTTTGGAGCGCCGGTGGTGTGCCCGCTGCGTGCGTCCGCTGCGTGCTCGCTTTATTCTCCGCTTAAATGGGGTCACGGCCACAAAGACTAGCCCGCTGAACCCAATCCTCCCCAAGATGGTGGCAAATTCCGTGAGGGAGTCAGTGAGTCATCATGAGCTGTCTTTCTGCACCTCTGTTGCTTCTTTCTGCACTTCTATTGCTAATTTCTGTACCTCCCTTGCTTTTATCTGCACCCTCTTGCCTCTTTCTCCACCCCTCTTTCCCCTTTTTTTATCTCTGTTGCTTCTTCCTGCAGCTTGCTTGCCTATTCTTCACCCCTCATACATCTTTCTGCACCTCCATTGCTTCTTTCTGCACTTCTCTTGCTTATTTCTGTACCTCTCTTGCTTTTTTTATGTACCCCTCTTGCCTCTTTCTCCACCCCTTCCCCCTTTTTATCTCTGTTGCTTCTTTCTGCACTTCAATTGCCTCTTTCTCTGCCCCTCATACATCTTTTTGCACCTCTGCGGCTTCTTTCTGCACTTCTCTTGCTTATTTCTGTATCTCTTTTGCTTATTTCTGTACCACTTGTGCCTCTTTCTGTACCGCTCCTCCCTCCTTATGCATCCCTCTTGCCTCTTTCTGCACCTCTGTTCCTTCTTTCTGTACTTCTTTTGCTTCTTTATGCACCTCTATTGCTTCTTCCTGCAACCCTTTTACCTCTTTCTACACCCTCTTCCCTTTTTCTGCACCCTTCTTGCCTCTTCCTGCACCACTGTTCCTTCTTTCTGCACATCTTTTGTTTCTTTGTGCACATCTCTTGCTTCTTTCTGTACTGCTCTCACCTCTTTCTGTACTCTAAGGGGAAGTGCAAGCTGTCAAGTTTAAAGGTCTGCGTGCTCTTGAGGCATATGTCTATTTGTATATGAATTCTCACATGTGTTATGCATCTGAAGATGGTAGCTTAAAAAGTGGGTAGCTTCTTTGATAGGTGGTTAAATGCTCTCAGTTCTGCTCTGTCATTCAGTTGCACAGGCAGACATGTCTTATGTATATAGGTGTTATAGAGCCCCTCAAATATACAATTGAATACCCTTGCACTCGGTATTATGAGCAGAAAGAAACACATTTAAAAAATTCTACACATATTTACAGAGTATGCTGTTTCAAACACAGGTATTCAAGTATATCTATGTTTATTTTTATGTAAAATTTCACTTGGCAAAAGCAAAGACACGCTTGCATATCTTCACAAACTTGGTCAGTCTTACAACAGTGAAATGCTTAGGATTGTTGTTTTATATTTGGTAGGTAGGCCTAATATTCTGAGCAGTCGATTAATAGTGAACCTTCAAGTGAAAAGTGAGGTTTAAGACCTCTTGGAAGAAGGATTAGTGATTAGGCTACTATGTATGAGTCTGTTGTAAAGTACAGTCAGAGTAGGCCTTTTTCTGCACAAATATGAAATACAACCAGGACGTTTGCAGCTAAGGGCGGAAATGGACTTGTACAACAAGTCACTATAGGCTAAAATCCCATACCTTCATTACTGACGTATGATGACAGTAGGCTCGCCATTATAGTGCCTGGGACTTGATATTGTGCTTATTTAAACTGAGTGTTAACCATCTAAGAAGTTTCTGGAAGTGATTGATATACTGCAATCTCTCCTTCCCCTTTTTTGAAAACATTGAAATGGATTCAACAAGAATATATTGACCCTGAAGAAGTCTTTAGGGACGAAACGCGTTGGCTACTTCGTTTCATTTTTAAAGTAGAATTTTAAATAAAGAGAATTATACAACTACCTGCTGATTGGTTTCTGAAAATTTGTTATCTGTAATTATTTGCAACTACTGAGTGGAGCGCTGGAACTTTGCTTGCTTATAATTATTTCTGTGGAGTTTTTCATATGGTACGTAGGGGTATTGCGTCTCAGGTCTCTGGGACCCAAGAAAATTACCTTAACCCAACTAAGGGATAGGTGAAGTCGCAATTGTCCCATGCCCTTTTAGTTTTTGTGCTAATAAATCTCTTTCTGCACGTCTATTGGTTCTTTTTGCACCTTTCTTCTTCTTTCTTGAGTTCTGTTGCCTCTTTCTGCACTTCTCTTGCTTCTTTCTGCGCCTTTCTTCATCATTCTGCACATGTCCTAACTATGTAGGCATATTTAGAAGTTAGCATTTAAAAAAACCTTTGAAACTCACTGAAAAAAACAGAGGTTTCAGGGACATTATAGTTAGGAATAAGCATTTCAAAAACGTTTGAAATTCACTAAAAAAAACGTAGGTTTCAGGGAGTTTATAGTAAGTAATAAGCATTTAAAAAACCTTAGAAATTCACTGAAAAAACCATGGGTTTCAGGGACAACATAGTTAGTTGGACATTTCACTCATACAAAACCAGAGAAATTCGGCTGTTATAGTTAGTTGAGCTAACTATAACTCTCGCCCCCACAATGCACTGCTGATGACGTCACACATTACATCACTGATGACATAGTGAGTGACATCAATGATGACATCACTGAAGGCATTATCCACTTAATATCTGATACACCTCTTCACACCCTAATATAACCTTTCATGCACACACTCTAAAATATAGACTGCCATTCTCGAAACCATAGACACACCAATACCTGTTAGTACATACCCACTCATTGATTCATGGGTCTACACACATCCACTCACCGATACAGTCACTCATGCATGCATCCCTCATCAATACAGTCTTTGCTATATGCACTCATACACCCTTACCGACACTCACATACTGCCACTCATCCACAGAGATATATTCACATACCTAGTCAGTCACCCAAATACTCAATCACACTGCCATTTACCTCACCAATACAGTTATACACACCCCACCTCACTTATTCATACAGCTACTAACACAAACTTTCTCTCTTATACAATCACTGACACAAGCATACACTCATCCATGCAGCTACTCTCATAATCACTCGCTCTCACATATAGTCACTTATATACTCCAACATTCACATATACTGCCTGCCACATATGGGGTTACTCACGCATATACAACTGAGACATCCATTCACTCACCAAGATAGCCTTACATACACTCACTCACCCATACAGCCCCTCGCACATGTACTCATGAACCCATACACCCACTGAATCACCCACTCCCACATCCATGGAGGGAGTCACACACCTGCATCCACACACACAGACACTCAGGTACACATACAAGTAATCAAATAACTAATCATTAACCAATATAGACACTCATGTAGCTACTCACCAACCCATGCATCCACTTACACACCAACTGACAGACTGATAACAGACATTCACACAGATTAGTCATTCACCCATGCATTCACTAAAACATATTCAATCTCTCACTTAAACAGTCAGTCACGCACCCACTAAATCAGCCATTCAGACACTCATACACCTACTCATTCTTCAATACACTTTTGCGTATCTATAATAACATTCTTAAACTTTAGAAAAATCACCCAGTCTCTGGATGATGTCATCAGTGATGTCATTTGAGATTACATCAGTGATATCATCAGTGATGTCACTGACCATGTCATGAGTGATGTAATATGTGACATCATCAGCAGTGCATTGCGGGGGCGCGAGTTATTGTTAACTCAACTAACTATAACAGCTGAATTTCTCTGGTTTCGTATGAGTGAAATATCCAACTAACTATAATGTCCATGAAATGTGTTTTTTTCAGTGAATTTCTAAGGTTTTTTAAATGTTAATTTCTAATTGTAACCTCCCTGAAGCCTATGCTTTCTTCAGTGAATTTCCAAGGTTTTTCAAATGCTAATTCCTAACTATGATGTCACTGCAACTTATTTTGTACAAGGGCTAAGTTCAGCATGCAAGATATTGTAATTTGTTTTTGGCCGCTCGGTGACAGAGCTTTGCTAATAGAATAAACAATAGCAGTGTTGCTGGGGTTTCGACATGGCAACATGGAGGATGCTTTTATATATATATGACATCAAGCCTTTGTTTATTCAGAGGAACATTTTGCTGGCACTCAGGGGTCAGTCCATGCTAGATTCAAGCTCAGCTGAGTCCTGTCATCCCATGCGAGGGATGCTGTTCAACTCTACCTGAAGAAGGGCAGAATGCGCTAGGTAGGAGTACACTATATAACAGGAATTTTATGTAAGCATATAGTGTTCTGTAATCAGCAAAATGGTTGAAGTGTTAATTTTTTTCAAAATTCTCGTAATACTAATCACATTATTCTATTTCCTTCCATTAATCATTGCAGCACAATTATTTTACTCAAGAATCACAATGCTTCAATAAATATTGAAACGCTTCACTGTGTATTTCTGGTGTATTGCTTTGAGTATGATTAAGTAACTGCGCCAAAGGGTTCTAGATCTGTTACCATGATTTCCTTGGGTATCAGGGTTTGTCATGCTCTGAGGTAGCACACATATTTGTTACCCGGGAAGGGGTTCCCAAAATCAGTCTCATTCCAGATCAACATTTATGTTGTCCAACAAACACATAGTTTTACTTGAGAAAAAGTACCAACCATATGACATGTGGGCTAACTGAACTGGACTAATAATATTTTGACCTTAGAATATGTCCCTATGCAATGTAAAAAGCATAACGAGAAGAAATTAATTGATGAATTTCATTTAATTTTAAAATAATAATGCATCTCTGAATAGGCAAAACAACGAGTAAGTACTTTATGAGCAGCAACCCTTGCCCTCGAGCAGAAGCACCCCGTTCAAAATCAGCGATTGTATCTGTTGTTATAGTGAGCTGGGACATCACAAGCAGTGAGCACCGTTTACATAGAGCCCATATACAATAAAATAACACATAAAATCAAAAAGCAAATGCTGATCATCATCTTCACACTTTTTCTTTTTTTATATATCAGCAGTGTATTTGCATCATCTTCCCAACTTTCAAATGAAGAAAGTGGCATTTAAAGAGCGATGTGAGAAAAATATATAAACGAATAGACTGATTAATCTAAGAAGGACTGTGTACCAGGGCAGGTAACTGTGCTTTTGTTGCCTTACTTCAGTGAGCAATTATAGCCTGTCTATTTCGGCTCACAGCAAACCCAAAGCAAGAAAGTGTGAAAACTGTAATAGGAAAACTACCTGCGATACCTATTATAACAACAAAGGACATGTGCGCTTACTTCCCAGGACACGAGGTGGAGAAGATAATGACAGCTTCTGAACAGCAAGTGATGATGAAAATACCATTCCTTGTTTTGGTCCCACGGGGACAGCTTCCTGGGGGTAAATCACTAAAATACAGCCCAGAAAACTAAGTCATTTCACAAACCTACTTCAAAGATCTGACCTTGATGAGAAAACATTTTGACAAATTAAGATCATTATAGCATCTCCCAGTGGAGAAGCAAAAGTGAAAAAGCGAAGGGAGAGGTAACTATCAGAAGACCATAGCAAAGTCAGCATTTAAAGGCCTGTTAACTTTATTTCGCTGTCAACTGAGAAACAATACAAAATACTGTCTCTTTGTCATGTTGACTGCACACAAACGTTTACATATATCGTCATTGTTGTTTCATCACCTCACTGCAGCGGTTGTAATATTAATATATCACGCATTTCTTAAACATTCCGTGAAATCTCGTGCATCATTTTGTTAGGTATTCTAATAGATTAACTGTTATAATTTCGAGCACAACTTCTCGAAAATGAGATCAATCATTGCATTTGTTGCCAATGTATACTGTTATTGCAATAAAATGTTCAAATATAACTGAATCTTGAAGGACGTAGTGTGCCTGATCCAGGTTAAAACCTCCCTTTCAGGAATGAGATACTCTGTTGAGCGAGAGGGTGGAATTTAGGGACTTGGGTGTCATTTTGTGCACCTTGGTTCGAATTGAGCTGCCTATATAAGTCATTTGCTGTAGTGAATTCAAATATCCCAAATCACGGATTCAGGATCTGTGGACGTTTACACCTGCAGACAGTGTGAGATTAGCAGTCAATAATGATCAGGACTTTGATCCCAGCTGTGGCACACAGTGGTGGCTGGCATCTACACGGGGGTGGGCAAAATAATATAAAAAAAAAAAAAACTTACCTGGCGTAATGTCCTCACTCCGGAACTCTTCTTTGCAGGAACTGGAACCAGATGCTGGAACTCCCTTGCAGGAAGTAGAGGCAGATGCTAGAATTCACTTGCCCAATCCTGGCGCTGCTCACATGCAGCATGTGAGCAGCGCCCTGATTGGAGCATCAGCCTCACCCAGTGCTCTACAGCGCTCTGGAGGCCAGCACCAACTCTCAACCCAGCTGTTTAAAGTGCGCATGTGTGGCTGGCTGTTGCAAAACGGCCGATCAAAAAGACATGTGCACTTTAAACAGTGCATTAAACAGCCCACCCTCCACCCTGCTGCAGTCCCTATAAGCAGTGGCTCTCTCCCACCCTGCCGCTCGATCGGGACGAAAAATAATATGCTAATCAACTACCATTTCATTTTTCATCGCTCGGGCTTTGGGGAGATTTTAAGAGGGGCGACACTCCACTGCAATGGAGGAGCCGCCCTTGGTGGCAGCATTAGTAACTGACAAGATATAACTCCAATTACAGGAAATATAAATCAATAAATCTCAAATGGTGCAGTTAACACAGATGTTTACTTATTATTTGGCTCAAGGGCCGTAGAAACTATAAGTAAATGAAAATGGGCAAAATTGTAAATGAACAAATGCTCGTAGCCAAAGCATTCCAGAGTATTATTAAGCTGCAGATGGAAATACAGTTACGTTTCCAACTGTAAACTGCATGCAGATACCAAACTTTGAAGCGCTGAGCCACTGGAGGAAAAGCCTTTGTTAAGAAAAACCACTGACAAATTGAGTCGCTGATGATCTCAAGCCGCCTGTAAATTCATTTAGTATTTATAAAGAGCTAATGAGAGCAAGCTTCAAAGCAGGTCACTGAAAATAACAAATAAATCAAAAAACGTTCGTAATACATGTTGAATATAACAATAGACACGCATACAAAATTACAATGAATAAATACTCAAAATCAGTCTTATCTAACACATCTCGTAAGAAGCAATTAAAATCTTGCTAGACATAAAATAGCCAAGAGTACAAATACGTTTAGTTCTCTTGCAGGCAAGGATGTCTTCAATGTATCTCTGAGAAGAGAAATAATACAAATAATAAGACTGGCCAATGGTGCTACAGTGCAATCATTGACCCTGCACCATTAATAATGTCCTATTACTTACCGGTAATCTTCATTACTCCGGGTTCCGTTGTCCTCGTCCCCTTCATTAAAAACAATTGAGATTAACCATCTCGCAGACAGAAAAAAGAAAGCAGGAATGCTGGTATGCCCCTCCCTCTCCCTATAGGGAGTACATAAGGGTTCAGTACCCAGCATGCCTCCTGAACCACCAAGCCCAAGATGAGGGCCGGAAAGCCCGGGAGGGAGGGAGGGATGCAATGAAGGGGACAAGGACAACGGGACCCGGAGTAATGAAGATTACCGGTAAGTAATAGGACATTACCCCCAGGTCCCTCCTGTCCTCGTCCCCTTCATTAAAAACAATTGAGAATACCCAAGCAGCAACCGGCCATCATCAAACAACAAACCACCAGGACACAGCAGAACAGCAAAACCCAGCAATTTATTGAAAACAACAGCACAGTAGAAATGAAAACAAGGGGAATCAGGAACACACAGCCCGAAGAACCCCCAAACCAAAGTTAGTGTCATCCCCAGAACATTCTGGATACGGTAATGGCTAACAAAGGTATTAGCAGAAGCCCACGTGGCGGCCCTACAAATTTCAGAAAGGGACACCCCACGAACCTCCGCCCAGGAAGCAGCCATCCCCCTAGTAGAACGCCCCTGAACCCCATCCGGGGGAGGGGAACCAGAAAGGGAATAGGCCAGAACAATAACCTGCTTCAACCAACGCCCAAAGAAAGAAGAAGAAGCATGGCAACCCCTGGAGACAGCACCAAAAGAAACAAACAGGGAGTCAGAAAGCCGAAAGTCCCGGGTCCGATCCAAATAAACCCGCAGAGCCCGGCAAACATCCAGCAAGGAGCAAGGGAGGTCGTCCCCGTCCACCGGAGCCGAAAGCAAAGCAGGCAGGACCAGCTCCTGAGAGCGATGGAACTGGGACGAAACCTTAGGGATGAAGGAGGAATCCAAACAAAGGACCACCCCGTCAGCAGAAAAGGACAGAAAGGGCACCTGAGCCATCAAGGCACCCAGCTCCCCCAGGCGACGAGCAGAAGTGATAGCCACCAAAAAACAACCGTCAGCGTGACAAACTTCATATCCACCTCCTCCAAAGGTTCAAAGGGAGTGGCAACAAGAACCCTCAAAACTAAGGGAAGATCCCAGAGAGGAAAAGAAGGACGCACCACAGGGCAGGAATTAGAAAAACTACGCAACAGACGGGAGACCAGACCATCCACATCCGGTAGATTCCCCCAAGGAGCCCGAAAAGCCCTGATAGCAGCCCACTGAGCCCGCAAAGTAGAAACGGACAAACGCTTCTCGAACCCATCCCAAAGGAACTGGAGAACATCCGGCAAAGGACGAACCAGGGGCGACAAAGCCAAGCCAAGACACCAACGCTCAAAGTTGCCCCAATGCCGACCGTAGGACTGAAGGGTAGAAGGCTTCCGAGACTGCTGAATAGCCAAGGCTAAATGCTCCTGGAGACCCCTATGCCTCCACCCCTGCCTCCCAACCGCCAAACCGACAGCCGAAGCCGCCGGAAGGGCAACATCGGAGAGGACCGCAAGGGAGACGGAAGGAAGGGGAAGAACCACGGACCCTGAACAGCAAACAGCATCAGCGTGGGGAACCAAGACCTGCGGGGCCAGAGGGGCACCACCACCACCACCTCCCGATCCTCCAGCAATAGCCGGGACAGAAAGCGAGAGATCAGAACCAGAGGAGGAAAGGCGTACAGCAGGCGAGACAGCCCGGGACGGGACAGAGCATCCACTCCCCAAGACCCCTCCTGAGGAATCCGGGAGAAGAAACGGGGAAGCTGCGCATTGTGCCGGGAAGCAAAGAGGTCCAGAAAGGGCCGACCAAACCTCATGCACACCAGACGAAAGGCCACCGGAGTCAAGGCCAACTCCAGGGAGGCAGGAAAAAAACGACTGAGGGCATCCGTTACCCCATTGTTCACCCCCCGAACATGTACAGCCACCAGTGATAAAAGATGGCACTCCGCCCAGCAAAACAACGGGCACACCACCGTGTTCAGGGACCGAGAACGGATACTGCCCTGGTGATTCAGGTAGGGCACCGTCACCGAATTGTCCGACCGAAGTAACACATGGCGGCCCATCAGAAGAAGCCGAAACCCCCTCAAAGCTCGACACACAGCAGACAACTCACGCCAGTTCGAAGACCGACGACCCTCCAGAAGGGACTAACGACCCTGAAGGCAGTCCGACCCCAAAGTCGCTCCCCAGCCCAGAGCGCTGGCATCCGTCGTAAGCACCACCGGAGGAGGAGACTGCAGAGGCAAGCCCTTGTCCAGATTGGAAGACAGAGACCACCAACGCAGGGCAGGAAGGATTGACAGAGACACAGGAACAAGAAGGGACAAGTTCCCCGACAAGGGATCCCACCGAGACAGCAGGTAGGACCACAGAGGACGAAGATGGAAATGCGCCCAAGGCACTGTCAACACAGTGGCCGCCATCAACCCCAGAAGGCGCAACCACAGCTGGACCTGAAACGACCTCCCCACAAGAAACCGATTAGCCAGAGAACACAGGGTCACAGCACGATCCACCGGCAGGAACACCCGATTCAGATCCGTGCGGAAACGGGCCCCAATGAACTGCAAGTCCTGAGACGGAGGGAGCCGGCACTTGGGGAGATTCAACAGGAACCCATGGTCCCTCAACGCAGCACACACCACCCGCTGACCTGCCAACAACTGCTCCGCGGTGGGAGAATGCAGGAGCCAGTCGTCCAGATACGGGTAAACCATCATCCCTTGGAGATGCAAGAAAGCCACCAAGGGTGCGACCACCTTCGTAAACACCCTGGGAGCCGACCTCAGGCCAAACGGGAGAACCACAAACTCGTAATGGACCCCCAGAAGGCAAAAGAGCAGGAAGGGACTGGAGAGAGGATGGACAGGGACGTGATAATAGGCATCCTGAAGGTCCAGAGTGCACATGTAATGACCCTGGAGAACCAGGGGGATCACCCTCTGAAGAGTCTCCATTTTGAACGGAATCCGCAACACAAACTTGTTCAGGGCCTTGAGATCCAGAACAAGACGAAACCCTCCAGTCACCTTGGGCACCAGAAAAATGATGGAGTAAAACCCCCGACCCATCCCCCCCCCGGAGGAACCACCTGAACCGCCCCCTTGTCCAACAGAGACTGAACCCCCAGCAACAGTTCCGCACGTCTGGACGGGCAGGATGGCCAAGGAGTCGGACGGACCCCTGAGTCCGGAGGCAGGCTGGAGAACTCCACACGGTACCCCAAACGGATCACGTCCAGGACCCATAAGTCTGAACAGGAGGACATCCAGGCCGGAAGAAACAACCGAAGCCGACCACCTACCAAGGATCCGACCTCGCACCCCAGATAGTCAGGAACGAGGCTTCGCAGGAAGGGACTTCACCTTCTTGTCCCAACCCCTACCATGCTGAAAACGACCATGACCCCTGGAAAACTGCCTGTGAGAAGAGGGGCGAAAGAAAGGCTTTGGCTTAGAGAATGCTGGAGCAGCCGAGGGCAGCTTGAAAGAGGAGGAATGTGTCTTCCCCTTGAAAAGCTGATGAAGCTTGCCCTCCAACTCAGCACCAAACAACATGGAACCTTGAAAGGGCAACCTCAGCGCAGCCGATTTCTGGGCCGAATCAGTCTTCCAGTCTTTGAGGACCACGTTCCGACGAGCAGCAATGCAAGCACCCCCCGACAGAGCAGAGGCACGCACCACGTCGAAAGACACGTCAGACAGAAACTCCACCTGACGCTCAATGTGAGCCAGAATGTCAGAACAGTCAGTGGCATTATACATGGAACCATACAAAGTCTTCAAGTCAGAAAGCAAAGACTGCGCCACATAAGTCCCGTAAATGCCAGCTCGCAGCGCCAGATGGGAACCAGAATACACTTTACGAAGGGATGCGTTCACCCTCTTATGAACAGGATCACGGACAACCGCATCCTCGGCCAAAGAGGTGCGCCCCACCAGACTTGCCACAAACGAATCCACAGAAACAGAATCCGGCAAATCCTTAGCCATATCCTGAAGAGGATACAGCTTGGCCATGAAGAGAGGAAGCATGATGCGATTTGGATCCTTCCACTCCCGATCCAAAACCTCCTTCACACAGGGATGAACAGGCCTAACCACTGGCGCAGAGTACTGGAACTGGCAAAGCAAGGAACCCCCAGAAGTACCAGGGACATCATCTGCAGGGAACCCCATATTAGCCTTAACATGGCTCAAAAAGTCCGGCAACATCACCTTATCGACATATTTGCCCTTAGCAGGATCAGCGTCCAAACCCCCTTCCTCTGAGTCAGAAGCAGGAGAAGAAGAAGAAGACGGAGGGGGAGCACACCTGGACCACGACTTGGACCTGGCCGAGGAACCCTTGCTACCGGGACCCCCCATCTCCAAAAGAGTCTCCTTAATAAGAGCCTTCAATCTGGCATCCCCACCCCTGGAACGATGCCTAGAACGGGCAGGAGTAGGAGAAGATGACGAAGATGCAGAGGAGGACACCGCAACATGCCTGCTCTTCCTAGCATGTTTCCCCATGTCCAAGGCCAGCAGGAAAACTACAGAGTAGAGCCAGAGCGAAGGTGCACTTCAGCCAAGCCAGCCAGCACCAGGAAGCAAGCCAAGAAGCGAGGCACACAGAACCTGAAAAGTGTACCGAGACACCAACAGCAGCACCACGCCCCAGCAAAGCCAAAAACGAATGCAGGCACAAGAAAACCACAGCCGCTTTAAAAAGATGAAAAGAAAACCGCTACGCGGTACTCACATGCAAGACCGGCAACACCTCCAAACACTGCCGCCAGCCAAACATGGAAAACGCCTGACTTCCTGTCCCCAAACAAAGGAAGTCAGGCAGAAACAGGAAGGAAGCGCCCCAGCCACACCGGAGCCGCCGCAGTACCGCAGCAATCCCTCCAAGAGTGTCGCGTCTCCGAAAAGCCCGGCAGAATGGAGATGCGGCGCGGACACCACCAGAGCCTCAGGATACTTCATTGAACAGCCCGAAGTGCCCGCAGGAAACTCCCCAAGCCCGGCAGGAGGAGAGACCCGGGAATACCAGCCCTTACCTGAAGCCCAGCAGCAGGTAAGCCCCAGGAGCCCGACGGCTCCTGGATCCAATCAGAAAAAAAACTGTCTACAGACAGAAAAAAGAACAGGAGGCATGCTGGGTACTGTACCCTTATGTACTCCCTATAGGGAGAGGGAGGGGCGTACCAGCATTCCTGCTTTCTTTTTTCTGTCTGCGAGATGGTTAATCTCAATTGTTTTTAATGAAGGGGACGAGGACAGGAGGGACCTGGGGGTAATACGGAGTTGCTGACAATACTGTGCCGTCGTTAATAAGGAGTACCACTTGTAGTGAGTCATTGAAAATAATGGCCAACCAAAATTCTGAATGATGATGATAATAAAAAATTTATGATACTAAGCGGTATATTTACTAAGATTTTGCACTCTATTTGTGTCACAAAAGTGACGAAAATCGGTAATAAATCTTTTCTTTCCAATTTACTTTCGAGCGCACAACTTGTTTAGCCCTGGAATTCACTTGAAAACAATGCAATTATGCACAGCTTTGCATTACAAAACGCCAAGGGGGGCGTATATGGGTGGTGCATGAATGTTCCCAGGCAATAAAACATGTAGAGAGGGTTTTGGTGCTATCTATGAGAAATGCTTCCATTTCTCTCTCCTTTCTGGCTTTGCATGTTTGCTGCAATGTGCAGCACGCATGCAAAGTTGGTAAACTTTAAAAATTTATCTAAGCACAGTATTTTGCACTGGAACGGTATCCTTTCAGTATAAAGCATATGCTAGACTCACACAAACACCCTTGCACTATGGAGCACAGGTGTGTGTGGCGCATAACTGCTTGATTGTGTACTACTTCTCTCTCCCTCTTAAATAAAGCAGCGCAGCATTATAGGCTGGTGCATATTTATGAGCCTAGATGTGTCACACATGCACCACGCAACGTGGCAGATGTGCGACACCTCCATAATTAGATTCATGAAGCCACATAAGGCTATTTTGCGTGGCCATGAGTGGCTTCATAAATCAAGAGTAGCACAGCACAAATCGCTGTGTTTGGTTACTCTGTCCTGGGAAGGAGTTCTATGGGCATTGAATGGTAGTTCCCATGCAACTCCCAAATTTCTTTTACACATTCCCAGGTTTACCAGACCTGGTTGACCTGGAAATGCACCAAAAAGATAAGCTTTCTCAGGGGAGGCATAAGGAGGAGAAATATTTATAATTCTTCTTGTTACTTCCTTTTTCTATGTGTGACTTGCTTCACTGTGCCCTGCCACAAAGTCATAAAAATGCCCCTTTGTAAATAGACTCCTGAGACTATGATAATAACGACCAGAAATTACACCAATCTATTAGTGCTAGGGAGCCATTGATAATACTGTGCCACTGATGATACTCAGAAACTCATTATAACGAGCCATCGATGAAATATGTGAATACATGATTCTAACCATTGATTGTATTGAGCCATTTATGGAAACTCTCCCATTGTCAGCCCTGTAGTATTTACAACCCTTCCTGTATATCAAGTTTATTCTCATCAGTTCCTTCACTCCTTGCATTTTTCCTAATATGTTACGATTTTACTTAATAAAAGTGACTCAGTTTTATCACCTGACCCAAACAAATCTCTCATGAGATGGGTGTATCTACAATGGTAAAGGCTGCACAGATTTTCTGTTTATGCGCTTACCTCAGGGTGCCGTGGAAATCCAGATACTCAACAAAACCTACAGGCGGTGTACTCAATCATGCATGAAGCATTATAAAAAAAAGTTCCTATCTATTAAACACTATACCTCACTCTCAAACATTGTAATCATTTATTACTGGTGGCTTGGTAAGTGGTCCGGTATTTCCTCACTTCCGGAGTTACTGATATTGACCTAATATGATTTGGACCCCGAGGGCCTGATTTACAAAGGCAATCTGAGACAAAAGTCTAATTTACAAATATTTGTATTCACAGAGGTCATTTATGAGTCGGATCTTTACATCTGCAGTCGGGCTGGAATCTCCGCACCCAGTCCGTACTCTCTGCACCCGGGCCGTACTCTCTGGCTCAGGCCTTACTCTCCGGCTCGAGCCGTAATCTTCGCTTGGTCCATATGAAGTGTAATCAATGGGCCAGAATATAATTTATTTTAAAAAACGAATAATAGGATTGTGTGATAAATGGTAGAGAAGGTCATCCTTTGAATCAAGGTACATGCAGTCCATGATTTGCGCTCCCCTCAGTGTTGACTCTAGTGTCACACTACAGTCAACACTGAGGGGACCGAAATCATGGACTGCTCAACACTGAGATGAGTGCAAATCATGGACTGCATGTACCATGATGCAAAGGAGCAAACTTTTCTGGGATATGATGTAGTGTTCGACTGCACCCTTTTCCCTGCCCAAACTGATTTTCATAACCTCCTCTACCATTTATCACATGTTCCTAATCTTCCTTTTTGTAAAAAATTATATCCCGGCCCACTGATTACACTTTATCCAGCCTGAGCCGGAGAGTATGGCTCGAGCCTGTGAGTACGGCCTGAGCCGGAGAACACAGCCAGGGTGCAGAGAGTACATCCTGGGTGCGGAGATTCCAGTCCGACGGCAGACGTAAAGACACAACTCGTAAATGACCTCTGGGAATCCTCAATTTAGGTTCTGCATGTGAGTCCTCATTTTCACCCAAACTTCCACCTGGTTATTTCAACTACTATTAGCAGCTTAAATCTCAGAGTGAATGCAAACACATCCCCAATGCTGTCATCATATCATTTTTATGATGGGACTGGTAATTGCTATTACTTGCCCCATTGTAATAAAAAAGCCAGTCAAAATGAGGGCCTCTGTGATTAATGCACATCACCTTAAATGTGATGGACTTTCCTGGTGGCTCCCACACTTATCCTGTGAGATTTTTTAAATGCAGCCTCATTGGGAGTGCGAGAAAACAAATAATACAATATCTTTCTTCTTTAGTTTATAAACTTGATTCTTCTCTTGTCAAGCTTTGCTAGTGTCTTTTGAAAGGCCCAAACGATCATTCTGGAAGCAATGTGAGAAATTAAAGAGTTGTTATCTATATGCAGTGTGGTTGTGCAGGAGAATGACGAGGTTAATGTTTTTACATTTGTATTTTTACTATATCTTTTTTTATAACTTAAAGGGCGATTATTGGTGCTAAACGTTGGAAACTGTTAAAAGCTTGCTGGAAATGCTTACTGTTGCTACATGTTTATTTATTTTAAAAAATCATCATTTCATATGTTATATTGTATAGGTGGATGCACTTTAATCAGTGTTTTCAGTTTAATTAATTTTATTGATGACTTGTGATAGAGCCGAAATATTGTTTATTTATCTTTGAATGACAATTTTGCACAGAAATGGTTTGTGACACTATTTTACATGATAATGATAAAATGTGTGTTAGGATCTACATTACAAGAAACACACAATTGAAGTTCTGATTTAGATACTGCATCATAAAAGCATGCATAATATTAGAAGTAGTTTTCTGATCACACATAACAATCAAAAAAGTTGATGTGAAATTTTACATCTTAGCAACATGTGTCCTTATGCTTAGATAAACATGACAAATAAACAATAATGCAGAGAATTTCTATGTAAAAATTAAATTCCTTCATGTGTTATGAAAAGGGATGATAATACTAAAATGAGTAACGTGGGCACTGCCATTGACAAGAACAGTAGGTCTTACATGGGGTTATGTTATGAATTGCACTTCATAAAAGTTCATTTCTGATGTGCTTCACATCCTGTATGATGTATTAACGAGCAATGTGCAAAAGAAACTTACAAATGATACGTGAAATGATAATGAAAATTTTAATTTTTTATGATTACCCTATACTTACATAAATTAATCGCAATGCATAATGAAATGCTAATAATAGGCTTCAATGAAGAATTAATGTCAACCCCTGTAATTGAACCTCCTAAGCTACCAATTGGATCGTTTGAGGATTTGCACACATTTGTGCGAGATGAATCTAGTGCAGTAAATCTTTGATGCAAATTGAATTCTTCTATGTATGGTGCTTAAAAAGAAATAGAGTTTCATACCAATGATTAAGCTATTGTGTTCAAAATGACAGAACAAAAGACAGAAATCAAAGGGTTATTCCCCTTACTACTAGTGATGATTTACCTGTAGAATTGAGAGATACTGTGCAACTTGACGTTTGGGATTTCACAGGAAAGGATATTGGTCTGATCAAAGGAGTGGCTCCAATATGAATCATTTTAAAACCAAATGCAGCGTTTCCTCGAATTCCACCATGTAATCTGAGTCTCGAGGCCATCCCAGGTTTACCACCTCTGATTGAGTCAGGGAAATTTGAGGGAGATCATGGAGAACCCCGGCGATTCACCTATTATGGGAATTCAGAAACCAAAAGGAAAGTATTGAATTGTGCTTGATTTGCACAAGGTTAATCAGATTGTGATACCATGTTGTCGAATCGTGCCAAATCCAGCTGTGATACTGTATCAAATTCCACGTGATGCTGAGTGGTTTTCTGTCATCGATTTGTGTCAAGTCTTCTTCTCCTTCCCTTTACACCCGGATAGCCAATTTCTATTTGCTTTCCAGTTCGGAAACCGTGTCTTGGCATGGTGCCGAGTACCACAAGGGGTACAGAGGGTCCTTTAATTTTTAATAAGATATTGAAGAAGAGCCATGTGGCATTGGTAATGCCAAATTACTTGGTGCTGGTTCAGTGCATAGAAAACTTGTTGATAGTGTCATTTACTCTGGAGGTTTGCATATGGGACACTACTGCATTACTGAATCATCTGGCTGTGAGTGGGCATAAGGTGTCACCAACAAAGTTACAGTTTTGCAGAAGGGAGGTCCTTAGCTTAGAACATCACATTGAGAAAGGGGCCAGAAAGGTGTCACAGGATTGAATTACTGCCATTCTACAGATTAATCCACAAAGCACCCAAAAGGAAGTTCTCATGTTTCTGGAAATTGTTGGCTATTGCCCCAAGTGGATTCCAACATTCTCATTGACAGTAAGTCACTGCAGAGGCTCACGGACAAGGATGTGTTCAGATCCAGTTCCATGGAATTATGAATGCATGCGCTCTTTTAAGAAACTGCGAGAGAGTTTTTGTTGAGCTCCAGCATTGAAAATGCCTGACTTTAACAAAAACTTTACCCTGTTCTGCAGTGAGTGCGAAGGTTACGCATTATCAGTTCTGACGCAGATGTATGGAATTGCACGCAGCCCTGTTGCATATCTCTCAGCCACATTAGATTCTATAGCTTCTGCATTGCTGAGATGTCCAAAGGCAATTGCTGTCACATGTGTGAGTTTGGAGCAGTGTGAGAACACTGTGATGGGTCACCATCTGAAAGTGCCTGTTCCACACTTTTTGCTTACTCGTACTCGAAAGCAACATCTCACAAGAAGCCAGTTACCTAAATATGAACAAGTGATTCTGGGTGCTGAAAATGTGTCATTAGTGAGATGCACAAGTGTGAATCTGGCTACATTGATGCCCTTACCAAGAAAAGAGGTTGTGATTGATGAAGCAGATTGTTATTGTTTGAATGTGACTATGCACAAAGCACCGACCAGATATTCTGGATGTTCATTTGTCTGAGTTAGATCATGTGCTGTTTGTGGATAGATCATGTTTGAGAGATGCAGAAGGAAACTTGAGGGCCGCGTATGCCATCTGTACTGTTGTGGGAGTGGTTGAAGCTTCGTGGTTGCAAGGACTGTATTCAGCCCAGGTGGCTGAAATGACAGCGGTAACTAGGGCTTGCAGCATTACTGAACAATTGAGAGTTACTATTTTCATGACCAGCCAATATGGATTTGGGGTTGTCCATGATTTTGGGAAGTTGTAGTCTCAGTGTGGGTTTCTGGCCTCTTCGGGTTCACCCATCCGAAACAGAGAGAGTGTGAAACATCTACTGCTGTCATTACAATTGCCCATCCAAATAGTGGAGGTAAAATGTCCAGCCCATTGACAGGGGAATGATTATGTGACGGTCGGTAACCGCTATGCGGATAAGACTGTGCGCTATTGCACCCTAAATTGTTACATCTTTAATGGGGACACATTAAAAGAACAACCTGATGTCACAGAATGAAGGCTGCTGTTTTCAGTTGTGGAAACATGGGAGAAAGTAAAAGCATTACAGGATGAAGTGCCAGAAACAAAACACAGGGATGGATCAAAGCAGGTTGCAAACAAAGGCAGGAAGATGAAGTTTGGTATACACAGATGAAAGACCAGTCTTACCTAATAGCTTGTTGACACCAATGGCGAGAAACTACCACAGTCCTGCACACATTGGGAGAGATGCAATGATACTTCTTTTTTTACAGAAATTTTTTGAACTCTGATTCCAAGCTGTTGCAGAGGTGCTGTGCCAGAGGTGTGTGATTTGTCAACAATAATATGTGGAAAGAAAATGCTAGTCGCAATGAGTCATATAGAGCTTTCTGGAGGCCCATTTAATAGGATGCAGCTTGATTTTATTGAGATGCCCCCTTGCAATGGACAAAAATATGTTCTAGTAATAGTATGTCTGTTCTGTTCTATTGTTGGATGAAAGCATATCCAACCAGGCATAATGACAGTTTAACTGGAGCTAAACTACTCCTTGGAGAGCTTATACCATGGTTTGGATTTCTGACCTCTTTAGAATCAAATAGAGGGACTCACTTTAACAATGAGGTGATGCGAATGCATTGTGCAGCTTTACAAATTGAGCAGAAGTTACACTGTGCCTACCAACCAGAGGCATTTGGAGTGGTCGAGCAAGTGAATGGAACACTAAAGTCCCATCTGGCAAAGGTGTGTGCATCAACGTCTCTGAAATAAACTTATGCCTGTCCCTTGTTGTTGATGAGTTTGAGAAGTACCCCAAACAAAAGAACTGGACTGTTCCCACGGAAAATCATAATGGGGAGGGCTATGAGACAGCCTACAGTCCCATCCAACCAGTTAGTGAATATAACTGATGAGTTGGAACTCATTTACTGTAAAGGAATGGCTGATGTGCTCTGTTCTATGTGTCAGCAGGCTGGGGAATCCACCACCTCACCACAACAGGAGCAGTGCCAGGACCTGTGCCCCAGATGGCTGGGTACTAGTGAAGTAACATGCTTGCAAATTGTGTTTGGAGCCTCATTGGCAAGGGCCACATCAAGTGATCCTTGTTACCACAACTGCTGTCAAATGTGGTGTTCTACCGAATTGAGTACATGCTTCCCACACTCGCCGATTACAGTGAGACGTCCAACTCAGGTCAGTCAGAGAGTAGAAGGGATGCCAGCTACTGTGTCTTGAAGCACTGGATCAAATGAGGGTCCAAAGGAGTCAGTCCCTATTGGTAACAAGGGTCATGCGGAGAGGGACCTGACTGAGTGAAGTGTTGATCCAGCTTTTGTGAACAGTGTAAGTGAAAAGTGAGTGATAAGTGGAGACCATTGGTCTAGAAGAACTAACAGATTGAGGCAAATTTTGGCACAAGGCAAAGTACTCCCTACTGTAATTGAAGTCACAAGCCACTTCAATATGTTTATTTTGGAAGATTGTTTCATAAAACATGCAAACATATAAGACATGCAATTTTTGTAATTACATAAGTAGAAAAAGCAAAATGTTTAATTAATAAGATTGTTTCTTTAATAAGGTTAAAACACCCTAGCCTACTAATCCACACAGGTTTGAACAAAATGCATCTTCAATCAATCAATCAGTGTTTTGTAGAGCCTGCTACTTGGGTCTCAAGGCACTGTGGGGGTGCAGTCTTGTACATGGGATGTGTAGGAGTCGGATATCATGGCCGATATACTTATTCTAATGTTGCAGTTGTGTTGAAGATACACTGCTTGTCTTCATTCCTGATGTCCAACAAGGCAATAGCTTTCATGGCAAATCACAGTGTTATCTAGTTTAAAATTGAGTTAAAAAGACTACCAAATTAAAATTTAAGACCATTCCCTTTCCATATAATGCCGCCTGAAAATAGGTAACTGCTTGCTGCAAAAAACTATGTAAGTAGTTGCTTGTTTATATGCTTGACAGATGAATATCACATGCTGTACTTTTTCATTCTGTAGTTGGAGTATAGGGTACATGTAGATGTACTACCGATCTTCCCAGTAGCAACCGGCGAAGCCATAAACAATCCTAGTTCAAGTGTTTCATAGCGGAATTTTAAGTAAAGTGATTTTGCTACTTGCTTAAGTGGTAGGTTGGAAAAGACCTCATAGCTGGGTGTATCCTTAATGGAGAAGAATTGCTGTGTCAGCATGCCATGAGTAGAGACGTTGTGGAGGTTTGCCTTGATGAACTCCCAGTAACAGGCTTTCAATTGTATTTTGGATGCAGCTACCAGCGAACAAGGGTCCGTCCAGAAGTGGCCGAGCTCCAACATGTCAAGCCAATAACAGATATATTTAAACCAAGGGAATGTAAGGCATGTGTCCAAGGTCACCTGTTCCTCTACTGCCTTCCAATATGGGTACAGCTTCTCAGTTGTTTAAAGTCTTACCCAATATAATAAAGGTCTAATTCTGGCTAGGTCACCCACTCTTTCAAAAGAAACATATAAAAACATAGGGGCATATTATCAAGAACGGCAATAAAAGTAAACTGCCGCTAAAACAGCGATAATAGGCTTGATAATATGTCCTTATGAATTACCATAGCAGGCCAGGCTCTGGTGTTAACCTGGGCTGCTATGCTAATTCTCAGGGGCATATTATCAAGCCCATTATCGCCGTTTTAGCAGCAGTTTCCTGCCGCTAAAGCGGGGATAATTTTATCGCAGTTCTTGATAATATGCCCCTTAGAGATTAGGAGAGTGCTAGTAGGGAGGTAGAGAAACAAGCGTATAAACTTTTTTTCACTAGTTGTAAGAAGGTCTGACTTCATGAGGCCCCAAATTTCAGCCCCATACAGGGCAGCTGTTGGGCCTTTACCTTATACAGTTCTATTGTGAGGAGGACTGCTCTTGAGGTTGTCCACTGAAACCTCCTATAAATCACTGAAACGTGTTGCTGAATCACTGCCCTTCTCTTCTCTATATGAGGTAGCCATGATAGTTTACTATCAAGCATTATTCCCAGATATTTGAATCTATGCATCTGTTTCAAGGTTTCATTTGCCAGAGTTAAGGGTTGCTTGAATACCTTATAGGGTCAGACTGACATGAACTTTGTTGTGGATAGCTTGATCTCAAGGCCCTTATATAAGCAATAAGCGTTGAATTTCACCAGGAGCAGTTGGAGGTCCATGGGAGTCTTGGACATTAGGAGGGTATTGTCTGGAAAGAGTCAGTATAAGGTTTTCTCTGTTTCATTTTACTGCTTGTCTTATTTGGGGTGATACTGGATGCAATCATTTAACGATTCTCTGTGCGGTCAGGACAATGCACTTCAAGCATAGAGGGTCATGGTCTCGCTTTGGTTTTTGGGCTAATTCCCTGTCCAGCACCAAATTACAGCAAACGTTTGAAAAGAGACTGTAGTGTTATGTACACAGGTTAGGCCCGAGTAACGAAGCTGCACATTTTTCTTACATTGTCCTAATTTGCACAATAACATTTCTGGTTTGACCTTTTGCAAATATTAGGGTGCGTGATAATGTTGGATTCGTTTTTCTGAAACTACCTCAGTTTACGTATCTAGCTTCGCAAAATATTATCACAATACCTCGAACACCTTGTACAAGCCCTTTCTTATGCACAATGAACAAAAGTCATTCTATCTTCATCCACTGGGCGACAGGACTATCTACATATCCATAACATTACAAACCTCTATGTACATCACAAGGATGCTTTCTATTATAAGTAATGAGCATCCCAAAAGAATAGCATAGGAAGCAATTCAGCTGACACAGGGGCCCTACATGCTGGGACTTCACCACGCAACGGTCTGACACCGCAGTGGGGAGGTGTCCAGTTCATTACCAAGATGGGCTCCTACATTCTCTCCCACCTGGTAATGGGGTTGGATCATCCCTTGGGGGGATTTTTGGCTTTACACCTACACACACACACTCTAGGTTTACATAGAGTAGGGCTCGCATATAGGTGTACACCTGATTACTACCTTGTATCATATGCCTATATATATCTCTTTAATTATATACACTGTTTTAGCACCATGGTAGAACTGTATCTACTGTTTACTCATTTGGGGCGTCTAATCACTTTCATCTGCTTCTGTCAACTGATTATTGCAGCACACATACTCTATACAAAAATAAAGTTGGTTCAATAAATATATTGAAAATTACCCAGTGTATATTCTCTGTATATTTCCCTGAGAACAAGGAGCATGAGTGATTGAGCAATAGGTCCTGATCTGTTTCCATGATCACTGAGGGGTCAGGTTATTCATTGTCAGTAGTTGTAAGGAACCATTTTCTCCCTGGTAGGGTTGGGGGGCTTATGGTGGCACTGTGAGCTAACTGGTCTCTAGGCCAGCATATCCTGCGGGGTGCCCAGAATCAGTCTAGACCCCTCACCCAAAGTTTATGTTGTCCAAGAAATGCACAGGTCCTACAGACTAGTGGAAACCGCACAACAGTAGTCGACAAGGTAGACAATATCACATAGTACTGAAAGATTGAGGCAAAAAGGAACTGCACCAGCCAACAATAGTGTAATTATTTTCACGCTGTGGCATTTTGCTAGTGCTTTTAAATCGGACTTACCCCCCACCCACTATCACTCAGCCGAGTAGATGCTGAGTGCTCACACGCCTCGGCCGCTGCCGGACTATCGAGCGGCCATCTTGGAGGGAATCAGGGTAGCGGGCTAGTGGTTGGGACACGATCTGACTTGGTATAAAAAAAGACGGTTATGCCTCCGCGCAGCGGATGCGAGCAGCGTACGTGCCGTTATCGTGCTGAAGGAGCGCCAAATGAGAGCCCATCTGCACCAGTCCATGCCAGGACAGGCCCAGGGGCCAGCACCCATGACCCTACCTCCTCAGGGATAGGAATCGTGAGGTACAATAGGGATCAGCTCTTAACTTTCAGGGGAAAGAGAAATCCTAAATGTTCAAACTTTATATTTTTATATTATACGAAAGGATACATAGTTTGTGCCCCTGTTGTAAATATGTCCTTTCGCCATATGAATCCATCGGGCCATCTAATGGCACCACTATGACTTATTTCCTAGCATTACTCAACTGCTGCTCATTTCATAAACATGCTATAGAGCTAAGCATGGTACTAGAAGAAAGATGCCCCGATGTTCTTTTCCTGACAGAAACTTGGATGAATGCATCCTCTGACCCTGATGTGGTCAAGGCAATACCCCCAAACTATGCTATTAAGAGGCAGGACCGAGACAAAGGCCAGGGTGGGGGAATCGCAATTAATTATAACAATACCTACTGTTGTAGAATAACTAGCTGCGTTATTGCTGACTGTGAGAGCTGTTCTCACACACATGTACGCTATCAGGGATTCCTTTATGTCATCCCCCAGGAGCACACGCAAACATTTGTAATGATCATCCTAACATTGCTATTATTCATGCAAGCTCCACCCCTAATTTTACTATTCTAGGAGATTTTAACATCCATCTTGATGAACCTGCGGCCCCCGCCTCCCAAAGTCTTGTGGCAGGATAGGATTAGACGTGCTCCAATTGAGACAAATCGTCACTGGCTCCACCCATAAAGCAGGCCATTTGTTAGACCATTTCTTCACCAACCTTAATAATATCAGCCTGAGGGAGTCCATCGTGGTTCCTTGGTCAGATCATGCGCTCTTCTCTTTTGCTTGGTCCCCCTGGACCCGGTAGCTCCGGCTATAAGAACAAAAAGACTGAGTCGTATCTGGTCTAAATTGCCTCTGGAGGAATGGGTTACTAACCTTAGCCAGGCCATTCCAGCTATTAATACCAATTCTATAATGGCAAATGCATATTTTGATAACTGGCTGGAATCCTCTTTGGATGTTATTCTCCCAAAGACAGAAGTCTGTCACCGCATTGGAGTTAATAAAAAGCATGGTACACCCCGGAATTAAAACTGCTTAAGCAATCTTCCAGGGAAGACATGGCTTGGCAGTTCGGGCTGGACTGTTCCCATGAGGCACAGGGTCAGACTGATTTGCATATGGCCATGTCTGAACTGGGGTGGCTGAGTGGGCTAAAGAATGGTGATGGGTGAAACCCAGATCAGTTGACTGGGAGTGAGTGTTTGATTTGCTCAAATGCTCCGTCCATCATCCCCTTTTGTTTCGCTTTGTTCGCCCTAAGTTGGCAGGGTATGCTCAGACGTGAGTCCCTTGCTCACTTGGCCACTGGATTCAAGATAGCCTGGCTGATGAGGATTATGAGTCCGAAACCGGTCCCAGGATGCTTGTTTCCGGTCCAGGGAAGACATGGCTTTGCAGTTCGGGCTGGACTGTTCCCATGAGGCACAGGGTCAGACTGATTTGCATATGGCCATGTCTGAACTGGGGTGGCTGAGTGGGCTAAAGAATGGTGATGGATTAAACCCAGATCAGTTGACTGGGGGTGAGTGTTTGATTTGCTCAAATGCTCTGTCCATCATCCCCTTTTGTTTCGCTAAGCAATCTTGCAAACAGTTAGAAAGGATGTGGAGGAAGGACTTCTCAGTAGTTGACAAAAGTAATTACAGAGCTGCCCTTCGATCCTATAAAAATAAAATAAAAACTACACAATCTAGCTATTATTCAGACAAGATTGCCTCTGCTTCTAATTCCCCTAGGGACATTTTTAAAATATTTAAATCTTTGGTTTCTCCGGCAGGTCCCCTTACAGGACCATCAAACGCACAGAATCGGTGTGAGAAGCTAGCAACCTTTTTTGCGGCCAAAGTTTTCAACATATATTCAAGATTTCATCAGGTAGAACCCATAGCACCTCTTGCCCCTCCGGCAGGACTGATGAGATTAGAAGAATTCACTCCCCTGGATCTTCCCACTCTCCAGCGTTTGCTGGGGAACCTTAAATCGGGGTCTCCAGCTGATGTTGCACCTCCCACTATTCTTAATAAAGCCTCGGAAACTATCTCCCCAGTTTTGCGAGACGTAATTAACTTTGCAGCAGGGATGGTACCTCCCCCCTAGAAGCAGGCAAGAGTGAAGGCACTCCTAAAGAATCCCAACCTCGATCCAGAAGACTGGGCTAATTATCGTCCCATCTCCTTATTACCTGGTATAGGCAAATTGGCGGAAAAGCATGCTAACACCTTATTATCTTCCTTTTTGGAAACCAACAGTGCCCTACATCCCACTCAGACGGGTTTTAGATGTAAACAAGGCACGGAGACAGCTCTCATTGCCGTAGTTGAAGATGTGAGAAAAATTGTGGATATCGGAAGCTGCGCTGCTATTATTTTATTGGACCTAAGCGCAACTTTCGATACTGTTAATCAATCGATAATGATGCAGACGCTGAGTGATGTTGGGGTATCAGGGCTAGCCTTAAACTGGCTCCAGTCCTTTCTCACAGACAGAAAGTTTGCTGTTTTTGAGGAGGGGGCAATGTCGAAGCAGATTCCTCTGCAGTTCGGCGTCCCCCAGGGTTCCTCATTAAGTGCTACCATGTTCAACATCTACATGAGGCCGTTGGCTCAGATGGTTCTTCCCTGGGGGGTTGAGTTGGTCACCTACGCCGATGACACACAGCTGGTAGTCGCCCTTTCCAGACATGACACCTCTGGCTCCAACCTCTCTGCATGCCTTAGTAAAGTCCTTGAATGGATGGATGCATCTTTTTTGAAGCTCAATGGTTCAAAGACCGAAATTATGATGCTAGGGCACATGGCACCCAACAATTTGATCCTTGGTGGCGGAACTGTCTTGGGTTACCTCCCCTTCCCAAGAAGCAAATTAAGAGTTTGGGTGTCTGGCTGGACCCCAACCTCAATGGAAAACTTTAAAATACAGGCTACTGGATTTTATCTGATTGATGTATTTCTATGCGAGAAGATATTTAATAAAGGACAAATGAAGAAAGAAAATCTCTACATTGGAAGTTCTTACATTTACCAATAACCTACTGAACTGGTGGCTTTGCAAATAAAATGCCAACAACTGCCTAAGACTACAAGGAACAGAAGTAAAGAAACAGGAGTATTGTAAAAAGCACAAGGACCCTTGAGAAGAGCTTGGATTCCCATCAGTTGTCTCTGTGATCAATCTTATCATTGGGTCATCCACCTATTTGAATGATATGTCTCTTGATCATAGAGACTGTCTTCAAGGGAAAACTCACTCAATAGAGTCAACAAGGGAGCGCCAGATAGTGAAAAACCAGATCATATGTTTTTTGAGTCAATGATCACGTGGAAACTTTGTGCAGTGCATGAAAAAGTGAGTGCAGTGTTTAAATTAGAGTTGTAAGGAGAGAAACAAAATGTATTATAAATATCACCTCACACTCTAATTAAAACCAAAAACGGTGCAAAAAGCAGAATTAACAAATAACTTGCTATTTATCAAGGTCGACATGTTTCAGCCAACTAGGTAAATGTGCTAAAGGCTTTCTTCAGGACCTATGTTGTCAAAATTTGCTACTGCATGAGTATACCAACTGAAGACCAAAAAGTGTCAAAACTAAATATATTTAATATGGTAAATATCACCACAGTAAGGTTGGAATCGGTACAACCTTCTTTTACTGATCGTCCACTTCAAGGGATGCAGATGGCATCCGTCTTGACCAGGGACTGGACCTCACCTCACCTGGAACCTTACTCAGGAATACGAGGCCCGCTCTGTCCGTCGTTGCCTCCGGCGTCTTCTGAGTCAAGGGTGGAGATGACCTTGATAAATAGCAGTTATTTGTTAATTCTGCTTTTTGCACTGTTTTTGATTAGAATGGGTGGATGACCAGATGATAATATTGATCACGGAGACAATTGAGGGGAATCCAAGCTCCTTGTGCTTTTACAATACTCTTGTTTCTTTCTTTCTATTCCTTGTAGTCCTAGGCACGTGTTGGCATTTTGTTTGCGAGACCCCCAGTTCGGTAGGTTATTGGTATTTTATAGATTGGGGAATAGAACTGTGGCAGGTCGTTAAATTATCCCTTTGACCCTACCATTCTCGGATTGTTTGTTGAAGTTCTTACATGTTTACATAAAGATTGTGTTTTTTAACTTTGTTGCTAAACTCAAGCATCTTTTATAATACAACTGCTGAGTGCTGTACCAACATTTGTTCTTTCGACCTGGTAGACCTACTACTGTTCTGGAATGTAGGCGCTGCTGCGCTGTCCGAGACCATTTGGCCATTTGAGAAGGTTAGCTTTGATTCGTGGAGAAAGTCGCTGAATAATTTCCAATTCTTACACCTACTGAGAGGAAGGGAGTTTCCTAGTTCTGAGGACAGGATGCCCCAACTGTTCTCCTCCGTACTTTTCTCTGTGTCCCACAGATTTTCCAGTGGATGGGTGTTAAAATCTCCACAGACAAGGAGGTAGTACTTGCCATTGTTAGGGGCCTTGTTCTTTACAGTGAGAACAATTGCTTTTAGGGTTCCAAGTTGATCCTCATGATTGTTGCATTTGCAAGGATTTAAGCACACGTTTAAGGCGGCGTCCAGTGTAGTACAATAGTTCCTCTGCTCTTTGACTAATCGAATGGTTTTTCTATTGCTTAGCGTGCCAGGTGGAAATCTAGAGTTGCCTTCAGACCTTTCCGGAGGCCCGGTGGTTCTTGCGGCTCTGCAGCTCACAGAACACTGCAAGCAATTCCTTTTGATTATCGTGAACTGTGTTGGATGGCCTTGCTCTTCTCATTTGCAGAGGTATGTGCATGCCCATCACATGTATGCAGTCTATATTGTCACTAATCAACTTTGGGGTGACTGGTCTGTTGAACTTCACTTCGCTGTATTTGCCTTCTCCCATTGCCTCAAATGCTGCAGAGTTCTTACTGCTCGGATTTACTAGTTTTATGTCCTGTGATGATATCATAGAAAGTGAACGGATAGCCCGGAACCCCTCCAATTCAATCCATTGAATGTGTACGGTTCAATGGAGTTGGAAAAGATCAATGAAGGTGAATTGCGTGGCTGCGTAATCAGTGCCTCTAACAATGGGAGAAAAGTACCCTCAGGGTGATAGCTCAGGAACTCTGTTGTATATGTATCCTTTCTTTATTTCCATGTTTTCTGTGATTCTTACCTGTGTCATGCATTCCAGAATGTAGATGGCTCTGCCTCTTCCTAGTGTTCTAGTTGGAGACAGTTTGTGCCTGGCCAGCTTGTGTCGAGGTTGTTATGCTGTGCTTTCCTGCATTAAACCAGTTGTGGTTTACCTGTGGTCTCCAGATATTTACTACAATTTTGGCGACGTTCTTAACGCTGGCCGGTACATCCTGAAGACCTCCAGCTGATGCCTGACTGTGAGCAGTATGCAGCGCAGCTGTAAGCAGGTTACAGCGTAGCATCCTCGAGTGAAACGGACCTGTTGCGTGTGGATTTCCTCGATCTCCTTTTGGTGCGTCTCTATGCTGCGCAAAGATGTTTCCCTGATGAAATTGTAAGTACTTTTGCTCTTGCGCGAGCTAAGCACGAGCGCACTCATTAGCCTTCAGCAACGGCTTGAGTGGTTGCTTCCACGTCATCGCTTCATTGTTGTTGTTGCCTGGGAGACGACGCTTCATCGGCCAGCTCTGACGACTGATGATCGGCAGCTTCATTCACGTGCGCTCCAAGCCTCAATAGGTTGCGTTCCAAGCCTCGTTTTTGTTCTTGTCCTGGTGGCGGCCATTTTAGCTCTTTGTTTGCTTGCCAAGCCTTGATTTGGTACGAGTTTCGGCGGCGGCCATCTTAAGTCGTTTTTAACGCGACTTTACATCGAACAAACCCTTGATCATTTCCTCTTCCTGTCTCAACATCTAAACATCGTATTTCGGACATTTACCAGTTTTAACAGAGGTATGTTCTCACAGTGATTACAACTTTATCTTGTTGTGCAATATTTCCTTTTATTGTTAATTTGTTCATTGTACTTTGGACATGGCACAACAGTTTGTAGTTACTTTACCTCCTCAGTTCTTACCTGAGCCTGGAGTTCCTGAGATACCTTGGGAGGACTGGTACATAATGTTTGATAACTATCTTGAAGCTCTAGATGGACAGGAATTTTCAGCAAAAAGGAAAAAGGCCATTCTCTTGAGCACTCTTGGCAAGGAGGGACAGAGGGTTTTCAGATTTTTACCGATCACTTTAAGAGCTAATGGCCAAGACATTGACGAATTTAAAGAAGCGGTTGCACGTCTGGAAATCAGATTCGCTAAGGAGGAGAATTTGGTTATGAACCGATATAAATTTTATACACAACGTCAAAAAGATTCTGAAACAATAGACGATTTTGTGGCTCGACTTAGGGAGTTATCAATAAAGTGCAAGTTCGGTGCTATGAACGACGAACTTATAAGAGACCAATTAATTGTCCAGTGTTCAAGCAAGAAAATTCAGGAAAGGTTATGGGCCGCTAAGAACCCTTCCCTGAAAGATGCAATTGACCTGGCTAAAGTAATTGAGGAGTCAAGCAAATGCATGAAGGTGTTAGATTCACATAAGTCGTGTCCTCAACAAGAGGTCTCTGTTGTTTCTGATAAAGGTAGTGTGGCGGAGTGTGAACATTGCTGTGGAGACAATGTTGCTGTTGTAAAAAACAGACCCAGACCTCCTGCTAAAAAATCCTCCTTGAGTAGATTCTGCAATAGGTGTGGCAGTAGTAGCCATTCATCAGACGCAAGGTTTTGTTTTGCTGCAAACAAGGAGTGCTTGAAGTGCGGCAAAGTTGGACATTTCTCGAAAATGTGCAAAGGGAAAGCTAAACAAAGAGTAGCTATTGTTGATGACTATATGGATGACACCGCAGCTGAGCCCGAAAGACTCCTGGTCATTGACGATGTGGATGTCATCTGTGATGATCCAAGACAAAACAGACCCAAAGCAATATTCAAGATAGACTCCCATGAGGTGTTGTTGATGGTTGACACAGGTTCTCGCCATACCATCATCCCTAAGGCTACTTTTGACACTTTTTGGGAGGGTGTGAATTTACATGAGAGTGATATCTCTCCTAAGGGATTTAATGGCCAGAAGATTGAAATCCTTGGTTTCTTCGAGTCTGAGATTGTCTTCGAGAAGAGGTCTATATTTGGGAAAGTTTATGTTTCTATTGATGGCCCTCCCATCCTTGGATGGGTAAATCAATATGACCTCTACATAGTTATCAACCCTAGGGCTAAGAATCAAATAATGGTAGTAGATGATGACTCTATTGAATTTATCCTTTCTGAATTTGGGTCTGTGTTCAGGGAGGAGTTGGGTGAGCTTCGTGGGTATGCCCATCTGATTAAGTTGAAGAAAGATAGTCTGCCGGTACAACACCGTGTAAGGAGGATTCCCATTTCAATTCGCAATGAGGTGAAACTCCTTATTGAAGAGATGCTTCAATCTGGGGTAATAGAACCAACAGAAGCATCGGCATGGGTTTCACCCGTTGTGATTTCTAAAAAATCAGACGGAAAATTGAGGTTCTGTGTGGACCTCAGGTCCCTAAACAAGTGTGTTGTTGCGGACACCTTCCCCTTACCTAATATCGCCGAGATTTTGTCCACTCTTCAAGGGGCTAGGTACTTCTCTAAGCTTGATCTGAAGAGTGCCTACCATCAGGTAAAGCTCCATGAATCGTCAAAGCATCTTACTGCCTTTATCACCCCTGAGGGGATTTTTCAATTTACCCGCCTTCCCTTTGGGTTGATATCGGCAGCGAGTGTCTTTCAGAGGTTGGTCAGCGAGATTTTCAAGGGGCTGAAGAACGTAATATTCTTTCAAGATGACATCTTGGTTTTTGGAGACTCTGTGGCAGATCACAATCTTGTTCTGAGAAATGTTTTGCATAGAATTTGGGACACTGGCCTTACTTTGCGTAAGGAGAAGTGCTCTTTTCTTGTCCAGAACATTGAGTACTTGGGACATGAAATCTCAGTCAACGGTGTTAAGCCAAAAAAGAATCTTCTTGATGCAATACGTTTAGCCCCTTGCCCGTCTGATAAGGACCAGTTGCGGTCATTCATGGGGTTAATCGAATACTACTCCAAGTTTGTGGAGAAGTTCTCAGAGAAGACCTTGCCTCTGAGGGCTTTGTTGAAAAAGGGTTGCAAATTCACTTGGGGGCCCGAATTGGAAGTGTGTTTCAATAATATCAAGGAAGCTATCTGCAGTGCTAAGGTTCTGGCACCTTTTGATACCTCTAAAACTTCCACTTTGTTGGTGGATGCCAGCGCTCATGGTCTTGGTGCCGTATTGTTACAATCCCATAAAGACGGTGAGAGGCCTGTTGCTTTTGCCTCACGCACTCTTTCTAAGTGTGAACAGAACTACTCTGTAATTGAGAAGGAGGCTTTGGCTGCTGCGTGGGGTACTCACCATTTTCGACCCTACTTATGGGGCGTTCGTTTCAACCTGAAGACTGACCACAAGCCCCTTATCTGCATCCTTTCTCCTGGGGGTGGGGCATTTGGTTCTCCGAGGTTGGCGAGGTTGGCTTCCAAACTCCAGGAATATCATTTTGACATTTCCCACATCTCTGGGTGGCGAAATTTTCAAGCTGACTGAATGTTGCTTGGTTGGATGATGTTCTCCTGTTAACTGAGAGTTCCTTTTCTCGGTCTGAATGGGTCGATGCCATGTCCAGTGATAGTGTGTTACAGGAAGTCATCCAGTTAATAAAACTAGGTTCCCGCAGGGAGAGCTGTGTTCATGTTTCTGTTCGCCCTTTCCTAAAGGTAATTGATGATTTGTCTGTATGTAATGACAATGTTATTATGCGTGGCGATAAATTTGTGCCTCCTGTTGATTTGAGATCCAAACTCATTTCTTTAGCGCATGAGGGTCATCTTGGCCAGACCTTGACACAGCAGCGTCTCAAGTTGAACTTCTGGTGGCCTGGTATGGACTCTATGGTTTCTTCTTGGGTTGAGAACTGTCATTCTTGTAAGGAAGGTGAGAAGCGATTAAAGGTCTCTGTGGGGTCCCAGATGGGTGGGTTGCCGTTTCCCGAAGTCCCATGGCATACCATCTGTTTAGACTTCATAGGTCCAATTGCTGAGTTACCTCCTTCGCAGAGGTTTGCTGTGGTTATTGTAGATTGCCATTCCAAATGGTTGTCCGTGGAGTTTCTAAAAGATATCACCACGGAAACTACCATCAAACACTTGAAATCTGTGTTCTTTTTGGAGGGTTTTCCAAGTGTCATTATAACTGACAATGGCACACAGTTGGTTTCCCATGACATGCAAGCCTTTTTGTCTGATTGTAGTGTTTCTCATCACAGGACCTCCCTTTACAATCCCCAGGGGAATGGCCTTTGTGAACGGTTAAACAGATTGGTGAAAGGTACTGTTCAAATGGCCCTTTCCAGCAGTTCTTCTGCCTCCTCTCTTGTTCGTGAAATGGTTTTTGCGTATTGCACCACCCTTCATGGTTCTCAGTCCAAGTCTCCCTTTGAAATGATGAGGGGTAGGGTTCCTAGTACCAAATTGATTCCTTCTTGGCTCAAGGATGTGGTCTGTCAGTCGGGTTTGGGTAAGGATTTTTGTTTTCCTAAGGTGCCTAGAGGTATCCCTGGGTTTACTAATTCCTCAAGTAAGTGTCCTATGGATCAGTCTGCTAAGTCTGTTTCTAGTAAACTGTCTGCTAAGTCTGTTTCAAGTAAACAGTCTGCCAAGTCTGGTTCTAGTAAACTCGCTAAGGGCGATCTTGTCAAGGTAAAGTCTGGTCGCGTTTCTGGTGGTTTGTCGAAATTCCGTGGTCCCTACCTTGTGAAGATGGTCTATCCTCACTATGTGGTTCTTTCTAACGGAGAAAAATGGAATTTAAGGAGGGTCGCTCTCTATCAGAAAGCGGCTAGCGGTCCTGGTTCTGTTTCCCCTTTGTCCTCTTCTCCCTCTCCTGTTCCTGTTCCTGCCCAGGATCTTCCTTCTTCAGGGTTCATGTTTATTCCTTCTCAGGTTACTGCTACAACTCCTGTTGCGCCTGTCCCCGTGCAAACTTTGGTGAGGGGTGATGGTGGAGGGGATGCTCCTCACCCTGTTGTTTCTGATCCCAATCCTTCTGTGTCTGCTTCCAGGCCTCAGAGATGCCGCAGACCCCCTGTATACTTGAATGATTTCTGTTGTGATTAGTTTTTAGAGGGGTGACGTGTGTCCCCTTCAATGTTCTATTTCATTGACCTATTGTTTTGGCTTACTGCTTGTTTTATTGCTTACTGCTAGTTTTATTGCTCAACTGTTATTGCTGACTTTCTTTAGTTTTGTGTTAAGTTTCCTTTTATGACATCTTGTTTTTTGCGTCAAGTTTCCTTTTCCATGACATGTTTCTTTTTATTCTACGAGAGGAGATGTGTTGTATATTTATCCTTTCTTTATTTCCATGTTTTCTGTGATTCTTACCTGTGTCATGCATTCCAGAATGTAGATGGCTCTGCCTCTTCCTAGTGTTCTAGTTGGAGACAGTTTGTGCCTGGCCAGCTTGTGTCGAGGTTGTTATGCTGTGCTTTCCTGCATTAAACCAGTTGTGGTTTACCTGTGGTCTCCAGATATTTACTACAAACTCCTGATGGTTACATATAGGATGAGGGGAAGGCTCTTGTGCACAGATTTAATAGCGCTGGGCTGAACCCAGAAGAGGTGCTTTGCTGAGTTCTCCCACTCTAGATCCTTGGGTTCCTTGGTTCATCACAGTAGGGGAAGATGTAACTTGCATCCAAAGTGGCTTGCGTGCGTGCCTGGTGGAAGGTCACTGTTTTCTTGGCTTTTTTTCTCCTTTAGAACACGCCTTAGGGCTATTTTGACTTTCTTAATGTTTTTTTTCTTTTTGATGCCAACTTTTAGTGTGAGGTGTTCACGTCATCCACTTCCTCCACCATTAGAGGTTTGGCAATTTGTACAGGCCGTTTCCGAAATATTGGTTACAGTTGCTTTTCATTTCTCCTTCAGTGACTATAAACCACTCGAGCGATGCAAACAAAGCCCTCACAATAACGTTTTGAAAGTCTCTTTCAGTATGACTTAACTCTATACTGCTGAAGCGATGGTTTCATCTTCACAGTTTTCATTTGAAAGAGGAACTGCAGCCAGCATTTCATGGCAAATATGTTAGAACAACAACCTCCGTACTGCAGTATGAGATTTTCAGAATTACAGAGGGACAAAGGACATTCTCTGTTATGGCTTGTCAGAATCCTCACCCTGCACCTTTTTCTGGAGCTGTATTTTTAATTTTAGTTAGAAGACAACCGCGGCCCATCAATATGTTCAGAGGGGCCATGGCCCCCGAATTTTTTCCCCAGCAAGAAGACTGTCTGTCAGGTTGAGCAAAGGTCAGCCTGACCGACACTGTTCTTGTTCAGGTCAGGAGCTGTAAAATAGCTTAATGTGCCAGCTCTCAACTTGTAGAAGCCAGGTCCAGCCATACAAAGCCAGGCTTTGATTGTTTGGCACTAACAACTAAAGAGTGAGCTCAGGCTTCCATGTGGAAATAGACTTCCCGCCATCTAGATGTAGGTAGTATTATTTGCAGCCATCACTAGTTACTTTTTCAATATCCAGATAAGCCACACTGTGGAGGTGCACACCAGACAACATCCTAGCCAGTGTCTGGCTGCTCACAGTGACTTTCTTGAGACATTTACTGGTTTTGTCACTCTGGTTTGGAGCATGAACACTCTCATGCTCTTGACTTGTCAGGGAAATCAGTCATAATTCACAGGTGCAATGAGAGTCCCAAGTTTGTCCATAGCTCATCTGCTCCTGGTAATTAATTCTTAGGAAGTTATTTGCCGCCTGAAATTGCAATAAGCTTCTCTGGGCAATGCTGGGATGAAGAGGACTCTTTAGGGCAGATTTACAAGCCCCTTGCGCTACTTTTGCGTCACAATTCCCATGTTAAAAGTGACGCAAGAGTGGCGCAAGGGGCTTGTAAATAAGCTCCTTTAATTACATACAAGGCTATCATCACTTCTGAATCATTCTTGATGTTGACTTCACTATTCCTGCTTTATGGAGTCTCTACACTGTCAGCTCACATTGTTCATCTTTTACCGACGCTAATGGTTGCATACTACACAAACCTTCCTAGAAATTACTCATCTCTCAGTAAAGCCACATTATATACAGCATGTAGATATGCTGTAAATCCCCTCATAATAATGCAATAGATGCCTGGAGGAAGAATGCATAATTAAATGAAAAACCTGTAAACAATGCTGAATTGTCATATTATAAATTGGATATGTGTCCCTGATAACTCTTCATTCTAATTTTAACTACAACTCAAACTGACATGTCTTGGTGTTTTGACAACGGACATCTGTTGCGGATACAATTCACACTTTTTGATCTCTGCATACAAATTACTGCATCTCAAATCATCTAATTACATTGTAACATGAGGCTCATTTGGAGGAGATCAAAAGTTTCATCTAACCGAATGAAATTTACAACTTTTTGAAATGCTGCATAGGCATCATATGGTCTGCATATCATGGCATATATCATAATATCATCACATCATTGCTGACAAGAGACCCAGTGCCATACAGCAGGTGTAGCAAGGGCAGTCCCATGAGTAACAAATGGAAAGTAAAGGCTAGCAGCTCAGTTTGTGGCTAGCCCTAACTGACATCCTTCGTTCAATTTCTAGTTTCTGAATTCTGAGGTTTGTTTTGTTTTTCAACATTTGAATATGTGGTGCTTGTGAGGGATATGTGGAGTAGTAGCTTGTGTAATCAGATCAGCCAACACTCAAACAGTAGGATTGTTGACAATTTAACAGTCTTCTCTAAACTGAATAGTGGCACCAGCAAGACCTGAAAGTTGCAAGGTCGGTGCTTTCGACTATTATCTCAAGGTTGCACTAACCTGATAAGCTGGATCCAAGAGGAACGGTACTAATATCCACATTTCCCCAAACCTACTAACAACTATGCAAATGATAGTTAGGGCAGAATGTAGCAGAACCATGGAAAGGGGAATGAGTCAAGAAAAGCTAAACTGATTGTTTCACTCAGTGATTATAACAGGGCTCAACCTACAGCACACAAGAGTCGTCCATCTAGCTAGATGTCTGTGCCAGTGCCCAACCTTCCTCATCTGCCAAAGGAATACAGAAATTCTCCTAAATGACTTAATAGAGGTTATTGCTTCTACACTCACACACACACATTTCTAACAAATACATTTGCTCTGCAGTAAGGAAAGGAAACTTAAATTACTCTACTGCAGATAAAGTTAGAGGGATTACGTCAGGTGAGTAGAGTTTTTCTACAGAATAGTGGGGTGTCACTCACCATCATGATGTGCCTAAGCTTTGGTCAGTGACTGTAGCTGATGAATGTAATGGAAGCCATGAAATATATAAATCAGTTGGTCAGGAAAAATGCGGCGCATGCCAAGAATGGATTCCTTAATTGTTTTGAAAGGTTGGGATAGAATTTAGTAAAGAATAAAGGAGTGAAGTACTAGGAAGTGACTGAGTGGACACTGGGAGGGAAGGGAGACATACCTTTTTTCAATTTGCCATGCATTGAAAACTTTGTAAGTACTGCATTAACTGAAGCAGACAGATATTGCACATCCAACACTGCAGTGCCAAATTGAACCATGAAGCAGTTAAATCATGGGTGGCACAGTCGTAATGATGATGATGACTGATGATGGGTGGGATACATATCTGCCTCGCTTAACAAATACAGTGAGTCATGGGATTAGACAGAAATACTACCCACTTTGAACCAAAGCTTTGATGAAACCAATTCAATGAAGCGAAGTAGATGAGCATGCCTCTTTCCAAAAGAGCTCCCTTGTTTCTTCATCCAAGCAATTATCCATTCATCCTCTCATTCTTCTAGTGTTCTTCACCCTCCAATTCCCACCATTTTATCTTTAAACTCTCTCATACAGTCTTTCACCATTGAAAACCCTCCACCCATCCATATATATCCATCCCTCCATCCATTCAGGCAACTATCCATGGCTCAGAATTATCCTTTCACCAATCCATCCATTTACCCACCCAGGCATCCTTTCACCGATTCACCCTTTCACCCATCCTGCTTTAACTCACCCGAGCATTCCTATCACCTATCGACCCTTTCGCCCACCCAGGAATGGAACAACTCACTATACCCACTCACAAACCCATACAGGCACTCAGAGACCCACACAAGTACTCACAAACCCATTCACAGACCCACACAGGCACTCACAGACCCATGCCTCCACTCACACACCCACTAACAGACCCACATAGGTACTCACACACCCACTTACAGACCTATGCAGGTACTCACAAACATACTCAAAGTCCCACTCAGGCACTTTCACACCCACTCACAGACCCACACAAACACTCTCCGGCCCACTCACAGACCCACACATATACTCACACACACACTCACAGACCCATACAGGTAATCATAGGTACTCATTTGAAGTCATAAGCAGTGCATTACAGGGGCGTAGTTTATAGTTAGCTCAGGTAACTATAACTGCTGATTTTCCATTGTTTTCTATGTGTAAAATCTGAGCCTATCTATAACATTTCTGTAACCCTTGGTTTTTCAGTAAACAAAACCCTTTCAGGCATAGAGTGATGCATAAATTATGCAAAAAAGAAGGCGAGAACTCTGGGTAGTACTCAGTTTAGGTGGAAAGCAGTTCTTGTTAGAGCACTCTCAACACCAGCAACACTCTAGATCTGCTCACCTCAAATGTCTGTTTTTCTATCAAAGTCTTTAAGCATTGGATTAGCAAAGTGACATCCACACCGAGATAGAAAAGGACAAAGTCTTTTGCCATTTCTACAGCAAAGTCTTTAAACATAGGACTAGCACAGTGCTGTCCTTGCCAAGCTGTAAAATGACAAAAGCCATTGATCACTCCAGGCACAATATTACAGCTTTGAATTGGTAAAATACCAACTCAAGCCAACCTGCAATGATTAAAAGCAACCCCTGACACAGTGTTTCACTCTAATTAGATTTCTTCAGAGAGGTATAGCTTTGTCCAGACACAAGGGAGCACCCAATATAAGTCAAAATAAAACCCTTTCAGGCATAGAGTGACGCATAAATTATGCAAAAAAGAAGGAGAGAACTCTGGGTAGTTCTCAGTTTAGGTGGAAAGCAGCTCCTGTTAGAGCACTCTCAACACCAGCGACACTCTAGATCTGCTCACCTCAAATGTCTTACAGGAGCAGCTTTCCACCTAAACTGAGAACAACTCAGAGTACTCTCCTTCATTTTTGCATAATTTATGTGTCACTCTATGCCTGAAAGGGTTTTGTTTTGATCCTGAAACCAGGAAGTGTTGGCCGCCATTTTGTGTCTCCGAGGCAGAATAGAGCCAAAAACAAAAGTGGAAAACATGAAAAGGGGGCAGGGTAGAGACTCCCTGACCCCCTAGCCCTCCTTAGGGCTAGGGGGTCCCCAAAGGCCCAATAAAACATATTTTTTAAATCGCGGGGTGAGCGCACGGTGCACGCACACGTACGCGCATGGGGCACGTCCGTCGGCAAAAAAAATACAGTTAAATAACAAGTTTGAGTGTTTAGATGTTGGTTGGCTCTAAAAAGAGCAGTTGTGTTCATTGAGTGTTTTTTGTACCTACAAGTAAGTACCGATGCAGAGTCTAAAGTTCAAGAGGAAGACTCTGTTCCCCTCATCTGTGAAATGTACAACATCTCCTCTATAAATGCCTTGCATGTTGTAACGCAAGTTGTTGTGGTATATAGAACCCATACCATAGTCTCTGAGGAAAGCAGAAACAGACGTATTCACATGTTTCCTTGCTTTCTCAATCTGTGGACAATATTGGTTGGACCAGTTCCATTTTTGCTTTTGGCATATATTAGAATATACAAAGGCAGTTTGTTGAAAAAGTGACATCAATTGCCCAAAGGTGTCCTTTAAAAGCATTCCAGACCTACTCCAGTCAAAGTGCCTAGGTCATATACACCACAGTGCACAATTATGAGGTCAGGGTGTGGGAGATGCAAAAAGGATTTTACCAATGGCATCAATTGGTGACATCTCAATCTGCTTTTATGACTTAACTGTGGAATAAAGTTTATGAAATGATGAATGGTTGAGAAAGCATCTATTTGCTGCATACCTTTCAGTCCAGAAAATATAGCTGTGTCCTACAATCCACACTCTAAGCATTTTAAAAGGAGATCTGGTTGTACTCAGATGAGCTCTGGAAATGAAATGGCAGTTTGAAAAGTATGATGAGATGAGATTCAGTGCACTTGAAAAAAAGAAATGATTCGTGGTTTCTGAAAATTCAACATTGAAAACTAGGGTGCATGCTACTGTTTTTTAAAAGGAGAAATGGTAATGGTTGAGAAAAAGTCATTGAAAGGAACATTGCGCAGGATAAGCTGGTATATTAAGAAGTCAAACACCCTTGTTGGTTTGGTTTGCAACATTTTGTGATGAACCTTTCACCTGTGTGTTCAGGTAGGTGTTCTATGGAGTGTTACCATGGTAATAGGCAGAGAGAGCATTGGGGGAAGGTTAAACATTATGTGAGTTTGAAAGTGTAGAAATGTATAACCAATTAAAATGTTAGTTTGGTTTTGAATTCGGGTGGGAAGAAATTTCATTGATTATCTACATGAATTTGTGTGGAAAATGAGAGGGAAGCAATGCCATTCGATGGTTTCAGTGACTGGTGCACAATTCAGAGATTCTGCTTAAGAAAATCTGGTGTGTGTGATTGACACTGTTCTAAATCTACGAAAGCATTTTTAAAGGTGAGTTGTACATTTGAAAGGGGATCTATGTTCTGCACTTTAAGTTAATACGTAAAATGTGTTCTAATGTGGAAGCAGGAGTTTATTTGTTTAGAGTCTGATTCTGAATTTGTCTGCTTTGGGAAAAAACATTGTGATAGGAGCATTTGGTATGTTAATGTGTTTGAGGCGATATTTTCTTGCTGTACAGTGCTGTTGTTAAAAATGTAGAGTGTGTACATGAAGTGGTCTAACCACTTACACACTTGTATATCAGGGTTAGAATTCTCAAATAGTCTCCTTGCGATCTAGTATACATTCTGGGTGTGCTGCACAAATGCCATAAAAAATCTTTCAGTGCAGATAGTAATCATTTCAGTGAATTGCAAGGAATACTGTCATTTGTCTAAGATCACACTGTGAGTCAGTATTCATTTCAGAAAATTGTGTCAGAATAATTTGCGTAGTTGATGTTTTTAAAAATATGGGAATACATGTACTCATAAAGTGAGTCAGGCTTTAGGACATGTAGTGCTAGAAAGTCCTATGCATTGTGTGTGTCAGGCCTCTTAATTCCCAAATAGTCTCCATGCTGTGTAGTAAAGATCCGGGGTGTGCTGTAGAAATGCCATAGCAACTCTCTGTGTGGCATGTAGTAATCATTTCAGTGAATTGCAAGGGATATTTGTATTTGTGTAGAATCAGAATGTGAGTCAGTGTGTTTTGGGGAATATTGAGACAGAATCACTTGCTCGGTGCATGTGTTTGCAGACATGGGAATACATGTACTCATGGAGTGAGTTAGGCTTTAGGACATGCTGGGCTTTATATTCCTAGCCCCTGCATGATACCATACACTGCCTAAACATAACTACACTGCTCTAAACTCAGAAATACCAGTCCCAACATGACCCCCTACACTGCCCTAACACCAATGCACTGTCCTAAAGCTGGAAACACCATCCCTAGCAAAACCTGCTAAACTCTTTCAACACTACTGCACTGCTCTAATCCCTGAAAAACCATTCTCAGCGAATGCCCCTATAATGTTGAAACACCACTGCACTGACCTAAACTCTGAAACAGCACTCCCTGCATGATCTCCTACACTGCCCGAACACTGCTGCTGTGCCTTAAACTCTCAAAAAACACCCCCTGCTATACCCTCTACACTGGGTGGATACTACTGTAGTTTTCTAAACCCTGAAACAGCACTCCCAGCAAGACCCTCTTTCACTGTAGTAATCATTTTACTGAATTGCAAGGGATAATGTCATTTGTCTAAGATCACACTGTGAGTCAGTATTCATTCCAGGAAATAGTGGCAGAATAATTTGCTTAGTTGATGTGTTTAAAAATATGGGAATACATGTACTCATGAAGTGAGTCAAGCTTTAGGACATGTAGTGCTAGAAAGTCCTATGCAGTATGTGTGTCAGGCCTCTTAATTCCCAAATAGTCTCCGTGCTGTGTAGTAAAGATCCGGGGTGGGCTGTAGAAATGCCATAGCAACTCTCTGTTTTGCATGTAGTAATCATTTCAGTGAATTGCAAGGGATATTTTTATTTGTGTAGAATCAGAATGTGAGTCAGTGTGTTTTTGGGAATATTGTGACAGAATCACTTGCTCGGTGCATGTGTTTGCAGACATGGGAATACAGTACTCATGGAGTGAGTTAGGCTTTAGGACATGCTGTGCTTTATATTCCTAGCCCCTGCATGATACCATACACTTCTCAAAGATAACTACACTGCTCCAAACTCAGAAATACCAGTCCCAACATGACCCTACACTGCCCAACACCACAGCACTGTCCTAAACCTGGAAACACCATCCCTAGCAAAACCTGCTAAACTCTTTCAACACTACTGCACAGCTCTAAACCCTGAAACACCATTCTCAGCGAATGCCCCTATAATGTTGAAACACCACTGCACTGCCCTAAACCCTGAAACAGCACTCCCTGCATGATCTCCTACACTGCCCAAACACTGCTGCTGTGCCTGAAACTCTGAAAAAAACACCCCTTGCTATACACCCTACACTGGGTGAATACTACTGTAGTTTTCCAAACCCTGAAACAGCACTCCCAGCAAGTCCCTCTTTCACTGTGGTAATCATTTTACTGAATTGCAAGGGATACTGTCATTTGTCTAAGATCACACTGTGAGTCAGTATTCATTTCAGAAAATTGTGTCAGAATAATTTGCTTAGTTGATGCGTTTAAAAATATGGGAATACATGTACTCATGAAGTGAGTCAGGCTTTAGGACATGTAGTGCTAGAAAGTCCTATGCAGTATGTGTGTCAGGCCTCCTAATTCCCAAATAGTCTCCATGCTGTGTAGTAAAGATCCGGGGTGTGCTGTAGAAATGCCACAGCAACTCTCTCTGTAGCATATAGTAATCATTTCAGTGAATTGCAAGGGATATTTTTATTTGTGTAGAATCAGAATGTGAGTCAGTGTAGTCTTTGGGAATATTGTGACAGAATCACTTGCTCGGTGCATGTGTTTTCAGACATGGGAATACATGTACTCATGGAGTGAGTTAGGCTAGGACATGCTGTGCTTTATATTCTTAGCCTAAATACAACTACAATGCTCTGAACTCAGAAATACCAGTCCCACCATGACCCCCTACACTGCCCTAACACCACTGCACTGTCCTAAACCCTGAAACACCATCCCTAGCAAAACCTGCTAAACTCTTCAACACTACTGCACCGCTCTAAACCCAGAAACAACATTCTCAGCAAATGCCCCTATAATGTTGTAACACCACTGCACTGCCCTAAACCCTGAAACAGCACTCCCTGCATGATCTCCTACACTGCCCGAACACTGCTGCTGTGCCTTAAACTTACTTATGGAGTGAACCAGACTTTACAACATATAGTGCTTCTAATTGTTATGTAGTATGCTAGTAGTGGTCTATAATTGTAAAAAAAAAATAACATGTTTTTTTTCTTCACAACAGATTTTAATTATCTACAGAAAGAAATACCATCATGCCTTCAAAGACTGAGAAAAGAAAAACATATAAACAGGCTTACTTTTCCAAGAAAAAACAGGTACAAGATTTATCTAAACAACAATGTGTTGAGAAAAAGAAGTAAGCTCCTGGTAAGGCAACAAAGGATTTTATAAGGAAAATAACACAAACTAAAAAAAGTGTGGAGAATCTGGAAAAAAATATCTGTAACTACAAAGAAAAACCAGACACAAAAGAAACATGATGGAAAACTATGTGGTAAAGAAATTGTGTATAGTAAAACACAAAAAAATCAGTTTGTAGAAATTCGCAAGCGAATGTTTTGTAACATAGTTGTTTTAAATTTATTAAAAAATATAAAGTATTGTAAAAGAAAAACAGCTTTTTATAAAAAAAGAAACATATTGAAACAATTGTTGAGAAGGCTTTTGAATTAAAAAAGAAGTTATTTATTTTAGTAATCAATAGAATTCGAACACTAGATAAGCCAATCAATGTTATAAAGGCCAAAGTAAGTGGAAAAGACTAATTAATAGAACTAATTTTTGTAATGTTTTTTCTGGAGAATGGAAACATAGTTCAAATTGTGAGCCGTTTTTTGATGAAGAGAGTTACCTTCAGATTTGCCTGCAGTTGACACCAGTGGTCAAGCTTATGAGGTTAAGAATGGTTGTCCGATTGAAAAAGAGAAAATTGTCCCTAGAAAAGCAGAAGAGGTGTTAGCTGATGAAGTTTTAGGGAGACGTCCTAAGGGTCCAGTGTACACTTGGAATTGTAGTAGTATTTGTAGTGTACGACAGGGTTCAATTGATTTTTTCGCAATTTCTTACATAAGTATACTAAGAAGAGTGTTAAACAAAAGATTAAGATGTTGCAAGAATTAGATACTTGTAGAGTAAGAGAAAAAACAGGTTTGCAAGGTCATTCTCTGGCTTGTCTTTCTAAAAAAGTATGTCAAAGTGTTTTTCACCATTTTAGGATGTTAGCAGGTTATCATACTCAAGTGAGGAAATTAGTGAAAAGGTTGTATTATGCAAAAAGTCCAGCACTTAAGCTAAAACATTTAAACAGTGCTCTTTTGCATGGATCGGCATTAGATGTAATCAACATTTGTGAAGAAATTGAGGTTAGTTACTTTGGTCAGGAAGAAAACAGTGCAGCAACTGATACATTATTAGAAGGAAACGTGGAAGAAAATTTACAGAATTTTAGTACAGAAAATTTTGAGCAAGAAATTATAAGGATTAAGGTCATTTCAGGTGAAGGGCCAAACTTTTCTCGTATTTGTTGTAGATAAATTCATTATAAAATCAGACCAGGTTAGTTGATCTATATTTAAAAAGTGAAAAGGAGAATAATAATCAGTGGAAAGAATTTGCAACTTATTTGTTGGTAGAGAATTGTTTTTATTTGGGTTCTGATCAACGTATTTGTAAATATTGTTATAATAAATTAAATGAAAACAAAATGCCTGCTAGAGCTGTACATAATAATCTTGAGTTGGTAAATATTCCTTCTGAATTGATGACTTTAAATACATATGAGTCTATTCTTATTCAATGTGTGCATCCATTTCAGGCTATTGTTCGTATGGAGCCTAAGACAGGGAAATTGCCTCTTTCAGATTTACAGAGAGGATTAAAAGGAAGAGTTGTATATTTGCCTCTAGATTTAAAGAAAAATATTGAAACAATTGGTGTAGAAAATGTGGAAGAGGAACCTCTAGTTATTCTAGTTAATGGCGTTCCTACGAAGAGTATGAAAATCTGGCAAGAATTAGTGGATGTTAGGAAAGTGAAAAAGGCAACGTTGTATTTGGTAAAAAATAACCAATACTTTAAAAATGTATATGTAGGAGAAGAGGAAACAACTGTAGAAGAGGACAGTGATTTGTCAACTGGACAAATTAAAAAAGTGGATGTGTCCAGGACTGAAGAAATTAATGAACATTATAGTGTGCAAAGAAAAACCAAAGGAAATGCTGGACGGAGCGTTTAAAATACAAGCACTCACCCCCAGTCAACTGATCTGGGTTTAATCCATCACCGTTCTTTAGCCCACTCTGCCCCCCAAGTTCAGACATGGCCATATGCAAATCAGTCTGACCCTGTACCTCATGGGAACAGTCCAGCCCGAACTGCCAAGCCATGCCTTCCCTGGACCGGAAACAAGCTACCGAGGACAGTTTTCTGGCATTTCAGCCTTCTTCATCCAGTTAATGTATGCAGGTATTTCAATCATAGATGTGAAGCCATGATGTCTTTTAACACAAACAAAAAAAATCCTCCTCTTGGAGAGGTTCTGGATTTTGTTAGAGAAATCAATATCTAAACTGCTGGTTTAGAAAAGAATCTATATGCATGTATAAGTTGTCGGATAATTTTACGACGTAATTTACATGTGGAAAGAGATTTAGTAAATGGAGCAATGGGTAATGTTGTTGATTTTTGTGAATTACCCAAATTGAGATGACATAGAATTTTTGAAAATCAAATTTGATAAAATTGAAGAAGTACAACAATTTAGTCGTTGTTCTGCTCGATTTTTGCTTGTAATAGATGTATATGTCGCCGAAAACAGTTTCCTGTTTGGCATATGCGGTGACTATTCATAAATCTCAAGGTTTAAGTGTAGATAGTTCTTTGGTGAATGTTGGAAGTACAGTGTTTAAAGAGGGTATGGCATATGTTGCTTTATCTCGAGTCAGAACTTTATCTGGATTATACTTGATTGATTTTGATGAGACAAAGATTAGGGCAGATGTAAATTGTGTAAAAGAGTATAATAGGTTAAGAAGAGAACATGCTCCCAACTTACCTCAATATCCTTTATTTTAAAAGCGTGTGGTAGGTCGAAAAAGAAGATATGAGAATAATTGTAGCGAGGTTGTAGAGAAAAGAAAAAAACTAGATGAACCAGTGATAGTAAGGAAAAAGAAAAAGGATACTATTGAAGAGGTTGTTGGTTTTCAGTTTGAAAACAGTTCTGGTGTCAACTGCTATTCTAATGTAGTGGTTGATGTTGTTTTTTTTCTTGAAACTTTACAACAACAAATTGTTGAAAATCGGAACAAAAGATTTTGTTCTTTGTTGAGTTCTGTGTTTGAGAAATGTAGTAGTGATAAAACTAAAATAGAAAGTGTTTCTGATATTCGAAATGTTTTAAACATATGTTCTGGTTTAAATCAATTTTCACAAAATATTCAGCAAGATTGTCAGGAAATTCTAATGTATGTGCTTGTTGTATTGCAAGATGAAGTTATAGATATTGAAAATCTTTTTGGCCTTTGTTATAAATGGCAACATGACTGTGATAATTGTTCGTTTTCAAGTAGTACTAAAATAGACACTGAAAGATTGATATATTTGACTTTACCAGACTGCAAATCAGTGTCTTTTAATAATCTAGTTAGAGAAGCAAATCAAAACATGGTCTGTACCCAATGTAACTCACAAATGTTATCAACATTATTTATACAAAGATATGGACAGTATGTAATTTTAATTGTGCAACGATACAGACCCGATGGAAGAAAACTGACAACTTTAATAAAAAAAATTGTGGCTTCTCAACTATCAATATCAGGAACAACTTTTGTAACTGTAGCAATTATTTTTCATCACTCTGTTACTTCTCTTACCCTCTTTCCCTTTCTTCACTCTCTCCCTTACTTCCATTCCTTTACTCATCTTACACCCCTTCTCTCACTCTCCTTACTCCCCTTCATTCACCTTTACACTCCTTCTCTCAACATCAGTACCCTTCCCTCACCCTTACTCACCTTCTCCTGCTCCCTCTTTACCCTCTCTGTCCCTCACTTCTCTTTCCTTTCTTCCTCCATCACTACCCTTGTCTTGCTCTATCCCTCATTCTCTTCTCACTCCCCCCTCATTCTCTTTCCTTCACACCATCCCTCACTCACCTTCACTCACTCCCCTTCTCTCACTCCCTCACTCCCTTTCGCTCACTCCCATTCCTTTATTCTCTCACTCACTCCCCTTTCCTCCATCTGTCTCTAAGTCTCTTCCTCTATCTCTGTCATTATAACTGCCTCACGCCCTCACAGTCCCCCACTCTCACTCTCTTTCTCTCTCTCACTGTCTCCCTCTCTCTCTCCACCACTTATCCTTTTCTTTCCTCTCTCTTTCCATAAATGCCCCTCTTACTCACTCCTTTTTCCTCTCTCTTAATATGATTCTTTTTCCCTTACTCCCCTTCCCTTACCCTCATATCCCTTCCCTCACTGTCACTGCCCTTCACTCAATCACACTCCTCTTCCCCCACTTTATGTTCTCCTCTCTCTGCCTCACTCCCATTCCCTTTCTCCTGCTCCCATTCCCTCACTCCCCCTCACTCTCTTTCCCTCACTCCATCCGTCAGTCCCCTTCCGTCAGTTCCCTTTCCTCACTCTCTTTTGCTTACTCCCCTTCCTTTACTCCCTCACTCCCCTTCACTCCATTTCTCTCTCCCTCTCTCCCTCTGTCTTACTCAGTCCAACCGCCTCGCTCCCTCTCAGTCACTTGCTCTCACTCTCTTTCTCTCTCCCTCTCTCTCCCTCACCCTTCCTCGAATTCCCTTTTCGGCACCCTCATTCCCCTTCTCTCACTGTTACTGCCTTTCAATCACTCTCACTACTTTCCCCTCACTCCCCTTCCCTCACTCCCCTTCCTTCACTCTTTTTTCCTCACTCCCTCACTCCATCTCACTCACTCCCCTTAGTTCACTCCCGCCCTCACTTTTTTTTCATCCTTGTTTCTCTCCCTGTCTCCCTCTGTCTCACTCACTCTAACTGTCTCACTCCTTCTCAGTTACTTGCTCTCCCTCTCTCTCACTCTCTCCCTTACCCTTAATCTCCTTTCGTCTCTCTTTCTATCACTCCTCCTCTCTCCCTCACTCAATTTCACTCTCTCTTAATTTTCTTCCTTCTCCCTCATTCCACTTCCCTCACCCTTCCTCCTTCTATCCCCTCACTCCCCTTCTGTCTCCCTCACTCCCATTCTCTCACTTTCCCTTACCCCCCTTTTCTCATCCTCATACCCCTTCCCTCACCGTTACTCCACTTCCCTTACCTTCACTCCCCTTACCCTGCTCTACTTCCCCAGCTCCGTCCCTTACTCCCCTTCCCTGTCTCCGTTCCCCGCTCCCCTTCCCTCACTCTCCTTTCCTTACTGCCCTTCCCTTACTCTTTCACTCCCCTTACCTCACTCCCCTACCCTTAGTCCCCTTCTTTCAGTCACTTTTTGGCTCCCCTTTCCTCACTCGCCATACTCCCCTTTCCTCACTCATTCCCTCAGTCCCTTCCTCCCCTTCACTCAGTCATTTCAGTCATTCATTTATACACTACACATTCATTAAAAAAAGTATGACACAGTATATAAGAAATTTAGCTCTTCTTGGAGAAGTGAAGTTAGTTCTTAGAAGAACTGTTTTTTTGTCTTTTTTGGTTTTACATTTTTTTTGTGTTTTTTGAACAATTTTATATTTTTATTTTATTTTCTGTAACAAAAAAGTAAACAGGTAACCAAAAACTGCTCAACAGGAACAGGAAAAAAAATAATAAAAGAAACAAATTAACGGCGGGAGCATCTGTGCTGCCTCTTCTTTGCCACGATTAAATCAATGCTTTGCGCTCCATAGCATAAAACTTTGTTCCAATAGTCGCAACGTATGCGTAAGTCCGCAAAATCCATCCGGATATCTGGAGCAGTTGAAGATGGAGATGCGCCTGAAGAAGATGTGCTGGGGACAGCAGCTGCAGGATTGTCCCTGAGGGTTTGTGTAGATGCCCGAGCATAGTTGTTGGGATGTAGATTTTTGAGATGATGGGTCATACTCGCAATGCTGAACGAATAATGTTTGGAGGTATCACCTCTTGAAAGGATGGTGCCACAGATTTTACAAGTAACCTTGGAGGCATTTACCTTTTTTTGGCCTTCTGGGTAAGTAAAAAACTTCCATACAAAAGACTCTTTTGTTTTCTTTTCTTTTATGCTGCTCAGGCAAAAACTCCACATCAGAGTCTGAAGATTGCTGTTCTGCCCTTTTCAAAGCATGAAGAAAACACTGTAGATGCTTCTCCCAGGAAAGTGAAACAGATTGTGAGGGAAGTGGGTGGGGTTTTTGAAGATTTGGAAAAGAAACTACTATAAACCAATCAAAAGTGTTGTTTTCAAGTCACATGACTTTACATGCACGCAGGGTGCGCGCGCGTTGCGCGACCGGGGCACACACGATTCGCATATGAATTTTACCCGATTTTTGTAAATGCTTTTAAAGCTAATATACGGTTCTTAAAAGTCAAAAATACTATTTTTACAGTTATATCACAGAATGTCTGGGTTATTATGTACATTACATTTACAGAAATGACTTTTTGGAATGACATTTTTCTTCGCGGAGTGCGTGCAACGTGCGCGCAAGCGTTCGCGCAATCATGCAAACACTGTGCGCGCATGCGTGCTAGCCCCGCACACGCACCTTTAAAACACACAAAAAAAGGCCAGAATTATTAAAATAAATCAAAAATTAATAAATAATACTACATAAAAATAAAAATAAAAATAAAAGTGATGTCATCAGTGATGACATCAGTGATGTCACTGACCATGTCATGAATGATGTAATATGTGACATCATCAGAAGTGGATTGCGGGCGCGCGAGTTATAGTGAGTACAACTAACTATAACGGGGGAATTTCAATGGTTTTGTATGAGTAAAATGTCCAGCTAACTATAACTGGTGTGGAACCTATAGTTTTTTCAGTGAATTTCAAAGGTTTTTTAAATGTTAATTCCTAACTATAACGTGTGTGAAACCTATGGTTTTTTCAGTGAATATATATATATATATATATATATATATTACCTACTGGCGGTCGCCAGTAGGTATATATAGTTAGGATTTTTTTCCTATGGGATTTCTGAAAATTCTATGTCGAATAACTTTGGCGTTTGTGGACGGAATTGGCTGAAATTTTCAGGAAAATGGCACATTTTGTTTCTGAGCAGCCCCTAAAAATGTGGGGGGGTTCCGTCAAGGGGGGGCCGAGAAAAAAGGGGGGTCCCAAAACGCATTTTTCCCATTCATTTTTCCATAGGGCGGTTGGACTCACTTTTAGCTCGAACGGCTGAATGTATTTACACGAAACTTGGCAAAATTGTAGATATGGTTTTCCCGACGTGCCTTTGCTATGTCTCAATATATGTGCTCCAGTGGATTTTGAGAAATTAACGTTTAAAAAAATAGATATATCTGTGACAGCGCTCGGGTTAGCGCCCCGGTTCGCGTACCTGACGCGTAACGGAACTTCGCGAAGTGAAGCTGACTGGCTCTCCGGTGTCTGTCAACATTCTAAACAGTCCGGAACGGCCGCCATCTTGTCTCTCGGTAGGATCGAGAGACAAGAGGTAGAGAAAAATGAAGGGGGAAATTAATGAAAGGGGGCAAGGTAGACCCCTTCCTGACCCCCTAGGAATGATGTGGGGGCTATTTAAGGGTCACGTGGGGCAAAAAATACAAAAAATTAAAAAATTCGATTTTTCGCGGTAGAAGCGCTACCCGGTAAGCGAACCGGTAAGCGAACCGGGTAGCTCACTGGTAGCGTAACGGGAGTTCGCCATTTGTGTTTCGGTCGAATTTAATCACAAAATGGAGGAAAAACAATGTGGGAAATGGGTATAAGGGGGCACGGGAGACGTATCCTGACCCCCTAGGTTTTCTAAGGGTGGCTGAGGAGGCTCATATATGTCGAAAAAAGAAAAAATGTTTGAATTTTTCGCGCGGTTAGCTGCCGGTACGCGAACCGGGTAGCGAACCGGGAAGCGAACATAAGTGAAAATTAGTGAAAAAAGGTATATTCGAAATGTTTAAAGAGTAATTATAGTTAAGGTAGCTCTGAAAAGAGCTTTTGGGTTCTGTGTAACTTCTAGGTACTTATAAGTAGGTACCAATACACAGTCTTAAATTTTGTATGAAAACTCTGTTTTCCTCATCTGAGAAGTGCACACCATCTCCTCTGTAGATATCTTGCATGTAGTAATGCAAGTTATTTTTGTAGATGGAGCCCATTCCATGGTCTCTCATGTAAGCTGAAACAGACTTATTTACATGCTTCCTCGTTTTCTCAATTTGTGGACAAAATTGATTGGACCACCTCCATTTCTGTCTTTGGCATATATTTGAATACACCAAGGCAGTTTGAGGAAAAAGTGCCATCAATTGCTCAAAGGTGTCCTTTAAAAGCATTTCCAGACCTACCCCAGTCAAAGTGCCCAAATCATTTCCTCCACAGTGCACTATTATGAGGTCAGGGTTTGGCAAATGCAAAAAGGTTTTCACCAATGGTATCAATTGATGAGATCTCAATCCTCTCTGCCCAATCCATGTGATTTCCACATTTTGTAAATTGAGGTTGTGTAAATTTCTTTTATCAGCATACCTGTGAGCCCAGTGGATGTAACTATGTCCAATAATTCAGACAGAAAACATGGTGAGAGGAGGTTCTGCTGCAGTCAGATGAAGTGTGGGAATGAAATGGCAGTTGAAACAGTAGGAGTTTGTAATGAAAAAAACTGTGGAGTTTCAGTGCTAATGATTCACTAGCAGTGATTGGTGGATTTCCATTTCTGAAAACAGAAAGTTAGGGTGCATGGATGTGTTCTTTGAAAGATGTAATTTGAATGGTTAAGAAAAAATGATTTTAAGAAACATTGCAGTGGATTAGCAGGTGTACTGAGAGTTCAGAGTTCATTTGAAACATTGTTGTGTGAACTTGTAAACATGAGAAGTCTATCAGGAGGTAGTTACTATGGAAAAAGGGCAGAAAGGGCAGAGGGGGGAAGGGTGTTGATTTGAAAAAAAGTGAGGGAAGAGTTTTGATTGGGTGACTTGAGAGATATGTGTGATGAAATACAGCATTTCTGTGCCTTTGTTGGTTGCAGCCTCTGGAGTGCATACCCTTTGCTCTGCTAAAGAAAAATTGGTGTGTGTCTGAGACTGTTTTAAAATTCAAAAAGCATTTGCTAAGGTGAGAAAAAATTCATTTAATTTAGATAGAGACTAGTATAGTTTATGGAGAAAATAAGGAAGCCAGCTGTGCATTTAAAATGTTGTTTCGTGTCAAGTGTTTTCATTATGTTTTCTAAAAAGATTTTGCTTCTTTGACAAATTATAATTATAGATAATGTGAAGTATTAGTACTGACAGGGTGTGCTTGTAAATAGGAGCTGTGCTGTGTTTTCAAATTATGACCAGAAAATCGTTTTTTACATTTATGAGAAGGACAAAATGGTGTCTGCTTCTTTAAATAAATATTTCTCTTCCCACCATGAATATGGGAGAATAATTTGCTTGTTTGTTGGTTTAAAAACTCGTTTCTTGAAGTCATTTAGGTTTCACAATATGTTCTGCAAGAGTTACATAGTCAACATGGGGGTATATTTACAAGGCTTATGAGCCACATTCACGTCATTTTCCCCACTTTAAAAGTGACTTTAAAAGTGGTGCAAGGTCCTTGTAAATACACCCTCATGAGTGCTTGGCAAATTTAAGTCATTTTCCCCTGGTGTATGTGCCTTGTAAATACGCCCCTATGTGTGCTAGACAATTTTAAGTCACTTCTCCCATGAATCTGGGAGACTAATTTGCTTACATGAAGTGTTTAAAAATCGTGCTAAGGTGAGAAAAGATTCCTTTAATTTAGAAAGAGACTAGTATGCTTTTTGGAGAAAATACGGAAGCCAGCTGTGCATTTAAAATGTGGTTTTGTGTCAAATGTTTGCATTATGTTTTCCAAAAAGATTTTGGTTCTTTTACAAATTGTAATTGGAGATAATTTGAAGTATTAGTACTGACAAGGTGTGCTTGTACATAGGAGCTGTGCTGTGTTTTCAAATTATGACCAGAAAATCGTTTTTAAGGAAAAGGAATGCTTTTTAAATTTATGAGAATTTATTTACTTGCGATGTGACTCCTGCAATGCGTCGCTTTTGCGGAACAGATGCATGACGCATCTGTGCCGTTTTTGCCCCATGGTGCTCCACATTGTAAATGTTAAAAGTGACGCATAAGTGGTGCAAGGGCCTTGTAAATACGCCCCCATGTGTGCTTGGCAATTTTAAGTCACTTACCCCTGGTGCAAGGGCCTTCTAAATTCGCCCTCATGTGTGCTTGGCAATTTTAAGTCACTTCTCCCTGGTGCAAGGTCCTTGTAAATACGCCGTCATGTGTGCTTGAATATTTCAAGTCACTTCCCCCTGGTGCAAGGGCCTTGTAAATACGCCCCCATGTGTGCTTGGCCATTTCAAGTCACTTTCCCCTGGTGCAAGGGCCTTGTAAATACACCCCCATGTGTGCTTGGCCATTTCAAGTCACTTCCCCCTGGTTCAAGGGCCTTGTAAATACGCCCTCATGTGTGCTTGGCCATATCAAGTCACTTTCTCCTGGTGCAAGGGCCTTGTAAATACGCCCTCATGTGTGCTTGGCAATTTTAAGTCACTTCCCCCTGGTGCAAGGGTCTTGTAAATACACCCTCATGTCTGCTTGGCAATTTTAAGTCACTTTTCCCTGGTGCAAGGGACTTGTAAATACGCCCCCATGTGTGCTTGGCAATTTTAAGTCACTTCCCCCTGGTGTAAGGGCCTTGTAAATACGCCCTCATGTGTGCTTGGCAATTTTAAGTCACTTCTCCCTGGTGCAAGGTCCTTGTAAATACGCCGTCATGTGTGCTTGACCATTTGAAGTCACTTCCCCTGGTGCAAGGGCCTTGTAAATACGCCCCCATGTGTGCTTAGCCATTTCAATTCACTTTCCCCTGGTGCAAGGGCCTTGTAAATACGCCCCCATGTGTGCTTGGCCATTTCAAGTCACTTCCTGCTGGTTCAAGGGACTTGTAAATACGCCCTCATGTGTGCTTGGCCATTTTAAGTCACTTCCTCCTGGTGCAAGGGCCTTGTAAATACGCCCTCATGTCTGCTTGGCAATTTTAAGTCACTTCCCCCTGGTGCAAGGGCCTTGTAAATACGCCCTCATGTCTGCTTGGCAATTTTAAGTCACTTTCCCCTGGTGCAAGGGCCTTGTAAATACGCCCCCATGTGTGCTTGGCAATTTTAAGTCACTTCCCCCTGGTGCAAGGGCCTTGTAAATACGCCCCCATGTGTGCTTGGCAATTTTAAGTCACTTCCCCCTGGTGCAAGGGCCTTGTAAATATGCCTTCATGTGTGCTTGGCAATTTTATTTCAATAACAATAACATCAACAATGTCTGTTGTGGAACAATCTCTAGTTGTGGAACAATCACTAGATGAGGAACAATGTCTTGATGAGGAACAATCTCTAGATGTGGAATAATCTCTAGATGAGGAACAATCTCTAGATGTTGAATTAAAATTATATAAAAGTTTTCAAAAACACCCTGTGTGAAGTGTCTTTAATATAACTGTGAAATAGAGTCTCAAAATTAGTTGAGTTTAACATATAACAGAGCACAGGTCATATGTAGAAGTATTCCATTCCATTGCTACTATTTGAGAGTTTAAAATGTGTCTATGTTGTTAAATTACTGTAGGTAGAATTGACAACTAGTGTGTTAATTGTTTGCCTACTGTTATTGGTTTACTGTTTGGTAATAGTGGTTAATAACAATTTTTTTTAATTTTTTCCACAGATTCAACTGAAGATCTTTTGAAAAATTCAAAAATGCCCTCAAGGCAGAGGAGAAAAAAAGAAGCAAAGCGACTTACACTCCACCTTGGTAAAGATTTGCAGCAGTCCTCTACTATAAAATCGTTTCAAGTCGCCAAAAAAGCTCCGGGTAAGAAAATGAAATCATATTTAAAAAGAATCCGCTGCCAAAAAAATACCACTACAGAACATATTTTAGTGCAGAAGAAGAGAGACAATTTAAAGGGGAAGGAAAGGCCCGTCAAAAAAGTTTCTGCTACAGGAGGAGATAACTCTGTGCATGGCAGTAGAAGGGAAAATCAGTTCAGGGACATTCGTAGACGAATATTCCGCAACAGGATAATTGTCAAATTGTTAAAAAATGTTAAGAAAGGTCAACAGAAAGTGGCATTTTATAAGAAAAAGAAAAATGTAGAGAAAATTATTGAGCAGGCTTTCGAAATTAAGCGAAAGTTATTTATTTTGGTAATCAATAGAATTAGGAAACTAAACAAGGTAATTTATGATTTCAAATCAAATAGTAGATGGAAGAGAGTAGTTAATCGTAGTAATTTTTGTGAAGTTTTCTCAGGAGAATGGATACATAGTTCAAGTTGTGAGGCATTTTTCAATGAGGAGAGTTACTTCCAGGACAATGATTTGGTGCATGCAGTTGACACCAGTGGTCGAGCATATGAGGTGAAAGACGATTGTCCGGTTGAAAAAGCAAAACTTGTGTCTGCAGATGCAGAAGAGGTGTTAGGTGATGAGGTTTTAGGAAGACGTCCTAAGGGTCCAATGTACACCTGGAAGTGTAATAGTGTTTGCAGTGTGCGACAGGATTCCATCAATTTGCTTTGTGATTTTGTTCGTACATTTAATAAGAAAAGTTTAAAACAGAAAATGAAGTTGTTGCAAGAATTAGATCCTTGCAGAGTGAGAGAAGTAACAGGTTTGCATGGTCATTCACTGGCTTGTCTTTCCGGGAGAGTATGCCAGAGTGTTTTTCATCATTTCAGGATGCTAGCAGTGCATCATAATAAAGTGAGGAAATTGGTGAGAATGTTGTATTATGCTAAGAGTCCAGCAATTATGCTTAAACAATTAAGCAGTGCTCTTTTGCATGGTTCCGAACTACATGTGAAGAATATTTGTGAAGAAATTGAGTTCTGTTACTTTGCTAGTAAAGAGAACAATGTTGAAATTGACCCAGTAGAAGAAGGTAATGTGGAAGAGAGTGTACAGATTTGTAATATAGATAAGTTTCACAAGGAAATTTCCATCTTTCAGGTGAAATCAAGTGAGAGGCCTAATTTCACTTGTGTGTGTTGTCGACGGACTTATTATAAGAATCAGACTAAGTTAGTGGATTTATATGCAAAAAGTGAAATGGAAAACAATAGTGAATGGAAGGATTTTGTCACATACTTGATGGTAGAAAATTGTTTTGATTTGGGATCGGACCAACGTATGTGTACTTATTGTTTTAACAAATTAAACCAAAACTGGAAGCCTGCTAGAGCGGTTCATAATAATCCGGAATTGGTTGACATTCCTTCTGAATTGAAGGATTTAAATACTTATGAATCTATTTTGATTCAAAGTGTGCATCCCTTTCAGGCTATTGTACGAATGGAGCCAAAGACAGGGAAATTGCCTCCATCAGATTTACAGAGAGGGTTAAAGGGAAGAGTTGTTTATTTGCCTTTAGATTTGAATCACAACATTAATACAATTGGAGTAGAGAAAGTGGAAGAGGAACCTCTGGTTATCCTAGTTAATGGGGTTCCAACAAAGAGTAAGAAAATCTGGCAAGATTTAGTGGATGTTAGGAAAGTCAAAAAGGCAACATTGTATTTGATAAAAAACAATGAGTACTACAAGAATGTATGTGTTGCAGAAGAGGAAGTAAGTGAAGAAGAGGACAATGATTTGTGTGCTGGACAAATTGAGAAAGGAGAAGCCTCTAAAAATGAAGAAATATATGAACATTATAGTGTTCATCCTTTGCATTCCAAGGAAGTCATGGGGAATGCTATTGAGTTGTTTCAAATGAAACAAGCCAAAGGGAGTCCCATTAGTGTTTGGGAGGAAAGTTTGGAAGCTCGGTGTTTTCCACAGTTATTTCCCACAGGTCGAGGAGGACGATATGATGAGCGACCTGATCAAATTCCTGCTTCTGAATACCGGACTTTACGATTGTATGCAGAAGATCATAGGTTTCGTCAATGCATTCCCTATTTGTTTCATCTACCTTTTGAAAGTGATATGTCTGGACTGTCTAATGCAGTGAACCACATCTTGAAAAGTGGTGTACAAATGCGAAATATCTCGGCAAGGGACTTTATGGATAAAGTCAATGTGCAAGTCAGTATTTTGGATTCTCACCTGATTAATCTCATGGCATGTCAGCGTGGTACTAATGAGTATTGGTACCGTCGTCATGGTGACTTAAAATGTATGCTGAGGAACTTAGGAACTCCCACAAGGTTCCTCCCTCTCAGCTGTGCTGAGTATGGCTGGGAAGACTTACTTGAATTTCTACGAGAGGCAAATGGAAACATTGAAAATATTAAATTCAAGACACCTGGAGAACTGTGCTCTTTGGATCCAGTGAATGTATGCAGGTACTTCAATCATAGATTTGAAGCTATGATGTCTTTCATCACGAACAAGAAAAATCCACCTCTTGGAGAGGTGTTGGATTTCTTCTGGAGAAAGGAGTATCAAGCAAGAGGTGCTCCTCATATACATATGCTGCTATGGATCAAAGATGCACCCTAATTTGGAACAGATCCGGATGACTTTGTGATGAGTTTCATAGAACAGTATTCTACATGTGCTGTTCCAAAGACAAAGGAAGACAAAAGTCTAAGAGAACAAGTTTTACGGTTTCAAAGCCATCGTTGTGGAAAGTACTGACGTCGTAAATTCAGAAACAAGAACAAGTACTATACCAAATGTCGTTTTGGATTTCCACGATCGGTGATATCTAAAGGAAGAGTGAACAATTTTATGTCTTCATTGCGACATAATGTGACGAGGAAATCACCCAAAAATACATACAATTTGAAAAGAAACGAAGAGTCCAAGTACATCAACGACTACAACCCAGTGATTTTGTCCATGTGGAATGCTAACATGGATATACAGTTTGTGGCTGACAACTGTATGGCTGTGGCTCGGTATGTGACATCTTACATCACAAAAAAAGAAAAGACAGAACTGAAGGATATGTGGGAGGACATTTCCCATGAAAAGAGCCTCAGTAAGAAGTTGTACAGTTTCAGTCTGAAGATGTTGTCGCATCGAAAAATCGGAGCTTACGAATGTTCTGACCGGTTATCTCCAGCAAGTCTCTATGCCAAATCTAGGAGTATCATTTGGGCGAGTCTTGGTTTTGCTGCAACGCGTAATCAAGTTCTGAAACCTCTACGGGAAATTGAGTATTTGGCGGAGAAGGAGCCAAGCAGTACAGATATTTTGAAGACCAACATGTTGGATACATATTATCCAAATAGAAGCAGTCACCTGGAGAATGTTTGTCTGTATGAGGTTCTACAAAATTACATTTTCAAGAGGAACATCAAAGAAGATATTGCTAAAGGAGTGTATGCTGTAATTGGAAGTGAGGGATGTCTGGTCAAGCAAAGAAAATGTCAATTGGTAAATCATCGAAAATTGAATTGCGAATCTCCAGAAAGAAAAGAGTTTTTCTATTTAGCTCTTTTGCAACTTTTCAAGCCTTGGCGTGCAGAAGAGGAACTGCTTGGAGATTTCCTCTGTTACGAAGACTCTTTCAATGCAGCCAAGGAGTCCATAGAATGTCCTATTTTTTCAAAATATCTAGAAATGTTGAATGCAGAAATCGAGCATGAAGCAACAATTGCAGCCGAGATTGCTAGAGACAGTTCTCAGGACAGTCAGAGTTCTGTTTCATTGAGTCAGGATCCACTAGGAGGACCAGTTATCGAAAATGAAGCTGCCACTGCCATGATTGAAGTGGAAAGAGCCATGGCACATGCTCAGGAGGATGCGGTTAACTTAGAAGATTTGGAAAGACAACTCAACGTTGAGCAGAGGAAAATATATGACGAAGTTACCAACCAAATTGATCATGGATTAAGTCATGAGAAGAAAGAGTGCTCATGTACGTCGTTGAAGCCTGTCCATCTGTACGTGAGTGGGAAGCAGGAACTGGAAAAAGTTTCCTCATTAAAGCAATTTCATGTTATCTGCAGAAAAGGACTGAGTCATCGCTGTCTTGTGTTGTCACCGCTCCAACTGGACTTGCAGCACATAACATTAAAGGTATTACTTTGCATCGGCTACTGATGCTGCCAGTGGAGCATGATAACAAATTACAATACCACAAGTTATCTGGAGATGCTTGTTGTGAAGTATCTAGAGTCCTGAAGAAGATGAAACTTCTTATCATTGACGAAGTAAGCATGGTTTCCAATGTCATGCTTGCCTTTGTGCATTTGAGAATGCAGGAAGTTCTTAAAACAGAGTATGATGTGTTATTTGGTGGCAAACACATCATTGCTTTTGGTGATCTTCTCCAGCTGACACCAGTGAAAGGACAACCAGTGTTTAAACTGCTTACGCATGAAGATACCAGGAAGTGTCTAGGGAGCATTGGCAACATTAACATATGGTTAAACTTCAATTATGCTGAGCTGCGTGAAAATATGCGTCAGGCGAAGGATGAAGATTACAAGAATATTCTACAAGATGTTAGAATCGGGAAAGTGACCGAGCGTGGGAAAGAAGCTTTACATGCACTATTACTGTCAAATTTGTATCCAGAAGAAGACGTTCTGCCAGAGAATATTTTTCAGAAAATTACTGAGAAGAAATCTGGAATATGTTTGATGCCAACTCTTGCAGAATGTTCCATCTTGAACAACAAAATGTTGAATTTAGAAAACCAAGAGATTGTGAAACTGGAAGCTATTGACAGAATAGAGCATATGGGAGCAACAATTATTTTGTCTGAGAATTTGAAATCTAAATTGGATTCATTAGAGAAGACTATATCTCAAACTGCTGGTTTTGAAAAGACTCTGAATGTGTGCTTAAATTGCCGTATCATTTTGAGAAGGCATTTACATGTTGAAAGAGGTCTGGTAAATGGATCAATGGGTAATGTTGTTGATTTTGAGAAATACAGAAATAGAGATGGAATTGAATTTTTAAAAATTAAATTTGATGGCATTGAGGAAGTACAGCTAATTGGTCGTTGCACAGCTAGATTTTTGCTTGTAAAAGACTTATATGTTCACCGTAAGCAATTTCCTGTTTGCTTGGCATATGCGGTGACAATCCATAAATCACAAGGTTTAAGTGTAGACAGTGCTTTGGTGAATATTGGCAGTTCTGTGTTCAAAGAGGGTATGGCTTATGTAGCATTGTCACGAGTCATAACTTTATCGGGATTGTACTTGATTGAGTGTGATGTCACAAACATTTGTGCGGATATAGATTGTGTTAAGGAATACAATAGGTTAAGAAGAGAGTATGCGCCACATTTGCCTCAATATCCTTTGTTTGAGAAACGTGTGGTAGGCCGGAAACGAAGAAACATAACCAATAGTAGGGAGGTTGTAGCAAAAAGCCTTGATGAACCCAAAATTGTCAGCAGAAAGAGAATGAATTCTGTTGAAGATGTTGTTGGTTTTCAATTTGAAAATAGTTCTGGTGTCAACTGCTATGCTAATGTAGTGGTTAATGTTGTCTTTTCTCTAGAAACTTTAAAAGAACAGATTGTGATCAATTCGGATCAAAGTTTTTGCTGTTTGTTGAATTCTGTGTTAGAGAAATGTAGCGCTGATAGAACAAGAGTCGAAAGTGTGTCTGAAATTCGAAATCTGTTAGACAAATGTTCAGGTCAAAGACAATTCTCTCAAAATATTCAGCAAGATTGTCAGGAGTTTTTAATGTATATGCTTAATGTATTGCAAGATGAAGGTGTAGATGTAGATCATCTGTTTGGTGTTTCTTATCAATGGCAGCATGACTGCGAGAATTGTAGGGTATCAAGTACTACTAGTGTAGACTCAGAAAGATTTATATATTTAACTTTGCCAGACAGTAAATCAGTATCCTTTAATAAGCTAGAAAAAGCAGCCGATCAAAACATGGAGTGTAGCCAATGTAAGTCTGCAATGCTGTCCACATTATTTATACAAAGATATGGCCAGTATGTCATTTTAATGTTCCAACGATGTAGGCCTGATGGAACAAAATTGACAACTTTAATTAAAAATGTGGTGGCTTCTCAGTTGTCAATATCAGGAAGAACTTTTCTAACTGCAGCAATTATATATCATGACGGTCCTTCAACAACATCAGGACATTACACAACTTATTTGAAGTCCGGAAACGGCTGGTCATTCTGCAATGATTCTGTTTTAATTTTCAAAAAAAGATTGCCTTTTCACCCTAAAAATTCTTACCTGGTGTTCTTACAACCAAAATTTTAAGGAAGGAATCTCGGGATTTGCTCTGAGGAATTTCAAGAGGTTCTAATGGCTCCTACACTATATAGCCTTGTGGATAAGTTTAGTACAGAGCGAAAACTGTTTCTTTTGATAAGCTAATTCAAGCAGCAGATCAAACAAGGAGTAGAGGTAATGTAAGTCTGCAATGCTGTCCACAATATTTATAGAAACTTATGGGTGAAATGTCATTTTACAATTCCAACTATATAAACCGGATGAAAATAAGTTGTCAAGTCTAATTAAAAATGTTTTGGCTACACAGTCGTCGATTTCAGGAAGAGCATTTGTAACTGCAGCTATTATATGACATGATGGTCTTTAGACAACATCAGGATATTACACAGCTTATTTGAAATGTAAAAAAGGCTGGTCTTTCGGCAATGATTACCATTTGACTATGAAGCAATGTTGCCTTTTGACTTGTTTTCAGAAGTGAGAATTTAGGGTAGGTAACTGGACTATAATGATTCTAGGTGTTGATATAATTTAGTGTGCTGTTTTAAATTGCTTTGTATGTCACATTTTTGTTGAAACGATGGAGCTTTTCTTTCAGAAAGTGGCGGACACAAAATAATAACAGCACAACAGAGTATAAGCTGTTCATAGGACATCCTTTGACGTCATGGAAAGTAAGTTACTTTTGAGGAGTTCTGATTTCTGATTGGTTATATTATAAGGGTTTTTTAAACACAATCACTTTGATTGTGTTTTTTTTCCCCCGCTGTTATATGATGAATACCTTCAACTCACTGTTTTAATGAAATTTGATATATTCTGAGAACAGCAAAAATAAACCATTTAATATGTATAATTAATTCTGTACTTTGAATTGTGATTTTTAATATGTACTCATCTTGTCTCATGCTCACTCATCTTTTACTACCTTCTATCAATCCTCTTTAGATACTCACATTGCCTTTTGTTTTATTCTCTTTCACCCTTGTTCTCTAACTGAACTTATCTTGCAAACATTGTTTCCCTATTCTAACTCTGCTTTTTTCTTTTCTCCCTTGCACCATTTTCCAGCTTTTAGACCCCCTGTTTCGCTTGTCTTTTCCATCTTTCTCCCCTTTGTTTTCTAAATAAAACATTTTTAGGTTCTCCTTTTTTGGTGCAATCAGTTAGTATAACTCACCCTCACTTACTTATTTTTCTTTCTTGCCTTACTTTTCTTTTCCCTTGTCTTTTCTAATTTTTAAATACATGTTTTAATATTTTTAAAATTTTTGTTCTTTCTTTCACAGATCGAAAGTATAAAAATAACAAGTGACTAAGTTAACGACAATTATAAGGTAAGTGTTTAGTACTCTTTCTGTTACACCTCTATCACATTTAACTTCTATTAGTTCCACTGCTTCATTTCTTTAACCCTTAGTTTCCTGCCTTTGCTACTTCCCTCATTCCTTTTCTATTACTTACTTACTTATTCTACTCCTTCCACTCCTTTTCTCAGTCCCTCTGTTTTCATAGTTCCTCACTCCTGTTCACTCAGTCTGTCTCTATTACTCTCACTGTCTCTGTCTCTTCACTCTTTCAATACTTGTTCATTATGCTTTCTCCCTGTAGTTGAAGCACACTATGTTATTTACATTTCTTTGCTGCTTCAATTATTCCTTTTCTGTCACTTCTTCTTTTCTGCTTTCTGTTTTTTCTCTCTGTTATTCCATATGTTTTAACCTTATTCACTGTCACACATCTTGTTTTATTCCTATTTATTTTCGCTCACTGTATTCTTAACACCTTCCATCACGCTTGTTGTTTTAGTCCGGTTCTATCCCTACCTCTCATTCCACATTCTTTACTGTTTTTCTTCTTAATTTGAACATTCACTCACATTCTCCAAGTAACTCTTGTTATTATTCTTCTACTCTCCTTTTTTCCTTTCACTTCCTTATCTATTTTGTTTTTCTCAATTATACCCTCTTACATATTTTCTTTGGAAAATAGATCTATTAAACAGTATCTCTGTGTTACTCCCTCTAGCTGTCTTTCTTTTAACATTACTCTCTGTTTCCTTCCCTTATACTCACTCTTCCTTTTTTGAATTTTTTTTTTTGTTTCGCTTCCGGTTCGCGTACCGGCGCGCGAACCGGGAAGCGAATCAAAAGAAAAAGAGGTTGCCAAAGTGCTAAACATTCTAGCAATTTTTTATAAATGGGAGGTAGTTCTGAAAAGAACTTTTTTTAATTGTTTTTGTTGTTTTAAATTTTTTAAAATATTTTTATGAACATTTTTTTACTTTTTTTGTATTTTAAGAAGGGTTTTATATTTTTTTGGTTTTTTTGGGGGGGGGGACGAAAATCAGTCATTATAAAGGGCTCAACAGGAGCAACAACAAAAAAAGATAATTTTTTTTTTGGGCCGTTTGGTACATTTATGATTTTCATAAGCTAGGTTGATTAGAGTTATACTTTACTCCCCATAGGAAATCAATTTGCCGCAAAAAATACAGGTATGCTTCATGTCCCCGAAGTTCATCTGTATGTTTGGGACCGTCTCCCTCGCCTCTGGTCCTGTCACTGCCTGTTCTGTTGATGTACTGGCCACAGGAGGGGGTTTTCCTGCAGGTCACGTACCTGTGCAGCACTGTAATTAATAGGGTGCCATCTCTCCATGTGGCGATGCATGGTGTAATTCCCGAAGCTGTATTTTTTTTCTGTCCCTCTGGATAGTTCTTTGTCACAGATCAGCCATGTGACATAACGGGCATTTATTTTTTTGGCCCCGGGGAAATGTGAAGAATTGCCAGATGTAATATACTTTCACATGGGACCTCCTTGGTTGTTCAGGCAAAAACAGCCTGCTCACTTGCTCCTCTTCCTCTTCTTCCTCTTCTTCCTCCTCTTGATTAGGGAGGACCTGAGGAGGTGGTCCATCCTTTTTTGGTGGTGGTGGTGGTGGTGGAGTGGCTCCAGCAGCTGCAGCTACAACACTTGCCATTTTTCAAAATTTTGAAAGTAGGTCTTTCTCTCATAAAAATGAAAGTCAGAGTGAGGAAAAAAGGTGGGGGCTTTCATCATTTGTGAAAAAAAAATGTAAAGAACCAATGAAAAGTGTTATTTTCAGGTCACATGACCTAGCCTTACATCTTTAGGAAACCAAAAGTAAAATGAACCAATAAAAAGTTTTATGAACAAGTCACATGACCTGTTATGCTTACGTTACGCCTCCCGCTACGCACCCGGAGCGCTTCCGGTGTGCTGCGCTTCGCGCCTCGGTTCGCGCTCCGGAGCACTTCCGGGTGCGCTAACGCTGCGCGTCATAAGACGCATTACGCGGCAACGCGATACGTCGCGTTTACGTGACGCGTCACAATGTTGTTTTCTAGCGCGGCAGTTGCGCTAACGGAACGTTTACCGGTTCGCGGACCGGGTTGCGGCACCAAATTGAGCTAACAGGAAGCTACCCTATATACATAAAAAAATTATATTAAAAACATATAAAATATATTTTTCCATTAAAATAAGAATACATTTTACAGCTTTTGATATTTGCTATTAAAAAATCATTGAAATTCACTGAAAAAACCATAGGTTATAGACCATATATAGTTAGGAATTAGCATTTACAAAACCTTGAAAATTCACTGAAAAAACCATAGGTTATAGACCATATATAGTTAGGGATTAGCATTTACAAAACCTTATTTTACTCACACAAAACCATTGAAATTCGCCATGATGTCACTGACCATGTCATGAATGATGTAATATGTGACATCATCAGCAGTGGATTGCGGGTGCGCGATATATAGTTAGTGCAACTAACTATATATGCGAATTTCAATGGTTTTGTGTGAGTAAAATAAGGTTTTGTAAATGCTAATCCCTAACTATATATGGTCTATAACCTATGGTTTTTTCAGTGAATATATATATATATATATATATATATATATATATATATATATATATATATTAATCACCAAAGTGCCTGTCGTGTGCCTCTTAAAAGCTTCAGGCACTTTGGTGATTAATATTTTGACACGGCCGCCGAGCCGTGGGGAGAGCACCATCAACTGCTGGAGTCAGAACCCCTTACTGCAGCATGAGGCTGGCACTTCCAAACTATTTGGAGGTTGAGAACAGGACTCCTTTATGAAAGGTACAGCACACCAAACTACAAATGCAGCCTACTACAGGCAGAACAATACGCTTTATTTTCATTGAACTCTCGACTTTACTTTAAAGTGAAATTCTAACAACATGCATCAAATTGGACTACAAGTCCCAGCAATCAAGGTATGACGAAGCACTTAGCATACGCCTACCAAGGGATTTGCATAATTAAATGATCCAAAACCAATGATGCTTGCACAAGTGTTTCTTTGATGGCAGACCCTGATGATGGGAGGAATTACCTGAAACGCGTCGGGCACAGATGACAATTGCAAAGTGGGAAAGTGTGCTGCGTGAGAAGCCCGGAGGGCAGAGGACTGTCATGTGCCTCCCAAAAGCTTCAGGCACTTTGGGGATTAAAATATATATATATATATATACACAGATTGATAGATGTTCACTGAAAACAACAAAGGTTAAAATTACAATTTAGGTGCTCATTAGGATGGCGGACGGACCTGCGTCCGTCCGCCACCCCAGAGCAGGAGGGACCGTCCGCAGGGGCAGCAGCGGTCACTCCGTGCAGATTAGGATGTGACTGTCACCTTGCGGTCACATCCTCAATATTTAACATTGCGGCGGGTGCTTCTTGAAGCAGCACCCGCCGCAAGGTTAAATATGCATCCTTCGCATTTGCATGCACAAAGTGTCAGGCACCGCGCGGTGCCTGCTGCTTCGTGCACGCAAATGCAGGGGGGTACCATAATTACCCCCCATGTGCACCCCCCACACCCCCGTCACCCTGGGGGCCCGCAACGGGCCCCCCAAAGAAATCTCAGTATGCCTTTCCACAGCGGAGAAGCCGCAGCGGAAAGGCATCAGTTTTCCCCCATCCTAATATGGCTGGCGGTGTCTGTTAGACACCGCCTCCATATTAGAGCTTTTCCACCGCGGTCATAAGGCGACCGCGGCAGAAAAGCGGCGGACGGTCTTCCTGACACCCCCAGCCATCCTTATCTGGCGGGGGGTCTTTGAAGTGTCCGCAGTGGTTTTTCCGCATCCTCCGGGCCGGCGGACACTTCCGCCGGCCCTGAGGATGTGGAAAAACCGCAATCCTAATGAGGGCCATAGTTAGGTGAAAATGTCAATTAAAATGTTAACCCCGAAAACCACTGCAATTCACCAGTTAGTGCTAACTGAACGAACTACAACTTGCGCCCCCACCATGCACAGTGTTGTCATCAGTGATGTCCTTTCCGATGTCTTAAGTGGTGTTAATAATTATGTGATAGAACATGGCATGAGTGATTTATTATGTGAGGTCAGAAGCAGTGAATGGCAAAAGTAAGAATGAAAGTTTCACAAGTTAACTATAACTGCTGATTTTCTGTGTTTTTTACAGTTTAAAATGCAATGATTTAAGAGACATTTTCACCTGACTGGAATGCCTCTTTAACTATTGTTTCTTTCAGTGAATTTCTATTGCTTTTTTTAACTTAAAGAAATCATTTATTACCATACCTAAGTAGGCCGACTTCACATCCTGAAGGCCATGCACAGCCAGGCCCTGCACACAACCGGGGATGGCTAATCCTGCTCCTCACATGTAACACCCTGCAGGTGGCCAACTCCACATTAATGGCCAACCCCCCATAATTGCACAGCAACCCACAGACACTCCCCTAGCTTTTCTTTGTCCCACTGCAATCTCACTGTAATTTTGCAACCAGTTCGCAGTTCTTTGGCACATTTTTGCACTAAGTACGGCAAGAGTACAGCGAGTCTGCAGCAATGAAAAGTTTTATTTTTCACTTTGACCCCGGAGGGTAGCTCCTCGGCGACCACCCCTATAGGGACCAGGGGGTCAGGGTACCCCTAACCTACCCCTTTATATGTTTTTATTTGCAGGACATAGGGGCTGCATCCCTGAGTCCTACAAAGTCAGCTGCAACATTTATCTTCATGGAGAAGCCTGCCAATCATAGCTATTGGTTCCGCAGGACAGGACTTGGTCCCATGGATATAGCAAATCAGTATTCTTTATTGCTGCTTAGTACCTCTTTACTACCTGAGGACTCCCTGTGTGGTACAACATCACTAGATATCTATACATTTTTCAGCTTAATATCTCTAAAACGGTGGAACTTTTGCCAATGTGGTGTAATTCCTTCCAGATGTTTTGGATGTAGTGTTGACTAAAATTCCAATGGGAAATTGCATGGGGAAAACATGTTTTGGAGCCTCTCCTCTTTTTCAGCCCCTGCTTAATGGATCATCCCAAAACTTTACCAGAAGGCGCGGAGGTGGGTGAATTGTTTTTGAAGAAGGTTTTGTGAAGATTATTCAAATGGCCTTAACGTTATTACCAGATGAAAAAAATCAATTTTCAATGGAAACGCGGTCCTAACTACAACTACTCAAAGGTCACTATAAGGTAAATGGGGCCCGGTTACCTGAAAGGCTGATGGATCTCTTGCAGACAGACCAATGTCTTGTTTGTCATTTAAATAGTCGATGCTCCCTGTCAGAGAAGCATGAAAATGTTTTCTAGTCCACACTCTTATTAAACATTTTTACATTTTTTGAAGTTCCTTTTCCTACCATGAAAGTATATTTCTAAGAATTGCTGTGTAAATCACATCTGACTGGAGTATACAGCCATTGGAGTTGCTATCGACATTCATCTCCTGACTATTACTGAGTACTTCCTGCTTGTTAGTGATTACTTTCTCTTTCGCCATGTAAACAACAAGCTTGGTTCTACATACATTCCTACAATCATTAGTTACATGCTGCTTTATAGAAGCACCCATGGCCCAATGTGGGTGTCGCGTTAAAAGTTTGCAAAGCAAACCAGCAAATAATCTTACTATCCACCGAAGTAATGGGCACACTCAGGGATGTAGTCACCAAACAGTTTAATCCATGAACAAACAAACAAAAATGCGTGTTCGGCCTTTCAGTATTGATCACATGACTTGTCACAACAAACTCCACCTTAAATAGTGCAGCAAAACCAACAAAGGACAGGCAGTAGTGCAGACGACACATGGGTACCATCTTAAGACTGTAAAAGTAAAAAGACAACTCTCCAAAATCAATTAAACATCACATTCCAGTCTCAAAATAAATCTTTTAAATATAAAGCCTCAATATTATCTGTTACCCACCCCCACTGCCACCCCACCCCACCCATATGTGTCATGTTGCCTATCACTGATGCCACCCCGCCCATATGTGTCATGTTGCATCACTGATACCACCCCACCCATATGTGTCATGTTGCCCACCACCACTGCCACCCCACCCATAGGGGCATGTTACCAACCCCCACTGCCACCCCACCCATAGGGGCATGTTGCCTATCACTGATGCCACCCCACCCATATGTGTCATGTTGCCCACCCCCACTGCGACCCCACCCATATGTGTCATGTTGCCTATCCCTGATGCCACCCCACCCATATGTGTCATGTTGTGTATCACTACTGCCTCACTCACCCATAGGGACATGTTGCCTATCACTGATGCCACCCACCCATAGGGGCATGTTGCCTATCACTGATACCACCCAACCCATAGGGGCATGTTACCCACCCCCACTGCCACCCCACACATATGTGTCATGTTGCCTATCACTGATGCCACCCCACCCATATGTGTCATGTTGCCTATCACTTATGCCACCCCACCCATATGTGCCATGTTGTGTATCACTACTGCCTCACCCACCCATAGGGGCATTTTACCTATCACTGATGACACCCCACCCATATGTGTCATGTTGTCTATCACTGATGCCACCCCACCCATATGTGTCAGGTGCTGCATCACTGATGCCACCCCACCCATAGGGGCATGCTACCTATCAATACTGCCTCACCCACCCATAGTGGTCAGTGTGGCAGACAATATTGATGCCCCAACTCATAGGGAGGATGATGTGACACACCTCCATCAAACATCAACCACAGGCATGTCAGCCAAATACATTTCACCACAAAATCATGCCAACAGTGTGTAGTGCCGGACAAATACCCCAACAGTGATTTTGATTCACGACACACAAAGTAAGTACCATCACATGTGTGAACAACACCAGAATGTGGGCTACACATGGCAATCTTTGAAGAAGCACTGGGCCAATATGTGAAAAAACCCCATCAGTGTGTACATCCAATGTAAAATGTGTGGACACAAACTGCAGCTAAAGTTGAGCATTGTGGCAAAGGGTGAAAATCACCCATCATCACAGTGACCACAAGGTAGGTGTCATCATGGAAATAGCAGCACATGCCAAACAGTATGTATGATTCCTGGGCATGTCAGCACAAAACCTGTACAGTCAAACTCCATCTACCACCCAATGTAGGCACTGGTGACATACGCCTGGGTACGGTATTGCCCTTTAAGTCACCTGTACATAGACAATACATAAGTCTACCAAGTTGCACTGAGTACACAGTTGACTTCACACCAATGATGCCCACACCTGCATGTACAGTAGAGATGGCACAACAGTCAGGCAAAGTCTCAAATTGGACATTGTGAAGCACATCATATGTGCATGGGTGCAAGCCACAGATGTGGCCATGCCAATGAAATGTTACCATCCCTGTGCTAAATTAGTTAATCATGACACACCCACTCAGCTGCAAAGGATGACATGGATACCAACATGAACATAAAACTTCTCTCATGGGCCATATGGAGTGCACCACATCAACACCTCAGTAACAGACATTAGTAAATCCTGCATCATCACAGCAAGATCAGGGTAAACAGCATCAGAAAAATCTACAGCTAAATCAAATGCACAAGGAGAACAAAAAATGCTTTATTCAGCAATCTGCCATCTGGAAGGGAAAATCAAAAATGAAATGTAGTCCAATGTCTTTTTGAAAATCTAAAGTCCAATGATGGTGTGAGTGACACCTGTCACCCATTGCTTGCCTGCACCGATAAGGGCTGGGGAAATCGACTCTGAGGGGCATACATTGAGAAGGCCAGGCACCGCAGGGACAGGATCAGGGCTCAGCAGAAGGAGGCTGTGAAGGGGTGCTGGGTGCAGGGGAGTCAGTGGCAACTGCAGTGGAGGGGTCTGACATGGGTTGTGCCGTCACAACTGTGGGGCACAAGTCTGATTGGGTGGTTGCAGGAACCACTGCAGTGGGCAGGTCATGTGTAGTGGACATGGTCCCCACTGCAGTGCCCATGTCAGACTGGGTGGGTGTGGACTCCACTGCAGTGCCTAACACCATGGGAGTGGAAAGGGATGCAGGTGAGGTTGGCAGGACAGCTGGGCGGACACCCTCCCCACAGTAGTTGCAGCAACAGACAGACTGGTGGTGTGTCAGTGGAAGAGCAAGTGGGAGTTGGGGAGGGCCTGAGCATTTTGGAGATGATGTGTCTGTGGGTGGGGGAACCTGAGACAGGGAGTGGCAGGGGAACCTGTGGTGTGCTGACCTGGGGGATGAAGGAAGCAGACTGTGCAGTGGAGCTGGGGGGTGGGGTGGGATCTTGCTCTTCTGGGTACGGAGTGACTTGCGGGTGGGTGCCTCAGTCTGCCTTCGCTTGGGGGAGGGTGCCCAGAAGTGAGGGGCACTCTTCTCTGTGTGTGGGGACTTCCCCTTCCCCCTGTAGTCAGGATCTGCTGGATCTGAGGGGAAGAGGCCTAGGTGACACAGGAGAGCCTCACTATCTGTTGTTTCCTGACTGCTGACACCCGCCCCCACAAGGGAGTCATCCTCCAAGCTGCTGTGGTCCTCAGCTGAGGTGGATGGTGCTGAGGACTCCTCGGTGTGGCTCCCCTCACCCTACGTGCCACTGGGTCCCGCAGACTCCTCTGTCGCTGGCCCTGGCTGGCTTTGCCACTCCTCCTGTTCTGTAGCGCTGTCTCCTGTGCCTGTGGATGTATCTGCATATAAGTAGGAAAAGAACAACCACATTAGTTGCCTGCACTGACTGCACACAACACTGTAAATACACCACATCACAGGCCATGCACTGGCATCCTTAGCTGATATGTGCTCAAAATGCACACCCAGGTGTACATAGGACAATAGCCAGTCTGAACATCAACCATGGCACACAAATCCCTCCTGGACCTGTACCCATATGTCTGGTGCATGCTGGCTGATAATACCTGAAAGTGCACACATGCACCACATACACAGTTGTTGAGAATGCAAATGACCATGTAGAAGGACAGTACTATTGACATACATCACATTGCATGCCAATCACTCAGTACAGGGGTCTGGATGAATATATGCCAAGACTCACATTTCACAATCTTGTGATGCCTAGCAGCACAGCACACAATGATGTCCTTACGTCCTGAAAGTTATTAACACAATGGGGTGCAGGGAGCACCTCTGACTCAAATGCAGGATCCCTCTTCTCAATTCAATGCACTGGCACAGACATGCATGGTAAGTCAGTCTTCACTCTCACATGTCAAGGGTGTAAGCATGGGCGAATTTTGCGAATCTCGCGTTCGCGAATTTTGCGGATTTGCGAACTCGCAATCCGCAAAATCCGCGAATTCTCGCGAATTTGCGGATTTTTTTTTTTTTGTGTTTGCGCGGGTTTCTGCCAGTTCGCGAGGGTTTTGTACACTTTCGCAAATTGCGAACTTACCTGTCGGGTCGCAAGTTTCGCGAACTTGTTGTTTCTACGTGTCCAGCCTGTTTGGGACACTCTTCTCCATCACTGCCACTCTCTGTCACCACTGCCACTCTCTGACTACTCATGCCACCCTCTGGCCCACCCATGCCACCCTCTGTTTCATCACCACACCCTCTGGTTGTCCAGTGTACATTATTTTCGGCAAAGCAAAGCACACCTTCCCTGCCTCAAGTGACCTGAATTAATTTGGGGCTGATTAATGTGTCACAGAATATTTTTTTAGCTGGCACCTGCTTCCTTAGTGCGCCCTGATTAGTGATCTTTTGCACTTGCTAAGTGCTTTCATTGTTGCAAAATTAGTTACAACACCTGCCCTGCCCCAACTGACAATAATGAATTAGGGGCTGATTAATGGATTTTAACTTCCAGCCTGGCTCCTGCTTGTCTCCCTTAGCTGTAATTCAGGACCTTTGTGGCATATGTGTAACTATTCTGAGGTTCAGAGCAGGGTCACATAATAGTTGCAACTGGCAACTGAACTCTGGAGGGGCCCCTCAGGAAGCACTACAGGAAATGGCTACTAATGATGAGCCTGAACTTTTGAACCTGGTAAGTAGTTTCAGTTTTGCTAAGATCGTATTTCTGCAATTTAGCACTTATTCGCGGGGCGCGAAGTTGTACTGGGAAGCCGCGAACTCACGCGAACAGTGCGAGCAGTGCGAGCAAAATCCGCTGCTCGCGGATTTGCGGATTTTGCGGGAGATTCGCGAATCTCGCGGATTGCGAATTTCCCGAAAATCCGCAAAATCCGCGAGCGAAACGGATTTTCCGCCCATACCTACAAGGGTGCAATGCATCCAGACAACATCAGTCTGCACTGCGTCACATTCATAGGTCAGGCCCATACCAAACTCTGCAGCTGACAAGTGCACCACTCGGTCCCCTGCCACACACTGGTCTTGGACTATGAACAACCTACATCACTCAAATCTGACATATGAGTGACTGCAAACACAACTTGGCAGGTGTGACATACTTCCTAAACATACTCCTGAGGACATTACATGGACTCACCTGATGCATGTGCATGTTTTAAAAACCCCATCACACATGTTGTAACCCAGACCAGCAATTTGAACACATACGAAAGGCACACACAGAACACATGTTGGAGACCAGGCATAGTGCAAAGAATAGACCCACCCACGATGTACACTTCAGAGTCCCATTAACATATGCTGTGCAGGACAATCAGCATAGCTGAATGAAGGGACACAGTGCCCAAGGTAATAAAGTCCCAGCCTGTAGGGGCCACAACTGTAGATCAGGTGAGGAGTGTGACTGACACAATTGAGGGATATGAGTCCTGGACTCCAACACCAACGTAATGTGGGAGTATTACCGGGCCAAAAAACTGCAAATGGCATGTAAGACATGTTCACAGATCAGGCATGGACTTACCCCCTCCTTGTTGCTGTCTGGTCTTCAGTTGCCCATCCATGTCCGGGAAGACCACCACCAGCATCCTGAGCATGTGGGGGGTCAGGTTCCAGTGTCCGCCCCTACGGCGAGGAGGCACCAGCTTCAGCTGGACCCTCACGATCCCCCGGGTCCAGCCACGTAGGTCCTGCCACCTCTTCTGGCAGTTGCGGATCCGGCGCTTGTAGACCCCCACTGATCGCACAGTCCGGGCGATGGTCAGCCAGATTTCTTGCTTATGGTGCGCATCAACCTGTGAGGATGATAAAGTGAAGAGGACATTACCACACATGCCGCATAATTGTGCTGCATACAGTTGAGAATACATGTAGTCATCACAAAGCTAAAAGAGGTACACATGTAGTGGGCCCATATGAATGTGCATTTCTGCTGTAGATCGGACATGGCAAAACTGACTAGGAATTTAAGGCTAGAATTCCTGCACTACTGCAGCAGGACACCTGTTCATTACATGTACCCACTTAAATTGGTAGCTGAAAGTACTCAGTGCATATGCCTCACACTGCTGTGCACACTTCTATTACTTTTTTAGTCATACAACTTGCATAAAATGATAGGCAGTGGACTCCACACTAACCTGCTCCCTTGGTTTCCCATACAGCTTGCTGTACTCTGGGAAGACCACATTCAGCAGAGCCTAGTTCTCCTCCTCAGTGAATGCTGGGGCCCTCTCCAAAGTACTTGCCATTGCAGGATCCAGAGGAAGCACAGACAGCAGCAGCAGTGGATTTGGGAAAGTGGTCCTGTAGCATGTAGTGCAAGCAAGTGAGCTCCCTGGGGGCCCGCCAGCCTTAAATCAGTGCTGCAGAGGCAGATTCTGTGACATTGCCCCTCACTGATAGGCCAGACACGGTTGCATTCTATGAATCTGTCCAATCCATGGAAATGTAAGACTCCTACACGTCTTCCGCATCGTTCAAATCACTCACCTTCAGGACGCCCTAGGATTGCAACATTGTTGTATTCATCCAACTGTATTTCCAGCGCACGACTGGAACATTTTTTGAATTTGCATCCGTCTTCATGACAGTCCATTGCAAATGAGTGTGCACGGCTCAGTAAACTGACTATCCGAGGCGTATTTTTTTAACAAGACGCATCCATCTGGATGCGATTCTATGGGCTATGCGTGTACACAGCTCGGTCCATGCCTGTATGACGCGTCTGCTTACAAGTCACCCGCATCGTGTCAAATTGCATACGCGTCCAACATGTATGAACTGAGCTGTGCGCACTCATTGCCCATTGGTATCAATGTGATCAGATGCGGGCGGCTGTAATGCATACGCATTCTGAAGTCAATGGACAAGGTGTGAGCACAACTTGGTCCATGCATGTAGGGCGCATCTGCAGACAAGTCAGCCACGTCGGATTACATTGGTGTGACTTGCAAATGGTTTAAACACAGATTTAAGTGCCATGGCCACACCTTCAACACCACGGCATGTCCCACACTGCATCCCATGGCATGTAAGGCTGTATCACCTGTGAGTGCTTGGGGGGGCAACATTTCTATTCTTGAATGGCACTTAGGTCAAGCCACCCCCAGGCTGGGCAGGAGTTCATGGGGACAGATTAGCTTTTGTGTGGTGCACCTCACAAATGTAATTTCAAAGTGTTGGCTTATGGGCATAAGTAATGGACACAGTACCAGTTTGGAGATGTGTATGACCAGTCACATACACCATGAATACAGGATTGCATGTCATGTACGTCATATCCAGACCCATGGCTACAATCATAATCTACCTACACAGTCTGTGTGCATGTTGTGTCTCTGATGTATGTGGTTCCACATGCCCAATGTGAGCCAGGGTCCACCATGTGCCTTGTGCATTCAATTTCATGCTGTGTGTGTGCGTGTAAGGGGCATCCATGTATGGCCTGCAGGGACCACAGGGGCCACTAACTGTGTGACTCTTTATTGGTTGTGTGATGTCCATGATACAGCATGTCATTCCAGTGCACCTGGGGCAATACAGGGACCATAGCTATTTCCCTGACATGGAGTTGTGATGCCTGTGAAACATCAGTCATCCCTTGTCACTGTGTTGTGTGTTTTGAACGTGACTGCAGTCCATGGGTACTGTGCCACAGCCCAATGGTTTCCCATTGCCCCCCAAGGAAGTCATGTACACATGTGTGATTTATATGTGAGATGATGGGCATGTGTCCATAACCAACCGCACACACCTTGGTTAATTGTGAATAGCTATGATGTAAAATGAGATATTTTACATGTTGAGTGCCACATTTGTAGCTGAATATATGATGTCACTTTGCTCATCTCTGTACTGCAGGGCCCCAGAAGTCCATAGACCGTTCCCTGACCTCGAGACCATGGTAGAACGCGACAGCATACGACAGTACTGCTTCAACAGGAGCATGATCGATGAGTTGGCGGAGCAGTTGGCATTAAATCTGCTACCTGGCCGCACATACCCAACAGCACTAACACCAAAGGTGAAGGTGATGACAGCCCTGCACTTCTTTGCCACAGGTACCTTCCAACACACTACGGCTAGTGTTGGTGTGATGTCACAAACTATGTTCAGCCGTGTGCTACGAGATGTCTTGGAGGGGATGTTGACTCACCTGGACTCCTACATCAAGTTTCCTGCACCGGGTGAACTCGCAGAGATCAAGGATGCCTTCTATGTACTGGGGAGGATGCCAAACGTGATTGGCTCAATCGATGGCACACATGTGGCCCTGATACCACAACGGGCACAGGAACAGACATACTGCAACCACAAACATTACCACTCAATCAATGCTCTTGTGGTATGCCTGGCGGACATGGTGATTACACATGTGTTTGTACGTTTTCCTGGTTCGGCACATGATGCCTACATCTTGAAGAGGAATCGCATACCGTTGATGATGTCACAGATGCCAAAACAGCGTGCCTGGCTTGTTGGTGTGTACTGTTTACTGTTGTGTTTTTGCAATGTTGCCTCCCACCCCCTTACAATACTCAACTAATGTGTGATTCTTTGTATGTAGGTGACTCTGGAAATCGGAACCCTTTGACAGCATCCCAGATACGCTACAATCAGGCACATGGCAGAACCAGGCGAGTCATCGAGCGTACCTTTGGTCTTCTGAAAAGCCGCTTCCACTGCCTGGACAAGACCGGAGGGGCCCTCCCATATGAGCCTGCAAAGAAGTGTAAAATCATCATTGTCTGCTGCATGCTCCACAACATGGCAGTACGGAAGGAGGTGCCTCCCATCCAGGACAACGACGACCAACATCCACCACCTGTGGAGGATCCTGGCCTGGCCCACGATGCCAGTGATGATGATGAGAGTGACGTCCGCACACAGCTCATCAACAACTTCTGCAGCTGAAGGTGAGTTCACAGGGTTTTCATGTCAATATCCTGAGTGAGCCTGTGATGTGTTTGTGCAGCTCAGTTGCTGTTAGAGTTTGTCTGTGTGGTACTTGACTCGAAGCGTGCAGTGATGTGTCCTGTCAGATGGTCTGTAGTCCACAATAGTGTTGACATGCTAAGTTGTTAGTGTGTAGGTTTCTTGTGACATGTTCATTGCATTTCCATCCTGTTCTGGGGTGCTTCTGACTGTGTCTCATTTCTGTCCTTCCCAAGGTACTTTGCCAGTTGCTGGGGCAAGTCTGACACCGACATCCAGAATCCACCCTTAAAGCGCCATTTGACAGCGCTTGGTGACCATGTGCCCACTGTCATGTTGCTTCACCTTGATATTATTGTATAATAAACTTGTTTCTAATTTGTAATTAACCTGTGCTTCCCTTAGTTATGTGTGTTGTCTGTCTTCACACATCTGACTGACATTTGGTTACCTAACCTGTGGGCTTGTTGGCAGTGACTGTGGAAAGGTGTGGTGTCTTTGCATTCCACTGTATATCTGGCAACCATCTTTGTAGGCATTGTGTCACATATCCATGGTGAATATGTGTTGTGGTGTCCTATTGGTGTGTCTCCCTCATAGGTGTCACATCAACATGAGTCACATAACGGTAATGACATTTCTGTAGTAGTCGGCATGCACTGTGTACTTCGGCATTTCATCATCTCTATGACACATACCAAGTTTGAATCACAGCATAGGCAAGTATGGTGTAATAGTGAGTTTATTTACGTGGAGATAGTGCTGTACATGAGGTTTAGAATCCAAAGTTCACTGATGTGTTTGAAGTATTGGTAGATGAAATGTCCAGAGTGAAGTTCACATTCATCTTCTACATTAGTACAACATGGACCCTCTATGTCATGTTGGGGAGTTGTGTAATGTGCAACAGGTGAACGCTTTGCACACAAAGACCAATATCCAAAACAGGTTCTGGGCTCCTGGGGGATATGCAGGGACAACTGTGGCTCACTAGTCCTTCTTCGGAAGACCCCTCCTCTTCTTCGGGGGGGATCCTCAGGAGCAGGTGCCGATATTGCATCAGACTCTCCACCAGATTCATCCTCCCTCCCTGTGGCATTTGCAGATGTTGTTGCAAGAGATGTTGTGGGCACACAGGGAGGTGTGGACATATTTGTGCTGATCTGGCAGAGACAGGTCAATATGCCCATATGCACCGCTGTAAATTTGTCCCACTTGGCCTCCATTCATGCATTATGTCCAACCTGCTCCTGTTGCAAGTCCTTGAGGACCCCCACTACCTGGCAGAATCCTCCAGTGCTATCCTGGTACGCATCTATGATGCGTACCAGTTGGGGGTCATCAGGAAATCCAGGCCCCTCTGCAGACCATGACCTCTGCCTAACACCATTCCCACCACCCCAAGACACACGGCCTGTACCTGTGGTGGCAGGCACAGTTGACCCGTGGGCCCCTTGGGTGTTGCAACTGGTGTCATTGTTCGTAGCATCCTGAGTGGCCAGGGCCCCTGTGCTACTTGAACTTGGTCTCCTTGGTATGTCCGTGTTGATGGGGGTGTCAGGTCTGTGGCAGATGTTGTTGGCGTGGCTGCAGGGGGTACAAGTGTTTGTGATGGTGGGGATGCCTCATGACTCCCACCGGAGGTGCAAGGTTGATCTTCGCCATCCGAAGAGGAGTGAGCTAGATCCACACCAGAGTGCTCATCCCCAACCAGAGTCTGGGCCAGTGACTCATCCTCACTTGCTGCTGTATCCCCAGTGCCACCTGTGTTTGGAAGAGACAGACATTGTCAGTTATGTTACTACAGACATCAATGGTTGAACTATGTATATTGCAACAGGGAGGGAGGACGAGGCATTCATACATTCATCTTGCAATGGGTAGTACTAACAATGAAGGAGGGGGCAAGGTATCACTTATCCTGTCCAGTCATGGTATGTACATGATTACATTCTTTAGTAAACTCCCTGCTATACGTATACAGGAATGGGACCGTGCATCTTGGATTGACGCCTCAGTGTACTGTAGCTGCATTTACTTCGGTTCACCTCTACAGCAAATATGATGTACCTCCACCTAGAGGTAGACTTGCTGCTTTCTCAGTAGTGTCCAGAGGAGATATTAGCTCTAGGATCACATGGGGCTGCAACACGTTGACCAACAGTGACCAACCCCGGTGCGGTGAATCAGTAGCTGGATCCACACACACAACACCTTTGTTTGTAACTTCATACATCACAATATTCAAAATGTTAACTTGGCCTTTGGGTGTTGTGTGTGTTTTTGACTCACAGCACTTGAGCACAAACACACACTCTTAGTTTTCTCCTCTGGGCACTACTGGGGAACCAGCCAGGTTACCTCGAGGTGGAGGCACAGCATATTTGCAACAAGGGGCAGCCAATGATGCTGCTGTTACAGTACACTGATGCATAAAAGCATGATATCACGCACTACGCATGTTTACATATATGAGGCTTTCAATGGAGGCAACACAATCAGTTATGAAGCAGGTTGCACAGGAGGAGTAGACCATTCACCCCTCCTTGATCTTTTTAAAAATGTTTGACACACATGACATTTGCAACGTGACGTCAGGATGCAAGCCTGAAGACTGCATTGCCTTCAGACAGAGATTGATGTTGTGGTACCACATTGTCCTGCCAACATGCAGCCTTTCAATGTGCATGTTGATGTGTTCACATACCTAGCTCATGTATGGATTTCCATGTACATGGTCATTGTTACTCAAGGGCCATCAGGTGGCTGTCACAGGAGTGTAATCCCTGTTAATATTTGACTCTGCTTTCCGGTGAGGGTGTGTGCCTGTGCTGGCAAGAGGGCTGACACTCGAGTCCTGGTGCTTGTTGGTGGCCAAATCCCAGTGAAGCATTGTACTCCCCACAACAGTGCCCAGTCCCAGAGTTCTTGTCAGTCCTCCCCCTGTGAGGTGAGCATGGTTCAGTGTGAGCTTGCTGGGCCATTTGGGTTGGTGGTTTGTGAGTGACTGCAAGTCCCAGCTTGCTCTTGGCTACACCCCCTTCCCAGCATGCCCTCACTTCCCTCCTTTTGACTCTGATTTCCTGTGAGGGGGTGTGCCTGTGCTGGCAAAATGGCTGACAGTGGAGTCCTGGTGTTTGATGGTGGCCAATTCCCAGTGGAGCTTTGTACTCCCCACAACAGTGCCCAGTCCCAGAGTTCTTGTCAGTCCTCCCCCGTGAGTTGAGCATGGTTCAGTGTGAGCTTGGTGAGCCATTTGGGTGAATGGGTATTGTGAGTGACTGCAAGTCCCAGCATGCTCTTGGCTACACCCCTTCCCAGCATGCCCTCACTTCCCTCCTTCTGACTCTGCTTCCCTGTGAGGGGGTGTGCCTGTGCTGTCAAGATGGCTGACAGTAGAGTCCTGGTGTTTGTTGGTGGCCAGATCCAAGTGGAGCTTTGCACTCCCCACAACAGTGCCAAGTCCCAGAGTTCTTGTCAGTCCTGCCCCGTGAGGTGAGCATGGTTCAGTGTAAGCTTGCTGGGCCATTTGGGTGGCTGGGTATTGTGAGTGACTGCAAGTCCCAGTATGCTCTTGGCTACACCCCCTTCCCAGCATGCCCTCACTTCCCTCCGTCTGACTCTGCTTTCCTGTGAGGGTATGTGCCTGTGCTGGCAAGATGGCTGACAGTGGGATCCTGGTGTTTGTTGGTGGCCAATTCCCAGTGGAGCTTTGTATTACCCACAACAGTGCTCAGTCACAGATTTCTTGTCAGTCCCTCCCCTGTGAGATTAGCATGGTTCAGGGTGAGCTTGCTGGGTCTATTTGGGTGGGTGGGTATTGTGAGTGACTGCAAGTCCCAGCATGCTCTTGGCTACACCCCCTTACCAGCATGCCCTCACTTACCTCCTTCTGACTCTGCTTTCCTGTGAGGGGGTGTGCCTGTGCTGGCTTTTGGAGGGGTGCTGATGGTGTGTAGTTTGAGTGATGGATGAGTTGTGTGTGTGTCTCTGGTTGGTGTCTCAAGTTGTTCTGTGCTGGCTGCTCTGTTTTATTTGCACAGGATCATGGTAGTGTAGTTTTGCCTTTTTATAGGTGGAGTTATGGGTGTGTCTTTGTGTTTTTTTGGTGTATTTATTGACTTTGTCATGGCTTGACTGGTCCTTTTTTTGTGTTTATGCCATTGTTTTTGGTATGCTTGTAGGAGACGTTCTTCTGACCGAGTCGGACACTCATGTTGGCTTGTGCGGGCTGCTCCATGTCTTTCACTCTGATTGTGTTCTGTGTTGCATGGAAGTCTATCGCTGTGGTCTCTCTCGCTTCAGGTACATTTTCAGTCCGGCTCGGTCGTGCGACTTGGGCTCTGTGCGATTAGGTTGGATTTCATGCATTTGGCATTGTACTCTGCGGCTAGGACATTGCAGGTACGTATCGGTTGGGTTAATTCCGGGTTCGGTTCGGTCGGTGCGGCTCGTGTCCATTTTCCGTCCGTATGGCTGAATTTTCTATGGCTCGGTCATACGGCTTGGTTTCCGTACAGCTTGGTTGTAATTCACAAGCTTTACATCGTACTGCAAGACTCGTATGGTGCCTGTAGGTGACGGTTGGACTCCGGTCCCAGGACGAGTCGGTCGGGCTGATTTCCGACCTGAATCGGAATCGGCCCCTAAATGTAAACATAACGAACTAAAGTCAAATATCAGACATAAGTGTTCAAATCATAATTCCAATTAAGATGACCCAGAATGTCCTCAATGGTTAAGTGACTAAATATCGAGGTACAAAATATAGACTGCCCAAAATATCAACTCAAAAATATCGAGGGACAGAATATAGAATGCCTATCTACAAACAGGTAACTACTAAAACATTGAGTACAAAATATAGAATGTTAAAATATAGTTAACTAACATATCGAATAATATAAAATAAAATTAAAATTAAACACAATTAAATAAAACATAGTTAAAATAATAAAAAAAGCTTCAGATGTAAAAATAATAAATGTAATGTTAAAAAAAATTATTAAATATATATTTACTTAATAAAATAATAAAATACTTATTAATCTTAATTATAAAATATTTAAAACATTACACATATATTTACATATATATAAATAAACCTATTATCTAAATATAAAATAAATGTTATATAATTATTTAAATAATTAAAGTAAAACTTTGTATGTTAATTAATAATTTAGACTACATTAAATATAACACAATTAACAAAAATTACATAGCTAGAGGGAATAAAATTCATATTCACAATCCAACAATTGCAAAAGTAAAGAATTTGTTGGATAGTGGGAGGGTAAAAAGTACTATTCCCACTCCAGAGAGTGCAACAGTAGGAAAAGTAATGGATAAATATTAAAATAAGAATACATTAGTTATCAATACCAATGAAAAAAATACAATTAATTACCAATCACAAAATATGTAATAATTATTTATAAATACCAATACATATTTTGTATATAAAAAATTAATTACCTATTAATAATTATTTAACACCTAATTAATTTTCAGTCCCACAAATGTAATACGTTATAAAAATGTTACCAATTAATAATTAATTAACAATACATTATTTATCAATACACACAAATATTTTCCATAATTACTTCATTACAATTAAATGACTTCAAACCCTATTCCCCTACAACCCACAACCCACTCCAAGTAATGAATTAATACAATTACCAATTAATCAATTAATACAAATGAATTACCAATTAATAACAATTATTGCCAATTAATAATTAATTAGCAACACAAATAAATTACAAGAAATATTTACTTAATTGCAATTAAATTACTTCCCACCCTATTTCCCTATAAACACACAACCTGCTACAGAACTAAAATGCAAAATTAAATTAAAAATAATTAATAATTCATAAAAAATTATATTTAATTTACTATAATTAAATTACTTCCCACCCTATTCCCATATAAACCCCCAACCCACGACAGAATTAAATTACACAAAAATTAAATAACATAACATTAATTACTTAAAAAAATTAAACATACATTACAAAAATGATATATAATTTTAACACATATACAAGCATACATAACACTAATTTTTTTTCTTGATGTTATGGAAAACAATATTTTAAATTTGATAAAATGGAAATCGATATTTTAAACCTCAATTTTGATATTCTATCCAACTATATTTTGGTAATTCGATATTCTGGCCTATCTATATTTTTAATTTGATATTTTGGCCAGCCGATATTTCAAATTCGATATTTTGGGTCAATATCTAATCCCACAAAAAATGTACATTTAGCTTATCTGTGCTGTAGTCTTACACCATGATGAAAGAAAAGATGAAGAAGATGAAAGGTTGGGGAAAGTCCATAATGATTCCCTTTCGAAGGTCCATTGGTTCCCCTTCTTTTCCTCTTGATACTAAAATAAAATACTGTGTTGTTATTATGGATCTTTTAACTCTAGGACATGGATAAAAGCACATCATTAAAATACCAGATTTCACAAACACAAAGAAAAAACAATAAAGGAGAAATTCCATTTAAACCACACAATTGGTTTTGGTCAATATATGAACCCATCGAAATCTTAGGGGTTACTGTTCCAAATACATATTGAGGTCTTCCTCTGAGTTCAACGCTTGTGGGGGTCTTACATTCTTGGTCAATTATATAATGCAACTCCCTTCTTCATAGTGTAAGGGTTCTATTGCCTCCTCATACTCTTCTAGGCATTTCCTTCACCAGAAAAAAGAATATTAGGTTTCTATCATTAAGATGTGTCTGATGAAAGTGTCTAGCGGTGGTACATTTTGGATCTTTATCGTCTATAACTCGCATATGTTCTCACTCCCTTTTATTAGCCTTGTGGATCATGCTACTGACATATCTTCTCCCACAGGGGCACTTCGAGATGTATACCACTTAGTCAGAGCTACATGTCAAGTACTGTTTAATGTTGTTGGTTCTCTTACCAAAAGGTACAGGATATTCTTTTCTATTTTTATTGCTTTTACATGTTTTGTAGTTACCACATGGGGAACCCCTAGGGTTCCGCATTCTTCCGTTCTGGTTTAGTGTGATGTAAATGTATATAAGCTCATCCCTAAGGGAAGTACCTCTTCTGTATGTAACACCCATGTCTTCTTGAAGTACGTCCTCCAACACTGGATCACTGTTTAGTATATTCCTGTGCTTATGGATGATATTCTTGACTCTACTGGAGTCCACATTATAATTTGTTATCATTTGAACTGTACTCTCTTCATCCTTGGCTTCCAGAGATATTTGTTGGAACAGAATCACTTCCCTGCTTTTGGTGGGGAACCTTTTGTCCACTTTGTCCAACACTCATTTAGGGTAGCCCCTCTCCACAAACCTGAAAATCATGTTGTCTTGTTCCTCAGAGAATTTCTTGTCTTTACTACAGTTTCTCCCTGCCCTCAAGAGCGCATCGTAAGAAATGCTCACTTAAGAACATTCGAGTGACAACTGAAGGCATGTAGTAAGCTTTTCCTTGTAGTGGGCAATCTACAATCGTTAGTGTCCAGAACGAAAACCTTCCATCAGAACCACATAATCAAAAAAAAAGCCCTAATTCAGATCACAAAAATTGAACTCATTTCATGTCCAGCTACTAAAGTCCCGCATCCCTCATCCCATTTCCTTTTAAACACATTAATGCTATTACAATAGGGCAATAGGGAATCCACACAGGCAAAAACGCTGCTGTGTCCTTGGAGCCCAGAAGAAAGTCCTCGTTGTTTGCTGCTTTGCCCTCCCGCCTCCCGCCTCGCGTTGCCCGACTCCACTGCCATCTGGGAGTTAGCGGTGACCGAGAGGAGCGCGGTCGAGGGAACTCCATTTCCCAGGAGGCCTAGCGGCGCACGCCGCGTCACCAGCGTCATCAGCGCGCCAGGAGGCGCTCAAATAGCGCATCACCCCGGTCGAGGGGGGGAATCCACACAGGCAAAAACGCTGCTGTGTCCTTGGAGCCCAGAAGAAAGTCCTCGTTGTTTGCTGCTTTGCCCTCCCGCCTCCCGCCTCGCGTTGCCCCGACTCCACTGCCATCTGGGAGTTAGCGGTGACCGAGAGGAGCGCGGTCGAGGGAACTCCATTTCCCAGGAGGCCTAGCGGCGCACGCCGCGTCACCAGCGTCATCAGCGCGCCAGGAGGCGCTCAAATAGCGCATCACCCCGGTCGAGGGGGGGAATCCACACAGGCAAAAACGCTGCTGTGTCCTTGGAGCCCAGAAGAAAGTCCTCGTTGTTTGCTGCTTTGCCCTCCCGCCTCCCGCCTCGCGTTGCCCGACTCCACTGCCATCTGGGAGTTAGCGGTGACCGAGAGGAGCGCGGTCGAGGGAACTCCATTTCCCAGGAGGCCTAGCGGCGCACGCCGCGTCACCAGCGTCATCAGCGCGCCAGGAGGCGCTCAAATAGCGCATCACCCCCGTCTCGCGGGACGCGAGCGGGACGCCCGGGGCGAAGCCCGGGCAAAGGGCGGGCCCTCTACGGCCCTCATCGGCCAGAAGAGGCTGGGCTGGGCCAGAGACCCTGGTAACCGGTGTATGTAAGTACTTGTCTTTGTTGTGCGCTCACCTTGCGATCACTCCCCACTACTGTATGGCCGCTGCGGCAATAAGCCCTGCACCAGTGGGGTCGGACAAAAACACCACCAGCCGGACATTAGATGATTATTTTCTTAAACCATCAATTGACGGCAATAAGGAGCTTTCGTTAGCCGAGAGGAGGGCAGACCGCCGCCGCTCCATCGAGCGTATAAAAAACAGAACATTTTCTGAACCCATAATGTCTGTTTCTCTACTTGATGATCTAAGTAGCGCCCCAGCAGATAACACCTCACTGACCTGCAGCATACCCTTGCTCCTTCAAGAATGTCTAGCTTCGGCTCTGTCACCCACTCACTCTCAAGAAATTGCCCCCACAGTGACCACTGAACAGAATAATACCCCCAAGATCCTAATATCTCCCACAATAAGACCTGGCAAAGTTGTACGAGGTAAAAGTTCAAGGCCAGTGACAGATAAAACGTATGGGCCACCTCCACCCAAAAGAAGAAGGAAAACCATAACAGCTAACAAGCCCAAAACAAGTCATACTGACTTTGGCAAAAAGAAGAACATTGTTACATTACCTTCTATGGGATCCTCTGTCACAAGTCAAACCATAACAGTTAGCCCTACTCTACCGCCATCCTTACCTCAAGTAACTACAGACTTTGATTCCACCACTGTCCAGATGGAGGAGGATTTGCAACCCGCCACCCCTAAGTCGCTTCTGGACAATATTGAATTGATTATACGTAGTTACATGCTTGCTTTGTCAGACAGATTTAAGGGGATGGAGGTCCGTTTAGGAAAAATTGAGGGGGACTTGTCTGTGTTAGGGAACTTTGTACGTTCGCAAGGCCAGTCTAAAGCACAGCACCAACAAGGTATTAAAACAACCCAACCCCCCTTAAAAAATACTGCGTGTCCCACGCTGCTCAAACCTAGCACAAGTAACAGCCAGGCTGTTGCAGTAACTCCAGCCACCCCTAACTCCTTAAACGCGGCATCAAAAGTACTCGTTGGTAACACCGGTAAAAACCCTTTAACAACAATTCCATCTGATGTACAGGGCAAACCAACCACCACATTACCAACTATTCCCGCAAATATTCCACCCAGAGAACCTAGACCTGAAGGAAAGGAGAATAATTGGGGAAGAGGGGGTCTGTCTAGAATTCCACCAACAGAACTCCCCCCAGAAGCATTACCTTATGTGGTTATACTCACCGGGGTACCAGAACTGCCCAATGGTAAAAGAGAGGGATATTCTCAGTTAAAAAATAAAATAACGCATTGGCTCTCCCTATACAGACCCAAACCCATTGCGATTAACGGTGAGATAGTTCACGTTCGGCGTCTGTCCTGGCTGGGGGGCAGAGCAAAGGACATTGGTGGTGATGTCGTGGTAATAAACTTTAGAGACAGGAGAGCCGTACAACACATCCTGAATTGGCCCTATGGAAATGAAAAGAACTGCATTGTACCACGCCCCCTAACATATTTTTATCCCAGAGCCACTGTCTTTCCTCCACAATACTATAATAGTAATGCCTTCTCTTCTTCTCAGTTTCCCAACATTGAGTCGGCTCTAAACCCCGTATATATGCACCCTCTGGCTCCACCATCAGCCATACCTGGGTGGAACACCATACCTTTTAACCACAAAACTGGCTCTAATGGGAACATGTTAAGCTTGTTACCATTTACGCCTCTAGAGCTCACCAACAGGTTCTCGGTTTTTAATAGCCTAGAGGACTGTGATTGATGGTTAAGGAACGCAGAAGCTACGGGGGGCGGGGTAAGTGCCTCAGGCAACTCAAGGTCATCTGAGAAATTAGGGGGTCGGTGTCACGTTATAAATCCATATACTGCCCAAATCACCGCTGATAAAAACAGCAGTTCCCCTATAATATCACTCACAGAGCTAGTAGGGGAAAACGTGGTGCACCCCACACCACCCTTAGATATAAAGGTAGTTACTAGTGTTATATCTGGACCCGGGGAGCCGGATGCAGTGTGTATTGTGGGCCCGATGGTGGCAACTGTACTGTCGCCTTCTTTAATACCCTCACAACCAATTACAGAGTCTGTTGTTTGTCCTGCACTGGATGACAGTGTAAAATTAATTTCCTGGAATATTGCAGGTTTGGCAAATAAGTTACGAGATGTAGTATGGCTATCGTTTATCAGAAAATTTAGCATTGTGTGCCTCCAAGAGACCTGGTTAGAAGAAAATAATGTCCATATGGAGGGTTTCTTAAGTTTTATCACCCCAGCAGCTGCCTCGATCAGGGGTAGAGCCAAGGGTGGTCTGGCCATCTTCATTAGCCAAGAACTGCAATGTAATGTAAGCAACTTCCATAGTGTAAATTTGAACCTACAGAAGATTGATTTAAAAAATGGGAAGTCTGTGATGACATTGGTTAATTTTTATAATGCCAACAGCAACAATGAATTGTGCCATATTGCTTCCATGAATGACATTTTGAGCAACACTGTTTATAATGTATCACGGCATTTGTTGATAGCAGGTGACTTTAATGTGCAACCATGTGGTAACCCAGCTAGTACGCCAATGGGGTCCCTAGGGTGTCACAACGAGGAAGGTTTTCATTTTTCTCATAGTAGGGGTGGCGAGCACCTAAATGATTTAATGAACGAGCACAATCTGATTGTAGCTATGTCGCTTGTCCCCGATACAAAAATCTTTGACACCCCAACCTTTAAAGGGCATGGGCAGGGTACCTTTATTGATCACATACTATTATCTCCAGATGCTGCTCAATGGGTCTTGTACTTCTCTATTCTTACTAGTACATACAGTGATCATAATCCCCTTGTTATAAACTTGAGTGGTCCACTTTTTGCTAAACGCCAGTCACGCCCCGATCATGGTATGTTAAGGTGCGTAAATGGCAGGCGTCGCATTAAATGGTCAATGGTAAACCAAGACACCTTGTATTCTAACATAACCAGCGCATGTGAGGAGGAGCTGTCTGTGTGTTTATCATCTGAGTCAATCCCTTCGACCATTTTGTTTAGGTTTGAGGGGTTGGTTGCTAAAATTGGCTCCATGCTCACAGCGCCAATAAAGGGTCATAGGGAGAATAACTCAAAATGGTTTAATCATAATTGCTCAAAGGCAAGCAGGGACTTGAAATTGGCCTTAAAAACCAAACCAAGAGATCACGAACTGATAAAAAATCTTCGCATGGTATACAGGAAAACAATAGCCACTAGAAAGAAGGAAATCAAGGCAAATGTTATTGAATCCCTTCTGGACCCATCTGTGTTGGGGAATAGCAGCAAGTTCTGGCAAATAATTAACAAACCCATGTTTGAAAACCCAAATGACACAGCTATTGGAACAAACATTCCCGAGGGGGAGTGGGTGTCCCATTTTAGTGCAATATTTAGGAGCAATGAGCAACGGGAAGCTACTGATTTTATAACTCCAACTGCGTCCCCTTTGTGCTTCACAGTACAAGAGACTGTCAGGGGTATACAGGGCCTAACTACCAACAAGGCCCCGGGCCCGGATGGTTTACCACCGGACCTGTTTAAGTCCAGTATCCCGTTTTGGGCCCCGGTCCTTACGGCTGTAATAAATGCAGCGGTGACAACTGGTTGCCCAAGAACTTGGGGTCTCTCGACCATAGTACCCATTTTTAAGAAGGGTGATCGCAGCAGTCCGTTATGTTACAGGCCAATTTCTTTATTGAACTCAGTAGTCAAAGTGGTGGGGGGAGTAATTCTTAATAGGTTATCTTCTTGGGCCAAGGAAAATAAAATCCTTTCACCCATACAATATGGGTTTAGACCGGATCACTCAACCATCACGCAGTGTCTGAACCTATACCTTATCCTAAGCAAGTACACATTGGCAAGACAAGGTACTGTCTACATGGCCTTCATGGACCTGTCGTCCGCGTTCGACTGTGTAGACAGAAGCCTATTATGGGCCACCTTGCTGAGAATGGGTGTAGAGAGGGATCTTGTTAATTTCCTCGCTGATCTGCATACAGACACTAGGGCGAATGTCCGCTACTCTCAAGACCTTAAGGTAACGGACGAATTTAAAATAAATCGGGGTGTCCGACAAGGATGCATTTTGGCCCCATTCCTATTTAATTTATATATTAATGAACTGGAGGAATCACTTTTACTGGTAGAAGCAGATTACCCCTTAGTTGAGCGCAGAGGGGTACCTGTCCTACTTTACGCCGACGATGCTGTTCTTATTTCTAGAACAGCAAACGGCCTCCAGAAACTTTTAAACTCCTTCCACAAATTTATGGAGTCACGTGGTTTAAGTATAAACAACTCCAAATCTTTCGTTATGAAAGCAGGTAAGGGCATCCTGAAACCTGGTCACTTCAGTTTAAATGGGGAAAAAATCCCTTCAACCAACTCCTTCTCTTACCTCGGAGTTTTGATAGATCAAAAGTTATCATGGGGGCCAGCAGTCTCCAAAAAGAAGGGTGAAACTACTCGGGTCAATGCGACCATCCTTGGCTTTGCAAAAAAGATCGGCAATTGCCCGTTGGCTGCCCTGCTTAAATTGTACCAGGCAAAAAGCGTTGCTATTGCCTGTTATGGGAGCGAGCTCTGGGGTTATCGCAAGGTTAATGACCTAGAGGTCGCAGAAAATAACTTTTTAAAAAAGATCTTAAGACTGCCCAGGGGTATTGGGAATTACTCAGTACACGAGGAGCTGGGGGTCCCTTTTCTAGGTGACAGAATAGCAATAAGCCCAGTTTTATGCTGGCTGAAATGTTGGCTAAACAGTGAAATACCACTAACTCATGCCCTACTGAAAGAAGCTTTACAGTTAGACAGGAGATTCAAGGTACCGTGGGTAAAGTATATAAAGGACAGCTTAACGGCAATAGGCCGATGTGACTTGTTTTATGCCCCAAATACAATCAGAAAACATGATGTGAACCTGGTCAAGAATGCCATAATCCTGTTAAGATGTACTGATAGGGAAGATGTTGAGACACAGAAGGTCAGTGTCAGGAAACATCTATTGCTAAAAACATGCTTGCAAATAGAACCTTACCTGACATGGCCCATGTCCAGTTATGAACGGTTCCTTTTAATAAGGTTCCGTTTTGACCTTTACCATCTTCTATTGGCATTCCCAAGTGGTGCTCAGCGGGGCGAAGTGTTGCCAGCTTGTGGCTGCGACGGGAAGTCTCCTCAAGACCTGGCACACTTCCTTTTTATCTGCCCTTACTACGATACCCCACGGAATCTATACCTTAAACCATGTCTTAAAAAATTGAGCTTCACACAAATTAAACCCGCACTTTATTATCTACAACTACTGAATATTGACTGTACCCTGTTTATTTGTAATTTTTTAAAAAAAGCCATCTGCTTTAGGAAAAGCATGGACGGCTAATCATGATGTAAAAATGTGTGTTGGTAATTTTTAAGCTTACAGTTATTTATATTTTTAACTACATACTTCCCTTGCTTCATTGTCTGTTATATTGTACTGTTTATTGTGTCTTTAATTGCCTCTGATAATGAATTGTAACCGTTTTAATTATGTGATTTTAAAAAATGAACTTTTATGATTGTAAAATCTACAATCGAATAAAGATATTGAATTGAAAATAGGGCAAATTAAAAATCAGTAAATATTGGCAAATTAAATGGGTATAGTTGAGATTTCAAACTGTGACAGTATGACTTAGCTTTCTCTACTGAATGGCAGAGCCATTTTACTGGCACTAAAATCTTTTACGTTTGGTGGAATAATGTAAAAATTAATGGGCCACAGTGTTTAGGCTTTGCTACAGACTACTGTAGTTGATAATACAAGAGATTTTGCCATCAATACATCAAAAGACAAGTGTACAGTAGTTTAGACAGAGAGTCGGCATTGAGTCTGTACTCTGCAGCCATTGGCTTTCAAGTGTTTTTCCTTGTGTGCCATTGCCTGGATGTGCTCTCTATCAGTCCTATGGCATTTAGAGGATGGTCACAGGAAGTGGTTTCATTTAAAACTGCAAATGTAACATGACATGTAGTTTGAAACTGTGTGCCAGAATATGTTCTTTACGGCGCCACAACATTTTATTTGCTTGTTTAAAGATGTACTACTTGCAGTTTGGATGGCTAAGTCTTTCATAAAGGAAGGGCACAAAGCTATCCACTAACTGACCTTGAGAAATCATTTATTTTACTTTGCTGCATAATAACATAACTAGGATCTGCATTCAGGACCGGACAGACTCCTTCAGATGGCAATGGTGTAATGATCAAAATCTTGCTTTTTTTATATTCAGACAAAAATCACTTAATACTACTCAGTCACTCAGTCAAAAAACAGTTTTTAAGTTTAAAACTATTCGGAAAATGTCACAATACATGCCGACTGTACATGGTCATTTTTTTAAATAACTTAAAATGGCATACCAAAGTTAAAGGTTTTCAAAATGTATGCCATACAAACATAACAACATTAGAAGAACAATTGGTAATAATTAGTGAGCTGGCGGCCATTGCAATTCTTTTCTCTCTAATGCCTAGAATTTTCAAAGCTGTGCAAATTGGAGTATTTCATCATCGTAAAATGTCTCACTGCTGCTCTACATTGATGGGTGAAACATTATAGCAAAAGGGGTTTCATGTATTTGCGTTTCAAATACAATTTGCAGAAGACATATGTATGTTAGTCTTCGAGACATCATCACAAGAACATAGTCAGAGTTGCCCTAATACAATGGTTAGCAGATTCTGCTAGAATGAAGAGGCAATAAATAGAGCAAGCAAGTTGATAAGTTAGGCATAACCTGGAGGTCTGAACACTCCAATGGAATTTAAACCTTAAAAAATGATTTCTTGAACTACAAGGTTCTCCTACTGCCCAAAGTAACACAAGAATTGGATGAGACATCCAATTCTCTCCAAAGTAGAAGAGAGGTTCTGATGCCCAAACCTTTTTTCACATTTTTCCTATGAAGGCAAACAACTAGATCCCCTGAATTTACACTTATGATAGCATGAGACACCAAGGGCCATATGCAGGTAAAACTCAATTTGCGAGTTCTTAATAGCGTTATTTACTGAATCGCTATTAAGATATCGCAAAGTCCGATGTAGGTAGTTATTCGTTAAAAATAGCAAATCAGTAAAATGAAATACCGATTCCGATTTACCGATTAGCAAATAGCGATTATATATCACCGAATCAGTATTAACGAATTAGTATTTTAAGAAATTGCTAACTATTTAAACTGCTATTCGACATCACAAGCTAAAAATGGCCTGACACCTGCTGCTACACTGTGGCTGAAACTGTGGGAGAGGCAGGGAGCAGACCTTACAACACAGGAGCTGCTTTGCTAACATCTTGCAGACACACCGATCAAAAAATGGACAACCAGGGGAAGGAAAAGGAGGCAGGAGAGCGAAAAAGAAAGCACAAATTCAGTGAGAGGGAGCTGGAGGTGCTGATAGAGGAGGTGGCAAAGGACCACAACAAGCTCTTCGGCAAACATTCCCTGCACGTGCCGGAATCCCAAAAGAGGATAATATGGTTGGTGATCCAGGAGAGGATAAATTCAATTGGCGTAACACAGCGCTCAATAAATGAACTAAAGAAGCGCTGGTATGACCTCAGAAAATGTGCCAAAGAGAGGGTGGCTGAAAGGCTCAAGCAAGCCACGCAGACAGGTGGTGGGACATCTACAGTGCCTGTGCCAACTGCCCTGGAACTTTTGGTGGAGTCCATCCTCCAGCCGGAGAGCGTGAGTGGCATTGAAGATGCAGACAGCTCAGCCAGAGCTGGCAACAGGGAAGGTAATATGCATGTGCAGCATGCTGTTCCCCCATTACTCCCTAACCCCAATCCCCAATGAGCCAGTATGATTTCCACTCCAGTACATGTTTTCCCAAAAAACAGCAATGCATTATGGGAGATGTAGTCAGAAGTAACTCATATCATAACAGTCAGTCCACTGAATCCAAAGGCATGTGACACACATCAGTAATTAGCAAGCAGAGGACAGTCAGTTTGATTGGCAGTCATGAAATGTATTATTACGCCAATGCTGCCAGACAAGTGAGTAAATGTACATTCTGTTTCCACAGGCAAGGCAGCGCGCAAGGCTGCTGAAGGGGACACAGGAAAGGCACCCAGGAGAGCCAACACAAAGGGATGAGGAGGTCTTGTCACCTGCTGAGAACACACCACCACCACCACCACCACCATCACCACCACCACCATCACCACTGCCACCACCACCGAGCGCCAGTGGCTATCCTCAAGGAGACGGAGGGGTCAGAGTAGGAGAGCATGGGAGGCCTACATTCCACTCTGGTAGAGGATGAGAACAGTGCAGGGACACAGTCCCCCACCGAGCGCGCCCACACAGGTGTCAGACACCACAGATCGAGGGCAGCCGGTCCTGTTGCACAGGGCGAGGAGTCCAGCGTATTCGCCATTCTGGAGGGGAATATGCTGAAGGTACAGCGCCTGCAAGGCAAAGCCATTAAATCAGTTCAATGCCAGATGGTGTACATGAACAGACGCATGCTGGAAACTAAGGAGGGCATATACAGCATGAACAACACTGTGGCTGAGAGCATGCAGGAGATGTCAGAGGCTGTGAGGCTGCTGTGCCGCAAACTGAATGAAGATCGTGTTCTGAGGCACAGGGACCGACAAAAATTGGACAGCTACTCTAAGGCGGTGAACCGTCTCTCCACTGCCACCTCTGTTCTCAGCAGGCGCTCGGTGGCCATGCAGGAAGAGATGGCCCACTGCAGCCGTGATGTTGCAAGGGGGATGGTCACAGTTACCAGTGCTCTGGAAGTGCTCCAGACCACCCAAACAGCTGCAACAGGTGCAGGGGATGGGGGAAGTGAGGAGGCAACTAGCCGCAGCAGCATCACACCCCCGATAACTGAGTCCAGGAGGTGCAGTGAAAGGCACGGAGCTGCCAGGGATGACAGTTTGCCCAGGGAACACGGCAGTGCTGCGCGTGGGCACAGAAAATAATGACAGCAATCACCTGGCATTGTGAGATGGGAGATGTAACATATTTCACCTTTTGAATGTTTAGTGAATATTGGCATGGCATGTTGAGGCCTTCATGGTGTGGCGGTGTGCTGTGCTATTGCCAGAGTTATTAAAACACCATCACACAATTACAGTTACTGGATTTGTCTCATTACTTACTCAGAAATAGTTATGTGTGATCTCAGCCCGTCTGTGTCTCCCATCTTGTGCTACTGCCACACCTGCTGTGCTGTGCTCTGGCTTTGGACAATCCTCACCCTCATCCTCTGAGTCAGTTAGTTCCACTGCTGTTCCTTTCTTTGTGGCAAGGTTATGCAGCATGGCACATGTTGCTATTATTTTACAGCAGATGATACTGCCTTGCACCTCCACTTTTGTGGAGGCAGCGGAACCTGCTTTTTAAGAGACCAAATGTGCGCTCCAAAATATTGCGGGTAGATCTATGCACCACATTGAATCTCCTCTCACTTGGGGAAGATGGGTTGAGATATGGAGTCAGGATAAATGCCCGCACGGCATATGCGCTATCACCTGAGTGAGAAAGGAAGAGTCATTAATAACAGTCACCAACACATTCATCCAAGGTATACATCAGGGTGTATCACATTGATTTACCTAGCAGGTATCCTTGCCGAATTCACCCCCAGCCAGACATGTGTAGATCTCACTCTTCCTGAATATGTAGGAGTCATGGGTGCTCCATGGGAATTTGGCTACGATGTCGGTGATGATGTGGGCCGCATCACAAATTACCTGCACGTTGATAGAATATGTAGATTTGCGGTTCCGATATATGTACTCTGTAGCTGCAGGTGGGCAGATTCATATGTGTGTCCCATCAATGCACCCAATTACATGTGGGAACTGTGCCTTTTGATAAAAATGCATCTTGGTTTGATGCAGTTACGCCTGTGTGCTGGGGAACCGTATGTAGTGGTGCATTCTTTGTATCATGACATCCAGGAAAGTGTTGAAAAATGGGACAGGCAACTCTGTGACACACCACCTGCCACAGCTATCAATCACCCCCTGGTATCTACCTGATGCAGGAAGGTGCAGGCTACAAAGCAACTGGACATGTGGTGGTATAGCATGTGCCCTTGGTGTCTGATGCTCCAGGATTGGGTGCAGGTCCCGTATCAGGTCTAGCATGGTTTGGGGGTGAAGCCTGTACCTCTCGTGAAGCCTGTACCTCTCATGGATTTCAGCCTTAGTCAGTTGGAATAATGTAATGCGCAGTCTGTACAGGCGTTCCTACTGTCTCTAGATCCTCAGTCCTGCTGCTTGCATCCGAAGCCGCCTTGCAATGACATAAAGGGCTGCCATTGTGCTCACACGGTTGCATTTTGGGGCTGTTTAAATGCAGTGCACCTGATTACCACCTGCTTTGAGTCAGTGGTAATTTGTGACTCCTAAATAACGAATATTTGAAAAATTGGTAATAGCGATTTTTGGTACATCGATTGGTGAATTATTTAAAGGATTTTTTTATTTTGCGATTCGCTATTTAGGGATTTGGTGTGTACTAATTGCAAATTAAGGAATCGCTGATTGTTTTTCCTTATTTTTAGCGAGTCCTTATTTTGTTGTAGCGTTTGGCACAACCTACATTGTAAATGGCTATTTACTGGTCACAAATTCAGAAATTCACTGAATTACATTGTTAGCGCTCGGTATCTGGCCACCTACATCTGGCCCTAAGGGGTCTATTTACTAACTTCTCGCGCAATGCAGGGCAACAGCAAAAATGCTGTGCTGCTGATGTGTGAAGAGAGAGCAGGACAGCACCATAGCTACAAAGCTATGGCGCTCCTCTCTCCCTAGAACCGGCACACAATCTAACTTCTGAGTGCCACACACACCTATGTAACATAGTGTGAGAGTAGTATAAGTTTTGTACTAGAAGGATAACTTTTCAGTACAAAATGCGATGCTTAGACTTACTTTAAAACGTTTCTTACTTTGTATGTGTGCTGTAAAGTGCAGCACACACGCAAAGTCGTAAAAAAGGAGTATTAAAATAATTTCTTTGTGATAGCTTCTATTTCAAAGTACAGTTATTTTTTATGCATAATTCAGTCTACTTTTTTAAAAATATCTTTTTGATTTTCCAATAAAAAACTGTGTGTGGTTGAATGGGAATGCCCTTGCACAACACATGGAATGCCCCCTTGGCACTAAGTAATGCAAATCAGCCCTAAGCATTTCAATGAAGTGCTAGGTGCTTCTTTTCTCTGCTTCCAAGTGAATTTGCAGCAAAATACAAGTTTTGCACCAGAATGTAAAATAGAAGAAAAATATTTATTGTCTATTTGCATCACGTTTATGACAGAAACACTGTGCCAAATCTTAGTTAATATATCCACACAATTTGATCAAGTGAAGCCCCAGAATATCAATGGTACTTTAGACTGTGCACTTGACTAGCTTCTGTAGATTCATTACATTCCTTGCACTTTGCAATCCTTCTTTTCTCTACTGCTGTCCCTCTCCAGCAAAGTTTATTTCTAGTCCTGGATGTGTGGGGCAGTTTAGGACAAGTGTGGCAAAATGAATGAATGAAGATTATTGGTGTTTTATTAATTAAAATAATTACAACTGAACACATATAGCAATTATAAAACATAATTAAAATATTGTTTTGAGAAGGGAACAGGTATCAAGTTTGTAGTCTCCTTTTGGATCCACAAGTGCCCCTTCCACAATAGTACAACATTACCCCTTTACCTTCGCCTCACACAGAACATTAGTCATGAAGGCCACTGATTAAAAGTGCTCCATGCTGGTAGGGTGTGGCTCCTGAAATCAAAGTGCTCTGTGAAAATAAACGACCACCATTGTAAAAACAATACCAAGCTTTTATTATCAATTGCTGCTTTCATAGATTTTACAAAGAAAAGTGCCCGATCAGCTGGTGCGATTCTCCTTTTAAATACAATGGCAAAACATTAGCTTCAGCAGCCCCAGCTGTGCAGGGGCCGCAAGCACAAGGGGGGCCCTCTGGCACTGTGCACCAGTGGCAGGACCCTGGCCTCAGAGCTCCTGACTGGGTCGACTGGGGTGGGGGACCACGCCATGTACTTTGCAGGGGGGGCCCTCAAGTTTTGTTAAGTCACTGTTTAAACAGGTTATGGCCTGTCCACATCTAGGACATTATCCTTATTCTGATTCTTTAATTTGGCTCCCACTGGTCAAATTGCTCTCTGCAAGTAGTGTGCAGCCCCAGAGGTCAAAGTCCTCCATGCAGAAAGGCTACCAATTTAACAGCAATCATAAATATTTGACATCACCAATTGCTGCTTAAATAAATGTATACAAAAACACCTGATAACTGACATGCTTCTTCTTTTAAACAAATTGAGACTGCTTTCCAACATGTCCTAACATTTTGAGTTCAAAATATTGGCCGATGCCAAAGACATATCATGGGTTTTAAAGCTTTACTGATGCAGATCACATGTATTATAGACTGTTTGTCCTTACCATCTGCATTGAGTATCACCTTCACCATCCTTGTGACCATACCAATGGTACCTTAGGGGAATAAGGCCAAAATGCATTCTCACAAGTGCATACTTTGCATGGCTTGGGAGGGAAAGATTCAGATATTCAGGTAGGGTGCCTAGGGTGTAGAGATTCACATTTCAGCTGCCTTGAAATTTAGCTCTTAAATTCCTGAGGTCCTAACCTCATGAAATTATCTTTGCTGATTTCATTATTAGCTTTCCTGTTGTTCTCTGTGGTTAGGTAATATTAGATCTTCAGTGCTCAGGGCCTTAATAGAGGTTGCCGAGAACAGGCAACATGCAGAACTGGGTTTCCAGAATTTCTCCAAGAGATGAAGTTTTCATTGAGCCAAACAGTGTTATTTTTAAATTTTGACAGTATGAGACAACTCCTGCTTTGTTAATTTAAATTCCAGTCTTGGTTGTGGTTGGCTATTGCAGGCTGAGATTGCAAAGCTCAGACATGGTTCTATGTTTTGATTTGTTGGGAAATATTTGAATAGTGATTGCCTGTGGAGTGGTGTATACCTTGGAGTAGGAATGTGACTGGCCACTGTGAGACCCAATGTGTCCTCTCCACCTGTGGTTTCTTCTTTCTCGCTTTTATGTCCTTTCAGGGTGGTGAAAAATGCCAGAAAGGGGATATCAGACTTTGCTTCACACTCTGATTGGTTGGTCTAGATTTAAAAACTAAACTCCCCAGAAGCATCACAGAGCTTGGGCAGTGTGCTTTACTGGCCTCTAAGAGACTCATGTATGAGACTCATGTTCTCTGCATTTTGCAATTTCATCTATTTAGCTGCTGGTTTCAAATTTCCCCTAACAACAGTTCTACTTCTGATCATGTGAGGGGGTAAAGAATAAGAGTGGGAGCAGCTCAAACTTTCCTACATTCTCTGGTTGGTAGATGGTTCCACTGATAACAGAAAATGAGAGTGATCTACCACAGGGACTTCAAAGACAGGCATTTCTAACTCAGGTTTTAGGTTTAATGTGAGGATTCCATGCAGATGAGGGTATTGGTGTGAAAAATGTTCAGACTTCCCACAAAAAAGATTAATACCTATTTCCTTTGTTGATTACTTTTGTCAGTAGTCTAGGATCTATAGATAGCCCCATCTGCAAAGTGCTGTTGATATCAGAAGAGGGGGCAGCTTCTATAATGGGCAAGAGAGATGCCCTGTGTTTTAGCCAGGGTTTCCCCATATGCAGTTATTTTGTCTTCAATCTGTTTGGATAGAAGACAACAACATTTTGAGCCTATACCAAGCCGGATTTAGGAAGAACACTTCCACCGTTGATCAAATATATAGACTTAAACTTATATTTTGAAAAACGGTGAGAATGGAGGGTGGCAGCCTCTATCTAATTTTTGTCGACCTGAAAACAGCTTTTGACTTGGTCCCCAGAGATAAACTATGGAGGGTACTCAGAGATATGGGGATGCCTTCTTACCTCCTAAGCATGCTCATCAAGCGGCATGATGCTAACTATGCCCAAGTAAGAAGTGGGAAAGGGGGAGAACTAACTCCATGACTCCCAGTTGACAGAGGAGTGAGGCAGGGGTGCATGCTCGCACCTACCCTGTTCTGCCTCTTTGTTAATGCATTTATGCTTTTCGCCTGACTGACTGGCATTGATTGCCCAACTCATTGCGGTTAATGACAATGATGCCCCAAAGCTAGTAAATGCAAAGGTTCCAGCGCTGATGTTTGCAGATGACACCCTTTTAATGTCCAAGTCGCCAATGGGAATACAGAGGATCCTGGACAGCTTTGTCATCTTCTGTAACAACACGGGGCTAGAGATAAATAAGTTGAAGACCAAGTTTATGGTCTTTAACCCAGCCAGGACTTCACGCCCTAATCCCCGTTTAGACAACATTGTGCTGGAAAAGGTCTCTGTATTTGACTATTTGGGTGCCCTCCTCACTGAAAATATGGAGTGGGGGTCACAAATTGCTAAAGCCAAGCTCACGTCAGCCCAGACATGCGGAGGAATTGCAAAACTATTCAGAGATTCCTACTCTAAACCTACTGGGCCTATTATTGAAATATAAAAGGCACAAGCAAGTGGTGCCCGAACTCTGGGGCCTTCGTTCTTGCAGTCATGTAAGCAAAGTTGAGAACAGCTTTTTAAGACAGTTTTTGGGTATTCCTTCTAGTACCCCCTTAACCCCCTGCAGCTGGATCTAAGTATTAGACCGATCAAAGATCAGATTGGCCTAAGACCATTAAATTTCTGGCGTAGATTGTGGGTGACTCCGGAACTGGCAGAATTCCGATCAGAAACAAAAGAGCTACTGGTTCTCCCGGGGGTGGAAACAATTGCTTGGTTTGCTTTTATAAGGGATGAGTGCAGTAGGATAGGTAAACCAAATCTCTGGAGTAACCCTGTGGAAGTGTGTTCTGCAATTTCACGTGTTGAACTGGTGGCAACTTATCAAACACATAAACTGGCAGTCATCCACGGGAATCTGGCCCCAGGTCATCTGACAGCTGAATTCCTTACAATAAAAGACGAGTATACATTTGAACCCTTCCTGGATGACATTCTACAATTCCCGGCAAGAAAAGTACACCTCCAGTTTAGATTTAGTACCCTTCTGCTACGAGCCTTTACTTGAAAAGGGTCTGAAACTGCCCCATGTGGGTGCATAGAGCTCCATGTTTTTTTTTTCCCCGGCTAAAAATCTGCAAGACAGCACTGGCTCATACAGTTGTGCAGGAATCCAGGGGTTGTGCACTGCCGGCAGGCAATTAGAATTTTGAAGTCCGACACCTCCAAGCCCATTGTTTTTGCTGTCTATCGATTTTTAAATGCAACGTGGCGGAGGCGCTGGACTCTCTTAAAAATAATCACACCAGATGTAAATGCATAAACTGCTCTGAATTTGTAGAAAAAAAGAGAAAAAAATAGTTTTAATTTTTTTACTGTTTTTAATTTTTAATCATGGAGATGAATTATTCTTATTTTTGTACCATATGTGTAATTCTTTCTACAAACAGTTTGACTAGTACTGATTCAAGCGGATGTAGTGATTTTATGTTTTCTGCCTAGTACTGTTTGGTTCCTGCATTCAACTTGATTTTTATTGGACACATGTTATATTTTTCCTCCCCTGCTATTAATGCACTTGCACTTTCCTGAGTTGATTGGCTCTGCTCATAGGTTAGTGCAGCCAATTACATTGGCACTAAAAGATTATGCACATGTATTTTCATACGACTGATGGATTGGCTCTCATTTATTTTATACTGTTACATTTTTGATTGTACTGTATACATACTTTTATGGTCTGAAGGACTGAAATAAAGGTTTTCAAAGCAAAGAAAAGCTATCTGCAGTTATTTTGTCTTCAATCTGCTTGTAAAGTACGATCAATGCGAACCAGGATAGTTGATGGTACCAAGACAGGGCATCTTTTAACTCTTCTTTTAGCCTGTGAAAGAAATCCGCAGCTGCCACTTCATTTGCCATTGCCTGCTCATCCTTTAACTTCAGGAACTAATTTATAGGTTACTCATGTCAAAATGCCTCTGGTATGGTGTAAGTAACACCATCTATGTTTCCTAATGATTGTAGAAAACTGGGCAAGAAACATATGGGCCACATAAGACCAGCTTCAGCCAAGGACAATAAATAAATGCTTTTTCATCTATATCTAAACTAAAATATGTAGGATGTGCCAAGAATTGCAGGGAACATAGGGCCAAAAAGGCCTAAAAAGTACTTTATGTGGTAGAGCTATTGTATAAATGTCTCACTGCTTGTGGTAGAGCTTGGAGAAAGCTGAGGACATCCGCTCTCATTGAAGTATACAAAAAAGTGATGGGTGAAATGCTTGCAATAGTTTCAGCCAGTGATAATTACGTAGGGCTGCCTCCCAGTCCCTCGTTATTTTGCACAGCATGCCACCTCAATTTGGACCCATCCATATGTAAATCAGTCATGAACCTCCTACAATAGGAACAGTCCAACCAGAACTGTCAGGTCCTCTCTGAACAGGAACACAAGCAACCCAAGACTGGCTTCACCCATATTAGGGCTCATCAATTGGAAAACAGCTTGGTTCCAGTGGCACAGTGTGCATGGTACCGACTCTAGGAAACTGTGTCCTACTTAGGGCGTCACACTGAAGTATTCAGAAGTGACAGGTGAAATGTTGAATTAATCTCAGCCACTGGTAATTACTCAGGGCTGCATCCCAGTTTGCCACTATTTTGCACACTGTGCCATCTCAGTTGTAACCTAGCCACATGCAAACCAGTCCCTTTCCACTTAGTCACTAAGTTAACCTGAGCTTAACCATCTTGTAGCTATGGCACAAGGCAGACAGGCTTATCTTAGAGGCAATTTGCAAGATGATTAAAGGGGGACAGCAGATATGAATTTTAAACATTTTAAGTAGAAATAGCACCAGGAAGCAAATGCCAATTTTCACAGTAGTACAGGACCTTCGCTCAATGTCATGCTGACCACAAAGGAGGGGGGTTAGATCCACTATTCTGGTATGTGTTGGACAAAGATTTTAACTTCTGACTTTAGTTCTTTAGGTCCCAATGCACCACAGGCGTACACTTCCAAAGACCTCCAGGCCTCAGTGGAGGCACTTAAAGACTCACAGGGAATCTGGTAGGGTGAAGTCCAGGCCCACTTGCCACTGGTCAGCTCTGATTTGGCAGGAAAGGCCTTTTGGAGCTCGGTGTATTCCAGGGCCTTGAGCAGGAGGTCAGCCTTGTGACCCTTGGAGTCTACTGAAGAGAGAGAGCAGTTCCAGTCCTTGAAGGCTCTTCTAACTTTGTAGACAGCAGTTTTAGATATCCTCTGATTTGTCTCTGATCCAGATGCCTGGTGATGCTACAAACATGGTAGGTATAAGCTTGTGGGTGGGAATGACCCCTGTGGAGGCTCTACGCAATGGGGTAAAGTTTCCCACGGCTATCCCTGCCTACTTAGGGCTTTTCAAGATGGCTGAAGTCTTAAGCCACACTAAACTTAGTCTCTGAGGTCTGGGTATGTATGTGGGCACTGTATTATGATAATCCTAGTATCTTTTCACATTTAATACTCAAATCCAGTTTTAGGCAGTCCCCTTAACCCTAACAAACTCAGAAGCAGAAGTTTGGTAAAGCAAAGCTGAGCTCTTAGAAAACAAACAATGGATATATGCAAATTGTTTTAGCATGCTTATTCCCTCCCTTGACATGCACACCAAACGTAATGTGTAAACCCAGCAGACTTATCAAACAGACTGTCACACTGTAATGTCAAAAGACGATCACTGTGATTGGGTCTGACTGGCTGTGGAGACAAACCAATGAGCCTGCCCAAGTATCAGCTAACATTTGCCTGTGGCAGGAGAGCCCTCTTTGAAGTGTGCCCCAAGTTTCATATCTATTACCTCAGCACACCTGGCCAATAGGACTTGCGCTCAATCAGGACATGACCTATTGATGTTAAAAATACACCCACAGTGATGGCGAGCGGTCTGACTAGGGGAACAAAATGGTACAGTTGTGGGTATTAACTACATCTGCTTGTGACTGGTAAGCCTCTTTGAAGTTAATCAGGTTATTGAACCTAGCCAACAGGCCGTCCTGACAAGGGTACAACAGCACCTCTCCAGGCCCCAGGCCTTTTGTTACTTTCCTGGAAGCAAGTTCACAGCACATTTATGCCCATTGAAATACTAATTACTGACTGACAGAAGTGGGAATCCAAATTCAGAGTTAGCTTCCAGGACCTCCAGGCAAAACAAAGATCATTTTTAAAAGTCAGCATTCCAAAATATGTATTACAAATCCAACTTGGGGGAATTGGTTTTGTAATAAATATTGCAAAAAGTCATAAAATATCATTATTGGCAGTTACTAAGGCAGACATAACATGTATTAAACCAAATATTGTGTTCCAATGCTTTCCTATGGGATAGCCAACACTGCTACAGTGAAAATGGCTTTAAGGGCCGTTTCACTGCAAAGACATGTTTAGCATGCAACTTTTACATGTCCTACTTTTAAATACCATATACCCTGCCTCATAGGAAGAAGTCCTATGAAGGGTGAATAATTAACATTTAAAAGGAAGGTTTATGCCTTTTCAAGTGGGATGATTTTGACAGGTTACACTTACCGTTTCAAAACTGCTCATCCAGGCTAACATCGCAGGCCTGGAAACATGCTTTACAGTGCTGCAACATTGGATGGCACAATTAGTTCTGCAGTCCACTAGTATCATTTCATTTACAGGCCCAAGGTACACTTAGTACCATATACTGGGGACTTATGAATTAGTGAAATGTGCAAATTCAGAGTATACAGATTTTATCAAGTTGGAAATAGGAGCGCTTTACCACTGGTTGGCTGAGGCGAAAAGCACAGAGTTCTATAGCCAGGAAAAATAGGGTTCAGCAAAAGGGAAAAACAAATCCACAGTGACCCGGTAGAAAGGGGATATTTTCCAACAGACTGTAAGCAAGAAAATAATTGAAAGGTCATCACGCCACTCTCTGCTAATTGTTTTAATCAGTGAAATAATGTTATAAAAGCTAAGCATAAAGCGAGAAGGGTGAAAGGAGACCATGGGACAGTCCATGCAGAATCATTTCACAATTTTATTTGAAGGCTGCTAGGGAAGTACTTAGCCTTTGCCTCTTTGCTGCCTAAACTTGTTATTGCAACTGGCCTCGAAAAACAAGAATGGCAGGCCTTGCTATTATATTAAAGTTCTAGTATTCAAATAGGTAGGCAGGTGTGAACAATCACTGAAACTCTAAATACTAGAAGTAGCAGAATGAGAGTGGAATTACCATAAAGGTATAACAGCAGGCATGTTGGAGTGGATCCTCTTATTCACACTGTTAGTATACATTGAAACTGCTATTTCATTTGTCTTTATTGTAGTTAGAGTTCATATTGCGTTCACTAGACTAGGGTTTTGATTTTAAAATCAAATCTTCCAAATGTGTCCCTTGTGGTCTAGTGTTCCTGAGAGATACCTTATTGAAAGAGATTTTGGTGTTTCAATAGCTATTCCTGTAATGTCTCATTGTATTGATCGTTACCTGAAACATATTTTGAAAATATTGTTCTGTTGGTTGTGGGGTGGCATATGCACTGAGTACTTAGAGACAGGAGTTATAGAAAACTGAACTCTGCATACAGCACTTCTCATAGAAACAGAGACACTGATAACAACACCCCAAGATGTGAGACCACAGTCCTCCTCACAAGAGTGCAGAAGGAATCTAATCTTGATAAGCAAATTCCACTGCTTATTTTGCAGTTGGTGTGGGCTTTCCAAATTAGCTGAATGGACATTCTAAACTTGGGATAGACAGCATGTGGAGTCCAACTTGTGGGCCTAAATGAATAGGCTCCCCATCCAGGGCAGTGGCCATGGTCAGACATCGAGGGGCATATTTACAAGCCCCTAGTGCAACCCATCCAAACCCTACTTTTTGATGCTCCAGTGGCACTGTCTGCTGGCCCATATTTCCAAGGCTAAGCAAAGCCACTTTGCGTGGTGTTACACAGCCGTATAAATATGGCATCCTTTCACACAATGTTCTTTATTAAAGGGCTTGTCAAGGGTGTTGCTGTGTGTGTATCCACACAACACCCATGCCATTTTGACACTCCAGCAGATTTACAAGGATTGGTAAATCTGTGGCTGCGCCCAAAATCTAATGCCTTTCAAGGCGAGGGGCTAAAGTGGTGCAATGAGGAGAAATACTTTTACTTCTCCTAATTTTTTGCTCTTTGTGTGCTGCATTCTGCAACATACATAGAAGGAGCAAAATGGAAAGGGAAGACCACTCGGTCCCCCAGAACGTATGGATGGGTGCCCCGATCCCCCGGGAAACCATTGTGGGTGGGGGGCGTGTCCCGGCTGGTATGCCGCCCAGAAGAGGTTGGCCCAGACACCCGCCCGGAAGTCCGTGCACGGATGGGCGTACCTGAGGCGGGCCCCTGCCCTCCCGCAGATAGATAAATAGAGCGGCAATCCAACAAAGCTTCCTCTTGTTCCTGTGCTCTGAAGGCTGCACTCATCGCTCGTGAGCCCTCTAGGGAACAAGCTGCACTTTTTTGAGAACTTGTAATCTTTGTTTTTCTCTTTCAGTTTCAGGCGTGTGGAGATCGAGTCACCCTTGCGGGTCAAGTCAGGCGGAGTGATCGAAGTCATGCCTGGCAAGAAATCTGGAAAGAGCTCCGAGATGGAGAGGATGCTGCGCACCTTGGTGAACCAAGTGGCGGTAATGGACCGAAAGTTGGGTAAAGTGGATCAGCTCAGTCGTGGCTTAGCGGCCGTCAGGAAACAGGTGGCGGCCCAGAATGGCCTCCCGGGGTGGCCTAAAAGAGTCATAAGACCGGCCTTGCCGAACGTCGCCCCGGGGGATAAGGGTAAGAAGAGGAAGGGGAGGGCAGGTCCCAGTGAGGTCCCAGTCCCAGGGGTAACTCCATCGAGTCCCGGAGTGGACATTCCCGTCGCACCGGCGGCCAGCCCGGTACCAGGACCGGATGGGGGTTCGCCAATTCCCGTGGTGATCACGCCAATAGGGGATGACCAAATGCCTCCTGAACTGGCACTTCAGTTAGCGGCAGTATTACCATGGCTAAAAAAGGGAGCAGGGGGATCAGCGGCTGCGGGAGCCCCGGCTGAAGAAGCCAAATTAATTATTGAGCAGTTGCGGCAGTCAAGGAATGCCGGGACGGCGAATGTACCTTCTATTTCCCCACAGGTGGCAATGGGGGTCACGGCTGACGGTCGGGTGAATACAACGGACGCGGCTGGGAAGACGGCTGAAGCCGGTAAGAGAGCGTTGCCATTGGTGGGGGAGGGTCCAGTACCCTCCAGGCGGGAAAGTTTATCGCAACATATTCCCATGGTTACAAAAGAGATGGTGTGGGGAGATAAGTATATTAACATGTTTTCACTTTTGACTGACCATCGTGAGTTAGAATATGCAAAGACCCAGAAAGATCTATGGCACCCCAGCGTATGGCGGGCCAAGATGGCGGAATTCAGGGTCAATGAGACCATGGTGAACTGGGTCAGGGCCTTTTCTATTTTTACGGCAATTATGGGGGAGCGTAAACCAGAAGTGTTGACTGAATTAGCATGTTATCAGAACAGGATCATGAATTTCCATGCGATATACGGGGGAAATGAATGGAAGGGTTACGATGTTACCTTTAGAAAAGCGAAGGAGTTTAACGAGGCCTTGACATGGGATTGTTTGGACACAGTGTCATGGCATGCTCAGCTCTTGCCGGGGCCGGCGGGTACTTCGGTACCAAGCACGAGTGGATCTGGGGCATTCCATCAGAAGCCGTCGCAGCCCTTTCGGGCGAGCGCCGGGGGGGATCCCCAGCCCAGGTCTGGCGGGAATGGAGTCAAGCGGGGGGTTTGTTGGGGGTTCAACAAAGGAACCTGTACCAGGCCCCAAGGAACGTGCAGGTTCCAGCACGCTTGTTCAGGCTGTGGGAATTCCTCACACCCGGAAACCAGTTGCCGATCTAAAACCAATGGTGCGGGAGGAAAGGGGGGATCCGAGCAGGATTGATGCGGTGCCTCGGAAGCAAACATCTTCGCCCGTTGATATCTTGGCTTTGACCCCTTGGCTGAACCGATACCCTGATCATGCGTCCGCCGGGACTTTGAGGAATGGCTTTCTATATGGCTTCAGGATCCCGGCGGGCAATATTCGGGGGAGCCCCTCCTGTAAGAACCAGCTGTCTATTCAGCACAACCCGGCGGTGGCCGCCAGAAAGATAGCGAAAGAAGTTAGCTTTGGGTGAGTGGCTGGTCCATTTGCCGGCCCGCCAGTTGCGGAATTTGTGTGTTCTCCCTTAGGAGTTGTTCCGAAGAAAGACCCGGGGGAGTATAGACTCATCCATAATCTATCGGCCCCTAGCGGGGCCTCGGTAAATGAGGCTATTGACCCTGAGGTATGCTCAGTGAAGTATGCATCATTCGATGACGCAGTCGTTCTGTTGAATCGCCTGGGCCCCGGTGCATTGTTAGCAAAATCAGACATCGAATCGGCATTCAGGTTACTCCCGGTACACCCTCAGGACCAGCGCCTGCTGGGATTCACGTTTCAAGGGAAATACTACATGGATAAATGCATGCCCATGGGTTGTTCAATTTTATGCGCCTATTTTGAAATGTTTAGCTCCTTTTTCGAATGGGTGTTCACCGAGGCCACAGGGCATAGACTGGTGATGCACTATTTGGATGATTTCCTTTTCCTGGGCCCAGCGGGCACTCGGGACTGTGCACAAGCGCTGCAGGACTTCTGCACACTCATGCAGGGTTTTGGGGTCCCATTGGCGCCAGGTAAGACCGTGGGGCCTTCTACCTCACTAGAGTTTCTGGGGATTGAACTAGACTCGGTGGAGGGGTGTTTCCGTCTGCCGGTTGAAAAGGTGGCCAAGTTCAGGGCTTCCTTGGTACAATGTCTCCAAAAAGAAAAGGTGACCCTACACCAGTTGCAACAGACAGTGGGTCAGCTGAATTTTGCCTTAAGAGTAATGCCGATGGCTCGCCCTTTCTCGCGTTCCATAGCACAGGCTATGGTGGGCCTTAAAGAAGGACACCACCGCACTAGACTGTCGGCAGAGGTTCGCCAGGACATGCGCATTTGGTTGGCATTTCTGGCGGATTTCAACGGTCGAGTGGTGTGGAACAAACCCCCAGCCTCGTCGGATGAACTGGGATTGTGGACCGACTCGGCAGGGAGCGCGGGATTTGGCGCAATTTTTGGAAACCGGTGGTCGGCACAAACATGGCCGGCGTGGTGGCACTCAAACTGCCTAACAGGTAACATTGGATTCCTGGAGCTATTCCCCATTTGGGTGGCTCTGATGGCATGGCCGGAAGAGTTTAGGGACCGCTCAGCGGTATTTTGGTCAGATAACATGACAGTGGTCGAGTGCATTAATCACCAGGCTGCACGCTGCAAGTGGATCTTAAGACTGCTGAAAGAAATTGTATTGCGATGCATCAGTTTGAATGTACAATTCAGGGCAAGGCATGTGCCGGGTGTACTGAATAATGCAGCTGATGCACTCTCTCGTTCACACATGCAGGCTTTCAGGGGTTATCTGCCCACAGCGGACCTAGTGGCGGCACCTTTCCCCGAAGCACTATGGCAGATCCGTGCCCCGGACTACAAGACCTCGTGGCAGCCAGTTTAGCGCCCAGGACGAGAAAAGCTTATGAAGGAGCGTTTCGTTCGTACTGCGCCTTTTTAGGGCTGGTAGGGGGGCATAGCTGGGGGCGGAAAGAGTCCTTGCTCCAATTTCTGTTGGCACTTCATAAGGAAGGCCGATCGGCGGCAACCGCCAACAGGTATAGGGCAGCCATATCATTCATGGCGCAGCTCCACGGGATACGGGACCCGACGGACTCCTTCTTAGTCAGGAAGGCTCTACGCGGCTGGCAGCGCCTGGAGGGCCGCAGACAGGATAAAAGGCATCTGATTGGCTTAGACAGATTGTCCTTGCTACTAGCGAAACTGGATGAGACATGCTCCTCGCCCAGTGAGGTAATACTGTTCCGAGCGGCTTTCACATTGGCATTCCATGGGGCCATGCGGGTAAGTGAACTTGTGGCGAGGAATAAGAAGGATGTGGGGGGAGGTCTATGCAGGGATCACGTCCAAGTAAGGGGCGATTCTCTGCTGATCTCGATAGCCAGGTCAAAAACAGACCAGGAGGCTTTGGGGAATAGTGTGGTGCTGCAGCGCGCCCGGGGGAACCCCGGTTGTCCGGTACAGTATTTGGAGGCCTACATGGAACAGAGGTTGACAACATGGGGGGGACCCTGCTTAGACACAAGGACGGCACCCCGTTGACAAGATTTCCATTTCGGAGGGTGCTGGCAATTACGATTGCAGCGGCAGGCTTGAACCCGGGTGATTTTGGGACCCACTCATTCAGAATAGGGGCCGCTACGGAGGCTACGGCTCGGGGTCTGCGTACAGAGGAGGTGAAACAGTTAGGCCGTTGGTCCTCGAATTGTTTCAAGAGGTATGTGCGACTGCACATGTTGTAAAAGACTGATGAAATGCACTCACGCTTGTTGTCTTTTGTTTGGATTACAGTTTCGCAAGCCTGTGACGCGGAGCGAAAATTGGGATCGGCCCAACACCAGTGGACCAGCGGGAAAGGATCACCGACTGGAGATCAAGTGGTGTGGGTCGTGGGCCACTCATACGTGAGGCGTGCCGGGGACATATTCAAGTCAGGTGACGCGAATCACGCATCTGAAGAATACGGGTTCAGAGTGACCTTCCATGGGAAGGGTGGCCTCTGTTTTGACCAATTTCAGAAATTTGTGGAGGAACTTTTAGGGCGGCACAGGTCACCGCCATCTGTAATCATAGTACATGTGGGAGGCAATGACTTGGTAAGACTGGGAAGATGGGTGTTAGTAGAGCACATATTGTCAGCAGTCAGTTGGTTGGCCAAGAGGCTCCCTGGGTGCACAATTGCCTGGTCCCACATGATTCCCAGAAGAATTTGGCGGGGGGGTTTGTCTGTGTCAGCGCTGAACCACTCGGCAAAGAGGGTCAACAACAAGATTGAGAAACTGTTTCGCTCCGCTCATCTCCAAAGCATTCCCCATGGGTGTATTTGCGGGGATCACTATTATTTGAATGATGGGGTGCACCTGTCCAGGGCTGGGAATGACTTACCCATAGGAGACTTTGTAACGTGGCTAGTGGGATTAAGGAGACATGACCTTTAGAAGGTGTGGGGGGGCCGGATGGTCGGTCAACTATCCGGCCTGTGGCGGTAAGGTCATGATCGGTGAGCAGTGATTTCAAGGTCCCTAGGGGGGGCGCCACCCATTATGGATGGGAGCGCCCGGGGGGAGGCGGCCATTGGCCCCTCCCACGGGGGGCGGCACCCACTACGGATGGGTCACCCAGGGGGAGACGGCCATAGGCCCCTCCCAGGGGGAGACGGCTATATGCCCCTCCTACGAATTTCCCGGGGGCGGATATCCGCTCCGGCGGAAGAGAGTGTGGGGAAGGGGGGGAGTCCACGCTGTCCTTCTTACGGATACCTCGCACGGGAACTCGGACGACCTTAAGATGGCGTCGAGTGAAAGGGGGCCCCCAGGACAAGGGAAGTTACAGTTGGCTGCGACGGTAAAGTCCTCTGCGCATGCGCCACTCACCCGTGAGGGCGGGAATTTGGTAATAGGGATCTGACACCGGTTAAGACCTTGCCGTTGGCCCTTAATGCTAGGTTGTACAATTTCAGAATGTTATGCATTTTCAGGATGCTAGACTCGGCTAGGAAACCTTTGTATTAGTGATTTGTTAAGGTTAGCCAAAAACTTGTCTTCATCAAAATGTAATTGAAGTTGAAATTGTACATGATTCATGAAACATTTTAATTTAAAGTTTTAAATTTTGTTTCATATTTTAATAAATACCGCCGGGGGGGTGAGGCCCCCCGCCTTCCAAAAGTTCAAACCTGTGTCTGTCTCCTCCCATGGGGAATTGGTGTTGGGCGGGGTGGCGGGCATCCCGGCCCATATGGAAAGGGAAGACCACTCGGTCCCCCTGAACGTATGGATGGGTCCCCCGATCCCCTGGGAAACCATTGTGGGCGGAGGGCGTGTCCCGGCTGGTATGCCCGAAGCGGCGTAGCCGGAGCACGCCCCTCCCGCCCAGAAGAGGTTGGCCCAGACACCCACCGGAAGTCCGTGCATGGATGGGCGTCCCTGAGGCGGGCCCCCGCCCTCCCGCAGATGGATAAATAAAGCGGGAATCCAACAAAGCTTCCTCTTGTTCCTGTGCTCTGAAGGCTGCACCACTCGTCGCTCGTGAGCCCTATAGGGAACAAGATGCACTTTTTTGACCCACCCATCAGCCCTGGTTGCAAAGTTTGTGGAATAAAGTAATTTTCTCGTTGATTATTGAATGTAAAAAATGATACAGTCAATTTTGCAGCATGAATGTATGCCATTGATTGAATATTTGCGTGTAGGCCTTTTTTCTCCTTTGTAGAAACGTAGAGGAATGGATTAATTTAAGTTTGTTTTGTGCTTTAGGACTTTTTCCCTTTGTAGCAATGTCAATGTTGATGAATTGTCAAGCTGTTACAGATTTAGGCATAATTTTCTTTCCTTAGTAGGTAAAATAACTGTCGTATTTATTTCGGTCGGGCGGTAAGGTCATGATCGGTGAGCAGTGATTTCAAGCTCCCTAGGGGGGGGCGCCACCCATTATGGATGGGAGCGCCCGGGGGAGGCGGCCATTGGCCCCTCCCACGGGGGGCGGCACCCGGTACGGATGGGTCACCCAGGGGGAGACGGCCATAGGCCCCTCCCAGGGGGAGACGGCTATATGCCCCTCCTTCGAATTTCCCGTAGCCAGATATCCGCTCCGGCGGAAGAGAGTGTGGGGAAGGGGGGGAGTCCACGCTGTCCTTCTTACGGATACCTCGCACGGGAACTCGGACGACCTTAAGATGGCGTTGAGTGAAAGGGGGCCCCCACGACAAGGGAAGTTACAGTAGGCTGCGAGGGTAAAGTCCTCTGCGCATGCGCCACTCACCCGTGAGGGCGGAAATTTGGTAATAGGGATCTGACGCCAGTTAAGACCTTGCCATTGGCCCTTAATGCTAGGTTGTACAATTTCAGAATGTTAGGAAACCTTTGTATTAGAGATTTGTTAAGGTTAGCCAAAAACTTGTCTTCATCAAAATGTAATTGAAGTTGAAATTGTACATGATTCATGAAACGTTTTAATTGAATGTTTTAAATTTTGTTTCATATTTTAATAAATACGGCCGGGGGGGTGAGGCCCCCCCGCCTTCGAAAAAGTTCAAACCTGTGTCTGTCTCCTCCCATGGGGAATTGGTGTTGGGAGGGGTGGCGGGCATCCCGGCCCATACGCCATTCATGATTATTTTTGTGCAGCAATGTGTCCCTTCCTGTAAAAACACAATCCTCCCTGCAACGCAGGCAACCTGGCACCATGGTGCAAGAGTGCCTGCATTGGAGCACAGATGCTGTTTTAGTGCATGGGAGAGCACAGGGGTGCACCATATTCCTGCAAATATGACGCATCCTTGTTTTTTTTTTTAAATGATGCGCTCAGCACCGAAAAATAGCTTGCGGCGGAACGCTGGGCCATTTCATTGCAAATATCCCTTCCAAGAACTTTGGAGTCATAAAAGACTGCATAACAGGTTTCAGTTGAACTTCATTGTACTACCTATTTCAACAAGTTGATGCTTCAGAACGGAAATATTTTATTTGTACCATGTGCAAGCTGTAGGTTTTGAGATAGATGGTCCCTCTTGAATATACTAAGTGTAACGTTTTTATCTGGGACTTTCTTCTGGGATAATCTAAAACCATGGGATATATGGAGCATGGTAGCCAGACCTTTGTTTAGCCTGTGGAAAGCTGATCATGTGTCTGAAGCTCATCAAGGGCTTCATTGGGTGCCTATTGCTTAGTGACTTGAGAATGAGGCAATTTGCCTTAATCAGTGGGTTGACTTTAGTGATGGACCCAGTTGTATCCTTCCGAGACTTCTTTGTTATGCTCCTCCTTGTTCTTTGCATGTAGATGCTCACATTTGTGCTCTGTGGGTGGTCATGTCCTTGGGTAGGGCATTGTCTGTCCTGGCCTTACAATTGTGGAACTATCTCCATATTGCCCTACAGCTTATAACTCACTATCGAGCTTACCACAGCTTCTTTTCACTATTCAGCCTAGCACAAAGTTGACCTGAGTGGACACTTTGCTAATTTTTTTTGGGGGGAGTTTTATGTAGCGCAAACTAGACCAGAAAGTATCAGAGCACTTTACATGAGCACCAGTTGCGTTACAGACAGACACATTCATTTTTGTTAGGCACAGGGAGATTACGTGGTTTGCCCAGAACCACAGGATGTTCAGCTTCCCTGCCGAGACTCGAACCCAGTTCCCTAGCTTCCAGGTCCACTGCCCCAGCCGATTGGCCACATCCTCTACCCAAATATGCAAATATATATAACACTCAATCACAGTTTTTACTCGCCCTCATAGATCTTTGTTCACACTGATTAATTACAGCTCACTAGAGAACATCAGGCTCAAGCAGGTACTCAGTAATTCCAGGTGTTGATGCATAAGTTCTAGACATCAGAACTCAGAGACACAAGTTCAGTCTTAAAAGCCTTTTTGGCTGGTGCTATTAACGTTCAGCTTGCTCAAGACATCTTTTACAACAGTATTATGAAACACAATTGTTGAGTTGCTAATGTGTCACAAGAACATTTGTGCACATTGCTCTGTGGCATTTTGTTGTACTGGTGATGTGTTCTGTTATGATTTTTTTGCTGTTGTCTTTTTATACCACAATATAAAGAAGGGTAAACCCAAAATCACTGGGACCTGGGTGTGAAACAGTATAGGAAGTGGTGGTCCCAGTACAGTTGTATTTCAAAAGTAGTTTCAAAAACAATATCAAAGAAAAAATAACAAAAGGAATTACTTTGTGCTAAAGTGTTGTTTATTCACACTTATCACCTGGTAGATATTAGTTTAAGCAAACAATTTTTATACAGTATTCGAATAAAAAACGTTGGTGTGCCCAACTGGGTTGGGTGGAGGGGAGGAAAGTGACTTGAGTGAGGTAGTTAGGCAAGTGACATAGAATTCTCAGAAGTATCACAATCAAATTGTTAAGCATATTTACTCAATGCCATATGTACATAGAAAAATCCTTCACAGATAGTTGAATGTTTTCACAAAGCCCTGTACAGAAGAGTAACACAGTACATAATGCACTATTGACAGTTCTGGCATCAAAGATGTGTCGATGTTTCGACCCCAAAGCGAATGTAGGTTGGTTATGATCCTTACTGACGGGGTCTTCCTCAGGACAAACGTGAAAGTGAGGGGCAGAGGGGCACCGTACTGGATGCGGGAAGAACCTGGTAGGTACAACATTTTGTCAAAGACGGAGGGGCTCGAAAGGCTCCAAAAGGCAAAGGTGAGAGTGGTAGACACTTGAATAAAGCATGAATGCATACAAATCCTTCAAGGTAGTGTCAATGCTGCTTGGGAAGCCGTGGTCATGCCTCGGTTCAGTAGCGTTAGTAATCGCGAATATTTCTGTCAAAGCATCCGTAGCGGCAGAGCGTTCCTCTCCGAATTGAAGGAGGAAGTATAATCCTTTGGGTTCTGTTGTTGAGAAAGGAGCGGATCCAGTCGAGGGCAGTTCCTTGTATATCGATGCTGTGGAGTCTGGCTGCCCTTCGAGAGTGCGGTGAGAGATGGTTTCAAAGGCTGATGAGAGGTCTAGTAGGATGAGGGCCGCAGTGTGGCCCTGGAGGAGTAGCATGTGGATGTCATTGGTGGCGGCGAGGAGGGCAGTCTCGGTCCTGTGATTGCTGCAGAAACCGGATTGGAAGGAGTCGAGGATGGAGTTCTCTTAGATGAAGGTGGTCAGCTGGGCTTTGATGAATCTGTCTGTGACTTTGGCTGCTAAGGGAAGGAAAAAGATGGGCCTGTAGTTTTTCAGGTCCGTCGGGTCTGCCAAGGCTTTCCTGAGGAGGGGCTTGACCTCAGCCCGCTTCCAGTCATCAGGGGATCCCAGATACGAGGGAGGCGTTGATGGTCTGGCCTATTTCGGGTGCTATGGCGGTGGTAGCTCTGTGGTAGATGTGTGTGAGCAAGGGTCATGGGTGCTCCTGAGAGGGCATGGTCGTGGTGGTGTCTTCAGTGGTGGCAGGCTTTCAAGTGTTGATGGTCGGCTGGTTGTCGGTGGTGGAGAGGGGGGTTGTGTCCGGCATCTGTTCGCTGAAGTTGTCGTAGAGGACCTTGATTTTCAGGTGAATGTAAGAGCTGAGCTTGTTGCAGAGGTCTTGAGACAGTGTGACGTCCGTGGCTTGTCTGGGTTTTGTGAACTGCTTTATGACGTTGAAGAGTTCTTCAGCATTAATGGCAATGGTGTGGATTTTGTTCTTGATAAAGGTCCGCTTGGTGGAGTTTATGCGCTGGAGGTATTCATTAATGTTGTTCCTATAGTTGCTCTGGTCTTCGGTGGTTTTCCTGTTCTGCCAGAGTTTTTCGAGGCGTCTGCAGGAGCGCCTGGCTTCTTGGAGGTCGGTGGTGAAACTGGTGGCCTTCGGGGTGCGTTGTTTGATGGGGTGGTGGAGGGGTGCGAGCTTGTCAGCGCAGCCGGTGATCCAGTGATGTCATTCTTTGGCTGCGTAGTTGGCGTTGTTGGTGGTGGAGGGGGGTCGTGGAGGAGGGTGCTGTTGAGGTGTTCCTCTGTGATCTTACTCCAGTTCATTCATGGCAGGCACGGGTGTGTTTGGGTGCAGTGATGGTGTTCTTGTTGAAAGTGATGTGTACGTAGTAGTGGACTGTCCAGAGGGGCTGCATTGTGTGGCTGAAGTAGATGTTTATCCCTCCTACGAAGATGGGGTTGAAGGTGTGTCCGGCTCGATGGGTGGCGACATGCTGCATCAATCCGAGGTTGTCGAGGAGGGTGGTGGAGTCGGGGTCGCTGCGGTTGTCGAGGTGGAAGTTCAGGACTCCGATGAGAATGTAGTCAATGGAGCCAATGGCCTAGTGTGCGACAAGGTCGGCAATGGTGGTGGTGGAAGAGGCGTGAGGCCCATGGGGCCTGTAGATGAGGGTCCCATGCAGCATGGTTCTTGGGCTGGTATGGATCTGGAAGTGGAGGTGCTCTGCCTTGGAGAGGGGGTCGCTTGTGCTGCATGCCAGCTAAAGCAGCACATGTCTTCAAAGCTCCTGTGAAAAGCAACCATTTACCACTTTTAAGGAGGTAAACTATCCCTGAAGCTTTCAAGACACCAGTCATCCCATAATTGTAGCTGCCACCAGAGCTCTCATTATGTGTTATGGCCAAAAGATCAGCAACTGCTATTTCGTATGGCCATTTCGTAGGTCATCTTCCTGCACAAAAACAATCCGTTGAGGCATTTTTCTCTTTCTATGTGTGCTTCTGCAGCACATATAGAAAGAGGAAAAAACTAGAAGAAATGAAGGTATTTCTCTTGGTTACGCCACCCCTGAATAGGTATAGCATTTTGAGCTATTCCCACGTCTACCACTCATAGTAAATCTGAGAATGTGCCAAAATACATGGGTGGATGTATAGAAATTACCTTTCTCCACCAATAGAACGCCTCCCTGGAGCAGAGTAACACAAGGCAGTGGTGTGCGCTGTCTTAAGTTACTCCAGCTGAACCAAGCACCACAGGGACATACATGGTGGCTTTGCATGGCTTGGTAAATCTCTTCTAGATTTTTTGTCCCCCTTGCATTACCTTGTACAGTGCAAGGCCAAAGCAAAATTTTGATAAATATGAACTTAAGTGCAAACCTATCTACCAGCAAGAAGCTCTTGATTGCATTTATCATTCTTCTTCTTTGTTTCTAAAAATGTTAACTTTCAGGATAACAAAATATCCATTGGTTGTCTTAATTCATGCTGAGCAGACGTGATATGTTTCAGAATCGGTGTCCAGGCAGTTCTAAATGTATATATATATATATCTATCTCCTTCAGAGGCTCTTTGCACCTACTCAAAATCTGCAGGGGAAAAGCAATACACCCACTCACCTCTAATGCTTACATGGAAGAGATAATTAAAACATGTGTTTTATTGAAAAATTTACTTAAGCGTAACCAAGAGACGCTCTCAAACATTTCATAATTTCAGATAACTTCTTCAGTGACCTCTGTCATTTAGACATGATATATATTGTTTAAAATGTTCACACCATGCGGGGACACTTGGGTGCAGACGATCATTAAAAGTGGGATGATTTATTTCATACCATTTTACCTCCATCAACACCTCGACTTATAATTGCTCTCATTTACATAAGTAATTGACAGCTCATTACCCGCTCATTAGAAATAATGAATCTTCTGTAATAAATCCAAGTGCAGTTCATCAGAGGGGAGCCTCTTTTTGAACAGCAATGTGTGTTGCTTTCAGAATGTGCGATAGTTATATTCCTACTTAAAGTGGAATCAGCATGACAGGATTTCAGTGCCCTTCTCCTGTTAAACGTTGTAACCTTCAACATAGCCAAAGAGAAGTGGTGCACTCCGACAACTATTACTTAACAAGCTCTTTAATTCGAAACTGCTTTATAAATACCCACATTTCTGAATGTATTTCATTCTCTTGGAACCAACAACTATTGTTTTTATTTCCATCACAGGATGTAAAATTGATTGCTTTGTTAAGTATGCCCTAAATGTAGCAACAACACAATTTATAAAAATGTGGGGACATATTATCAAGGGATTTATCTCAGCTTTTTTGGCTTTAAAAGCCAAGAAAGCGGAGATAAAATTATCTCCCTATCAGCAACAGGGTGCTAACACGCAAATTCGCATGTTAGCACCCTTTTTCACTACGCTTCCCTTTGCATCTCTAATGAGATGCAAAGTGGGCGTTTCAGAGCAAAATAATAGGAGAAATGTCGCTAAGCGACATTTCTCCTATTATCAAGCTTCACGCTAACCCTGTTAGAGACAAAAAAAGCAGCGCTAACCACGGTTAGCGCTGCTTTTTTTACACCTGGTATTTTCCTGACTTAGCCATGATATCCTATGGAAGGTGGATATCATGGCTAAGTTTGTGAGCCCCTATCATCAAGCTAACGCCAAACTTCGAGGAGATTATCACTGGTTTTCTAGGGATAATCTCTCATTGGGCGGTTGGCGTGATGATTTGTATCACTTCTGAGATAAACGTTGCTAATAGCAAGTTATCTTAGCGATAATTTCCGGCGATGCTTATCGATAAAAAAATCGTTGCAAAGCCTAGGTAGCGATAAATATCGCTACTCGTTGGTAATATGCCCCGTGGTTATTACCAGGTCGGACCTAAGGGCAGCTAAAACCGGTTTACATTTTTATTGATCTTACCCCAGAGAAGTGAAAGTCCTGCTTCTATATTTTGAGCCTGGGTAAATGATAATCCACCTCCATCCTCAGTATCTAGGGATCAGAAGGAGGCTGTAGATGTTATGAATAATGGTCCATCATCTCTTCCATTATCCTCCACCCTCCCCAGGACTCTGCAGAACAGAGAGGAAGGTAAGGTAGGGTGATACACTGGGTATGCCAAGCAACGCCTCTCCAGCCTGCAATGGGCTTCTACAGCCACACTACCTCACCTGCTTGCTTGAAGTATCTGCAGAATATCACATAAACACCGCTTCTGCAGCCTGCCACAGGTCTGTGCAACAACACCACCTCACCTCCCTGCCATGAGTCTCTGCAGCACACCACCTCTCTAGCTTACCAGGAGCCTCCTCAGAAATACCACCTCACCCGCCTACCAGGAGTCTCTGCAGCACATCACATCAACAACACCTCTCCAGGGTGCCAGGGTCTTCTGCTGCAATACCACATCATCTGTCTTCCATGAACCCCTGAAGCAACACCACCTCAACAGCACCTAACCTGCCTGCTGTGAGTCTTTGCAGAAATGTGAAAAACTGTTAATTTCTCACTTCGTTTTGTCGGAAATTGGAATATTATGTGGTGTGACTGGAAGCCTTACCATGGAATATTATCACAATACCCCAAAGATGGCCCTTGCATTCACACTAGTAAATCCTTAGCTTAGTCCAGGTAGAATGGCTAAGAACAGTCAGGCTTTAAAAGAGGAGCACATGTTAAGCCTTTTAGAGTACCAACATGGACAATAAGTAATGACATGACTCAAGAGAAATCGTACTACAATTTATTCAAATAGATTGTATTTTTATCTTCATTTAGAGATCAATACAAACAGGATATCATACATATAACCGGAGTAATAGATTTCTGAAGCAATATTAAATCATTGCTGACAAACATGTAGCCAAATAATATTGCCGTCAATGGCGAAATCCAGCAGTGGCAATCAGTAACTTGCAGGTCGAGTCCCTTGGGAACCTTATGGGAGTATGGTCATGCAAGCCCCAAGACCAGACCACAACAGTTATATCAATTTTACCTAGCCCGTGGAGTCCAGGTGCAGAGTTGTTCTGGCTGTCCTTGGTCTGAACGGAAGTCGCTGGTGGTGCTGTTTTTACCTCCTACACAGTGTTGGAGGAAACAAAATTAACGGTGGGCGGCCAGCTACGCTCCGTGCACGGAGTGTGCGTAGTGCCGCCTACTCCGCATTTTGCAGAGCTGGCGGAGCCAGGCGGCACTACGCACGCTCCGCAGACGGAGCGTAGCTGGCCGCCACCCGCCTCCCTCCCGCCCTCCCTAAATACTTTGAAATAAAAGAATCAAATAATTTAAAAAGCACTTACCTTGCCGCCGCTGCCCGCCGCGTCCCCGGGGCTCACTATCTTTCGTCTTCCGTCCGCTTTACTAATGCGCATGCGCGGGCGGCCGCGCATGCGCATTTTCACGAGAAAATGCGCATGCGCGGCCGCCCGCGCATGCGCATTAGTATAGAAGACGGAAGACGGAAGATAGCGAGCCCCGGCGACGCGGCGGGCAGCGGCGGCAAGGTAAGTGCTTTTTAAATTATTTGATTCTTTTATTTCAAAGTATTTAGGGAGGGCGGGAGGGAGGCGGGTGGCGGGGCTGGCGGCGGGGCTGGCGGCCAGTGGTGTTTGCGGAGTGGGGCTACGCGGAGTGCGGAGGTGGGCGTAGTTTCTCGCCCACTTCGTGTAGCTCCGCGAAGCCCCACTCCGCGAACTCCGCCCAGGGTTAAACAAAATGCAAAAATGTTCTGCTTCTGACATATGATGTTGGTTGCATGATGTTCTCTGTAGCTGCAGTGTCAAGTGTGGGGGTCGGTTACCGCACTGGCGACCAACAAGCTTTGGTAGCGGTAAGCACAACAAAGGGATTTGGGAACTTCAATGGGTCTGGGGGAGTAATGTAGAGGCCTGAGACTTCAGGGCAGGCAAGACTACATATCCCACAGGGCACTTGACCACCTAGATTTATGCCATCCCCAGAGGACCCAATGGCTAGCAATTCTTTAGATCTGGCAAATATTTTAACTACAGTTTGTCGGGCACTAGTGCCACTAACCCAGGGGAGACTGAGGATGCTTCTGGCTTCCACAAGGGTCCCTCTCTTTGGGAAAGTTGAGTTTTAGCCAAAGACGATGGTCGTTCACACAGTACCAAGCCTGTTGCCTCAGGGACAAAGTATCCCTCTTTTGCTTTGTGCCGGTGGGCAGAGTCCTTTTGTGTGCAAACATAGATCTCCTTTCTTGAAGTATGTTTTTCAGATCTGAGGTTCTGGTGTTAGGGGATCCCTTAAATCCTAGATTTAGGGGAGTTAGGGTTGTGGTAGCTAGTAGCCAATGGACAGCTTGTGCCTGCAGCCCCTGAGGGGACTGCATCCGGTGGTGCAGGTCACCTTTTTCTACCCAGAACCCACTGTTTCTGCCCTCCTATAGATGTCAGGTTTCAATTTTAGGTGTGCAGAATAGGCTGCCAACCCTAGAGGATGGGCCAGTCTTTCTGGGGGTGTACACCTCCTAAATAGCTAATTTCCCACCTTGCCTGGGTGCAAGTGCACTTGGGGCAAGGGGGGGGCTGGTTATTCCTCATGGGGACAGCCTAGATGCATATTAGAGGCGGTGTAGCCTTTGATGTTCACCGCTCTGATGTGTCCATTTACTAGCCATCTGGAGGGAAGGTGGGACCTTCTCCCTACCCAGCCTTTGTCTCTGACTCCTGGGAGTGATCACACTGCCAGACATGAGGTTATCATCTTGAATTGGTGGCAGCAGGTTAAGAAAAGCAGAGGATGGTCAGCCAAAACACATTAAAGCTAGGGCAACCAGGGATAACCTCTAAGGTGCCTTTTGGATGAATGCCACATCACCCAGGGCAGAAGAATCATGTCAGGGTTGAGGAGAAGGCACATTATTTGATACCAAACATTACTTATTTTAGGGTACTATAATGGAGCTGCCAATGTCAAGGGTGTCCCTTTGGCAACCCATTTTATCCTATAGACCCCAACACATATTGTGGTTTCCAATGGATAATGCCACTATAAGGATATATTGGCTTGCACTAACTGGTCCACGCCTTAACTATAATGCACTCTGCCTCCTGGGCTGAGGAGGCCATTCTTAGGGCTTCCTTACAAACATTAAAGTCAGTGTAGGTGACTGTGCCACACATAGTGAGGGCATAGTTGAGTTCAAGCACTTGCACTGCTCCTGCATTCTGCAATGGCAGGCCTGCTGTCAGTATATTGCATATGTCACCCAGGTTGGCAAAAACTCACGCTGGAGCCCTGGAGACCCCTTTACCATCAATGCCCTAGGTACCCCTGATACCATATACGAGGGACTTATAAGGGGGGAAACGCTTTTGCCAATTTGGGATTACCCAGCCAAACATAACAGTATTAGGAGAGAGAAAAGACACAGAGGTCTGGGCAGCAGACTCCAGTGCATTATCTGAGTCTCAACCTTCAATATTTGGAGGAAACAGTGGGGGTGACCATATAAAAAGGGGCACTTTCTACATGACCCCTCACATGAAAGGTGATGAGCAACTAACCTATCCCCTGGTAGTTCTCATCATCTAAGTGGAAAAACCTGGAAAGCCATCTGCATTGTCACGGTCTGTCCCTGGTCTGTGTTCCACTGTAAAGTCTGTACCCTGTCAGGAAATGGACTACCTCAACAGTTTGGGGTTTTCCCTTCTCATCTGAGAGGCCTGTGGTCCGTTTGAACCTTGAAGTGAGTGACAAACAATGAGGGTATTCTTCAGGAACCAAACCACAGCAAAGGCATCCCTCTCAATAGCACTCCAACTCTGCCCTCTAGGGAGGAGTCATCTGCTGAACTAAGCAACTAGTTGATCCTGGCACTCATTGTTGTTTTGTGCTAACACTGACCCAGTCCCATGTTCAGACTCATCTGTTTGAATAATGAACTAATATCCATAGTTAGGTGCTTTCAGTACTGGTGCAGAGCACATCATCTATTTCAGGGTGCCAAAGGTCTTTTGGCATCCTGTGGTCAATATGACCTTTTCAGGTTGCTTTTGGGAGGTACGTCCAGTGAGTGGGGCCATATCGGTCGTATACCCTTCACAAACCTCCTGTAATACCCAGTCAAGACAAATAATACCCTCACTTGAGCCTGAGTTTTGGGAGCTTCGCTGTCTAGAATTTTCTGAATCTTGGGTTATAGAGGTTGTACTTGGCTTCCACCTACAAGGTGGCCCAAATATACTATAGAACTCTGCCCTATCTGGAACTTGCGCTGCCTTGATAGTTAGGCCTGCCTAATGCATGGCCTGTAATGCTTCCTTGAGGTGCACCTGGTAATCCTCCCATGTGGAGCTAAAGACAGCTATATCATCTAGATGTGCTGCACTGAATTATTCCAATCCTGAAATAACTCTATTCACCAACCTCTGGAAGGTGGCAGGTGCATTTGTTAATCCAAAAGGCATCACTTTGAACTGGTGGTGGCCTTCTGGAGTGAAAATTCTAGCCTCTCTTTTACTCCCAGGCTGGGTCTAGTCTGCCAGTACCCTTATGTTAAATCAATGGTACTCAAGAATTTGGCTGGACCCAGTTTGTCAATTAATTAATTTGCTCTTGGAATGAAGTGAGCATCAATTCTGTTCACTGCATTGAGACCCCTGTAATCCTCTCAAAACCCCATCTTAGGTTTTTCCACTTTTGTAGTGAGGTTTGGGTGTCAGTACCACTGGGCAAGCCCGGCGACTGTCAGAGGATTCAATAAACCCAAGCTCTAACATCTTGGTGACCTCAGTCTTAATGCAAGCATTAACTTGGTCTGAAAACCTACCTGTAAATCTTATTTTTGATAGGGAGGCTGTCACCAGTGTTGACATATAGGTATACCATTTTGTCTGTCCATGGGTTAAGGAAAAGAACAGTCATATTGCTGTTTTGCAGTTAGGGTATCAGACAAGACAACACCTTTGAATGACCCATCCTGGGATTTGTTTGACAGCAGGTCAGGGAGATGTTCAGTTTCCTCCTCATGGCCTCAATTAATGCTCATGAGCATCACCAGCTCTGTCCTGGTATTGTTTTAGGCGATTTATATGGGGAACTCTGTGAGGACTCCTTAGGGTGCCAAAGTCAGCAAAGTAGGTGCTAGCTCCCTTCTTCTCCAAGATTGGGATGGTCCCAATGCACTTGTCCTGGAGGGCCATTCTAGCCACAGGCTCCAATACCCATGCCAGATGACCTGCTTGATACTCCACCAGTGCTGACTTCTGGTAAAATCAGTGCTTGTTAAGCCCCTGGCAGGCCCCTATGTGTCTGTTTGTCCTTTTCATGTACTCTGCAATACATGAAAGTAGGTCTAGTACATAGTCCGCTATGTCCTTCTTGGGCTCTCCTAGAGGCCTCTCCCATCCTTCCCTTATAAGACTAAATGGACCCCTTACAGAATAGCCAGACAAAAGTTCAAATGAGTTGAATCCAACCCTTTTTGTGATACCTCTCTGCCTGCAAACAGAAGGCAAGGTAAATGGACATCCTATCTCCTTCTGAGTTTATCAGGGAGGCCCATAATCACGCCTGAGGGTGATAGGAGGTAGTGAACTTATAGCTCACTCCACATTCATCCCACATAGTTTTTATGTATGCAGACATGAAGTTAGTCCCCCTATTAGTGACCACCTCTTTAGGAAACCTAACCCTGGTGAAGATTACAAGGCGAGCCTTTGCTACAGCAGGAGCAGTTACAGTCTAGAGGAGAGTTGCCTCTGAGTATCTTGTGCCATGGTCCACCACCACTAGGATGAATATACTCCCAGATGCAGTCTGAGGGTCAAATGGACCAATAATGTTAAATTCTTACCTTCTCAAATGGAGTCCCGAGTGGTATTGAAGCTAAGAGCGCCTTTGGTTATGAGCCTTTCCTGTAACAGGCTTGACAGGTCACACAAGACTTGACAAAACTCCTTCCCTTTTTCAGACATCTGGGGTCAATAAAAATGTACAATCAACCTGTCCCAGGTTTTGGTTTGTCCCAGATGACCAGCTCATAGGATGTCATAGGGCAAAGTAAGGGCACAATCTCTGTACATTTGGGGGGGCACTAATCTCTTGTCTGCCCCAAGTTTAGGGTGCCTGGCCTCAGTGTACAGAAGCCCATACTCCCAGTAGACCCTGTGGGTACCACTGACATCTCCCCCTTCTTGTCTTGCAGCTTGCTGCCTAACGCCTTCATGAGTAGGGCACTGTTTTTCCCTTGGTATAGGTCCTCTCTGGAGGGTACCCCTGAACTTATGAGTTCTGTCAGGTCAGGCCAAACTCAATCAGCTGCAGTTCCCTTCTCAGGCACCAGGTCTTCTCTCAGGAGAACACTCCCCTCGGTCAGGGAACTCTCAGAAGCTGCCTTCACAAACTTCTTGCCCTTTCTCTTGTTGGGTGTCACTTGGTCCACTGTTTCAGGATCCAAGGCCCCATGACTTCCCTGATGTGCTTCCTGTGCTTTGGTAGTAGCAAACACCCACTCAAGGAAACCCAGCATTTCTGCAGAGCCTTCCTCTTCACATCTCTCCCTGCACAAGTCTCAAGATAATTTCCCAACAGACACTCCACTGGGATGGCAGGGGACTCAATGGCCTTCTTTAGACCAGTAATCTCTCCCCATTCTAAGCCGTCCAAGGCCAATGGATGGGGCTTAGTCTCTTTGTCAGCACTGGAAATCTGGTGACTGATACCAGGCAACATTTGGTTTGGGAATACCAGTCTACCTGCCACCATAGTGACAGTGGAACCTGTATCCCCCAGAGCCTCCATCTGAGTCCCATTGTTCTTTGGCCTTTGTCTATAACTCTCCAAGCTTGGAGGCAAAACAACCAGGCTTCAAGATGCACCCCATCGAGGAAAACTGATGTAGCCTCTGTATGTCTTCTGACCTCTCCAGAGTTAACCTCTACCCCCAATCCTATGTTAGCCAATTCCTTGAACGGTCCACCATTTGGAGACTTTTTAAAGCATGCTACATCTCCTTTCTTATGACCTGCTTGATGACAGACATGACATAACACAGAAGCCTTTGCTGGATCCCAGTTTTTACCCTGGTACACATTGTCTTTGGACTGGGAGAGGTCTTGGGCCCTCTATCCTGAGATGTATTTTGGGGGCCTTTAGAGAACTCCTTCCTTTTATCCTGTTTGTTGCTCACCTAGTTCCCCTGCTGGGAGATCTGTGAACCCTTTTTCTGGTCATTCCCACCATGAGTCTTTCTGGACACCCTAGTTCTGACCCATTTGTCACCTATCTTACTCAGCTTTCTGGGAGAAGAAAACTTAAAATACACAAATGCTGATGCAATTTCTCTGTGGTACAATTAATTAAAAGATGCTCCTTCATAATTAAAATTTACACCCATTATAAATCTCCATCTCATTGCTCTTTATTCAGCCATCTAGTGCTTTGACTGAAGAGTCCAAAAGCCCACCCATAGCTTTAACCTTCATGAGTGTCTCTGAACCTTACCATGTACTCATCGGTAGTGAGCCCAAGTCCTTCTATCAACGTCGCCTTAATATGCTCATAAACCTCAGCTACCTCCTCTGTAAGGGTCAGAAATGTATCTTTGACTTTCACTGAGAATAGCCCCCAAAATAGAGAGCCCCAGTGTTGCTGTGCTATCCTTCTTAATCTGCAGGGCTTTAAAAGGCTTCAAACAACTTGTCAGTATCATCACCATCACTAAACCTGGGGAGAATCCCTTTGGGGATCTTAAGGGCCAATGATTCCCCCTTCTCCTTGGTATTATCATTGCTGCCACCATCTTTGGGCCTAAGGCCCAGCTTAACCCTTCTCTCCTCAAAGGCTAGTCTCCTCACTTCAAGTTCAAGCTCTCCCTTTTCCAAGGAGATTTGTCAAGCTCATCCTCCAAGATTCCTACCACCCTACCAATGGTGGGCACTTCCTACTGGTAAGGTGCATCTGGGAAAGCGTGGAGAGTTGTGGTCTTCACTTTCTTCCCCAAAATTTTTCATCTGGGCCCGGGCTTCATCTTCATCCTCTTCAGGATCATCTTCTGAGGCATGGCCGTCCCTCTGTATTCTCTCTTTCTCATAGATGCTCAGGAGCCTCTCCAATCCTCAATCCTGTCACTTTGTAGCCAATGCCCCTTGCTTTTCACAACACCCTCAGATCCATGATCTTCAGGGCTGGGTTGACTGACAGGACGAGAATCTGATGAGCCTTCATTGTGCCTAACCTTTACTTATTAGTTGGAACTTTACCAAAAATGTTAGAACATTTTAAAAACTTTTCCTAACTTTAAAGAAGTACTCAATGGAATGGGGGTCTACACATGCTAAAGTCAATTAAGTTCTCATGCAAAATTACTCAAAACCACGTGGTACTGCAAAACACAGGTTCATGATTCCCACCGCTGTAACACCAATATAGGAAAGTGGAATTTTATGTGTTATGGCTCGGAGGCCTTACCATGTAATATTATCACAATGCCTCAAAGACACACATTTTTCAAAATAGAGCATATTTATATCTTAATTTAGACACCAAACAAATGGGATATCATACATATAAGCAGAGTTATAAATTTGTGGAGCAATATTAAATCAGTGCAGTAAAATACATAGACAAAATAACATTGCAGTCAGTTGTAAAATCCACGAGTGACAATCGGTCACTTGCAGGTCGAGTTACTTGGAATCCTTTGGAGGTAAGGTCATGCATGCCCCAGGACTAGGCCAAAAAATTCAGATCAATTTTTCTTAGCCCTTGGAGTCTGGGTACAGAATTGTTCTGACCGTCCTTAGTGCTGATTGGGAGCCACAGGTGGTGCTGTTTTACTGCTTACAAGGTGCTGCAAGAAACAAAATCCAGAAACACAACAAATACACAGCTGCTGATGTCGAATAATGTTTGCACAATATCCCCTGTAGCTGCAGTATGGAGTGTGGGGGTCGGACACCAGACTGGTGGCCAACAAGCCTTAGCAGCTGTAAGGAAACTGAAAAGCTTTGGAAACTTTACTGGGTCCAGGGGAGTACTGTAGTGGCCTGAGTCTTCAGGACAAGCAAGACTACAACTACCACAATGCTCTGGACCACCGAGTTTTGGGTGATCCCTCGGAGAGCCCAATGGGAAGCAATTCTTTAGATCAAGTAAGCGTTTTTACCTGCAGTTTGAAGGGGATTAGTGCTGCTAGCCCTGGGGAGACTGAAGATGCTTCTGGCTTCCACAAGGGTCCCTCTCTTTGGGAGTTTCGAGTTTTAGCCAAAGACGAGGGTCATTCACACAAATTGAAGCCCGTTGCCTCAGGGACAAAGTATTCCTCTTTTGCTTTGTGCTGGTGGGCAAAGTCATGTTGTTGGTGACAGTGGTCTCCTCTTGGTCCTTCCTTGAAGTTAGTTGTTCAGATCTGCGGTTCTGGTATCAGATGAGTCCCTTAAATCCTAGATTTACAGGAGTTAGGAGTGTATGGGCTAATAGCCAATGGGCAGCTTGCGCCTGCAGCTAGCCTGTCCCTGAGGTGATCACATCCAGTGGTGTAGGCCATGTTTTCTACCTAGAACCTACTATTTCTGCCCTTCTAGATAGCTGAATTCACTTTTAGGTGTACAGACCGGGCTGCCCACCCTAGAGGTGGGGTCTGTCTTCCTGGGGGTGTATGCTAATCTGCATAGCTAATTTCCTGTCTTCCCCTGGGTGCAAGCACACCTGGGGCAAGGGGAGAGATGTTTCCTCCTCAGAGAGACAGCCCAGATTCATATCAAAGTGGTACAAAAGGGGGTGGTGATGGACGGAGCATCTGAACCAATCAAACACTCACACCCAGTCAACAGATCTGGGTTCAATCCATCACCATTCTTTAGCCCACTCTGCCACTCCAGTTCAAACATGGCCATATGCAAATCAGTCTGACCCTGTGCCTCATGGGAATAGTCCAGCCCGAACTGCCACGCCATACCTTCACCTGGACCGGACTCAAGCTCCTAGGACTGGTTTATGGCCATGTCTGAACTGGGGTAGCAGAGTGGGCTGAAGAACGGTGATGGATTAAACCCAGATCTGTTGACTGGGTATGAGTGTTTGATTGGTTCAGATGCTCCGTCCATCACCACCCCCTTTTGTACCAGATTCATATCAAAGGCGATGTACCCTTTGAAGATCACTGCTCTGATGGTGCCATTTCACTAGCCATCTAGGGAGGAGGGAGGAGGGAGGTGTGACCTCCTTCCTGCCCAGCCTTTGTCTCTGAATCCATGGAGTGATAATACTGCCTGGCAGGAGGTCAGTATCTTGTCTCTGCAGGTGCAGGTGCAGGAAAACTGGGCTGCTCAGCAAAAACACAGTAAATTGGGGACAACCAGGGATAACCTCTAAGGTGCCCACATTATCCTATGGACCACTAATGCATATAGTGGTTTCCAGTAAGGATCACCAGTAAAGGGACATAAAGACTTGCTTGCACTTACATGTCCACACCTTCAATATAATGCACCATGCCTCCTGGGCTGAGGAGGCCTTCCTTAGCGGTGCCTTACATACATTAAAGGTAGTGCAGGTAACTGTGCAACACACGGTGAGGGCAAAGTTGAGTTTAAGCAGATTGCACTGCTTCTGCAGTCTGCAATGGCAGGCCTGCTGTCAGTAGGTTGCATGGGTCTCCCAGTGTGGCACAAACTTGTGCTGCAGCCCTGGGGACCCCTTTACCACCAGTGCCCTGGGTACCCCTGGTACCATATACTAGGGACTTTTAAGGGGTAAAGCTTTTGCCAATTTGGGATTACCAAGTCAAACATAATAGTTTCAGGAGAGAGCAGATGAATTTGGGTCTGGGCAGCAGACTACAGGGCACTATTAGAGTCATACCAATCAGCATTTGAAGCAAAATGTGGGGGGACCATAAAGAAAGGGGCACTTACCTACATACGTCAAAAGCTATCTCAGTGCCACTATGAGCATGTCACACTTTACCCATGGCTTCTATCATGGTACTCGTAAAAAAGCTGCCAAAATAATACTTGTTTTTTACTCAACCTAGCCTACAAGAACTTTGCTTTTCAGATTCCTCCTTTGATTACTTTTACTTCCTGCCTAACAACATTAAACAGGTGTTCAGGGTGTGGAGTGTGTAAGTTTTCGATTCTCTTCTTTAGGTTGTAGTGCTGATGTTCCAGTATATGAGGAATAATAAGGTAGCTGTGAAATCTGGTACATGACGACTGATGATATCCTGGTGGATTTTGTTCAGTGCCTAACTGTTTATTTCTGGAAGAATGCTGTTGGTTATTGGAAGGATATTGTGCATTTTGTGTTTTAGGAGATTTCTTTCATGCATGTTCACCTGCTTAGCTGTTAGGGTGAATCAGTGGGCTGGATTCTGTGCTCTATATATCTGTAGAATGAGTGTAGGTCTTTAGATATGTTCTGTTACCATTACCTTTTCTCTCTTATTTTTGCGATTGTTCGAGTGAATAAATGTGTTGAAGGAAATGATCACACATGTATCCATCACCTGGAGATAATTCAGGGGCATATTACCAAGGCAGGCGAAAAGAAATTATCGCTGCTTTTGTGTCCGTTTTCGGCCGCAAAGCGGCGATAATTTAATCGCCCTATTAGCAAGCTGTCGCTAACATCAGTTAGCGACAGCTTTTAGGTAATAGCGAGCGGTTTGGGGCTCGCTTTGCATGTCAGCGATATTTATCGCTAATGACATGTAAAGTGGGCGTACCCAACCTGTTAGCGACTGAAAGCAGTCGCTAACATCGCTATCGCCTATTATTAACGCAGGCGTAGCGATTAAAATATTTGTGCTAAGCGCAAATATTGCCAAATCCTAACGCCTGCTCAGACCACTTCTTAGCCTGTATATCCAATGGGAGGTGGATATTCAGGTTGAGTCTATATTAGCGATAATGCCTGAATATCGCTGAATTTCGAGCGATATTCATGCATTTTGCCGCTATCGGCAGATATTTTATCGCTTTGGAGATAGACGTTGCTAATAGCACGTTATCTACGCGATAAAATCCGGCGATGCGTGCCGATAAAAAAATTGTCGCTAAGCTTATTTAGCGATAAATATCACTAGTTGTTGATAGTATGCCCCTCAGTTTGTATAGCATGTTATACATTTCTCGCAAGAAATGCACATGTGAGGGTTCACATGCATGCACAGGTCTCTCAAGGATTACCAATACTGCCAGGAAGAGGAGGAGTGCAGCCCGGGGACACCGCAGGACAGAGGTAAGTGGTTTTCAATATACTTTTATTTAATGTTTAATTACTTTTTAATAGGGGGGTGGAGGCAGGTGGCGTAGCGTAGCGGAGTTCCACCTGAGTTTGTTCACAACTCCATGGACCTCCGCGTAGACCCACTACACCCACTACACCCAGGGTTACCCAACACTGCCTGGCAGTGCAAAACATGGCATTGGAGGAACCACTGTTTAGGTCCCTGGTTGTTTGGCTAAGACCCATGCCCTGGCTGACAGAGCTTGACTTGCATGGCTACTAAGACAAGACCATTCCATTCATCCCATTTTGCAGCTACGCCCGGTCGATGGCACTCTGCTCTACACACAGTGTGAGATCCATGGTGAATTGACACGCTATTATACATTGCTGTATCATTTGGTGTCCCTCGCCACCTCAGAAGATATTGCTTCCTTTCTAACCACTGTGCCTCTTTCCTCTATCACATGAAAATATGGCTGGTTAACTCCGGGATACTCCGTTTTGTCGATTTGGTGTCCGTGTGGATTATTGAAGGAGCTGCGTTTACGAGTGGATTATTTAAGAAGCTGCGTTTGCTGTTGAAAACGGTAAGGACTCGCATTAGAACGTAGATATACAGCCTTTTGGCAGGGTGAATTTCTTAGACGCTTAGTACATTAGGTATTCTATCTTGTCATTGCAGACAGGTGTGACAACTGTTGGATATATATTGAAAGGAGCAAGGGTTTACAGCACGCATTTATTCGCTACATTAGCAGGTAGGATTCCATACTACTTTGAAGTGTATTGTGGTCACAGTTTTTGTGTACACGTTTAGAGATGGTAGTCTAATATCCGTTTGAATTTTGGTTTTTCCCTCAGTTTGTTTGGATTGTTGGATTACGAAGTTTATTAGAAGTACACTCACTAGTGTGCTAACGTGAGTAGTTTTGTTATTGTTTATGTGACTTATGAGTTACACAGTGGGTTATTGCACTATGGGTGTTTTTTCACTTTTTGGTTTCTCTTGGTGATGGCATCATTAAAGTGAATTTACCTATGTGTTAAAACGTTGTATTAAAGACTGATGTGCCTGTATATGTTATTTTTACAGCATTGCCCCTGACGAAGGGACTCGACATTCGTCCCGAAATGCATTGGGCGGATTGTGATGCACACAAGAATATTTTACGCATTCACCATGTATATATGCATTTGATTTTGGTTTAACAAATGGAAAGTTATGTGTTTATGCTTAAACACAGAATGTTATGTTGAAAGATGTTAGATTGATGAGAAATTATATGAAAAAATATATATGAATCAAATAAAATGTTTAAACGTTCAAAATAGGTTTGATCATTAGAATACACTAAAGTTGTGCGCCACTGAGCCTGCGTTAACTTTAAAAAGTTAACCAGCCATATTTTCATGTTACAGTCCGAGTGTTAGGGTACACTCTATCAGTCGCAGCACACAGATCACTATACTATATCTAAGCAAGATAAATATAGATATCAAATTGGAGTGCTCGGTGCACAATTGTTTATTTCTTTCCTCTATCACACAAGATCTAGTAGCGAAGTTGAAATTCAGGAGGCTTAGCGTGCCCTCACCACTGGCAGGATGCCTAGTCCCAATGGAGTACCCGCAGAATTTTATAAACGCCTATGCTCTGCTTTTGGCACCCCACCTACACACTCTATATGAGGAAGCCCTGGTGTCCTCCTGTCTTCCAGACTCTCTCCAAGATGTGCTCCTTGCTTCGCTGCCTAAACCAGAGAGAGACTCTGAGGCCCTGGGCTCATATAGGCCATTAGTGCTTTTTAACACCATTAAAAAATCCTAGCAAAAATTCTTGTGGATCGACTGGTGCCTCTATGCCTAACATTCGTACGCTCGGGCCAAAATGGGTTTGTTCCAGCTCATACTACCTCCTTTAAGCTAAGGTAGTTTTTCTGAATCCTAGAATACACTCCAGACCTCTGGCCCCAGTTGGGGCCAGAGGTCTGGGGCCTAGAGAAGGCCTATGATTCACTGGAGTGACCTTTTCTCTTCATTGCGTTTCCGCACAGTAGTCAGGGCAACCGCTTCATCGGATTGGTGCACCTCCTGTACACCCTACTAGTGGTTAGAGTCAAAACGGGCTCCATTATATCTAATCCCATATATATATGCAGAATAATGTGCTAGGGTTGCTCCCTCACCCCACTGCTTTTCTCCTTAGCTCTAGAGCCTTTGGCAGCTGCTCTGTGAGCACAGGGATGTACATGGGGTATTCCTTTGGGAGATGGCGTGTACTCCGTTTCCCTTTTTGTGGATGATCTTGTCATTTAACTTTGAGATATGTCTTCAGTACCTGCCGTGATTACTTTCTCAACCGATACGCAGCTCTCTCTGCCTTGAAGGTCAATTGGACCAAATCTTGCCTTTTCCCGATGACTCTAGCCACCGCTAACCCTGCTCTGCCCATGCTGAAGTCCTTCTCCTCTGGCAGCTTGCCACATTTTAATACTTGGACATTCTTATATTCCATACATCTGCATACCTGTTTGAAGGCAATCTGACGTAAACCATCACTTCATTACAGGCCCAGATGGCCTTTTAGAAGACGTTGCCCCTGTCAGTGGTGGGACATGCAGCCCTATTTAAAATGATGGTGATCCCTCACCTCCTATATTATTTCACCATTCTTCCATTGCAGATCCCCACCCCCTTTTTCCGGTCCTTTGAATGAGTTATGAGAGACCACATTTGGAATACTTTCCGCTGTCGGATAGCACTCTCAAAGCTCTATCAACCAACAAACCTGGATGGGCTCGCTGTTCTGACCTTTAAGCACTATTACCTGGCATCCCAATTGCAATGAGTGTCCAAATGGCTAGCCTCCCTCCAATTGTCTGACACTGCCACGTCGTTGCCTGCCTGGATGCCTTTGAATATTTTAAAGCTGTTCCACCCATGTGCTAGGGCACCACTACCCAAAACCACACATTTACTTATGGCTTACCACTGCATCCGCTGCTGCCTCTGTAGCACAAAAGCAACAATCCTTCATGCCTCTGCATTATCACTATTAGATACACTCAGGGGGAACAGATCACTACCATGGCGGAACTATCTGTCTGGCACTTAGGGGCTTCACACTATAGGAGACCTTTACTGTGAGAGGTTAGCCTGGTATATGATGTCCACTATTCTAGTGGGCACCTTGCACCAGTCTAAACGACCCTTATTGATGGTGGTTGTAAAGTCAACCTTATAGACAAGCTATCCTAGTGGTAGCATGGACCAGCAGTCCTAGGCTAAACTCCAAAGAGCATGTGAAGCTGTTTGTTTTACCAATTATAATCCCTTGAATACCAAATGAAAGGAAACCACACAAGGTATATATCAAATATAGATGTATTTATTTCTAACACAACCCCTCTGAACTCTTTATGAGGTCAGAGATTGAAGAACATCACAAGTTACTTAAATAGCATACGTTAAGTTGCACAAATTCAGTTTTGCCCTAGGGGACTCACAAACCATATACTAAGTAAGTGATATAAGAACCACTTCAGAAATAGTGAATAGGCCTAGGGCCAAGGGAATCGCTGGGGCTACACTAGACAACCAAAGGTTAGGAAGTAGGAGACCCACAGGAGATGCGTGCAGTGTCTAAACACAGTCGCGAGATTACCATTGACTTAGAATGAGGAACGTAAAAGTTACAAAGTTAAAGATTTAGGGCACTTCCGTATTCACTACGACAAAACCACTTTAGACTAGGACACTTGGATAGTCAATACCCACGAGAGCACTGGAGTACTCGAGTTACCTCACCCAGGAAGACCGGGTGCATAGGTGTCTTTTGGTGTCGGGTTTCGTCGATGTTTCCTATGGAGATCTGCGAAGAAGTGCTGCAGGTGACCAGGGGAAAAGTGTCCAGGTGGATCCAAGGGCAGATCGAGGAACTGAAGAACCTGAAAGCAGAGAGGACAGAGTCTGGGTCACTAGCCAGTGACCAGGAAGGAAACAGGAAGGAACCAGGTGATGTCGAGGAGATTTCAGGTGAAGAGGTGAAGCTTGTCTCTGCAGCCACGAGGACCAGGAGGAGTTGACGACAACCAGGAGCTGGATTCGAGCTGTCCCACAAGAGATCTAGTTGACTAAAGCATTGGTATCCAAATTGGACCCAACAAGCCTTGGCAACCGCAACCCATGCAGGAAGTAAAGATTGGCTTCGAGTCAGACCAGCAAGGTCTGGGGAGTTTCTCATGCCAGTGGTGTAAATTCAAAAATAAATCTTCAAAGGGCTACCTAGCCAGCAGGCTAGCAACCAGGAAGACGCGTCAAGCTGAAATGCAGGAGCAGGCCCCACGCGGTACTTTTGGAGTGTGGAGGGCTGAGCTTTGGTGCAAATGGTGCTCAGGTTTGGGGCTTCTCATACCTCAATGCACAACTGCAAAGGTACCTCGGGAGTCGAGCAGTTAGCAAAATGCAGGAAGTCCAGGGTGTCCGGTCCCACGTCTTTCGTGTCCGCCACGGGTCTCAGCTTTGATGTGGATGTGGATCAGAGTCGGAGAAGTCTGGAAGTCCAGTTCCTGAGTAACTGAGTCTTCGGGTTCCAGCAGGAGCGTTGACAAAGCAAACTGGCAAGTTACTGGTGGTGCCTGTTTGCACAGGGTGGTCACTCCTTGACCACAAGGGAGATGTATTCAGTCTTCTAGTCGATACAGAACGTTGAAGGTCCAAGAGTTTCATATCAGAGTTTCATTCCAGGATAATCTAAAATCTGTAGACACAGCTCCTATCTTTATACTGATTTTAGGGGCTGGTTAACCTGCTAGGTCCCTCCTATGGGTGGGCCTGGGAAGGGGGTGGTTACACCCCTGTCCCTTTGTCCAGTTTCGCACCAGAGCGGTGCTGGAGTGTCCCAGCAACTGGTTTGAACCAGGCTATGCATGGAACACATTGTGTGCCCCAGGCAGTGTCTGGAAAAGCATCTTTCCATTCAACCCACCCTGCCCCAATACACTACAGGCTGTCTGGGGAGGTACTAGGACCTTCCTCGACAGGAAACCTATTGTCCAGGCCTCCCTTGCTGGAGTTTCGTCCAGCAACAGGAGGTCAGACTCATGTCTGTGCCAGCGGCATCCATTTTGTGATGCTGAGGCACTGTTTAACTTTAACCGGGTAAAACAGTACCTACATGTCTTCTCCCTCTAGACGGGTGGAATGCTACCCCTGCCGCCAGAACTGGCGGGGGGTAGTATTCCAAAGTGTTTGACACCTTACACAAGATGTTTTGATAAAGCCAAACCAAAGTGAGCATTAACCGCGAGGATTATAATGCACTTAAAAGAGTATATGGTATGGCTATATCATAGAACAGCCATAAGGAGATGGTTCCAAAAGCTGCAGAGGGGCTCAGCTCATACTAGGGCACCCTCTCACTTAAAACCAAGCCCTCTGCCTCCAGGATTGTTAAGGCCTGCCATAGGAGTGACTTATAGGTTACTATGTGTCTATATATAAGGTAGATATAGATATACTATATTTAAGTAAGGGGTGATTACACCACCTTACCCAAGCTGAGTGATCACCCTGTGGTGTCAATTTGGATGGCCAGCCAGGGGTGGCATAACACATGCTTCAGCCCCTGGTAGGCCTGGGATGCATCTATGCCCTGGGTACCTATGGTACACTATACAGGGGCTCTCAAAGGTGACCCAATACCAAATCAGGTATGTACCTAAAGTACATGGTATCAATTTAGAGAGAGAACAGATGGGTTGGGGTCTGATTAGTAAGCCCACAGCCACACTAAAGTCGAAAAAACAGAGAATCACAGCAAAAAGTGGGGGTGACCAAAGGGAGCAGACCCTACTCTCCTACATTTACAGAGATAGGGAACTCCTCACATATGAGTCCTCGATGGTGGATAAGGACCTACCCCCTGGAAATGTCCTCCTTCACAATTCTCTCATTGGAGCACTGGGATGTGCATGGGGAGACATGATCCATGAACCTCCAACTTACCTAACTTTGCAATATCTTAATGTGTTGGGTCAGGGCAGACACCTGCTACACTGGCTAGCTGATTCCCTGCACATGCACACTGCGCCGTTGCTCACACCTCTCCGTTACTGTTGGGAGACTGACCTGAATCACCCCAGCACGGTTGAGGAGTGGTCTACTCTCCTCGAAAGTCCCGTTCAAATTTCTCACAATGCCCAATTCTCTTTCATCCTGTTATACATTGATCACAGAGCTTACCTTACTCCTTCCAAAATAAACAGGAACTTTCACTGAACAGATGCTTCCTGTCCCTGGTGCCACTTAGCAGATGAGGTGCTCCTACATATGCTCTGGGCTTTCTTCCACTTGCACCAATATTTGCAGGGAATGACACATCGCCTATTTCACTATACCAGTAGACCATTGTTAACCACATGGGAGGCATGTCTCCTGGGCCTCTACCATATTGACAAGAAAAACGGGGGCACATTTACAAGGGCATTGCGCCACAGGAATTTTATTTTTAACAACGTTACTGTGGCGGAATTTACCGCTTCATATTACCAAGCGATGTTAAGCACCATTTTGTGGCTTAACGCAGCTTTGTATATATGGTACTCTTTCACTCTGGTGTCTGCATGTAAGGGACATGCAATGGGTGCTGCAATGGGCATTCCACTGCAACAACCATTGCTTATTGATGCTGCCCCAGATTTACAAGGATGTGTAAATCCAAGGAAGCTCCAAAAACTAGCATCATGCAATGGCAGGTGTTAGAATGGCGCAACAAGGAGCAATACTTTTATTTCCCCTCGGTTTTTCTTTTTCTATGTGTGCTACTTTCTACAGCACACATAGAAAGAGCAAAACACCATGAATGATTGTTTATGTAAAGGAAGGTGTCCCTTCCTGTACATAAACAATCATTAAATAATAAAGATTTGATACTTCTATGTGTGCTGCATTCTGCAACACACATAGAAGTAACAAATTGCTGTTATTGATTGTTTATGTGCAGGACAGGAAGGGACACCATCATGCACATAAACAATCACTCTCTGCAACACAGGCACCCTTAAACTATGGTGCAAGGGGGCCTGCGTGGGCACTAGTCAGCTAATTTTAGCACTAGAGCTAGGGAAAACACAGGGGTGCGCCATATTGTATATGCGGTGCATCCCTGCATTTTGGAAATGTTGTAGTTCAGCTCTGTCAAATTTGGCACAACTCTGCCCCCAACATTTCCTTGTAGATATGCCCTATAGAGTCACATCCCAGTCTCCTGACCTGGTCCTTTTAATGGCCAAGAGACTCGTCACCAACAGGTGGAAAGGGCCTGACCCCCACCTCTTAAGGCCTGGAAACAATCACTCACTGCCTGGGCACCAGTGGCGTAACAAAACTTGAGGGGGCCTCCCTGCAAAGTACATAGAGGGGCCCCCTGCGGCCTGGCCCACCACCTACCACTTAGGACCACAGCCCAAAAATCTGATCTATTTTGATTTGAAAGCTCCAACATTTAATGAAATACATCTATGTTGTCTTGATAAAAATTCTAATAAGAAAGTGGGAAACACACTTAACATATAAAATACCCCATTTGTAACGTTGCCAAGAGTAAATTATTTAACTGAGACAGCAATCAAAGCAATGCCAAGGAGCGATCCTATTGTCTCAGAAACTGCCTATTGCTCAAGAACAAAGAACAACCATGAAGAGTTAGAATTTATATTGATGGACAAAACTTGAAACTTTGAAAGTCTAACCTAAACCTACAATTTCCCAGACTCAACTGACAATATACATGAGTACACAAGCTATAAAACAGTTTCCTGCCAACTCCAAAGAAATAAACGCAAATTATCTGCATACTACACAATTGTGACTATCCAGCGTTGTGCATGATAATAACGTCAACTGAGGAAGCAATTTCAATTTCTCCCATCATGTCTTTATGAGTATGTGGGACAGAAACAGGCAAGCAAGAGGCTGAGGATAAAAACTGCTTGGATGTTTCAGAACATTTATGCAGCTGTTTCTCAGTTTGAAGTTATTATTTCTATTGTAAGCAATGCTAATTAAAGGATTTAAGGTCAACGTATTACAAACAAGTGCAATCAACATCATAAATAGCACAGAAGGTAGAATAAAAACAAACCATATCAGCAAGAATCTAATTACAGAATCTATACAAACTGTGGTTGGTAAAGTAAAGGAAAAAGTCCAATTACTTTCAAAGTGCATATTAAAGCAATCACAATCCAGCAATATAGAAAAGAAATCATGCATGTTTTGTAAAACAATCCCCCTTTCTACTTGCATCAAGGTGACCCAGGGTCTTACCTTGTCTGTATCTCCAGTGTTTTCCCATGTTTGCGACAATCCATGAATCCTAGTACAGGTGTCTCCCAATGTCCGTTTATGTCTTCCAGTGTCTTCCCTTTTCTGTATCTCCTAGTCTTCGTGTCTCCCAGTGTCTCTTCGAGTCTCCCAGTATCTGTGTCTTCCAGTGCTTGTGTCTACCAGTGTTTTCCCAGGTTTGTGTCTATCCAGGAAATCCAGTGTAGGTGTCTCCCTGTGGCTTTGTATTGCAATAATCATGTCTCTAAGGGTCTTCCTCTTTCTATGTCTTCCAGTGTTTGTGTCTCCCAGTGTCTTTCTCTATCTGCAAATCCCATTCTTCATGTCTCCCAGTGCCTCTCAGTGTATGTGTCTTCCAGTGTTTGTGTCTCCCATGGTCTCCTCTTTTCTCTGTCTCCCAGTGTTTTCCCATGTTTGTGTCTAGCCATGAATCTAAGTAGAGGTATCTCCCTGTGTCTTTCAGTATTCATGTCTCTTTCTCTTAGTGTCTTACCTTGTCAGTGTCCCCTAGTGCCTGTATCTCCCAGTCCCTCAGTGTTCATGTCTCTCAGTGTCTGCCTTTGTCTGTGTCTCTCAGTGTTCATGTCTCCCAGTGTTTGTTCGTGACTCTCAGTCTACGTGTAGCTCAGTGTTCTTGTCTCCCAGGGTCACTTGTCTGTGTCTCCCTAAATGTTTCCATGTTTGTGCCAATCCATGAATCCTAATGTAGGTGTCTTCCAGTGTCACAGTGTCTATGTCTTCCAGTGCTTGTGTCTCGGAATGTCTTGCAGTGTTTGCTTCTCCCAGTGTCTTCTTTTCTATGTGTCTCCCAGTGTCTGTGTGTCTCAGTTTTCATGTCTCCTCTGCTCTTTACTTGTCTGTATTTCGCAGTGTTCCCATGTTTGTGTCTCTCAGTGTTTGTGTATCCCAGTGTCTTTCTTTGCCTGTGTTTTCCAGTGTTTGTGTCTCCCAGGGGCGTCCTTTTTCTATGTCTCTCAGTGTCCATGACTCCCAATGTTTTCCTGTGTTTGTGTCTCTTAGTATTTCTGTTTACCAGTGTCTGTATGTGTTTAGCAGTGTCTGTGTCTCTCTGTGTTCGTGCTTCATAGGCTCTCCCCTTCTCTGTGTCTCCCAGTGTCTTCCAGCATTTGTGTCTCCCAGTGTCTTCCCTTATCTGTGTCTTTCAGTGTTCATGTCTTCCAGTGTCTTCCCTTGTCTGTGTCTATCAGTGTTTGTGCCTCTCCGGGTTTTCCCTTGTCTGTGTTTTCCAGTGTTTTCCCATGTTTGTGTCTATCCATGAATCCTAGGGTAGGTGTCTTCTAGTGTCTGTTTGTGTCTCCCAGTGTTTTCTCATGTATGTGTCTATCCATGAATCCCATTGCAGGTGTCTCTCAGTGTTTGTGTCTCCCAGTGTATGGGTCTTCATGTGGTTGTGTCGCCCTTGGTCTTCCCCTGTCTGTGTCTCCCAGTTTGTTGAAGAGTGGTGTATGCATCGTGATGCAGGTACATCCCCAGTGGAGGCACAACGGTAGAGTTCAAAACAATGATTCAATAGAGATTTGTATCCACTTGAAAGTGTTTAATTACATTTGATAAAATTCAATCCATAGATATTCTCATCATATCAAGAATGTCAGTATTAAAGAAATAGAGTAACAAAGATGCGGGGGGAACGCCTCCGATGCATTTCGGGCGGGTAGCCCTTTGTCAAGGAGCGCTGGAAGGAAGACAAGCTATCGTGAGAAAAAGGATGGTGAGGCGGGGTACGGGTATAAAAAATTAAAGTGCCGATCAACGGTGGGGGCAGAATCGATGCAGAGGTGGTGATGGAAGTGAGTGGGTCGGGGTAGCGTCAGCGCGTGACGAGGGTGAGTGGCGGTGAGGGAATAGGGTCGCAGTACAGCCTGCACGAGCGGTGCCGGCGTGGACTTACTTCGGTACGCATGTAGTGAAACTCACTACTTCAGGAAAGCTGGATGCGAAAGCAGGGTGAGGACGCTGAGCAGTTAAGGAAAAAGGTGGAAATCGATGATGGGCTATCGATGATGGGCTACAGGGGAAGAGAGGGTGTGGAAATGAATGACGCTGTGCCCCTCCTCACCCTGCTTCTCCCAGTTTGTTCCCATGTTTGTGTCTATCCATGAACCCTAGTGTAGGTGTCTCAAAGTGTCAGTTTGTGTCTCCCAGGGTCTTCCTTTCTCTGTGTCTCCTAGTGTCTGTTTGTGTCTCCCAGTGGCTGTGTATTCCAGCGTCTGTGTCTACCTCTATGTCTTCCAGTGGTTGTGTCTCCCTATACCTTCCCTTGTCCAGTATTTCCCTGTGTTTGTGTCTATCCAGGAATCCTTGTGCAGGTGTCTCACAGCGTCTCTTTGTGACTCCAGGGTCTTCCCTTCTCTGTGTCTCCCAGTGTCTGTTTGTGTCACCCAGAGGCTTCCCTTATCCTTGTCTCTCAATGTTCGTGTCTCCCGGGGTCTTCCCTTGTCTGTGTCTATCCATGAATCCTAGTGTAGGTGTTTCCCAGTGTCTGTTAGTGTCTCTCAGGGTCTTCCCTTGTCTGTCTCCCAGTGTTTGTGTCTCCCAGTGTTTTCTCATGTTAGTGTCCATTCAATAATCCTAGTATAGGTGTCTCCCAGTATCTTCCCCCAAACAGAATTCACAAATATGCGCTGGGAGTGCAGGGGCATAGCTTTCATTGGGCACAGCAGGTGCAGTGACACCGGAGCCCAAAGGTCTGAAGGGCCCACTGAACCTGGATTATTGCTGTGTTTCACAAATAAACAGTGGCCAGGGGACCCATTTTTACATTTTACTGGGTCCTTGACTCACTGATTACAGCAGTACTTGAGTGCATGGTGAAGCTGTTCCGCAGTCTCCAGATCTGCATAAATGCACATCTCTGTGACTGTGCTGTGTGATGTGTTATGTATTTTTTAGATGCTCACAGGCATTGCCTGATTGTCTACAACGAAGGGTAGAGGTCAGGACCTCTTGGGGATATGGGCACTTCTCTTGATAGTTACAGGAAGGCATTTTTTTGAGTATTTGGATCCGAAGTCCCCTCTCCTCTCTCACTATTGCCTGATTTTCAACAGGGGTATTCTGAAAAGATGTGCGACGCTGCAGCTAGTTCAATCCAATTTGCAAACAGCGCGGGTAGTTTTGTGTTTCCTGTCAAACACCTGTTCATACCTCTCCCTACATGCAAAGTGTTGTCTTGCACTGATTGACTGTGTCTCAGATGGAGCGGCCGCTTGGCAGTGAGGACATATTTTTAAGAGGTGTCTGTCCCTATGTGAAGCCATGCCAAGTGTTTCCCATGTTATCTGGAGAGGTACTGGAGCGAGGACAGACAGTTACGATCATTCAACCAGTGTCACACCGAAAAGTCCAAGGGACCTCTGAACTTTGTGTCTGCAGCTGCTCCCGCCCCCGCCCTGATGCCCCCCATGCGGAAGTTAGCCTGGAAGAGCCTTGTAACTAGGAATGCAATTTTTTATTATGGCCTCACTCACCGTCTCCATAGCTGCCAAGGTTTCAGATTACTATGTGTGACATTTTTATAATAGTACAATTATGAGTGACATTTCAACGACCATGAGTGACACTTTCTTGTGATCAAAATCAAGCAATGACTACTAGGGAAACTCATCAATATCAGAAATTACTCCCATATGGGCAACAAGAAACTCGAAGAAAATCTTAAAACTTGTGCAAAGTGCCAGAAATGGAATGGCACTTAGGTGTGAATGTGCTCGGCGTTCTAAGTGCCTCGGATCACACTGCCCCATAGGGCCTTCTGCCATTCATGGTCACCCCTAACATGACTCGCTCCATAGCTGCCAAGTTTTCAGTTTGCTTATGTGAGGCATTTTCATGACTCCAGTGTACTTAGGAGTGGCATTCTAAAGCCAAATCATTGACACTTTGAGTGACCCTTATCTACTACTGTGCACATTACTGTCAATGACTTGCATTTCTCAGACGCAAAAGCAGGGGATGTCATAGCACTATAAATAGACAATTCACTATGCCTGCTGCGCCAACCAGGATTAAATTGTTTCTCTCTCCTTAAACACAGACAGACATCTGCAGGAAGACTGAATTAACCAAGTGAGGTTTCACAATGTAAGAGTTATTTCTCATGGATGACTTGAACTTGCATTCATCTTTCATTTAAGAAGCGTGCTTTAGATTTAAAGGTGAAAGACCAACGAAAATACATACAGAATAATGTTATCTTTTTAACCCACGTCTTTGCCGCACGCTCTGACACTGCCACCATTGCTTCTTGACTCACCTGTGCCAACCAGGAATGACTGACAGGGAAGACTGAGGCTGGGCCAGTAGATGGTCACGTGCTGCAGTGCACCGCGATGCATAGTTTCTGTGTGCTGCCCTTGAGTGAGAAATTACACCCATCTGAGCAACGAGAAACTCCAAGAACATTTTTAAACTGCAGCAAAGCACCAGAAATGCAGAGGCACTGTGGGACCCAACTTCACCAAACAGGATGTGAGAGGCCATACTGCCTGCAAATGACCTCATCTTCTATAACATCCCCCCCACACAAAAACAGGGTCCATCTCCCATGGGTGAACTTAAGCAGAACCACGTGCTTTATCCTCTCTATACAGGAACTGATCAAGCTGTGCTGAGAAGCCCCAGCGCGAACTGTCACAAACAGTGTACCCCCCCACCCGTACCATGTTACACTCAAACACCACCTTATAGCACAAATGTCACCTCATTAGGCGGGTTTTGTGTACTGTGTATTTGTTGGTACATTAGAGACAGCCTGGCCTTTCCTGTACCACTGCAGAGCTACCCCTACAGAGAAAACAGAGTGCAGTCCTAAGGATCCAAAGTAAAACACAGCTATTGAAAATTAGGTTTCGAAAACAATAGGACCAAAAGCTAATACTTTGAAAGAAATGCTTTTAAATATTTATTTTTACAGAAAATATCACTTTTTTTTAACAAATATTTCAAAACAAGGATTATTCTAAATATGTTTTGTCATATGGTCGGTTGCATTTACTTTGTTTCTCCTGGAAACGTGTCATTTTCTTTTTATTCTAATTCAGTTAGAAATTGTAATAGTTTTGTTGTTTACAGGAAAGTTGAGAACAGAGAAAGTGAAATGTGGATTTATCTTTTTAATGGGGTTAAGCATAAATGCGTGTGTGTAGTTGTAAAGCATTAACTGGAAAAAAAATCAGAAAAAGCGACATATGGAAGGTCACAAGATCCTTTCTGGACTCGAGTCGCATTTCCTAATCACATGAAGCATGTAAAACATGAAAAGAGACCCCAGTCCAGACACCAACCTGCAGACAGCTGATCGTGCCGCCACTAAAAAACGAATTTGTGGATTTAGACTCGCCTGACTCCGAGTGACACTGTCAGTTACTTGTGAGGCTTGTACTGCAGTTTAGTTTGTGGCCAGCCATCCGCCTTTCTCCTCAGACTCTTTGCCGCTGTAACACTAGTATCTCCCTCAAGTGCACGGTGCGTCACCGCTGGCATCATACTCACTCAGTACCCCCGGCCCGCCGGACCTGCAGTATACACTGCGCATGATCATTCCAGAGTGCTCCGCCCTACCCTGAGGCTGAAGACTAGGAAGCTGCATGCTGCGCAGCATTTGATTTATTTAATTGGACTGAGCAGGCGGCATTACATGTAAACTATGTCTACATCCAATGATTACTGGTGGTACAATCTAAACGTTGTTTTAGTAAACAAATGCTGTTTGAGTGTTGCCGTCAAACCAATGCAGCAACTACTGTGTGCTGAGGGGGCCCTCGAGCTCTGCCCCCCCCCCCCTGCAAAAGGGGGGCTGCGGGGGTGTTTGTTATGCCCCTTTTGGGCACAGGGGAGGGTGTTGCCCTACACAGGGAAGTTAATCTGGGGCACTGCAAATATCCCACAGCCATTAGCTGGGATAACTTTCACACTGACACACAAGGTGTTTCCATCTCATTGAAAACATCACCAGGCGATGGTGGGGTGGTCGTAGAGGGGGAGTGGTCCACACCCCTTCTTGAGACAGACACCCCCACTGCAACATATTTGAATATAATGCTTTCAATTTCAGAATCCGCCTAAGCACTGAAAACCATTACCACATTTTTCTTTTACTGTTGTCTTCTTGAATGCTTGCACTGTAATTGACAGCATGAAGGGGGATATGAGTCTTTGTGGCCTGAACGTTCATTGTTATTATAATTGTTACCATTATTGTTACTTACAGAAATGCACTGTTTATTTCTGCCATTGCGATTTGTCATTTCTTGTGGCCTGTACCTGCATTGTGTTCTCTGGATGCAGCTTGCCGTATTCCTGACAACTGGATGGATCTACCTATAGTCCAGCTCTCGCAACATAATATTGTACTGTGCATCCTAGCTCTAGCAATAACATATGGTAATCTAACTCACAATATTATGATGCAATTGCTGTTACTGTAACATTATAATTCATTGTTGCTTGAATAACTGGATAGTACCAAGAAAATGCAATAAACCGATTTACACAATCAAAAAGCCCCGGAGCAGAAGCAGCAAAATGGCCAACAGCACCAAAGACCAAGAGACTGTCCGGGCACATCTCAAAGTGTTGTAAAAAACTATAAACCGGGCCCATCTCAGAGTGGCACTCGGAGGATCCCACAATTATCCCGCCAGGAGCAGATCAAAATCAGGCGAGTGTTCATGCATGACATGATCAGGATCTCGAGTTTTGGATCTGGGTGGTGGACCCAAATGACAACTCCCTTTGGCTTTAACTCTTTGCTGTTCAAAATGAAGACAGGTTGCATGGACAACATATTTGCAGCATTTCAACTTAATCCCAAGAGCATCCATGTATTACTGCATTAGAAATAAACTGTACCAATGCAATATGACAATACTAGGGAGAAGATTGAAAGAAAAGGTTAGCAAAAAGTTAGAGAATACAATGCACACAACAAATTACCCAGAAAACAATGAAGTTGAGTGACTCTAAAGGTGGCAAACAAGTCTGCAAACATCTGCAATTAAGAGGTTACCAAAATCCTGAAGGAAGGACTCACTAACAAAGAATTTGAAGTTAAAAATCCTTCATTCTAAATACCGAAGAGTGTGCACACTGTTTTTTGAGTGAAGAATAGCTCTCAAATCTAAGAGTGCAGATGAGCGCTTAAATCAGCTCTTCCGTAGCAGGAATCAGTTTAAATAAAACTTGGTTTGCCATCACCCATTCGCTGGACTGCTCCCCACTTTGATACCGCTGCCCAACAGGTCAATGGACCTTGGATGTTGTGGTTGAAAGGATCAGGAGGAAATCATCACATAAATATTAATCACAATTGCTATCAAATTGCATTCAATAATGAGAAGTTGTAGACTTTTTTTTAAAGTTATTTTTATTTTAAACTTAGGGCATCACAAAATTACACATGGTACAGTTTGCTCAACATGTCCAGGCACATACAATTCTTACATCATCGACTTCAATCTTTCCCATGGCAATAGGAACATTCCCACAAATATTGTATCAATTTCGGCTCCCCATCTCCTTTAGTCAGACGTCTGATCAGTCTCCTTGCTCGGTGGTTCACATATATATCCTCTGAATTTATTCCAAGCTCCCCAAACTCCATTTTTGAGGACACCCTCTATGTACATATGCCGCCCTTTCCGCCACCATAGCTTCATCCATGCCTGTACACCACTCTTGTAATTTAGGTGATTCCCATAAGCCCCACCTCTTCCCAATATTCCGCTTGGCAAATATCAGCCCCAACGTTACCCAATCCTGCACTGGATGGTTCAGATCATTCTGTTCCCACATATTTAGTAAACATTGTTTTGGTTCCCGGAAACAAAGACACCTCCACAGTTTGTGATACAATCCTCATTATTTTAACCCAATACGCCATAATCTTCGGGTATTCCCATATAGTATGATAGAAAGTAACTTCCTCCCCACAACCTCTCAGACAGATCTGATGAGAAGTCGTCCTTATTTTATAAATGGTCACTCTAGTGTAGTATGTACGGTGAAGTATTTTTAGTTGTACCAACCTTAATCGTGAGGGTATCGCTACTTCACGAGGAGCGGAAAGTGTCCCTTGCCAATCCGAGTCATCAAATTCACCCAAATTCACAGACTGTTTTTGTCTAAGTGCCAGCATGGGATCCAGCAAGTTGTTTACTAATTTACGGTAAGTGAAGGAGGTGGCCTTTCTTTGCATATATTCTGCCAATAACCTATTTTCTAGTGGAGTAGCTTCTGGCAAGGTGATGCCTGGAGTCAACACTGCCAGCAATGCATGCCTAATCTGTGCGTACCTGAAGATCTCTGAGGAGGTGAGTTCATACTGAGCCCTAAGATGTTCAAACGTGACCATTTCACCCTTCTTCCAGAGATCACCCACTGTTGATATGCCTATGACATCCCATTTACTAAAGCCTTTACTGTTTTTGAGTCTCCCAAGCTGTGGTGAGGTCCAGAGTGGTGTCATTTGTGGTATGATCCCCTGCCATCCTAACTTAGCATGCGCCGAGTACCATATGTTAACTGTGTGTGCAGTCGGCCCAATTAGCAGTCAGAATCTGCTTCTATTGTAGAGTACGGATATGACCCCTTCTTCTCCCATTCCTTGCCGATCTTCCTGAAACGCTGGGTCAGTCTGTGGGGCATGTATCCACCAGGTAATTATTTTCAGTTGAGCTGCCCAATAGTACAATTGTATATCCGGAAGGGCTATACCACCATTGTACCAGCTCCTGACTAACTTATTTTGTGCTATGCATGCAGGTTTATTTCCCCATAGCAAACTAGAGACTTCTACCGCTATTGTTTTAAAGTAGCTCAGTGGTACGTGAAACAGGGTAATTTCCAAGACATATAAGAAAAGCGGGAGTGCCATCATTTTAAACAGTGCTGCTTTCCTAGCAATGACAGCGGTAAATTGCTCCAGACCGTTGTGTCCCGTTTATACCGCTCCATGTGGGGCTTAAGGTTTCTCCGAAAAAATTCATCGGGCTCTGTTAAGACATAGATTCCCAAATATTTGAAGGTAACATCAGTGATCTGCAACGGGCAATTCTCTGGATTCACCGGTGGCAGGCCATGCAATATAAATAAAATCGATTTGGACCAGTTAATGGTGTAACCAGACACCCAACCAAATCTCTCGCAAATATTCAGTAACACCAGAACGGATCGTCTAGGGGATGTCAGATACAAATGCACATCATCCGTATATAGGGAGATGCAGTCTTCCCAGTTTGGTGTCCACTTGAGCTCTCGAATCATTGGTTCCCACCTGATCCAGGCCACTAGCGGCTCCAACACAAGTGAAAAAAGCAATGGGGACAACGGACATGTGACATAAGAAATAGATTCCCAAATATTTTAAGGTAACTTCAGTGATCTGCAACGGGCAATTCTCTGTATTCACCGGTGGCAGGCCATGCAATATAAATAAAATCGATTTGGACCAGTTAATGGTGTAACCAGACACCCGACCAAATCTCTCGCAAATATTCAGTAACACCAGAACGGATCGTCTAGGGGATGTCAGATACAACAGCACATCATCCGTATATAGGGAGATGCAGTCTTCCCAGTTTGGTGTCCACTTGAGCTCTCGAATCATTGGTTCCCACCTGATCCAGGCCACTAGCGGGTCCAACACAAGTGAAAAAAGCAATGGGGACAACGGACATGTGTCAGTGGGAAATCTCTTGAGATATGTCCGTTGGGCACCATGTGAGCTAGGGGTTTTGTGTATAATAACTGTATCCACTCACAGAATTTCAGGCCAAACCTAAGTGTCTAAGGACTGCAAAAAGATACGGCCACTTCACCCTGTCAAACGCCATCTGTGCATCAAGGGAAAGGATAACCGCTGGTTCCTGAATATATGACTTGCGAGCCAATACTCCATGCAACCGACGCAAATTGAGAGCGGTGCTCCTATGGGGCATAAACATGGACTGATCGGGTGAATCAGAGATGCAAGATATGGGGTCAGCCTTGTTGCCAAAAGCTTGGCTAATATTTTAGCTTTGGCATTAATTAACAATATCGGGCGATAAGAAGTGCAGTCCTCTGGGGGCTTACCTGGTTTTGGGATCGTCACTATGGTGGCCAGTCTCTGATCTCGCGGGAGCTCCCCTGCTACTAGACTTTCATGATACATCTTTAGTAAATAGGGGGCAATTGTGTCAGCAGTCTTTTAAATAGTTCAATAGGCAAACCATTAGGTCCCACTGCCTTCCCTGACTGCAGGGAGCCGATAGCCACCTTCAGACCTTCGATCGTCAGGTCAGCCTCCAATATGAGGGCCTCCTCTGGGGACAGCTTAGGCATGTGGATATCTTTAATATAGGTGTGAGCCTCTTCCGTCTCTATGGTCGTCTGTGACTCGTACACCTTTTCGAAGTGCCCTGCCATATATTCGCTATGTCCTCCGACGTAGTCGTCAGGGAACCCTCGGAAGTGCGCAGCTGCGCTATAGTTCGCTGCACTCGCTCCTTCTTATCAAGTTAGGCTAAGAGTTTACTCGCCTTATCCCCTATTTCATATATTTTGTGCTTCGTAGCCCGTAGTCGTGCCCTAGCCATCTCCCGCTGATATTCCCTAAATTCTCTTTGCTTATTACTTAGAGTGTGGGATATTTCCGGGGACGGGTTCTGTGCGTGCTGAGCATTAGCTATTTCCAATTCTGATTCTATAGCTTCCAGCTCTGTTTGCTTTTTTCTTCTATAACCTACAATTGAGGAGACGGCCTGACCACGGATCACCGTTTTATACGCCTCTCAAAGAGTACCGGAGGACTGAACTGATGAGGCGTTTTCCTCAAAGTAGTGACATGTTACCTGCACAATGCCTTTAGAAATTTCAGGAACACGAAGATACCGAGGATACTCAGGGTAGACACGTTGCCATGCCTTGTGATGGATCATATATGTTAACGTAATTGGGGAATGATCCGAAATACCTCTAGGACGGATCTCAGTGCTTACTATGTTTGCCAGGTTATCTGTAGCTGTAAAAATATAATCTATTCCCGAGAGACTATTGTGTACCCCTGACTGAAACGTATATTGTTGTGCCTTTGGATGCCTATACCTCCATGCATCCATGAGCCCAAGGGCGTCCAGAAATCCATCCATACGTGTGGTGCCCGCCACATTCAATTTTGGAGGGTGCCGGTCCCGCGCCCGGGCACAGGCAGAATAGAACCCAATGGTCCTGGAGTTCCGTTCAGGGGGCAAGCTCAGGATCAAGCCCTTGGAGATAGTTTCAGGCACAAGTCTTCAAAGTCCTTTCTGGTCTTTTCCTCTCCGTCCTCAGCAAGGCACCACTGCAGAATTCCTTCTCCTCAGCTTCTCTTGGTTCTTCTAGTCGGGCAGAGGTTCATCTTGGTCAAAACTGGATCTGATTTCTTAGGAGCAGGGCTCCTACCTTTATACTCGATTTCTTTTGTCTTGGCAGGCCAGGGGGCCTGAGCCTGGTTCAACCCGGTTTTGGAGTACTCTGTTTACGGGATGCTGCCGTCTTCTTTCAGGGTGCAGGGCAGGGACATCAGATGCTCCGCAGGAGGTGGAGCCAGCATTGTGGTGGTGGAGCACAACCCTATTCAGAGTCAACGACTACTCCGCCCACCCATCTTGGTGTAAGCACTCTATTCACCACCTGGTCACCCCGACATTCCACAGCCCTGTCACTCACACAAACCCAGACAGCAGATACACATCTTGGCAGAGGCGGGCTGAAATAGTCAGTCGAGCAAATGCTAACTTTCTAAAAGTAGCAGTTGCAAACACAGAATATTAAATTAAACCTTGCTAAAGGAAGTATTTTATTATTCTGAGTTCAGGCATACCAAACTCGCCACGCCACCGTGTTCCCTGAGCCGGTTGGGACTATAGGGTGTAATAGTTCCAGCCGCTCACCTTGGCCTAAGAGAACAGGCAGCCCCTCAATAGTGAAGAACGAAAAAGGTGGTAATTCACTACTAGGACATGCCACTCACATCAGGCTTGTCCTACTTTACGGTTATAATGCACCCTGCCCGTGGGCCTACCATAGGGGTGACTGATATGAAGGTTAGGGAAGGTTTAGGGACTGGCAAGTGTGGGCACTTGCACAGTCAGCGTGACAGTACCAAACTGTACGCGTGGTCTGCAATGGCGGACCCGAGACATCTTTTACTAGGCCGCTTCTGTGGGTGGCGCAACCAGCGCTGCAGGCCCACGAGCGGCATTTGTATCTACAAGCCCTGGCACTCCTCGTGCATGGCACTGGAGACTGACAGTAAACCAAATAACCCAATCATGGAAATCAATTACGGATACACTTTACATAGGGAGCACTTGCACTGCGGCACGGATGGGCCGTGGTGCAGTGCCCTGAGCATTGAACACCAGCAAAACATCTGAGGCACATTAGCAAACAGTGGAAGGGAGACTCACGCCAAGGTGCCAGGTCTAACACGTGTCCCCTCCAGCTGAAAGGTGAGGAGAACTACCCTACCCCAGGGAGTTCCTCATCACTAAGGCAGAAAAACCTGGACAGACCGTCAGCATTGGCGTGATCTGTGCCAGGGCGGTGTTCTACCGTGAAGTCCATACCCTGTAGGGAGATGGACCACCTCAACAGTTTCGGGTTTTCACCCGTCATCTGCATCATCCATCTGAGGGGCCTGTGGTCTTTCTGAATGCAGAAATGGGACCCAAACAAGTAGGGTCTTACCTTCTTCAAGGCCCAGACCACAGTAAAAGCTTCTCTCTCAATCGCACTCCACCTATGCTCCCGTGGAAGTAACCTCTGACTGATGAAGGCTACAGGGTGGTCCCAGCCCTCCTCCGTCACTTGTGAAAGAACAGCCCCTACCCCATGCTCTGAAGCGTCTGTCTGTACTAGGAACTCTTTGGAGAAATCAGGGGCCAGGAGCACGGGCGCCGTGCACATGGCCGTTTTCAGGGTGTCGAATGCTTCCTGACAGGCGTCAGTCCAGATCACTTTCCGGGGCTGCTTCTTCGAAGTCAGCTCTGTCAAGGGGGCAACGATGGTGCTATACCCCTTGACAAACCTCCTGTAGTACCCAGTGAGTCCAAGGAAGTCCCTCACCTCCGTTTGGGTTTTGGGGGGTTCCCAATTCAGGATGGTCTCAATCTTGGGCTGTAGGGGCGCCACCTGGTCGCTCTCAACTTGGTGTCCCAAGCACACCACAGAACCCTGCCCGATCTGACATTTGCTTGCCTTGATCGTGAGGCCTGCCTGGCGCAGTGCCGACAACACTTCCCCGAGGTATCACAAGTGTTCTTCCCATGTGCCGATGAACACTGCGATGTCGTCCAGGTAGGCGGCACTGAACGCGTCCAGTCCAACCAACACCCGGTTGACCAACCTCTGGAAGGTGGCAGGGGCCTTCTTCATCCCAAACGGCATAACCCGGAACTGGAAATGCCCGTCTGGGGTTGAGAACGCTGACCTCTCTTTGGCCCCGTCACTCAAGGCGATCTGCCAGTACCCAGACGTTAAGTCAAACGTGCTGAGATACTGAGCAGCCCCCAACCGATCGATGAGCTCATCAGCTCTGGGGATGGGGTGCTCGTCGTGACCGAATTGAGTCCTCGATAGTACCCCCAGAACCGGAGTTCGGGTGTGGCTCACGGCGTTGCAGCCTTCGGGACCAAGGCCACTGGGCTGGCCCAAGGACTGCTGGAGGACTCAATCCCCCCAAGAGCAAACATCTTCGAGACTTGCTCCTTGATGCAGGCTCTTACCTTGTCAGTCACGCGGTAAGCCTTGTGCTTCACCGGCAAACTGTCTCCCATGTCCACGTCATGGACGCACCAATCTGTGACACCGGGAACCAAGGAGAACAGATCAGGAAGATGCCCCAGCAGCTGGCGGCATTCACTCTGTTGTTCAGGAGTCAGGGAGGGTAAGAGGTTAACTCCGTCCACTGACCCATCTTTCTCAGAGGCTACCAAGAGGTCTGGAAGAGGTTCGGTCTCCTCTTCCATTCCCTCATCGGTTGCCAAGAGAATGCCCACTTCGGACCTCTCCAAGTGGGGCTTAAGGCGGTTAACATGTAGGACCCTCAAAGGGTTCCTGGGAGTTTGCAAGTCCACCAGGTAGGTGACTGGACTCTTGCGCTCCACAACCTCAAATGGACCTGTCCACTTATCCTGAAGTGCACACGGCTCCACTGGGGCCAAGACCCACACCTTTTGTCCTGGTTGAAACTCTACCAGAGTGGCATTCTGGTCGTACCACCGCTTCATCTCTTCCTGTCTGGCTTCCAGATTTGCCTCAGCAAGTTGTCTGAATCACCTGGTCTGGTTTCCGAAGGCCAGCATGTAACTGTATACATTCTGGGGAGGTTTTCTGGGAGATTGCTCCCAGCCTTCCTTTACCAGACTCAGAGGTCCGCGTACCGGGTGACCGTACAAACGTTTGAAGGGACTGAACCCGAGCGACTTTTGCGGCACCTCTCGGTACGCAAAGAGTAGGCTTGGTAAGAGGACATCCCACTTACGCCTCATTGGTCCTTCTAGGCCCATCATCATGCCTTTCAGGGTTCGGTTGAATCTCTCAACCAACCCGTTTCCTTGGGGGTGGTAAGGGGTGGTGAACATGTAGGTTACACCACACTCTTGCCAAAGGGACTTCATATATTTCGATATGAAATTGGTGCCCCAGTCAGACACCACCTCTAGAGGGAATCCCACTCGTGAGAAAATTCCCATCAGCGCTCGTCCCACCATGGGGGCCGTCACTGTCCTCAGAGGGATGGGTCCGGGTACCGGGTGGCATGGTCCACCAAGACCAGGATGAACCTGTTGCCCATGGCTGTCTTGGGGTCCAGAGGCCCCACAATGTCAATTCCCACTTGCTGGAAGGGGGTACTGGTGACGGGGAATGGTTGGAGGGGAGCCTTGTTCTTCCCTCCACACTTACCACTTGCCTGGCAAGTTTGGCAAGTCCTACAGTGCACATTTGAACTTCTGTGCATTTGGGGCCAATAGAAGTGGTTGACAAGCCTGTCATAGGTCTTGTCCATCCCCAAATGTCCTGCTAACGGTACATCGTGAGCCAGCCCCAGTAGGAAGGCTCTGAACTTCTGGGGTACCACCAGCACACGGGCTGACCCAGGTTCAGCAGCCTTAGGCTCTGAATACAGGAGATTGTTCTCCCAGTAGACCAAATGTTTTCCGGACTGAGCACCATTGGCCTGGTCTGCAGCCTGTTGCTGCATACCCGCGAGAGAAGGGCACTCTCTCTGCTCCTTGCAGAATTCCTCCCTGGAGGGACCTCCTTCTTGCTGCCAATGGGTCAGCTCAGGCAGGTCTCCCAGTTTGGCAATCTGTTCCCCGGTAGGCTCCAGGGCATCCCCCTCGAGGTCTGCTTCCTCCTGGGCCGTGGGAACAGTGGGGGCCGGCTGTCCGCGCCCCCTGCGCCTTCTCTCCAAGGCCAGTTCCTGGGCCTCTCCTTCAGGCTCCAAGACTTCTTCAACACCCTTACCGGCTGCCATGGACCTGGTCGTCACGCATGCCCAGTCGGGTCGACCCACCATCCGCAGATGAGTCGTTTTCTCCACCTTTCTCCAAGGGGAGTTCTCCAAATCGTTCTCTAGCAGACAATCTACAGGCATGGAGGTCCTCACAACGACTTGTAGAGTACTAGAGACCCCCCCCCACTCAAAGGGAACCTGAACCATCGGACACTGGCTCTCAGAATTGTCAGCGTTGACAACCCTACAGTAGGAGTGTAGAACCACCTGCTCCTGAGACACCAAGTGATGCCGGACGGCAGTCACACTGGCTCCTGTGTCTCGAAGAGCCTCCACCTTCTTACCGTTGATGGTCACTTCCTGCCCATACTTCTTAGTGTTACTGGGGAGGTAGTTTGGGGGGCCATCTCACTGTCTCCTAGCGAGACTAGGGTCATGTGTACGGGATCCCCACCCTCTGGGATTGTAACTTCTCCCCCAAAATTAACGCTAGCTATTTGCCGGGGGGGGGAGCACCAGTGGGTGCGGGTTTTCCATACAAGCGACACTTAGGATCAGTGGCAATGTGACCCTGGTCGCCGCACCTATAACAGGCGATGGGCCCTCTTTGAACAGGTTTACCTGTCGGGGCCCCGTTTTGCTTCGGGGGTGGAGGAGGCTGAGAACCTTTCCCTTGGTTCCCTTGGGAATTACTTTGGGGGCCTTTTTGGAACCCTTTCTGTTTTCCCCTGTCCCCCCTCTCTTCTGCTGGGGACCCTGCCCACCTCTGGCTGAGTCTCCCACTGGACGCTTGTGGACCCTGGTGCTGAGCCAGCGGTCCGCTTCCTCAGCAAGCTTCCTCGGGTTGGACAGCTTGCTATCGATCAGGTGCTGGCGTAGCTCAGGAAAACAATTAGCGGACAAGTGCTCCCATGCTACTAAATCAAGCAGCCCTTGAAAATCATCCACTTTGCTTCCCTTCACCCAACCATCCAGCGCTCTGCAGAAAAAGGTCACACACTCCACATATGTACTCCCAGGAATCTTAGCACAAACCCTAAACCTCTGTCTGCACATCTCCGGGGTTAACTCAAACCTGGTCATTAAGGCATCTTTCATGTGGGGATAGGAGTTATATACTTCGGTAGGGAGATCTAGCAGGGTGTCCCGCCCCTCGGTCAGGAACCGGCCCCACAACCCAGCTCCCCAATCCTTCTCAGGGATCCGGTGGGAGGACATGGCTACCTCGTAGGCCCGGAACCACTGCCCTATGTCATCCCCCTTAAAGTACTCCTTCACCACATCTTTCTGTACGTAGACCCTTGACTCTACCTGCACTGGAGTTGTGCTGCCACCAGGAGCTGTGTCCAACCTTTTGGCTTTCAGCTCCAATTCTTTGAGACGTATCTCATGCTCTAGCTGGAGTTTCTTCTCCTCCATCGCCATCTGTCCGGTTAATCTTGCCATTTCAACTTCATGCGCTCTGCTCGCGGTCCTGTCCGCCAGCTCCTCTGGTGACAGGCCTCCGGGCACCTCGACAAGACTATCTGGTGGATCCACCACCAGCTGGTTCTCTGTCTCTCTCGATTCTTTCCAGGCTCTCAGTGCCTTGATGATTTGGGCTTTGTTGTTGTACCCGGTTTGGGCAACTCTGAACTTCAGGCAGAAATTTTTCAGCTGCTCCACTTTGTAATTTTCAACCCCTTCCCAGTGGACGTCATCTAGTCCAGAGATGACAGAGGGTGCTCTCACGGGGAGTGAACCAGGCATGGTTTGACGATGCGAGATCTCTCGGCAAGATAATAAATCTGTGGCTTCGTTATAGGTCTGCTCTCACTACGTGGTGATCAGTAATTTACTGTACATAAATCATAAATGCAAATTCGGAATCCCACCGCTGCCACCAATGTTAGACTCAGGGGTCTCTGGTTGGCACAGGTATGCACTTGTGACAAACAGGGACCCTCTCCTCTAGTCAGGGTAAGAGAACTACTCCTTTAGAAATAACCCTTGCTCACCCTCTAGGTAGTGTGGCGTGAGCAGACAAGGCTAATCTTCAGGGCGATAGTTAGGTAAGCATTTATGATCACATACAGGAAGCCCACTGACCCACCACAAACGGACACCAGTCGTAAGATTGTATAAAAAATACATAGACTTTATGTAAAAATATATGCAGGTTTATCACAAGACCATATAACGTTTAGCGAATGAAGGCCACCAGATTTAAATAGGCAATTGTTCGTAAGTGTTCTTGCTTAGCAAGGTACGATGACAGGGAAAACAAACGTTGCGGACCCTGGATCCGATGCGAACTCGGGATGGAGTTCCAATGTACCTTGTGAGGAATGTCCGAGGCGTTTCAGGGGCGGCTACTGGTGAGGGCGGACCCTGGACGAGGCCAACGGTTCTCCTAAGGATCTATCCGGCTCGGAGCCCCCTCGAGGTGCGAGGCGGGTAAGCGGGACGGTGCGGAGGGTTGTGGCGATCCGGGATCTGATGCAACTCACGGGGCGAGGCGCCGTTCAGGCCTGCGGGGCGTACTACTTCTTAGCAAGCCAGTTCGTACCTGTGGATCTGTTTGGGTTGTCGCGTTCTCGGGCAGGCGGGTGCAGCACCGGGCCTTCGGTACCGCAGTACAGAAGACCTTCTTGAGGTGCAGCACGGCCTTGATATGGAGGAGGGCAAAGTGAGACAGTCAGGTACGTTACGGCGTACGGACCGTCCGAGGCTATCAGATGCGCTCCGTGCAGATTCCGGTGAGAGAAGATGAGAGGCACACAGCGTGCTCCGTAGCAGGCGAGGTGACAGGAGAGCGGGCGGCCCAGCACTGAAGCGGAGAGCGACTCAAGCTTGAGCGGGGCTCTCTGCGGCGGGGCGACCAGGCTCCGAGCTGTCACGACCTTGGAGGGCGAAGGCACCCGAGTCACATCTCTGGCGAGGGAATAAGAACTAAAGGCCCAACAGCAAACGGGCACAGGCAGAATAGAACCCAATGGTCCTGGGGTTCCATTCAGGGGGCAAGCTCGTGATCAAGGCCTTGGAGATAGTTTCAGAACAATATTAATGGTTCTGTTGGACTGAAATACACAGTAATATAGTATTTCCTGGTTTGTTACTCACAACATCTGTCCCTATAAGGGTACAACGATAGCGGTACCTATACCAATATGAAACAGAACACACTGACCACACTGACCACAATGAAGATTAGAGTAAAGTTTTAGTCATATACTTTTATCTTCTCTGAATTGTATTAAAACATTGATTTTAGCTGTCCAGACAAACACAAAACATATATACCGCATACATTTTGAGTAGGACTCATATACATTTAAAACAACATACAAAATTGTCAAGTCACGAAATTATTAGTAGCATCAACTATAAGAGCAATAATCCACTAGGCATATCAATCAATTCTTGGTTCCTAGTAGATTTTATAAAGTTGATTTCAAGATAGAGAAAATGCGTCGACGTTTCGACCCTGGGGGGCGATGTGCTGGTTGTGTGCATCAAGGGCAGGACTTCATCAGGACTGTACGGTTGTGGCACAGCCTTTTCTGGACCTCGGCTTCTCTTGGGTACCTGGTCCTATATACGTAGTATTGGTGATCCGCCGACTCAGCCAATATCGGAATAATTCTTAGATCTCTGTATTGATTATTTATACAGCGTTGACACGATCGGTAAGGTGTTGTGTCCGTGATATGTAAAACAGGTGTCACGGTCGAACTCCTTCCTTCTGAAAACCGGATCTGCCAGATAAAAGTATATGACTAAAACTTTACTCTAATCTTTATTGTGGTCAGTGTGGTCAGTGTGTTCTGTTTCATATTGGTATAGGTATCGCTATCGTTGTACCCTTATAGGGACGGATGTTGTGAGTAACAAACCAGGAAATACTATATTACTGTGTATTTCAGTAAGACAGAACCATTTTTATTGTTCTATTACCCAACCAGGTTCTGAGGGTTACAGGGTCACCCCATTACATGTAATTGGAGATAGTTTCAGGCACAAGTCTTCAAAGTCCTTGCTGGTCTTTTCCTCTCCGTCCTCTGCAAGGTACCACTGCAGGATTCCTTCTCCTCAGCTTCTCTTGGTCCTTCTAGTCGGGCAGAGGTTTGACGTGGTCAAAACTGGATCTGATTTCTTAGGAGCAGGGCTCCTACCTTTATACTCAATTTCTTTTGTCTTGGCAGGCCAGGGGGGCTGAGCCTGGTTCAACTCGGTTTTTGAGTACTCTGTTTACAGGATGCTGCCGTCTTCTTTCAGGGTGCAGGGCAGAGACATCAGGAGGTAGAGCCAGCATTGTGGTGGTGGAGCACAACCCTATTCAGAGTCAAGGACTACTCCGCCCACCCATCCTGGTGTAAGCACTCTATTCACCACCTGGTCACCCCGACTGTCCCCAGGAATTCCCCAGCCCTGTCACTCACACAAACCCAGACAGCAGATACACATCCTGGCAGAGGCGGGCTGAAATAGTCAGGCGAGCAAATGCTAACTTTCTAAAAGTAGCAGTTGCAAATACAGGATATTAAAATAAACCTTGCTAAAGGAAGTATTTTATTATTCTGAGTTCAGGCATACCAAACTCGACACGCCACCATGTTCCCTGAGCCGGTTGGGACTATAGGGTGTAATAGTTCCAGCCGATCACCTTGGCCTAAGAGAACAGGCAGCCCCTCAATAGTGAAGAACAAAAAAGGTGGTAATTCACTACTAGGAGATGCCACACACATCAGGCTTGTCCTACCTTACGCTTACAATGCACCCTGCCCTTGGGCCTACCATAGGGGTGACTGATATGAAGGTTAGGGAAGGTTTAGAGAGAGAGTGTGGGCACTTGCACAGTCAACGTGACAGTACCAGACTGTACCCGTGGTCTGCAATGGCGGACCCAAGACATCTTTTACTACCGCTTCTGTGGGTGGCGCAACCAGCGCTGCAGGCCCACTAGCGGCATTTGTATCTACAAGCCCCGGCACTCCTCGTACACGTTACTGGGAACTAACAGTAAACCAAATAGGCCAATCATGGAAATCAATTACGGATACACTTTACATAGGGAGCACTTGCACTGCGGCACGGATGGGCCGTGGCGCAGTGCCCTGAGCATCTAACACCAGCAAAACATCTGAGGCACATCAGTAAACAGTGGAAGGGAGACTCACGCCAAAGTGCCAGGTCTAACAAGGAGTATCCTTGGATGAGGGGTCTGTCTGTGCTTTCGCAAAAGCGTATTTATCCAGCTTGGTCTGGTTGGGGCCCTTGGGATTTCTGGTACTCATTGTGGTGTCCAGCTTGTGTGCACTCAATGTCGTTGAATAAAATAAATTAAAAATAAATATTTTTTTTTAAAAAGGAGCGTTAGTCACTGCCACCTGCCTGCTGGCAACTTTGACCCAAGCGGCCTGTTGGCTTTTACGCCCCTGCACTCGTCCCACAATCCCAACTCTCACCCCTTCAGGGCCAGTGGTATATTCCCTATCTGTGCACCACTGATTGGGGCTCGTAGTATCAGGCCACTTTAATTCACAATCTTCTTTTATGCAGCAGTACTGGCGCCAAACTTCGTCCTTCCCATGCAGTCCTCGCAGCAATAGATGTGAAATGCCCCTGTTATACCGGCCGTGTAAGGGCTTTTATAGCGAAGCAAAAGAAGGTGCCAATAATGTAAGTAATAGCGGATGATGAGTCCCAGTGGTGGGGGAGAGCGACCGACGATACCTGCAGGCAGGTTGATGTGCCTGCGGCCCGCGGAGCGGCGGCGGGATGTGAAACTGTCACGCCTACCGAGCCCCTCCACTAGAATCGGAGCTCGGAGATGTCACAGAGCGCACTCCGGTAAGGTGTTTTTGCTGCTTACACTCCTTCCGTCCTCAGCAGCTCTCCGCCCGTGCCCCCCCACACCGCAGCCGCAGACTTGCCTCCTCCGGATACTGTTTAAACCGTAGGTCCAGGCTCACTGTTACGTTGCTAGGCTGCTGCAGGAGAACTCACAGTGAGCCCTCCTATCAAATTCAGAGTCACCCGCCTGATACTGCAGGTCTTCCGTCACCTCCGCCTCTAAGTTCAGATGGGTAGGCTGCCGGATAAGTGCTCGGATCGACGGGGCAAAATAGCAGGACTCAGAGCCTCTCTAGGCTGCGGCCATGTTCTTCGGCTGCTAGCCACTCCTCCTGTAGACTTTTTAAGGGTTTATTATTTCAAAGGTCATCATATTCAGAATCATAAGTTTTATTCATATGAGTTTCAAATAATCTATCTTTGACAAAATTGATGAAGAAATAATGACTAATTCAAATAAAATACAATGGATTAAGCAATCCTTCTTCTAAGAAAGGGGCGAAAGGGTATCAGTAGGAACTCATGAAGAGCTCAAATTCGAAAGGAAGTGAGATCAAGCATAACGTTCAAAAATCCAAAAAGACAATATTCGATCAAAGCAGAACTTCCAATGAGCGACGTTCAGAAACTCAGTAGAGCCTTAAAGCTATAAGGAATTAGACAGGGGACATGTAAGGTAAGAACATTATTTTCATGACTTTTTCTTTGGGAATAAAACAAGTATGTTAAAAGAGGTCAAGTTCAGTTTCTGTGCTGCTTTCTATGTGATTATTCTTCATAATTCCACTAAATAAAATATTCTAAACAAGCATTTCAAGCTCTTCTTTCTTATAAGAAAAACATTTTTGCAGAGCTATGTGAAACATTCATTTAATAAAAACATGATCATGGAAAGGTGGAGAATGAAACATGTGATGCCTGCATCAGCACATTTTAGTCAAACTACTCATTAAGCAATTCTGCTTTAAATACTTTTGAAGTATAGTACGTGTAAGTGAGGATAGTTACTACATTTTGCACATTATAAACACGTTTTATTCATTTGTCTGCACATTAATATTGCACATATATTTTTAACTACATTATTTTGTGTTTTGCTAAAAACGCTTCTAGTCTTGTTATCAAAATCTTGTTGTACGGACTTGCTAAAAGAAGGTAAAAATACTTCAATCTACATAACGAATAGTGTGAACACTATTTTGTGAGTAAAGAAATGTAAGAGTACAGATGAGCACTGAAACTAGCTCTTCTGAATATCACATGTACTGCTCTGCACTGACTGTTTGGGTGTTAGATGCTTATGTTGTTGCTCACTAGGTTTAAGACTATAGCTGATTTGAGATGTGAGTAACCTCAGTAATTTGCTAATGCTTCTTCCCTAGTCTTTTCTTCTTCTAAGAGGAAGAGATGAGACAAATAATAACGTAAGATGCAGAGTTGTGGAAATGAAAACCAAGCAGTCATCTCTTATGACAATTCCCCTTACCCTTGATCTTCTCAGCCACTTCTGAGTTCCACTATCTGAGTGGATGAGAGGAGTTTGCCCATTGGATGTGACCAACACTTTTGTCCAATTGATAGATAGCAGGTGTTCAAAGCTAGACATTGGTGGGTTGCACGTTTCACCTTTTATCTTTTTGGAAGTCTTAGAAGTGTTCTTAACAGTAATTAAATCTTCAGGTGGGGGGGCTACAGGTTTTTTAGTTTTTGTCTAACTTGTTTCTTATGTTCCTATACAAGATCAAGAAACAAACTACTTTGTTTTTCATTTTATCAGAGTGGTCTAGAATCCTCTTTTGATTATCCAATTTACAAACTAACTATCAAAGCCCCGACCATTCTGCCACGTTTCAGAACAACCAAAAACAGATGAGGTTTTGAGAATGCTCATTCTGCTACTTGGGTAACTCGTTCATTAGGCAAAAGGCACACATTTACTCATCAAGTGAAGTACCCTTCTAACAAGCACAGACTTCACAGAGATATTAAAAGTGACTTAAGGAATGAGAAAATGGAGACCTGACCACCAAACATATGCAGTGAATTGGTATGCCTGCCAAAGACCATGAAAATATCAACACATTATTTCCAAAAATCATGTTCACAAATAATTTGGTATCACATAATGAACACTATTGCTTATCTAGGTTGCCATGCTTGTTTTATTGATATTCCCTTACGCATGCAATATACTGCATGACAAAAATATTCCATCCAATACATTTACCTAACCACTGCATCACAAAGTAGATGTGGAATTAAGAGAATTAATTACATACTAGCCTTTACACCATAGTGGTAGGTGATTTTGTGGAGGTTAAACTTTTGACAGGTAGATATTGTTAAGCTTGATGCAAAAAAATACAATAATTGTATCATTACACAGAGGCTGCGCGTAGTCATCACCTTTACTATGTCATATATGATGTACCGTACTTAGACTCATTGTTTCCCTAGATGACACAAATAATATTTTTTTTTAAATTTCCTCTCCTATTTTCCGTTACTATTCCCTCTGCTGAGACACTCTATTATGCATGTAGTTGTTTTCTGTTCAATTTCCCTAGTTTTCACTCCCCAGTCATATGACATTGGCATGCTATTCAGGGGTTGTTTCTGGCTGGAAATCAAACCAACCAACAGGGAACCGGGAACGGGGTCCGACCGACACGTACAGGCACTGTACAACCTGTGCAGTACAATGCAACGCCTGTGACGTGCAACTGACCCGTATGGAATACAAGCGGTAGGACAGAGCCGTATGGAAAACAGTGATTCACCCGGAAACGGGATGCGAGTCGCATCGACTGACACGAACCAGGAATGAACCCGACCGACACGTACCTGTGATGTCCCACCCGCACAGTATGATGCAATGCGTGTGAAACCAGACCGACTCGCACGGAGCTCAAGCCGCATGACCGACATGCACAGAAAACAGGGACCCGAAGCAACAGAGACCCCTGTGACCGAGGCGTATGCAACACAGAAGAAATTTAGCGTGAAAGACTCGGAGAAGCCCGCATGAGCCAACATCCGTGTCCGAATCGGTCAGAAGAATGTCTCCTACATGCCTAAAAAACACAAAGGAAAAAAACACAAAAAAAGCACCAAACAAGCAATGACAAAGTCAATAAATAATTTTTAAAAAACTTGGCACAAAGACACACCCACAACTCCACCTATATAAAGTCCAAAAAACACTACCATGATCCTTTGCAAATACAACAGATCAGCCAGCAGACAACACCTTCAGACAGCAACCACAGACACACTCACAACTCACCCATAACACAACTTTCATACCATTAGCACCTCTACGAAATCACCCTCACATACACCCAGCAAAACTGACACTCACCCACCCTCATTTGCATCCTCACACACACACATCAATCCCCACCACCACCACCTATCACCATGCCCTCTAAGAAGAATCCAAAGTTCACAGATGGTGAGTTAGAAGTCCTGGTAGATGAACTTCTCAGAGAATAGTCACATTTGTTTGGTACATTGGCACAAAGGACACCCATGTCACTGAAAACAAAGATGTGGGTGAGGATTGTGGAAAAGGTGAACGCACAAGCACCAACGTTGCGCACAAAGGATGACATCCAGAACAGGTGGTAAGATGTGCGCAGGAGGGTAAAGAAGCTCCTCTCAAAGGAACACGCCTTGAGTCAGCGGACTGGCGGTGGCCCTCCTGCCAAACCAGTATACTTCAGGTCCGGGGAGGAGAAGGTGCGGGACATCCTACCACCAGAGTGTGTCCATGGTCTAGCAGACAAACCAGAGCCTGGTGAGTACACAACCAATATACTCAATATTGTGTCGCAATACACACGCATCACTGTGAAGGGTACAGTTAAACCATACACCGTTAGCAAAACCACAGTAACCAAAATATAATCATCTCAAGATATGTATGCTAGTCAGACAAACACAATACCTGCCATCTCATAGTGATTTGTAACTGTGTAATGACATGTACAAGCCTACCAAGAAATAGAGCAAGGCAGTGACAGAGATCTAAAGAAACCCTGTCAAACATTTTGCCACCACAATCACTACCTCACAGTGAAGCTGACTGACAGGAAGGGATAGTGGGTATGCTGGTGAAGTGAGCATATCCAAAAGCATGATGGGGTTTGTAGTCACAGAAAATGCTCCCCCTTCCAATCGGCCCATCAAGACCTCTCTGTACCATGCTGACATCACAGGGAGTGGAAAAGAGCTGACAAGGTGTCTGACACTGGGTACTGCTGTGGGGAGCACAAGGCCCTGGTCCGGCTTGTGATCAAGTCAGAAGCAGGACACCACTGCCTGACATCCTGAAAGCCAACTTGCACGCCCTTCAACTGAAGCACATTTCATGGTGGGATGTCTGGCTGGGTGGGAAGGAAGACTTACAGCTCTGACAATACTTAACAGCATGTTTTGCAACACACACCCCTCAAAACAAACTCCACAAAACTCACCGGGGATAATGCATTGCCTCACACTCGAATGACATATCACCCAAAGATCCACTACACTTGGTTCTGCTGTGTGAATCACAGGGGCTCCTTTGGGACTTGTAGCAGAGTCAAAAAGCAAGACGTAAGGGCATGCTGGGAGGGGGGGTGTAGCCAAGAGCATGATGGTAGTTGCAGTCACTGACAATCCCCACCCACCTACATGGGCCAGCAAGCTCACAATGAACCATGCTCACCTCCCAGGGAATGGAAATGGACTGACAAGATGTCTGACACTGGGCTCTGCTTTGGGGAGCACAAGGCTCTGCTGGTAACTGAGCACCAACTAACACCAGGACTGTACTGTCAGCATCATGTCAGCACAGGCACACTCCCTTACAGGGAAGCAGAGTCAAAAAGCAAGAAGTATGGGCATGCTAGGAAGGGGCTATAGCCAAGAGCATGATGGGAGTTGCAGTCACTGACAATCCCCGCCCACCTACATGGGCCAGCAAGCTCACAATGAACCATGCTCACCTCCCAGGGAATGGAAATGGACTGCCAAGATGTCTGACACTGGGCTCTGCTTTGGGGAGCACAAGGCTCTGCTGGTAACTGAGCACAAACTAACACAAGAACTGCACTGTCAGCCATCTTGTCAGCACAGGCACACTCCCTCACAGGGAAGCAGAGTCAAAAAGCAGGAGGTATGGGAATGCTGGGAAGGAGGGTGTAGCCAAGAGCATGATGGGAGTTGCAGTCACTGACAATCCCGACCCACCTACATGGGCCAGCAAGCTCACACTGAACTATGCTCACCTCACAGGGAGTGGAAATGGACTGACAGGATGTATGACACTGGGCTCTGCTGTGGGGAGCACAAGGCCCTGCTGGTAACTGGACACCAACTAACACCAGGACTGTACTTTCAGCCATCTTGTCAGCACAGGCACACTCCCTCACAGGGAAGCAGAGTCAAATGTGAACAGGGATGACACACCTGTGTCAGCCACGTGATGGTCCTTGAGTAGCAATGGCCATGTTCAGTCAAATCCATACATGAGCTGGTCATGCGCACACTTTGACATGCACATTGAAATGCTTCATGTTGGCTGGATAATGTGCCACAACAATATCAATCTCTGTCCCTGACAACTTAGGACAATGCAGTGTACACGCACGCACCCTGACGTACAGTTGCAAATGTCATGTATGTGAAACTTTGATGCCAGTAGAAACATAACTCACATTGTTTGTCTCTTCCAAACACAGGTGGTGCTGGGTACACAGGAGCAAATGATGATGAGTTCCTGTCCCAGACTCCGGTGGAGCCTGAGCTGTCTGGTATGGATCGGTCTCTGTCCTCTTCGGATGATGAAGAACAACCTGGCACCTCCGGTGTGAGTCATCATGCAGCACCAGCATTACAAACACCTGCACCCCCTGCACCCACGCCTACAACATCTGACAACAGACCGAGCACCCCCGCCAACCCGAACAGACCAAGGACACAGATTTCCAACAGTACAAGGACACCAGCCACCCAGGAAGCCACAGACAATACCACCAGTAGCAACACCCAAGAGGGCCCAGGGTCACCTGTGCATGCCACCGCAGGTCCAACCTGTGTGGCTAGGGGTGGTGGGAGGGGTGGAAGGCAGAGGTCATGGCTTGCGGAGGGGTCTGGACTGCATGAATACCCCCAACTGCTACACATCATAGATGTGTACCAGGAGAGCACCGGAGGATTCGGCCAGGTAGTGGGGATCCTCAACGACATTCAACCGGAGCAGGCTGCCCATCATGCTCGCATGGAGTCCAAGTGGGATGACCTTACTGCGGTACATAGGGACACCCTGACATGCCTCCGCCAGATCAGCACCAACATGTCCACACCTCCCTGTGTGCCCACAACATCTGTTGTTGCAAGAACTGCAAATGCCACTGGAAGGGAGGATGACTCTGGAGGAGATACCTCTGCTCCGCAGACGCCTGCAACTGAGGATCCCCCCTGAAGAAGAAGAAGGGTCATCCGAAGAAGGACAAGTGAGACATATATGGCCATGCACATCCCCAAGGAACACAAAACCTGTTCTGGATTTTGTTCTTTGTGTGCAAATCGCTCACCTTGTTGCATATAACCTGACTCGTCCACATGACATGAAGGGTTCATGTAGGTTTGATGTAGCAGATGACTGTGGACTTTACTATGGATATTTCCAGCTACCAAAACTTCAAACTCATCTGTGAACTTTGGATTCCAAACCTAATGTACAGCACCCACAATCCTGTGCACTATCTCCACACATCTATGTAAATAAACTCACTATTACACTATACTTGCCTCTGTTGTGATTCAAACTTGGTATGGAGATGATGGCCTGCTAAAGAACATAGTGCATGCTAACTACTACAGCAATGTGATAACCGTTATGTTTGTCATGTTGATGTGACACATATGAGGGAGACACACCACTAGGGCACCACAACACATACTCACCATGGCCATGTAACTCATCGCCTACAAAGATGTTGACCAGAAATACAGTAGAATGCACAGACACCACACGTAACCATGATCAGTGGTAAGAAGCCCACAGGAGAGGTAAGCAAATGTCAATCAGATGTGTGAAGACAGACAACATACATAACTAAGTGAAGCACAGGTTCATTACACATCAGCAACATGTTAATTCCACAACAGTTGCAAGGTAATTCCACGTGACAGTGGGCACACGGTCACCAAGTGTCAAAGAATTGAGGTTCAGGGGTGTATGGTACATAACTTGATGGGAATCGACAACTTCCACCCTGGGATTGGATTCTCGGTGTTGGGGGTCAGAGTTGACCAAACAACAGGCAAAGTACCCTGGGAAGGATAGACATTAAACACAGTCAAAAGCACAGCAGAACAGGTTAGAAATGCAATACACATGCACAAAACATGTCACATGAAACCTGCACAGAAACGAGTTAGCATGTCAACACTATTGTGGAGTACAGACCATCTGACAGGACACATCACTGTACGCATCCAGTCAAGAAGCACACAGACAAACTCAAACAGCTACTGAGCAGCACCAACACATTTCAGGCTAACTCAATACATTGACATAACAACCCTATAAAATCACATTCAGGTTAAGAAGTTGTTGATGAGCTGTGTGCGGACGTCACCCTCATCACCATCATCATCACTGGCATCGTGGCCCAGGCCAGGATCCTCCACAGGTGGCGGATGTAGGTCATCGTCATCCTGAATGAGAGGCAACTTGTTCTGCACTGCCATGTTGTGTAGCATGCAGCATACTATGAGAATTTTGCACACCTAAGCAGGGTCATATGGGAGGGCCCCTCCGGTCTTGTCCAGGCACTGGAAGCGGCTTTTCAGGAGATCAAATGTCTGCTCAATCACTCTCCTGGTCCGAACATGTGCCTCATTGTAGCGCATCGTGGCTGCTGTCACAGGGTTCCTGAGGGGTGTCAGCAACCATGGCATGTTGGGGTATTCCGAGTCACCTACATACAAAGTATTGCACATTAGATGTGTTTTGAAAGAGAGTGGAATACAACATTGTCAAACACACACAATGGTAAACAGTCAGTACACACCGACCAGCCAGTCAAGCTGGTTTGGCATCTGTGACATCATCGTCGCAATGCGACTACTCCTCATGATGTAGGCATCATGCGCTGAACCGGGAAAACGTACACACACATGTGTGATACACATGTCCTCTAGACATCCCACCAGAGCACTGATGGAGTGGAAATGTTTCCTGTTCCGGTATGTCTGTTCATGTGCCCATGGTGGTACCAGGGCCACATGTGTACCATCAATAGATCCAATGACGTTCGGAATCCTCCCAGTGTATAAAAAGCATCCTTTATGTCAGTGGGTTGACCTGGGCTAGGAAACTTGATGTACAGGTCAAGGAAATGCAACATACCCTCCAAGCCATCACGTAGCACATGGCTGAACATAGTTTGTGACATCCCACCAGCAGTTGCCACAGTGTACTGGAAGGTACCGGTAGCAAAGAAGTGCAGGTCTGCCATCACCTTCACCTTTGGTGTCAGTGCTGTAGGGTATGTCCGGCCATGTAGCAGATGTGGCGCCAACTGCTCTGCCAACTCCTCAATCAGTGGCCTGGTGTAGTGGTACCGTCGGATGAAGTCGCGTTCCAACATGCTTTCAAGGTCTGGGAATGGTCTATGGACAGCTGGTGCCCTGCTGTACAGAGATGGGCAAAGGAAGATTGTACATTTGTCCACCCATGTGGCAATGACCAAGCAAAATATCACATGATACATCATGACAATACACAATGAACTGAGGTATGTACTGTTGGGTATGGACAAATATGTCACCTTCATGCCCATCAGCTCACATATCAAGTCAACATGTGTACATAAATTCCATGGAGTGCAATGGCAAATCATTGGGCTGTGTCACAGTACCTATGTACTGCTGTCAAGTTAAAAAAAACACACACACCACAGTGACAAGTGAGGACTGATGTCTCCCAGGCATAACATCTCTAAGACAGGCAGATACCCAGGGTCCCTGTATTGCCAAATGGACACTGGCATGACATGGCGTATCATGCACACACCACAAAAAACAATGAGTTCCACAGGTAATGGCCCCTGTTGTCTCTGCAAGTCATACATGGACGTCTCTGAGACACACAGACAACATCAATGTTGATGCACAAACCACATGGATATGGAGACTGACTCCCATTGGGCGTATGGAATCAGTGACATTTGAGACACAACATGCACACAGACTGTGGGTGTTCATCAGAATTGTGGCTATGGGTCCCACCCTGTGTTGTAAGTAAACCTCAGCTAGGCCTACTTAGTGCAAGGGGTTCACCCTTCTCTGCACAGAGTCCTCAGACCATAGGAAGAAGTTGACAATGAAACTGGAAAATACAAAAGCAAAGTTTATGAAACCTTTAAAGGTGGTACTACAGTCCACACAACACTCTTCAGTATTGTATCGAGTAGCACACCGAACCTAAGCACATGGCCCCTTTTATACACAATGAGGGGGCTCAAAAGAAGGCGGTACAGAAGACAAGAGCAGTTTCATGACCATACAAGGACATATTGGATGGCACAATCGATAGATGGGCGGAGTTAACAGTCTCCGGTAACTATTAAACACATTCCTATCTGGAACTAATTAGTAACAGTCATTGACCATACTGCGCATGTCTGGACATGCTGGAAGCGGGGATTACTAAATATAGCCTGTTGCCGGGCAGACTTCAGGCGCAGTTAACAAGAAGGTAGGACAAAGCACATGACGAGCAGATGGCAATGTATGGCATACAAAATGGCCGTTGCAAATACAAAATGGAGTCAGCACATTTGTTACGATAATGGTCAAACGAAGCATGTCTTCTGCTAATGCTTAACCTAATCGCTGTTGATTTACAACAGACGACTCTTTCAGCATTAGCTGAAGACATTCGTCTTCCTGGGAAATGCTAGATACTCATCTCTTACATCAATGGCCATCATACTAGCGATCTCTTTTTTCAAATCATTCTGCATTTTGACTTCTGCAATATTGCTTTTGGTCGGTATACAAGCAGTAACACACATAGAACATATCATCGGACTGCACTGAATACATATACAACAAGTGAAAATTATTGCAATTATTATACATAGGTCTGTTAATACTTTCCAGCCCCAGGCAGAAATCAGAGTCCAAAGCCACCCTGTAAAAGTCCATGTACCATTTTCTGTGTGAAGGTCTGCGGCGATTTTATGAAGTTTATTAATTGCTTTGTACACTGAAGGGGTGTGGTCAGGTATGAACATGCAGCAGCTACTGCCTATAACACGACATGCACCACCTCTATCTGCTAGCATAACATCCAAACCATTCTATTCTGCAAAGCCACAATTCTAGAAATTTGCAATTCTTCGGTGATGTTTTCTAAAGCTACAGCTGTTTGATCTGTGACAGCTTCCGCTACTCTAGTCAATCGTCGCACTTTTCTGCTGTTTAATGCGGCACCCACAAAAAAGAACAATCCTAAATTAAAATCTATATATTGTTGTAGGCTAGTGTCGGTTTGATCAATGCTACCAGTAGTCAAAGCTCTTTTATATCTATTTACAGTAATATTGTTAAACAATTTAAGATTTCGATGATATAATCGAGGTGCCAGAAACACAGGGGGCAATAAAAATGACACCTAACAGATGACAGTCCAGCCGGCTGGCAGTCGATAATATCCACGATTTCCGCATACAAAATAAGTATTATGTGAAGCTAAAAAGGTACTATTATTTAAGCCATCTATGTTCAATACAGTAATACAATCACTGATCCCCACAGGGATATGTCCAATGCTCTGTACACATAGTTTTGCTTGTGTTTGAGTAACAGAAATAACAAAATGTTCGGCATTGGATGAGGCTCTTGTGTTGGTGAAGATATATGGCGTTGAAACATTGTCCGGTCGATATTCCTCCCACTCCCATTTAGTTCCATTCGCCTGGGGATACCCATCTTTGTCTTGATGGCACTCTTTATTTAACCGGAAAAGCAGTCTGCCCACTCTAGGCTTCCTAGTCGCAAAGAGCAAAGTATACCAGGCTCAACAAGAGCCATTATGTGAAAAAGGGAGAGGTATGAACGGTGTACTCCTTTCTTTTGATGCGCAGGCATCATCCAACAAATCCAACAGTTTGTAGCGTGCGTAGCGATGTGGGTATGATGTAGCATTTGAATGAAGGTATTATTGAGATAAGATTGTCGATGTTTCAATTCTTGATATGGGAGCGTAAAGAAATAATGCTCCTCTGGTGTAGGTGTAGTAACAACAAACAACTCACAAGCAGAAATTGCCTCCTCAACAGACCATGTTATTGTTGCCGCAATCACCAAAGCAACAACAACCCCTACAGCACAAAAAATCTTCTTCTTCTTTTCCATTTTGGTCACAACGCAAAATAAATCTTCTTGAAAATAAAGTAGTTGTCAGAGCTCTTACCCCTGGGTAGCCGTTGATTTCTTCACCGCGGGCCAAGACGGGTGTCACTACTCTAATGCAGGGCTGATCCCCCCCCATGCCACATCGGCTCTCCATTTCACTGACCCAGGGAATGCTCAGACAACTTTCACAAATGCTGCAGATTTCTCTCTCGGTCTCAAATTATATCTTGTTGCTCCAGGGACTGTCTGGTCCTGGAAGAACTCCTCAGATCCATCAGGTGTCACAGCACGGCCTTTCTCCGCAGTCAGAACCTCTCGATGGTCGGTCAACACAGCAGGCTCCACCAAAGTCGGAAGTACTCGTCGACAATGGGTACCATGGACCCAATTTTTCCGATTCGTGACTCGAACTGCTGTTCTCGTGGCAAGCAGCACTTGCTCTGGCCCACGCCACTTTGGCTCCAATCTTCTCGACCTCTCGAAGGACTTCAGAAGGACGAAGTCACCAGGCCGGAGGTTGTGGCCCTCACCTGTGGATCTGTCAGGTAGTGCTTCTCGAACCTGTTGATGAATAGAAACCAAGTTATCAGTTAATTGTGCCAAATATTCATTCATTAAAACACAAAGTACATCTTACACAGAACCCAGTTTAGGAATTCCCCAGACAAACAGGACCTCATAAGGTGTGAGACCTGTTCGAGAACGAGGCACTGATCTGATTGACAGCAATGCCAGTGGCAATGCATCTGGCCAATTCAGAGAAGTAGAAGCCTGTATCTTAGCTAATTTCAGTTTCAGAGTAGCATTGTATCTTTCCACCAATCCTGCTGATTGTGGGTGGAACACTGCATGAAACTTTTGTTTAATCCCTAATCCTTTAAGGACATACTTTATAATGTCCCCTACAAAATGAGGTCCGTTATCGCTCCACAAAAATCTACAAACACCAGCGCGAGGAAAGAATTCCTTCAACAGCACCTTTGCTGTAGTAATTGCAGTGTTGTCCTTTGTGGGGTACGCCTCAATCCATTTACTGAAGGCACATACCACCACTAAGACATACTTCAGATTATTACAGAGTTCAAGCTGAATATAATCCATCTGCAAAACTTCAAAAGGTGCAGTCGGTGTAGCAAATCCTCCTGCTGGAGTTCGTGTCCCTTTTCCAGGATTAAATCGCAGGCAGATCATACAGGACTGTACTACTCTCTTAGCTGTGCTAGCAATTTCTGGATGCTCCCAAACTTGTGTAAGCAATTTCACTATTGCTGAAACTCCAACATGTGCTAGTCCATGTGCCATCTGAACCATAGGTTGTACAAAAGCTATAGGCAACTTCCATCTATCCATCTGCTTGTTTCGCCAACAACCTTCATCATCCAACTCTCCATCTATGGACCATTGCTCTCGTTCTTTGTCAGAAGCAGTCGTCTGTATCTCTAGTACTTCCTTCCTAGCATCATGCCACCGCTCAGCTTGTGACTTCACTACATACATGGAAGTAGTGTCAGGCTGCATCGCAGTCTCACGTGCCACTCAATCTACAAAAGCATTTCCTTGTCCGACCTTCTCCGTCACCTTTTTATGCGCACTGTATTTCACTATAGCTACTTGCTTTGGATATGTTTATGCAGTCAAAAGATTATGCACTAGTTCTCTGTGCATTATATGCATTTCGTGTGATGTCAGAAAGCCTCTTTCCTTCCAGAGCAGGCCAAAGTCATGCGCCACTCCAAAAGCATAGCGGCTATCTGTATAAATATTCACACACAAACCTGTACTAAGCTCACACGCCCGTGTCAAAGCTATTAGTTCTGCTGCTTGAGCTGACTTCTGTGGTATGCGAGCTGTCTCTACTATCATGTGAAGTGTAGTAATTGCATATGCGGCTGAAGTTGTACCATCCGGTAACTTCAGACAAGACCCATCAACCCATAGTTCTCCATCCACATCTGGAAGGGGCGTATCTTGCAAATCAATACGACCCTTTGTCTGTTCCTCAGCCAGAAAAATACGATTGTGTGTTTCCTGCGCCTCAGGCTGAGTCGCCGGTAATGGCAAAAACGTGGCTGGGTTTAGTATTGCACATCTCTTCAATGTAATGTGAGGGGCTAACAATGTCAACTCGTATCCCATCAGACGAGCGCTAGTTAAATGCTGCGTCTTTGTTTGATTCAAAAGGGCATCATCAGCATGGGGTACCAGCACCAATAGTTTATGTGATAAGACTATCCCTTCACTCTGGCGTATTGACACAGCTGTTGCTGCAACCGAGCGAAAACAACCAGGCAACGCTCGAGCAACAGGATCAAGTACTGCTGAAAAATATGCACAAGGGCATTGCTTATCACCATGTGTCTGTACTAAAACTGGCAATGCACATCCATCCCTCTCGTGTACGTACAATGTAAAGAGCTTCGTATGATCTGGAGTACCTAACACTGGTGCTGAACAAAGGGCTTGTTGTAACTGTCGAAAAGCACTCTCACATTCATCTGTCCAAGGGAGGGGTATTGGAGTGTATTTTGTCAAAAGTGCTAACAAGGGTTTAGCAATATGTGAAAATCCTAATATCCATTGCCTACAAAAAAAAGTAAGACCTACAAATGCTCGAACCTCTTTTTGTGTGGAAGGTACTGGTGTGTCTAAAATTGCTTGAATGCGATCTGATGTGAGTGCACGCCCCTCCTTAGACAAAAGGTGACCTAAGTAGGTTACCTTTGGTCTACAATACTGCAGTTTCTTTCGCAATACCTTATGGTGATGTGAGGCAAGGAAAGAAAGCAAAGACAAAGTACATTCCTCACATTGTTCAGGGGTATCGGCTGCCAACAAAATATCATCAACATACTGTATGAGCACCACACCCTCAGGTAGAACAAAAGAATCAAGCTGTCTTTTCAATGCTTGGCTGTAAATACTAGGACTCTCAGTATAGCCTTGAGGAACTCTACAAAATCTATACGATCGATTATTCATAGTGAAACCGAACAAATATCGGCTATCAGGATGAATAGGGATCGAAAAGAAAGCGTTCTTCAAGTCTATAACAGAGAACGTATTTGCAGTAGGTGGAACTAAAGTAAGAAGTGTTGTGATGTCAGAAACCACTGGGTATTGTGGTACCACTATCTTATTTACCTCCCGTAAATCAATAATAAATCTTTAAATCCTGGTATCAGTGTATTTCTTCAAAATTGGGAGGATCAGACTATTACAAATGTTAAATGGAACTTCCTCAACAACTCCGACTTCAATGAGATCCTGTACAATTCGTATGAGTGCTTCCTCACCCTACTGTGAAATTCGATATTGAGGCAGGCGTGGCAACACAGCTCCCTCCTTTACACTAATATGCACTGGTGGAATAACCATCTGACCCACATCGGTATCCGAAGTAGCCCACAAAGTGTTAGGTAGGGAGGCTAATGCAGCATCCTCTTGAACAATACATACTCTGTCTGTTACTGGATAATTGTCATTCAAAATCACTCGCACTCCTTCAGGGGAACATCTTATTGTGGTCCTGAAATACTTGAGCATATCAAGACCCACAATATTATCTGGTGTATTTGGGGAAAGCAAAAATGGGCATGGAGCCGCAAACTTATCAACATGAAAAGCAAGTGGTTGTGACAATGGGCTAAGGGAAGGTGTTCCATCGAACCCTATCAATGTAATTGTTAAGCCAGACAGGGGAGCCCTTGGAACCAATTGTTTAGACAAAGCACTACGAGTAGCTCCTGTATCAACCAGAAACTGATCAGTATGTAGAACCCAAAACGTGTGCTGTAACATAAGGACCCCTCTGATCTACTGGAACTTCAACTGATTCTTTACCCCATCCTACGCAATCCTATGCATAAGCAGAATCAAGCAACTCAGGCTGCACATAATCAGACATCTGGTATTGGTTGCGCTTATCAAAAGTGTTGAACCCATTTTGTACCCGCACATTAGAATTAAACCTAGCACGATCGTTCATGGCACCTCTGGGTCCTGAGTTCCCCGAGCGGTTCCTCATGGATCCTCGGCCACGGACATAGCGCTGTGAGCGCAACAATGGACACTCTTCTGCCCAATGACCAAATTTCCTACAATACGCGCATTGATCAACGGCCAAAGAGGGACAAGTATAAGAGGAATTAGAAAATCTTCTGCCGCCTCTATTTTTACCTCGAAGAGGTGGACCATAAACCTGAGATAACATAACCTTTGTTTTTAATTCTTTAGACTTTTTATCCTCGTTACCCTTCGCTTTTAGTTCCTGACGCTCGTAATATTAAGCCATCGTCAGGACGGATGCCGGAGAAGAGGTGGTCCAAGAGCTTTCGCTAGCTTTCAAGCGGCTAGCCACTCCTGGTAATAAATTTGTAACATACTTATCTACAAACAAGTGTCGGCCCGTATCGTCCGTTAGCGACTGGCCACTGAAATCATGAAAAGCTTCCTCAAAGAATTGTTTGTGAAGAAATCTGAAACTGACTCATCTGTCTTTTGCTTACAAGATGCTAGAATAGTCCAATCAATCTTTTTAGGGGGAATAATCGTTTTTAACTTAGCTAATATTGCACCCGGAAGACCTAAAATCAACTGACATGGTTTTTTCGCTGGTTCCCTGTCCTCATCTTCCCTCTCTATCTACTTCCATATTGCCCCATACGCTGCGCTATCATTTATTTTACGCACGGATCTCCACATGTCAGGCGGCAATATTAGCCCGAAAAATAAATCAATATCAGCCAATATCATGGTACAAGAATTTAAGGCTCCCTCAACTTCCTCATAGAAAGTGGCAGGATTTTTATGCGCATCAGGCAATGCAGCTTTAAGTGCCATAACATCTTCTCTACTACAGGGAGTATATACCCAATTATAAATAAAATACCCTTTAGCATCTACAGAATATTTATCATCACTTGTACCCGTTCCTTTAGGAGGAACATATAAAGACGCGGCCTCTCGCATAGGCTTTGCATGCACTATCGCGGTCTTATCTGTTTCAAAAACAGATGATTGTTTTCCGTCGACCAATCCCGTTCGTTCATCTGTTTTAGCTTTCCGTTTCTCCTCCCGTAGCCGAAGCGCCTCAGTTCGAAGTTTAACCAGTCGCCTGATCGTATCAGTCACCTGGGGAAGACCTTTACGTAATTGCTTACAATCGATTGCCACATCATCAGGTTCGAGAATGTCAGAAACTTTTCGAAACATATCAACAACTTTTTCTGCAAAATGTACAGTAAAACATATCTGCTCTCTATCTTGCCATCCCTTTAAAGTCTCTAAAATATCAGAAACAGCAACAATATCCTTAAGTGACTGTCGAGCAATCTTTCTAAGTTCAGCCACACGATCGACCGGAATCATGGAGCGGGTATCACGTTTCATTTTATCTGCCCCGGAATCCTCTTCTTCGCCAGATGGAGCGGACCGAACGACATACGGAGGCTGAGGACGATCTAATAAAGAAAAATCATCTTGCGATTTATTAAGGACAGGATAAAGAGGTTGTCGAACAGCATATTGGCCAGATAGCTGTAATCTGCGCTCCTTCTCCGGTCTCTCTTCCAACTCTTTCGCCTCCTTCTTTCTTAGTTCTTGCGCTTTGTCATACACATTCTTCCGTTATTCTTTCTCAATCAGCGCTTGCTCACGATTCTCACGTTCACGTACTTCTTTCACCCACATTCGCACACTCTCAAACATATCTTGTCTAGATTTTCGCTTAAACATACACTGTTTCACATACTCAATTTTTCGCATATCAAACGACCCATACTTTGGCCAACATGACTCTGGATCCTTTCGCGTGTATTTCCTCCACAATATGCTGTACATTATAGACGAAAGACCATATTTTAAATACATGTCTCTATGCGGCGTCCCCTCTGGGGGAGCCGGGTGCGATTCCTCAAGACTTAACCAGTTATTTCCACAAAAGCAGCACATTCTACGGAGTACGCTAAATGCAGGCATGCCAAAAATAGTGCAAAATATGCAGTATTATAATCAAAGTAGCACTTAAGGTATCTGTAATACGTTGCGCCGTTCAAATCAAAATCGCATTGTAGAGAAAAATCTCCTCATTACCTGCCTATATATGTTGCAACACATATATTTCACGTACACATACACATACAAATCATTGACTAGTCATTCCAAACCAAAATTGCCAGAGCAAGCGTATCCTAAAACTACCATGCCACTCTCAGGCTTCCAAGGACACAGCAAGTACCATACAACAGTTCTTACCAATCACAGGGCGTGCAGATTCCAACTTCCAAGTTCTAAATTCGACCAAACGGCCACTGCATGGCAAACCAACAGAAGAGATCTCAGTCGAGGACCGGCACCACCTGGATGGTCAGATCGGAAAGAAAGGAAAAAACGCCTTGGATGCCAAGACTCGGGTCTCTTCTGGCATGCGATCGCGTCCGCAGTGAGATTCCAATCCTTCGTCACGACCACTCCTTCGGGCATCCGAGTCGCCGATGAGCCCCACTTGTCGGGTGCCAATTTGTTGTAAGTAAACCTCAGCTAGGCCTACTTAGTGCAAGGGGTTCGCCCTTCTCTGCAAAAGTCCTCAGACCATAGGAAGAAGTTGGCAATGAAACTGGAAAATACAAAAGCAAAGTTTATTAAACCTTTAAAGTTGGTACTACAGTCCACACAACACCCTTCAGTATTGTATCGAGTAGCATACCGAACCTAAGCACATGGCCCCTTTTATACACAATGAGGGGGCTCAAAAGAAGGCGGTACAGAAGACAAGAGTAGTTTCATGACCATACAAGGACATATTGGAAGGCACAATAGATAGATGGGCGGAGTTAACAGTCTTCGGTAACTGGTAAACACATTCCTATCTGGAACCAAGTAGTAACGGTCATTGACCCTACTACACATGTCTGGACATGCTGGAAGCGGGGATTACTAAATATAGCCTGTTGCCGGGCAGACTTCAGGCGCAGTTAACAAGAAGGTAGGACAAAGCACATGACGAGCACATGGCAATGTATGGCATACAAAATGGCCGTTGCAAATACAAAATCGAGTCGGCACATTTGTTACGATAATGGTCAAACAAAGCATGTCTTCTGCTAATGCTTAACCTAATGGCCTTTGCCATTGACTGCAATTTGATTTGACGCAGGTGAATAAATGCATAAGCGTCGTGCAGGCATGGACCGAGCCGTACGCACACATAGCCCATTGAATTGTATGGAGACGGGTGCGTGTGGATTTTCAAAATACGCGTCGTACATTTAGTTGACCGAGCCGTGCGCACTCCTTAGCTATGGAATGTCATGGAGACGGACGCAAATTCAAAGCTTTTACGAGTCGTGCGCTGGAAATTCAATTAGCTGCCTACAACAATGTTGCAAATCTTAGGGTGTCATGAAGGTGACATTTTGAACGATGCGGAAGACGTGTACGAGTCTTACAATTAAATGGATTGGCCTGATTCATAGAATGCAACCGTGTTAGGAGACATGTATGAAAACAACAGGAGAAAAACCCATAAACCACGTTGGGATGGGTACAATATGTAGATAAGAACAGTTCCCAACAGGTATTATGTAGAGACAGTTTGAAAAATGTATGCAATAAGCATTACAAAGAAAGGAAGAGCCAAGGAGTCAAAAAAGTTTTTCATAGACAGTGGTATTATTTCCAAAGTGGTTGAGGGTCAATACAGTTAAAGCAGCACTGTACAGAGTGGATCGTGTGACAACCCGGTGACACTTGGTGCAGGTGCTATATACAATCAGTGACATGTGAGTGTGCAAGTGTTTTAAAATGACAGCAGTTGCGACGCATTAAAACAGAATTCACAACATCAAATGATGGCCCCAGTAGAGACAAGTAATCGTTACTCGAAACAAAGTTATTAGGATGGGAGCACAAGATGTGGAATGCGTCGTTAAATTCGAGCTGTCTAGTCGACGGCGTTTCGATCCCTGTTGTTCGGGATCCTCATCAGGACGGGGTTGTCGATGAGAACAGTGATAGTAGCTCTCCTAGGATGGCAGAGTCCAAATCCTGGGTTAAAACTCAGTTTTCCAGGCTTACTGGATGATTCTTCCGTCTGGGCAGCGAGCGGCGGTGGCGAGTCCTGAATGAATCAAGGAGGAAGGCCGTAACCGGGGTCTGCTGTCACAGCGGGTTGCAGGCAATGAATGCACTGTGCACTACTATCACTGTTCTCATCGACAACCCCGTCCTGATGAGGATCTGCCTCTGTGTCATTGTGGTGTGGGTTCCTTTTTAGGACAACTGGATTGTCCATAAGTGTTAGGGTCAGCAGGACATCTGAGATGTGACTATAGGAGACGAGACCTGTGTGACATATAGGTGTGTGATCACTTGACTGTGCACAATGCTGTATGCAACTGTGAATTTCAGACAACTGTGTTTCATTCACAGCAGACTGGGAGGTGCTCCTGTTCAGGGAGTTATGTTTGCAGTCACTCATATGTCTGATTTGTGTGATGTGGGGTAATCAGAGTCCGGAATATGTTTTTTGCAGGGAACGGATAAGCGCACTTGTCAGCTGCAGAGTTTGCTTTACCCATGACCTATGATTGTTACACAGTGCAGAATGTTGTTGTCCTGATGCCCTGCCCCTGTGACTTTCTATGCGTGACTGTGCCATGTCATTGAACTTGCTAGGAGGGATCCTGCAGTGGAGTTAAATGTGCCCCATGCAACCCATTGTGGCATTGACTATCAGGACATGAGGACATCATTGTGTGCGGTGCTGCTTTGTATCACACGCATGTGAACTGAGACTATGGCCATCCCTTCATCCTGACTATGCTTCTTATGTGCACGGTGTACATGTTTAGCTTACCACCGCTGGTATGTCGACTGAGATCTTTTTTGGAAGAAAAAAAAACTGTGCCTGTCACACCGGCCTCCGGGGAGAAAGCTGGGGGGCAAGCCGGGGAGTACACCTGTACTGAGTGAGTGGCAAGAGATGTGATGTGTGTGTATAGTAACAAACTTCTACATGTTCACTTGCATGTCTAACAACTGTGTAGCTGGTACATGTGTGCACATTGGGGTAGTAGCAGCCAACATGCAAGAGACATATGGGTGCAAGTCCAGGAGGAATATGGGTGCCATGGTTGATGGTCATACTAGCAATTGGCTTATTCAATACAGTGTGAGCACTTTAGGCAATGTTCAGCTGACAATGTAAGGCCTTGTCCTGTGATGTGCTGTACTCACTGTGGTTTGTGCAGTCAGTGCAGGTGGCTAATGTGGGTCTTATTTTCCTAATTATATCCAGATACATCCACAGCCACAGGAGAGGACAGCGCCACGGACCAGGAGGAGGCGCAGAGCCAGACTGGGCCAGCAACCGAGGAGTTGGAGGGACCCAGTGGCATGGAGGGCGAGGGGAGCCACAACAAGGAGTCCTCAGCACCATCCACCTCAGCTGAGGGCCACAGCAGCTCAGAGGATGACGCCCTTGTGGAGGCGGGTGTCAGCAGCCACCAAACCCAGGCTGGTGAGGCTGTTCCCGCCACCACCCTCCCATCGGCTCCCATCCCAGAGGTCCATGGCGACTCACTTGTTCGGGAGCATGTCTCCTTCATGCCAGGCACTGCACCCCCTGCCCCTGTGTTCCCTGATGCCCTGAGTGTGGAGTCTGTGGACTTGCTTCAACAGATCCATGTAGGGCAGACATCAATGCTGAGTGTCCTCCATGCACACACGTCTGTTGACACAACTGGTGTCGTTCATGGAGGGCATGTCATCGGGCATGTCTGCCCTACAGAGGACCAATCAGTCCATGGCCTCCTCCATGACGGCATCAGTGTCCCTCCTCCAACAGTCCCTCACCCCTCCTGCCCCATCCACAATTTCTAGCACCTCACCTGTCCCAAGCACACACACACCAGCACATTCACCCAAACACACAGACATGAGCAGCAAACAAACACCCAAACCAATTTCCAAACATGCCCGCAAAAAACCTCAGGGGACTGATTCCACAGTCACAGGGGATGGTTTGCAAACACACACCCAGGCATCCACAACCACTCTGCAGTCCTCCGATCCCTCTCCCTCTAAGAGCCCTTCCCTTGCCTCACCTGCAACCCCATCTCCCAAGAAGCTGTTACCTTAGCCTCTTCCCCACCGATCCTGCAGAGCCCCTCACACCCGGACAACTTTCCCCAGGTGCAAGCAGACTGAGGCCCCCACATGCAAGTCCCCCGATACCTCGAAGAGCAAGACCCCACCCGCTCCACAGCTCCACTGCACAGTCTCCTTCTGCCATCCCCCAGGCCACCACTCCACAGGTTCCCTACGCCACACCCTGCCCCAGGTTCCCCCACCCAAAGATACACCATCCCCAAAATGCTCAGGCCCTCCCCCTACCACTTGCTCTTCCCCCACCACCCCCGGTCAGCCTGGTTGTGCCACTGGTGTGGGGACCGTGGCCCACCCCTCGGTCCTGCCGACCTCACCTGAACCATATTCCGCTCCCATGAAGTTAGGCACTGCAGTGGAGTCCACGACCACCCAGTCTGACTTGGGCACTGCAGTGGGGACCCTGTCCACTACATCTGACCTGCCTACTGCAGTTGTTCCGACACCCACCCCATCAGACTTGTGCCCCATAGTTGTGACGTCTGTGTGAAACGCGGAGTACGCGGAAGAGACAAGGAGCCCCGTTTCCACAACCGAACGCCGACCGGGCTGACGGTCTATGCTACAAACAGAAGTTCCATTGATTATATGAACTCCTCGCCGATGGGCGACAGGAGGCTATGCATCGATAGATGGTAGAGCCCTCAAATTTTCACTGGCATGACTAAACGGGCAAGGTCATTTTGATATTCTTTCTTAGTTGAAGATTTGAATACATTACGTCTTACGATTTAATCGTGATTGAAATCTATGGTCCTGATGAGAATCCCAGCGACTAGAGGGATTCGAAACGCGTAGACAGATTATCGGTGCTGTCACAATATTCGGTGTTGTTAAAAGCTGATCTTTACTACATCTAATATATACATAAAACAGAGCAATGAGTGTAAAATTGTGTTTCAGAAGAAAGTGATGATCTGTGATTTATTTAACAGCAAACATTGTTTTGAAATTTGGTTGGCAGACCGCTTGTCTTTCCATAGATTCATCCCTATTGGTATGGTGTATGTGTGTAACATGTGGTTAGGGTATGTGAAGAGTGTTAAATGACGATTGAGTGTGAGAGTGAGTGCATGATTATTTATTAAGACCCTTGTCCCCTAAATCATTGTTCATGTCAATTTTTGTATGGTTCTTGTTGTGAAATATAATTGTGTAAAGATTTGTGTTATAAGATAATCCAAATGAATTGTGTAGAATAAAAGCTACTAATGAGCTCTTAAATGTGTATAAAGTATACATTTTTTAATTAAGTCAATTGTGAATAACTATCAGTATTGGCATACTTTTTTGTTATAAGGCCATAGTTGTGATGGCACACATCATGTCAGACACCTCCACTGACACTGCAGTTGCCAGTGACTCTCCTGCACCCACCACCTCTTCACTACCTCCTTCTGCTGTGCCCTGATCCTGTCCCTGCGGTACCTGGCCTGCCCCCATGCATGCCCTTCTGAGTGGATGTCCCCTGTCCTTAGCAATGCAGGCAAGCAACGGGTGACAGGTGTCACTCACACACTATTTAGACTTTGGATATGGACTGGACATTGCCCTTTGTTTTTTTATGGACTTTACCTTTGAGTTTCCAATTTGCTGAATAAAGCATTTTTTGTTATCCTTGTTAATTTGGTTAGCTACATTATGTTGATGATGTTTACTAGACCTTGCTGTTATGATGCTGGATTTTCATTGTTGGATACTGAGATGTTGATGTGATGTACTCCATGTGGTCCATGAGATATGTATCCTATTCTGGTTGGTATCCATGTCATCCTTTGCAGTTAACTGGGTGTGTCATGATTAACTAATTTTGCACAGGGATGTTAACTTTTCATTTGCGTGGCCACATTTGTGGTTTGCACCCATGCACATATGATGTGCTTCCCATTGTCCAATTTGTATATTTCCCTGACTGTGGGCCCATCTCCACTGGGCATGCAGGTGTGGGCATCATTGGTGTAGGAGTCAACTGTGTTCTCTGTGCAACTTGCTAGACATATGTATTGAGTATGTGCAGATGATTTAAGGGACACTCCTGTACCCAGGCTTATGTGACCATTGCCTACATTGGGTGGTAAATGATGGTTGACTTAACAATTGATGGCTTACTTTTGTATGGCACTGTGTCCAGATCTGTGTCATTGTGGTTAAGCCCCCCTCATGTGTTGTGTAGTTGCCTGGGGATACTGAGACACAAACAAACACATGGTGTGTGAGATGTGCAGTGTTAGGATTGACTGTTGTGTTTGTGCATCTGCACCAGTGCATTGGTCTTGCTGTTGTGGGCAATTGTCTGGATGATGTTTGGGTGATTTTCCCTGCTGTCCCTGTGAGTCATATCTCATCATTCTGCACATTGATCATGGTTGTTAGGTCCCATAGCTGCCATGAAATGGGATTTTGTGAACTGACACCTACTGTCTACACAGGATGTATTGCATTGTGTGTCTTTTCTGGAGATGTGTGTATGAATTATGATGGTCACTGCTGCTTTTGTGTCATTGTACACTGTATCCAATGTCAGCCCCCATGGGTGGTGCTTTTCTGCACATGGCCGAGAGTATGTTTTATTTTCACAGCACTGTTTGCCTCACCACATCTCTGTGGGTATATGACACAACCACTACTTTGCCACAAAAGTGTTTCATGTGTTGAGACCAGGAATCATGCATGCTGTTTGGCATTTGCTGCTTTTACCATGATGGCACTTACCTTTTGGTCACGGTGATGATGGGGGGTTTAGCCCCATTACCACAATGCTCCACTTTTGCTGCAGTTTGGAACCACACAATTTACATTTGATATACACAGTGGTGGGGGGTTAGAGCACATTGACTCAGTGCTATTGTGATATTTGACTTGTGTAGACCACACTCAGTTTTTGGTCACACATGTGATGGTAGTTACATTGTATGTTCTAACTCGTATTTACTGTTGGGGGCATTTGTCAAAGACTACACACTGTTGTCATGTTGTTAGGGGGGACATACCTGAGGTTGATGTATGATAGATGTGTAGTGCATCACTCATCCTATTGGTCGGGGTGTTGATATTGATAGTCACACAGCCCCCTATAAGTGGGGGTGGTTGTAAGGATAGGCAACATTCAGCATATGGGTGGGGGTGGTAGTAGTGATAGGCAACATACCACATATGGGTGGCGGTGGCAGTAGTGATAGGCAACATACCCCCTATCAGTGGGGGTGGCAGTAGTGATAGGCAAGATACCCCCTATGGGTGGGTGTGGCAGTAGTGATAGGCAACATACACCCTGGGGGTGGGGTGGCAGTAACGATAGGCAATATTAAACATATGGGGCGGGTTGGCAGTAGTGATAGGCAACATACCACATATGGGTGGTGGTGGATGTAGTTATAGGCAACATAGCTCCTATGAGTGGGGGTGGCAGTAATGATAGGCAACATTCAACACATGGATGGGGGTGGCAGTAGTGATAGGCAACAAACCACATATGGGTGGGGGTGGCAGTGGTGATAGGCAACATAGCCCGTATGAGTGAGGGTGGCAGTAGTGATATGCAACATACCACATATGGGTGGGGGTGGCAGTGGTGATAGGCAACATAGCTCCTATGAGTGGGGGTGGCAGTAATGATAGGCAACATTCAACATATGGGTGGGGGTGGCAGTAGTGATAGGCAACAAACCACATATAGGTGGGGGTGGCAGTAGTGATAGGAAACATACCCCCTATGTGTGGGGGTGGTAGTAGTGAAAGGCAACATACCACATATGGGTGAGGGTGGCAGTAGTGATAGGCAACATAGTCCCTATGAGTGGGGGTGGCAGTAATGATAGGTCAACCTAGATTGTACGGGTACTTTTATTATCTCAGAAATGGATTCCCATCATGGAGTAATGTCAAAGGATATGATAACATATTGTGGTATGATTATTCTGGTGGGGTACGGGGTAGTAGACAGGAAACAGAAGTGGTATCCCAGGATGCAGCGATTGCTGAGGTAGATGACATGGTGATTGGTGACCACGGGGGGTTACGAAATGGGGACCGGCCATCCGAGTCGGTAGTTTATGGGGTGGTCGATACCGAAAAAAGGAGTGATGATGTACACCCAGTAGACAGTTTAAATATTGGGGGTAAAATGTATGATGATACAGAAAAGGACATTAGTATTCCTGGGACAGTTTCAAGTGGTACTAAGTTTGGCTCCTGGAACATTGCTGGGCTCGAGCCCAGACTGTGTTTCATAAACCAAGGTGATGTTTGGACATTCCAGGAAACCTGGGCACTCCCAACGGTGTTCCTTGTAGGTTATCTAAATTTTAGTAAACCAGCAACCAAAGGCAATAGAGGGCGCGCTATGGGAGGCCTGACTACCTGGGTTCGTCAATATGAGGGTGTAAGAGCTGAGGAGGTATACACTGATAGCCCCAACATATTGACGGTAAGAATAAGATCTTCAAAAGGCCTCGATATCCTGATGATTAACATCTATGTCAGGGGTACCCGGGGTGGAAGGGTTGTACCAACCCTCCACATCCTGGACAACTTCCTTTCCGGCACACATGTAAATGGTTTTACGGTTGTAATGGGGGATTTCAACTCCTGTTTTGAACCCTTGAGTGTAGGTGATGATTTACTTACTGAGGCTGAGGATATGTCCTGGGAGATTCCCCAGTTTGAGTTAGCCCCGATCAGGAAATGGACGCAAACTTCTACATTTATTAAAGGGTTGTGCAGGGACAAGGGTCTGCGAGCACTAAATGACAGAGTGCGATCCGATAGGATAGGTAGACACACTTTTTGTAACGGCAGATACAATAGCCGTATAGATTACATTTTGGTTGACGTTAAGATGTGGGCCTCAGTAGAGGACATTGTGGTCTCGATCGGACCCGAAAGTGATCACGATCCTCTTGTGATGGAACTAAGGGATCACAGTTTCCTGGGGCTAGAGAGCTGTTGTCCGAATGTTGTTCAAAAAGAAGTTGTCCTTAGTAATGACATGAGAAGGGTGCGGTGGCCAAAAGTCTCTGTTGATGATGAGGCACGCAAGGAGATTAGAACTTTGGTTTTAAACTCCCTGGAAGAAATCCTTTGTTGTGAGTCTCAGGATGATATTAATGTAAAAATCACCAAGACCCATACCAATTTATTTTTAGAGTTAAAAAAACTATTTGTCAAAACCATATCCAAGCAGGGCAGGAGGGGAAAACAGAAAACTTTATCCTGGTTTGATGAGGACTGTCGTCGTACTCATGGGGATTTGTTTAAATCAATAAAGCTAAAAAACCTTAGCCTAATAAAGGATTGTAGGAAGGCTTATAATAATGCAAGGCATAAAGCTAAGTCCAACTGGGATGAGGAACGGTGGGCGATGCTCACTGAAGCATGTAGCTACCGGAACATGTGTCAGTTTTGGCACTTACTAAAATGGGGCAAATCACAGGAAGATCGCCGAAGCCCCGCCTCGGTTGGTCAATCCCAGTGGGTATGTTTCTTTGAGGAACAATTTAAGAACTGTAGTAATACACAGGATCACATTACAAATTTTATCTCTAGCCCCCCACTTAAATTTACAAGCTGTGAAGTTAAACATATCCTGAAAGCCATTCCTGGGGGTAAGGCACCCGGTCCGGATTGCATTCCCGCCGACCTATTCCAACAGGATCAGGACCTTTGGGTCCCCTACTTAGTCCATCTGGCAAATGCTTTAGCCTCAGGTGCTGAGGTCCCCGAATCTTGGTTTGGGGCAGAAATCCTGCCTATTTATAAGAAAGGCGATCGATCGGTTCCCTCCAACTACCGGCCGATCAGCCTAATTGATGCGGTCCAAAAAATCATAGCCCGCCTTGTTCTTGGCAGGATTCAAGATTGGACTGATGAGTTTAATATTCTATCTCCACTCCAGGCTGGCTTTAGGCCACATGTGAGTACTCTGGATCAGGCCCTTCAGTTTACTCTTCTTTATTGGAAGACTGTTACCATAGGAAAAGGAAATCATTACGCAGCCTTTGTGGACTTAAGGTCTGCATTTGACCTTGTCCCAAGGGCCAAGTTGTGGAACTGTCTAGCGAAGCTGGGTATGCCAGCTCCTCTTTTACGCCTACTGGTTAACCTTCATGCCCACACATATGCCCAAGTACGGTGGGGTAAACCAGGGGAGGTAACAGAAAAATTTCCAGTTGCTAAAGGTGTAAGGCAAGGGTGCGTTTTAGCACCCACCCTGTTTTCTTTGTATATAAATGGGGTCACTCAATATTTTACCAATCAGCCTTCTGATGCCCCGACCCTGGCTGGATTGAAAATCCCACTCCTCATGTTCGCAGACGACACTCTTTTAATATCCAAGACCAGACAGGGCCTTCAGCGGGCTCTGTCAAGGTTTGAACTGTTTTGCTGCGAGCATGAGTTAGAGGTAAATGTATCTAAAACAAAATTTATGGTACTAAGAGGGCACTCTTCTATCACAGCTAGGGTTACTATGGGAGGTACACCTCTGGAACAGACTAAGTTGTTTACCTACCTCGGAGTTACGTTTAGTGAGACTCTTAGCTGGGCTCATCAGGTTAACCTAATAGCACTAAAGCATATGCAGATTGGAGGAGCCTTGCTTAAAGAACATAAAAGCTCCAGTTCTAGGCCCATGTCCCCCTTAATAAAAATTTATGGCATGAAAGTTCTACCATCTGTCCTGTACGGAGCAGAGCTTTGGGGTCATAGCAACCTTGATTCGTTGAAAGTCGCCCAAAATAAATTTCTAAGGCAGGCCATTGGCCTTCCACAATCCACACCTCAGCTTCCACTTTTGTATGATCTAGGGTGTCAGCCGGTGGAGGACATGGCTAGACTGCGCCCAATAGCATTCTAGCGTCGCCTCTGGACTACGCCCGAACTTCAGCTTTATGCGAGAGCATGTTTAGAGGTTAGGGTTCTTCCTGGCTCCTCCAACATTGGTTGGTTCAAGATCCTAAGAACCACCCTATGTGCTATGGGACATGAGGAACGTTGGCTAAACCCTGACACTGCAACTTTTCCCTCCAAGAAGGATTTAAAGCTACAATATTGGGATTGGGTGGTGAATGTAAGACATTCTGGTCAGACAGATACAAACCTTACTGGCATATTCCTTGCTATGAAAGACGTCTCTAGCTTTGAAAATTATTGGGATGCAATAACTAAGCCCCTGGACCGCAAATTGTTTCATCAATTTAGGTGTGGCTGCTTGCCTTTAAGGGAGTATACAAAACAGTGGGGTAAGGGTGGCCCGGGGCTGTGTCCTTGGTGCTCAGGACAGGACGAAAGTGTTGATCATTTCCTTTTTGTCTGCCCCCTGTATACTGCCCCTCGAGCTAAGTGGCTAAGACCAGTTTGTAGGAATCTGGGTATTCGTTCAGCAGCAGTTGCCAGAAGATTATTAAAGTCTGACCTAACACCCCTAATTGTAACCGGAGTAGCCAAATATCTAGGTTGGGCCTGGACCCTTAGAACCAGATTTATTAGTTCGTCTTAGGCTATAGCCTTTATTTACAGAATTGCTACTGATCATGTATAATGGTGTCTCTGTAAAATTTGCCAGGTCCATTAAGGTTATTACACTAAGGACTATTTTAACTTTTAACGACTCTCAATGAAGTATTGTATTTGATTCAAATTGGTCTTTGACCATTTTATATTTCCCTTTTATTATGTGAAATGTACATGTATTTTAGAGATTTGTAAATTGTGTTACATGTCTTTCATGATTTAATTATCGAATAAAGACTTCGTGAAATTGAATTGATAGGCAACATTCAACATATGGATGGGGTGGCAGTAGTGATAGGCAACATACTACATATGGGTGGGGGTGGCATTAGGGATAGGCAACATACCCCCTATGGGTGGTAGTGGCAGTAGTGAAAGGGCAACATACCACAGTGGGTGGGGGTGGCAGTGGTGATAGGCAACATACCCCCTATGGGTGGGGGTGGCAATAGTGATAGGCAACATACCCCCTGTGAGTGGGGTGGCAGTAACGATAGGCAATATTAAACATATGGGTGGGGTTGGCAGTAGTGAGAAGCAACATACCACATATGGGTGGGGGTGGATGTAGTTATAGGCAACATAGCTCCTATGAGTGGGGGTGGCAGTAATGATAGGCAACATTCAACATATGGATGGGGGTGGCAGTAGTGATAGGCAACAAACCACAAATGGGTGGGGGTGGCAGTGGTGATAGGCAACATAGCCCGTATGAGTGGGGGTGGCAGTAGTGATATGCAACATACCTCATATGGGTGGGGGTGGCAGTAGTGATAGGTAACATAGCTCCTATGAGTGGGGGTGGCAGTAATGATAGGCAACATTCAACATATGGGTGGGGGTGGCAGTAGTCATAGGCAACAAACCACATATAGGTGGGGGTGGCAGTAGTGATAGGCAACATTGAACATATAGGTGGGAGTGGCAGTAGTGATAGGCAACATACCCCCTATGTTGTGAGGGTGGCAGTAGTGATAGGAAACATACCACATATGGGTGGGGGTGGCAGTAGTGATAGGCAACATAGCCCCTATAAGTGGGGGTGGCAGTAATGATAGGCAACATTCAACATTTGGGTGGGGGTGGCAGTAGTGATATGCAACATACCACATATGGGTGGGGGTGGCAGTAGTGATAGGCAACATACCCGCTATGGATGGGGGTGGCAGTAATGATAGGCAACAGTCAACATATGGGTGGGGGTGGCAGTAGTGATAGGCAACATACCCCCGATGGGTGGGAGTGGCAGTTGTGATAGGCAACATTCAACATATGGGTGGGGGTGGCAGTAGTGATAGGCAACGTACTACATATGGGTGGGGGTGGCAGTAGTGATCGGCAACATAGCCTCTATGAGTGGGGGTGGCAGTAATGATAGGCAACAGTCAACATATGGGTGGGGGTGGCAGTAGTGAAAGGCAACATACCCCCTATGGGTGGGGGTGGCAGTAGTGATAGGCAACATAGCCCCTATGAGTAGGGGTGGCAGTAATAATAGGCAACATTCAACATATGGGTGGGGTGGCAGTGGTGATAGGCAACATACCACATATGGGTGGGGGTGGCAGTGGTGATAGGCAACATAGCCCCTATGAGTGGGGGTGGCAGTAGTGATAGGCAACATACCACATATGGGTGGGGATAGCAGTAGTGATAGGCAACATAGCCCCTATGAGTGGGGGAGCAGTAATGATAGGCAACATTCAACATATGGGTGGGTGTGGCAGTAGTGATAGGCAACATACCACATATCGTGGGGGTGTCAGTAGTGATAGGCAACATACCCCCTATGTGTGGGGGTGGAAGTAGTGAAAGGCAACATACCACATATGGGTGAGGGTGGCAGTAGTGATAGGCAACATAGTCCCTATGAGTGGGGGTGGCAGTAATGATAGGCAACATTCAACATATGGATGGGGTGGCAGTAGTGATAGGCAACATACTACATATGGGTGGGGGTGGCATTAGGGATAGGCAACATACCCCCTATGGGTGGTAGTGGCAGTAGTGAAAGGGCAACATACCACATGTGGGTGGGGGTGGCAGTAGTGATAGGCAACATTCAACATATGGGTGGGGGTGGTAGTAGTGGTAGGCAACATACCACATATGGGTGGGGTGGCAGTAGTGATAGGCAACATACCCCTATGGGTGGGGATGGCAGTAGTGATAGGTAACATCCAACATATGGGTGGGGGTGGCAGTAGTGATAGGCAACATAGCCCCCTATGGGTGGTAGTGGCAGTAGTGAAAGGGCAACATACCACATGTGGGTGGGGTAAGCATGAGCGAATTTTGCGGATCTCGCGTTCGCGAATTTTGCGGATTTGCGGATTCGCAATCCGCAAAATCCGCGAATTCCCGCGAATTTGCGGATTTTTTTTTTTTGTGTTCGCCCGTGTTTCTGCCAGTTCGCGAGGGTTTTGTACACTTTCGCAAATTGCGAACTTACCTGTCGGGTCGCAAGTTTCGCGAACTTGTTGTTTCTACGTGTCCAGCCTGTTTGGGACACTCTTCTTCATCACTGCCACTCTCTGTCACCACTGCCACTCTCTGACTACTCATGCCACCCTCTGGCCCACCCATGCCACCCTCTGTTTCATCACCACACCCTCTGGTTGTCCAGTGTACATTATTTTCGGCAAAGCAAAGCACACCTTCCCTGCCTCAAGTGACCTGAATTAATTTGGGGCTGATTAATGTGTCACAGAATATTTTTTTAGCTGGCACCTGCTTCCTTAGTGCGCCCTGATTAGTGATCTTTTGCACTTGCTAAGTGCTTTCATTGTTGCAAAATTAGTTACAACACCTGCCCTGCCCCAACTGACAATAATGAATTAGGGGCTGATTAATGGATTTTAACTTCCAGCCTGGCTCCTGCTTGTCTCCCTTAGCTGTAATTCAGGACCTTTGTGGCATATGTGTAACTATTCTGAGGTTCAGAGCAGGGTCACATAATAGTTTCAACTGGCAACTGAACTCTGGAGGGGCCCCTCAGGAAGCACTACAGGAAATGGCTACTAATGATGAGCCTGAACTTTTGAACCTGGTAAGTAGTTACTTTCAGTTTTGCTAAGATCGTATTTCTGCAATTTTGCACTTATTCGCGGGGCGCGAACTCACGCGAACTCACGCGAACAGTGCGAGCAGTGCGAGCAAAATCCGCTGCTCGCGGATTTGCAGATTTTGCGGGAGATTCGCAAATCTCGCGGATTGCGGATTTCCCGAAAATCCGCAAAATCCGCGAGCGGAACGGATTTTCCGCCCATGCCTAGGGTGGGGGTGGCAGTGGTGATAGGAAACATACCCCCTATGGGTGGGGGTGGCAGTAGTGATAGGCAACATCCAACATATGGGTGGGGGTGGTAGTAGTGGTAGGCAACATACCACATATGGGTGGAGTGGCAGTAGTGATAGGCAAAATACCCCCTATGGGTGGGGATGGCAGTAGTGATAGGTAACATTCAACATATGGGTGGGGGTGGCAGTAGTGATAGGCAACATAGCCCCTATGGGTGGGGTGGCAGTAGTGATAGGCAACATACCACATATGGGTGGGGGTGGATGTAGTGATAGGCAACATAGCCCCTATGAGTAGGGGTGGCAGTAAAGACAGGCAACATTCAACATATGGGTGGGGGTGGCAGTGGTGATAGGCAACATACCACATATGAGTGGGGGTGGCAGTGGTGATCGGCAACATAGCCCCTATGAGTGGGGGTGGCAGTAGTGGTAGGCAACATACCACATATGGGTGGGGGTGGCAGTAGTGACAAGCAACATAGCCCCTATGAGTGGGGGTTGCAGTAATGATAGGCAACATTCAACAAATATTGGTGGGGGTGGCAGTAGTGATATGCAAAATACCACATATGGGAGGGGGTGGCAGTATTGATGGGCAACATTCAACATATGGGTGGGGGAGGCAGTAGTGATAGGCAACATGCCACATATGGGTGGGGGTGGCAGTAGTGATAGGCAACATACCACATATGGATGGGGGTGGCAGTAGTGATAGGCAACTTACCCCCTATGGTTGAGGGTGGCAGTAATGATAGCCAACATTCAACATATGCGTGGGGTGGCAGTAGTGATTGCCATGCGACTCCTCTAGTGGCCTGTTGCTAGTGGACAGGATATGGACCCCCTGGGTATGTGTGACATTTGGTGGGGATGTGTCGTGTGTTTGTGTGGTGGGTGTCTGACTTACATTCTGCGCCGTCCGCATGTGTTCCTGAACCAGTCATAGATGTACAGTACTGGTATGACCTGCACGATGGGATTTATGATTGTCTCGTACACGCTGCTTGCTGCTATGTCTCGTATCCATTGCTAGCTGGTCCGTCTCATAGCCATGGAGTGTGTTCTGCTGCGAATCGTACCTGATATGCTGCTTTCCAGGATGCTGTGATGTGCTGTGTGTGGCGATGCGTCTGGCGCGTGGGAAGTATGCATCGTAATTGACCGGCGGAAATTGCAGTGATAATGGTACTGTGCGACTCGAATTGGGCGTTTACGGATTCGGCTCGTACAGAAATTGTGGATGGAGTCGGAGCGTACGTGTCGGTCGGTGATTTGGCAATGTTCCGTATCGTACTTCCTTGCCCGACGGCCTGGCTCCTGGAACGATTCGGTCATGCGGTAAGGCTACGGGTAGCTCTCGGTGAGCTGTCCAACCGAGATTGGAATCGACCCCTTTGTAGGAAATTAGATGCTCATGCTTCAATTATTTTAATTAGTTTTAAAAAAAAATATTCATGTACTCTTACGTTTATTCTGTTAGCAATTTATACGTGTCTATCACAGCCTTCTTCCTTCTATATATCAGGTGGATTTATTCCCGGTCATCTTGTGCCTCCCTTACAAATGATTCAATCATGCACAGTTAATCTCTCAATTTTCTATATGTCACAGTATAGTGGGGCATAGTAGAAAGAGTCAAGTGCTTCTGATATGTGCGCAATGTAAATAAAACAGATCACTTTTTGATGCTTCATTTCTCCTATATAAACCAACTTTCCTCTTCCTTTTAACAAAAACTTTAACTACATGGATCTTGCTTGTTCTATTGCTTAAAATAAATAGGATTAGGTGAACATCTGGGAAACGAACCATGATCTGTCATTGATCTGGGTGAATTCTTAAACATCTGTATAAGAGCTCTAATACCTCAAATAGAAATGAGGTAAAGTAAGGGAACTCTTCCTCTGTAACTGTATATTACACAATTCAGGGCCACTGTATGTTCGTATGTCTGTACATATGTGAGATTGGTATATGCTGAACCTATTTCTAAACGATCAGTGCCAAAACTCCCAGGTTTTTCACTCAGCAAGGAAACCTTGCAGAGAAGGAGGAGGACATCTTTGTGTTAAACCTGCCAACCTTGATGTGGTTTTCCCCTATCTTTTGCCTTCTGCCCTCCTGTTTTGCTCACTTCCTTTTTGCCACCATTAGAATTATGTGCACTTTACAACTACTTACTACTATTAAAGTGCTTGTGTCTCTCCTTAAAAAATGCTAGGATTGGTTTGAGTCCAATTAACCTAGTAAAATGATTTTACCTGTGCCCAAGGCCTGTAAATGAAATGTTACTAGTGGACCTGCTTTACTGCAGTAGACCTTTCAACATGTATCAGGGTTGCCATTGCAGCATGTGTATGTAGTGTTAAACTGTCATGTTGATCTGCCTAAACATTTCATTTTAATATATATTAGTCACCCCTAGGGTAGGTCCTGGCCAGTCCAGAGTCCAGGAAACTGTGTATTTAAAAAGTTGGGCATGTACTTGTAAGTTTTACATGTCCTGGTACTGATAAACACTTTCTTTTTTCATAACTGCAGGGCATACCTCTCCATGGAATAATATTAGAGGTACCTTTTTACATTTAATAAGCTGTAACTTCCAAATGGGAACATGTAACAAGTGCTGGTTGGTGACTTTTGTTTTTGGGATGAAAAATCCTCTCTTTATGGTGAAGTCAGATTTTAAAGGACAATTTTGAAAAAGGCACTTTTGGAAATTTGCCATTTTCCTACCTTAGCTATTTAGTGCCTTAAGCCTATCTAAGGGTCACATGACTGACTAAAGCTGAAAGTTGGGCTTTGTGTATTCATCCTACATAGCACACATACTAGAGAGTTTAGATGTTTCTTGATGGGCCGCCACTGGCAGGATTACTAGGGCAGAGCTGGGCACAGCCCTACTTACACTTGAGTAAGCTGTGTCCTGTCTCTATATAAAAGGCTGCATACCCTTGTAATTAGTCTGTAGCCTGTGCAGTGGAGACAGGAAACCTGTGCACTTCAAAGGGAAACCTCTAGAAGCTTTTCCCACCTCAAAGGAGGTAACTGGTATAAATATTGGACCTCAGACACCAACTCTTCAGTACACTTATGGACCTGTGGAAACTCTGTCAGGAAGGAAGGCCACTGATCCAGTGGTTCACCAACAACAAATACTCCACCATCATATACTCACCTGGGCCCATAAACTCACAGTGTGGATAAACCACTGGTGAGGGATCAAGTTTTATTAAAAATTCCACAGATTGCTTAGAATTAGTTTATTCAATACCTCAGTTCAATTGTCAACTAACCCTTCACAGATCAACAACTTCTTTCCTCTGGTCGATGGACCATTAGTTGCACCCAGTTGATGGAAATAATTAACTAACTTTTCTACTTAAGTAAATCACCATAGACTCAAGAAGTTTTAAAAACTTTATCTAAAATTATAGTTCCATGTGAACAGTCTCAATACAGTGCAGTCACCATCATTCACGGGAGAGAAAAATTCAATCAATAAACACAATGCATTTATCAATAATCATGCCAGAAAGGGAGAGGACATAGAGAAAAGAGCAAAAACATTTATGAATAACTGAAATTTATAATTACCAAGGATGGTGTGGAAACCAACCACCTGGCCAAAGGGCTAGTGGGGATCCCCTGAGATAGATTCAGGAGACAAAGCCTTTAAGACAGGAATCAGGACAGGATAGTTGCCCTCCCTAAGATACCGACGGTTGCGCCACACCCCTCTCTGACACTCTCTTCCTCCCAAAGATTCTTCCGCAATCTTCAAATCTAACCCAATTAAATTAGGATAGAATGTTCTGCTTCAGGTTCTGCAATCGATTTCTCGACAGCAACTCCGCATCTCACAGTATCAGCATCTCTCCCTTCATCTCAGCATCATCAGCACTCAGCAAGTCTCCATCTGACTAACTAACTAAATATATCTTAATTATACCTTTTGTTGCACATATTCCACCCATTAATGTTTCTGTATCAGGAAAATACGTGTTTTGATTGGTCCGGCAAAGGGGGGTATTAATCACACCATGCTTACATGTCCCAAAATTCAGTCAGACCATTGTTCATAAACTCAAACCCTTAATTTTGTATTCATAAATTGCATTCCCATATACTGCATGTATCAATTTTGAAACATTAGACACTAAAATGAATAGAACATTTCACAGCTGAACTCTGCACCATCCGCTCCCATGATGTGCCACACGTTCTTGGCTCCCGTTCAACTGTTCTGTCATTGACTTTCATGACTTCCCTCAGTGGGCATGCACAGACTTCGCGTCATTCAGCTCATTGAGTTATATGAGAAAGGTCCAAATATGCACTAATGATAAAAGTCAAAAGACAGATGTTAACTTCCCAGAAAAAGTGTTTGCACTGTATACTACCCACCTCTACTCTGTCCAATGTTATTTATTAAACATATCCCTCATCAGCATTAGTAAAATACCATGCTCTCATTTAAGTTAAGCAGGTGCCATGCATATGAGTCTTCAAGCCGCCATGTTAATAGTTTTGATCAAGCGCTAGAATTTCCCTCCAAGAATTACCTTGTCATACTACGTGGATATAGTTGACACATGTGCAAAAAAGATTTCCTGTTCAAAGCAGTATTAGTCCTTCTTCAATGTTATCTGTGTTAGTACATCCATAGGCAAGCTTCACTAACCCAAGAAGGTTCATGTGAAATGTGTATTTGTAACCACAAAACTTTGTTAATAACTTGTTAGTGAGTTAAACGAGTGGATTGCATCTGACCAAGTCTCTTTTCTTCGAGACCTTGCTCCATCAATCCCCTCTCTGAAGCCATTTTGAGCCATCACAAAATTACCCATCCCAACCAGATGCCAACATCAACAGTTTTTCTCTCTACCGTTTATGTTTTCATCTTTTACTTCTTTTCCTTCTAATTCTTTTAATATTTTATATATTTTCCCTTTCATCTATTCTAACTGAATTTCCTTATATTCTCTCTTTCTCTTCTTTCTTTTTCAATCATGTATTTTCATTTTTCTTTTCCCCTTGCAACACTTGCATGTGATCATTATCATTAGCATTAGCCCTATTGTCACTATTACCACGACTGGTATTATTATTTGACCTAAGAAACTCTTTCCAAAGTCAGAAAACCAATTCCCTATTGCAGTAATACTCCTTTGTTAGTCTTTCCCATACACCGCCAACCTCCAGTTGGGTAAAATCTTCATGAATTCTTGTAATATTCTTAATATACCCTTTAATTTCCTTACTTTTATCAGGTATGTACGTGACACAATGTTGAACTTTCAACATTCCACAGACTCCCCCTTATTTTGCCAATGAAATATCAAAAACAAGTCGATTCTGTAAAATCATACATCTCATTGCAACCATTTCTGTATTAACCATTAAGAATCCTCCAGCAGTATCAGTTGATAGACAATTAACTACTGTTGACAATTTATGATTTTTTTGCGACTCCAACTGAGGGTATCAGCGCACCAAATATATCACCCACTATTGCAGAAAAACTAGTCCTCTTAATTTGTGTTAGTCCGTTAGATATTTCATTGATTCCGTTTGTTCTGTCCACATGATACATTTTTGGAAATACTATTCCAAAATAACAGCTACCATACCACCTGGCAGGTAGTCAATAATACACATCATTTCCGCATACATAATAGATGCCTGGAAATACAGGGCCAGTTCCCCCTTTTAGTCCCAATCCCCCCATGATTAGGAAGTTGTGTTCACAGTCACTGGAACCAATGCAAACGTTATTATACTCAGTCCTTAACCTATGGAGACAAAATGTTCTCTTCTTCACAAGCTCTAGGGACATCGCAGCACGAGTCTTGCTCTTTGCATCAATTTCCCAACCCATGGACGTACATGGGTTTTTTGTTCAGCAGCTTTCTTTGTAAAATCCTGTCTCCTTTCTTTAACTAAATTAAGAAACTCTTTTTCTTCCTCACGTAATATACATGTTAGATTATTGTTGTGTGACTATACTATATCTATTTGGCTCATTGTTAAAAAATAATTCACCCATGAACAGTGCATCCTTACTACTAAATACTAGATTCATATTCCTCCGAATAGGTAATTCTGAAAATACTACGTCTATGTTAGAATAGAAATACTGTAACTTTCCAACTACATAAAATAAGCTTGCTGATACACTACATGACATCCCATATGTTAAAGGAATATGGTGATAAGTTACCTCTTCTGATACTGATGCAGGTAATTTCAAACAGACCTAACAATCACTAATCTCCATTGTATCTACATACTGATACAACAACTTAGTAAACACATTTAAAGAAGAATCATTATTAAATCCATCATGAAGATAGATAGATTCATCTACTTGTTCTAATTCTGTTTTAGTACTTTCTGTAATGCTATCTATTCTCTCATTAGTGACCGCATTGTTTTATTATTAGCTACCATCAATAAAGGTACTGTCACTGTTAAAAATAAACACGTAAATATAACTAATGAAATACTACTTAAACCAGCTCTAAAACATTTTCGTCTCCAACCACGTTTCAGTTGTTCAGTGACCTTAACTTCTGCCATTTTCAATCAAAGGAAATATCCTTTTCCTCTTTTCTATTCTTAATCAGTCTAAAGAAAAATATGTGATCTTATCTTAGGGTGGCTTTAATTTGCTTTCAAAAATTTGACTAACAGAGGCTCTCTCTGAGTGTTCACGTAAATCTAAATTTTCTAATTCTTCAAGTATGATGTAGGTCCACTCAGGAGCCTTATATTTTCTGTACAAAATTCTCAATCTTGGGCTTCTTCGTGTGGATTTTGCTAATGACTTCTTTGGTTCAGTTTGTCTTGAGACCTCATTTACTTTCTCTGGGTTTTTACTTGTTTTTCTTTGTACTTGGTATGCCCCGCCACCCCCCTCCACCTCTTGGTATATGCCAATCTGTAGTGTGATGAACATTCTACAGCTGACGGGAACCTGTGATGGTGAAAGGAACGGATAAAGAAGAATCTTCACCTTACTGCGCTTCGCTCTCTTATTTGTAACAATATTTCAGTCTTTTAACTCCACCTGGCCAATTGTCACCTTTACTCACTCTTTTGACTTGAACTGCACTTTCACCTTCTCCGCCTTTATTTTCACTTTGTCTAATTTTGTTCTTCTTTTATTTATTCTTGTACTTGTTCCTCTATTTCTAACTGGTCTTCTTCAGGTCTTTCTGTAGTTTGTTCTCCTTCTGCCTGAACCTGTTCTTCTACCCCTATCCGGTCCTGTTCAGGTCTTATTTCAGTTTGTTCTTCTTCCGCCTGAACTTGTTGTTGTTGTTCTTCTTCTACCTCTCCCTGCTCAGGATTCTCAATAGCTTGGTTTATTTCTTCCTGAGTATGTTCTTCTTTCCCTGTCTTTTTATTTCAACTTTCCTGTCTCTTTAGATTATTTCTTCTTCTTGTTTTGATAGCTATGTCAGGTATTTCAATCCCTGGTATCCAATCTTCTTGACTTGTACTTGGTTGCTCTTCATCTATTTGTATGTCGGAATCTATCTATCTCTAGATTCTTCAGCTTCACCACCTTCATCCTCTGACGTTTCAGCCTTTTAAGTCAGTGGCTCCTCTTGCTGTTCAGGTGGACTTGGTACACTTCTGGTATGGCTAGCATGAATCCAGTTGGGTAGCCCTGCACACTTCACTGCTGTTGTAGTGACCAGTATGACCTGTCGTGGTTTATCCCACCTGGGAGCTGGAAGAAACCTAAAGAACTAAGAAAATCGATACATCGCTCTTCTTGCAGCTGTTTTCCGATGCAGCACTGCTATGTGAGAAGAATCTCCATGCATTGCCACGCCGCTGCCAAATCGACACAGTGCCTGTCGCTGTTGCAAGAACCAATGCATTGAGCGATCGCGGCTGAAGAAACCAACGCTGCATCACTTCACGCCGCCGCATCGATTGCTGACACACTTGGTTTTCTATGAATCGTACCTGTGCAGCAAGTTTTCCCAACGCATCACCCGCAGACCAGAATAGTCTTGGAGTCGATCACTTCATCCTACAAACCAGATTTGACGCATCACTTCTGCATGCAGCAGAACTGTCGCATTACTTCCCCAAAGTCTCTGGAACTGACGTATCTCTTTGTTTCTTGACGCTTTCCATCTCTGCGGCTTGTTTGGCTTTGTGAATTTAGACGCATCTACAGGTATTTTGTGAGAAATGATGCATCCATAGTTTTCTGTGGACCAAGTTGTTTGAAACCTTTTTAAAGTTATATTCTTATTACATGTATGTTGTATTTTTGTTGTTTTGGTCTTGTTGAGTTTACATGAAGATACTTTATTTTTTAAACTGGCGTGGTGTCCATTTGTAGTGTTATCACTGTATTGTTGTGTGTTTTGAGTACAAAAACATTACACATTGCCTTTGGCATAAGTCTGTCTGCTTGTGCCAAGCTACCCAGGAGGTGATCAGGGGTTATCTGAAGTGTGTATCCCCTTACCCTGACTAGAAGCTAGGGTCCCTATTTTGACAAAGGTACCAACCTCTGCCAACTAGAGACACCCATTTCTAACATGGAGAAGCTTACATTCTTCCACTTACCCCTGAAATTCTATAATTAGTTGACCATTTCTACTGACATAGAAGAGGTTCAAAAACGCTCCCTATTTGGAAAGAAGCTTTGGATCCACAGGGTTTTCTCAAAAAGGGGTAACTAGTTCATATTTCAAATTGGGAGATAAAAGATTTGAATGGACGATTTCCCTTTGCCTCTAAAGTCAAATTCGAACATTGAGACATTTGACCTAATGTTTTGTGCTGAGAATGGCTCAACCACTACATTTGAAACTTTGACCACCTTGTCTTGTAACTACTCTTTATAAACTTATGGATGTGGCATTTTACTGCACATGCATTGTATGGAACATGTATGGTTCTTGTCTCCAGGAAAATATAAATTTGTTCGTTTTGAGTCAGAAAAAGATAGAGAATGTTCATGAAGTTGCTGATTCACTTGAAGATTCTTTTTTAGCAAATAGATATTTATTTGTAAAGGCATTTATTAGTATGTGATTAGTACTTCTGTAGAACTAATTCAAGAGCTCATAAAAGTCTTTGTGAACTGGCCCCAAACTTGCCAGTCCCCTTCCTGAGAGTGAAAGAGGGCACAGTACCTTCTATTTGAACCAATTGTATAAGATATTCTCTAAATAACCCTGGATTATTCACATTTTAGATGTTTTGGGCAAATTCACAAAGTTGTTTAAGATTGTGGTACTACCAGAGTATGGTTTAACATGCTCATAAATGCCTTTGCTAACTGGCTCCTTGATTAATTGACATTTAGGGGCATATGTATGAAAAATCGGATTTGGGAGTCCTTAATAGCAAATTTTTGTGAATCCCTATTAAGGAGTCGCAAATTGCTATGTATGTAGGAATCGCAATAATAATTGCGTTTCACAATTAAGGAATCCCAGCCCATTCATTTGCATGGGCCAAAAGGCCCATGGGAATGAATGGGAATTTCATGCTCAATTTGTGGGTACCCGATAGGTACTCGCAAATTGCCCATGCAATTTCAAATGTGCAAGGGTTCCAAAAGGACAGCCTGTTGCACCCCTTAAACGTGTATGTGTGCACATGTGGTGCACATACATGCACTAAGGGCAGGTTTGTGTGCCACATGGCACTTAGAAAAATGCCAAAAAGGAATTTTTGAAGGAAATTTCCTAAGGAAAAATCACACAACTTGGGTGCTTCCTACATTGCATTTAAGGAATCGCAAATTGTGATTCCTTAAATGCATTTGCAAAATAGAGAATCGCAAATTTTGCGATTCTCTATTTTGCAATAGCCTTTCGGGATGATACATCCCAAAAGGCTTTTTCTTGTTCGCAAACAGGCTGATCCAAAGAATCGGCCCATACGCGAACAGGAAAAGGGCTTGATACATATGCCCCTAAAAGCTGAATACTAGATTTAATTTGTTTGAAAGCTCAGAAAGCAACATGCGTGCTATCCCTTTAATTGTTTTGTAATGCTCTTGCACCACCAATGCATTTTACATATTTTTCTGCATTTGACTAAATTGAACCCACTTTCCTGTGTGTCCTTTACGATAAGGAAGTGTATCTATTTTGTACGCACAATTTCAAACATAATACATAATCCACTTTAGTGTCTGCAGTTCAAAATGTTTATTTGAAAACAAATGTAGGACATTATGGCAACCTTCGACAACAAACACATGAATAGCATGAGTAGAATAGTTTGAAAACAAAATTATGCTCCAACCATGCTTAATTCTTTGTTGATAGAACTTTGTCCTTAGCACTCTGAAGCTGCTTTTCCATTGCTGGTAACATTTTCAATTTAATAAGTAATACATTAAATAACCTAGCCATACTTTTTCAAGGTAAAACATTAACAGTGACATCCCTATTTTGAAGACAATACTGTTTCAATTCACAATAGCATGAGACACAAAAGAATGGTCCACAGCAATGAATGTCTGACTCCAAAGCACTCCTTTAGATAACACTGACCCAGACACAGACGTCAAAGCTAACCCAGGTAAAAGTAGTATTAAGTGAAAGTCTGGGACATATTTTCAATCACTTACATCTCCTAAATTCTAAAAACTTGAAAAAGCAACAAAAATCTCAATGATTTCAAGAAGGTGTTTACATTCTCTGAGAGTAAGTAGCACTACACCATCAGACCAGACAAATTAGTGACCTTTACAGGAATAGTGATTATGCCCCCTAGACATTGCAGACACCTTTTTTTAGTGTTCTTCCTCCTTCACATGCTTCATCATTTTGTCCACTCTGTTGAATTCTAAGGTTCAGTTTTCAGGAGATAACACACAAGAAAACATGCGTTTTACTAACCCATTGGAGGCCATGTTCAAAATTGACAATGTGCCTTGTGAACTAAAAAGAAAACTGACAAGCAAAGTTCAAAGGACTTTTTTTTCCAAATGATACTCCATTACATCTCTGCTGTAGAAAAGTATACCTACTTTAGGTACCCTGCTTTATACTACACGTAAAAAGGAATACATGTTCTGCAGTACATATGCAACATGCTGACCGGCAATATGAAGCAGGTGGCATTCAACAAATGACTAACAATATTATGAACAGAATAAATTTCACATGGTCATCAGCTACCAGATGTCCTTCCAGTGTAGGGTTGGGGGTGATATCATGCTTTCTATGTTTCCTCTATTTACATTTCATAAAACTAAATTGTTCCAGCCTAATTGCTTTGTTATACAAAAAAGGGTGCATGTAGCGAATGGCCAAAGCTGCCTACTTTGGAACTGGGGTGCCAAGCTCAAATTCCAGTTCAACATCATGTGATTATATGCAGATTCCTTAATTTCCCAGGGCATTAAAACAAAAATAGAAAATAAAAGAATCTGACCTTGTGTAATGTAATCTGGTGCTCATGTAAAGTGCTTTAAATCCCTTGTGCTAACTTCACGCTATCTAAAAGTGCAATTGTGAAATAACAGCATTTCGCAGCATCAGAATACCCTATGAGGGCGTGGCTTAGGGCCCACAGAAGATAGTGCCCAGGTGAAGCTGCTCGGTGCGGCGCGGACAGATTACCAAAAAAACGCTGTTTCTGCAAACTTGGTAAGGTGTTCCCAGTAGCGGTTGTTGTCCTGACAAGGGAATTCCATTTAAAGCAATGTTTTCCACCCCGGGACTCACTTTTAATCGGGAGAGGATCCTGCCTCAGAGCACCGCTGACTGCGACCGCCACTTTAAATGTCGAACAAGGTGTTTCCTCGATATGAAGCAATATCTCTGGAGATCTCCAAAATATCAAGCAAGTTCCTGTACAGCATTTAATATGATTCCAGCGCTTTAGGAGTTTGAAATGCAGTTACCTGTTAATATTATAGCTTGCTTTTGAAGGATACTACTTCTTTCCTCAGGGTGGCCGCAATTTTGATTTAAGATACTTCATTGGGGTTTTACAGCTTTGAAGGGAAATTAAGGGCAGCTGCTTCTATGTGCTGATGTTTTTATGATGCGAAGCATCCTACCATTGCAGCCTGCTTGCATGGTGATTTCATATACATGTCTTAATTTTCTTCTATCTGTTTTGAGGGGAAAAGTACAGAGCTCCCCAGCATAAGACACATTTCTATTGTGGGTATCTTCTTTGTCAATTCATATCTACATTCCTTCATCCTTTGTGAAGATTGAAAAAATTGGGCCCACCGGCATCACCCGTCCTTCATTAAAAACTCTAAGATCTTTACGGAATTCTCTTAAATAGAGGACTCTTTGGTGTCCCTATCTAAAGGGTCTTCCTCTCCGTGCCCTATCCCTCTCGTAACAGGGTAAGCAACTACAAAACGCTTGAAGAAGGACCCTCCCCCCAGGCCAAAATCCTCCTCTCCTGTCTCTTTAGACTTGCTGTTGGAGGAGATACACTCTCTTCATCCCTTTATGGAGGATTCAAATACCAAGCTGCTGTTCCTGCCAGACAACTAGTCTAGGGTGGATGAATGACTTACGGCAGTAGAGCAGAATGTCTCTTCTCTTAGATTTACTGATGCTACGGTTAACATACTACAATCACAAGTTTCCTCTCTTTAAAGACAGGTCGAAAACCTTGAAAACTGAAATTGAAGAAACAATCTTTGCATTTATGGTCTGCAGGAAGGCACGGAGGGCTCGGAACCCCTCGTTTTCTTCAAATCTTTTCTCCTTAAGTTATTGCATTTACCAGAGGGAAATGTACTTAATATCCAAAGTGCCCACAGGTTAGGTCATCAGCTGGCTGGTGTGTCAAGTTCACAGAGACCGGGAGGAGTCATCCTATATTTCCTCTAATGCACTGACTTGTTAAAAGTTCTCACATTTGTATTTTCATTCATTTCTTTTATTTGCTATATACTGTATGGTTAATCCATTGTATAGTTGGGCTATATGGTTCATTTCTAGTTGCTTCATGGCTTGCCTAGATTGGTGTCTGCTATTTTCTCGTGTGTTACCTCCATGTCTCTGAAAATTATCTCTTGGAACGTTGGAGGTTTGAATTCTCCCAATAAAAAGACAACAGTTTTTAACACAGTTGGCTAAATTAGAGTCTGATATAGCCCTTACACAGCAGTCTCATCTTACAGCAAATGAATCTATAAAGTTGAAGAGGGGATGGGTAGGAGAGGTCTTATTCTCATTAAGGGATCGCAAGTAAAATGGGCTTTTAACTCTTTACGGTAAATTGCTTTCAGTTAAACTGCTCTCCCAGATTTCTGATGAAGAGGGAAGATGGCTGTATAAAAAATTGCTGGTTGGGAGTACTCTGGTTTCTTTACTCAACATTTATGCTCCCACCACTGGTGATTTCTCAATTTGGACAATCCTTGCTCAACATATCTCACATTGCATTGAGGATAACTTTATTCTTGCTGGTGATTGCAACCAAGTTGTTGATCCCTTTATTGGTCATAACTCGATGGTCCCCTTTATTTCAGATAAGACACATAAAGGTTTTGCTCTAACTATCCAGCCGTATAAGCTTATTGATGCTTGGAGACTTTGTAACCCCACCACAAGAGAATACACTTATTATTCTTTGGCACAGCAAAATCAATCACTAATAGATTATTTCTTTATATTCCACAACATCTCTCAATCCCTAAGAGATGGGATATTGACTCCTGCCCAGATTGCACATTCTCTTAGACTTCTTTTTACACTCCGGCAGAGCCTCAGGTTTTTTTTAGATGCCCTAATTTGCCTTATTCCTAAGAAGGGAAGGACATGCGATATTGCAAGAATTATAGACCCATTTCAGTAGTAAATATCGATTATAAAAAAAATTCTAAGGCTCTGGCCATGCATTTGGAATTCCACTTACCCCAATTACTTGGCGCAGAACAATCTGGATTTGCTAAAGGCCGTCTTCTCACAGATAACACCAGATTATTTTTGTATATATTAGCTAGGTCCTCCCACGTATCCCAATCCTTGGCAACTGTAGCCTTAAACATGGAAAAAGCGTTTGATCGAATTGAATGGCCTTATCTTTTCTTTAATTTCCATTTTATACTTGCAACCACTGGCAGCTGTGTGTGCAAATGGCAACACATCCTCGTGCTTTAATCCAGGCAGAGGTGTTTGCCAGGGATGCCGATTATCTCCTTTCCTTTTTAATTTAGCCTTGGAGCTTTTTTGTCTAGAGTCTGTAAAACAAAGATATACACTGATTGGATTTCAAAGAACAACACATTAAATTGGCAGCATATGCTGATGATGTAGTTTTATTTTACTCTCAACCCCAATCCTCCATCACCCACTTTCCTACAGGAAGTTAAATCCTTTGCCTCTGTTTCGGAGTATAAACTGAACAGACAAATGCGGAATACTGCCTCTAACTAAATATACCTTCAAATATGATTTTATTTCCTCCAACTTTAAATGGAATTCAAACCCCATAAAATATTTAGCTTTACATTTTACCCCTTCTATTCTAGAAACAGTTCTTTATGTATAGTTACATGTATATAAAGAAATTCCACACTGACTGCTAAATGGCATCCCTATTTATCTTGGTGGGGTGGTTTAGAAACTATAAAGATGATAATAACCCCTATAATACTCTACACAATTTCCAATATCCCAGTGCCCATTTCCTCAAAAGGTTTTAAGAATATAAACTCTGTGTTATCTTCATTTCTATAGAATGACAGGAAATGTTTCATGTCATTATTAAAGTTGACACGGCCAAAGTCAGTGGGTGGTGTCAACTTTCCTTATTTCCCGTCCTACCAAAAATTGTTTTTACTCCACCAACCTTCAAGACAGCTATCTGAATCTATTTTGGATTGTCCTTTGTGGGTGAAACTTGAAAGTTCTTTTCTTACTCCTTACTCATTTCAAGAATATTTATCCTTCACCTGCAGACCTCAATCTATACTCCTATACTTAAATACACATGCAAAAGTCTGGATCCTAATCCATCAACACACCCTACAGATTCCACCTTTTTTCTTGGATCCACACTATGGCACAACAAGTTGTTACTGATATGTGGCAAACCTTTGTAATGGAAATCCTGGAGACAGAGATTTTAATATGGGTGCATCAACTTTTTGTGCAAGATGAGGTCATGCCTTTATTACAAGCTAGCCAACTCTTCAATCTTCCTACTTCCTTTCAGCCTAAATATAAACTTCTGAAGAAAACTCTTCAGCCTGCTTATGCTCAGTTTCTAACCCCTAACACCAATACTTCTTTTCCGGTGAACAGGTTACACACTCTTCTTCGCACCTATCCCAAGGCTTCTAATATTTATAATTATTAACACACCTCACACAATGTTAGAGTTCAAACTAAGGTAGAGCTTTCCTGGGAACAGGATTTTGAAGTGTTCTGGTCAACATCCCTATAGAATAAGATATGGACTAAAATCAGGAAATATTGCAGAGGAGTAAGCACTATGCAAACACTCTTGTTTATTTATAATAGACTCCTGCTATCCCTGGTAACTTTAAGCAACAGACACACTGGCCTCCCTGATACTTGCTGGACATGTTCCTCCCCACTTGCTGATTTAAATCACTTACTTTTTACATGCCTGCATGTTCATAAATACTGGAAGAGAGTTTAGTCTCAGATTAACTTAATCTTTGGTTCCAGAATCCCCTTCTCTACCACACATTTATTTTTAGGGAGTTTATTTCCAGCCTGGATCAATTATAACTCCAATGCAAAGATTCTTCCTTCTGTTAGCAGTTGCTTTCCTGCAAATAACCAAGGATTGGAAAACTTCACCAAATTATCTTATGGAGCTTGGTGGTACTCTATCTGTCATAATCACAGACTAGCTACACCCCTTGTATACCCTATTTATATGGCTTTGAAATGCTTGCATTTATGGTCACCCTGTTGTAATTTGGCAACGATGGGGTTAGCATTAGCAGAAGCCATCCTGTATTTAGAGACTATCATGTCCGTTTTATGGAATCGATTTTGTATTTCTGTCAGCCATTTTGTTTGCCATGTGCTACCATGTGCTCAGCATGTGCTCTGCCCTACCTTCCTGTTAACTGCTCTTGAAATCTGCTTAGAGATGAGATATATTTAGCCTTTTCTGCTGCGCACATGCTCAGTTGAGCTTACAGCTGTCCTTGCAGCTGTCCCCAGTCTGTAACTGTCAGGATGTGTTCACCAGAATTAGCAACTGTTAGCTCCTCCCACATGTTGACTGTGCATTTTCTGTATGACCTTATATGTACCTAAAACCAGCATTTTGTCCTTGTACCACCTTCATTTGAGCCCCTGTGTGGGTATAAAAGGACCAAGCTCCTTCCATTCAGTGTGCTACTTCATACATTACCGAAGGGTGCTGTGTGAATGTAGTTCCACCTCATGAGGTTTAATAAACTCTGTAATTTCTATTCCAGCTTCTGTGCCAACTTCTTTCTATTGGTCTGAGGACTCTGTGCAGAGAAGGGAGAACCCCTAGCACTGGTAGGCCTTGCTGAGGCCCACCACCACAACCCGTCACATTATTCATAGATGCTAGTGCCAGGTGCTCATTTTCCCAAACCCCTACTCAACACAAAGTTTCTCAACCTCCATGACTTTCCACATGTTAGTTATATATTAATCTGTTCATATTAATATTATTGATGTACCCTCTGTATAAAATGTATTATCTCTTGGTATGCACCAATTTAACTCTCCTTATGTTTTTTTTATTACGCTACCCTTCAGGCCATGTTAATCTAATATTGACGCCTAACTATTTTGCTTTCTACATTTTAACAGAATTCATGTGATTAATCATTATCTGACTATACTATGTACTTGTATTTTAAATTTCCTCAATTAACTTAATTCTGAACTTAAAAGGATACCCTAGAGGGTGATAGCGTGCTTTATAAATGCACAAAACATAAAAAACACAGTTTTATTAAACATCCTATTAAGAGACAAACCATCAGCTGGATGGTTCCAATGAGTCTGTTGTTTCTGGGATTCAGTCTGTTCAAGATGAGTTCTGAAATCTGCATGTGTTTAACACGTTTCCCAATTTTTGTTCAGTTATATAAAATGCTCTGGGACAATATACAAGAATACCTGATAAATCTGAATGGAAAAAATAAGCCTTCAAATATCACAATTCAATTGAATTGCCCTCTCTGAGCACATTTTTTTTGGTAACACATGGTCCTTATTCCAGGATGTTAACTGAGTGGTCAAAAAATGATCAATAAGAAATTCTTAATGTGGACCGAAGCGGAAATAATGTATGACCATTTTAGCAAAGGCATTCAAGCACTAAATATCCCTTAAAATAATTATTTTAGATGTAGGCAGAGGCGGAAAAATGTCCAGCTCTGAGTTACTGTTTGGTGGTCCAACAAGAATGTATTTCTTTCTGAGATAAATACATTCCATAATATTTGTTATAACCTTAATGAATTGATAAGATAATAAATCATGTTGCTATTTTAAATTTGACTTGACCCTCTTAATATTTGAAGTTTCATTCAGTATTTCTAGTGTCCACCTGCCCACCTTAGTGTGAGGATCTCTGATCACCTGGCAGTTTGGTACTAGAATTTTTTCCTCTTATTGAAACCCAAGTACTGAGCCCTTTTTATGTTTTAGGGAACGTTCAACTTAATGCTTCATAGCTTTTTTAACACAACATTTTTCCAGGCCAAATTTGCCATCTTTTTTCCTTAAAGATATCCAAGGTTTGTGTATTCCCTTGCACATAATTAAGAAATATTCCAAAACGGTTTATTTTGGGAAAAAATTGAAAGAAATCTGTGCAAGAAAGTATATATTTTTAATAGAAATGACATCAACAAAAGCTTTCCTGTGCGAAAATCACCATCATCCCAGATTTCAGAGACAGATGGCATTGAAAGAAAAATATTTTTTTTACTACAGATTTTTCTAGGTGGGAGTCCATTTTTCCTATTTTTGTGGTGTCTATCTCCTTGCAGTTTGTGCTGAAAAGCCATGAGTGGACCCAGGAATGTACACATATCTGAAAAGTAGATACAATTTGGAATTCAGCAAAGGGTAAGGGTTCGTGCTTTCACCAGCGACTTTAATCTTTGAAATAAAAAAAAATGAATGCAAAAAAATGTAATTTGTTACCTCAATGTCCAATTTACAAAAGTAATGTGCTGTTACACATGCCAGACTTATGTTGGTAGCAATATTTGTTAGTGGTATAAAAACTTTGAATACCCAGAGAAAACAAATGAGCTGCAGTTCGTAATGAGATTTCATTGTGTACCGACTGTGCAGCAATTCATATGGCATTAGCTAATGAATGAAAAATGGTGATGAAGCAAAGACATATTCTAAATTAAATGTGCTAAAGCTGCCGAGTGAGTAATAGCAGTTCTTTGTACATCTCTTAACCTGGGGTTATCCATTCTATCATGGGATTCAGATGGCATTTTGCAAAGTATGCTCTTTTATGCTCACTGGCTACTATTTAGACACCAAACATGGATATAAATGTCAGTCCATCACCACCCACTTTTGTACCGCTTTTGGCCGCCACAAGTGTGGCAAGGAATGCTCAGACGTGAGTCCCTTGCTCACTTTGCCACTGGATTCAAGCAAGCCGGGCTGAAGACGTCTGGAATGCCAGAAACCGGTCCTCTGAAGCTTGTTTCTGGTCCAGGGAATACATGGCTTGGCAGTTCGGGCTGGACTGTTCCCATGAGGCACAGGGTCAGACTGATTTGCATATAGCCATGTTTGAACTGGGATGGCAGAGTGGGCTAAAGAACCGTGATGGATTAAACCCAGATCTTTTGACTGGGTGTGAGTGTTTGATTGATTCAGATGCTCCGTCCATCACCGCCCCTACCGCTGGTGACAGAAAAAGTCTTCATATAACAACATAGAGACATCAAAAAACCAACTTGATAGTAGATCCAGTCAGTCAGTCAGTCAGTCAGAATATCTTTATTCGACTTTTTACAAGTCATACAAAGAACACAACCAACGACGCATCGATACCCATCTCAAGCAAGATCAACCACAGTTTTGTCCTATTAACCAGGTCGAAGGCCGAAGAGAGGTCCATGAATGCAAGAAACACGGAACCCTCCTTGGCCACGGTATATTTAGAGATGAGTAGGTGCAGGTTTATGCATTGTTCGATGGTCCCTTTTCTTTCTCTGAATCCATATTGTAGTTCAGACAACCCACCACAGCTCTCAACGTTCTCCCTCAGTCTGGCCAAAAGTACTCTACCCAGAATTTTTATGGTTGAGTCCAGAAGAGATATAGGCCTGTAACAAGCGGGATCATCCAGCTGGCCTTTATTTTTAAAAATAGGGACGATGGTGGATGTGGCCCATGAACTCGGTGCTTGATTATCGTTAACTGCATTAAACACATTTGACAGGACCTCCGCCCACATTTTAGGTGAGTACATAAAGAAGTCAGCAGGGACGCCGTCAGGGCCAGGTGCCTTATGTCTTTTTGTAGCTAATAATGCTTTTCCCACTTCTTCAGGGGTAAAAATGATAGGGTGAACGGCTACTATGGGCAATAGGGCATCTTTAGTTCCTTTATCCTCACCCTCATAAACATTTTTAAAATGATGCAGCCATTTTTCGTCGGTGATCACGCAGTCCATGGGATCATTTTTATCATCGGAAAATAGGGGCTGTTTGATAATCTCCCAAAATCTCCTGCTGTCCTTCAACACTGCCGCTGAGAGGAGATTTTCCCATGATTCGCGCTTAATGATGTCCTTACGATTCTTTATGGCTGCCTTATAATTTTTCCTTAGTCTAGCTATGTCATCTCCGACCCTGGGGGAGGATTTTAAGGCTACCAGCAGTGCTCTATGGGCTTTTGAACATGCAGAGTCAAACCAGCGCTTTTTCCCAGGAGTTCCTTTTTTTGGTTTGACTAAAAGGTCCTTCGCCACCTGTCCACATATTGCCTCATACGCCGCTATTACTTCTTTACCTTGGGCACCGATTTTTTTACAAATATCCACCTTAACTTTTATTTTAGGGAATTTTTTTTCGTAAAAGTTCTCCGGGATCACTTTAGCCCATTTCAAACGTCTATCTTGATCGGAGGGCCTCAGGGGATGTACAGGTTTTAACGTTATTGGCGGTGCACCCATCTGGGCTCCCCAGGCTACTTCGAGTAAAACAGGGTTATGGTCGCTATACGGTATTGTAACTGTGCGATAATCCATAGTCCGGTTTAAAATGCCTTGTGAGACAAAGATGTAGTCTATTACTGATCCATGTTGAGTGCCAGTAAAAGTTGGCGCCCTCGGGCCCCTGTCGGGTTCATACAAGTCGTTGTTAGCAAGAAATTCTTCTAACTCGTACCCCTCTGTGGAATGTTCAAAATGGGGTCCCAAGGGGGCATCCTCATCATCCTCATTGTCATTGTCACTACTTCCCTTACAGGCTAAGTTGCATAAATGAATGTTAAAATCACCTAATAATATTAACTCAAAAGCAAACTTGATATTCTGATATGCTGTGTTTAAAATGCTGTCTAGGTTAGCAACATTGCGACCTCTATGTTCGCTATTCCCAGAATTATAAAAATTTACATAAATGGTCCTACTATTGTTGTTTGTCACCCTTTCAACTATTAAAATGTTGACGGAGTCAGAATTGATCTGCCTATAGCTACCTTTCAAATCTAAAGAAAACATGATTACCAGGCCACCTTTGGCTCTTCCCATACGACTGGGGACAGCAGGTTTAGTGAAACTGTTGAATCCGTCCCACCAAAAATTGGCGGATGTGTCCCACGTTTCTTGCAAAGCGATGATGTGATGGTTTGAGACGAAGCTCGAACAAGCGTTGTCCTGGCGTTTTGCATTTGAGCCTGCTATATTCCAACTTATGATTTTACATGGATCAGTTGGTGTCCTCAGCTCTTTTACTCCCACCAAGCACCCTTCAGCTGTTCGTGAGGATAAAGCCCCCTCGCTTATTTCCACTTCAAGAAGGCTCTGTATAAGCTCTGTATTCAGGCTCGGCTTTTCACAGGCCTCCATCTGATGTGATGACAGGGGGGGGTCGCAAACTCGCGACTCATTGCTCTCTGAAGCTTCTCTAAAAAAAGACTTGCTGTGATCTACACCAATATAATATTGACCAGTATTTAATGATAGCATGTTTCTAGCCTCACTTTCTGAGTCAGTTCCAAGCTTAAGTCAATCACAGTTGTTTAGGTCGGACAGAGGGCCGTACCTATTCCCCATTCCGCCTCCCCAATCAAAGGGAGTAGCTACCTGACCTTGACCTAAACCTGACGTATTCCACATTGGTTGTGGCGTGTTTGGGTGAAACAAGAACTGGTCATTTCTCATCCGTGGCACGAACCTATTTCTCCTGCCAATAAAATCATGACTCGGAAAGCTTGGACCCCATCCATTTGTAACTGGATCATATGGCATAGAAGGCCTGATATTTAGCTCTTGCGGGTAGTTAAATCTTCCAGTCTCAAGGTTAGACATGGGCTGGAAACGGTCGTTAGGGTATCGAGGTATAGTACCCCCTTACCAACTGGTGGCATTGGTAGCTCTCTTGGCTTTAGGGGTGTTAAAGAAAGTGGCAAGCTGGGTCTCGCTAAAGAAAAATTTTAGGGTGAGGGGGACTATGGAACCACTACGACGTTGGGGTGGGAAGATATTGGTCAGAATGTTTGGGAGGACGTCCGCGTTAGCGAAGTTTATAATTACGCAGTCCCCCTTAAATTTTTTGGGCTTATTCCCAATCCAGGGTACCCTCCTGGTCATGACAATATCCCCTGCTAAGCTATCCAACCCTTGCTGTGCCATATGCATATTAGTAGTGAGCCAATGTAGCGCTTTATCTTTCAGACCCTGTTTAGATTCTATTTTATCTTGAGATAAAACAGGGACATTGCTAGTACAAGCACTACCGGGGAGGCTTCCAGAATGAATTGAGCTGAGTCATCCTCTTGTTTTGATCCTGCTATAGCGGCGGTTGTTGTGGTGGGAAAAACTCCTACCGCTACTTCCTGTCTGGGTGCCGATATTAATAGAGATGGTAGTGGCTGCTCTTGTAGGGTGGTCTGTGATGCGTTCACAGTTGATATGACCTCCGCATCTGTGGGCACCAATTTTGTAACAAGGGCGGATAAATTCTCTACCTCTTCGACCAGCTTACTATGTACTCCACCCACCTTTTTGACCTCTGATGTTAATTTGTCCAGTTTCCCGATCAAAGGCTTAATGATTGTCCTGATCTTAATGTCAATCATATCTTGTATCCGATTAAATAGATCATCATCAATAATGCGTCTTGACTCCTCTTCAACGTCAAACTCCACATTTTTCACGTTACGTCTTGGGGGTGGTGTAGCCAGCTTTTTCCTACCTTGTTGTTTCCCCCCCCGCTTTGACTGAGATTTTCTACAAGATCTCACAGCCCTTGGTGCGGGCTGCTCCGGTGATAAAGCGTCTTCCACTGTAACTATCCGGAGATTAGAGTCAGGACCAGTGTCAACAGACAGATCTACTAAAACGTCAGAATCTTCTTCCTCGCTGACATGATCTTGTGGAATAAGATCTGATCTACTTATTGAGGGAATCTCTAGCGGTATATCCGACGTCGCTATGATTGGTGCGCATGAGGCGCTTGAGGACGGGCTTTCTGGTGCCAGAACTGGGGATTGGCTCAAGCCTAAGGATTGCCTTCTCTCATTATTGATCTTACTGACCTTTTGTATGACATAGGAGTCCATGGTATTGAGTGACTCAGTAGCAACGGGTGCCCGTTTCTTCCTCATGTTGCCTACAGGCTATATCGAATAGGCAGGTTGGATGAGCGGTGTAACAGGGTAGGGGTCAAGTACGATGGGCAAATAACAGCTATGCGATAAGATATAGTCGACTTTGTACAATACCTTATTGATACCAAGCAGTGGACAACAGGGGGGTGGCCTCGCCTGGCCTTCTCGGGCCTCTGAGGGCCACAGAGGCCCCGCCCTTTGCCCGGGCTTCGCCCCGGGCGTCCCACGACGCGGAGGGCTCGCTTCCTTTGAAGCCCCTCCTGTCGCGTTGAGCGCGTCAGGGAACGTGCCGCCGCAAAGGCTCACGGGAACTGTATTCCCGAAGCGGCGGCGCGACTGGCGGCAATGAGGTGCTGACGGCGTTGGTCCAAGAGTGTGCTGCTGGCTCCAAGGTCCTCGTGGCTCCTGCTCCTTTGGCCACTCGAAGGGTAAGCCTCAAACTGCTCCGCAACTCGACTAGACAGAACCCCCCGCTCCGCCGAGGGCTCGCTTCCTTTGAAGGCCCTCCTGTCGCGTTGAGCGCGTCAGGGAACGCGCCGCCGCAAAGGCTCACGGGAACTGTAGTCCCGAAGCGGCGGCGCGACTGGCGGCAATGAGGTGCTGACGGCGCTGGTCCAAGAGTGTGCTGCTGGCTTCAAGGTCCTCGTGGCTCCTGGTCCTTTGGCCACTCGAAGGGTAAGCCTCAAACTGCTCCGCAACTCGACTAGACAGAACCCCCCGCTCCGCCGAGGGCTCGCTTCCTTTGAAGCCCCTCCTGTCGCGTTGAGCGCGTCAGGGAACGCGCCGCCGAAAAGGCTCAGGGGAACTGTAGTCCCGAAGCGGCGGCGCGACTGGCGGCAATGAGGTGCTGACGGCGCTGGTCCAAGAGTGTGCTGCTGGCTCCAAGGTCCTCGTGGCTCCTGCTCCTTTGGCCACTCGAAGGGTAAGCCTCAAACTGCTCTGCAACTCGACTAGACTAGTAGATCCATTCTGGAGATGTGGGTAGCCATGCTGTTGGGCCGAGGCTTGGTCTCCAGCGAGGGAAACCCGCTGAAACCAGACACATCTGAAAACAAGACATCCAAGGGAGTCTAGGATGATTTGACTTGCATGGATTTCCTTAACCACAATGCACTGCAAATATCAAACTTCAGCTATTATCACACATTTTCGTCTGATTTCTGAGAGAGAAAATACTAAAATCTGCAGGGATCCACAAAATTCCTACCACCCAGCTTCCCCACACTACTCCCGATTAAAAGGGTACCTCACTTGTGTGGCTGGGCTTATCGTCAGCAAGGAAAGGCTCCAAAACACAATGTGGCGACATCACATTTTTGCCTTGAAAATTGACCTATTCTGATGTTGTGGGTAGCTTTTTGCTTTCAGACTCAGCATCCACCATAGAAAACCTATCAATATCAGAGATTTCTGAAATCTAGCTAACCTAGAGAGTTCAGGGTGCTGTTCTGCACCTTGTATGGATCTCACAACATTTTGAGCCCACAATGTTTCATGAATCCTTAAACTTTTACTACAATCATGCATGTTCCATGGGAGGCTCAGAACAACTGCTGGGCCAATACAGGTTGGGGCATGGCCCTATGCTTGGTCGAGCCGCTCCACCACTTCTATTTTTAATTACATTTCCCCTGGTGTCTAGTGTGCGCCGGGGAAAGATTGATGGCAAACTCCACCAAATCTGCCCCTCATTCAGATAGAAAGACGAATTGGACCTTTAAGGGGTGGGCATGGACTGGTGCCTGTGTGAGCAACCCTCACCACTAGCTCATTGGCCCTGGTGTCTTTAGGGCTTTTTCCTAAAAAATCTAAACAAATTGGACATTAGGGAAGTTAATCCTTCTGGTTCCAACCAGCATGAGGATTTTCAATGGCTGTGGGTAGGACAAACAGTTTACATTCTCTGCCCAGCAGATGCAGTGCAGTGTACGCCAATGATTGCCCACCATACGTAAGCAGTAAACAGTAAAACATTTACAACCAATTGAACAATATTTTTTTTCTAATGATATTTAGGATGCAATTTTTAAGTTAGACAATGTTTCTGTACACAATATTCTGGCATGTAACCCATATGGAATTATGAGTGCAGCAGGATTATTAATTCAATGGGATACTGATGTCTTTATTGTTTGATTGTCAGCAACACTAATTACATTGTGCCAGAGCAGGACAGCACAAAGTACTATTTTTCCGGACATCAAGCTTATGTATCTTGTAATACCCACACCTAGGGTATAATGTCACATGTAGAGCAATTCTCTGCAGAGAAATGTGTAAATTATTTCCACAGAAGGGAGCTGTTTTATAAGTCAGTATGGATTCTTTAGAATATTGTGGCAGCCAAGTCTGTTTCCATTTTTTACATTGGCATTTCATTTTATCTAGTGTACCAAGGCATAAGCAGACGATCTCTGTGAGATGTAGAATTTCTGATCAGCAGAGAAGCATCTATGATGGTTTTAATCCAGTTAGCAAAGTTAACTGGAGCAAGAGGTGCCTGAGTGCTGTAGCCTCATTTCACCTCAATATCTAATCAAAGTCCAACAAAGATTAAAAAGCAAAAGGGATGGGACGCATCCTTGCTTAAGTTGAACAACACACAACACTCTACAGGAAGCTTTGCCCTCCTTTCCCATACACAACACTGCAAAGATTGTTAATGCTGCTCCATTATTTGTACAAATAATGGATCAGTAGTATTTCAGAAGTCCAATTCTTGCCACATGGACACTCTGCCCAATAAATTACAAAATGTGGGAAAATCAGCTCAGGCACACTTCAACAACACCACCCACTTTATTATTGACTTGCCAGCTGACAGATGAATTTGACTTAGCTCTTGTAGAGTAGATGATGGAGCATCAGTACAACGACTGAGGCCTAGAGCCAATTTGGATTTTCCAGAAAGAGTGGTTTGTGATTTTGGCGCTGTAACAATCCCTGAAATTATGAGAAATCTATCACATGGGAAAGGTTAAAAATAATTAAACTTTTCATTAATACTAAGCAGTGCCACAATGATAATAGATGAATTGGCTCTGAAGTAATCCCAAGTTCCATGAAAACAGAACAGAAAAGGTGCTCTTATTTTCACCAGTAATCTTCCCAGATTGACCTTGCACCAAAAGCTGCTAAAGCTACCTTTCTGGTTTTCTCCTATGTAGTGTGTTGCACCATACCCATGGTTTGTATCCTGTCTCTCTGATTTATGAAATTTAAATGCCAAAAAACCTGAGTATTTTCTACTGTTCTGTATTGCTGGAGTGACTGGTCCACAGTAAACTGCAGACATAGCTTCTTGAATCTTAGAGTCTGTATTGCCAAATCATGTTCTCATGTGAGCACAGACACAATCAGAGATTTACAGACACTTTCTGGTACTAAATGGAGTGGAATGTTGCAGCGTAGTGAGTGAAGACACCCACTGACTGCGCAAACCTCATTTACTCACTCACAAATGTCAAAAAAGAAAATGTGGAATGGCAGAATCGGAGTGAGTGAAGAGACTCATTGACCACACAAACCTCATTTACCCACTCGAAAGTCTCAAAAAAGCAAATGTGTATGCCGGATTGACTACCCTTGACCGTGACCAAGCTATGGTCCAATCTGATGGATGATGTGACTTTGTTTGATATGGTCTCAGAATATTGTGACCTGTATATCAGCAAACAAAGATATTGTGATCTAAATAAAGCTGTCAAGATTATTGCTGCATTGGAGGAAATCTACTACTAATGAAGTGATATTTTCATAAATAAGATTTACAACACAATAGGTAAATTATAGGATGTATGAATGTATGTATATATTCCCAAAAGTGCCTTCGATGTGGGGGTGATTTCAAAGCATCTCTCTGAAGTGCGCAACTATTCCTTTCAACCTAGTCCTGTCTACCAGGCTATCTGTAGGGGGTAGTAAGTCCTTTGTGTGGGGGCAGGACAATGCCTATTCAAGAGAAGTGTTAGCTCATACCTTCCATCATGCCCAGGCAAGTCAATTAGACTATAGATGCATGTAGATGTATACTCACGCTAACCTATCCTTCCTGTGTTGTGGCTGTCTAGAGGGAATGCACAAAGTGTAGCTGTCACATACAACACTGATAAATATCGATATTATGCGTGTACTTGCTTTGTTTTTATGTATTGAATGTTTTTAATGTGCACCACTTCTGAGGAGAGTCAATGATATATTGAGAACTGATTATGGGTGGTATAGGTCTTTGACTGTAGGTTTGGAGTATGTTTATATGTATGGTGTTGTTGTCTTTTGTTGAATGTTACACACATACTCAGCAAGCATATTGTATTATGCACTGTTTACGTTTGATTGTGTTACAGCCCTGAAGAAGACCAGTCTGTGGACGAAATGCGTTGGATGTTTTATGCTGTACCCATTGTATGTTTTTGCAAGCAAAAATAAACAAAAGAATATTTTGAAAATTGATCGGGACTCATTTTCATGAAAATGCCATTCGTGGTGCACCACTAGTTGTGTTATTGGTATCATGACGGTTCTGAGTATGAAGATGTATCTATTGCAATCTCAAAAGTACACAAGGAGCTCATACACCTGGTGAAGGAGGACTCTATGCCAGATGAAAAGGGACCCACTGAAGGGCTTTTCTCTATTAGGGTGGAGATGTGTGGTGAGATCAGTGAGTGTGCACAACTTATAAATGTAGGCCAGCTGTGAAGTCTGACAGGACTACTGGGGCGAACTCTTTCATTCTTCCAGTCACATGCACTGAGAAAGAGCCTTATTCACAATTCCTGTCTTCTTAAGAGCTCACTTATGACCTTACTAGTAAGTATGCTGCAATGTCTGCACACTTGACATTGGAAGTAACCTAAGGGAAATTTCATTAACTTGCTGTCACATGCTGGTATAGCAATGGAGATAGGCTGAACACAGTTAATGATAATTGTAAGTAGGAAACTAAAGAGGAGGCTAGGATATGGTTTGGGTTAATGGTGAAGCTTGTGTCAAGCACACCAATGAGTCAGAGTAGCAATGCCAATGGCATGAATTCATAAGGAAAGTTGTTAGGCCTTTCAGCCTCAAGGTGGTCTTTCCCCAAACCTTTTGGCTATTCCCGTCCTGTTTGCTGTAATGTGTTTGTGTTGCCCTTAAGACTCTGTGCACTTTACTATTGCTAACCAGTGGTAAAGCATTTGTGCTCACTCTCTAAAATATAGTAACATTGGCTTAGACTTTATTGGCACTTTAATTTACTTAGAAGTCCATAGTAAAGCCATTTAACATTTACCCAGTGCCTGTAAATAAATGCTACTAGTGTGTCTGCAGCACTTATTGTGCCTCTCGCTTAAGTAGTCTTTTAAAACATATCTGGTCCTGCCATTGCACCCTGTGTACAGTTTTAAATAAACAATTTGATCAAACAAATTAGCTTCTTTGCCAGGCCTAAAAATCCCTTTTTATTACATATTAGTCACCTCTAAGGTAAGCCCCAAATAGCCCATCAGTCAGGGTGCATTAAATTTAAATAATTTAACTTTTACATTTCCTGGTATTGAAAAACTCCTACACTAACATTTTACGACTGTGAGGCCTGCTTCTCCCATAGGATAATATTGGGTTATCTTATTACATTTAACAAGTGCTAACATTTGATTGGCAACAGGTAGAAATGTCATAAACAACAAGAACGGGAAGTGATGGTTACTTGATCGAACCTCTTTTGTCATGTGCCACTGTATTTGTAAATAGGACTGCAAGGAATATTTTCAATGTGGTGCTATATGATACGAATGCATCATACTACCCTAAATGCATAATACACTTTGGCGAAACCTTTGTGTTAATGTGAGAAATCAAAGTACCCAAGAACTCCATAAAACAATCAACATAGAGTGTTTCCACCCTTCTTATAAATTCATAGACTCCACTGTTAGACAACAAGAGCCAATTTTTGTTCAACGAAGCTTGTATTTGAGTCAGGAAAACAGCCAACGTGTGTCTCGTCCCATAGGTGACTTTTCAAGGCTGTAATTACATATGTACAGATGTATCAGTCAATACCACATTTTGTATTTATGTATTATTTAAGATATGTTTTTATACAAAGCTGCACCAAAGCCGCGCAAGGACCGCCAACCTGATTATGAGGTCAACTTGTGCAGGCAGATGGTCCTTTTGCCTTTCCCATGGCGGTGCCAGAAAAATAGGAACTGCAATAGAAACAGCAAAAATGTTCCAGCACAGCATGGACGGTGAAGTCTATGCTGTGCTGGAACTGGGGATGCAAGCAGACAGGGGGCACATGTTGTGTTCCCCTGAATGCATCCCCATGGTGGGGGGCATGGATGGGGACCCTTTGTTCCTCCAATGCCAGCCTTTTCATGGCTAGAAGCCCGCAAGAATTGGATGGCAGTGCAGGAACTCATAATATGTTTAGAGGGGATGCACCAGTACCGCTCAGCATGTTAGATTGAGCCTCTGCCACACTAGCGCAAGGGAATGACAGTTCCCAGGTGCAGGCAGTGGCCCACTGATGGTACGACTTTGAAAGTTGTAATCTGGAAGATGGTGAATGGCCCCTCCTGTGCCCCTGCAAGTGTGGTGGTCAGAAGACCGATGCACTCGCAATCAGCACCTAAGTCCAAATGTAGAAATCTTCAACGAGACTTCGTCCAGCAGCTCCCTGATGATGACGCCTCCTTCTTGGACACCGCCAGCTGCCTTACCCCACTACATTTTTCCTTGTCATTCATTTTTCATTAAAAATTATCTTTAAGTCTATAGGTAAGCAGAGACCGAGCTCAATTTACCTTGTGTATCCAAAACGCACTCCATTGTGGTCAGCCATAAGTTAAGACTTTGCCCCAATCTCACATGACAAGATGTCCGCAGTTGATTCTTTAATCTTTTAGGTGCTCACTTTTACTGGAAAATGTTAAAAAACATAACTCCAGTTCTACTGATTGGATTTTTGTTGTTTTAGTGTCAAATAATATAATACATTTTCCTTTGATTTTTCTAATTGGTGTGGGATATGTCTTTTATTTTCACTTTATTACGGTCCAATTGCTGCATAAATACTTTATTTATTTATTTACTTATGGGTTTGTACCACGCTAGAATCGACTCCCGAAGGAGTATCTCTGCGCTCAACACAAGTGAGTGTACCGGGTGGAAGAGCTAGGAAATTGATGGAATTACTGAGCCTGAAACAGAAAGGTCTTAACCGTTTCCTGAATGTCAAATGGTCCACACATAGCCTAAGAGAATCAGGAAGTTTATTCCAGAGGCAAGGTCCAAGGTAAACTGAAAATGAATAAGGTTGAGTCCATATAGCAATGTAGTTCCCGGGCTACATATAAAACATGGAATAAAATACAATTAGCTCTAGCCCGACAGATTCAAGTGCATAAGTCAACCGAAAATAACTTTACTATTGTTATCAGAAAGAATTATTAATATCCCACTTTGTATACTTTCTAACACCTTTTCTTATTAAGTTGATAACAATGCTGTGATTTCTTTGTCACATAGGAAACTATACATGTCAAAACATACAGATTTTTTTCAATATCTTGAAACAGGGAAACAATCATACAGGAAAAAATCACAAATAACTAAAAAAATGCACAGTCCTTACCCAAGCAGTACGTTGTAATACAGATGGTCAACATATTATTCAGGGCTTTGTCCAGGCAATAGGTAGACTGACTGAGACAACAGACCATCCCGAAGAGTAACATATTCAATTTCTCTAATTACTTGAAGCAATGGTTTGCAAACCAATTAAGTGTCCTAAAAGTATTGTTTTGCAGGCGTCCTAACTATTAAAGGGACAAACCCTGTATGATTGTTTCTTTGTTTCAAGATAAATGACAAAATTATTTATGCATCAACATGTGTAGTTTCCTATATAACATACAACGCAGATAATTTTTATCCAGTTCATAAGAAAATGTGCTGGTAAGTTCCAAGTGGGATATTGATAATCCTAAAATAATTCTCGGCTGATTTATTGGCTTGAATTGTCCTACTAGAGCGAAATATATTTTATTCCATGGTATAAATACTTTGGGCCCAATTCACAAAAGTAATCTGAGACAAAATCCTAACTTTACAACTTTCGGTATTCACAAAAGGCATTTAGGAGTAGTAAAGTTAGGATTTTTTCTTAAGTTTGTCTTAAGTTTTGGTCTTAAAACAAAATCCTAACTTAAGTTCAATTTAGGACAAAATCCTAATTTAAATTTAACTTAAGTTTAACCTAAGTTAGGATTTTTTCTAAGAACAAAATTTCCGACAAACTTAGGGCAAAATCCTAACTTAAGTTTAATTTAAATTTAACTTAAGTTAAGATTTTGTTTTAAGACCAAAACTCAAGACAAATGTAAGACAAAAACCTAACTTTATTACTCCTAAATGCCTTTTGTGAATACTGAAAGTCGTAAAGTTCGGATTTTGTCTCAGATTACTTTTATTTTTTATTTTTTTTTTTTTATTTTTTTATTTTATATTTTTCTTTGTTACAACAATTAATTATGAGCATTCCAAATACAACAAGCATTGAATATTGAAAATTAAATTATACAATAGACTTTTGGCCAAACACAAAGTACACAGTAATATAAGTCTTCTAAGGTTAAGAAACATAGTCTAATATCAACGAAGAAGGAGCCAAAAACAAACATTTAACATCAAGAATAAAAGCTACTGCTTCCCTCTACCCCTAGCTATTCCTTCTTTGGCCCTCTTTCCATTTGCATAGTGGCTCCCAGATTCTTCTCCCCAACCGTCTTCCACTCCTTCCCTTCCGGGCAAAAATTTTTTCCTCTATATTATATGCATATAGAGTGTTTGCCAGCCAGCATTGCATATTCGGAGGGTTTTTATCAAGCCATGCCCTGGCTATTGTTAGTCTATAGACAGCCATTACTACAAAAAGGAATTCAGCATATTCGGCATATTGTGTCTGCACATCGTCGCTCACCCCTAACATAATCAAGGCTGGCGTAAGTGTTATCGCAATATCCAATGAGTTCGCCAAAAACCCCTCAATTTCCCTAATCAAAGTTCTTAGCTGTGGGCATGAAGCAAAGATGTGTACACTATCTGCTTCCAATTCATTACATCTGGGACAATTGATTCCTTGATTCCCACCCCATTTAGCAATCTTTGCCGGTGTAAAGTACAAAGAATACAATGTTTTGTAATGCTGCGATTGCAGCGGGGCAGCACATAATATCGTTGATCCAAATTTCAATGAGTCATAAAAGTATCTTGGATCAATACCCAATTTATCTTCCCATTTTTTACTAAATTTATCTAAATCATCCTGCTTGTCTTTCACCAATGCTGCATAAAGAGATTTAATGGTACAATCTCCTGACAGTTTTATTTTCTCCAATATATCAACTTTATTAAAGCCTGCCGGACCCCCGACTTTGTTGTTGAGGAAACTTCTAACCTGTAGGTATTTGAAAAATCCCCTATTATCTAGCCCATATTTTCCTCGCAACTCTGAAAATTGCATAAAGCCATCTTGTGCATATAAGTCTCCAATTTGTGTAACCCCCTTTAGTGCCCACTCTGCCATAATATAGTCTCCGAAAATTTCCTTTGGTAGTGACCTATTGTTATTTAATAAAACATATCTGTTGTATCTCCCAAGTTTTACCCTCTTCAAAAATGCATTCCATGTCGTAACGGCTGCCTTAACAGTTTTAAACTTAGTCCTCTTGAAGTAACTGTAATCAATACACTTTAAAAAACAGTTCTCTGCATTTACCCCAAGGGTTACAGCGTACACATCTGTAGACATTTTCTGGATTCTATCGTCGTCAGGGTTTCCACCAATAAGACCTTGAATATATTGCAGCACACAGGCCATATAATATAAACGAAAATCTGGTGCCCCCCACCCCCCATTTTCTCTAGGGAGTGTCATGTACCTATAAGCTCTCCGGGTTTTACCTTGGGCCCAAATAAACCTATTACATATAGCCTCTATGCAATTAAACCAACTGGCTTCAATCAACAATGGTACAGCCCTAAATACATACAAAAATTTTGGTAAAATCAGCATTTTGATGATATTTGTACAGCCAACTAGCGACAGGTGCAGATTGTTCATTCTATCTAGATCTTTTTTCATTTGAGTTATCAAGGGATCCATATTATTCTCCACAATTTTACTTATCTCTGCCGTCATTTGTACCCCTAGATAAGTTGCCGTATTTGTCACTCTTCCATCATTACACCTTACCCACTGGTTTTTAACTATCTGCGTCTTAGTTGTATTCAGCTTATACCCAGAAAACTTGCCAAACCTCTCAGCTTCCGATTCAATTACCCTAATGGCGGCTACTGGTTCTGGAGTCAAAATAGCAACGTCATCCGCATAAGCTAGTGATTTAAGTCTACACCCGTTTATTACTAATGGCAATATTTGCTGATTCATTTCCAATTTGCGAATATAAGGGTCAAGGTACAAAGCGAACAGTAAGGGGGAAGAGGGACAACCCTGTCTTGTGCCTCTCTGGATGTTAACTGCGTCTGTGTAGCCTCTACTGACTCTTATCTTGGCCGTCGGGGCTATATATAGCGTTTGCATAGCCTTTATAAAACCTGGTCCTATGCCGTGCCACCTTAAAGCTTCCCACAAATATCCCCATGAGACCCTGTCAAAGGCCTTTTCAGCGTCAAGAAGCACCGCTGCCATTGGATCTTCCAGGATATCTGCAGCATCGAATGCCGTAATTACCTGCCTGGTGTGGTGGGTTGTCCCTCTCCCTGGGATAAATCCATGCTGAGAGGGTATAACTAAAGATTCGATTTTCTTAGATAGCCTTTTTGCCATTATTTTTGAGAACACCTTTGCATCGGCATTCATCAAAGTGATGGGCCGGTAGGAGCCTGGGACGTCTGGTGGTTTACCTTTTTTGGGAATAACTATGATGTCCGCACCACCCCAGGAACATGGAACAGTTTCACCCAGTTGTGCTAACTCCATTATTTTAAACATATCCACTAATAGAGGGGTCTGAAATACCTTATAAAATTCAACTGGGATTTGGTCTGGGCCAGCAGCCTTCCCAGATGGGAGTTCCTTCAGTGCTTCTACAAATTCCTCCACCTTAAACTTTTCTTCCAGCTCGATTCTGTCTGACTCCTCCAGGTGTGATGGCTCAATATCCCTCAGGTATGCCCTCATATCCTCCTCACATCCGTGCCCATCTGCCTGATACAATTCCATATAAAACTGCCTAAAGACTTCCTTAATCTGCTCTGTACCTTTAACTTTAATTCCGTGACTATTTTTCATCTCCTTAATATCAGCCATCCCATCTCTCTGCCTAGCTCGCACCGCTAAAATATGCCCCACCCTTTCGCTGAGTTCATATGCCTTTTCTTTATTGGCTAGATATTTCTCCACCGTCTTTTTTGCCATCCCTTCCATGACTACTGCTTTAAGGGCAACTAATTTTAGCAAAATCTGCTCCACTGGCGTATGTGCTTGTATGGCCAACATAAGCTCCTCCTCTGCCTCCCTGACTACTTCATTATTTCTTTCTAATTCCTCCCTTTCTCTTCTTTGTGATCTGATAACGTAGCTTAAGGTCTCTCCTCTTATACCAGCTTTAAAAGCATCCCACACAATTCCCGGTGATGAAGTACCTCTATTGATTGTCCAAAATTCATTAATCCATACCACCATCCTTTCCCTATATTCACTATCCTGAAGGAGTGCTCTATCAAATGTCCACTGTGTCGGCTCCTTATTTCTCCTTTGCCCAATATTTACATCTAATACGAGTGGGCTGTGATCTGATATGATCCTAGGTTCTCTTACTATCCTTGCACCTGCTATCAGCCCTCTTGTTATTAAAAAATAATCCAACCTGACTAAAATCTGATGTGGTGCTGAGAAGAAAGTACTCCCGTCGAGATTCGGATGGCAGTGTACCCAAGGATCCTCTAAAGAGTTGTTCTTTACTAAGTCTGCTAGGGCCCTATAAGTTCTTTTTTTCCTCCCCGAGTACTTCCTATTAGGGTCTAAAAAGCTACTATCTAAGTCATGAATATTCAGATCACCACATAGTATAATAGGCTCAGGCCAACGAGCAAGTTCTGTGTCTAGAAACTGTAAAATATCTGGATCGTCTCCAGTAGAGCCATACACTGAAACAAGTGTGAAAGTTTCCCCCCTAAACAATAGTTCAACTATAGCCCATCTCCCCCAGTTATCCTCCAACTTTCTCTTAACTATTATATCCTGTTTCCTCCCCAATATCGCCACTCCTCTTGTTTTAGTGTTCTGATTGGTTTTTGCCAACACCTTAAAGCCTAGTTGGTCAAGTAAACAGGCCTTGGTCCCCTCTATATGTGTTTCCTGGATACACACTAAGTCTGGTTTAAAAGATTTTAACAGTGCCGCTGTTTTTAGCCTCTTATTGATCTCATTAAGTCCACAAATATTAATTGATACAATTCTACAGGACATTTATACTTCTTGACATTACCATTTCCCAATTTAACCAGCCGGAATTAATAAATACCCGCATGTTGTGTACCTCAATCCCTACAACCTTTTTTTTTTAAATAAAGCCTTTTTTACCTCCTTTTACCACACCATAACTGTGCCCATAACCGTCCTGTATGTCTCTCCCCTCCCCTCCCCCCTCCCCCCCTTGCCCCCCGCCCTTTGGGAACCCCCCCCCCTCTCTACAGGCAAATAGGCCAATCCTGGCCTATGTGTAGCCGACCGTACTCTGCAGTGTCGCTACTCTCTCCCATCCTTTCTACTCCTCTTTTCGATAGTGCCAAATGAACCATTTGGCGCTACCTTCTAACCGACTTATGGAGTTTTTGGTGGAGTTCTCCGAGGAGACTGTAATGGGGTTCTGGTTTTTGCTCCCCTCTCCTTCCCTTTGTTGGTTTCTTCGATTTCTGCCAGATATTCTGCCGCTTTTATCTCAGATGTAAACATTTTAACATAGCCTTTCCTGATAACTTTCAATCTAGATGGAAACAAGAGATATGCTTCTGCCCCTTGCTTCTGGAAAGGTCCAATCATCTGTCTTAATTTCCACCTTCTTTCCACGGTGACGTGGCAGAAATCTGGCCTCGAAAAGAAAGTATTTCCATCCACTGTAATTCTTGAGTCAGGTCTAGCTTTATCGATTATCTCCTGTCTTGCTAGGAAGTTACCCAAAAAAAACAACATTGCTCTTGGAAGTTCCTTCTCTTGTCCTTCCCGGGTTTTAAAAAAAAGCGATTTGCACGCGATCGCATCAGATTACTTTTATGAATCAGGACCTTTATGTATTGCTTCTAAATTAAGCTTGACTGCTTCTGTGCCAAGCTACCAGAGGGTTCAACAAAAATTAATTGAGTGACTTTGTGTGATTCACCCTGATAGGAATTGTGCTGATTGCTTCAGGGGGCCTCACTCACCCCTCAACCAAAAACCCAATTTCTAACAGTCTCTAAAAATCATTTGAGATCTTCGGGGTCTATTAAGATGGCGGGCGGACTCCAGTCCGCTCCCTCCACCATAGCGGTGCTTGGACCGGCTGCCAGTGGTGCGGCGGTCCCTCTGTGCCTATTAGGATTGTTGTGTGGCTTTTAGAGCTTTGAGTGAATTTTCCCGATTCATGGCCTTACATAGGTACAATTCACATTGCCCTTATACAGGCAAAGAAATCAATCCCTTATTTAGGCATAGTCCATGCTACCCAAATACAGGCATGGCTACTACCACCCGTACCAAACATCACAACGATTTCTTGGAAAATCTGCTTAAGCAACCAGGGAACTTCCACTTGCTTGAATATTGATTTGTCCAAGAACTCAGGTACTTTGCAAAGAACAACTATTCCCTAGGGGTTCTTTCCTGACGTTCATATGCCCGATTTTACGTCAAACTATGGCATTCCTAAACACCTTCAAGGTATAAATATACCTTCACTTGCTCTAGCAAGACACGGTGGTTCGGAGCAGTTCAACTATCTACTTGCCCGATGCAGCTCGCTACAGCAAGTGCCGAATGAAGCCGACTCTCCAGCTGACGCACTGCTCAAGAGGCTGCCCTTCTCCTGCCAAGAATCCAGCTCCAGTGTTTCCAAGCTCCCCTTGCGGGGTGTTGGGAAATCCGGTCCTGAGACTGAGATACCAGACCTCCTTCATTCTAACTAAGGTATGGAGCTGATTAGAACCTAGAGAAACCTTTGGTAGATTCTTGGCAAAAACAACTAAACCTACACTACACAATACTTACTTCTTCCCACGTACTAGACTAGGTACATTGGGGTAGGCGTATTTTAGAAGCACCAGTTGAGTATTTTAGCCTGTATATTTATGTATGTATTTTTATATGGCTTAGAAACCATACAGTGCTTTTACAGTATTATTTTACAAGACTATTCTCGCTGTACACATTATACTTTACAGTCTGCATAACGATTGTAGCAGTTCACTTCTCTTGTATGAGAAAGAAGACTGTTCAATAAACCTTTTTATTGAAAATGCCCGTCATTCTATTTCTCTACAATTCTGTTGAAACGAAGCATTAACGATTGACTGAGTGAAATACTTATCTATTGTTTCTACGACTCTGAGAGATATATTTCTTTTTCTTGGGCAACAAAGTTGTCAGAAACTAATCCCTTCTTGTAAATTCAAGAAAATTTCTAGTGACCTCTGAGCCAGCTGGCACTCACTATTAAGTTTAGTATATTCAATAAAGACCTAGTCGATCTCAGTCCTACGTCAAATCTATAGGATATATTATTCCAATGCGCAGAGCCTATTGGGAATATAGGAGCTACACTACAGGATGTGACCACCACCATGGTGGTCGCATCCTGTATCTTTAACATTGTGGTGGGCGGTGCTGTAATCAGCACCCGCCACAATATTAAAAGGGCATGTTGTGCATTTGCATGCACAACGTGGCAGGCACCACGTGGTGTCTGCCACCTTGTGCATGCAAATGTCGGGGTGTACCACAGGTACCCCCCAAGTGCAGCCACCCACCCTCCTACCTCCTGGGGGCCCGCAACTGGCCCCCAAAGGCATTCTCCACATGCCTTTCCATGGCAGAGTCTTCGCCATGGAAAGGCATGAGACTGCCATCATTGTAATCACCATATTGCAGGTCTTTTCCGCCCGGTAGGCAATCGGGTGGAGTGCCTACCGGCGGAAAACTGGCAGACGGTCTTTCTTTCCACCTGGGTCCCCACCACCATCGTAATATGGCGGGGGAAATGTTAGGCGGGCGGACGGTAATGGTGGGCGGATCGTCACCGCACAACTGCCTGTCATCCAAATAGACCCCTTGGTGTCAACTCTAATGCCTTACTTAGACAATCTAATAAATTCAAAAGCAGTAGTGCTCGTGGGAGATTATCCTCCCTAACAGGAAAAATCAAGACATATGTATAAGAGCTGTCCAGTTCTGGGCCTAATTGACTGTGCAGTTTTAGCTCTTCTCATTAGAAGTCCAAACATCAACTGGACATAAACAATTTGTCTGGTAGCACACTGCCACACCAAGGTATAGCAAAATATCAATACCACATGTAGTCAGTTGAGCTTTCCTAAATGAGATGTCGCGCGGTATGGCTCTATTGAAAGTTTATTGTATTTAAGAAGTAACTTGTTATATTGGTGGGGAGACACACACACCACTCGCTTACGCAAAGTTTGCTCTCTTTGAGTCCATTAAGAACAGAATGCCTCTCTTCTTTCGTTGAGTGATGTTGATAAGACTTGTCCTGTGTAATACTCAGTCAATCTCTGAAGGGTTCTTGTGAGTGATCCAGGCCATTCTTTGCTGTAGGCAGTCAGGGGAATTCTCTTGGAAGTGTGAGCATACCATACGTCAGAAAGTATCTCTTCTCTGTCTACTGCTACACTATACCAGCAGACACAGTGAATATCCACCATGGAGCAATGGTTAGCCTTTAAATACACTAAAAAAAGTGGTTATCCACACGTTATGGTACACGTCATTCAAATGTACATTCTAGACATTTTGAACATCTTCATACCGCAAGCAATGCTTTATATATATATATCATTATACAAACCAAAAACGTATGAAAGCAAAATTAATATTTCTGAAGAAAGGAGTACAGGGGCTGTCTTGAATTGATATGAGTTTTGCATACTAAAACTCTTCTGACACGTAATAAAATTGCATTTTCATGAAGTATAGTGGTAAAACAAATTCCTGCTTTAATGCAAGTAAATCATGCCTATTGCCTACAACTGCCAAGTGGGTGCATCTTAAATGTCAACACTGCAGCTGCAATTGCTTCGTCCTCGTGGCACTGGGCATACATGGAAAAGCATCACAGCAGCTTCAAGGGGTAATGTAGCCGAGTTAAACGTTCGCACAAGCTTGTACCTTCCATTACGATTGCAATGACAGCTTTTATAACTCTGTTCATGCACAAGTGTAGTAAATATTTTAGATGAGAGTTTTCAGCGCATTTCAAATACTGTCATCTCTGTTGGCTGGAAGGGTTTCTGACATTTGAAGGCAGGCTTTCACTGCAATAACCGATTCTGCAATCAATGGCGTGGTGAAAGTTCAGCGACATAATCTAAGAAGGTCACGGATCCACCACAGAAACCGAATCTGAAAAGGTCAGCTAATTAATTCGGAATGTTATGATGTTTACCGCAGTGCTTTGATGTGTAGTTTTGTGCGTGCGCGCGGTTTAATTAAGCGCTGATGGTGGGTTAGTAATGAAAACAATCCATTTTCTAACTTGATGTCTAATTTTCCCTTTTCAGACAATCCAGTCGATCGCGGTAAGGTTGTGGTTCATTGGTAACATTATCAAAGCAATTTACTGCATGGCAACGATAATTCAGTGTGAAATACCCTTTAGAATAATCCTATAAAAGTGTTTTTGATAAAAAAAGATCTCATAAACATATTGGGCGAGTGAGGGTGCATTGATTATTTACCGATATTCCCAATACCATGATTCTTTTCTCCTCGTCCCAATCTTGCTAAACTAGGAGTGGCCACCTCTTTGACAGGCACCCTACTATCCTGAAATTATGAAAATAAAAACAACTTCTCCCTTTTAGGATTCCTGAATTTGCAGATCCTGATCACGCCAATAACCATTCCTGAACTGTTCCCATGCTGCTAAGCAACAAGCCCTAAGCCCGTCCAAGGGCTCCCTGATGATGACGCCTCCTTCCACGATACCGTCAACTGCGGTGTCCTACTGAATTTTACCTTCTCATACATTTTTAGTTTAAAATTCTTCTAAGTCCGAAGGTAAGCAGAGACCGTGCCCAATTTACCTTGTGTATCCAAAACGCACTCCATCGTGGTCAGCCTTAAGTTAAGACTTTGCCCCAGTCTCACACAACTACATGTCCGCGGTTGGTGCTTTGATCATTTAGGTGCTAGTTTTGACTAAAAACGCAAAAAAATCATGACTCCAGTTCTACTGATTGGATTTTTGTTGTTTTGATGTCAAATAATATAATACATTTTCCCTCTATTTTTCTAATTGGTGTGGGATTTGTCTTGTATTTTTACTTTATTACCGTCCAAGCAGGGATGGTTAGCATGGAAGGATTATGACGAGGACAAAGGAAACCGAATAATTGATTACCAGTAGGTTATGGAACCATTACCTCCTCTTCTTCATCCAAGACGCTACTAAATGAGGGTATTTAAAACAGATTTAGAGCTGACAAATAACAGAATACTAGAAACAGTTAAGGTCAGGCACATGTACAATTTTTAATCATAACATGTGAAGAAGATCTTATAGAACAGTATCTGGTAAGACAGAAGCCAGCACAGATGAACACAAATTTCTTTTTCTTCTGTGCCATTATCGAGATAGTAGTGAGAAATAAGGCTAGAAGAACAAGACCAGGTAGCTACCACACAGATGCCTGTAGATGAGTACCACTCCAATCAGACAAGATAGATGAAAAAGTATGTGTGCCGTGCAAACAAGTGATCTCAACCACAAATTAAGAGAAGAGATAGCAGTTTTGGGACATTGACTGACTGGTCCAATATTCACAAAAGGAGAATCTGTAACAACCGCTCTAGGTAGAGGTTCAATAAACTTCTCACAATATATTGTACTGAAAAGAAGTAGCTTTATTCTAGAAGAATAAGATCTCATCCATTTCCCAACCGCTTCTCTGGGCAATTGTTAATATACCTTTCTACAATAACATTCTATCTACTGGTGTGACATAGATACAGTTCTAACCACCTCAGAGATTATATCACCACACACTGCCTAGATACCAGTCACCCCTCCTCTTTAACAAACCCAATAATTTAACATATGTACAAATGAAAAAATGTAAAGCTTTTACCTCTCTTAGAACAAGAGAGTACTAGTACCATATGCTACTCATGCATAATGTTAACAGAACTGAGAATTAAATATACAGAACTCATTGAACAAAATCTTTCAAGTGAAAAGTTCTTCTCACCGTCCAAGAGGACATCCTTGACCCAACCTTTTCCCCAGTATCGTTACCACTACCTCTGTCATTGCCTTTAATCTCTGCACCCATCCTTCCCTTCCCAGATGAATTTAATGGACCATTGTACACCACAACCCTGCCAAGGTTCCAAATTTGGTGATCTTGCATCTTTACAGAATTGACAAAAACGTTTGTAACCTAAATAGGTGCTGGAAACTTAGGCCCATCACCACCCAAAAGGGTATCTGATCATTAGCATGTCTCCCACTGCTACAATGTTTTTGTACAGCTTTTCTGAGTTCAAAATTTATTTTCCTGTCGTTCACTGTTTTAGCTTTTTTTTTGCTCCAGTTATATGCAACTTCATCCTTCCTTATCTTTAATTCAAAGTTCATAACCCAAGAAGGTTCTGCCAGAGTAGTTGGATGCAGACTATTTCTTGTTGTGCTATGAGGAGTAAACCTATACCTTCCAATTCAAAGAATTAGACTTTGCTAGCATGATAGTTTCCTTGAGAACTCTGTTTAGTCTTTCCACCATACCATTTGTCTCTGAGTGGTAGAGGGCACACCTCTTGGTTTTTATGGCACGCATCTTAAAAAAAATCTTCCATTTCCCTGGAAACCAATGGAATGCCATTGTCTGTAAGAAGAGTCTCTGGTTTTCCTTCCCTTGCTATAAGACTCTTCAGGAAAGCTATTACATGTTTGGTTTCAACAGCCATTGTCAAGCACACTTCAGGCAACCCTGAGTACATAGCCACAACTACCATGACATAGGTTTGATGACCCTCACCATGAATTGGACCAAGAATGAAGCGATTTCTTTCCATGACCTGGATGGATGTTCTCTGACCAACATGGGCTGTATCCTTTTTTTATTTTACTTCTCATTCAGGGAGAGTTGCAAGCAATCTCGTATTACTCTTTCAATCGGTATGTCCATCCCCGGCCACCAATAAGAAGAGCTTAAACTTTCCTTCATTTTCGACATGATCGAATGAGATTCATGAGTTAAATCTATTAACTCCTCACAAAGTTTGTGAGGAGGCACAAAGCGAGTACCCCAAAACCAGAGTTTTCTGTGTGTGCTCAACTCATCCTTTACTCCCCAAAATGCTTTACAACCATTCGACCCTTGTTTATATGCATGCCATTCCTTACTCACCAGAGACAACCCTTCATTGAGTAAGACATCAGAGTCCAACTCTTTACGCCACTGTTCCTCTGTAATAACACTCTGTTCCAAAAAGCACACATATTAAGTTTCCTCGTCAAACTGATCAGTATCGTCTTGCCCATGGTCACCTTCTGAAACTATTCTGGACAGCGTGTCAGCAATACCATTCTCTACTCCTGGAATATATTTCATGTCAAAATTATATTCCTAGAGGTTATCACTTATATGGTTATTCTATTTGATACCAAGTAAATTAATTTCTTCACAAAATTCTTGCAGAGGGGTTTATGGTCAGTTCTAACCTCAAACCTCATACTCCACAGAAATGTCTTTAATTTCATGATTGCCCAGAACACAGCAGGGGCTTATCACTCAATCACTGATTCTCTTGACTTAGCATCCTTTAGTCCATGTGATGTAAACCTAATAGTATTCATGCCATCACTCCATTTCTGCTGTGATACTGCACCTAAGCCTTCGAAGCTAGCATCAGTAGTGATCACTGTTTTTTTCTGAGGATCAACATTTTTCAATTTGGGAGCTGTGCTAAGATTTTCTTTCAAAAGTATACATTTCCTTCCACATGCTTCATCCCACGAAAATGTTGCTTGCTTTCTAAATAACTGACTCAACTTAGCAAAGTACTCAACAAACTTATTGTAATATTATATCATTCCTAAAACTTTCATCAGATCCTCCCATGAAGAGGGAGTGCTCATGTGCAAGATAGTGTTAACCAAATCAGCTTTAGGTATTATACTAGCACCAGTAATAGTATGTCCTAAATAGTTTATGATAGTAGCAGCAAACCTGCATTTTTCTGCTCTTATAGTGAGATTTAAATCATCCAATTTACTCAAAACTTCTCTGAGGCGGACATTGTGTTCTTCTGTGTCCTCATCAAAAACAAGAATATCATCTTGGTACATGCACACACCTGTCTCTCCCTTTGTCACTTTCTCCATGGCATGTTGCAAAACCGGCGCTGCTGAACCTAACCCAGACTGGAGCTGAATATATCTAAACATGCCAAGGGAGTGACAAATGCAGTGTAATCTCTAGAAAAATACTTTATTTCAACTTGGTGATAGGCCGAGGTGAGATCAAAGGTACTGAACTCTCTCGCCCCACGAAGTAACAACAACAGTTCCGATATATTGGGAAGGGGGATACCTATCAACTATAATGTTCTTGTTTAAATGCCTCACAATACACAATATACTATTCGCCTTTCGAGCTGTACATTTAGTGCAAGCCACTCTGTCCCTTTAACTTCCTCCGTTATTCAACCATCTTTAAGTTTCTCAATCTCTTTTGCATTTCTTCAAATTACATTCAGTACTTGAGAGTAAAAAGTTCAATGTGTATTTGGTCAAATGAAAGTGCTTGCTCAGTTTTCACGGCAGCAGCTGATACAGAATGTTACTTTATCTTAGAAGACTCCTGTAACAGTATGTTTTCAAATACACCCCCTTACTTGTCACCCAGAGATAAACAAAAGTATTTCTCACCTAATCCGGGAACAAACCATCATACTTAAAATTGTTTTCAATTCATTGGCGATTTAATGACACCGAATACAAATAGAACATTGATGTGTTGAGATCCTCTCCTGACTGCCGACTATGCCAGTGTAAGATCTGCTCTAAGTAGTGGTTTAATAAACTTCTCACGATATATTGTGCACAAAAGAAGTAGCTTTATTCTGGAAGACGATCTCATCTATCTCCCAACAGCTTCTCTGAACAACTGTTTTTATCTCTTTCCACAATAACATCATATCCACTGGTGTGAGATAGATACAATTCCAATGCCACCCCAGAGAGGCCATTACCACCCTATGCCCAGATACCACAGCATCATATTGTCCAAATGAAGACATGTGGTCTAAATAAAAGACCACATTACAGTTAAGAATGAACACTCCGAAGTGATAAAATCTCCTGAGAGAAATGGAAAGAAGATTGCACTTTAGGAGCAAACCCTGGACCATAACAAAAAAATAGGAGGGTCTTGGGAAAATTCTGATATAAGGGCATAGCAATGATCTGTGCTTTACCAACAAACAGAATGAGGTAATGGCCATAAGAAACAGAACCTTAAAGGATAAAAACTTTACAGAGTAGAATTTCCAATAGTTCAAGAAAGGAAATTGTTAAATATTTAGGGCCCAAGGAGTAAGGAATCTAGGAAGAGGATATGCCAAGGAGAAACCATTCTGAGACAGGAGTCTAAAGATTTACACTCATTCACAGCACCCCAGGGCTCTTCAAAGACTCATAATGCTGCAATTGAACCCCTAGTGTTGAATGTCATAGGCCTAAAGAAAAACTACCTAGAAAGTATTGGAAAGCAGAGGAAGGCTCTCACTCTAAGGGATGAACACTCGTGCAAACACATAATGGAGAAAAAAGTATCCAGGCAAAAACAATGTAAATAGCTGGCAACTTATAGGCAGAAAAAAACATCTACTTTGTCAATCAGCTGTGAACCATCACATACTTCTTAACTGTTTCCTTTGAAATTAGAGATATTATAACTTGAATACTGTACTCTGATTTTATTCATTTTATATAATTTTTGTATTTGGTTGAACATGTTTATCAATTTTTATTAATATGATTACATTTATTGTATGATCACATCTGCTGTCTTAAAAATCTTTCTTTTGCTTGTGTTTCTATTTGCTATAATAATAAGTTGCCAGCTATTTATATTGTTTTTGCCTGGATGCTTTTTTCTCCGTTAATTGTTTAGCCCTGATCCAGGAATCTGATCTTTTTCAGGGGGTCCCTGTTTAATGCCACCACTCGTGCAAACACATCCATCAGAAAATGAATGTCAGGAAGTGTCATGGAGCATGAATAAGGTTAAGGAGGAATACAGAAGTGGCCTATGAGGCTGTAATAAAAGGGAATGGAGTATATCTGCAAAATACCTTAGCAAACCTATTTTGCAGGAATTTGTTTCCAGTGATGCCTCATTCAAGATAGTGGTCAAGATAGACAAGGATGCCACAAAGTGAAAGTGAAACTAGTACAAAGTATTGCAAGACTTGGAAAGGTCATCTTGAGAGATTTCGTATTAGCAGCCATCTTGAATCTTTAGTACAAAAGGAGAAAGAAAAGTTGTTCTATCCTAATAACTGGATGCTTCCACTGCTGGATTCTGGAGTTTGGGGATCCAGGAGGTTTGGGAAGCTGCCAGTTGCTGAGGAGCTTTGATGTGACAGACGTTGTAGTATGCTGCCTCATAAAGGACTTAATTTATACTACTGGCTGTATCTGAAATGAAATGAAATGAATGAAACTAAAAAGGGATTTCTATAGCGCGTGGCTGCCCGGGAGCGTCCCAGCGCTGAGATTGCATTGACAACTGAGAGGAGAAACAGAGGGGTAGAAAGAGGAGTCAAGGTTATTGCGGGAAAAGGTGGGTCTTAAGTAGCTTCCGGAATTTCATGTAGTTAGGTTCAGCGCGTAGCTGGGTTGGCAAGGAGTTCCATAGAGTTACAGCTGTCACCGAAAAGCGACGCCCTCCAGTGCGGGCCTTCTTGACTCTGTGGACAGTAGCCAGGTTACCTTGGGAGGAACGCAGGGACCTGTTAGGTTTATATGGGTAGAGCATGGTCTTAAGCATGGGGGGCCCTTGGTCTTGCAAAGCTCTGTGAGTCGTACATAGGGCCTTGAATTTGACCCTTTCACGAATCGGCAGCCAATGGAGTGCCTTTAGGGCTGGTTTGGCTGATGCTCTCCGGGGGGTGCCTGTCAGAAGCCTTGCAGCAGCGTTTTGTGTTCTCTGAAGAATATTCATAGTGGATTCTGGGGCCGCCAAGAAAAGGGCGTTGCTATAGTCTAATCTGGATAAGATTAGACCTTAAATAAGCAATTTTTGTGACTGTGCGGGGAGTAGTGGGAGAATCTTCCTGGCAGAGCGGAGTAGGCCCACACAGGTACCAGCCGTTTTTTTGGCCTGCGTTTTTAGAGAAAGGTCTTGTTCCAACCAGAAACCCAAACTTTTGAGTTCAGTCTTGGGTTGAGGAAGGGTTCCTAAGCATGATGGCCACATGGTGATGGGAAGGGATGATGTTTGGTGTCCCAACAGCATGAGCTCGGTTTTAGAGCCATTTAGTTTAAGCCTTGAGTCACACATCCAGTTATGGATTCCTTCTAGACAGTCATGGAGGTTTTTAAGTTTGCCACTTTCTAAGGAGAATGAGACAACCATTTGGGTGTCATCAGCATATATGACGGCTTTTATCCCAAAGGGAGTGACCACATCCTCCAGGGGGGCCATGTATATGTTAAATAGTGTAGGGCTCAATGAAGAGCCCTGAGGAACCCCACACTGGAGGGGGAAAAAGTCGGATCGCACACTCCCTTCACAGACCTGGAAGGTTCTGTCCTTAAGGAAGGATGAGAGCCAACAAAGTGCCGTGTCTCTCACACCTAGGTTAAGTAGTCGCTGGATCAGGATCTTGTGGTCCACCGTGTCAAATGCAGCGCTTAGATCCAGGAGGATCAGTAGGGCCGATCCTCCCGAATCCAAGATGCATCTGGCTTCCTCGACCACTTTCAGAAGAGCGGTCTCGGTCCCCTGACCTGGGCGGAAACCTGTTTGTGAAGGGCGAAGGAGATTGTTGGATTCAAGGAAAGCCGACAATTGCTGATTGACAGCCTTCTCTGCGATCTTACTTATGCCGGGCAAAAGAGAAATTGGGCGAAGGTTGGAAAGGTCTAGTGGGTCAAGACCTGTTTTTTTCTGTAAAGCCTTAACTATTGCGTGTTTCCAATTAGGGGGGACCACTCCTTGGCTAAGAGAAGCATTAATAAGGTTGGTGGCCAAGTGTGAGATGGTAGGTCCGACTTGTTTGAGGATGTTAATAGGGGCTGGATCATTTGGTGAGCCACTTTTCATGCCTGATAGAGCTTTCAGGAAGTCTTCATTGGACAGCTGGTTAAAACTGTCCAGAATCGGACCAATTGTTGAGGGTAGCAAGGCAGCAGGGGGATTGCTATCAGATTTTGGTGGGAGGGTTTGTAGGATGTTTGTTATTTTATTATGGAAGAAGGTTGCTACTTGGTTGCACCTAGCAACTGTGGGTTCCTGAGTTGAAGGGGGGTTGGGAATTTTAAGTAGCTCTTTGACTATTTTATAGGTCTCCCGGGACGAGTTAGATGCAGATTTAATTTTCTCTTCAAAGAAGGAGGCTTGGGCTGATTTTCGGGCTGATTTATAGGTCCTCATTGCTTTTTTGTATTTTTCTTTGATGAGGGGTCCCATTCTTTCCTCCATTTCCGCTCCTGGATTATACAGATTTTTCTTAGGTTCCTCAATTCTTGGGAATACCATGGAGATTTGAAAGTTTTGCTTTTTTTCTTTAGATTTTTCTTAGGAGTGATTAAATCCAGGGTGGAGGTGAGCCATCTAGTAAAATTTTCGTCTGCTTTTACGGGGTCAGGGTCTGCGGGAGGGGCAGAGTGTGTTAATTCCTGGGTCCAGTTCTCGAATGAGAGTTTGGACCAGATTCTGTCCTGCTCTCTGGAAATTGGAGTTTGGGGGGTGTCTAGATTGGTTTGCCAAGTGAATGTGATGAGGGAGTGATCAGACCATGGAAGAGGGAGTGAGGGTAGAATTTCTATTTTAGGGAAGTTGGCGAAGAGAGGGTCTAAAAGGTGTCCCTTGGCATGCGTTGCCTCTGAGTTTTTTAAGTGAAGGTCGAATGCCTTTAATTCTGAAATGAGGTCACCTGCAATTTTGTCTGTGCTGTCCTCAAAATGGAGATTTAAATCTCCTAGTAGGATGAAATTGGAGGTCGAGGTACAGGAGGAGATTGTGGACTCTAGCAATGAACCGACAAAATTTCCTAGACTGCCGGGCGGCCGGTATATAAGAATACCCGAGAGGGATTTATTAGGAGTTATTTGGAAGGAAAAGTGGACGCTTTCGCAATCCTCAATTCCTCCCTCTTGTATACTGCATGTGAGGGTGTTTCTGTACACAATCGCTAAACCACCTCCTTTTCCCTTCGTTCTATTCTGGTGCTGTATTAGGTAGCCGTAAGGTGACATGTTGACAATATCTGCCTCGGAGTGAGACGTCAACCAAGTTTCCGTGAGGAAAAGTATGTCTAGCTTAATATCTTGGATCAGCAATTTGATCTCTAAGGAATGTTTGGATGCAGATCTACAGTTCAGCAGAGCCAGGCTGACAAATTTTGGTGTATGGCGATTGGTTTTCCATATAGACTCACCCTGAAGCGAAGGTGGTGGGATGAGGGGGGAGGCAGCCGTGCAGTATTGTAGAAGGTGGTCTCGTGAATATTTGATCCGGTGATTGCGAAAAATGGGCATAGTGGGTGGCCCTGTGCCCGGCCTGGCCCGGCCTGGCCCGGCCTGGCCCAGACGGGCTTGCCTCTGGCGCGCCCGCTGCGCGGACGGGAAGAGGGCTTCATTTTATAGCGAGTGGGCCCAAATCGCCCAGCCACTAGAGCGCTGTCCAGGCCCCGTTCCAAGATGGGGCCCGTAGATTCTGCGCCTCGAGGGGGATTTGCAAAAGAGACCGGGAGCCCTGAGAACGGCTTCGTGTCATGCAATTGATTCTAAAAGGAGAAGCAGCTCACTGCGGTCGTCGGGGGCAGTTTACACATGAGTTTAACATCAAACACGATAAAATGCAAAAATGCCAATATTTAAAAAAGCGCTATGCGTTTCTAAAGTGCAGTGCTTAAAAAGAAAGTAACAATTGTTCTGCTACTGAAATTCTAACCTCCCGGCTTCCGCCTCAGGAGTATGTGCAATCAATAATCTGGGGAGAGACAGTGTGAGGCTCTTTTATAGCGAGCGGGCCCAAATCGCCCAGCCACTAGAGCGCTGTCCAGGCCCCGTTCCAAGATGGCGCCCGTAGATTCTGCGCCTCGAGGGGGATTTGCAAAAGAGACCGGGAGCCCTGAGAACGGCTTCGTGTCATGCAATTGATTCTACAAGGAGAAGCAGCTCACTGCGGTCGTCGGGGGCAGTTTACACATGAGTTTAACATCAAACACGATAAAATGCAATAATGCCAATATTTTAAAAAGCGCTATGCATTTCTAAAGTGCAGTACTTAAAAAGAAAGTAACAATTGTTCTGCTACTGAAATTCTAACCTCCCGGCTTCCGCCTCAGGAGCATGTGCAATCAATAATCTGGGGAGAGACAGTGTGAGGCTCTTTTATAGCAAGTGGGCCCAAATCGCCCAGCCACTAGAGCGCTGTCCAGGCCCCGTTCCAAGATGGTGCCCGTAGATTCTGTGCCTCGAGGGGGATTTGCAAAAGAGACCGGGAGCCCTGAGAACGGCTTCATGTCATGCAATTGATTCTACAAGGAGAAGCAGCTCACTGCGGTCGTCGGGGGCAGTTTACACATGAGTTTAACATCAAACACGATAAAATGCAATAATGCCAATATTTTAAAAAGCGCTATGCGTTTCTAAAGTGCAGTGCTTAAAAAGAAAGTAACAATTGTTCTGCTACTGAAATTCTAACCTCCCGGCTTCCGCCTCAGGAGTATGTGCAATCAATAATCTGGGGAGAGACAGTGTGAGGCTCTTTTATAGCGAGTGGGCCCAAATCGCCCAGCCACTAGAGCGCTGTCCAGGCCCCGTTCCAAGATGGGCGCCCATAGATTCTGCGCCTCAAGGTGGATTTGCAAAAGAGACCGGGAGCCCTGAGAACGGCTTTGTCTCATGCAATCAATTCTACAAGGAGAAGCAGCTCACTGCGGTCGTCGGGGGCAGTTTACACATGAGTTTAACATCAAACACGATAAAATGCAATAATGCCAATATTTAAAAAAGCGCTATGCGTTTCTAAAGTGCAGTGCTTAAAAAGAAAGTAACAATTGTTCTGCTACTGAAATTCTAACCTCCCGGCTTCCGCCTCAGGAGTATGTGCAATCAATAATCTGGGGAGAGACAGTGTGAGGCTCTTTTATAGCGAGTGGGCCCAATCGCCCAGCCACTAAAGCGCTGTCCAGGCTCCGTTCCAAGATGGCGCCCGTAGATTCTGCGCCTCGAGGGGGATTTGCAAAAGAGACCGTGAGCCCTGAGAACGGCTTTGTGTCATGCAATTGATTCTACAAGGAGAAGAAGCTCACTGCGGTCGTCGAGGGCAGCTTACACATGAGTTTAACATCAAACACGATAAAATGCAATAATGCCAATATTTAAAAAAGCGCTATGCGTTTCTAAAGTGCAGTGCTTACAAAGAAAGTAACAATTGTTCTGCTACTGAAATTCTAACCTCCCGGCTTCCGGCTCAGGAGCATGTGCAATCCATAATCTGGGGAGAGACAGTGTGAGGCTCTTTTATAGCGAGTGGGCCCAAATCGCCCAGCCACTAGAGCGCTGTCCAGGCCCCGTTCCAAGATGGCGCCCGTAGATTCTGTGCCTCGAGGGGGATTTGCAAAAGAGACCGGGAGCCCTGAGAACGGCTTCGTGTCATGCAATTGATTCTACAAGGAGAAGCAGCTCACTGCGGTCGTCGGGGGCAGTTTACACATGAGTTTAACATCAAACACGATAAAATGCAATAATGCCAATATTTTAAAAAGCGCTATGCGTTTCTAAAGTGCAGTGCTTAAAAAGAAAGTAACAATTGTTCTGCTACTGAAATTCTAACCTCCCGGCTTCCGCCTCAGGAGTATGTGCAATCAATAATCTGGGGAGAGACAGTGTGAGGCTCTTTTATAGCGAGTGGGCCCAAATCGCCCAGCCACTAGAGCGCTGTCCAGGCCCCGTTCCAAGATGGCGCCCATAGATTCTGCGCCTCGAGGGGGATTTGCAAAAGAGACCGGGAGCCCTGAGAACGGCTTTGTATCATGCAATTGATTCTACAAGGAGAAGCAGCTCACTGTGGTCGTCGGGGGCAGTTTACACATGAGTTTAACATCAAACACGATAAAATGCAATAATGCCAATATTTTAAAAAGCGCTATGCGTTTCTAAAGTGCAGTGCTTGAAAAAAAAGTAACAATTGTTCTGCTACTGAAATTCTAACCTCCCGGCTTCCGCCTCAGGAGTATGTGCAATCAATAATCTGGGGAGAGACAGTGTGAGGCTCTTTTATAGCGAGTGGGCCCAATCACCCAGCCACTAGAGCGCTGTCCAGGCCCCGTTCCAAGATGACGCCCGTAGATTCTGCGCCTCGAGGGGGATTTGCAAAAGAGACCGGGAGCCCTGAGAACGGCTTCGTGTCATGCAATTGATTCTACAAGGAGAAGCTGCTCACTGCGGTCGTCGGGGGCAGTTTACACATGAGTTTAACATCAAACACGATAAAATGCAATAATGCCAATATTTAAAAAAGCGCTATGCGTTTCTAAAGTGCAGTGCTTAAAAAGAAAGTAACAATTGTTCTGCTACTGAAATTCTAACCTCCCGGCTTCCGCCTCAGGAGTATGTGCAATCAATAATCTCTGCCTTCTCAAAAGTGGCGACAAGGGTGGGATGCTGAGGAAAAGGACACAGAGGAGGAGAAGAAGGTAAGGAATCTGCTGAAGGACCAGTGAGTGTGCTGTGGAAGGACGTGCGATTCCTGTGATTACTGGTTGAAAGAATTCCGTGTCCTGTGAAACTGTACTAAGGCCTGCAAGCGGAGGGTGGCAGAAGTGGACATATTGGGATAAACGTGTTAATTTATTCCCAAATCCCTAAGGTGTGTGATAGACATTATTCTGCATGAGGAAGGGCTGGCCGGAGTGTTGATTCTTGAATGCTCCTTGAGGCATTGTTGTGTGTAATGGTCTGTGATCGAAGGCAGGAATCGAGCCTCAGGCTTGCTGTTCTACTTTGCCAGGGCGTCAAAAAAGTGAGACAAAGGAAAGTTCACTGGTTGAACTACGTTTGGTGGCTTCTTTCCAGGAGATGCACCCCGGGACTCGAGCCATGGTGAGACAAGGCACTAAAGGCAAAGTGAAGTTGTGTATTTACTGTAACAGTCAGCAACCTTTACAACCAGGGTGATGTGGCAGTGAAGAGTGATGGCGTATCGGATGTCAGGGTGTGGCAAGGTGAAGCTGCGTATTGGCGGGCACTGCTAGCAACCTTGACAACCCTGGGCAAGTGTACCAAGCAGAGACATGCCACCATTTTGAATGCGGTCGGGCAGCCTGTTTTGATTGCTAATATGTGTGCATCAGGAGTCACAACGTCTGTTCATAAATAACAAAGTGCTTATATTGGGACGCCATACTGATGTGCTCAGCCATGTAGAAGTGTGGAGGCTTGACTGATTTATTCCCACAACAGTACATTGTGCTGAGTATATGCAGATTTCTGTGGGACAGTGGTGAGAAAGTATTGAGCGGGGGTCTGTTTATGTAGTAGCCAATACTGAGTACTTGCTAATACTTGTCAATCTTCATATGTGAATAAGGTGGCAAGTACTAGACAACAGTATTTGCGGTGGAATTTATTAATCTTGCCTAACCAGTACAAATATTAAATGAGAGCTCTAGTTAATATTCTCAGCTAACCAGTACTGATATTAAAATGGAGCTGAAGATAACACTACTATGAACATTATAATACTGGTGTTAAGCTTCCTTCAACCATAGTGTCATTGGTCATGGACAGAATAAGCTGGCTCCTGTGAAGTTTGTATTGTGTTGAATACAAAAGTCCAAGTTTTACCTTCACGTTGAGGTGTGAACCTACTGTATTAAAGTATCCATAGTTTACTTGTGGAAAAGTTAATTGAGGTATATATTATCTTGGGGATCAGTCATGGCTACTCAATAAATACCTGCACCTCCAATCTCTTTACAAGATCCAGGGCTTCCATGTATGGAATGGAGAGACTGGAAGGAACTGTTTGAATACTCTTTGGAAGCTATGAGCGGGATGTTTTCATTGCCAAATGAAAATTGGCATTTTTAAAACAAAGCTTGGGGCTGAAAGGCAAAAAAGTTCTTAAAACTATGCCAAGATCTATAATGGAAGGGAGAAATGCAGACAAGGTCTCTGATGCGAGAAGAATGATGAGTACAAAACTGTGCTAAGAGTGCTGGAAGAGAATCTTGACAGGAAAATTAGTATTGTGGTCAAAAGGCACAAGTGTAAGGGTAAACTGTGACCAGTATGTGGCAGCCCTGAGAACGTTGGCTGTTTCATGTAAATTTGGAGATCTCTGGGATTAAATTATTAGAGCTCAGATGATTAACAGGACAAATAGCCGGGTCTGGTGGCTTTGTTGTCTAATGCACCCGCTAAAGAGGCCTGTGTTCGACCTTATGGTCACAGTTCCAAATCCAGGCGGCTCCGCTCAGCCTCTCTTCTTTTCTGAGGTCGATAAAATGAGTACCATTGAGTTGGGTAACAATAAACATCTGTTATTCAGCTGCATTGAGGTGGGTGAACGTGCGCTTTACAAAAACATATTATGTTATTATTAGGATCCAGGAGAAACTGTCAGGACTGAAAGACCTTATTTTGGATAATACCATTGAAGTGGCTAAGTGACTGAAGGATGTATCTCGCTATGTTTAGAAATTGTGAGGTGTTGCTGTTAATGGAGCAGGTGAATTGGAGAATGCATGTGATGTGAACTTGGAGAAGAAATCCTTGAGTTGGGGTAACAGAGGAGAGAAGAAAGAAGGAAAAACTCAAAATGTTGAGAAAAAGAGTGTGTGTACAAGTGTGGCAGTGAGCGCCACACTGCTGAAGCAATCAGTTGTTCCGTCACTGAGACCAGGTGTTTCAAATGTAAAAATATGGGTACTTTTCCAGATGTTTCAAATGTAATATGATAGGTATTTTTCCTGAGTGTGCAAGATGGTGGACAATATGAAGTCCAGGAGTGGAGTGAATTTGATAAATGGACAAGAAATAATAGGGTATGAGATGGATTTGGAATTGAACGATGAGGGGGAGATGGAAGGGATTGTGGTTAGTGAGAAGGAACCACAACGTATGGGTCAGTCAAGGGAAACTAGTGAGGTGTATGTGCAATAAAGTTGAAGGGCAAGGAGGTAGATGCTTGGGGTGATTCATGCCCACCCTTTACCATCATTTACCAACATTTATCATCATAGAAAAATTGACATGGGAATGATTAGATTCGTGTGATTTGAGTTCCCCTGATGTTGAATCCATTGTGTATTGTAGGGACAAATTGACAGTTTCAGGATATTTCCATGCAGAAGTCGATTTTCCGGATATTAAGGCGATGGGAACGATTTACGTGGTTGATAACGGATTAAATCCCCATAACATAGTATTTATGAGAGAAGTAAAAACGTCAAAGGTGATTGCTTTTTCAGAGGGTGTGTTCCGAACAGAGGGTTGTCCTTTCTCTATACTGACTATCCCCAATTTTATTTTGGAAGAGTTTGAGTTTTTCCCAAAAAAGAGAGGAATTAATCATTTTAGGACTGCATTGCACCAGTCAAGGGAGAATAGTGTACAGGAGCATTTTACCCGCACGTTGAATGAAAGCCTGCTGTTGGCAGTGACAGTTGAGGTTTGTTGGAGAGGGCCGGTTAAAGATGTGTTGTGGAACTATAGGACCAAGCCGCACTCAGGTGAGTTTCCATTTTGCCTAATTAAAGGGAGAGTGTCCTGCACTGTGGAGAAACCAGCATGGAGGGTCATGGATTTTGGAAAGTCGGAAAAAAATGGAGAAGTGTCCAGCTCTTTATGTTCGGAGACGGAAGGAAAGGAATGAAAAGTACGGGAAGAGACATTGAGGTATGATGCCTGAGGGCCAGACTGTAGAATCGCTGGACCGCTGAGCCACCGAAACGCTGAAATGCAGCACCGCAAGGAAGTGGGCAGGCAGCAGCTGCGGTAGGTCATGTTAATGCATTGGCACGAGGGAGATAAAGGGAAGACCCCAGGCCCATCAAAGGAGCCGCAGAATGAGGAACAGAGCGGAGTCGAGTGGAAGGCGAGGTAAGCAGCACAAGTATGGCAGTAATAGTCACTGCTCACAGACCGTAAGGCCATGCCTCCACAGAAGCAGCCCAGCTAGGTCTCGGTGCAACTTGTGTTGACCTGGTGTGCTCCCACTCAGACCCTTACGTATTCAGAGCCTATGAGTTTCACAACCTCAAAAAGGTTATCAAACTTGTCAGCTTGCAGGCTTAAAGCATTATTTATTTATTATTGCCCATTTTTCAAGCCTTGATCTTGGTCATAACAACTCACGTAGTTTTGGGAGGCTCCATGGTCTTAGTCTGTGCTGTTGCTGGTTACCATTGACAACCCCCCTACACTTCACTTCTGTGCAGTTCCAAGGTGCCATCTTTGGTTCTACCAAAGTCATAAAAGTGCCAAAGTCATAAAAAGCGCACAGAAAATGCACTCTATTTAAGGTAGGACTCATGTGATGCTTCAGCTGTGTCTGACATTTTCAGAGAGGTGTCCTCGCACCCCTCCCTCCTCCTCCTCTCCTTGGTACCTTCTGCGCAGGGAGAGTTGTAGGTAGTGCTGGGGAGTTTGACTTGGTGCAAGAGATGGCTAAGGCTGAGGGCTTCATAGAAGAAGCATACAAGGAGTAACAGCACATAAGCATTGTATAAGCAACAGGCAACATGAGCAATAAGAGGGGGACTAGATGCTGGTGTATTGAAGTCTGCCATCTGAAAACCCACAAAACCATCCAACAGTTTTCATGTGCTTTGTGTTGGGGAGGCCTAGGCTTCAGCCTCCCCGGGGGTGCGGAGGCAGACAGTATTAGGATGGTGCATTTTGTACCTGGGGGGGGGTGTCTTCTCACTGCACACTCACTTTTTCCTCTCTCGTTAGCTCTGTTGTGCTCACCTGTGCTCGCTTGTGCTCCTACTTCACCTTCTAGGCAAGGGGGATAATATCTGAGTTGTGGAGAGGACGAAAGAGGGAAGTAGGCATCAGGAGTTCATGGAATTTGTGGATACCTGTGGACAAGCTTCTATAAGGCTTGATAAGGTGTTTTTTAGAAGATGCCTTTTAGTTGTCTGCGTTCTGGTCATTTAATTGTCTCCTCAGCTCGACTGGTCCTATTGCTTATCACATCAGCCCTCCTAAACTTTTAAAAAGTATTCGGTGAAAGAACCCATAAGCAAATTTGTCTCTCTTGAAGTTCCATCCCTCTGTGTTGTTCCTGTTCTCAAAGAAGGGGAGACGGGTAGGAAACAAGGAATTGGTGACTTCTGCAGGTGCAAATAAAGAAGACAAGTTGAGCTTAGTTATGGTCCTTCCCAAGGGCACAGTCCCGTGTCAGAATAACTGCTTCATGTATAACCCAGTGCAGCCCATTCCCCAAAGTCAGCTTAGCATGTTATGTCGCTCGGGTGTAGCGGTGGAAGAAATGGACATGGAGGAGGCAAAGACTGTTTCTTCAAATATCGTCAGTATCAAACTGAACCCTGTGTCAGTGTCTAAGAGTCCTGTGGCCCT